>NC_047092.1:161105540-162440540 GCF_902459505.1 Geotrypetes seraphini | reverse complement strand
AGAGCTTTCGACCTAGTTGATCACGAAATAATGATACACTGCCTAGATGCAATAGGAATCATGGGAAAAGCAAGGAACTGGATACAGGGCTTCCTAATAAAGAGATCATACTGAGTGGTTAGTGGTGGGATATACTCAAACTCCTGGAGAAACCCCTCGGGAGTGCCACAGAGCTCACCACTTTCACCCACACTGTTCAATATTTACATATCATCCCTTGGGCACTTATTGCAAAGACTAAACTTGAACTACTACATATATGCAGATGACATTTCCATTTTAATCCCAGTGAACAGCATTATAAACGAAACCTCAAAATACATTTCTCATATTATGACCGAAATAGAACATTGGACAATCAACTTCAAACTGAAACTTAACACAGAAAAACCAAAAATCTTCCTTGCAAGCCCAACGGATAAAATTACCAACACAACGTTACATATAAAAGACCACGAATACCCGATTACTAATACAATAAAAATATTGGGAGTCACATTGGACACACACCTGACAATGGTCGAACACACGAATATAGTGGTAAAAAAATGTTTCCTGATATTATGGAAATTAAAGGCCATCAAAAAATACTTTGACCCATTATCATTCAGATTACTAGTGCAATCACTAGTGCTTTCTACTCTGGACTATTGCAATATTGTTTATATGGGTATACCCAAAAAAAAACAGTGAGGAAACTTAGAATTATTCAGAACACAGCGGTCCGCTTGATATTTGGATTAAAAAAGAGCGACCATGTCACCCCCTACTACAAATTACTACACTGGCTGTCAGTCGAGGCACGAATAATTTTCAAGTTCTCCTGCATATGTTTCAAACTAGTTTGGAGACTAACTCCTATGTATTTGCTATCTCACTTCATATTCTACAGCCCTATAAGACAAATCAGAAACCGCTATCTTTTCGCATACCCAAGCATTACCAATTGTAAACACAAAACCTTTCTGGATAGAGCTTTCGCATACCAAGCAAACAAACAACAACACTGGCTAGACAATTACATTAATAAAGCTAGACTGACCTACAACGCTTTTAGAAAACTCATAAAAACTGTCTTATTCGACAAATATATCACCTAAACAGAATCTTCGCCGAACACTTCTTTCTTTTCTCGTTCCCAATATACCCCCTCTGAAATCCTAATCAAACCGTATTTTGCAATTCGGGACATGTCTTCTAATATGTCCCCCCTGAAAAATTCTTAAACTGTATATTGTAATTTTCGATGTATTTTTTGTAATTCGTGACCATTTCCTAACAGGTCCTCTCGGAAATGTCTTAGCGTTCTGTACATTTTATATTTTCGCATTCTTAAAGTTGATGTACTCTGTATTTCCTCTGACTAACTGCATATTGTAACTCGCTGAATGTCCAGCTCTCTTGAATGTAAACCGCCTAGAAGTTGCAAGATTGTGGCGGTATAGAAAAATAAAGTTATTATTATTATTATAATGCCTCATTCCACCAATAAGAGCCAACCTCATCAGTGATGTCACAATGGCTTGATTGTCCTGTTCTCCCCTCTGCCCTCCAACCCAGCCAGCAGATTAACCATTCCCCTTAACTCAGTGGTCTCAAACTCTTTAATAAGACATTAACTATTTTTTTCTGAGGCCCTCCAAGTACCTACAAATCCAAAATGTGGCCCTGCAAAGGGTTTGAGTTTGAGACCACTGCTGTAGAGCTTTTATAGAATGGCACTGAGGGACAGATTCTGTAATTGGGTGCCTAAAAAGATAGCTGCTTATAAAAGCCTAGATTATAGGTGCCTAAGTACTGTAGAGAATTGTGCTTAATGGCGCCTAAGTCCTTCTCCACCCATAAACACTTCTACTTTGGAGTTAGGTACCTATGAACACGTTACAGGGCTTCAAAGAAGGTTTGGATAGGTTCCTAGAGGACAAAGGGATTGAGGGGTTCAGATAAGAGCTGACGTAGGTTATAGGGATAGGAGTAGAGATAGGTTATAGAAATAGTCAAGGACCACTGCTCAGGCAATGGGCCGCTGCGGGAGCGGACCGCTGGGCGAGATGGACCTCTGGTCTGCCTCAGCGGAGGCAACTTCTTATGTTCTTATGTTCTATCTTATGTAGAATCGTGCCTATATAGAATCTATTACCCATTTCATATATTTTTTTTTCAATTATAAGCTTATTAAAACTCATAATTGAAACCAATATACTAGTTAAGTTAGATGCCTACCGTAGGTGCCTTTGATGGAATTTCCCTCTGAATGCTGGTTTTTCCTAGCACCTATCTTTTTGGCATCATACACTTGTGCAGCCACACAAGGCACAAATATACATACGTGCAAAAATTGCTCCCAGCCCCCATTCTCCTGTCTATGATGATGGCGAAGCAAGCGGACCATTTGTGTACAGAACTGTAGTGAACTGATATGCACGATAATAATTTTTAGTTTGCAGAATAGCCAAGGCACCAAAGCATTGGGGCTATAGCAGGGGTAGGCGATTCCAGTCCTCAAGAGCCGGAGCCAGATCAGGTTTTCAGGATAGCCACAATAAATATGCATGAGGTAGATTTGCATCTCAAGGAGGCAGTGCATGCAAATCCATCTCATACATATTCATTGTGGATATCCTGAAAACCTGACCTGGCTCCGGGTCTCGAGGACCAGAATTGCCTACCCCTGGGCTATAGCAATATCTTTCACAAGTAGTATTGCCATATTAAATATACAGGGAGCCCACAAAAACACTCCTTGATTTTAAATGGTTACAAAATCAAAACTTATTGGAATATGTTTATAAATAAGATAATAGCAAATACAAGTCCCAAAAAGTGCGGTTAGCAAGATCTTTCACCAGGGGTCCCCCAAAGTCCCTCCTTGAGGGCCGAATCCAATCGGGTTTTCAGGATTTCCCCAAGAATATGCATTGAAAGCAGTGCATGTACATAGATCTCATGCATATTCATTGGGGAAATCCTGAAAACCCAACTGGATTCGGTCCTCAAGGAGGGACTTTGGGGACCCCTGTCTTACACAATCGCTTGCACTTTCACCCTTATAAGCTGCAGTTGGTGCAGAAGTTACAACCTTCAGACAATGCAACGTGACAAAATGACCAGGTGTTCCTCAAGTGGCCCCCGACATCACTGGACATTGATGCTTGTGACTTTTTCCTTTGGGGGTACGTACCTCCACTACCCGCAACTATGGATGATCTGCAGGAATGCATCACTGAAGCTATAAACGTGATCACGCCGGATATGCTTTGGAGAGTCTGGTCCGAGCTCGATTATCGCATCGATGTTTGCTGAGTAACAGGTGGGGCGCACATCGAGTGTATACAATCAACAGAGACCATATGAAACTTTGAGTTGATGAAACTGTAGCCTCAAAGGTGAAAGAATATTCCAATATATTTTGGTTTTGTAACCATTTAAAATCACCCTGTACTTTTGTAACGGGATCACTCTAGCATCTAATATCTGTTTTAATGCCAGTGACTGATGTGTTCAGAAAACTCAGTTTATCCTAATCAATAAAAAGCTGAGCAATATATACCAAAAGGTGGGATTGTAATTTAAGAAAACAAAAATGCACTTTTTGAGCAGTTTTTTAAAATCCATTTGTATTATTAATGTGTGAATGCTATCAGTTTATATAATATTTGTTTGGGGAGTGTGTGGCGCAGTGGTTAAAGCTATGGCCTCAGCAACCTGAGGTTGTGGGTTCAAACCCAAGCTGCTCCTTGTGACCCTGGGCAAGTCACTTAATCCCCCCTGTTGCCCCAGTCACATTAGATAGATTGTGAACCCACCAGGACAGACAGGGAAAAATGCTTGAGTACCTGAATAAATTCATGTAAACTGTTCTGAGCTCCCCTGGGAAAATGGTATAAATCAGTTATCTGCTTATGCAATTATAGCTCTTATTTTATAACTTTTTAATGCTATTTTACTATAGTCTACATCAGGGGTATCCAATCTTTTGGCTTCCCTGGGCCGCATTGGCCAAAAAAAAATGTTTCTGGGGCTGCACAAACATGCAAATGCTGCGGCAAGACAGAGGAGAGAGCCGGCAAGATGGTAAACACCCGGCGGCAGCGGAAGAAAACACTGCATCGCCCTCGACCAGGGTCGCACAAAATACTTCACGGGGCCACCTGCGGCCCTCGTCTACATGGAGTTAGGATAATCGTGCTCAAGTGAATGCTCTGCCTGGATAATTTTGGAAGGAATTCATATTCAGTTTACTTTACTTTATCACCTACAAGTAACTATCCAGTCACAGTGCAGTTTGTAGAAAAATCCCAGTCCCTTTAATACAGGTCAGAAGGTGTCATCTCCTCGATAGCCTGGTGCCTCTCTGGGGTTCAGAAATGTTTCAGATATCAAAGCTAAACCAAGCCATTTTCTGTTCTGTGATTCAAAGTAAGACCTTGAAATGTCCATAAAGATTGTAACAAATCTATAAATCTTTATTTCAACTTTTGTGCTTTGAATTTTTAAATAAGGATTTACCTCCGGATTCTACAGATCATGCCCACGTTTCCTTGCCCAGCTTGGTGCATGCACAAATAAATTGACTAATGATTTCAGAAACAGCAATGATTGGGTGCCAACAACCAATTGTTGGTGTTAATTGGTAGTCTTAAAAATCTGCACGTGCCTCTTGCTGTACATTATTCTATAAAGCAAGGTGCTGTGGAACAGGGGCAATACTAGTGAATGGTGGGGGTGGGGCAAAACAGAGGCAAGACTGGTAAGAGGGCTGGGGTGGGCCAAGCATCCTCTTTTTTGACTTCACAAATATGGTAACCCTATGCCAACATTCAGTGCCAAGCCCTGGATAAATGATCAGGTTAGCAGGACTGGCTTAAGAGCAGGCCCGGCTCTGCCCATTTAGGTATTCTGGTACCAGCCACAGATAACTGGTGGCTGCAAAAGTCCCAGATACGTTGTCAACATAGAAAATGAAATGTAAACCCACAGTGGTAATGAAGTCAGCTAAAGTTATAACATGTATGTCTAATTAAAGAGGAGAGACCAACCTAACCCTGCAAAGTTCCCAGGGGTCAGACTTTCCCTTATCAAAACAAACACGTTTTAACCTATGCTCCAAATAAGAGGCAAACCACTTATCCACTTGACCTCTGATACCCCAAACACCCAGCAGTATAGCATGATTGACAGTATCAAAGACCTATATAAAGTTCAACAAGATTTTATTTATGTGTTTAACAATTTGTACGTTGCACGATCTGCCATTCTCGGAAGTTGACGTCAGAGAAAGCGCCGAAGCCGACGCAGGCAGCCACTTTGTCGCTGGTCATGCCGAAATGATAAAAAGGTATGGGGAAGGGGCACGTACATATCATGAGGGGGGGGGAGTGGGAAGGGGGCCGGAGAAGAGGAGGGGTGCTGGCAACCAGAGGAAGACCGCGCTTGGGGAGGACTGCCCCCCTCCCCTTCCTATGCCACTGAGTGGAATTTTTTTATGCCTATGAAAGTATTAAGGCAGCTTGTCACAATGATAACGAAATATGCTGCATGATGTTTTTGAAGTTTTTTCTCCTCTGTTGTTAAAAATACCACATACTCTTCAGTGTTCTCCCCCTTTCGGCATAGTAACTCAGAATAATTTTGTTACTATCTAATATAATAAAACGCTAGGCCGCGCATGCGCACTTCCTATGTGTGCGCCGGTTTTCCATGAGCTGTAGCGACACATAGGAAGTGCGCATGCGCGGCTTACAGTCTGGAGCGGTGACCGGTGGCTACTCTCACGATCCCCACCTGCGTTTATTGCTCTTGACGTCGCCGCGATGTACGGACCCGCAGGTAGGACTGCACATGCCCCTACAGTACTCTCTCCGCTCTCTCTCTTCCTCCCCCCCCCCGAGGCGGATGTCAACCGCGGCGGCCCGAGTTGGATGTCAGCCGCGGCAGCCCGAGTTGGATGTCGGCTGCGGCGGCTGCAGGCCGTGGCAGCCAAACCCGCAAAGCATTTTAACATAAGTAGGAAGGAAGGTATGGGGGGGAGGAAAATACTGCACAGGGAAGTGGGGTGGGAAGGAAATGCTGCAACACATGGAAATGGAGGGGCAGAAAAGTGGTTGATGGACAGGGAAAGAGGTGCTGATGAACAGGGAGGGGGCAGAAAAATGAAGACAGGCCTACTGCTGGACAGATGATGGACAGGGGGAGGTAAAACAAAATGAGAAGGGCTTCTGCTGGATAAGGTGAACAGTGATGGGGTGGTGGAGGACACAGGGGAGGTAAAAGGAAGGGAGAATGGACAGGGGGAGCAGGCAAGGGGTGGTAGTGGACAGCCAAGGAAAAAAAAAGACAGACAGAAATACAGAAAGCGGTTAAGGAGAGAGAAAAAAAAAATAAAGACAGACACACACATATATTCTAGCACCCGTTAATGTAACGGGCTATAAGACTAGTATAGTAATAATTGGAGTGGCAACTTCACCTCATATAGGGCCTGCCATTGAAACCATCACACTTGTGTGATAGTGTAATATGTTTGTCTGGCTTAGAAATGTCTATGTTATTATTCTGTTAGTCGTCTAGGGATAGTGGGGTGTCAATTTAAAAAAAGAAAAAGAAAAAAAGAAAGTTGCATAATACATAGGATCAAGAATCTGCAGATATGAAATGAGCAAGAGGCAGGGTTGTATTAATGCATTTTAAAGAATCCCCCCCCAGATCTCCTCTCTTCCCCACTCATTTATATCATCCATGGGGAATTTCTTCCTCCCTGCTCCAGTCATTGGAGAGGGGCCCTATGAGTCATAGGCTACGACCAGTGATCATTTTCTAAAAATAAAATACTAGGTTTGGGCTAGTGGTGGCCTCCATCTTTCACTCTGGCTGCCTTGGAGATATGAAGCAATGCCAGGTTAGTAATCTGGCATTAAATCAGTCCTGGCTATGACTCCAAGATAAGCCCCACCTTTTACTAAACCGCAATAGCGGTTATTAGCGCAGGGAGCCGCTACTAACCGCTACTCCCTGCGCTACTAACCGCTATCGCAGTTTAGTAAAAGGTGGGGTAGATAAGATGGCACTGCAGTGAGACACAGTTTTAGTAGCCATATTGTTCCTTGAAAAAAGTTGATTCTTTGCAGGCTATCACAGTGTTCTTCAACCACCGGTCCGTGGACCGGTGCCGGTCCACAGAAATCTCCTACCGGTCCACAGGGCCAGCACATGCATCAGGCCCAAAACAGTTTTCTTGAACCGCTGGTCCATGGTGCGATCAATGCAGCGTTATCTTCAAGCCAACTCCCTCTTCCTCACTGATTCAGTGCACAAAGCCATGGGCAGTGACTCCTACGCACGTCCTGCGCCTGAACCGGAAGCCTTTTCTCTGATGCTGCAATGTCAGAGGGAAGGCTTCCAGATGAGGTGCGGGACACGCAAGGAGCTGCGCCCGCAGCTTTGTGTACTGCATCAGTGAGGAAGAGGGAGCCGGCCTGAAGATAACACCGGGGGCGGCATAAAATGGCCAGGCGGGAGCAGGCCAGAGGGTAAGGCATAGCATGGAGGGAGGGAGACAACAAAAGTAGGGGGGAATGATTTTATTTTTGAATTTAGTGATTGAATTATGTCAATTTTGAGACTTTACATCTGCTGTTTAATTTTGTGGTAAACCATTATGTGTTGTTAATAAGATTATATTGTGTATCTGTGATAAATGAATGGAAAAAAATAGTGTTACAATTAGTACTATTATGGGGCAGGGTATGGGGTGATTGGGTAGAGTTGGGCGGGGTCTGGCCCACGACTTAGCCCAGTGTTCTTCAACCGCCGGTCCACGGACCGATGCTGGTCCACAGAATAATTATTTTATTTCTGCCGGTCCATAGGTGTAAAAAGGTTGAAAAACACTGGGCTATGACATGCGTTAGGGAACCAATACAGGAACAATTATCTGCAAATAAAGTTATTGAGTAATCTTTTCAGACCATATAAGTGGACTGAAGAAGTGACCGGTGGTCTTAGAAGCTCTTAATGCAATCATTTCTAATTAGTGTTGATCTAACTAGAACATACGAAAACCCGCATAGAATGGAATACTAGCCAAGATTTGCATTACATTCAGCAAGAGCTTTCTTTACTTCTTCTGCAAGGATCTGTAAACTACAACGATAACTGAATATCACTTCAGTGGGTCACCAGAAAACATTAAAAACAGTAGTTAACTAAAAGCAAAAAAGCCTCCATTGGTCAATGTAAGTTGATGTTTTTCAAAATTTTAGTAGAGTTCAGTGGCGCCTCAGTTCTTGCTTAACTTAGAATTTTTCAAATGGATCAGGAGATACTCAGTCACCTGACCTGAGAACGCCCTATCAGCCAGGGTAGTCAGAATCATTTAGGATTTTTATGCAATGTATTATTTTATACTGTACTATCACAAACACAAGACCCTTAACCGTCCCCGCCCGGCAATCACCTGGCCCTTCGCGAGGCTCTTCCACTCCCTCACGATCGCTTCTTTCCCCCTCCCTTCTACCCTCTTCTTCCCTCTTCCTTCTTCCTCTGCCAAGTTCGACTAAATTTGTTGTAAATCTGATAATTTGTTGTTAATCTGCATGTCAATGCGGAGCCTAGTTTAATTAATGTAAACCGCCTAGAACTCGCTGGGTATGGCGGTATATAAGAATAAATTATTATTATTATTATTATATAGCATAACCTTGAAGAAACAAGACAAGCCCTTTTTAAAAAACGAATGGACCACTGATTGTAATATATAATGGCAGTACTACAGCAAGGTGAATGGTTTATGTCTATAGAGCTGTGTGCTTAGCTTCTTAGAGGAAGTATTCTGTTTGGCCTAATGCACTGGTGATTGGATGGGGGAGGGTTATACAAGATCCTGACAGCAAAGGCATGGATTGAAACCAATAAGCTATCAGAGGCAGTAACTACATTAAAAAAACAAGAGGTCAGGGATTGACGTTGAGGACAAAACCAGCCTTATAAACCTACACAAAATTTCATTTATACAAAAGGTGACTGAAAACTGCCTCCGGGAGCATTAAACAAAACAAGTCATGCCAAGAGGAAATCAGGAGAATCCTAAAATAGAATTGCAAGCTGGACTTTTGGCGACAGTATGAAGATGCTTTAATTCAGGGCCTTTCCAAAAATTTTTAGCACCAGCGCATTAAACAGAGCCAATGTTTTTCACGGCAGACTAAATGGAGCAATTTTTTTCGCAGCACATTATAATTGAAATCCTAAAATTTCAAAGCCAATTAAAACCCCCTTTTACAAAACTGCGCAAGAGGCTTTCAGCATTGGCCAGCACGCCGAATGCTTTGTACTGCTCCAACAGTCCTAGGACTCCTTTTAATAAGGTGCGCTAGCGTTTTTAGCGCACGCTACAATGCCGCGCATGCTAGCCCCGCGCTACACAGAAAATACTAACGCAAGCTCTATGGAGGTGTTAGCATCTAGCGCACGCTCACACCTTCGTAAAAGCAGCCCATAGAGTTCCCATGAGCGTTGGAGCAATGCAGAGCATTCAGCCCGCTGATCAGCGCTATAAACCACTTGTAAAAAAGAGGAGTTATTTATTTAAAGTTCTTTAAGCTATGTATGGGTAATTGTAACAAAGGTGAAACTAAAGCAGATAAAATAGAACTGCTAATCAATGAGATGGATGTGTTTGTTTTTAAGTGCAAATTAACTCAAAACGCGGCTCGAAACTTGACAAGCAAACACACATTTCGTCATCAGCCACCTATAGTTCTCTTTTTCTCCATTTAATTTCTGTCGGAGCTGAAAACTCAAGTTTGCAGAGACAAGATATTCCAAACGGTAACAAAGCCTTGATTGCTTTGTTGCTCAAGTTAGGATAACCACTGCATAAATAATATAACTAAATTACTTGCCATTAGTTTACAATTACGTCAAAGAATGATGCTTGTCTGGGCAGTTGTATCCTTAAACACACAGGCGCTCATAACATTGACAGACTCTTGTGTACGCTACATACATATCATCTATTCTAGTGTATATTTATGAAAATGATAAGAGGTATGGAAAACCTTTCATACGCTGATAGGTTAGAAAGGCTGGGGCACTTCTCCCTGGAAAAGCGGAGACTTAGAGGAGACATGATAGAAACCTTCAAAATCATGAAAGGCATAGAGAAGGTAGACAGGGACAGATTCTTCAGATTACGGGGAACCACAAGTACAAGGGGGCACTCGGAGAAACTGAAAGGGGACAAGTTTAGAACCAATGCCAGGCAGTTCTTCTTCACCCATAGAGTGGTAGACACATGGAACGCGCTCCCGGAAGTTGTGATAGGGCAGAGTACGCTACGGGGATTCAAAGAAGGATTGGATAAATGCCTGAACGATACGGGGATTAAGGGGTACAGATAAAAGTAGAGATAGGTTAGGAAGAGTATAGATAGAAAAAAAAGGGGGATTATAGGGCTAAGTCAAGGAACACCTGACAGGTCATAGACCTGAAGGGCCGCCGTGGGTGCGGGCTGCTGGGCGCGATGGACCTCTGGTCTGACCCAGCGGAGGCAACTTCTTATGTTCTTAAGGGAATTTTTTAAAATAAAGTAAAATTCTGTAATCTCTTCGTGGCACACGGTTTGAGAGACAGTTTTAATCTTTGAATTCTGAATCTAGTGGAAGTGCTGTATATATTTGTCTTCTGGATACCATGTTGTTTCTAAAGAAACAGAGAGCTCCGATGATCTCCCAAATTCTCAAAGTGAAGCAGATGTACTAACTCACGTAAAGGGGACTTTGCATGCACAAATGCATGGAAGCTTTGAAATTGGGGGGATTTTGCCTAAAAACCCTATTTGCAAACATTTCTGTGGGTTTTGGCCATGATGCAGCAAAATTCCATGCATGACCTGCTACTCACAAAAGGTCCCTTTTACAAAAATGCCTTAGGCAATTAATGCAGGAATCAGCATGTGCTGTTAACACTTGCCTGTGTTAAATTAAACACTGTGGTTTGACATTTAACAAATGCTAATTGCCACGATAAAGGAGCAAGAACTGGACCTAGACTGTGCCTTGCAGTTAAACATATGGTAAGTTACTCTGCTTTAACTGTTAATTCAATAGATAATGCAGTTAACATACTCGTTGTCTGCAGTGCAATTAATATGTAATAAATGGGCAGTTTTTGTGTTAACTGAATGTAAATTAAAACAGAGGCGTTGCAGTCACCATGACATAATTTTGGTAACTACAACATTTTAATGTAAAATTGTATTCCAAACTAATGAGCTACTGCAATGCAGTATCTTGCAAATCAGCTCATTAATTTTGAATTCAATAACACTCAGTACGCTGAAAAGGTTTTATGGGTCATTTTTCACAAAAAAAAAAAAGAGAAAAGATAATTACAACTTAGTGAGATTCAGTTATCATTTTTATCAGGTCCCAATAATAACATTTCACCCATAGGTTTATCATAAAACTAATTTGGAAACCCCTCAGGTTAGTTTGTTGGTCTCAATGTATTGATCCCTGAATATTATTAAATCAAACTTTACAAGCCACACTCGTTGAGGGCATGATGCTTTTAGAGGAATGTAATCATCTTGTTTCGTGAATCAGAATTTCTCCGTTCTGTTAACACTCATTTGAGGGTCTATGCGCTAAGCAAAATGGAAAACTCTGAGTACATCTGACCTTATATCTTGCTTCATAATGATTCAGAAGGCTGAGTAGTACATTATTGCAAAATGAATAGGGGAAGCATTTCTAATACAATGGCATAATCCATTCAACAACCCACCAACTCTAACTATTAATAGCCATCTTGTCTACAGTGCTATAACAAAATTTTATTAAAGGAACCCTTTTACTAAAGCTTAGCACATGCTAATGGAATTGGCCTGTGCTAAATGCTGACACATCCTATTTTTATATCTATGGGCTATGTGGCACTTGGAACCAGATTTTATAAATGATGCCTATGTTAGCGTCCCAACAATCATGGATGCCTGGCGATGCCTAACTAAAAACCGCGGGCAAACCAAATTATGTCAATAAGCTTATGTGACCATGCTGTTGAAGTTAATTGACATAAATTGTAAATAAGAGTTTCACGCAGAGCTCAGAATTAAGTCAAGGCAGCCCTCCGACGCGTACCTGAAAAATAGGCATGGCTAGGGGTGGGGAATAGGCATGGTAAGTTTAGGTGTCACTAGGCATGCGAGATAGGCGAGGTATATTAGGCCTGATAAAACCTGGCCCAATGTACCGGTGCCTACCTCAGTGATGCCTAGTGACGCCTAAGTCCGCTTAGATGGAGCTAGACGTGATTTTACAAGTGGCAACTAGTGGTTGATTGACAACCATGCGGAGTGGCACCCATAATGCAGGCATGCTTAGGCACCATTTATAGAATTTTGCCCTTCACGTTTACTAATGTTTAGATAAAGGATCCCAAAACTATAAGGACGTAAAGGGTAAACAAAAAAAACCCAACAACTAGATGTATGTACAGTGCCTTTATTCTAACCCAAAAAAAAGATGGCTGTACTCAGACACCGGGTCATTCTTCAGTAATGGAGTGATCGTTAAGGGACCCACCCCACAGTCGCCATCTCCCTGCAACCAACCTCAAAATCCATGAAAAGGGCAGCACTGAGTATGCAGAAACTGATCTCTTTTATTATTCTTGGGGACTATGGGTCATTCTTATCAAACAACAGAAAAGATGCCAGTACTCAATACCCCTAATAACTCCTCAAGAAAGCCCTGTGTAGTAAGCAAACTGCACACGCAAAAGAGTTAGTTCCTTAGTAACAGCTCTTACAATCTAGTTATGACAAGAAAACACAAAGTATTTCAGTGAACGTGGTTGGAATTGAAAAGCTAAGATCAAGAGGAGCCAGGGCTTAAGATTTTTTTTGTAAAGGTGTCTTGAAAATGTCCAGAGTCAGTGGAAGCATAATATGCCCACAGAGATGTTGTTTCAAGCATGTGGTGCAACAGAGTGGAATGTGCAGAGTTGAGGGTTGGCCAATGGCAATGTTGGTGGTTTACACAGCTTACCCAGTGAATGGAGGTCATGAGGAAGGTGTATGGGGAGATAAGAGAGGAGAGGTAAAAAGAAACTGAAGAGTAAAGACCGATAGGTGAATAGAAGAGACTTGAATTGCATGTGGAAGCAGTTAGGAGTTAATGTAGTAACTTCAGAAGAAGAAAAGAAGTGAGATCAAAGAGGTGGAAGAAAGGGATAAAACTTGCAGGAGGGGAGACTAGAAGCCTAACATCACCATCAGGCTTAATATGTGAGCTGAGTGGGAGAAATAATTTCTATGATATAGCCACAACTGAAGCAGAATCATTAAAGAAACAGAGCAAAATAATGGAGACAAAGAAAAGTAAATAGGTTATGGAAGTAGGTAAGCTGGTTTGAAACTGAGTGGACATTCCATGGAGAACATTAGAAAATAAGAGAAGGAGGATACAAATAGGAAGAGGTTCAGAGTTGTTTTGAAGGCCAGGGGTTAGGATTGATATCTCTAGCTGAAAAGAGAAGAGAATGGAAGACAAGAGTAGAGGTGTGATGACAGTGATGAGGAAGAAATACTCAAGGGGATTGATGATGCCTGAGAGAAAGTGTTGAAGCTCGAGAATGAATGGGACATGTAGAATATACAAAATGTGGGCAGTCGGCTACATATCTGGAAAGGTTTGTAGTGGGCAGTAAGACTGGGGTAGGTGAGCATCAGGAAGAGCTTGCGACTATCTGGCTTGCTAGGTAAAGGAGTGGTGGCTGTGAAAAGTCAGGCAAAAGTAGCTGTGAGTACTGTATAGATAAGCTACGTTTTCTCAAAATATAAGACAGCAGTGACCAAAACTTGCATCTTTAAATAAGAATGTTTTTAAGTTTGCTTTGAATTTCCAAAGACACGTAGGCATAGAGTTCCAAAGAGTTGGCGCAGTAACTGAAAAGATCTTCACCTGGAGCATTTCAAGTGTATTGAAACATGTAATGATCTTTCATTTTTAATATCCTATAACAGCTTTTTAATTACATCTTAATAAGAATCTACTGGGGAAAATATTACATTAATAATTTGATGCATTCTCTTTTTATTATGTCAGCAGAGAGAGAGAAGTCAGACGACAATGAACAGTGTTCATCTTTCTGTAGATGTGTGCTACACATTATGGATCGCTGAAAGCTTGCATTGCTGGCAAAAAAATTGCTTTTTCCATAATAGAATGCAATGGGTAATGCTTCAAGACCACAAACTTATCAACTGCCTTTCAAGTGCATCTTTTTTAAAAGTAGTATGTCAGTAATAATGCACATAAATTACCTCTAAGTTCTTCCATTATCCTTGGAATTACACTGGTTTGAATCATTTCTGAAAGGTAGAACACAGGAAGTGTGTATGGGGGTTAATTTTTCAAAACGTAGGGAAGCGTTTACAGAGGTTCCGCAAGGCTTTGCACGGTCTGAGGTTCTATTTAAACTGTTGAAACAGCAAGGTGTATCGTATCGGATTTATACAGATGATATACAAAGCAGTGTCTCACTTCCGGTTCACCACACAATTGTTTCCCACGTACTCACCTTTATAGGACCCCCAGGGACCCCTGAAAAAGGCTTTTTTTCGAAACGCGGACCGTGTTGGGTCCTGTATCCCTAGCGGACTAGGTCCTTTAAGGCTCTTATGTGGATGATTTACTTTTATGTGGATGGAATTATTTTATGTGGATGATTTTAGTGTACCTTTTGAACTCTGATACTTTCAAATAAAGTCCATTTGGGAACATCGTCACTCCACAGAGTTTTTTTGGTTTTCTTTTTTACAGGGGTTTCGCAAGGCTTTGCACGGTCTGAGGTTCTATTTAAACTGTTGAAACAGCAAGGTGTATCGTATCAGATTTATACAGATGATATATAATTTTATTTTCCCCACTGAATAATTCATTGCCGCAATCCGAGCTCAGGTCGAATGAGATTTTGAAGTTAATTAGGAGCCGGATGACGGTAAACGGATTGATGTTAAATATTTTGAAGACGAAAATTATGTTGGTGTCAAAAGAACAAGTGGTGGAACCTTCTTCTGCTACTATTAATTACTATGTTAAATACTTTGATGCACTGTGCTGATAAGGTGTCCTACTTAGTGGTGATATTGGTCCCTCAGCTTACCTTTCGACCACATGTAGAGAATGTTATTAAGAAAACTTATTTTAAATTTCAAATATTAAGAAAGCCTTGATTGTATTTGCCTAAGTGTGATTTCAAGAATGTTGTTCAGTCTATTGTAATTGCAGGGTTGGAGTACTCTAACATTGTGTTTTTAGGGTAGAGAATGACACGGTAACAAAATTCATCACTGTTCCCGTCCCCGCGGATAACCGCGGGAAACCATCTTCATGTCATTCTTTAAAGATAGAGGGAAGAATCAGAGTATGAATGGCCACAACCACTGATCCGCAAGCTTTGCTTTGAAGAATGCTGGTGTAGAAGGACTGAGGTTGAAACAGACACTACAGAATGACAGTCTCTGGTAGCCAGAGCAGATATTGTGATGTCATAATGCCTCATTCCACCAGTGCCTAAGAGCCAATCACATCAGTGATGTCACAATGGCTTCATTATCCTTGGCTCACATAAGCACAGCCACTGACCCACAAGCTTTGCTTTGAAGAATGCTGGTGTAGAAGGACTGAGGTTGAAATAGACACTAGAAAATGACATGGGATTATTTCCCGCGGTTATCCGCGGAGACGGGAACGGTGATGAATTTTGTCACCGTGTCATTCTCTATTCTAGGGTTATCAGCACCATGCACTATGAGAACACGAGAACTTCTGCCATTTCCATCACGGGAGTAACGCTGTGGAACAAATTCACTGGACCGCTAAGGGCATTATCTGATATTCAGAAGTTTAAAAAAATACTTAAAACTGCACTATTTTTAGAAGCTTTTTAATAAATGATGTGCTGTTTAATACTGGCTTCAGGATGAATGCTACTGTAAGGATCTGTTTAATTATGGCTCCCTAAAATGTAATTATTCCTATGTAATTCAAGATGTCTGTATAAGTCTTGCCTGTTTTATTTTGTGTATGTTAGTTCTGTAATGCTGCCTAGGAATAGGCGGTTGCTAAATCTTTGAAATAAAATAATTAAATAAATAAATCAATGCATGCGAGCTTTGCAAGTGACATAAAAGCTCCATAATACATACATTTGTTATGTGAGATAAACCAATTTTGACCATGTTACTAAACATTTTATAGCCATGCATTGGATATCTATGGAGTTTTGTGTCAAGTATAAATTGTTACTGATGGTTTATTTAAGCATCAACCGAATGTCACCCAAGTACCGCCAAACCTCGGTTTGAGAGTGTTTTGCAAGATGAGCAAAACACTCAAGCAAACTTTAACTCGCAAACCGAGCGTTGACTCGATAAGCGAGCGTGTCACCCCCACCCTGGAAACTGGCTTCTCTCCACCCATGGTCCACCCCCATACCCTTACCTGCAGCGGACATGAGATTCTCGGAGAGGATGGGAGCCAGAAGGCCTTGAGCATGTGCAGATGCTCAAGGCCTCGCAGCAGCCCAGTATAGAATTCGTGGCAGGCTCTTTCAGCACTGGCACACGTATGTCCTGTGGGTTGGCGCGTGCCGGTGTCTGCTGCAGGTAAGGGTTTGGGGGGGGGGTGCCGTGGGGAGAGAGAAGCTGGTTCCCGGGATGGGATGGGGTGGGGTGGAAACCAGCAGCACCAGTGGCCTCGGGGGAGGGGGGGGGTCGGACTCTGTTTTTGGGATGTGGAATGAATCATCCGAAATTCCGTTACTTCCTATGGGGAAACTCGCTTTGGTTTATGAGCATGCTTCTGGAACGAATTATGCTCGCAAACCAAGGTACCACTGTACTTACAAAACTGTTTGATGCCTTATGTATGTACATTCAAGAACTCTGCACTCCTCAGCTCAATCTGGATTGGTTGTCCCTACTCAGAAATGTTTACACTATGAATCTATAAGGTAAAGTGTGTGTTTTCTATGCTGAACCATCAGAGTGGAATAGGAATAGGTTGCCAATGTATCTTCAGCAACGGAAAGACTTGTATCAATTCAAGAAAATGTTGACAAAACATCTTTTTTCTCAGATGAAATACACTACTAGTAATAACTTGGATTGGAGTATTGATTTTTATCTTTCTACAGCACTTTTGAGAGAAGTCTTTGATAGTTTTGAATGAGATTTAAATGTAGTGACTTGTTAAGTGTTTGTACCATTTGTAATCCACCGCCATCATGTGACCGGGCCAAGCAGCATTCACCGTCACATGTCTACATCCCCAGGTACCAGCTAAAACCAAACACAAACATACAAGGTTAAATACGTACACATTATTCCACATTCATTCCCTTAAAACCCGAGTCATCTCTGGACTCCATCTCTCCAGGTCTCTAAAGTCCTTCCTGACCCTCCATTGGCCCTCCTGATCTTTGGCAGCATCCTGTGCCATTACCAGTCACTCTGTCAGTTGTCACTGTCACAGCCAGACCCTCCACTGGACCGGACCGCTCTTCAGTCCTTCGGCCAACCCTCCCTGGGTCCTAGGACTCTCCCAGCTCTCTGTTGCTCAGTCGTCTAATCCAGCACACATGCACTGAGGGCTCTCCCAGCTCCTCAGTCATCTTCTCACTGATGCACACACCGAGGGCTCGTAGCTGCTCCATCACCCAGGTGTCTTATCCGGCACACATGCACTGAGGGCTCTCCCAGCTCCTCAGTCATCTTCTCACTGACGCACACACCGAGGACTCGTAGCTGCTCCATCACCCAGGTGTCTTATCTGGCACACATGCACTGAAGGCTCTCCCAGTCCCTCAGTCGTCTTCTTGCTGACACATGCACTATGGACTTGACTGGATTCTTCTTCACTGGTTCCACCTCAGATCGTCAAGTCTAAGCCTGTTGACTCCAGGATCTTCCACATCCGGGGAAATTGAGATTTCCACATCCCCCAAAGGAACTCAATTTCCCCGTCATGCCCCTACAAATTTTATCGCTGTCCCTGCCCCATTTCTGCAACTCTGCCTTAACCGCACAACCCTCAAACACTTAGGATTTTAAAGTATTTGAGGCTTGTGCAGATGAGGACAGAGCTTGCAGAAATGTGGCAGGGATGCTGAAGATAGCTGAGGTCTGTGGAAAAACTGGTTTCTATATATTGGACTTTGTTTTTTTTAGGCATTAGCTTTCCTCCGTAGTTTTTAGGTCTTTGTTTAGCCCTCATCAAGTTGTTCAGCATTGTAAATCTGATAAATCTGTAACCACCCCCCTCCCTTTCTTCCCTTAATCTATTCTGTCTATCTGAATTTGTCTATCATTTTCATTCCTTCTTTGATTTTAATTGTAGTAACCATGGAAGAACACCCTGAAGGCTCACCATAGGAGTGATATTTCAAGTGTGTATAAAATTGAAACTCGAATAGCTAATTAAGCTTTTTCACAAACTTTAAACCGTTAATATTTTCTCTGGAATGACAGAAAAATCAGAATAATAAAAAAAGAGAGATTAATGATTTTCTGTAATGTTATTGTTGATGCAAGGCATCAAAACAGGGCAGAAATGGCAGATCTGTGCAAAACCACACCTATGCAAAATAGTGCCTAAGCATTTCCATGTGGATCTATAAAGAGGGTGTGACCAAGGGTGGGTCAAGGGCATTCCCTTAAAATGCATGCAGTGTTATAGAAAGGTGTGGATCCACATCCAACGTGCGCACCAGGATTTACACTTGGTTTCAGTTGGTATAAGGTGGACTTGGGAAAATCCATTGCTAATTCCTAGGATAAGCAGCATAAGACCTGTTTTACTCTTTTGGGATCTGGCCTGGCCACTGTTGGAAACAGGATACTGGGCTTGATAGACCTTCGATCTGTCCCAGTATGGCAATTCTTATGTTCGTATGTGAGCCAAGTATAGGATAATCAAGCCATTGTGACATCACTGATGGTTGGCTCTTAGGCATTGGTGGAATGAGGCATTATGACATCACAATCTCAGCCCTGGAATGTTGCTACTCTGGGTTTCTGCCAGGTACTTGAGACCTGGGTTGGCCACTGTTAGAAACAGGATCCTGGGGTTTATGGGCCGTTGGTCTGTCCCAGAATGCCAACTCTTATGTTATGTCCTTGTGCCTAAATTTGAGCATGGACACTGGTGCTACGCACTAGGATGTCAATCCCAAAATACCTTTCAGTGCCGATTCTTTTTGTGCTGAATTTCATGCAGAAAATGTTGCTGTTTCATTACTAAGGGGTCTATGGCTTTAACTACGAGCAGTGGCATAGTAAGGAGCGGGGACCGCCACGGGCACCATCTTGGTGGAGGCACTGGCACCTCTCCTCCTCTCTGCCACCCTGCTCCTTCCCACTCCTCCTCCACCGCGTGCACCTTCAATTCACTCCCCACTGTACTGCTAGTTCTTCGCCGGCACGAGCAGCTGCTTCAACCTGTTCCTCGCGCTGGCCTAGGAGCTCCCCTCTGATGTCATTTCCGGGTCCTGTGAACCAGGAAGTTAAGTCAGAAGGACAGCCGGCACCGGCAGCACGTTAGAGTTGCTGCTCGTGCCGGGGAAGTTTAACAGGTATGGGGGAAGGGGGTAGGGGCCTGGAGAAGAGGGCTAGGGGGTGCCACTGCCCAGGGCACTTCCCACCCTCATTTCGTCCCTGACTAGGAGTTATGCTCCTATAAATTCATCTGAGGAAACATTTCCCTCTACTTTGTTATCTGGACGTGATTATTAATTTGCTGACATTTAATAAACAGATTAACTGGGCGAGATTCCAGGTGATGGACTGTCTCTGATGCGTTAACTAACCAGCCCTAATAAGGCACGGAAAGAGAGAGAATCATTCTTTCCAGCATAACTATTGACACCCTGCTCCATGCTCAATCAAATTATCTATCACTTTTGGTTTATCTTCTCGGCATTTGCATCTTGTGCAATACATATCCACTCTGATTCGGCAAGTAGTTTAGTAAAACTAGTAGTCTTTTCTGTAATGTTTCTAGAAGTACCCAATGCACATCATTTACCAAGTATTTATAGCAGAGAGAGTTGAGTCGGTTCAGCGAATGGCCACCAGGATGGTCTCAGGACTCAAGGATCTCCCTTATGAGGAACGACTGGGTAAGTTGCAGCTGTACTCACTCGAGGAACGCAGAGAGAGGGGAGACATGATCAAAATGTTCAAATATGTCACAGGCCGTATCGAGGTGGAAGAGGATCTCTTTTTCCTTAAAGGACCCACGGCAACAAGAGGGCATCCGTTGAAAATCAGGGGTGGGAAATTTCATGGCGACACCAGAAAATATTTCTTCACCGAAAGGGTGGTTGACCGCTGGAATAATCTTCCACAACAAGTAATTGAGGCCAGCAGCGTGCCAGATTTTAAGAAAAGATGGGATTGGCATGTAGGATCTCTTCATGGAGGTAGTTAGGGGGTGGGCCATTAGTGTGGGCAGACTAGATGGACCGTGGCCCTTTTCTGCCCATGTTCTATGTTTCTATGAATCCATCAAATATTCAGCAAGAGAGACTTTTACTAAGCTGCAGCAATAAGTGGCCTTAGCATGTGCTTATCAGTTTTTTCCCCCTGTGTGCTAAGGCCGCTTTTGCTGCAGCAGTAAAATGGCTTATTTTCCTTCCCCCCCCCCCCCGTATTAATAGCCATTCACTGATGTTGCTTTTAGCACACATGACACCAGCCTATATTGCAAGCGTGTGTGCTGTGCAGTTTGTAGCATCTTAACTACTTGAATTTTTTGTGACTTTTGTGTTTTTATATTTAAGACAGCCAAGGACCCCATAAGACCCCTGAGGAAGGCATTTTTTTTTTGCCGAAACACGGACCGTGTTGCGTAATTTGTATTTTAGACATTGTGGATCACTTGTGACTGAATACACCTTCTGTGGATTGTTTTGTGTGAGGTGATAAGGGCGTGGATAAGGGTTTTGGTAGTGTGCTAGGAGAGGATTGGTCAGATTTTAGTAATATTCTAGAGGAAAAAGTGGAAGGTTTTAGCGGTATGTTGCATCTGGGTAGAGAAGGAGAGAGAGGAGTCAAAGATGACCCTGAGATTGCAAGCAGACAAGACAAGGAGGATGAGAGTGTTGCCCACAGAGACAGAGAACAGGGAAAGTGGGGAGGTGGGTTTAGGTGGAAAGATGAGCAGCTCCATTTTAGATGAGACATCCAGGCGGCAATGTTTGATAGGCAGGCTGAGACTAGGGTCTGGGTTTCTGAAGAAATATTTGGTGCGGAGTCGTCAGCATAGAGGTGATACTGGAAACCATGGGAGGAGATCAGCACTCCAATTGAGCAGGTGTAGGTTGAGAAAAGGAGTGGCCCCATTACACCTTCAAAACCCTGTGTGGGTATAAAGAGTGACAGCTGACGCTTTGGTCTAGTTAGCGTCTAGTTGTGTAAACTGAGGACTCCCCCATCACACTTAAATTTAATTTTATTTCACTCAAACATGTTAGTGTGTTCTTGGCTACTAATATCTCCACGTTATCCTCAAAGAATTTTGGACATGCATACATGTGACATCATCGCGTCACACCTGCGCTTGCTCGGAGTCTGGGGGTTTACAATAAAGAATTCACTCAAAAGTCCCAGTGATAACTCTACTTTCTGTTCACCAGCTGGCCAGGCTCCTTTGTCACTAAGCTGACCCCAGACCTACCTCGCTGGGCTGTTATAGCAAGGGTTCTTCTTCCAATAATGTCCTTGCCATTCTGACACTAGCCTCAGGCCTGATCTCCCTACTCTGCTACTCTCAGGATTCGAAGCAGCAGAATGAGGAGGGAGTCTGCCCTCTTCAGGTGATAATGATACTACTGAGGCCTGGGATAACAGAGTAACATAGTAGATGACGGCAAATAAAGACCTGAATGGTCCATCCAGTCTGCCCAACCTGATAATGTTACTTCTTCTTCCTTTGGCTCTTTTCCCAGTAACCACCCAACTGGAGCCACCGATTCACCCAGGCTTTTGCTCACAAAAGCATTGACTGGGCCAATCAACAGGATCATAGTGAGGGGATCTGCAGTACCTCAGGTACACACCTTCCTCTTGCTTAGGACTCTGTAGGCAAAGAAAACTTTTGCAAGGCAAGAAACTCCAAAGCTCAAAGCCTCACACCATCACCACCATCTTGCTCCGTTCCCCTCCCAGTTATCTCCATAGATTATAAAATACACCAATCAGCCATTTTGTTCCTTCCCCCCCATCCACATAGATTAGAAAATATACTAGTTTGCTCACTTACTTAGAAACTATAGTCATGGGGTATCACAATCTAAGCTTACTTGAATACACTGATTCATTCTCTGGTAATTTCCTGCATAGACTACTGCAACGCACTGTATAAGGGCATCACAAAAATGGAAATCAGAAGACTGCAGTTAGTTCAAAACACAGCTATAAAGATCATTTGTGGTGCAAGGAAATACGATCATGTTTCACCGCTTCTGATTAATGTACACAGAATCAGCTATAAAATTTTTCTTTTAACTTTCACTACAAAACTAAATAATCAACCAGACTTCATAAATAGACTCCTAATTCCTTATAACACAGTAAAAAGCCTCCGTTCAGCATCTCAAAATCTCCTCAGTATACCATCTTTAAAACTGATTAACACTTTGCGTTCTAACAACTTTGCAGTTACTGCTCCTACTCTCTGGAATTCACTGCCGAATTATATCCGCAGCGAACTTGATTTAAAACATTTTAAAGTAAAATTCAATGCAAAGAAATGCAGAGTAATGCATTTGGGGATTAATAATAGGAAGGAACCGTATATGCAGGGAGGAGAGAAGCTGATATGCACGGACGGGAGAGAGGGACCTTGGGGTTATAGTGTCCGAAGATCTAAAGGCGAAAAAACAGCATGACAAGGCAGTGGCTGCTGCCAGAAGGATGCTGGGCTATATAAAGAGAGGCGTAGTCAATAGAAGGAAGAAGGTGTTGACGCCCCTGTACAGGTCATTGGTGAGGCCCCACTTGGAGTATTGTGTTCAGTTTTGGAGACCGTATCTGGTGAAAGACGTAAGAAGACTTGAGGCGGTCCAGAGGAGGGCGACGAAAATGATAGGAGGCTTGCGCCAGAAGACGTATGAGGAGAGACTGGAAGCCCTGCATATGTATACCCTAGAGGAAAGGAGAGACAGGGGAGATATGATTCAGACGTTCAAATACTTAAAGGGTATTAACGTAGAACAAAATCTTTTCCAGAGAAAGGAAAATGGTAAAACCAGAGGACATAATTTGAGGTTGAGGGGTGGTAGATTCAGGGGCAATGTTAGGAAATTCTACTTTACAGAGAGGGTAGTGGATGCCTGGAATGCGCTCCCGAGAGAGGTGGTGGAGAGTAAAACTGACTGAGTTCAAAGAAGCGTGGGATGAACACAGAAGATTTAGAATCAGAAAATAATATTAAATATTGAACTAGGCCAGTACTGGGCAGACTTGCACGGTCTGTGTCTGTGTATGGCCGTTTGGTGGAGGATGGGCAGGGGAGGGCTTCAATGGCTGGGAGGGTGTAGATGGGCTGGAGTAAGTCTTAACAGAGATTTCGGCAGTTGGAACCCAAGCACAGTACCGGGTAAAGCTTTGGATTCTTGCCCAGAAATAGCTAAGAAGAAAAAAAAAAAAATGTAAATTGAATCAGATTGGGCAGACTGGATGGACCATTCGGGTCTTTATCTGCCGTCATCTACTATGTTACTATGTAATTAAAAAAATTTCTGTTCCAGGATGCATTCGGATAATAATTGTCCTGTTAAGGACTATATTTTAATAATGTTAAGAATTATAATCAATCAAATGTTTTTCCCTAACCTACTGTACTTTCCTTTTATGTTGCACTTTTCTTTTATTGATTGTAGTTCCTCCCCACTTACCTACTGTTATCTATTCAAAGTTGTATTAATATGTTCCATGGATTTTATCCAGTTTTCCTCTGTTTTTATATGTTTTTATGTTTTAATACATCTTTATGTAATTTTACACTGTACACCTCTTAGAAATTTGAGTAAGCGGTTTAAAAAGCTTTTTAATAAACTTGAAACTTACAACCACAAATCCTGTAATGCTAATTATGCATCGTTCATTACCAAATAGACTAGGAATTAACTAAGACATTGAAGAAGCAGCTTCAGTACACAAATCCATGTAAATTCAATGGCAGGTCCTTTAAAGCAGTGTCTCTCAAAGATATTCCAAGTGCCCAAAGATATTCCATGTGTGCCACAAGAGACTCCAGAATTTTTCTTTATTTTTTAAAAATTCCCTTCATAAATGTACACTAGAATAGATGACATGTGCGTAGCGTACACAAGAGTCTGTAAATTTAATGAGTGTCTGTGTGCATAAGGATATAACTGCCCAGCCAAGCATCATTCTTTGATGTGATTGGTCCTTGAAAACTAACGGCAATTAATTTTATTTTTATTTTTTTTTTATGCAATGGATATCCTAACTTGAGCCACAAAGCAATCAAGGCTTTGTTACCATTTGGATCTTCTTCATTGCGAACTTGGATTTTAAGCTCTGGCAGAAATTAAATCAAAAAAAGAGAATGACTTCAGATGGTGGATGATGAAATGCGTGTTTGCTTAGAGACATAGAAACATGATGGCAGATAAAGGCCAAATGGCCAATCTAGTCTGCCCATCTCCAGTAACCATTATCTCCTCCTCTCCCTATTGGCTAAGGCTTTTAACATTTACATCTCCTCTTCTTATAGGCTAAGGCTCTTTACAGCTGCATTGTGATGTCATAGAACTTTATGGTTATAGAAACATTGTAACCTGATGGCCCATCCAGTCTGCCCATCCGCAATAACCGTTATCTCTTTCTCTCTCCGAGAGATCCCATGTGCCTATCACAGGCCCTTTTGAATTCAGACACAGTCTCTATCTCCACCACCTCTTCTGGGAGACTGTTCCACCACGCATCTACCACCCTTTCTGTAAAATAGTATTTCCTTAGATTACTCCTGAGCCTATCACCTCTTAACTTCATCCTATGCCCTCTCATTGCAGAGTTTCCGTTCAAATGAAAGAGACTCGACTCATGCGCATTTACATTACGTAGGTATATAAACGTCTCTATCATATCTCCCCTCATCCGCCTTTCCTCCAAAGTATACAGATTGACCATTAAACCACATTTTGAGTTTATTTGCACTCAAAACCAAACACATCCATCGCATTTATTAGCAATTCTATTCTATCTACTTTAGTTTCACCATTGTTACAGTTACCCATACATACAGTAGCTTAAAGAACTTCAAATAAATAACTCTCAAATCTACATCCCCCCCACCCCTTTTACAAAACCGCGCAGAGCATTCAGCATGCTGGCCAGTGCTAAAAACCCTTTGCATAGTTTTGTAAAAGTGTGTGTATGTGTGTTGGGGGGGGGAGGTGTTAATTTTTTATTGGTTTTGCAATTTTATAATTTCAATTATAGTGTGCCGCGAAAACCATTTGCTCCATTTAGTGTGATGGAGTTTAAAAAAGTTTGAGACACTGCTTTAAAGTGTAAGAATGTACACTTCCCCCTCCATATTCGCGAATTCCGTATCTATGGATTCGCTTATTCGCGGTTTTAAATTAAATTTTTTTTTTCCATTTTTCAGGCTATTTTAAGCCCTGTAAGCTCCCCCTTAAGCCTTACCTGGTGGTCTAGCGGGTTTTCGGGGCAGGAGCAATCTTCCCACACTCCTGCCCCGTGCAGATCGCTCACAGGAAATGGCTCAAGAGACTACGGGAGCTCAAGGCAGCCATTTCTTGTGAGTGATCTGCACGGGGCAGGAGTGTGGGAAGATTGCTCCTGCCCCGAAAACCTGCTAGACCACCAGGTAAGGCTTAAGGGGGGGCTTTCAGGGCTTAAGACAGCCGGGGGAAGTGGGGATTCCCGCGAGGGGGAAGTGTAATAATCAAATGAACTAATGCACTGTCTCCCTCTTTTATGAAATAGCACAGTGGTTCTCGACCCTATCCTGGAGGACCATCAGCCAGTCGAGTTTTCAGGATAGCCCTACTGAATATGCATGGAGCAGATTTGCATGCCTGCCATCTTCATTATATGCAAATCTCTCTCATGCATATTCATTAGTACTATCCTGAAAACCCGACTGGCTGGTGGTCCTCCAGGACCGGTTTGAGAAAACCACTGAAATGGTAGATGATGTGATAACTGATTAAGATTTTCTGATGTTTCCTTCAATTCCAACCATATGTAATTATGAGTTGAATGGAAGTTAAGTACAAAAACGTTTTGCCCAAAGGGAACTCATATTCACAATGTGCTTTTAATAAATGTTTGTAAAACATGTAGGAAAATCTATGGCAACACATTTAGGAAAAGATCAAATTGACTATAGCCTGGAGATATTATTCTGTTGAATAAACTTTATGAAACATCCTGTGTGGCCCAACTGTTATAAAAATTTACTCACTAATAGTTCAGAACATACTGTAAATACTAAGGGCCTGAATTTAATTTATATAATATTTTATTCAATAATGATGATGCCTGATTGTGACATTTGTTTTAGCCCTATAATAATGTTTAGGAGCAATGTAATTCAATTTGGTCCTGAAATATTTTCCAAAAACAGTACACTCATGGACCTGAGTATAAAGTCCAAATACTGAGCATAAAAGCGTGATCAGGTATAGTCAATAAATTCAATTCAATTTCTTCTGCTTTCTACCTTAATGGAAATAGAGGAGTACTTACATTTTATTATTTTAAGCAATGAATTTTCACTTATATAGTATAGAGCAACATTTGTCAGAAGATCCACTATCCAACAGCTCTTATAGGGCTCCTTTTATCAAGCTGCGGTAGGGCGGAATACCGTGCGTTAAACCGCCTGCCGTGCTAGTCACTAACGCTTCCATTGACGAGGTGTTAATTTTTTGGCTTGCCGCGGGGGTTAGCGCGTGATGAAATGTCTGACGCGCTAACACCTCCTTAGCGCACCTTGATAAAAGGAGCCCATAGTCTTGAATAATTTGTGCTCCTCATGCCATGAGCCATTATCTAGAAAGATTTTTATTGTTCAAAAAATTAGTTGAATTCATATGATCAATTATCTGGAAAAACTTCCATTATCCAAAATTCTTTAACCAGAAAACTGTCATTAATAGGAAAAATCTATTATTTGGAATGATCTCAGTGCCAACCATTCTTGGCCTCAGACAAAAATAGTGCAAAATGCCAAGAAACTCATAACAGTGCAAAGGGCCAGCGTACGAGGGGGTGCTGAAAAGTTCTCAGCCCAACCAACCAGCTTCCTAAATTCTGATCATTATTTTGCCACTGTAGCTGAAAAGAGTGTTAACTTATTTCATTAAATGCCAATTTGCAGAAACATAATTCTCTGTTTTGACATAGTTTCAGTTCACTGATTGAGCCACATCCACGTCATTCTCGTCTTGGTTGGGCTGAGAACTTTTCAGCACCCCCTCGCAGTATGAAGAGTTTCAGTGTCTGGTACCCAGAGCTCAGATTGTGATGTCATAATGCTTCATTCCACCAATAAGAGCCAACCTCATCAGTGATGTCACAATGGCTTGATTGTCCTATACTTGGCTCATTAATTCACAACGGGGTGAGACCAGGGATGTTACACCTTCAAAATCCTGTACGGGTATAAAGAGTGACAGCTGATGCTTTGATCTAGTTAGCATCTAGTTGTGTAAACGGAGGACTCCCCCCATCACACTTAAATTTAATTTTATTTCATTCTAACATCTTAGTGTGTGAAAAACAAAAGGAATTGACACCAAAACATCCACAAAGAAGAAAATTCAGGGAAAACAAAAAAAAACTCTGTGGAGTGACGATGTTCCTAAATGGACTTTATTTGAAAGTGTCAAAGTTCCAAAGGTACACTGAAATCATCCACATAAAATAATTTCATCCACATAAGAGCCTTAAAGGACTTAGTCCGCTAGGGATACAGGACCCAACACGGTCCGTGTTTCGACAAAAAGTCTTCTTCCGGATCACCACACAATTGTTTCCCACGTACTCACCTTTATAGGACCCCCAGGGACCCCTGAAGAAGACTTTTTGTTGAAACGTGGACCGCGTGGGTCCTGTATCCCTAGCGGACTAGGTCCTTTAAGGAAAGAACACAACAGACGACCTACTCCTACTGGAAAAATGTAAAGTCATGCACCTTGGCAGCCAAAATCCATGCAAGACTTACGCCCTTAATGGTGAGATCCTAGCGAGGACTGTAGCAGAACGTGACTTAGGAGTGATCATCAGTGAGGACATGAAGACTGCCAAGCAAGTGGAGAAAGCTTCATCTAAGGCTAGACAAATCATAGGTTGTATACGTAGGAGTTTCGTCAGCCGTAAGCCCGAAGTCATTATGCCTTTGTATAGATCCATGGTGAGACCCCATCTGGAATACTGTATACAATTCTGGAGGCCGCATTACCGCAAAGATGTGCTGAGACTTGAGTCGGTCCAGCGAATGGATGGTCTCGGGACTCAAGGATCTCCCGTCTGAGGAACGGCTGGATAAATTGCAGCTATACTCACTCGAGGAACGTAGAGAGAGGGGAGACATGATCGAGACGTTCAAATATCTCACGGGCCGTATCGAGGTGGAAGAGGATATCTTCTTTTTTAAAGGCCCCCCGGCAACAAGAGGGCATCCGTGAAAAATCAGGGGCGGGAAACTACACGGTGACACCAGGAAATACTTCTTCACCGAAAGGGTGGTTGATCGCTGGAATAATCTTCCGCTACAGGTAATTGAGGCCAGCAGCGTGCCTGATTTTAAGACAAAATGGGATCGTCACGTGGGATCTCTTCACAGGGAAAGGTAGGGGAGGGCTATTGGGGTGGGCAGACTTGATGGGCCGTGTCCCTTATCTGCCGTCTGTTTCTATGTTTCTATGAAATTATTTTATGTGGATGATTTCAGTGTACCTTTGGAACTTTGACACTTTCAAATAAAGTCCATTTAGGAACATCGTCACTCCACAGAGTTTTTTTTTTTTATTATCTTAGTGTGTGAACCATTGTTCTTGGCTGCTACTATCTCCACTTTATCCTTGAAGAATTTTGGATTTCTATTTTGTGACATTCTTCTAAGTTGGTTTTCATATTTGAAATCACATGCATATGTATGACATCACCGCATTGCATCCATGCATGTGCAGATGCCCTCCAGATGTGGCCCTGAGCTCGAAGCTTCTCAATCCCCGGACAAAGTGACAGGTTTTGAAAAGCCATCTGGACGCTTGGACAGTCCTCTAAAAAGAGGACATGTCTGTAACTCTAGACCCCCCCTTAGAGCCAAACAAATTAAGGCTCAGTTTCTTCTAAAATTTCCATGTGACCACTGTTCGCTTTAATGTTGTAAAGTAAGGGACTTGGGGGTAATAGTGGACAAGACAATGAAGCCGTCGGCACAGTGCGCAGCGGCTGCCAAGAGAGCGAATAGAATGCTAGGTATAATCAAGAAGGGTATTACTACCAGAATGAAAGAAGTTATCCTGCCACTGTATCGGGCGATGGTGAGCCCGCATCTGGAGTACTGCGTCCAATAGTGGTACCTTAAGAAGGATATGGCGATACTCGAGAGGGTTCAGAGGAGAGCGACGCGTCTGATAAAAGGGATGGAAAACCTTTCATATGCAGAGAGATTGGAGAAACTGGGCTTTTTTCCCTGGAGAAGAGGAGACTTAGAGGGGATATGATAGAAACTTACAAGATCATGAAGGGCATAGAGAGAGTGGAGAGGGACAGAAAGGGAGAGAGAAAGGGAGACAGAGAAATATATAGATAAAGAGCTAGAAAGAAAGAGAGAGAGAGAGACAGAAATAGAGAAAGAGAGAGAGAGAGAGAAAAAAAAAATTGGAGAAACTGGGGCTCTTTTCCCTGGAGAAGAGGAGACTTAGAGGGGATATGATAGAGACTTACAAGATCATGAAGGGCATAGAGAGAGTGGAGAGGGACAGAAAGAGAGAGAGAGAGAAAGGGACACAGAGAGAAATATATATAGAGAGAGCTAGAAAGAAAGAGAGAGAGAAAGGGAGAGAGACAGAAATAGAGAGAGAGAAGAGAAAGGGAGAGAGAGAGATAGAGAAAGATTGGAGAAACTGGGGCTCTTTTCCCTGGAGAAGAGGAGACTTAGAGGGGACATGATTGAGACCTATAAGATCATGAAGGGCATAGAGAAAGTGGAGAGGGACAGATTCTTCAAACTCTCGAAAACAAGAACGATGCTAGGAAGTTTTTCTTCATCCAACAGGTGGTGGACACCTGGAATGCGCTTCCAGAGGGCGTGAAAGGACAGAGTACGGTATTAGGGTTCAAGAAGGGATTGGACAATTTTCTGAAGCAGAAGGGTATAGATAGAGGACTACTACACAGGTCCTGGACCTGTTGGGCAACCGCATGAGTGGACTGCTGGGCACGATGGACCTCTGGTCTGACCCAACAGAGGCACTTCTTATGTTCAAGTCTATCTATCTCTCTATTTTTAGACATCTCAGCTAGTGTTGTTTCTCTTACTCATACTTATCATTTCTATAGTGCTGAGTGATAAATGTCCTGAAGGTTCTGATGTGGCCCCTCCACCTGTTTTGGTTTAATTTTGTATTGAAATTATGTTCTGCCTGGCTTCAAGCGCACTGTGCTCTTTTTTTCGTTGCAAGTTTAATTTTCCATTTTCTGGAATCTCCTAATATTGCACGCACATCTTCCCCCCTTTTTGTGGACTTTAAAATTAGAGCTGTCGTATACGTAGGGAACTTTATTCTTTCTGGGGCCCTTTTACTAAACCATGTGAAGTGTTAATACACTTCCCCCTCCCCATTCATGGTTTCGGCAATCGCGATTTCACATATTCGCGATTTTTGGGGGAGGGGAAAAAAAGACCCCCCCCCCATAGTTTAGCCTTCCCCCCGGCATCCCGGGCTCTCCTGGTGGTCTAGCAGGCTTTTGGGGCAGGAGCGATCTTCCTATGCTCCTGCCCGTGTAGATCGCCAATAGGAAATGGCTGCCGTGAACTCCCGCCGTAGTCTCGAGAGACTACGGGAACTCACGGCAGCTATTTCCTATTGGCGAACTGCACGGGGAAGGAGCGTAGGAAGATCGCTCCTGCCCCGAAAGCCTGCTAGACCACCAGGTAAGGCCGGGATGCTGGGGCAAAGCGGGGGTGGGTCAGAGCCGGACCAGAAAATATCGCCTATCCCCTGCGAATCCGGAGGGAGAAGTGTATGCACTTAATATGAACCAAAAAAGGCTTATCACAAAACACAGATCCGCAGCTAATGTAGGTGTGAGGATTAGAATCAGGTCTCAGCTGGTACAAATCCTCACGCCTAACAGTTAGGCACAGATCCTCAAGGTACTGTTTTTATATAGGATTACCAGATGCCTGGATTTCCTCGGACGGCTTGTCAGAACCCAGCACTTTGTCAGGGTTTTGAAAAGCCTCCTCAAATCACATCGGGCAGGGAGGAAATCTGCGCATGCGTGTATTTCCTCCCTGCCTGCCAAGAGCAGGTGGGGCTAGGGCAGGACTGGAGGCGGGATTAGGGCATTATAGGGCAGGGACGGGTGGAACTGGGCAGGCCTGGGGGGCGGGGCTAGGGGGTCCAGATTGATTGGAAAGTCTGACAACCCTATGTTTATAGCTCATTGTTTTGGTGTCATATGTCGAATTTGTGTCCTATGTGTGTACACTCCATCCCTGTACATACTTACCGGCAAAGGATGCACCATCATGTTAAAGCAGGGATCTCAAAGTCCCTCCTTGAGGGCCACAATCCAGTCGGGTTTTCAGGATTTCCCCAATGAATATGCATTGAAAGCAGCGCAAGCACATAGATCTCATGCATATTCATTGGGGAAATCCTGAAAACCCGACTGGATTGCAGCCCTCAAGGAGGGACTTTGAGACCCCTGTGTTAAAGTATGCACTTTCATGCCAGTTTGCATTTTTTAAGTGGCGGTAAACCCATACGCGCAATCACAACTTTATAAAATTACCCCCCACAATGGGAACCTTTTCCACAGTTACAAAAATATCCCATGCATTTGATTTTATAAAGAGAGGTCAAGAAGCTATGGCTTGCACAGCTTGTAAAATCTGACTACAGCTTAAAGCAGGGGTGTCCAATGTCGGTCCTCGAGGGCCGCAATCCAGTCGGGTTTTCAGGATTTCCCCAATGAATATGCATTGAAAGCAGTGCATGCACACAGATCTCATGCATATTCATTGGGGAAATCCTGAAAACCCGACTGGATTGCGGCCCTCGAGGACCGACAATGGACACCCCTGGCTTAAAGGCTTTGAGCTGTGAGGTTTGCAATGGTTCCCAGTCTCTGCATAACTCTACTGCGAAAAAAAATATATATATATTTTTTTCCACCTGAATTATATGGACTATTTTATATTATGCTCCCAAGATTAGTATTAGGCCAAAGATTTTACCTTGGGATAAAGAAGAAGCTGTCCTAACAAAGCTGTTCCCTATGCACTTTAGCCTGGTTGCTCATTAACACCCTCCCTCCTTTTACAAAAGCGCGGAAGAGGTTTTTAGCGCAGGCCGGTGCACTGAATGTTCTGCACTGCTCCGATGGCCATAGAGGTCCAATGAGCGTTGGAGCAGTGCAGAACATTCAGAGCACCAGCCGGCACTAAAAACTTCTTCCGTGCTTTTGTAAAAGGGAGGGTTAATTCTCATTTTTTCCCCTCTGACACATTGATGACTTTCCATATTTAGGGTGCACGAGTATCTGTTGTACATGTTTTAAATTCATCTTCCTTTAGCACTCGCCTGCCAGGCTGACATGTGGACTTAATTTTCAATCACTAGTCTGTCCATATGACAGAAATATCTCGAAAACAAGACCCCCCTAGTACAGTATGAGGCCTGTCAAAGTTAAAAATATAGGGCTGGAGTGCATGCTTTTTCTGATTTGAAACGTGTGCGAGTTAAAGGCATACTGCGCAGACCAGTGTTTCTTGCTGGCTTTGCTGGTGCACATGTTAGGGGCTAATCCACTCAAATTTCTGCTTAATTCTTCATGTGGGAGACTTGTGCAGGTGTATAAACATGCATTGTAGCCAATTCACTAGCCTGGGTGTGAGAGAAAAGCTGTAAACAGGGTTCAGGTAAAACCTGTGTTTCCAATTAAACACCCCTGCATTGTCCCCTTTATTCTAAAAATCATCAAAAATTAGAAAATGCTGTTGTGAAAATAAACAGCCTTCCTGGCATGACAGACATTGCTTGGTTTATATCTAATCTAACCTGAATTTCTGGATTGCACTTATCCAATACAGGTTTAAGGCGATTTACAAGTTAACAGGCCCAAAGGTTAGGGTTACCAGATTTTCCGATTTTCCCCTAGACCCGCCCCCAGGCCCGTCCAATTCCACCTATCCTTGCCCCGTTATGCCCCAGTCCCGCCCCCAATTCTGGCCTAACCTCGCCCCCCCCCCCTCCCGCTGCCTGCCCGAAAGTGATTTCTTCTAAAGTTTTCCAAAACCCAAAGTGACGGGTTTTGAAAAGCCATCTGGAACTCCGGACGTGTCCTCAGAAGGATGACATATCCAGAGAAATCCGGACGTTTGGTAACCCTACCAAAGGTAGTATGTTCCGTCTCATTGATAAGAGAAGGTAATTTCTTGCGAGTACATAAGGCAAAAAGGGCTGGGGGGGGGGAGGGGAAGGTATACATTTGCACAGAGGATGGCAGTTGCAGACACACAAATGGGAGGCAGCATGCAGTGACTCTTGGAGAGATCTCTCGGTCTGGTGAGACTCCTATCGGCTGCCCTGCAGAGGCTGGCTGTAAGCGGCAAAATGCAGGGACTCCGGGAGATATTTCTCTACCGGGTCGAGTGCAGGCGGGGGGATTAGCTGAGCCAGGGCATCCTGGAGGCTCCTTGCCGCTGTAGCTTGTGGATCCCTCGCTGCTGCATTCCGATGAGGATGGCTGCTGGAGGAAGATTCTCGAGCCTCACTTCTCTTCATGAAGTCTCTCAGTGCCCTCTTCCTTAGCTTGCGTGCATGTGGTGACATGTGCGCACAATGCAAGCAACACGGAAACCTCGAGCGCCGGATCCAATCAGTGGGCGCACAATTCATGAGGATCCAGTGTGTTCATCCTTCTCCTGGATCCCAGTCGTTTCTTTAGATGATTCAGGCATCTTCAAGGTGATGAGTAGAAAAGTTGTAATGGAGAGCTGTAGAAAATCCGACCAATGGGAACGGGCGGAAACGAAAGACTGGGGATTGGGGGGAAGCAGGGGGAAATGGGTAGGGCTCGGGCATGCCCAGTGGGGCTCGGGCACTGCACGTGCTCAGAGAGAGAGAAAAAAAAAAATCTCTCTGAGCTATTGGAGAGCTTATCCGCAAATTGGGAGCTGTTGGGACAACACCCATGTGTGGCTGACTCATCCTGCTTGTCCTAGGAGAAGCAGTGTTATAATCACATAGGGGTGAAAGAATGAACACGATTCTTAGCTAGGCAAGCAGATGGAGTTCTTTATCTTGTTAGGTTTCGCTTCTCTGCCTCTTACCATACCATATCATATTGATTCTTGTATCCCGCAAGTATCAGCTAGGAATCATTGCGAATATTAGAATATTAGAAATATACAGAATATTAGAAATGATACGGGGGGAGGGGGGTAGATATCTTACAAATGAATGCATTAGGATAGGTCAGTGCAGTAACTAAGCAACTGTCCATGGGCTCCTTTTACAAAGCCGTGGTGGAGGATTCTTTTGCGGGCCGATGAGATAAATGCTCTGATGCTCATGGGAATTCTATGAGCATTGCAGGATTTATCTCACTGTCCCGCAGAAGAAACCTCTACTGCTGCTTTGTAAAAGCCAGCGCATATATTTTTTAGGCCTTGCTAGTAAGATTATATAGTTGATTCCTCTTTATAACTTTAGTGCTAAATCACAAATAATATCCGAATTTTAACTGGTAATGCTGCTGAATTTTAAGGTAATAATATACCCCCCCTTTTACAAAACCGTAGCGTGGGTTTTAGCGCCGGCCACGACGGTAACAGATCTGACGCTCATAGAAATTCTATGAGTGTCGGAGCTGTGACTGCCACGGCTGGCGCTAAAAACCAGGCCACGGTTTTGGAAAAGGGGGGGTATAATTATTAATAATCCTTTGTATAGAAATTACCAGCAGTATCATACTTAGTAATATTATTACAAAACCGTAGCGCAGTTTTTAGCGCCGGCCGTGGCGGTAACAGCTCCTACGCTTACAGAGTGCGCTATGGTTTTGTAAAAGGGGAAGGGGTAATAATTTAAAATTATATATATATATATAATATTAATAAAAATTAAGATAAATGTTAACATAATATTTCAAATTAAGCCTCCACTTTTAATTTTATACAGGTGTTTTTATCAAATAATCTAACAGTAATTGACATTTCATATTTCACTTGGTTGTACTTCATATTGTGTATGGAGGTTTAGAAAAAATAAAAAATCCCCAAACCTCTATACCCTTTCTCGGTTTTCTTATGTTAATGTCACTGTAAATTTCAATGTCATATTCCTCTACATGGATGCCCTTAATCTGACAGTGTCAGAGGGATCTATCTTCATTTTCTCACTCTTTTTATAATCTAATCCTCCGCTCTAACATGCAATTAGTGGCCTCTTCGCCCCCTGCATACCAAACAGGCTGACTGTTACAGCTTTCACTGTGCAATCCGTTTAGCAATGCATCCCCTAATGAATATGTACATTTTGAAGACCTTAGCCAGGAGGGTCACAGGCAATCAACCTTGAATTCAATTACGCGAGTCAAGGTTAATGACTCGGCACAGTGGTCAGAGGCACTGAGAATACTGCCGATTCAATCAGCCTGTCAGAACTGACAATGCCCGAAAGAGCTGAATTACTTGTGTGAGAAACAGGGAATCATGTGAAGATAAAATGGTGTCAGTCTTCGGCGTAGATTACATGGAGTTCTCAGCAGCAAATCTGATTGTAAATCTCCCCCAGACTGATAATATGATTAGTCCTACATAAAGGCATGCCTGGATTGTAATGTGAAGGCTGCTAATAAGGCAAACTGAACTCTGCCTTTGCTTGGCAACTTTGGTTCAACTCCATGATTTGCATGAAAATTCTGCACAGGATACTGGCGTGTTTCTCTTCCGTTGGACGACACGCACAGCCTCGAGCACTGTTGCAGAACTGGCGTACTTAACCCCCCCTTCTTCACAAAGCCGCGCTAATGTTTTTCGCACTAGCGGTAACAGCTCAGATGCTCATAGGGATTCTATGAGCATCAGAGCTGCTACTGAGGCGACTGGCGCTAAAAACCCTAGCGCAGCTTTGTAAAGGAGGGGATACGTTACAGGACCCAGACATCATCCAATGGCTTAAGGAAGAACAGCCTAGTTTTCTTCTGAATTCTTTATATGGACAGTGCTTTGGTGGAATTTTTCTGTGTGTGTCTGTGTGTATTTTTCTGGAATCTATTGTTGAAACTATTGTTGAAAACCAAAATTCATACATTCCTAACGTGACCATACGTCCCGTTTTGAATGGGACCATCCCGTTTTTAGGTAGCCTATCCCATTGTCCCCAAGCATAGCTTCGGGATGCCAAAACGTCCCGTTTTCAGAAAGAGAGCAACCCACTGTAACAATTTCAAAAAAAGGCACTGTGCTTGGTGACAACGGGATGCAACTATAAAAGCGGCGGGTCCACAAGCCTTCCCCCTCCCCCCCCCCGACGTCAATTCTGACGTTGGAGAGGAAGTGCCGGGCCAGCCAATCGCTGCCTGGCTGGCCTGGAACTTCCTCTCCAGGGTGAAGGCTTATGGGCCCGCTGTTTGTAAAGTCGCTGCACACACCTGGCCTGTTGCTGCGTCGGCGTCAGGGAAGCAGGAAGAAATCGGTGGCAGTGGAGATGGGGTGGGGCAGGAAGAGAGATAGAAAGAAAGAAAGGGAAGATGGGCAGGAAGAGAGAAAGAAAGAAAGACATATATCTACAATGTTATTACCTAAAGATTAGTAGATGTCCCATTTTGAGGAAAAAAATAAATGGTCACGTTATACATTCCGCAAATCCACACGACCTTTTTGCTGCGTAGATTTGACATTTTAATTTTTAAAAACCATCTGTCAAAAGTAAATTTTGCCATGATATTTTAACTTACAGATATGTGGAGCAACATTTTGGAAAGGTCATCCAGGTCAGAGCATCCCAAATGGAAGTCTTGCACGCATTTTTGAACAGCATACATACAGCCTGTGAAAATATGTGACATAGATGTCAATGTGCTAGAAAAGTTCAGCATGAATGTCCAGTTTACCAATTGAAATGTCCAAATTTTGAATGGGTGGAAACAAGGGACAAGGACATCTATTATAGCAGCATTTTTAGAAAATAGCCACGCAGACTTCCATGCAGATCAGAGGACAGCCTCTTCCCTGCCCCCTCTGCCATGCGCACCCCCTTCCCTTTCTCCATACCTTTGTAACTTCTCTGGCATGAGCAGCGTGCCCACGTCGGTGTTGGCCCGCCCTGTGATGTCACTTCCTACGTGCGGGTCCCGGAAGTGACATCAGAAAGAGTGATGAGGCCAACGTCAGCGGCAACCTTGCGCCAGGGAAGTTAAAAAGGTACGGGGAGAAGACAAGGTGGGGGGAGGTGGAAAGGAGGAGGGGTGCCGTGCTCATAGGAAGAACACGCCGGGGTGGACCACCCCCTTACTATGCCACTGGCTGCAGAACGAAGACTTCTGGGGCACACCGATGGCTGCAGGCTCACTCGTTGCCGCTGCCCGAAAAGCAGTTGAGTGGGTGAGGCGAGAGAGCTATCTCTTCTGACAGACCGCCAATTTGGGGAGGGGGGGCATGGCCCCTGTGGTCACCCCCGTTCCGATGCCTATGGTTTGGTTTATGACGAGCTGGGGGAGGGCTTTGTTAGAAGCTCCAGTGACAGGTTGGTTAGGATGGGCTGGAGTGGGCTTCAATGCCAGCAGTAGGAACCTAAAGACAGTACCGGGCAAACTTCTGTGGTCTATTGCTCAGAGATATTAAAGAAAAAAAAGACAATTTAACCATAAATATTGTTGAAGATTCCTGGAATTTACAGGTGTGACAGTTGTCACCGAAGGATCAATCAAGGTTTGAAACTGTGACTTATAAGAAAAGGCTTCTAATGTAGACATCAAATCAAGACATCTTGCTTAAATGACATTCATCAAGGACATCAGTGTTAAGGGGCTATAGTTGGCAATAAACCTCACAATAAGGACATTACATTAGCCTACAATTTTTTGGTTCCATCACTACAAATAAAGTATATATTGTATCTTAAGTGGCTATTTGCAGGATAGCATGCTGGTGCCATATTAGTATTTATGCGCATGCAAATGGTAGTGTTCTAAATATTTAAGTTTCAAGTTTTAATAAAAATTTGATTAATCGCTTAATCTAAATTCTAAGCGATGTACATGTTAATAAAATTACAATGTAAGGGGGATAATACAATAAATAAGACTAACAAGATTATTGACAAATTTGATAAGACTAGAGACATAAGGGAAGAGATGGGTAAGAATTACAATTTATATAAAAGTTAAAGAAACAAATAAGGGGGACACATAAGGAAAGGGGGGAAAAAAATAATTACTTCAATAAAATTATAGAAAGAAAAAAAAAAATGAAATTGGTTCAAAGACTAAATGATTAATTTATAAAGGCATCTTTAAAGAGAAATGCATAATGTAAATGTGAACACCTAGGTCAGAAGTGGACAACCTCAGTCCTTGAGTGCCACAACCCAGCGGGGTTTCCAGGATTTCCGCCAATGAATAAGCACGAGATCTGTTTGTATGTACTGCCTCAGCTGTATGCAAATAGATGTGCAAATTCTTTGGGGAAATCCTGAAACCCTGATTGGATTGCGGCCCTTGAGGATCGAGATTTCCATCCCCTGACCTAGTTTACAGAACTGCCATTCATAGAAACATAGAAACTGACGGCAGAAAAGGGCCAAGGCCCATCTAGTCTGCCCATACCAATGTCCCACCCCCTAACTCCCTCCCCAAAGAGATCCCACGTGCCAATCCCATTTTTTCTTAAAATCTGACACGCTGCTGGCCTCAATCACCTCCAGTGGAAGACTATTCCAACGATCAACCACTCTTTCGGTGAAGAAATATTTTCTGGTGTCACCATGAAATTTCCCACCCCTGAGTTTCAACGGATGCCCTCTTGTTGCCATGGGACCTTTTAGAAAAAAGATATTTTCCTCCACCTGGATACGGCCCGTGACATATTTGAACGTCTCGATCATGTCCCCCCTCTCTCTGCGTTCCTCGAGTGAATATAGATTCCTGTGCCATATCCCTGCAAAGGTGTGAAAAATGAGTGAAAATTGCTCCCCAAATCTCCAATAATTTATGAGGGACCGCTGAAAAGTTCTCAGCCCAACCAACAAAGTTGGGGCAGTCTCCATCGGGGGCTATACACTTAGTCCAGTGGTTTTCCACTTTTTTTTGTTCCGTATTTTTCTGACAGAATGAAAAAAAAATGGAAAAATCACTGGACTAAATGAATAGCCCTCGATGGAGACTACCCCAACTTTGTTGGTTGGGCTGAGAACTTTTCGGCGGCCCCTCGTATACACATTTATTGGTCCAATGTATCTTTCTCCTTTTCTTTCAGCTCTCCAGCGAGAAATGCTGGGATCCTAGTGCCAAAGAAGGTTTTACAGTATTTGCAATTACCTGAGGATTTTTCACACAGATTAATGGATCCTCTAGCTCAGGGATCTCAAAGTTCCTCCTTGAGGGCCGCAATCCAGTCGGGTTTTCAAGATTTCCCCAATGAATCTGCATGAGATCTATGTGCATGCACTGCTTTCAATGCATATTCATTGAAGAAATCTTGAAAACCCGACTGGATTGCGGCCCTCAAGGAGGGACTTTGAGATCCCTGCTAGCTCCTACTGTTCCTAGTCTGGTCCAGTGAAGCAATGATCCAAAGACTAAAAGCCTTGCACCAAGGATCACTCCTGATAGTGGCATAGCGAGGCGGTGCCCATCCCCCGCTCCTTCCCTGAGCCTGTCTGCTGTGCGTGCTCCCCCTTCCCTTGTACCTCTAGTTCAGGGGTAGGGAACTCCTGTCCTCGAGAGCCGTATTCCAGTCGGGTTTTCAGGATTTCCCCAATGAATACGCATTGAAAGCAATACATGCAAATAGATCTCATGCATATTCATTGGGGAAATCCTGAAAACCCGACTGGAATACGGCTCTCGAGGACCGGAGTTCCCTACCCCTGCTCTAGTTGAAGTTGTTGTTCACGGTCGATCAACAAAGTGCTCCTCGCGACCTTGTCGGCTCTCCCTCTGACATCACTTCTTTTGCACGGCACCCAGAAGTGACGTCAGCGGGAGGGCCGACGGGGTCACGAAGAGTATGCTGTTGACTGCCTTGGAGGGTAGGAATGGGAAGAGGTGGGGATGGGGGGTGAAGAGGTGGGAGGGGGGGTAGAGAGGAGGAGGGGTGCCTGGGCGGACCACTCCCCTCACCCCACCCCCCTTAATATGCTACTGCCTCCTGAATCCAGGCACTAGATCTTTCCCTTACGAGGCCCCCTTCCCTTCCCCCACCCATGCTTTGCAAAGTAGCCCTAGCCTGAGCTGACTTGGAAGGTGGAAGACCTGCTCTAGGAACTGACAGCACACAGCATTGCCACCGAGCCATCTAGCTGGTCTCTCTGCAGCCATTTTACCCATATTCTCATTTTGACACTGTTTTAAACATTTCTTGATAAGTTTTATGAGCTTTGTGAGATCTTGATTAGTCCATGATGCATTGTTTGATAACTAATGGGTTGTGAATTATTATAGCATAAGTTTATAAAGGCAATTTCATATAAAAACTCAAATTGTGATGAAACATGTTTTTGCTATTAAGTGTTCATAACTAAATATTTGGCTGCATGGAGCATGTTCAGCATTAGACTGGAACTCCACTTTTGGCTCTGATAGGATTTATTTTTTTAAATTCTTGAATAACATTTTCTTAAATATGCGATTTCAATTAAATGAAATGTAAGAACCCAGTAAAACATCCACTCTATTTTTATAATACATATTTATCAAGCTGTCAAAAGTAGAATATATATTCAGTACGATATACAAAATTTCAGCTTTTCTGTGTCAGAAAGCCGTGGTCTCCTTTTATGAAACTGCGATAGCAGTTTCTAGCACAGGGAACTGCGCTGAATGGCCCGTGCTGCTCCTGATGCTCATTGAGTTCCCTTGAGCGTTGGGAGCAGCGTGAGCCATTCAGTGTGGCTCTCTGCGCTAGAAACTGCTATCGCAGTTTCGTAAAAGAGGGGGATAGTTTTTATAATTCCATGTGAAGCGTATCATAAAAATTATCCCCCCCCCCTTTTACGAAGCCTACTTTTTAATTGCCTGCTGCGGCAGTATTAGCTCTAACGCTCATAGAATTCCTATGCGTATCAGAGCGAATACCGCTGTGGCCAGCGATAAAAAAGCCTAATGCGGCTTTATAAAAATGGGGTCTAAATCCTGAATTCATGGTCAGTCAGAAAGTTTTTACATGAATTGTTTATCATAACAAGCTCTGTGACATTATTTTAAAAAATTTGTAAAACTATTGTAGAACTGAGTTACTTCATATTTTCTGACAAGTCAAGATTTAATGTTTTGTCTCTATGGTGCTTGTGGAATCTATGGATATACGGTTCAAGAACTAGTCTTTGTGAGACCTTCTTGGTATACATTTAGCATTAAAAGATTTTCCCTAGCAAGTGGGTCAGAATTACTGTGGGTCTAAAGTAGTCTCTCCAAAAAAGGAGAGGGGGAAGGAGACACAGGCAACCAACGTCAGGGACAATCAATTTATTGAAACTATTTAAATAACTGATACATATATAACATCGCAATGCAAAGAGTGGATATGTCCTAATAGGATTGGTGAACACTATTTATCATATAAAAGTCCTTTATTCATCAAATAAATAACAATTCAATCTCAGTGACTCGACATGTACATGTTTCAGCCTCAACCAGCCTGCCTCAGGAGTCTTAAGAGTCTTGTGGGTGAAACAAACCCACACACGTACAAACTTCCACATGATGGTAAATATATTGGTTATATGAAACCCAACATACTCAACCTGTGTGCACCTGTGTGTGTTGGGTTTCATATAATCAATATATTTACCATTATACCGGAAGTTCGTACGTGTGTGGGTTTGTTTCACCAACAAGACTCTTAAGACTCCTGAGGCAGGCCGGTTGAGGCCGAAACACATATATGTCGAGTCATTGAGTTTGAATTGTTTTTTATTTGATGAATAAAGGACTTTTATATGATAAATAGTGTTCACCAATCCTATTAGGACATATCCACTCTTTGCTTTGTGACTTTGAGTTTGTGGATTTGGTTCTCCTGTGTTTATTTCTCTTACATATATAACATCTACATGAAACAATGCAGGCATAACAAAGAATCTTTCAATAAAAATAAAAAAAGGATTGAAAGACTCTTTGTTATGCCTGTATTATTTCATGTAGATGTTTTATATGTATCAGTTATTTATATAGTTTCAATAAATTGATTGTCCCTGACGTTGGTTGCCTGTGTCTCCTTTCCCACTCCTTTTTTTGGTTTCCATTGTCACACATGGGGTTGTGTGTTTCCTTTGTGTTGTGGGATATATATTATCTAAACTAATCTCAACAGCCTTTGTACAGATGTCAGCTATTGCTGAGCTACCTTCTAGAAATGCAGCCGTTTTGGCCAGGCTCCGAACACAAACTACATTTGCAGGAAGAGCAGATGAATGCTTGTCAGCTCTCATGATGTTTTTTTAGGGGAGCTGTAGCAAGCTGGTGATTTAAGCACTGTAACAATGGAAGTGTAGCATGCACAGCAAATCCCATTTGTGGTTTAGTGTTATTCTCCGTTTGGAATTTTGTGGTTTGAAGAGATTTCCCTAGTATTCTATAACATGTGCTTTTAACTTCTAGGCATAGCTCAGATTGGCCCTTGCCCCTCCCTGGCCACACCCCCTAGAAGAAAATGAGTGCACAGCTTCTAAAACAGTGATTAAGATCAGTTGCATGCAACTGCTAATTGGTGCTAATTAAGACCAATAGATTGCCTGTTAACTCTAACAGCCAATTATTAAATTGTGCATGCAAATGACTTTGGGCTACATTCACTAACCTCACGGATCTGATCTGATCCGTGAGCTTGCCGGGCGCCTGATTCAAGACGTGTCATTCAAATGGGGGCAATCAGAGTCATGCCCCAACCGACCACACGGATCACTGAAGAGCGATCTCGATGCATGCGCAGACCATCTTTGCCTGTAGATGGTCCATGCATGCGCTCCGTGCTCCTTCAAGTTTTGCTCCTGAGACGGGTGCTGGCAGAGATCGCCGCTGCAGTACAGTATTTTCGCGCACCAAGGAGACTTAAGGGAAGCTCTAGAAAGATGTCAAAGAAAGGGGAGGAAAAGACATGGCATAGCCAGAAGGATTTTCGCGAGCCCATGCCGCCCCAACTCTCCTGCTCTCTGCCGCCCTTCCCCAGAGTGCAGCCCTGCTTTAAACCCGCGGGCTAAAACCACGGGCTCGCACTGCGGGGAAGGGCGGTAGAGAGCAGAGCGGCAGATATGGAGGCAGGGCGGCGGAGAGCAGGGTTTTTGCTGCAGGGCAGGGATTTTAGGGCGGCAGAGAGCAGGAAAAGACGTGAGCGACTGGTCCTCAGCAGTCGCTTCTTTTTTGATCGGCCAGCCCAGTCGGTGTTCCTTAAATTGTTTAGTGAATCGCTGCCGTCCTACATTTGCATTCCATTTCCCTCATTTGCATGCGCGGATCGAATCGGATGCGGACAGGATCAGACAGGTTAGTGAATCGGGTCGGCGTTGCAATGTGGTCGGGACACGCTCGGTGGTGTCCTTAGTGAATCTAGCCCTTTATTCTTATAAACGGGACCCTCCCCCCAATTTTGCATGCTAAGCATAAAGTTAGATGCCCAATTTTAAAGAATTAGGGGGGTCCGTCACAATGCAAAAAAATTGGACCTGGGCTACAATAGTATGAGTTAGTGGTAAAATGTCTTAATGGTAATCCACATCGATAACTATGCATCTAAATTGGTTAATTGACAAGAAAAACTAAAGCAAAACAGTCAGACCATAACCTTCCTTACAAAAAACAGCTCATAATAAGGTCTAATTTTTTAATTTTGGTGTGATGGTTTTAACTCTGTTATTTTATCAAGACATCGTAACAGATTAATATTTTACATCACTGATGTTCCAGCTGATTCAGGGATCTGCATTACAGAAAGGAGCTATGTTTTTTTTCGGTGTAAGTCCAGAATTGTGCTATTACTAACCTTGTCCTGTTTGCTCCCTCTGTCAAAGCTCAGCCTGTCTAATCTTTCAAATTTAATCTTTTCTTCTCTATTAGTAAGAGCAAGGGATTGTGACAGCGGGCTATGGAAAAAAAATCGAATAGCTCACCATTTTTTACAGATTGTGTTTTCCTGGTCCTCTGTTTGCAGTCACGGTAACTGCTCAAATGATTACAGATCCAGTAACATTGGCAGCTGGGTTGGGATTTGTCATCTACAAAGATTGAGGGAATATCACTGTTTTTACTTTCTTTTCTATTTTTTATATTGTAAACTGCCAAGATGGTACACAGATTGGCGGTATAACCAGTTGCACAGTCAGACCACTAATTTTGGTGGTCTTGAGCCCAAAGTGGGTGGGCATAAGAATTCCTCTCTGCCCCCACCCTCTAGTTTCAAGTTTCAAGTGTAATATAAATTTGATTAATCATCTATCTAAATTCTAGGTGATATAAGAGTGGATAGCGTAGCTGGTTTTAAGAAAGGTTTGGACAAGTTCCTGGAGGAAAAGTCCATAGTCTGTTATTGAGAAAACAAGGGGGAAGCCACTGCTTGCCCTGTATTAGTAGCATGGAATGTTGCTACTCCTTGGGTTTTGGCCAGGTACTAGTGACCTGGATTGACCACCGTGAGAACGGGCTACTGAGCTTGATGGACCATTGGTCTGACCCAGTAAGGCTATTCTTATGTACAATAATAATAAAAACGGGGCATTACAGATTTAAAATACTGAACAAAAAACTAATAACAAAGACGGACGAACGAGGAAACAAAAGAGAGAAGTGTGAACTATAATAAAGTCAAGAAAAGAGAACAAAAAAAAAGGAAAAAAAAAACAAGAGGAAGGGGAGGGGTTTCATTCAAATCTGCCTTTACGGATTTGAGGAAGGGGAACTAGTGTCAGTGCTCAAAAGCGTCTCTATACAGGAAACATTTTAAAGCTCCTTTCAATTTATTTAAGTTTGTTTCCTTCCTGATATAAGGGGACAGAGAGTTCCAAGTAAGGGGGGCAGTTACTGTAAAAGAGGATGTACTTTCCACTCCCCCCTTCTGTCCCATTGGCACCCTCCAACTCAAAATATAAATACCTTTACTGTGATGGTTCCCCAAGCTCAACCAGCTGAAGACCTTCTCCTCCAGTGGCCGGAACTCCTACAAGCTTAGCAGTTGATGACCGTGTCTTTGAGCTTCTGCCACCACTGGACATCTCATACAAGCTCAATTTTCATGCATTTGCGGCATGCTGGTATTGGCATTGGCCCAGGGATATTCCTGCCAACTGCTGAGCTTGATAGGCATTCTGGCTGCCATACAGGAGTAGATCTTCAATTAGTGGAACTTAGGGATCTCTGCCAGTTGCAGCAAAGGTGCACTGCTGCTGGGTGGGCCTGAGACCAGGGTGGGTGGGCCTGAGACCAGGGTGGGTGGGGCCCAGCTCATCTGTATCTACCTGTGGTGGGGCCCAGCTCATCTGTGTCTACCTGTGGCTACATCCAGGATATCAGACTTCTATGGTCTGTGTCCTGTAAATGACAAAAGAGAAGTGAGAGTGCTGTGCAGCTCAGGGGGAAAGGGAAGACATCTTGATTGGTAAATTGAATATTGACATAGTAACATAGCAAATGATGGCAGATAAAGACCACCTGGTATTGTCCTAGGTTCCAAATGCTGAAGTTCCCGTCCAAGCTCACTCCAGCCTATCCAACCATCCTGTTTGCAGGATATCTACCGTAAAGTCTGGCCAGTAACATCCACAAGTTCCAAGTTAGTGGAGTTCACATTGATGCCCTCCCCAGCCTAATCCTACACCAAATCATCAAATGTGGGACATAGACCGTTCAAGTCTGTCCAGTACCGGCCTTATTTGGAGTCTTGGTTATAACCACATACCATCCTCATTATGTTTGGCTGCCTACATGGTTGGTATGGTAGAGGCTTGACAACCAGCATTTAAGCATGGGTGACTGGAGCCTGCACAGAGTGGCGAGTACAGCTCTGGTCACCTTGTTGGGTAGAATGGATAGACCAGGGCTGCTCAAGTCCGGTCCTCGAGATCTACTGGCAGGCCAGGTTTTCAGGATATCCACAATGAATATGCATGAGAGCGATTTGCATACCAAGAAGGCAGTGCAGGCAAATCTTTCTCTTGCATATTCATTGTGGATATCCTGAAAATATGGCCTGCCAGTAGATCTCGAGGACCGGACTTGGGCAGCCCTGGGATAGACTGTGCGAGTCTTTATCTACTGTCATTTACTGTATTACTTATTAAGCTTGAAACTTGAAGAAGACAGTTGGGCCGTTTATCAACATGCATTGAATAGACAAGGATGCTTCTTTTAATTGCATCTGTTTGGTAGTTTCTATGGGCATCAGCATGAAGGTATGATTTTATGGATATTCATTAGTTTTCTATGTTGGGAAGAGGACACTCAAAGGCCATATGGCCAAAGTCTTTGTCTAGCCCTAAAGAGAGATTTATTCACTGGCTAGGCAAGAGAGGAATACTCTAGGACCAGCTAATTCTTTTTTTTTCTTCATCTTCATCTACTGACAGCCCATTTTTGAGACAATAATTTGAGCCAAACTAAGCAAGAAAATAAAGATGGACTTTTCTAGGTTCTTCTGTTGGGACTCTTGAATTATTAGGTGCAACCTTATTCCTTGCATGTTCTAGAGAAGAGAAAGTTGCTGCCATAAAGTAGTGAAAAGATTAACAAAATCATTGACTGTTATTGATGACATATTTTTTTTATATTGCGAATGTGAGTTTTCTCTGTAATTATTTTGTGAATTTAATTAATAAGAAGAAGTAAAAAAAAAAAATCATTAATGACATTTTTGGGCTTATTGTGGCTAACCCATATTGCATAATCTCATCCTAGTCAACTGTACAGGCCATTATAGGCCATACTGAGTATACTTCTCTGACATCGGCAATGATATATTCATGGTTTTTAATATGCAATTTCTTGATAATTTTTGGCTCACAAAGAAAGGTACCATACAATGAAAAAAAAAGCAAAAGCAAAATGACAACTTACACAACCATAAGAAAAATGATTTACAGTGAAACACAAAAAAGGAAAACATTCATCCACTAAATAACTGGTCAAACTAGAAGGAAGGGAGATCATATATTAATGAATAAATAAATAAATAAATAACAAAGAAGGCTTAATAATGCATATTCGGACTGCAGGTTTAAAAAGTACCACTCTTGAGGCTCCTTTTACAAAGCCACGGCAGTGATTGTCCCATGGGAAATGCACCAGAGCCCTTAATCTCAACAATGGGACTTTACTGTCTCCTCACCATGAGCCTTATCATGGTCCTGTTCAGCATTAGTAATTTCTTGAAATTGTACAGGATCCCCCTGAAATGTAATAAAACATTTTCTAAGAAATTTAAAAAAAAAGAAATTCATTCCTAGAACCAAGGCTCTAGGGTGAAGTTGAAGATATTCTGAGTCCTAACAGACACATCTGTATAGCTGTACACCCTATGGCATATAAAAGCAACAATGGTATATTCAGCCTAATATTAAGAAATTCTTGAGACATGTGGTATTGGCTTGTTATTTATGTTTTGCAAAAAAAAATGTAAGGCCCTACTTGGAGAGGAATGCTAAGATTCAAATAATTAGTGGGCATTCCTGATACAAAATTTCAAGGCCCTCCTAGAAGAGAACCAAGGTTCTTGAGGCCCACTTGTGTTGGTTTCATCTGTTAGTTATTGATGACATGCAACAGAGAAAGATAACCAGGGGGTAACTTGACCCTATAGGTATTAATGTTGTAGCTCTCGGCAACACTTTAATGATAATCTGGAAGATAATCAATCAAGTAGAAAATGTATACCTCATTGTTAGTCAGTAACCACCCAAATCCATATCTATTATACTTGACTGAGTATAATTTGAGCCATTTAATTGACATTAGTTGACTGTTGGCATTGACTGTACTAATTTGAATTAAAGAGAGATGATAGAAATTTACGTTTGTGTTGTGTTGTTTTTGTGGCAATATTGCTATTAGAAATTTGTATAAGATCAGTAAAATGCTATTGGAGTCTTTAATAAAGATGAGTGCATGTTATCTGCAGCAGGGCCGATAGGAACAGAGTGGGTCCTGTGGCAAATAACATGCACTCATCTTTAGTAACAGATGCGGTATCCTTGTTTATCAAAATGCACGGTGAATATTATGTTGTATAAACTGTAATAGCATGGCAAAGGAATATGTACTGATTCACTCACAAAACACCAAACAATCATTTTTAATGTGGAGTGTGTGGCGCAGTGGTTGAAGCTACAGCCTCAGCACCCTGGGGTGGTGGGTTCAAACCCCGCGCTGCTCCTTGTGATCCTGGGCAAGTCACTTAATCCTCCATAGCCCCAGGTACGTTAGATAGATTGTGAGCCCACCGGGACCGATAGGGAAAATGCTTGAGTACCTGATTGTAAAACCGCTTAGATAATCTTGATAGGCGGTATATAAAATCCTAATAAAAAAATGTGCAAGAAGTACTCCATTATCCTCCATCATGTCATACTCTCAATATAATGCCAGGACGATGCTATATCCTCACTAAAGGTATATATCTAATATTTAAGAAGTGGCAAATATGCATATAAGGGCTAATTCGATAAACAGTGCCTAAATCGGCCGGTGCCTAGAAAAATGGCATTGGCTGCGTGTCAATCACACATGTGCGCCGTTTACAGATTGGCGGCTAGCTATGCCTATGTAATAATTTAGGTGCCTGAAATGTAGGCCAGGGTTTTAAAAGTCTACATTTCAGGTGCCTATGTTTTGGGAGAATTGTGCCTAGCAGTGCCTAAGTCACACTTTGCCCATAGAAATGTTAACTTTATTCCTTTACTTACTCAACAACTCAGGTTGACTACATTGGATTTAATTTTCATGGGTCTCTTCTTATGGCTTCATATAGTTATTCTTGTTTACTCAATGTACATGGGAGCTTGTTGTTCCCCAATTGCATCTTTATGATTGGTTATATCATATTTACTGTATAATATACTTATCTCTGTTCTTGTAAAAATTCTCATTACAAAAATTTTGGAAAATTGAAACGTCCACTTAGGCGTTAGGCATGCTTAGTGCCTTGCATTATGTGCCTAACGTGTATAGATTCGGGTAGGTGCCTATTGCCCAATTACCCCCCCCCTCCCATGATAGAGGTTTCTACCACAGCCCAGGGTGCTAAATGCTCCGATGCTGCTCCAATGCTCATAGAATTCTCATGAGCATCAGAGCAGTGTCGGAGCATTTAGCGCTTCAGGCTGCAGCGGAAATCTCTATTTTGTAACCTGTGATCATTATCAAATATATCTTGCCCACTGATGAATTATGCATTAAAGGCAAAGGATAGAATTAGGATCTTAATTTGGAAATTTGTAGCTCATCTGTAGTTAAGAACATAAGAACATAAGAACTGCCTTCTCCGGATCAGACCCATGGTCCATCGAGTCCGGCGATCTGCACACGCAGAGGCCCAGTCAGGTACACACCTGATGTAGTTTTAGTCACCCATATCCCTCTATGCCTCTCGTAAGGAGATGTGCATCTAATTTGCCTTTGAATCCTAGCACAGTGGATTCCTTAATAACCTCCTTTGGGAGAGCATTCCAGGCGTCTACCACTCGCTGCGTGAAGCAGAACTTCCGGACATTTGTCTTAGACTTGTCCCCCCTTAGCTTCAAACCATGTCCTCTTGTCCTTGTCACGTTGGACAATGTAAATAATTTATTTTCCTGCTCTATTTTATCAATGCCTTTCAGTATTTTGAACGTCTCGATCATATCCCCTCGCAGTCTCCTTTTCTCAAGGGAGAACAGTCCCAGTTTCTTGAGTCGTTCCTCATATTCCAAGTTCTCCATACCTCTTATTAGCTTCGTTGCTCGTCTCTGCACCCTCTCCAGCAGTTTTATATCCTTTTTTAGGTTTGGAGACCAATGTTGGACACAGTATTCCAAGTGTGGTCTGACCATTGCTCTATAAAGCGGCATTATGACTTTCCTCGATCTACTCGTGATTCCTTTCTTTATCATGCCTAACATTCTGTTTGCTTTCTTTGCCGCTGCCGCGCATTGTGCTGATGTCTTCAGGGTCCTATCTATCAGTACACCCAGGTCCTTTTCTTGTTCGCTCTTACCCAGAGTTGCGCCTGACATTCTATACTCGTGTTCCTTATTCTTACTACCTAAATGCATTACTTTGCATTTCTCCACGTTGAACTTCATCTGCCATTGCTCTGCCCATTTCTCTAACTGATACAAGTCGCTATGGACTTCCTCGCTATCCTCCTGCGATCTGATTGCCCGGCATAGCTTTGTTTAGCGGGGAATTCATCAAGGACCAATTTGGCATGCTCTAAGGGCCTGAATCTGCAAATGGGTATCCCGACTGTATGTGGTGGTAGGTGTCCTACAGACAATTGGGACACACATTTTCTAAAAAAAGAAGCAGGTGGGAAAAGACGCCTACATTGCAGGCGTATGTCACACGTCTACGGAGATGCATAGAGATGCTTACAGATACCCAAGGCATGGCGTGGGTGTGGTTCCCCCGGAACTGGCCTTAGGCATCGGTTAAGCATCCCTGCATGTCTCCATAGGCCTGAGAAAGACCCCTTAAAGGTAGGCCTCTAAAATGCTGGCCTAAATTTGAATACTGTCATTTTAAAAGACTACTAAAACGATATCTATTGATCAAAATGAAATATGAGAATCGAGTATTCCATTGTATAATTAAGCACTGGACGCTGACCAGTTTTGTAATTGTTTGTTTTGTGGATGTTTGTTATTTTATTATGTATGTATCTGCTGTGACCCGCTTTGTATAAGGCGGGATACAAATGAATAAACTATAAAGGCATCTGTGAGAAAACTAGATATGATTCTCTATAGGACGCTGATGCCTGATTGACACACGATTGGCAGTCGCTTCATAGGTAGCTGCCGAGATCAGCGTCCTTTAGAGAATCATAAGAATTGCCGCTGCTGGGTCAGACCAATGGTCCATTGTGCCCAGCAGTCTGCCCCCCTGCGGCGGCCCTTAGGTCAAAGACTAGTGCCCTGAGCCTAGCCTTACCTGTGTACGTTCTGGTTCAGCAGGAACTTTAACTTTGTCTTGAATCCCTGGAAGGTGTTTTCCTCTATAACAGCCTCCGGAAGAGCGATCCAGTTTTCTACCACTCTCTGGGTGAAGAAGAACTTCCTTAACTTTAGAGAGCGCCCTCTCGTTCTCCCTACCTTGGAGAAGGTGAACAACCTGTCTTTATCTACTAAGTCTATTCCCTTCATTATCTTGAATGTTTCGATCATGTCCCCTCTCAGGCCCTAAATGCGTTAGCACATGCTATACACTATGATGTCCATTATATTCCTATAAGCATCTTAGCGTTTAGTGCATGCTAATGCACTTAGAAGGAAATTCTATAACCAGCACCTAAATCTAGGCATGGGTAGGCGCCCTCCTGATGCCTGAGTAATTGAAAAATGCAATCAGAAAAAGCAGTGTTAAAGTGCCTACCAATGCCTAAATAAAAGGCGGTTGAACTGGCCGCTGGAATCATGGCTAGGGAGCTGCTTTAGGCTGCAGAATGCCAATGTAGGCATGGCCAACACCGGAAGTGGCATTGGGTGGGTTAAAGCGGCTACCCAACCGCAATGCATGCCAAGATAGGCAGCTATAATGTAGGCCTGGAAAACCCTGGCCTACATTTCAGGTGCCTATCTTTGCCGCTAGACCGCAGCAGTCGATCACGGCAGGAGAATTACCCCCCTCCCCATGAGCTCTGCAGCAGGGACTCCCCAAAGCTGCGATTCTGTAACCGGCACCCAAGTCAGATTGCCTGTCAACCATTCAAGTTTACAGAATCACGGCTTTGGGGAGTCCCTACCGCTCAGCTGATGGGGGAAAGGGAGAATTCCCCCGCCACGATCATCTGCTGTGGTCTAGCGGCAAAGATAAGTGGCTGAAATGTAGGCCGAGGTTTTCCGGGCCTACATTTCAGCCACCTATCTTGACTGAACAGGCGCAATTCTGTAACTGGCATCCTTGAATGATTGACAAGGCGATCGGTTTCCGCTGACAGGCGCTGGTTACAGAATCTGACCCTTAGCGCCCCTTGATGAATTCCCCCTTAATATCTAAATTTAGATACCACTTTTGCTATAATATAAATGTATAGTAAATAGGTTATATACAGAGGGGGTTATTTACTAATATTGCCTTAGCAGTGATCATGGAAATAACAAATGTCAGCATTTAATGCAAGCGCCATTCTACAAATTAATGTGTTACCTTAGCAATTAATGTACAGGAATTTTGGCACTATGTGATATGAGGTAGAGAATGGGCAGAGAAAGGGTAGGATTAATGGCTGATAATGCAGTGCAGCTAGCTTAACTAATATCATTGCAATATTTGTAAGGCTGTTAATGTACGTACTTAAAAAAAGAAAATCTTTTTCTGCATTAACTAAGGCGTGTACAAATATTTTTGCAGCTGGTGCACAGTAGATAACTCATAGAAGCTACAAAATACTACACTGTAGTAAATAGTGGGGTATTTTTATAAAACAGTTTCTGAATGTAATGTATATTTTTCTAAAAGGAGCAGATCCAAGTCCAATATATAGACAAAAAAGTTCTTTATTTAACAAAACCTGACTTTTCACACACACACAAGCTGCATTGGGGGTTTCATAGAACCAAAAGGGGAGTGTTGGATCTAGAGTTTCCAGCTGTTGGAGCAAGAACACTGATTGCTGCAGCTGTTTCTAATAGCTTATGCTTGGCTGAGATTTTAGCTACTTTGGGCCATGACACCAATAACACTTCTCAACATTCATTCCTACCAGAACACCTGGCCTTGATCACCTATGCACAGATAAAACTTACGCAAAAAACAGGACCACAAACTAAAAGTCCTAATATACACAAAGGAAACCCTAAGATGCAGTACAACACCAGAGAAATAGAAATAAATGTATTTCTTCCTGAACAGTGTAAAAATATAGACAGCAGATGTAAATTCTCAAAACTGATATCTTTCAGTAACTAAATTGAAAATAAAATCATTTTTCCTACCTTTGTTGTCTGGTGATTTTGTTTTTCTATTTATCTTTTCTCAGTCTCTGGTCGCACTTCCTTCTGTCTATTCTCTTAACTGTTTTTCCAGGTCCTTCTTATCCATTTGCTGTTTTTCTCCCCTTCTTCACTTTCTGCCCTACATCCACCTTTGGCATTAGCTTTTAATATTAAACTTTCTGCAATTTTTCTGCTTCCTACTCAAAACTATCTAGTTTTCCACATCTTCCCTTCCCATCTATCCATGTGCACCATCTCTTCCCTTTCTCTCCCCTTCCTTTCCATCCCTGTGCAGTATCTCCTCCCTCTCTCTCCCCATCTGGTGGTCTAAAATCTTTCTTCTCTGTCTGGCATCTCTCTCCCCTCCTTCGCTCTTCCCAGTGGCATAGTAAAGGGGACGAGGGGGGCGGTTCACCTCAGGTACCATCTTGCTAAGGGCGTGGTGTCCCCTTCTCTCCACCCACCCCCACCGCTCCTCTTCTTACTCTGCATGTGTGCTCCTTACCTTCCCCTGTACCTTTTTTACTTCCCTGGTGTGAGGTTGCTGCCCATGTTGGCATCAGCACTCTCTCTGATGTCACTTCCAGGAAGTGATGTCACTAGGAAGTGATGTCAAAGGGTGAGCTGACACTGTCATGGGCATGCTGCTCACACCGGAGAAGTTTTAAAAGGTACAGGGAAAGGGAAGTGGGCACGAGGCAAGTGAGGATGGGGAAGAGGGTGGGGGAGGAGTGCCGCTCAGCCTTACTATGCCACTGCCTCTTCCCCCTTTGCGGTCTGGCATCCCTGCGCTCCAGCATCTCTCTAGTAACCAACCCCCCCCTCCACAGGATTCGGTAGCTCCTCACCCTTCTCCTTCCTAGCAGCTACTCTTGCACTCTTCAGGCCGCCGACAGGGTGAGTGAAGTAAACACACTGCCTTCAGCAACCCGGAAGCTTTCCCATGGCTACTGCTTCCTGCCTATGCAGGAACAGGAAGGAAAGCTTCTGGGCTGCTGTATGTGGCATAATTCCATGGGGGAGATAGAACGCCAAACTGCAGCGCGAGCTGCCCAAAAGGTCAGCCACCATTGGCTCGTGGCGCTTGCAATAAAGACCACTGGCCTTTAATATTTGAAGCTGTCATACAGACATGTATGTACTGTTTCATTCACATTTTTTGGGGGGCTGGGGGCTGGTGGGATGAGGTGAGTGACCATTGGGGGAGTGTGTGGGGGAGTCATGCCTTCATCGTTCCAGTGGTTATCTGCTCAGTTTGAGTACCTTTTTGGCTCTTATTCATTGTTAAAACAGGTCTAGCCTAAATGTTCAAACTGTGCCCTAGACGCGTTCTAAAAACATCCAAATCATAAGCCCTGCCCAAACCTCACCTCCTACATGCCCCCTTGAGATTTGGATGCACTGCAGATGAATAGCACAGAAATTCATCTGGAAAATGGGCTTCGAAAGTAGCGAATTGGAAGCGTTTATCGAGAAAAATGTCCATCTGCCACTTTTTTGGATGTTTTTCTTTTTTGAAAATGAGCCCCATAGTTAGCACCTTATTGACTCTTTTATAAATAGAAAGATTTTCAGCATGTGGGGGGCCGCTGAAAAGTTCTCAGCCCAACCAACAAAGTTGGGGCAATCTCCAGTGAGAGCTATACGCTTAGCCCAGTGATTTCCCACTTTTTTTTTTTTTATTCTGTCGGAAAAATACGGAACAAAAAAAGTGACAAGTTGCTGGACTAAGTGTATAGCTCTCGATGGAGATTGCCCCAACTTTTCAGCGACCCTCGTATTCTATTGTGTTGCATTGAACCTGCGATCTATACAGCAGACAAACTCATCAAGTATATATTTTTAGAGGTGTTCAAAAAGTGAATACAATTCGATTTAATACTCATACGAAGTTTAATATCTATCCATACCTTTAGGGGTAACAGCAGTTGACAGACTCCTGGAACTATACTATAGAAATATGCTCCCCTCCGTGTTTTCTGGTATTTGACTCATCCTGTATATTCATAGAACATGCAGTAGGGAAAACAAATTAGTTTGCATCTTAAAATAAGGCAACAAAATGGATGTGACAATGGAAGATTTGAGCTAAACACCACCTAAATCAGACTGCTACTTACCAGCATTTCTGATGTAAATAGTCTTATGGATTGATTCTGCTTTCACTTTCCTCTCTCTTAAACCTTCAATATGCAGTTTCTTACTGGAGGAAGTTATTTACTGGTGCAGACAAATTAAAAGCATAAATAATATTTATGACACTGAAACCTTTTCAATAAAAACAAATTATGGGTTTTAGATATGCAAAACAAAATTACTCGGTGCGAAAAATCTTGTGCTTATCAATTATAGTGTTGTTTAATATGAAACTGCTCCCTGGGCAAATCAGTTCTGTAATCCCTCTGCATTTATATTGCATGACATGTGGACTTTGCAGTGTCTGTTGAATGCTAAAACCATAAGCGTTCCACTGGCAGCATTGTAGAGAAAGTATGTACATATCTATCTACCTATGTACTTTTTAAAGATGATTTTGTTTGTCTTTTCATATTTCCCTTCTGGTGCGAGAAAAGTCTGGGAAGGCCTAATGGGCACGGTCAGTCATTGAGACAATGCCATCAATGGCTTTGGGGAAGTGTGATAATTACTTCTAGTCTGAGAACCAGTTGTACGTTTTAAAATGTCCAAAAAGGGGATTATTGTTCTGTAGCATGAGCAGGAAATAAATGTTTCCCTTCTTTCAGTCAATATTTATTTTATGTGTCAGCTGATTTTGACAGCCGAGACACCAGGAAATATACGTGATGTCCTGTAATCAGATTACGGACCCCTGGAACCCATTGCCACGATGACTGTTCATTTCCTGGCTGGTGAATATGACCATTTAGCTTTTTAATGGTGAAAGAAAAGAGACAGGAGCTGAAATAATGCAGGGGACAGAAATGCTCAGCAGAATAAACCCCGAAACATGTTGGAAAGAATTTTGAACAAATATTTTAAAAGGCAACCTTGTTTAGAAGCATGTAATTCTGTTTTCCACAATTTGATTAACTCAGAGGGCCATGGTTTATCAAAAGTTTTTTCTATTTTGCGTCTATTGGAAAGCACTTTGATAAAACAGATGTACAGTTTTCTCCAAAGGTTTGCATTTCAGATTTGTTTTTTTTATTTTACTTGGCTGGGGTTTGAACTCGCTCCTTTTCAGTAGTAGGTGATTTTATCTTTTACATGTTTGCAAAAATGTCAGTACAGACCCACTTTCTCTACAGTGGAAGCGAGAACAAAATATTTCATTATTTTTTTTTTTTAAATCGTTCTGTTTCTGTGCATATTTAATTCTTTTAGACTTGCCAATAAAAATGGAAGGAAGAATTCCAGTTTGGCAGTGTCTTACTGCTGCAGCTGGTGTTTTCTGTGTAACTGCAATGACCATTTTAACCATCTGGTTAGAAGCTCTCCTAATACTGCTTTCTGATGGCCCATGCCGCTCATAGATGTCTGCACATCTTAGCCCCCTGTGTGTATGTGCACAAAAATCTGAGATGAAGGAACCACTACTGACATCTTTGAGTGGGATGCCTGGGGCAAAATAGCTACGTATTATTTTAAACTGATGAAGAAAAGGCTTAAAAATATGTTTGTAAATTAGTGAGGGTGAGCCAGGCCCCAAAACATCCAGTGCAGATGTAAGTACAGTAAAACCTTGGCTTGCAAATAACTCGGTTTGCAAGTGTTTTGCAAGACAAGCAAAACATTTTATTAAATTTTAACTTGATATAGAAGCAATGTCTTGCAATACAAGTACATACAGTATACACACATCACAACTGAGCCGATGGTTCTTCTCTCTCTGACCCTGCGGGAGTGCAGTGACTGTTCTAAACGAGCGAGGTCTTGCACTACAAGTACGCATAGTATTTTGTATTAAAGTTTTTGGGTTGTGGAATGAATCGTCTGAGTTTCCATTATTTCCTATGGGGAAATTTGCTTTGACATCACGAGTGCTTTGGATTACATGCATGCTTCTGGAACGAATTATGCTCGCAAACCAAGGTTTTTACTGTATTTGTAAAATTATAGGGGTTTTTTTTTTTAATAACTGAAGGAAATGAGTTGGAGGAAGGGCTATGTGCTGCTGTATCAGAAGGCTATGCCCAATCTATATTCAGGGAGCTGCACCAGGATTATCAGCTATGACCTCATAATAGTCTTGTAAGATACCAAGAGAAAGTCACTGCATGTAAATATTGGATTCTGATTGGCTATGATTCACCTTTTGCAGTAGAACAAAACCTTTGGCTTCAAGTCAGATTTCTGAGGTTTCAACCTGATTTACAAATAACCTATCATTTGTATGTGAATAAATGCAGGAGAAAATTAAGTAATTAAAAAAAAAAAAAAAAAAAAAGGAATTTAGCCACAATGCTGATTAATATTTGGACCACAGCGCATTCTTGTGCTTGCATGCTTAGCTGATTTAATGTTAAGCTAGGACTTGTCAGCACTAGTCTATTCGAGTATTTCGAGTTAATTAAGTGGTTACTGAGATTCAATTACTTTCTACTGGAAAAAAAACATAGTATTCATTAAGGACCATTATGTTCCCTCACTTAACAGTAATGAGAACAGTGTTTACTAGTGTCTAGAATAGTAAGGAGCTGGATGTATTTCTTTCTTTCTTTCCCTGTCTCGTTTTTGAATGCATAAAATTACATCTAGTTCATTTCGGAGAACAACAAGCGTTTAGAATTTGAACCCAGCCTATTTTCTCCTTTGTTTTTCTGGAAATGTTTGCAGCATTATCTGATTTAAAGCACTTACTGAAAATTAGAGTAATTAGGTTATTGAGCATTAGAGCCAAATAGAATGCTGTTATAATGAATTAACTATCTAAATTATAGGGTGATCAATCAGCGCAGTCTTTTAATTGGTTTGATTGGTTTATTTACTAGCGGAACACAATGTCTTAGTTTCTAGTTTAGATCCTGGCTTCCTGAAATGCCCTGGCTTGCTGCAGGAGGCCTGCATTTCCTGTGGGGAGGTTTCCTTTAAGCTGATTGAGTGTTTTAATTTTAACTGCATAAAATCATTAGTATCTGCCATCAGATAATGGCAGCAGCAAGCAGTTGGTAATTTTCAAAACAAGAAGGTAATTTGTTTCCTGTTTTGAAATTGCTGCCTGTGCTTCTCCTCAGCACTTCATTCATTTGGCAAGGAAATAATTGCAGGCCTGGGAAGGTGCGAGCTGATGGCTACGGTCAAAGGAAGAACACACGGGACCCTTTTTCCTGCTACAGTTGAAGATGCATGTTTAATTGGCTCTTAGGACTCCATTCATACAAATTTTTTTTCTGGCTTCTGTAGGGTGAATGGCGGGAAAGAATTGTAACCTGTAAACCAGTGTCTTGCAAACTTTGTCAAGCCGTGGCACACTAACCGCAGTGGCTGCGGCTCGAGGCATTTGGAAGTGTGCGGATGTCGGCGCGATGATGTCACACGCATGCGCGACGTCATCACGTCAACGTCTGCGCATGCGCGAAAGCCCTACAGACGGGCCCTGAGCCGCCAGTGAGGGATGCCGGAAGGGAAGACGTGCAGAGAGGAGAGGCGCTGGTGACGGCTGATTTTCTACAGGAGGCGCCTCATGCCACGAGAGGAACGTCCTGTAGGCAGTCAGCTGGTGTTGGCGCTTCTCTTCCTCGCTGTCTCGCGGCACGCTTGAAATCTCAGGAGGCACACTAGTGTGCCGTGGCACACAGTTTGCGATACACTGCTGCAAACTATATATTATGCATTCCATATATTATACATTCTATATATTATGCCTCCTATTCAAAGCTATTAACGGAGAAAGCCCGAATAACCGACTAACTCAATCCTTCTCATCCAGGCACAGGAGAACCCACTCACTTTTCACACACCCACCATCCAAAAATGTCAAACGAAAAAAACTGTATGACAACCTAATAGCCACCAAAGCAGCTAAACTGGACAGACAGATCACCATTCTGCTGTCATCGACTACAGACTACAAAACCTTCAAGAAAGATACTAAAACCCTACTCTTCAAAAAATACATAAAACCCATCTAACACGGCCAGTCCCTACCCAAACCCCACCTACCCACTCTACACCCTTAATATACTCTAATATGCTTCTAACTACCCAACTAATGCTAAAATGCCTCCATTTACCCAACACTTACCACCTTAAGATCTCGACAAACACTTTGGTAATTCTTATTACCCAACATTTATTACCTTAAGATCTCGAAAACTCTTTGGTAATTCTTATGTAACTCTTATGACATCTCTTATGCTATTCCTGTAAATTTTTATGTAATCTCTGAAAACTTTTATGTAATCCGCCTTGAACCGCAAGGTATTGGCAGAATAGAAATCACTAATGTAATGTAATGTAATTTTGGTATTAGATGTGTCAAGTTAGGATAAAAACTTGTATTGAAAAAACTTATACTGTAACTATGGCAAATTGTAACCCGTTAACTGTATATTATGTGTGTTAACCTATATCCTGTTCCGAATTGGGGAAAATGGACTAGAAAATGAAATAAATAAATAGTAAGTTTTCTAACAGCAGAAGATATATTGGGCCAATAACTTTTGTAGCATGCTAGATGAGTAGATTTATTCATTTAAAAATGCATAGACCGTTTAAAACTAAGGGCTCCTTTTACTAAGGTGTGCTAGCGATTTTACCGCACGCTTAGCACGTGCTACAATACCGCACACGCTAAATGCTAATGCTTCCATAGAGCCTGCATCAGTGTTTTTCGTTTAGCGCCTGGTTAGCGCACGCTAATCTTTAGCACGCGCTAAAAACACTAGCGCGCCTTAGTAAAAGGAGCCCTAAGTGGTTTACATAAAAACATACATAGTAATAGCGCAAAACATCCAATTCAGGCTTATCAACGACAACACTTCGTTACATAGACACTTCAACAGTGCCTTCTATTGAGCTTCTGGATACAGTGGGCCTGATTCGATACATGGCACCTATATCTCCTAGGACAACAATCCCCAACCATGTCCTGGAGGACCACCAGGCTAATCAGGTTTTCAGGCTAGCCCTAATGAATATGCATGAGAGAGATTTGCACATAATGGAAGTGACAGGCATGCAAATCTGCTCCATGCATATTCATTAGGGCTAGCCTGAAAACCCGATTGGCCTGATTGTCCTCTAGGACAGGGTTGGGGACCACTGTCCTAGGAGTCATTGAGTGCAATTGTCAATCATCTGTTAGGAGCCGTTTATAAAATGACACCTAGTGGAGCCAAAGCAGTCTTAGGCACAGGTAGGCATTGAATCCTTAGGCGTACGACCATTTGGGCCAGAGTTTTCTTGACCTAAATGAGTGCTCCTAAGTTAGGCATCAAAGTCAAATCATACCCAAAATCCAACTGAATTTGCCCCTATCCAAGACTACTTGCTGGTAGGCGCCTTGGTGTAGACGCTTACTTTGAAATGGTAGGCGCCTACCAGCTAATTAATTTTTTAAAATCGCTTTTGTTTTTTAATGGTGCTTTCAATTAACAGTGCCAATTAAGCCAATTAAGAAAATTAAGTCAGGCAACTAGATCGGCTAAGTATGCTGATCTAAGGGCCTAACTTCAGGTGCTGTCTATAGAATCTGGGCCGTTATGCCTATGAACATCTAGGGCATGATTATAGAAATGGTACCTAGGCTAGGTGCCGCAAGGCAGCTAGATTAGCTGCGCCTAGGCTAGTTTCACACTGGAGTCCTTGCTTCTGATGTAACTTCTGGTTTTGCAAAACTGGAAGTTACATCGCAGCAAGGACTCCGGTGGCAGAGGGAAATCCTGAACGGATCTCTGGTGCAGATCAGCGGCAGCAAGGCTCTCTCCTTCCTGGCAGCAAGGCTCTTTCCTCTCCTCCCTGGCCAGGCAAAAGCAGCGGTAGCGAATGCAATTCACTACCCTGCTGCTACACTGGGCGTCTTCTCTCCATTTGGCCGCCCAAGCGGAAACAAGAAGTTTTCACTGAGGGTGAGCCACAGTGGAGAGAAGACGCAAGGAGTAGTGGCAGGAATGGATCTCTACCGCCACCAGCAGACCTCTTCCCAGATGCATCCCTCCTGCCAGACTCTCTTTGGGAAAGGTGCGGGGGTGTGGTGGTGGTGGGGAGCTTAGGAGTGCCATAAAAAAATAAAAAAAGGTAGATGGAGAGAGAGGGGAGATGGGGAGTTGGTGGACTGGAGGAGAGATGGGGAGAAGAGAGATGGGAGAAATGAACTTGGTGGGGAGGGGGGAGATGGACTTAGGAGAGATCATGGAGAGGGGAGATGGGGGGAAGTATAGAAGAAATAAGGATCTAAAAACAGGAGAGGAAAAGAGATGGTGGACAATGGGGTTTAGTGAGGGAAGGAACAGAAATGGAGAGAAGTTGGACACAAGGGATGGTGTGGAGGGGGGATAGAGATACTGGATAGGAGGGTAGTTGAGATGAGAAAGGGAGACATGGTGGACCCTGGGGTGGTGGGGAATAAGAAAGAGATGAAGGATGAAAGGGTAATTCAGAAAAGGTGGAGCTGTGGATGGAGACGAAAAAAAGGAAAGATACGAGACCTCTGGGGGAGGGAAAGGAAGTGGAAGGGGAGGACAGAGATAGAAGATGGATGGTTAGCACAGAGAAAGAAGGAGACCCTGGGCAAGCAAGTTATCAGAAGACAACCGTAGCCGGGGACCGATAAGATCTGAATAATGATCAGACAACAAAAGGTAAAAAAAAAAAATTATTTTCTATTTTGCGGTGTTAGACCATGAACGTGAGTTAGGATTTAAGAGAGAGAGGAAAAGTCTTTTTTGTTTGTTTATTTTGTTTACACCACAGCGCCAGTGTGGGTAGGAGAGGGCAAAGTGGGTGAAGAAGCTATAAAATAAACCCACCAGGATATTTAAAAAAACATCCACTTGGGCAGGAAAATCAAATTGAATCAAATCGAAAAATCAAAATTTTTTTCCTGAATCGGGCAGTACTAGTCCACAACATAATAGCTGAAATGATTTTCTACTTGACAAGATGCAGTGAGATTTGGAAATCTGCAACAAGCATGATGCCAGCTGCAGAAACCCTGAGAGACCATATAACCCCCATTTAAACTCATCAGAAACTTTTCCATTCTATGGGAAAAAGAGACCAACTGATTTTCCCACCAAAATTCAAATTTGTGACCAACTGACTTTCCCACCAAAATTCAAATTGGTGACCAATAGACTTTCCTGCCTCATTCACCTCAAGCCCCAACCAACTAGATTTGAGGCCCTACTATATAAAAACAAATTGCAGACCTCACAGCATATCCTGAATAAAGCTATAGGATGATGGCTGAAACGTTGGGTTCTACCTGACAAGATGCAGCAAGACCCAGAAACCTGTCCTCAAGCATGATGCCAACTGTGGAAACCCTGAGAGAACAATTTTTTTTTTTTTAAATGATTTTTATCGCTTCATAAACTGTTATCTATTAAATATGTAAGAAAAAATGGATGAGTGACAATGAATGTTAAATAAAAGCTCTAGAAAGGATTTATCAGGTAAATGTTATGGATTACTGTGATTTAATTTATGGGATTAGTTTGACTTTCAATTACCAAGCTTCACACTGAATTGCTTTATATTTTGAGCTCTGTAGCCAGCACTCCTTACACTCGATCTTTCATTTAGAGAGAGATTATCAATAATTAGACACTGTGGCCTTATTGATCATCTAATCAATAGCTACATTAATCATCGACAGTCTAAAGACAATTCACTCTGCATTAAAAGGAGTCAGTGGAATCCAATTAGAACCTTTTGTTGCTTCCCAATAACAGGCAGAACTTCAGAATGACTTGACATGATAATTTTGGAATGAGATGTAAAGTAAGGAGTACATTTCAGCCCAGCACCCTCTTTCTTTCACCAGCCACAAAAGGCAGGTGAAGTATTGACTGATTCATAGTCCTTTTTTTCAGTATAATTTGTTCATTTTCTCACATTTTTTTTTCTTGTCATGAAATAGGATTGAAGGAAACCAGGCAAGATAAAATCTAAGGTTTGATTCATCCCAGGAGGTTTGGGCCTCCACTTGGCAAACAGTAGCCAAATACGTTCTTTGAAATAGGTTGTAAAAGGGGATATCTGGATCCTAGTCATAGTGTTTTGGAAGCATCATAGAGTTATTTATATACATTGGGCCTTAATAAAGATATTTAGAGTGTACAGGAAGTATTATGTTTGTACCTCTAGCTTATGTATAACACATTTATAACCAATTAATTCATGACAACTGGTTGGTTAACGCTGGTACAAAAAAATCACTGTTCAGTTTTAAGGATCTTCAGATTGCCTCTCTCCCTCCCTCCCAGGCACCGATCCCTTCCATTATACCTCCAAACTAATCAAATAAGAAAAGAGCCACCGAGCCCTAAACCCCTCCCCCCCAACATCCTGGGACACCTCCCCAACATCCTCAGACCCCCTAAAATCCCTGGACCCCTCAACATATCCTGATACCCCCTTACCTTTGGAAGACAAATTGGTAAGAGGGAAGCACATTTCCTCCTGCCTATAGAGCTGCATGCTCAGAATGATGGGCCTTCACCCTCCCAATGCATCTTGGGATGTAGTGGGAGGGGCCAAAGGCCCTGAGTGGATCAAAATCACAACTACCTAACAGAGTTGGCCATCCTATTCCAAGGCGCCTCCAACAGATATTCCACCAGAAATAATTTCCCCTTAAAATTCCCAGCATGCAACAATATAAAGTCTATCAGGCAAATTACCTTATCCATCCAATATCAATTAGCAAAATGCTGGAACCAACTATCACTTACACAACAATCCTGTGACTACTATTTCAGGTTTAGAAAACCTTTAAAAGCATTTCTGTACCATGACAGGTAGCCAACTGAAAGGATGGTTGATCGCTGGAACAGTCTTCCACTTCAGGTCATTGAGGCCAGCAGCGTGCCAGATTTTAAGGCCAAATGGGATAGACATGTGGGATCTATTCGCAGAGATAGATAGGGAGGGTCATTGGGGTGGGCAGACTGGATGGGCCGTGGCCCTTATCTGCCATCTATTTCTATGTTTCTATGTTTCTAACTGAAATGGTAACTGTAAAAGCACATTTCTAGACTGTCTAATGCAACTCTTAGGATGTAACGATGAGCCAACGAGGACCTATTTGAACTTGTAACTATGTATTTGTAAGTATGACCTAACTGATCTACCTGTATTAGCAACTCTATTGAATGTTCATGTCAAACTGTCCATTGTAAGTTCCTGGGTAACTGACTCAACTTCTTGTGATGTAATCTGACCTTGAACTGAATAAGTAAAGATGGAATAGAAAACCTGATTAACATAACATAACATGCAGATGTGCCCATGTCCCACCCATTCTCTGCCTAGTTGTACATCCCCTTACATTTGTGTGCTATACCACTTATATTTGCTAGGATGTCTATAGCATGTAAGTGCCACTTTTGGGTGTATTAACATGAACAATGGAGTGCCTAACCTCAGGTACCTAGTTATAAAATTGCTCTTCATATCTGCATAGAAGACAGATAATGAGTTAAAAACATAAGAGTTGATGTACTGGGACAGACCAAAGGTCCATCAAGTCTTGTATCCTGTTTCCAGCAGTGGCCAACCCAGGTCCCAAATATCTGGCAGAAACCCAAAGAGCAGCAACATTCCAGAGCTCAGACTGTGATATCATAATGCCTCATTCCACCAATGCCTCAGAGCCAAACTCATCAGTGATGTCACAATGGTTTGATTGTCTTATACTTAGCTTAAGAGCTGCTGTACTGGGACGGACTAAAGGTCCATCATGCCCAGTATCCTGTTTTCAACAGCGATCAATCTAGGTTACAAGTACCTGGCAAGAACCCAAAACAGTTTTTTTTTAAAATCGGGATAACTGATAATTTTTGGCAAAGATGATAAGAATTATTTTTAAATAAATGTCCCTTTATTGTTCAATGTTCTGCCTATACCACTATTTTTAATGTCATGTGGGGTAATTCTATAACTTGATACCTCAAATTAGGTATTTTGATGTCATATGCTGAACACCAATTTTATAATGGCATTTTGGCAAGATTTCATTTTAGAATACAAGTGCAGTGCGTGGAGCTTATAGTATTTATTTATTGTGAGCAAGTGGTTTACATTCAAGCACTCAAGCATTTTCCCCATCTGTCCCGGTGGGCTCACACTGTTACACAGTTACATCTATAGGTGGAGCTATATGTGTAGGCGAAACTATGGGCAGGCTGAACAGAGCTATGGGTGGCGTGGGGAGGACCTATGGGCAGGCCCTAAATCTCTTGCTCAGAAGGTCGGCCTTCTTGGCAGCTCTGATACTAGCATAAGCTAGTGTGCCTCAGTTTAGGCATGACCCTTTATTCCATGTCACTGATCGGTAGAAATGGATGCACCAAGTGATGGGAACAACTGAAAGTATTTTAAGTTATTTGTGTCATTTGGAGACAAACCTATAGCCCAGCCATGTTCTGCCCACATATAAGCTCCCCTGCAATTACATACTATAGCACTTAGAGACCACCTTAGAGAATAGAGCCCAGTATGCATTTGCATATAAATTACCAATTACTGACCTCCATGGTGCCCGATAAAATGAAATAAAAATTTATTAGTGTTTTATTTTTATGTCTTTCTTTGTTTTACTGACTTAATTTTTAACTTCTCTAATAATCTGAGCTAAATATTTATAACTATCTTGGCCATTCGAACATTATTGTGAGAAGCTGTTAACGTTTGCTTAGCAGAGGCCCTACTACATGTGGTGATGAGTTGTGAAGGATCACGGCTGATTTCTCCTCTCCTTCCAGCTGGGGATCAAGGTTGTGTCTGCCCGGTGAGGTGCTTATGCTCCATGTTGATTTCTCACTTTCGGAAGCCTGATTGTTGCGTTGTGGAATTTGCTGCTCTCTGTATTCGTCTGACACCCTGCGAAGACTGCTGGACTCGAGAGCCCTTGCCGGACCCTGATTTGAGGGTTGAAGGAGGGCGCTGATATCTTTTCCAGTATTGCGGCCATGAATTTCATATATCTGGGAATGGCTGGACCCTGACTTCTGCTCTCTTTACAGTGTTGGTGAGTTGTCTTCTCGGGCGATGAGTCCATGGGTAGATTCCTGGTGGTTGCTCTGGTTGTGTTATGTCGGACTGACAGGAAAATCATTTTTAACATCGTATCCAGCTCTTAGCCTATGAAAAGATGGTCTAGGCTTGTTTAAAAGACACAGAATCTATACTATTCAAAATGCAGTTAGTTTAATCTTAGGATCTTATTTTATTTTTATTCAACTTTATTGTTTTGTCTATTTTTATTTTTGGATTAATTTTGATATTTGTTTTTCATTATTTAACCTTTTGGGGGCTGTGAATTTTAATTTATTGGCTTTTTTTCTTCTTTGCAGTATCTTTAGTATGTAACAAATTGTTTATAAAGGTGCTTTAGTTAGATTGTGAACCTGTTGGACAGATAGGGAAGTTCCAAGTACCTAATATTAAATATTTTATTGTTTGCGAACCACTGTGAACTTCAAAGAGGTATTGGTGGTATACAAATAAAAATTGTATTGTATTGATAACTTGCTCTTCCAAAGGAGTTCCTACTCAGATATCAGCAGTATAGTGCCAACTTCATTTAACATTTACTCTTATGACTTTGAGCTTCAAGCATACTTATTCCAATGCATTTGAAGCTCCAGTGATGAGTATTTCAATTGGTTTATGGAAGATTGGGACTAGATGAGTAGAGGGTTGGAAGAGGAAGGTCTGGGTTCAAATCCCATTGCAGCTTCCTTTAGCCTTGGGCAAGTCACTCAGCCCTCCATGCCTCAGAAGAAGGCAATGACAAACTATCCTATATCATGTCTAGAAAAACACAGAGGGAGGGGGCACTGTGTAGACATCAGGAGTCACAAGGGCATGTCTGGATCTGGATACAGCTTCTCTTACTTATCCAATGTACAACTGTCTGCTGTCCATATAGATGCAAATACACAAAAAAGATGCAAAACACAGAGAAGCGAGAATGGATGAAAGACACAGGGAAGAAGCAGTGTTAAAAATAAGAAGGAAAGTGAGAGGCTCATTAGCATACAAAAGTACAGTATGTTCTTTGTAGACACTGATTAATAGTTCTAATAACAATGAGTAATTATTTCAATTATGAGCTATCAACATTTAAACAATTCTCCCTCTATCTTGGTACTGTAGATAATATATAATGGAAAATAGGAATGTAATGACAAGGTTTTAATAAAGCTTTTCAATTTATGAAATGACAGCATAGGGTCTACACCTAGTTTTATTCTTCTAATATTAATAATGTTTTATATTACACTGTTGTAAAGTATATCACCTCAGAAAAGTCATAAAGCATAAGAACTGCTGGACCAATCCAGGTCACAGTGCATGGTAGAAATCCAAATAGTAGTATCATTCTGGAACCCCAAAGAGTAGCAGGGTTCCGGAATCCCAACTAGTAGCAACATTCCATTCTATCGATCCCAGGGCAAACAGTGGCTTCTCCCATGTCAGTCTCAGTAGCAGACTATAGACTCCCCTCCCCCCCCAGAAACTTGTCCAAAACTTTCTTAAACCTAGATACGCTAATCACATCCTCTGACAACAAGTTCCAGAGCTTAAGTATTCTTTGAGTATAAAAATGTTTATCCAGAATGCTGCAGCCAAGTTGATCTTTGCAAAACGCAAATTGGACCATGTCTCCCCACTCCTGTCCAATCTTCACTGGCTCCCAGTGATTTCCAGAATCCATTTCAAATGCTCCTGCCTGGCTTTTTAGATCATTCACGGCATCCTTCCTCCCCTAATCCCACTATCCTTTAACTCCTCGAGTCCTGACTCCACCAGACCCGCCCAAAGATATAAACTATCCTTCCCCTCTCTACGCAGTATTCTCTATGCAGATAAACTGGGAAAATCTCTTCTCTTCAAAATCACAGGTCTCTGGAATGACCTTACTATCCCGTTGCGGAACCTGGGCTCTCTCCAACTATTCCGCAAGCAACTGAAAACTTGGCTCTTCTCTAACATGTAATTCTATTTTCCCCTTACTCTTCCATTCTATATATAAGCTCATGTAAACCTTTTCCTTTCTCTTCTTATATTTTAAGTTCTTGTAAACCGTGCCGAGCTCCACTTCCGTGGAGAGGATGTGGTATATAAACTTAAGGTTTAGTTTATTTTAGTTTAATGTTAATCCCTTGTAATTTCATTGAGAGTCCCATGGTTTTTATACTTCTTGAAAGGGTGAAAAATCAATTCACTTTTATCCATTATACACCACTCAGGATTTTGTAGACCTCAATCATATTATAGAAATATAGAAATATGATGGCAGATAAAGGTCATATGGCTCATCCTAGGGTACCATATGACTCCAGAAAAAGGAGGATGGATTAAGATATCTGGGTTTTACTTCCACCATAAGGCTCCAGAAAATGGAGGATGGTTGAGACATCTGGGTTTTAGTTCCATTGAAAGCAATGGAAGTAAAACATAGATGTCTCAATCCATCCTCCTTTATCTGGAGTCATATGTTAACCCTAGCTCATCCAGTCTGTCCATGCGCAGCATTCACTATCTCCTCCTCTCCCTAAGAGATCCCATGTGCCTGCCCCACACTTTCTTGAATTCAGACACAGTCTTTGTCTCCACCATCTCTACCGGGACACTATTCCACCAAGCATCTACCATCTTTTCTATTAAAAAAAAGTATTTCCTTAGATTACTCCTGAGCCTATCACCTCTTAACTCCCCCCTCAGTTGTTGGTGAATAGCTTTTTGATATATGTTATGAAATTTATTCTGGCTATTAGCAATTTAGATTTTTGCTTTTATAGGGGACGGTCCTTGATACAGCCTGTGGCAAAACATGGTTTTATGTCATGAGTCCCCAAGACGAACATTTAAGATGAGTATTAAAATTAAGCAGTTGAAAGTATGAAGAATATTTAAGAATATGAAAATTTTTGTACATAAAGATAAGTTTAATATGAAGAAGAATGTGGACTGGCTTATTATAGCTCAGTAACAATAATTTCAGTTATCAGAGTAAAGCCGCTGAAGTCCAATGATTAGCTAATCTAATTTCTGGAAGATTTGTACAAGAATTTTTGGAACGAGTCCCTATACAGAGTTAGCATAGACAACGCTAATCATAATAAAAGGATTTTTATTAAAATTTGCATCAGACAGAAACTATTTCATTTAGCAGTGAGGCCTACGCTGTAAGGCCACATAATACATTGCCTCGTCAATTGGTCTCTTGCTTTGGTCCATGAATATTAGATTGTTTTGACAAGAACACAACACTGCCCAAAGTCACATTTCAGTATGTTCAATTGTAGACTGATATGCCTCCTTAGATCAGAAACCTTCATCCCACAAGAGCTGTAAGTGTGTGTGATTTATGGAAGTGCTGTCTTCTCCATTTACCAGCCCTGCAAAACAGCCATTAATTAAATTAAAGCAGGTGCTGCTTTTAGTTAAACAATAAGGACCAATGCAACAGCTTGTTACCAGCTTCTACCATGGGTTGAATATTTTATTTTAAAATTTTTTTACTCCGTTTAAACCTTTTTTTTACAGATTACAGATAAACAGACATAAATTCACATTTTTAATAGACTAACTACAGTTATTCTACTTAAACCAAAGATGCACAATTCACCATATCCATTAATAACCATTAACTGCCAAACATGTATCTAAAACCCTAGAAGTGATTAATAAAAAGCTTCGACAAATAGATTATGCTTCAACAAATTTTTAAATGATATCTTATTGTTACACAGCCTCAAAGAACCTGGCAGAATATTCCATATCTGTGGACCAGCTAAAGAAGTATAGTGATACCTTGGAAACCGAACTTAATCCTTTCCAGAACCCCGTTCGAGTTCCAAATTGTTCGAGTTCTAAGACAATTTTAAGGTAAAAAAAAAATTAACAAATAATAATACAGTACGGTATTTTCCTTACTACACTGCACAAATGCGAAAATCACACGAGATGCTTTCATTACAGCTTCCGACAATGAACGTGCGCACAAACACACCCGAACAGATTCCAAAACAGCGTTCGGATTCTGGGGCAAAATTTGCTCAAATTTTTTTGTTCGGATTCCAAATTGTTTGAGTACTGGGGGGTTCGGATTCCAAGGAGTCACTGTAGCTGCAGACCATATTTTCATATGATGCACCCCCACTTACTGATTCCATAGTTAGTCACATTGCTGTATGCGATCATAAAGTTTAAGTTGGAATATATTTCTTTAAACTTTGTATCAAATACCATGGTGCTTTCCCATAAACCACTTGATGGATAATAGTCAGAATTTTATATTCTACTAGCTGATGCCCCGGCGTTGCACGGGTATTTAATTATAGCAATAACACTGTAAATGGATTCAAATAAAGATACTTTATAGTGGTGAATGAAATTATTTTTTTACAGCTTTATAAAAAGTACAATATTCAAATTATAATGTGAAATATTTGACAAAATGAATACAATACAACTAACACAAAACTTGATTATAAACAACATTTTTAGTTTCACCTCCAGGAGCAAGAACATATAAATTCTTGGGTGAAGAGAACCCCAGAACATATCACCCCAGTTAGTGAGGGATCTGCATACCAAGTTTCGTTCAAATCGGTCAAGCCGTTTTAGATTTACTGTGAGAATGGCAGCTTTTTACATTTTTTCCATTGACATGAATGGGTGAAATCTGATTTTCTTTTGTAGCTCCGCCCACGTGTGCAGGTGGGCTGCGAGACCCCCAGAACATATCACCCCAAGTAGTTGGAATTACTGTGAGAATGGCAGCTTTTTACATTTTTTCCATTGACATGAATGGGTGAAATCTGATTTTCTTTTGTAGCTCCGCCCACGTGTGCAGGTGGGCTGCGAGACCCCCAGAACATATCACCCCAGGTAGTGAGGGATCTGCATACCAAGTTTTGTTCAAATCAGTCAAGCCGTTTTTGAATTACTGTGAGAATGGCAGCGTTTTACTTTTTTTCCATTGACATGAATGGGTGAAATCTGATTTTATGTTTGTAGCTCCGCCCACGTGTGCAGGTGGGCCGCGAGACCCCCAGAACATATCATCCCAGGTAGTGAGGGATCTGCATACCAAGTTTCGTTCAAATCGGTCAAGCCGTTTTTGCGTGATCGCGGCACATACACACACACATACCTCCGATTTTATATATATAGATATGTTGTGATACTGGTAACTAATGCAATTGTTTTGAGGTGGAATGGGAGCAGTCAGTGCGACCCTTTCATAATGGGATTGCTCAGAGCCACCGTTCATGCCGGTTTGAGGTTTGGAGTGCTGATGTGTGTGGGGACATTGCTGGATTGAGGTGGAGTGCTTGATCGGGGGGGTGTACGGGAGGCATTGCCCCCACCACCACACGTACTACAAAGGAGTGCCAATGGGGGTTGTGGGGGGACATCGCCCCCTCACCTCAGGTGAGGGGGTGTGCTGATCCCCAGCATTGCCAGGCCACGCCAAACAGTCCAGCAATGAACGCACTGCGCTGAACTCGCGGTTCTGCCACGACGCATCATCCTAGACCCGTTTTGCCACAGGGGATATTTGTTCACACTGTGATACTCCTGCAATCAAATCTCGCTGCTGTATTTTGAATTATTTGTAGGGCCCGTAACCTAGATTTAGCAATGCCTAACAAGAAAGCAATACTAAAATCTATAGCATTGCTTTTATTCATGTTAATGTCTGTAATTGAAAAGAGGCTCCCCTAATAACCTGAAGCCCATGTTCTTGCATAGTAAGAAGAGAGTCAAGATATACCCCCAACAATCTCATAGGTGTCAGTACTGGACATTTCACGTCTCACAGCTTCTCCTCCTGGACTTGTAATAACCTTTCACCCTTTCCAATAAACATAACTTCAGTTTTTTGCAAATTCAACACTAATTTGCTCTCATTCGTCCGATCGTCAGTTTCTTCCATACACTTTGTCAATTTTTCAACTACATAATCAATCCCTGTCAATACAGGGAAAAAGAATTATGTATCATCTGCATAAATGCAATAATGTACTTCCAATCCTTCCAATATCTTTCCTAATGATGCTATATAAATATTAAAGAATAAGGCTGACAGGGCAGACCCCTGGGGTACTCTCTTATTCACTGACATCACCACAGACAACTTATTTCCATTTTTGACCACAAATTTGTGATCCCTCAAAAATGAATGAAACCATTTCAATACTGTGCTTCCTAGTCCTCCTAACCATAAATTATTCAATGACATATCTATACCCACAGTATTAAAGGCTGCAAACGTGTCCAATGATACCAGACAAAATGTATTCCCCTTATCTAGTCTTCGCCAAAGCACATCTAAAGTTGACGACATCAGTCTCCACCCATGTCCTTTCCTAAATCCATATTGATGCTTATCGAACCAGTGCTGTTTTGTACATATTTTTCTAACTCTTGTAACACCGCTCATTTGATAAGTTTCATTACAGCTGACGCTATTGAAATTGGCCTACAATTATTCAAATGATCAGGATCTCAATGCTACCTTATTCAACAGGAGCTTCACAGTCCCAGTCTTACAACTTTCAGGGACCATTCCCATCTGAAGTGATTTATTGGAATCTTGTCTCAGTGCCTAAACTGGTACTTTCAGATGTAATAATTTCTTTGTATTGGTGGCAAGTCAAATGCGTGCAAGATAACTCAGCGCAAGACAATTGAGCGCCTTTGTATTTCTTTGTATTTGAATCTGGTCACTAGAGGTAGATTCCAAAAAGTGCACCAAAAAGTAGGTGTGAAAACTATGGGCACTCTAGTTCCAATTCTGTAATAGGTGTTTAAGCCATAGGTGCCAAGGAATGCAATATCTCTCCTCACTTATCTCCCCTGTGCTTCCTCCAGTGAACTCCGTTCATCGGATAAGTCCCTCCTATCCGTACCTTTCTCCCCCACTGCCAACTCCAGACTCCGTTCCTTCTATCTTGCTGTGCTGTATGCCTGGAACAGACTGCCCGAGTCATTACGACAAGCGCCATCACTAGCAGTATTCAAATCACTTTTTCAAGGCTGCTTTTAACTCCTAACTTCCACTCCCCATAAGAAAGCTATGTTCATCTTACCATTCCCCCTGTGAGAAACTCACCAACCTGTATATGTACTGTTTGTCTGTCTATGAGCAGAATGTAAGCTCTTCTGAGCAGGGATCGTCTATTACATGTTAAATGCACATGTACAGCACTGTGTATGCCTTTCAGTGCTTTAGAAATAATAAATATAGTAGTAGTAGTAACAACACTCTACTCAGTGGTGTAGCAAGGGGGGGACCACCTTGGGTGCCATCGTGTTGGGGGCGCCAGCACCTCTCCACCCCCCTCCACGCCATGCTCACACCCTCCCTTCCACGCCCCCGTATTTTTAAAAAATCTTCACCAGCACAAGCAACTATTCTAGCCTGCTGCTCGTGCCGGCCTGGCTCCCTCTGAAATCACTTCCAGGTCAAGGGCCAGGAAGTGACATCAGCAGGAAAGCCAACACTAGCGCAAGCAGTAGGCTGAAGAAGCTGCTTGCACTGGTGAAGATTTAAATAGGTATAGAGGTGGGCAGGGAGGGCGCGAGTGTGGCGTGGGGGCACTGAAGGAAGGGGGGTTTGCATGGAAGGAGCACAGGGGCAGGGAGGAGGGCTCAGGGGGGGGGGGTGCCACCACCCCTGATGCCTCCTACCCTCTACTGGTACTACTCTATAATCTGCGCACCCAAATGTGTGCACTAGTCAGAAATTTGATCGCATAACTTTTTTTTTAAGTTCAATATATTTTATTAATAATTTCAAATATAAACAAGTCATGATTCAAACAGTTCACAGAAATGATTGGCAAAACAGATTAATTACAATAATCAGTATACAAATAATGTTGATACTAAGGGCTCCTTTTACTAAGGTGCTCTGTGTTTTTAGCGCACGCAGGATTTTAGTACGCGCTAAACCCGCGCTACGCTTCTAGAACTAACGCCAGCTCAATGCTGGCATTAAGGTCTAGTGCGCATGGCAATTTAGCATGCGCTAATCTGCGCGTTAAGGCCCTTACGCACCTTTGTAAAAGGAGCCCTAAGACTAAACATACCTAAACATAAGAAAACTAACAGCATGGATGTACATTACCAAAAAAAAAAAAGATATTCATTTTAAATGTGATATGTCGCTATATTTTGTGAGGGGATTCCAAACTTTATTAAAAATATGCAAACGTCCCTTTCTTTCCACAATCTCTCATACTTAGCAGTTAGACTTACTAAATTCCACCATTCCATGTATTCAACTCTTGAAAAGTCTTTCCAGTGAGCAAGAATTATTTTAATTGCTAAGTTAAGCAAAATTCGTACAAGTTTGACCTGTTCACCTGTGATTGAAGTATTCATGCAAAATCGACCCAACACAATGATATTTATGGTCAACGGCTCTTTAACCTTAATCAATGAACACGTCTAAGTCCATTTACGTCCAACTCGCAAATCGTCCAAAGTGAAAAACAGCCTAGGACACATTTTCGAAAAATACGTCCAAAATGTTTTTACTTTCGAAAATCATCTAATTATACGTCCTGCAGATCTGATCGTCCAAGTCGCTAAATCGTCCATCTTTATACCACATTTTCGTCCAACTTTTCGTCCAAGTCAAAAAAGCCTAGAACAAGCCCTGTTGGACGTGGGAGAGGTCTGCAAAGTGGTGGATTGAACACCCAGACATGCCATCTAAATAGTGGGGTACCTTACAGGGCACTGCTGTGAACTTCACAAAAAGGGTGCCATGTCTTCTCCTCACTACAGCTCCCTTATAGGTTACGGTGAGTCCCCCAAACCACCTCCAGAATTCCCTAGACCCACTTATCTACCACCCCAATAGCCCTTATGGCTGCAGGAGCCACTTATATGCCAGTACAAAAGGGTTTGGGGGGCGTATAGGGGAGTGCACATGTTTAAGTATCAATGCAGTGATTACAGGGGCTTATGGGCATGGGTCCTCCTCTCCATGGGTCCCTACCCCACCCTCAAGATGGCTTAAGCCGCCTATGTGCTGGATGACTAGGCTTTCCTATGCCAGGCGCCCAGGTGATGATGGGCTGGAGGCTGAATTTTAAAGATGTGATTAATTTTATGGGGGTGGTCGGTGATCACTGGGGTAGTGTGTGGGGGCCTGTTTTATGTGTTTGAAGTGCTTATTTGGTGAGTTTAGGTGGGTTTTTGTGACTTAGACCATATCCAAGTTCCATTGATCGTGGGCTTATACATGCTGTACAACTAAGTCTAAGCCGGCCCACGAACCGCCCAACTCCCGCCCTCGACATTCCTCCCGAAACACTCCGTTTAGTTTTGGTCATTCAGCGGCACTATGAAGGCCTAGGTCGTTTAGAAATACGTCCAAAACCCGTGTTTTGTATCGGCACTTGGACGTTTTTGAGAAATGTTCGTCCAAGTGCCTATGACCTCCACTTCCTTCCTTCTGGGGGTTCTGAACACTGTCTCTGCAGCAACCCTACTCCTAGATGATTCAGGAAGCTAAAGTCCAAACTTTGAGATTAAACGGGGACATTTCATATAACGGCGCAAAGCTATGTTCCCTCTAAGCTGAGCACATGAGCAATCACTCATATATTCATGGAGTGTTGCTCACAGATTTTACATGGTTGCCCACAAAAATACATGCAAACCTGGAAAATTGTTGCTTTTTAGAACTTAGTTGCTCACACAAACACACCCCAAAATAATGTTTTAAAACTTGTCGATGACATGAAAAAAAATTTGCGCGCACTTGGCCAATCTTTAGAGGGAGCTTTGGTGCGCAGTATTGCCACAGCAGCAGTCCATAATTTTCTGTTTATAGGAAGGAGCAACCTGAGGTTGTGGGTTCAAATCCCACGCTGCTTCTTGTGACCCTGAGCAAGTCACTCAATCCTCCATTGCCCCAGGTATGTTAGATTGTAAGCCCATCGGGACAGATAGGAAAAATGCTGGAGTACCTGATTGTAAACCACTTAGATACTTTGATAGGCGGTATTTAAATACCTTAAATAAATAAATGTCATTTCATTGGTAGCTCAAGATGTGTTCCATACATTCAGGCCAAAAAGTACAGTAAAACCTTGGTTTGTAAGCATAATTCATTGCGAAAACATGCTTATAATCCAAAACACTCGTATATCAAAGCGAATTTCCCAATAAGAAATAATGGAAACTCAGACGATTCATTCCACAACCCAAGAACTTTAATACAAAATACTATACATACTCATATTGCAAGATCTCGCTCGTTTAGAACAGTCACTAAACTCCCGTAGTGTCAGAGAGAGAATAACCATCGGTTCAGTTGTGATGTGTGTATACTGTACTGTATGTACTTGTATTGCAAGACTTTGCTTGTATATCAAGTTAAAATTTAATAAAATGTATTGCTTGTCTTGCAAAACACTTGCATACCAAGTTACTTGCAATCCAAGGTTTTACTGTACTTCCCTGTCCTGAATGGGCCTCACAATAGATCCGCAAAGGGCTCACAACCTAGGTTTTGTACCTGAGCCAACAGAGGAAATGATTTGTTCAAGGTCTCAAAGAGCATAAGTGGAATTTGGATTTATTTTAGCTTCCCTTTATCAGCTCCTAACCATTAGGCTGTTCCTCTACCTTGTAAATGTAAACTGAAATTAAGGTTTTAGGGGGAAGTTATCAATATGGACTGCCATTAAATGGGTTATTTTGCCACTAACTCATGCTATTTTAGTTCTGGTCCCGTTTTAAGCAATGAGACTAATGAAACTAAGAACCCGGGTTAACAATGAAACAATCTGTCTTAATAGTAGGCCGCATAGATAGCTCCTCTCCCTCAGTTACTAATATCCTAGGTTAATAGTACAATAACTAGTCTCAACAGTAGCCCACATTGATCCACCCACACCCCTTCTTTTTCCCTTCTCTCTGTTAGAAATCCCTATCCCAGATGTCGTGTCTGGGCATCACCAAGAACTCTCCTCACCTGCGAGGCTTGGAGGGACATGCATGAGATGACGATTCCACTGCGATTCTGTGGCTTCTGTTTGCTGCTGCGGTAGAGGCAGCAATCTTGCTTCCCTCTCCCAAATCTATTCATGTTGCCTCCAGCTGGCCTTGATGCTCATGTGTGCTGTCATGTTTTAAAAAGTTTTGTTGTTTCCTAGCGAGTTGACTGGTTGATCTTATTGTAAACTGCTTAGGACCTCTTCTGGGAATAAGCAAGTTAGAAATGCTCAAGATTAGATTAGATTAGATTGATGGACCGGAGACTCTCACCCTGCAGGGCATAATGGTGCAGCCTAAGTCCAGAACTGATACAAGGGTAATGGGTATCCTAGGTAAATCTTCAGCTTTATAGCCCCTTTAATTAGCTTTCATGCCCCTAAGTAGCCTCTAAAATTTTGATAAACTCAACAATTATGATCATCACACAAACATCCTACAAAAACACAGATTAAAATAGATGCTGATGTCATTTGAATTTATGTAGCTGTCAGAACCTATTGTCTTGCTGCCTCACCCCCAATACTGCCACCTGGGCCGGATTTTCCTATAGGCTAACTAGGCTTCAGCCTAGGGCCTCAAGATCAAGAGGGGCCTACATTCAAATTGTTAGCAAAATTAAAATTACACTATTCTAAAAACAGTGAACACTAAAACACTGAACCGAAAATAAGGAGAAATTCTACGCATATGACTAATAAACAAACATAAAAATGTATCGGTTAAGATCAATGCGTTTGGCTCATTGGGTCTGTTCATTTGTATATACTAGATTGCACCAAAGTATAGTTCATACGTTCACTGATTGCTATGGCAAATATTGACGTGCAGATTGGTGTAGATTGGAACAGACAAATGAACAGACCTATTGATATCCCGACGTTCGGTTATATTCGTGTTACTTCGATAATATGAAACACGTGTTAATGTTATTAGAAAAGATTCTTATTTTAGGATTGCGTACACGATCATTTGATTCTCGCCTTTTGAGTTCAGTAGGTTCAATACTTTAGTGCAGTGATTCCCAACCCTGTCCTGGAGGAACACCAGGCCAATCGGGTTTTCAGGCTAGCCCTAATGAATATGCATGAGAGAGATTTGCATATGATGGAAGTGATAGGCATGCAAATTTGCTTCATGCATATTCATTAGGGCTAGCCTGAAAACCCAATTGGCCTGGTGTTCCTCCAGGACAGGGTTGGGAACCACTACTTTAGTGAAGTGTTTATAGACTATTGAAAAAAAATTTTTGTGACAATATCTTCATTTCGCGGAATTCTAAGTAAGTTCTTAACATATGTTTTAATTTGCATATTTTAAAATGTATATTATGTGCTTTATTTTATATTTTCATGATTATATCATGTAATTTACAAACTTAAAAATGGGAGGTGAAAGGGCCTCATAAGTGGAATAGCCTAGGCTTCTTTTCATCTAAATCCGGCCCTGGCTGCCATCCTAAACAACCACCTAGTCATGCCTAATGGTTGGGTGGGCCCTACTTAAGCTACAAGACCAGACCATATGTAGCCTAGGCTCAGGTAGGTACAGGATATAAATGCACATTATAGGAGAGAAAGAAGTCCTCTGAGAGTTTCAGGAATTCTAAACACCAACACTACAAAGAATCCAACAAAAAAATCCAACAGGGCAGTATATCAAAAAGCGAAGCAAAAAGCAAAAGGGAAACTGCAGACAGTGTACAAGATGCAGGCAATATTTATTATACCAAAAAAGAATTGCAGTGATATTACAACCTTATTATCAACCTAAGGACCCAACACGGTCCGTGTTTCGGACAACACGCCTTCCTCAGGGGTACATGGTAAATAAGGAATAGGGCAAACTGCAATATAAATTATCAAAAATTGCCTTCCTGAACCAAAATCTTGAAGCAAAAGTGTGTTACTGTTACACACTTTTGCTTCAAGATTTTGGTTCAGGAAGCAATTGTTTGATAATTTATATTGCAGTTTGCCCTATTCCTTATTTACCATGTACCCCTGAGGAAGGCGTGTTGTCCGAAACACGGACCGTGTTGGGTCCTTAGGTTGGTAATAAGGTAATTCTTTTTTGGTATAATAAATATTGCCTGCATCTTGTACACTGTCTGCAGTTTCCCTTTTGCTTTTTGTTTCAGGAATTCTAAAGCCAGCAAATATCTGAGAAAGGTTTAAAGGTTGCATTAAGGAGGAAGCTGTGTGTGTGTGTTGGGGGGGGGGGGGGGGGTTCCTGAGGCAGACACTCAAGGAGCTCCTGGACAACTTCTATCATGCTGATGTGGGGCACAGATGAGATGAATCAGATCCTTCTGCAGGTAACGTTGACGAAGCTTTTGTCAATAAAGAAATGCAGTTGCAAGTGCTACCATTTAAGATAATGTAACTGGATACGGATGTGTCATCTTGATGAGGATGGACCTCTTTCCCTGTTGATAGCTAGAGCCCTTAATTTCATCTTTATGGGGGTTTTTTTTAAAACAAAAAATAATCCCAAGTTCTATAAAACTTGTTATTCAGGCCCTCTTTAACTGAGCCACGGTAGAGGTTTCTACTGCAACCCAGGGTACTAAATGCGCCAACGCTCATAGAATTCTATGAGCGTCGCAGCAGCGTTGAAGCATTTAGTGCTCCAGGCCACAGTAGAAACCTCTACTGATGCTTAGCAAAAGGGGGGGGGGGGGGTGGAATCCATTTTGATTGATTTTCCTGTTAATTTTATAACTATCAAAGAGTATCTGGCTGGCAGGGACTCCCACTTCCTCTAGGTCAGGGGTAGGGAACTCCGGACCTCGAGAGCCGTATTCCAGTCGGGTTTTCAGGATTTCCCCAATGAATATGCATGAGATCTATTTGCATGCACTGCTTTCAATGCATATTCTTTGGGGAAATCCTGAAAACCCGACTGGAATACGGCTCTCGAGGACCGGAGTTCCCTACCCCTGCTCTAGGTTAATGCCGTCTATCTGCTTATCTCCATGCAATCCCCAGGCCTGATACAAGAGTACTGGCTGCCTCTCACTCCACTTGCCCAGAAAGACTGCAATTCGTTTTCTGCACTGATGTTTTTTTACATTTTTGTAATAAGATCTCATAGATAGCTACACTCTTATAGCCAAATCATCAATAATAATAAAACTCTTAGCACACATGTGCACTTGAAACTCTGTGCCTCCATGGAGCCGTGCCTCCGCATGCGCAGTACAGTAGAAAAGCGGGGCTGCAGTAGAAAGAAGACGCAGGGACAGGAAAGGGAGAGATGGCAAAAGAGGTAAAACAGGGTCAGAGACAGATGGCAGAGGGTGTGAAAGTAACCGCCAAGCAGGGAAGCATCCGCTGAGGTGGCCCGAGAGTGTAAAAGTAACCGCCGAGCATGGAAGCATCCACTGAGGTGGGCTGCAGTGGAGAGAAGACACAGGGACCAGTGGCAGGGAATCGCTATTGCCGCCCGGCAACCTTTACAGAAAACTATAGGTAGATGCTGGGGGGGAGGGGGGGCAGGGAGTTTAGAATGGGAAAAGTACTGATTGTGGGGAAAAGAGTGAAAGCATTATATGCCGGGAAGGGGAGCGGCAGAAAGGGCCAGAAGTAAATCTTGCTCCCTCGACGGAGGAGACAGTAAAGGGAAAGATGGTAAAAGGGGTGACACAGGGTCAGAGAAAGATGATAGAGGGTGTGAAAGGGAAAGATGGAAATGGTAGAGGGAGAAAATGGGGGGAGTGCAGATGTGCTGCTGATTCCCTGCAGGATCGAGGGTCTGGCTTGTGGTCACCTTTCCGCCCCACCCAATGAGCTGTTGATGACTGAAGCTTGGCTGGAGGAGGACGAGGAGGAGCTGTGAGAGCTCCACAGAGGCAGAAGGTGCTGGATTCAGGCAAGGGAGTGGGAGAAGGGAGAGATGTTGGACTCAAGTGAGGAAAGAAGAAAGAGAGAGACTCAGGGATGGTGTAAGGGAGGGAGGGAGGGGGAGATGTCAGATTTGGAAGATGGATGGGAAGGACAGAGGGGCAACAAGGGGACAGGGAGAGCTGGTAGGGGATAGGGAGAGATAGACTTCAGGGAGGATGGAGGGGGCAGAAGAGAGAGATGGCCTTGGGGAAAGACGGAGGAGCAGGAAAGGGAAAGATGGCAAAAGGGGTGAAATAGGGTCAGAGAGGGTGTGAAAGGGGGAAAGGGAGAGATGGAAATGGTAGGAAAGGGAGAGATGGAAATGGTAGGACCGCTGCTGCTTTGGGGCACTGAGGGAGGAGGGGTTGGTACGTCAGGACCACTGCTACCACTTCGGGTAAGTAATGGGGGTCCAGGAGGCCAGACCCACATGGAGGGAAAGGTCCTGTTTGGTAATAAATGCAGTGGAGGATCTATGAGTGCCAAAAGGGTACAGAAGACTAAGGAAATGGTGAAAGGTAAGGTGGTAGGACTGGGCTCAGTGGGGGGCAGGGTCCGGGTATGGTAGAGGAGGGGCATGGGTGGGGTCAGGGTAAGGGTATAGGTGAGGCTATTCTAGCACCCATTACTGTAACGAATGTAACAGGCTAAAACACTAGTATAATAATATTTTTCTTGATAATTTTATAAGCACATCATTTAGCATATTTCGATACATTTCAACAATGACCTCAGCAGCTACACTCAAACTGCACATTTCATGTAAAGTTCGAGTTTGTTGTAATGTGGCGATTTGCTCTAAATGGGGACCACTCCCTGAGACAGCCCATTTGCGAAACACAAATTCACATCGCCCTTTCAGTCTACTAACTAAGATCAAGTGTTCATGTTTCAAGTTTATTCAAGTATTTGATTAAACGCTTATCCTATGGTACAAAGCGTTATACAATTAAAATAAATTTTTAGGATTACAAAAAGACAAACAACTTAACTAATTGACATACGTGGCTATTTTAGCCTTAGAGATACAAAGGTAAGGAGGGGAGAACTACAATATTTTAGAAGAAAGGATGCATAAAAGGGAAACACAATAGGGAGGGATAAGATTAAGAATTGCTGGACTTGAATCAAATAGTCAGTTTAAAAAGAAAACATTTTAAATTTTTGCAGATTTTGTTCAGCTCTTAAATATATAGGAAGAGAGTTCCAAATCGTTGGGGGCGGTCACTGAGAAGATTAAACTACGCCGTGTACCTATTATCCTCAAGGATGGAGATAAGTTATTGATGGCATTAAGTTACTCTGCCCATAAATTTAATAAGGATTGATCGATGAGGAGGCTTGCTACAACAAACTCGAACTTTACATGAAATATCCAGTTCATAGAAACATAGAAATAGACGGCAGATAAGGGTCACGGCCCATCCAGTCTGCCCACCCTAATGTCCCTCCCCTACCTTTGCCCTGTGAATAGATCCCATGTGCCGATCCCATTTGGCCTTAAAATCAGGCATGCTGCTGGCCTCAATCACTTGCAGTGGAAGACTATTCCAGCGATCAACCACCCTTTCAGTGAAAAAGAATTTCCTGGTGTCACCTTGTAGTTTCCCGCCCCTGATTTTCCACGGATGCCCTCTTGTTGTCGTGGGGCCCTTGAAAAAGAAGATATCTTACTCCGCCTCGATGCGGCCCGTAAGATACTTGAACGTCTCGATCATGTCCCCCCTCTCTCTGCGCTCCTCGAGCGAGTAAAGCTGCAATTTGTCAAGCCGTTCTTCGTATGGGAGATCCTTGAGTCCTGAGACTATCCGGGTGGCCATTCTCTGCACTGACTCCAGCCTCAGCACATCCTTTCGATAATGCGGCCTCCAGAATTGCACACAGTTCGAGTGTAGCCGCTGAGGTCACTGTTGAAATGTATCGAAATATGCTAAATGATGTGCTTATAAATTATCGAGAAAAATATTATTATAGGATTTGGCTTTAAGAGTGTAGCTATCTATGAGATCTTATTACAAAGTTTTGCTTTACTCAGAAAATAATATATTGGGCTAGGATATTTGGTGATTTACATTTTTGTTGGCATTGAAAACACTGATATATTACTGTGAAAAGAAAAAAGCACATAAGAACCAGAAATGGAGATTTTTGCTGACTTCACACCCCATTAATGCTCTCCTTCCACTTACGGAAAAGATGTAACCTAATCATTTGCTGTACCATAAGATACTCATAACCAGAGCTGGAGAAAACATCATTTGCTTTTGAAATTTTCACATCAGTACATAGGCTCAAACTGTTGTACGTCTAATGATTTTCCTTTAGGAAAACAATAATGTTGATTTTGCATTGATCATGTAACAACTAGAACTGTACCAAACGGAATATTTTACTATTTGGTCGAATACAAATAATGAAAAATATTACTCAGCTGAATATGAATACTGAATACAAATAATGGGCGTTGCATTTTAACATAACAAATAATAAAAGAAGCAATGTGAAATCATTTCAGTAGGATTTAGCACAGTAGAAGCCTGGATTATTCGTATATGAATTTAAATTACTATTTGGTCGAATATGAATAATGTATTGGGGCACTATTCAGGGCCAAATTGAATCGACTATGAATATTTGTTACAGCCCTAGTAGGAACTGATTGCAATGCTGTCTGCTTGTCCTGTCCTTATTGCCATTATAGCTTCCATTTGAGATCTGTTTCTTTTGAGGTGACCTGTAGGGAGCACTGTGGAGCCATATGCAGGTTACCTTTTCTAAAGGACAACTTGTTTAGAATTCTTTTTGTGGACAGTTTTACTTTTTCAATTGCTCATGAAGTTATTGTGCAATAAACCATAATATCAATTGATTTAGCACTTTTTGTCTAACTAGGATTCCAATAAAGTTTCTAATTGTATAACAGACTAGAAACATATATATGCGTCCATCTCTGTGACAGATGGTCTAGCAGCATATTTCTGACACTTGAACCTACCGGAAATCATCTGAAAGGGTCAGGGGAGAAGAAGCAAATGTATCATCATTATTACCCACACGCAGTTGAGTAAGACAGGAAGGAGGAGGATGTGCAAAAGTGGTTCGGGGAAAGTGGTGTATCTCACTGGTTAGTGCTCTAATCATTCATCCTCACTCATCCTGCGTTTTGCTTTTTAAATTATTTTCTGAGGTGGTCGCTGTGTTCATATTAAATTTTAGTTCTCAGCTTCGCTGGATAAAGCAGCACATAGACAGAGCTGGGCTAAAAGAAAGTCACAGAAAAATGGTTCCTTGTACCTTGGCTGTGGATCTGATCTCTGCCTGAATGCTGCTTTTCTGAGTGAGATTCTTGTTCTGCTTGGTCCACTCTGAGGCAGGCAGTTTTGTGTTCAGATGAATAAAACGATGGCCTCTGAATACCAGAATCCGTGTGTGCAGCAGGTAAAAATGTCAGTAGCAGCCTGAAATATCCTCATGCACCACAGAGAATGAGGTGGAGAGCTGGTGACATTTGTAAATGATATAAAAGATTAAAATGGGATATACCAAGCAAACATTTTCTCTTGCTTTTAGCAGAACAAGTTTATACTAGATTTGTTATTTAAAAGAAAGCGAAAGTTTTAAGAGCTTATCTTGCCCATATACCGTATTTTCACGCATATAACACGCGCGTTATACATGATTTTACAAACCGTGCATAACCATGCGCGTTATACGTGTGAGCGCGTTGTACAAATTTTTTTTTTCATTCTGACCCGGCATTCCCCCTGCGAACCGGCATCCTCCCCCCCCCCCGCTCGCATCACCCCCCCTGCCCCGCGATCCTACATCCCCCCTAGCACCGCAAAGACAACTCTTACCCAATTGGGCACCAGCACCGGCACCAGCACCAATGTACAGGATGTGCCAGTGCCAGAGCCTGAAGATCCTCCCTCGTTGGTTTGGGCTGGGCTGGGCTGGGCTGGGCGGTGCGAGAGAGATCCTCCTTTTTCCTCTGCCGGGCTGGACTAGGCTTTGAGCATTTGCACATGCTCAAAGCCTTCTGGTCTCGCTCTCTCCGAGATAATCTCGGAGAGAGCGAGACCAGAAGGCTTTGAGCATGCGCAAATGCTCAAAGCCTAGTCCAGCCTGGCACAGGAAGAAGGAGGATCTCTCTCGCACCGCCCAGCCCAGCCCAATGAGGGAGGATCTTCGGGCACTGGCACTGGCACATCCTGTGCATTGGTGCTGGTGCCGGTGCCCAATCGGGTAAGAGTTGTCTTTGCGGTGCTGGGGGGGGATGTAGGATCGCGGGGGAGGGGGGGTGATGCGAGCGGGGGGGGAGGATGCCGGTTCGGAGTAGGTGGGAGGAGGTTTTAGCATGCGCGGTATACGCGTGGGCGTGCTATATTAAAATTTTATTACATAAATTTCTGTTCCCCGCATGCTATACCCATGTGCGCGTTTTACACGGGTGCGCGGTATATGAGTGAAAATATGGTACTCCTTTTCTTAACTAGTTGGAAAAATTTTGAAATGCTCTATTTAAATCGATGGTGGTCTTAGAAATGAAACAATGATTCTAGCCAGTGCCTAAGGGTTCCTTCTACTAAGGCGCGCTATGCGGCTAGAACTAACGCCAGCTCGATTCTGGCGTTAGCGTCTAGCGCACGCTGTTCCGTGCTTTAAAGCCCTAACGCAGCTTGGTTAAAGGAGCCCTAATTGTATACTTTAATTGAAAACACTTTAAAATAATAAAACTGAAACACCTGCCTCCTGAATCACTGCAGATTATTCTAGAACACCGTATTCCACATCCATTGTCCATATATTTGTGTGGCTCTGAAAAGCCTCTATTATGGTTTAATATGTGCTGAATTACCTTTGTACGTAACCTAATATGCTTTGAAGTGTCTTATTAGGTTTACACGCACCACTAGTCAGCTGTGAAAAAATAGCACTGCTCACCTGTTGTGTTACAAAACAGATTACACAATTAAAAAAAAAAAAAAAAAAGACTTACCGGTATGTAACAAATTGCCTTAATCCATTGTAAATCTGAGCTCAGTAATTAATTCAGTCAGTTGCATTATGGTGGGTGACCACGGGTAATGAAGTCTTTGCTTGTGTATGGTAAAGAAACCTCACCTTTAGAATATAGTGACAGCTGTAATATGTTCTCTCAGTGACACAATGATTTTTTTTCTTTTTCAGACTGGTCTTTGCACTAGCAGACATTGAAATCTACAAGTAACACATTAAATGCTGTTTAATATAGACAGACTGCACTCACTAATGCAGCTTGACTTATACACATAACACTACAATAAGCCAATCAAACTCAGTTTTGGAGGAATCATAGGCTGCAGTTTTATTAAATCAACAAACCTCATAGGTGTTTGGTTTTTTTTGGAGTGCACCCAGGTCATGGACTAAATAGCCCTTATCATCACCTCCCCGCCTTGCAATGCCAGCTAGGGAATTATAACCCCATGAAGCCATGTAGTGACCCATCCTTTTGTCCACCAGCTAGGTTGCCCAATGCATCATGTTTTCCAAGCTGTGGAGCTTAATAACCCCAATGGCCACTGTTCAGTCCAGTTAGGTGCAACCACCGAGGTTATACTCTTGTGACGTTCCAAATCCTTAGCTCACAGCTGCCTTTGTTGTTCTTTAATCCAAGGGTGCTAATTCGGCTTGGGTGCCTCCACCAGCTACGACGAGTAGAACAAGGGTAAAGTTTTTACAAGACAGAGATAACAAACTTGCTAGCAAATGCATCCTGACCAACAATGAGACTGCAACATGAAATATGAGCAGTAGGAAAGGGAGAATGGGAAACCAACTGTGGTGTTAGCAAATGGCTCTTTATACTGGTCGTTCAGTAACAAATTAAGCTCCAGCTTCTCTGCAATGAATCTTGGGATTGACATGATGTCATGACATCAGGATCAGTGATGCTGCAAGCAGAAGGGGCTCGGTGTGGCAAAGATGGGGCAGAGCGAGTTGCCAACATGGAGCATGGACACTGCTATGTTATCTGCATTCACACTTGCCAAGCAGCTCACGACCTGTCTTTTAACACATTATTTTATAAAGGTTTTTCTGTCTGTAAAGCTAATTTTACATGTAGAAAATGGATTTCTAAAATTACACTAATGCATATGCATGCTAAAATTATATACATAGCTAGTGAGCACCTATTTTTATGGAGTCCTGGGGGTGGAGCTTATACGGAGCATGACGGTGTTGCAATGTACATGTACACAGATGTACGTATGTCCATTGGTATTTGTGAGTTGCCAGAGCTGGCTCTTGGTGTCTATTTTAGTAAAGATGCCCCTATTTGTCTTTATAAAGTACTAGTCTTTAAGCCCGTTACATTAACGGGTGCTAGAATAGATGTGTGTCTGTCTTTCTCTCTCTCTCTCTCTCTCCTTGGCCACTTTCTGTCTGTCTTTCTTTCTTTCTGTCTCTCTCTTTCCTCGGCTGTCCACCACCACCCCTTGCCTGCTCCCCCTGTCCAGCAGCAGCTCTTCATTTTACCTCCCCTCTGTCCAGCAGCACCTCTTCCCTGCTCCCCCTGTCCAGCAGTAGGCCTTCTCTCTTCCTTTTACCCCCCTGTCCAGCAGCACCTCTTACCTGTTCCCCCTGTCCAGCAGTAGGCTTTCTCCTTTCCCTGCTCCCCCTGTCCGGGCAGCCTCGGGGCTTTTGCTAGGCCGGCCCACCTCGCATTATTGAAGTGGGCTGGCCTAACAAATGCCCCGCAGCTGCTGCATTTGCTGGTCGGGGGGGGGGGGGGGGGGTGAGAAGAGGTGTCCCAGTAGCGCAGGAGTCAAACCGACGCTGAAATTGCCATCGCAAGCCACCCCATGCGCCAGAAATGGAATTCGGCATGGAGGGACACAGCACGGTGGTAGGGATCATAAAACCCTATGTGCGCATGCGCGCTTAGGGTTTTATTAGAGAGCATGCTAAGCAGTTAGCATCGGTGTTAGTGTGTGCTGTGGGCACAGACATTCGCTAAGGATTACTGCCCACTGAAGGCTGGATTCAGTAAATGACACTCAAAATTTGGTTATAATACTAACTCTGCTAAAACCACAGAGAGTAGATTTCCCCTGAGGCAGTTGGCTTGACCGGTGAAACAAGATTTCTTGTTGGGCTTTCATCTGAATGGAACTGATCCTTGGGCAGCGTTTGGAAGCTATATAGCTGTGAGAAGAAGCCTGGATTTACAGGACTGTACCAGATAAGTGACCTCTAGTGCACTTTTAACACAGTTGTGAGTGTTTCAACTATGCAGCAAGGTTTGGCCGAACTTCCGTTTTCCTTTCAGTTTTCAGTGGTTGGCAGTTTTTCAGTGTAGCCCCCCCCCCCCATTGTCAAGACCTCCACCCAATTCCTATCCAGCTCATCCCCCCCCCCTCCAGGCCCCCTAAGCCAGGGGCCATCCAATGTGGGATAATGGGACTGGGCAGAAGCTTTCTCTTTTACAAACTCTAGGTTCAAAAGGGTGGCCTCACCCCAGGAGCAGTTTTGCAGGTCAGGTAACCTTGAGGGAGGGTCAGGGAGCGACCTTATACATTTAGGGGGGGGGGGGTCAGGTGATTTTGTACATTGGGGTTTGGGAGGTGGTCTTGAGCATTTGGGGAGGAGGCAGGTGATCTTGTGGATTGAGGAAACAGATAGGGAGACAATTACCTCCACTCCTCCATGGGGCACTACGCTTCTGTTTCTCCTGCTATTATTTTAATAACGTACTGTATATGCGTACCTGGCACACAACTGTAAACACATAGCGTGACACAATTACAAAAAAGGCTAAGTCCGTTTTGGACCTGGGGCGCTAGTCGCCCAAAGTTGGCCTTGTCAGCGTCTAAAGTCCATTCTCAAAAAATACTTCCAAAATATATTTTTGGGAGAATCGTCCAGACTGCCAAGTCGTCTATCTTTATACCGCATTCTCGTCCCAAAAATCATCCAAATCGCCTAGAACCAGACCTTTTGTACATGGCAGGGGTCAGCAAAGTGATGGTCTGGCCTCCCAGACATGGGAGTAGTGGGGCACCTTACAGGGCACAACTGTGAACTTCACAAAAAGGGTGCCACATAAACATCATCACCACAACTCCCTTATAGGGCACTTATACCTGTTTTTAGATCGCTTAAGCCACATCGTTCTGCATAAGTTCCGTCTAAGCAGTCTCGTCAAATTTTCTATTATCGCTGCAGAACGACTAAGTTTGGTTGGCCCACATCCCGCCCACCTCCTGCCCTAACCACTCCTTGAAAAATGCCCCTTTTCACTTTGGACGCACTAGGAATCTGAGAACAGATCCAATATGACTGTTACAGTGGAGCGATGCTCTGTGCCCTAGGTCTTATAAATGTCAGGTCTTTCCTTTGTTTTAAAATAAAGTTTTCCAAAGAAGTTCTTTGGCCAAAGGACCCATTGATTAGTTCATACTATAAATGGTTCAGTTTGCATTAACCCTGTAGAGAATGTCTTTGGAGGTTTTATCACTGTTGCCCTTGGCTGACACATTGCTGAGTCTCAGAGTCGCTGGCAGCACTGGGATTCTTAGTGAGCGCCGGCAGCTCTTCAGATGCAGGCATGGGGCTGGAAGGAGCAGTGGCACAATTGCAGTGGTTGGCAGGGGCTATAGTGTATAGAATGACGCGGTCCCCGCGGGAACTCAATTCCCCACGAGTTTTGTCACTGTCCTTGTCCCATTCCGGTAAGCTCTGCCTTAACTGCACAAGCCTCGAACACTTAGGATTTTTAAAGTGATCTGAGGCTTGTGCAGACGAGGACAGAGCTTGCAGGAATGGGGCAAGGAGAGGGAAAGAACTCGCCGGGATGTGAAAATGAGTTCCCGCGGGGACGAGTAAAAATTTGTCCCCCGTGTCATTCTCTACTATAGTGCGATGGGGGAAGGGGAATGGATTTCACAGGAGTTGCCATTATGATGCACATATGGAAGGGGGAGGGGAGGGGAAAGAGATGGACAGACAGAGTAGAGATTTAAGGAACTACTCCAATGAAGAGCTAATGCAAAAGCTTCTTAGATCAGCTTCCTTCGCGTCTATGATGTGAAAGGCCGTACAGTAGTTTATTTCTGGACATTACTGAGTTAACTAATCAGCTTCTAGTCTCCATGCTTAAGTCTGCTCCAATGAAAATCAGAAAATATTTGATCCAACAAATTATCAATTGCAAATGCTCATCTGTCAGTAGCTATTTCATTCTGCTGAGCTTTGATAGCCTGTCCTAAATCAAGTGGTTGTGGTAGCAGTATTCTGGTGTAGCAATATGCCGTGGAAGCCCCCACCTCTTTGAAAGAGGCCACAAGCCTGCCTGTCCCGACCGCCTTCTTGAATAATTCAGGCATATTGCGCCGTTCAGGGATTCAGCTATTTTTCAAGTTAGACACCCAGGTGTTTCCACCGTCTAATTTTTTGGTGGCTGATTATTTTGCTGTATGCAAGAAACTTCAAAACGCAGGACCTAGCTAAAAGGTGAGGGCTGGGGGGGGGGGGGGCTCTCTCGTACAGAAAGGAGCTGGGAGAGGAAGACTTCCAAACAAACATTTGGTATAAGGGGCTCAGTTAGCCCCAAACCCTTCAGGTGTCTGGAGAATAGAGAGCAGGTCTGGTTTTTGGTGGTTCTCAGGTGGGCCAGGGCCACTCCTCATGCACTTCCCGAGCAGTCAGCGTTTGCCATTTGTTTCCAAGTTTGACAATTATGCCATTGTCCAAAACCTTGCCTAGGCCCTAACAGTTGTAATTTATCTTTTGTACTATATAATTTGCAGCCCTTCAGGCCAGAAGGAACATCTGTATTGAAAGCCTAATATCTATACACTTTAGCATCGTACACTGGGACATATTATAAGGTCAGTTTCCTCATAAACTTCATTTCCACTGTTGGTTTTATTCATTATATTTGACATATTAAGCTTCTGTATCTTGGCATAAAGGACACAATATTGCAGCATATTGGCAAGCTCATTTGCTTTTCACAGCTAGTGTTGTGTCCAAATATCAACCCCCAGGGAGAAACACGTGTATATAGACTGCAGAGAAATAAGCCCCAGCAGCAGGTGGCCTTTTGCAGCCTAATGAACACGGCAATCTGTTACTATCACTGCCGCGCTTTTCACCAGACAATTAGGCAACTAAGCATGTAATTATTCAGTCCAACAAGAAGAGACTCTTCTCTAATTTCGTCTTTTCATCGCTGTTTACTCGCCCCCACTCCCCTCATTAATGAGAGATTTTCCAGTCGGTGCTAATTGGTTTCAATAACATTCATTTCAGTTGAAAGGGAACGTTTCCGTTAATTGAGAATTGGGGAAAAAAAAGCATCTTTTTTTTTTTTTTTTTTAAATTTCAAGTGCGTCCTGCTCTGGAAATCTGAATACCCTCAACTGGTTTGAGCTAATGAAATTAAGTTGCCCTGCGACTGATAACGTCAGAGAAAACGAAGCAATTTATTTTCATTGACGCCCGGGGTCTGGGGGTCCCGGGCAATTAAGGCACTTTCTGTAAGAAAGCAATTAGAGAAAGTGGTTTTCGGTAAACAAGGTTACTTTTCTTTAGATCTCTCTCTCTCTTTCTTTTTTTTTTAATGTTGCCTTTGGTTAACAGGCTAAGGGCCCTGCGAAATAAACAGGGCCTCGTGGCAGTACAGCTCTTCGCTCATGCGTGGTTTAAGTTGGATCAGATGGCGCAAAAAAAAAAAAAAAGTTTAAACTCTGCTGACCCTGGAAAAATCCATTAGCCTTATTAGAAAGGCAGGCACCTGTACAAAGAGGCCAAACGTTTGCATTGCCCACGGTATTGTTACTCTCTCATTATAACGTGCCAGTACACGTAGAAGGCAAAATGGTTTGTGGAGCGATGTTTCAAATTAACAAAGCTGCCAAGTTACCTAGTTTCAAGAAAGAGGGAGATTTTAGACCCGTCCTAGCTTTCTGTCAAACCTATCCTGGTGCACTATGACTATGGCACCTGCAGCATTGGATTTCAGTGGGTAGCAGAGATTCCAAAATACCCAGTTCCAGTCTGGAGACTTTTTGGCAAGTCCTGGATTTTGAATTAAATCCCAAAGCAGTGTGGAGTTTGTACTGACTGATTATGCCCATTGAAATCAGTGCTGTAAGTCCCATAATGCACCAGGATGTGGAAATCAGAAATCCGGGATGTCCTAAAATCTGCAGCCTGGAAGTGGGTAATTTGGCTTCTCTGGCGTAGAATCAGGGACTATAAATCCCATAGTGATTTTAAGTATAGGTTAAAACTAGGATTGACAAAGTCTTCCTCCTGGAACTGGATAACTCTGCTAACTGGACAGATGACTGCAGAGATGCCAAACTGGGCCCCCTCTGAAACTGCAGCACCTCTTTAAATGACTGGCAGGGATGCTGAAGCCTCGCCAGTCAGTTCCCGGCCACTCCCCTCTTCCTGGCACTGCATGTAGAGGTCATCAGTGTGCCTTTAGCCATCCCTAGGATTTCTCACTCATGCTCAGTTTGCAGGGTGAGAGGGGAGGAGAAATGCATTAATCCCCCAGTCCATTCCTGGGTGCCCCCAAAGTTGGAGGACTAGTTACACCCCTGATGCCAAGTTTTTCTGGTTCCAGGCTGGAGACATTTTGGATGGCCTGGTTTTGAACTTACATCTCAAAGCAGTGTGGGATTTGTAGTGTTTGATTCTGCCCATTGAAATCAGTGCTACAAGTCCCATAATGCATCAGGATGAGGTGGTCAGAAATCCAGGACTGTACTACAATCTCAATTTTGGAACAGGGTAACTTGGCATTTTTGTGCTATCATGGTTAAAGAAATGATGTGTATAGATGGTTGGTACTAAATATTTTCTCTCTTGTGATGCTCTGAGATATTATAAATGTGGAAGAAAATATATTATCACTCGATTAAAAACTTCCAATCATCTATCTATATTTATACCTTAATAATTAACTACACTAAACCTAGATTGTTGTTGAATTACTTATGGGCCTATTTGTATTATTGGGGTTTTTTTTGTGTTTTTTTTAAAAGCTCCACTTGCTAGCCTTCCTGTTGCTTCTTGGCTAATTGCCAGCATGAGTGATATTTGCCTGGTCTCTTCAGTAACTAGGAAACTCGGTTGCCCCTTTGCTCACTGATAAAATTTACACAGTGTCCCTTTAATGTGGTGTTCATTTGTGTTTCTCTGTCTGGGAATATAAATGCTACAGCTACTTTTTATGGGGTTTCAAAACCTGCATAATAGGGACAGACACAGAAAATAATACACTGCATACCATTATGAATATTTCAAAGAATTATTTCTTTAGGTGGTGCATAGCTCAGAATGCTGACATTTGATTTATAGCTGTATGAATGTACCTGGGGTTGCTAAGGTTACCCAATTTCATTCATCCATAGATATCTGTGATCTACATAATCCTATCATATCATCCACTGCATTTCAAAGTGATGTTGATGAATGGTACCTTCCTCAGATGATATTTCCATTTAGATGTAATGTAGCTCATGATTCCTGTCTTTTAAAATGTTTCTTGCAATGAAATTTTGCATTTTATGCATATACTAAGAGGAAATGGTATTTTTTTCTAGTTTTAAAATACACTTCTTTGAAAAGTACATAAAGTGTGTGTGTGTGGGGGTGCTCTGCATGATATGCATAATTCTATCAGTAGGTAATTCATGGTTTGGATTTTCGTTTGATTTGCTAATTTTGGGGTCCATAAAAAGAGAGATTGATAGTACTGGACATAACCAGGCATATTTGGCCATTTATTTTGCCTTCTTCCTCAGGCTCCTTGCTGATTCTTTCCAGCTTGAAATTTCTCCTGAGCAGACACTGTAAATAATAGTAAGATTTTGCCAGACTATGTTGTGGTTCTATATTTATTTTGGGAAATCTGCAGCGATTACCATTAACTGTAGAGAGAACATCCTTACGGTCCATCCCTAAATAATTTAATCATATGGCCACAACACAAAGAGGATGATTCACCCACTTTGCAGCTACAGTAGAGAGAAGGCCATTTGAGCACACCAAAGAATACAAATAATTGCTGGAGAAGAGGCTACGCAGGAGGCTAAACAAGGCCCCAAAAATGTAGGGTTACCATATGGCTCTGAAAGCAAAGTAAGTACGGAGGATAGATTTAGACGAGAGAGTTTCTATGAGCGTCGGGAGCAGCACGGAGCATTCGGCGCGACTCCCTGCGCTAATAGCCGCAATCACGGTTTAGTAAAAGGGGGAGAGGGTATGTGTTGAACAGATGGGTTTTCAATTTTCTTCGGAAGATGAAGTGACTAGCTTCAGTTCTGGTCATTTCTGTAATTGATTATTGTAATGCTTTACTTATGGGAATAGCTCAAAAAGAAATTAGACGTTTGCAGATCATTCAAAATACCTCAATTAAACTCATAATGAAAGCAAGGAAATTTGATCACATCACTCCTCTTCTTAAGAAAGCGCACTGGCTTCCAGTAGCGCATCAAATTCAATATAAACTAAATCTACTTACTTTCAAATCCCTGTTATATAAAACCCCAGCTTTCATCTACAAGTTATTGATCCCTTATACCCAATCAGATCACTGAGATCTATTGACCAACATCTATTAGTTACGCCCTCACTTAAAGTCATTAATACACGGCAGCACTTTATCTTCTCTGTTACAGCTCCTCAAACTTGGAACTCCCTCCCTATTTATCTCAGAGAAGAAAAGAACTTAGATAAATTTAAAAGTAAACTTAAGAGCTTTTTTTTTCAAAGATGCTTATGATATTTAGGAGTCCCAGCCTATTTTCGTTTATTTTCATAAGGCTACTTCTTTTATTTCCCTCCTATTGTTTTTTTACCCTAATCGTCCTTCTTTCTATCATTATTATTGTACTTCATTACCCTGTCTTTCCCTTTGTTTTCCTTTTCTGTTTATTTTGTTAGTCATTAATTTAAAATGTTTTGTTCAGTGTTCATCTGTTTTTTATAACCCCTGTATTATCTGTAAATTGAAAGATTTGTTCATCGCTTAGATATCTGAGTAAGCGATTAATCAAATACTTAATAAACTTGAAACTTGAAAAACTTTTTTACTCCTAGAAAGGTAAGCAAGGAATGGAAAACTCGTTTGTAGTGAAGATCTTTTGTGGATGGGAGACTTAGTAGCATCCTGCTGGATGAGTGGGGCACTCGCTGAGTTCCCATAAAGTATGCGGTGAATGATGCAAGATATTTTGAATGTTATTGGTGATGGGTTGGGGAGCCAGTGCAGTTGTTTGATGAAGGCTGTGACCGAGACTTACAGCAGCGTTTTGGATGAGTTGCATTTTGTGAATTAAAGCAGCGTCGAGTCCTGCAATGGTGAGGAAAAGTCCATAAACTGCTGTTGAGACAGACATGGGAGAAGTCACCGTTTGTTCTGGATCTGTGGCATAGAATGCTGCTACTATTTGAGTTTTTGCCAGGTACCTGTGACTTGAATTGGCCTCCGTGAAGACGGGATTCTGGGCTAGATGGACCGCTGGTCTGATCGGTGTCAGGTCAAAAGCGCGCCCAGACAATTGAGCGCAGCGCGGAGGCGCGCGCCGTTCTAAATTACTGTTTTTAGGGCTCCGACGGGGGAGCGTGGGGGGAACCCCCCCCACTTTACTTAATAGACATCACGCCGTGTTGTGGGGGTGTTGTGGGGGGTTTGGGGGGTTGTAACCCCCCACATTTTACTGAAAACTTCACTTTTTTCCTGTTTTTAGGGAAAAAGTTAAGTTTACAGTAAAATGTGGAGGGTTACAACCCCCCAAAACCCCCAATAACGCCGGCGCGATGTCTATTAAGTACAAAACCCCCGTCGGAGCCCCTAAAAACAGTAATTTTGAGCGGCGCGCACCTCCGCGCTGCGCTCAATTGTCTGTGCGCGCCTTTGTCTTTCGCGCAGTTGTCTATGAACCGTCTGATCTAGCAAGGCTATTCTTACGTTCTTATGCTGAGCATGCTTGCGCCATGATATCATCACAATATAAAGACAAGATGTCAAACATACCTGACAGCAATTATATTTCCATACAGCCTCATTGCAGAGTCTCTGATGGTGAAAGGAACTAGATTAGGGTTCCCATATCTGTCCTGAGGGAACTCCAGCCAGTCAAGCTTTTCAAGGAGGTGGTGAGTGTGGCGCAGTGGTCAATATAGCCTCAGCACTTTGAGGTTCTGGGTTCAAACCCACACTGCTCCTTGTGACCCTGGGGAAGTCACTTAATCCCCTCATTGCCCCAGGTGCATTAGATAGAGTGTGAGCCCACCGGGACAGACAGGGAAAAATGCTTGAGTGCCTGAACAAACCATTCTGAGCTCCCCTAGGAAAACAGTATAGAAAATTGAATAAATAGATAATGTGAAAAGCTTCAGCCTCTGATAACCAGAGCTGGTATTGTGACATCACAATGCCTCATTCTACCAATACCTAAGAGCCAACCTCATCAGTGATGTCACAATGGCTTGATTGTCCTGTGCTTGGCTTACTTTTACTACATTTTGATTTCTAGAGTGGCACAGGGGTTGTGGGTTCAAACCCACACTGCTCCTTGTGATCCTGAGCAAGTCACTTAATCCCCCCCCTAGCCCCAGGTACATTAGATAGATTGTGAGCCCACCAGGACAGACAGTGAAAAATGCTTGAGTACCTGAATGAATTAATATTAACTGCTCTGAGCTCCCCTGGGAGAATGGTATAGAAAATTGAATAAATAAATGTATGCAAATCCATCTCATGAATATTCATAATGGATAGTCTGACAACCTGACTGGCTGGGGTTTCTCACGGACAGGTTTGGGAATCACTGAACAAGATGAAGGATCTTTCCCTATGTCACATCAGCAGAACCCCTCTTCCCCCCCCTATTTTTACTAGAGCCATTTGTTCCCTCCTACTCAACCTCGTCATTCACTTCAGATCCTTTACCTAGGTGTATTCTATAACAGTGGACGTAAAGTGTAGGAGTGCCCACGATCCACTCATACTCCTTCCCTGACCACGCCCCCTTTTCAGAGTCTCACATTAGAACTGATGCGCTTTACTCAATGTGCCTACCGAGCTGTGCGCATAACCTCTAATTAGTGCCAATTAAGATCAATTGTGAGGTATTAATTGCCAATTATTGTTACTGATTAGACTCGCTAAACCATTAAGTTGTGTATGCAAATTGACAGTGCATACAGATTTGCATGCACAATTTAAGGCACTCTATATAGAATTTAGGGATAAGCACTTGGCCACTGAACAAAATGTACACGGGAGGATTTAGGAGGTGATATGGGCTTCTGTACTAAGGCAGTTAGCACAGATTAATGTCAGCGCACTAGCTGAATAGCACTTCCATGTTCATGCTTCCCCCTTGATATTTTGTAAAACAATAAATATTAAATATAATTTATTTTTTTAGTTCTCAAATTCCAAATCTATCATACAAAATGATTTTTTATATATATTTCCAAGTGCAAACTTTTTTGCAAGCAGTTGTGCAAACTTACTAATTTGCAACCTCGGGGTCTTCAGAATGTCAACTGAGTCAGCAGACTCAAGCCGGCTGGATTCCTCATTAGTCCCGTTGGTTTATTTTATATTCTTTTATGTGCCTCAAATCTTTTTTTTTTTTTAAAATCTTTTATTGACATTTCAAACTTTATAATGTATACAATTGAAGAATCAGACAAAAAACTGTATGAAAATACATTGTAATCATCACAATTATTACATTAAACAATTTTTATCCTCTTCTTATCCTAATTATAAACAATAAAATTATATATTATACTATCAATATAATAAAAAAGAATTAATTTTACTCTTCCAAATAAATATTCCACCTCCCACCCTCCCACCCTCCCTGGATGTGTAAAGTTTCAAGTTTCAAGTTTATTTATTCATTTGATGAATCGCCTATTAAAATTGCTAGGCGATGTACAAAAATCCATGTAGAAAGTAATACAGAGAAACTATCAATTAACAATATAATTACATAAAATACGGACATGAGGAGGTAGGGAAGGATTAAAGTTTACAATCTTAAAATTGGTAGAAAAAGGTAAAAACAAGAGGTAAGGGGCTAAAATCCAAAGCACAGTTAAAAGCATCTTTGAAGCTTGTAAAAGTTTTAGTTATTAAAAGCATCGATAACTAAATAAGATTTTAAAAGTTTTTTAAATGTTACGATGTCTTTTTCAGATCTAATGTATTGAGGGAGGGCGTTCCACCATTGTGGTCCCATCACTGTGAACATGTCTGATCTCCTTGTACCTATGATTTTCAAAGAGGGTACTGAAAGCAGGTTTTGGCCAGATGATCGAAGAGAATGTTGAGAGTTGTGTGGGATTAGAGATCGGGAAATAAAAAGGAATCTAACGGAAAGAAAAAAAAAAAAAAGAGAATCATAATTTTAATTATAACGTAATAAAATTAGTCAATGGACTCCATACCTTGCTAGCACCTAAACGTTCTGCCATTATCCTTTCATATTTATACGTTGTACACACAGTTGCCCACCAAAAATTGAAATTAATCCTATCATGATTTTTCCAATTGTATGTAATCATTTGAACCCCTATTCCTGTCAAAATCATTAAAAGGCTTCAAATCTTATATTCAATCTTCTTTATAGTTAATCTACTCTAATCTAATCTAATCCTTAGGTTTGTATACCGCATCATCTCCACGTTCGTAGAGCTCGCCGCGGTTTACAGTAGGAGAAATAGGAAGGAACTACAACAGAGGGTTAGAGGTAGAAGTGTGAAGAAAATTTAATCATTCATAATTTTTCTTTTATAAATATGCATTATTCAATTCATCAGTAAAACAGCTAAATGCACTTAAATTTTAACCATTGTGTACTTAGCTCCTCCCCCCAATAAATACCACATCGTTAGCACATGCTAGTGGCAAAATGGATGCAAACCGCTTTACCAAGGCCTGCATTAAGCCATTTTTTCTGAATTCAGTGCTTGTTACGCTTAACGCAGATTAGTAAAAGGGACCCTTAATCCCTTGTGAAAAGCCCCTCTTAAAATGGGCACTCTTAAAAATTCTGTGCATGCCTTTGAGCACTTTGTAAATGGGGAATATACAGTATGTGTAGATTTTGGTCTTACCACACCCCTTTGAAATGGCCGTGTGGCTGTGTGGTGTAGATCAGTGAAACAGGAAGACATTTAGTTATGTTTCTTAAGCACAAGCAGTGATCGGAGTACTTTACCCTGGGGCAGCTGAGATATTTGTACCAGCGAAACATTGGTCATCGTCGCTGTTCCCTATTCCCCTGGATTAACATAAGTAACTTTACTTGTTCCATTACAAACGTTTGTTTGATTCTGAGTTTTTGAACTTCTGCTCAGCAGTTCTGAATCTTTGCATTGTACAAGACTTTAAATTCAGCCCGGGGGGGGGGGGGGAGGGGAAATTGGGGGGTGCAGGGGTAGGATTATAATAGGTCATATAGAAATGTATATTGAAAGAATGATAAATTTCATATTTTATTTAATTTGATTAATTACTTCAATACAATGTGAATATTGCACCGCAGAGAACCAGCTTTTGATCCATACTGCTTTGGGAGATGCCCCTGAGGTTGCTGCTGACGAAGGACACGAAACGGGGCTCTGTAGGGCAATCAGCTGGCACCCCGCATGATATAACAAACAGCGGTTGCAGATAAGTTCCTGTTTTTCAGCCATTTTATTAAGGGTTTAAAATTCACCAGGCTTTATATTTCTCAGGAGCTTTTTCACCAATGTCATTTAAGGATTGTTGATTTATTTATTTCAATCCTATTTAAATTTAATTCTCCACACTATATAGCCACCAGGGTTTTGGCCGATTGATAACAATTGTTGCATTTACGTGTAGTTTAAAAAGAAAAAAAAGCAGTTTTAAAAAAACATTTGCACTATGAATTACAGATTTTTAGATTAGCCCACAGAGTGTTTCAAAATGATGTGAGGGGGTAATGTCTGCCAAGCACGTTGGTGCATTTGGTGGTGTTGAACCCTGGTGAACTACTTCTGCAATTTGCACCTTTGTCTGAGACAGACATGGCCAACTCTGGTCCTCGAGGGCCAGAATCCAATTGGGTTTTCAGGATTTCCCCAATGAATATGCATGAGATCTATTTGCATGCACTGCTTTCAATGCATATTCATTGGGGAAATCCTGAAAACCCGATTGGATTCTGGCCCTCGAGGACTGGAATTGTCCATGTCTGGTCTGAGATCATTTTAACATCCACCATCTACCATGCTTTTACTCCTTTCTTAAGGAACTCTGTTCTGCAGATCTGTGATGAACTGAAATATCTACTTCCCAGAGAAATGGAAAACCACGCATTTTCTTGCAAATTCTGTGATTTTATTGTCTGTTTTATACTTTGCATTGTAATCCGCTTTGACGTAGTTTGTTCACTGAAATTGGAATATCAAATATAGTAAATCATAACCAAATCAAATTGGCAAGGAGCAGGTTTAAAGTGAAAATATGGGCATACTTTCATTTTGAAAATTAGCATGAAAATATAATCCTCTTCAACAATTAGATTGCAATAGGGGAAGTAGAGCATCCTAAGCAAATTGAAATGTTATTTATTCATTTGTATGATTACATTTGATACCATTTAATAAACCAAATATGATGCTTGAGTTAGATCACAACATTTAAATAATCACAATGAAATGTATGTGAAATCTTCATACTAGATTAGTGGATAGCATTTTAAATCAAGTTCATATTCTTTTATAGGAAATCTACAGTTGCTCCATTTCTCTTTGTTAGAGGTGAACTACTTTTCTAGCAGGGGAAGGGAGTGAAGTAAGTCATTTATATTGACTTTTAGGGGTCCTTTTATTAAGGTGCGCGCTAAATGCTAAGGCATCCATTATATTCTATGGGTGCCTTAGCACTTAGCGCGCTAAATCAGTTAGCACACCTTAATAAAAGGACCCCTTAATTTCTATCATGGCATTTTCTAACCCAGGGGTGGGCAACTCCGGTCCTCGAGGGCCGGAATCCAGTCGGGTTTTCAGGATTTCCCCAATGAATATGCACTGAAAGCAGTGCATGCAAATAGATCTCATGCATATTCATTGGGGAAATCCTGAAGACCCAACTGGATTCCGGCCCTCGAGGACCGGCGTTGCCCACCCCTGTCCTAACCTTTCAGAAACACCTGCAACCGGAATGCAATTGTGCTTTTCTTGTTCTTCATTTTTGCTGTGAATATACGCTCATTTGTCATATACTGGCCGAGAGTCACATAACCAAGGAGACTGAAAGTCCAACCATTTCCCCGGCACATTGAGCAGTCGAAAATGCTTAGCTTTTGTATGCAAATGCAGAAAGCGTGGCAGATAAAACCAGAGTGAGAACTATCAGCAGCCCAGGATGCAAGAGAATGTAATTGCGCCCGCTAAGTCTCTGTGGCACCAATCGTATAATAGAGCAAACATTCCAAATTCTACATTACCGATCACACATTGTACACAAATGACTGAATATATAAGAAAGAGTGAGAAGGGGGGGGGGGGGGTCTGTCTGAGCATCAGGCCTGAATTACAGCCCAACCTCAGAGAGGATATTGAGGGAGAAATGGATGAGGGAATTGAGATTTTATGAGTGAATATTAGTTACATGAAAAATAATACACACATTATAGTCCGGTGCACACAATCAACCATCCAATATTACAGAGGAGAGTGAATTGAGCAGGGAATGAACCAGCCTCAGAAGATCATAATTAATGACACATATTCTAATTGGACTAAGGCGACAACTAGCATTCTAGAGGGAGTCATGTTTGGTCTATTATTGCTTAATTCTATCAGTGCTCCAAATAGAAGCTATTTGTGGCGGTTTTGCTGCGGATCAAGTAGATGCACAAAACAATGTTAATGATTTTGTAATAGTGGCTACAATAGGGAGGTCACAATGTTAATTCACTTGAATGCACAGAAATAAAAGGTCAACAAACAAACCAAAAAACCCATAACGTGATCCCTTTCTTGGACTAAATACATTTTCTATGAGCTTTTCAGAGCGGACACTCTTTCTCAGCTCTGAACAGAATAAGAAAGAGAGAGCATTATCAGAAAATGTGGGTGAACCTTATAATGGTTTCCACTGATGATGGGGAAGAGGTATTTTAGAGAATCAATGGAGAAATGGTAGATGAGATTCAGTAAGGTCACATATAGGGTAGTGCACTCATGGGGTGTATAATGCGTTAGATAACATAACATAGAAATGTATTTCTTTATTGCAAATATCTTGCGGTTTGATGCCGTGTATACAAGAATAAAACTGAACAATAGCAGTGAGTTACACTTTCGATCAATTACAGTGGATAATTGATGTCCAAGATGATGGCTTTATTGAAACAAACACGTAATCCACATAAATACATCTAGGACCGGAACCTCTAGAAACATATGGACCCTACACGGGAGAAAGGAAGGCAGGCAGAGGGCCAGTGCCACGTCCTAGAAGCAGCCAAGTAAGAAGGGCTGCAGAAGCCAAGATTGAGCCAAGTTCTCCGAAGCCCAGGGAAGCCAAAGATACTGTGCAGGTTAGAGGTCATTCAAATGCAACTCAAGAAGAACACAGGCTCTTTCCTTAAGAGGAGGAGGAAGGAATTTCAGCTGGAGAGGAGTCCATGGAGTTGGGGACAATTTTTCTATAACTCCAGAAGAAGAGGCAGAGATGAACTGGGAGACCACTGTATATGGGAGATAGTGGCCTCAGGAAAAATACTCTTTAATCCACAAGGTTACTTTTAGGCCCAGTAGGGACCCCTGAAGAAGACAATTGTATCGAAACATGGACCGTGTAGGGTCCATATGTTTCTAGAGGTTCCAGCCCTAGATGTATTTATGTGGATTATGTGTTTGTTTCAATAAAGCCATCATCTTGGACATTGACTCTCCACAACTTTTTGTTTTCTTGTGCGTGCTTTTTGTGGAGTGAACAGGGTCAATTTCTTATGTTAATTCGATTACAGTAACAGCATAATCTACAAAAACTTAATAAATAAGTTTTGAAAAGTTTTCTAACATGCATATAAGTCAGAGACTGTCTAATCAGCGGCTCAAATTTAGAATCCCACTGAGCAGCTTGGTATGATAGTTGTTGATTTATGAATCTTGTTTGTGAGCAACCTTTAACTGCAGGAAACCTCAAAAAATGATGTTACACAAAGAACACCCTTGAGTAATAAAACCAAAATGATTCATCAAATATCTTGGCAATAAACCATACAACGCTTTATAAATAAAGCATCCAGACTTAACTAAGACTCTACCTGCTACTGGAAGCCAGTGCAATTTTCGAAAATTAGGGAAACACAGTCACATTTCTTCAAGTTAAAAATCAATTGGACAGCTGTGTTCTGAACAATACATAATTTTTGAAGAAGGGATTGCTGTCCAGCTAGGTAAACAATATTACAATAATGTAAAAGACCCAGTACTAATGAATGAACAAGTAATTGAAAAGGGGTTCTTTCAAAATACGATCTAATTGACCTCAGTTTCCACAACATAAGAAACCCTTTTTACACAACATGGTTAACCTGCGATGACATAGATAACTTTTTGTCAACATATAACCCCAAAATTCTTATAGTGAAAGCTAGAGAGTAAATATTCCCTCCTAGAATTATACTATCAGACTCACACTTGGATGAAGTGGCTGAGAAAAATTTTGTTTTTCTTTATTCAGTGTTATCTTAAAATTGTGCATCGATCCTTCTACAGTGGATAAGACCATTTCCACCCTTGTAATCTCAGAAGGCAGAAGGGGAGTATCTGGGAGCACTATTGTAATATCATCAGCGTAGCTATAACTTTCCACATTTAAACTTGCCAGCTGAACCCCCAAAGAGGAAAGATAAATATTCAAAAGAAGAAGAAGTAAAGGGGAGCCTTGAGGTAGGCCGTAAGGATTGTCTCATCTATGAGAATTAATCTCCGATTTTTCTTGATCGCTATGGGATGTCAAAAAATCTTTAAACGATTGGTAAACATTTCCAGATAAACCAAGTGAATCTAAGGGCTCCTTTTACTGAGGTGCGTTAGGGCCTTAACGCGTGGAATAGCGCGCGCTATACCTTAACGCCAGCATTGAGCTGGCGTTATTCTAGAAGCGTACCGCGCGGTTTAGCACACGGTAATTTTGTGCGTGCGCTAAAAACCTTAGCACACCTTAGCAAAAGGAGCCATAAAACAAAGTAACAATAAATCATGTTCTGCAAGATCAAATGAACAGCTAAGATCAGGCTGTAATTGAGGCCTCTACTTAATATTCTGCACATATCGTTCAAAAAGGAAGTGAGAACCGCTTTCTGTGCTGTAAGGCGGCCTAAAATCAGATTGCGAATCATGCAGGAAAAGAAACTGTTCCACAATCCTTCCATCGCCTTGATGAAAATGCTATAGATGTCAAATATCTATTAGGGATATCTGGAAAATCTGGTTTGTGACCTTCTAGGATTACATTTTTGAGGCCAGTACTCTAGTTGGTCCAACAGTCAGCGTCTATAATAATAATAATAATAACTTTATTCTTCTATACCGCCACAATCTTGCGACTTCTAGGCGGTTTACAATCAAGAGTGCTGGACATTCAGCGAAATTCAATAAGTAGATATTCAGAGGAAATACAGAGATTAGAGACCTCAGGAGGCAATAGTATAGAAATACAATTTGCTGAGCGAAAATGTAATATGTACATTTTAGTAGGTAATGTCCGACAGGACCTGTTGGGGATAAATAGCAACGTAAAGTTACGATAAGATGAAGATAACAGATTATATTTATAACAGTGCTGTAAGTTCAGGTGGAATAGGGAGGGGGGAGGGAGAGGGAGAGTGGGTCAATTGTTTAGGTATTTCTGGAACAGGTATGTTTTTAGGCGTTTCCTGAATTCTCCGTATGTAGTGGGCAAAAGCAGTTGGTCTAGGTCTTTGTCCCGTAGGACTGCTTGGTGAGAGAGAAGGCCTACTACTACTATTGAATATTTCTAGAGTGCTATCAGACATACACAACGCTGAACAGTCACGAAGGAAACTGTCCCTGCTCAAAAGAGCTTACAATCTACATAGACAAGACAGACAAAAAGGATGCCTGTGGGTGATGGCTAATCTAGATACATAATAGTTGGGTCTTCTTAACTTCACAGCAATGATCGGATGAAACTAGTTATTATGGTGCCACATGAAACTGAATATATTTACCATACTCAATCTGGTTTTAGAGAAAGCCAGCTGATATTAATGAGAAGGGACTTATAGAGTAATATCTATCTATCTATCTATCTTTCTTTCTTTACAAAGATTTATGTATATGGCAAGGTCATAATTTTGTTCCAATGACAAACCCAGAGTTGGAGGGCAGAGCTCGGGGAATTTTGAAGAAGGTCAGACCTTTGGAAACTGATCCACTTTAAAACACATGAATAAGCTATGATGAACTGAAATGGGATGATTGATTAATTCTAAATACAAAGTTAAATAGGATTATGCTAAATGGAATGCAATGAAAGCCTCACAGTAACCTCAATAAAATGTATTACTCTAGATGCTCACCTTATGGGAAAAAGGGAATCAGACCACGTGCTGATTTTATTAAAATGACCCTTCATAGTAAGAGGGTTCAGCCTCTGTCTGCAGTCCTTTTGCTTATTTTTTTCTTGCTTCTCTGGCAGACCTCTAGTAAGTCACCAGAGCTACAGCAATTTCGACTGCTAGGATAGTCTTGATTAATTACAATTTTCTTGCCACTGAATCTAATTTGTATTTCTTTTCATATATTTGATTTTGTTGTTAACTGCTCTGTACCTGCAAACAGTAGAAAAGGCAGATCAGAAATTGTGAAATTAAATTTGTTACATACGAGACTATGCTTTGATCGTCACCTGTCCTAGGTTCCTAGTCTCTCCTAGTGTTTCTGGGTTCTTATACGTAGCATGAATTCTAACATATGAGAATCTGTATCTTTTCTTTTTCCACTGTAAATAGGAACTCTATCCATTATAGATTTTCTGTGTGTTCACTGAATGAAGGCAATAACACTGGGGGTGAGGTGTGGGGGGGGGGGGAGGGCTGGGATGCCACTCCAGAGAGAAATGATTCTGATTTACCACCTCATTTTCACACCATGAGTTTGAAAATCAGTCTCAAAATATTGAGTGCTGCATAGCACATCTTCAGCTACTAAAGAATGGTTTTAAAATGGAAGGAATTCTGTCCTTATTTCTTAAAAATTAATTGCCATCATTGTAACATAGGGATTTGAGACTTCCCTCTCCCTTGCACCTATCACCCCCCCCCCCACACACACACACACACACCTCTTACACCTACACTACCCTTGAAATAGAGGCTGACCAATTTTAGTTTTGGTTACTGTTACTGTGCCAAAACTGGACCCAGTGGCCCAAAATTCTCTTTCTACCTGACTTCGGTTTCAGTCAAAAGGCTAAAGACATGGTTTAGGTTTTGGCAGAAACTGACAGTTTTTGGTAGAAGTTGAAAATGTGTGCTTTATCCTGTTTGTTTGCTTCCCTCCCTTCCCCTCCCCTCTGAACAGGAGTTCCTTCCCCTCCACAGCCCACCTGTAGGTGCCCTCCTCAGACCTATTTTATAATCACTGGCAGTCTAGGATGTAGCCAGAGCAAGAGTGATTCCCAGTCGCTCCTGCCCTTGCTGGCTCTACTCTCAAAATGGCTGCCATGACCTCTATTAGCAATGTGCTTTTTTATTCCAAATTGTGCATCAGGTTGAGAGGAGAGAAAGAGGGAAGAAGACATTCTCTTTTTGAGAGGAAAAGAATAGAAGACATATCTTTGGGTAAATATACATTATTTTGCTTTGATAGGTTTGGGGGGAAAAAGCTAAATTGTAGGTTCCTGTCAATAAGTTTAGATCTTAAAAGATCAAACTTTACTTAGCTAGTCTCCATAGAATAATAGCCTTTTATAGTTCTACAGTTTTGTAAGCTTGAACCTTCTGCTAGAGATAGTCTCTGGCAGGCAGAGCAGGGTCTGGCTTAGTCTCCATTCCCTCCCCTGCCCATCCCTAGCTCATTTCTTTACTTATAGTCTTAATTTATTGTCACTTATTCTAATTAGAACAACATGAGAGCTCTTTATTACATATTCTTATTATATTTCATTTGCTTGATGTTCATTCCTGTGTCATCCTTGATGGTATCCAGCCAACTGGCCTTTGGTTTCCCCTGCTTTTTTTTACCACTGACCATTCCGAATAGCACCTTCTTTTCTAGTGAATTCGCCCTCATCACATGTCCAGCATAAGTCAGTTTTTATCTGGTAATCTTGCCTTCCAGGGACATTAGTTCATGTTAACTAATCAGTACAGGGATTAGCACATGAGCCCCTAAGACTCTGATTCTATATGTGACGCCTAAAGTTAATTGCCTAGATCAGCATGCCTAGCCAATCTAGGCACCTAACTGAATTTTTTTTAAATGGGCTTAATCAGAACTAATAATTGAAAGTGCCAATGAAAAACAATTAATTAGCTGGTAGGTGCCTATGCATTCAAGGCACATTCAGGGCTGATTTTGGGTGTGGTTTCACTTAGGCACACTCATTTAAGCCAAGAAAACCCTGGCCTAAACAGCAGTGGACCTACCGGTGTGCAAGAACACTTAGGTGTCACTAGGTATAATTCTATAAATGATTGACAACTGCGCTCAATAGTGCCTAGAAGCTAGGCACCATTTATAGAATCTGGGCCTTATTGCCTTCAAAATAGGTGTTGTTAATATTTTTATTGGCCATTTATGAGTGAGTGCTGAAAAGTTCTCAGCCCAACCAACTTCCTAAATTCTGAATATTATTTTGCCACTGTAGCTGAAAAGAGTATTATTTTATTTTGCAAAGTGCCAATTTGCAGAATCTTAATGTTATGTTTTGACATTGTTTCAGATCATTGATTGAACCATGTTTCAAGTTTCAAGTTTATTAGATTTTAATATACCGACCAATGTCAATGAAAAGTGTGGAATTTTCAGGTACGGAATTCCCAGCCATAATGAAGCCTACAGAAGCAAACTCCAAAGGAAATCCATGAATGTATGATGCAATCATTGAGTGACAAAAGGCCATCGTACGCCACAGTGAAGAAGTGGAGGGCGAACTTTCAGTGTGGAGATTTTGAGATCGAAGATGCAGCAAGGTAGGGAGGGCTCAAACGGTGTCAACGCCTGAAATTGTTGACCATGTGCATGACCTGATTTTGGCAGATTGGTGAATATCAGCTAAAACAATTGCTGAGACACTACAGATATCTAGGGAATGTGTTGGGTGTATAATCCACGAGCAGCTCAGTATTCAGAAGCTGTCAGCCAAGTGGCTACCTAAATGCTTGAATGCTGATGAGTGGACCCTTCCAAATTGATTTTGCAGCATTTTCAGTGAGCTTGTGCCAGCTTTTTGGAACAACTGTCCATGATTTGGAGGTGATTGGAGCAGCAGAGCAGTATTTCAGTGACCAGATATCAGAGTATTTTTTGGATGGGTTACAGAAACTTCAGACATGATGCTCCAAGAGTGCTGAACTTAGGGGTGAACATGTGGAATAACTTGTAAGTTTCATGACAGCACACCATTCCTTTCTTGGTTGGGCTGAGGACATTTCATCCCCCCTTGTATTGCTGCAGTAAAAATGGCTTTAATGTGTCGGAAAAACATCATTAAGGCCACTTTATACTGCAACTTAGTAAAAGGACCCTTTAGTAATTTAAACTCTTAGCCCCAGATTCTATATATGACACCCAGATTTGGATACCTAAATTTTGGTGTGATCCTGAGACATGCACTACTTAACTAGCTAATGAGTTATTAACGAGCAATAATTGGCCACCACTAGCAACCAATTATTGACGTTAATTGGCATCGATTAGGATTTTGCACTTTCATCTGGCTGTGTGCTATTCTATAATACTTGGGGGAAATTCTATAAATGACATCTAAAAAGATAGACGCCTATATATAGGTGCCTATCTTATGAATCACACTTAGGTGCTTATTACAGAATCATGCCTAGTTTAAACTTAGGCACCTGTAATACTGTATAGGCCAGGGTTTTAAAGGCCTATATTATAGGTGTCTAGGTCCTTCTCCACTCCTACCTTGGAGTTAGACGCCATTAGGTGCCATGCCATACGCATCTATCTTTTGTAGAATTGTACCTAAGAATTCCCAATTAGTTTTCATTTTTTTTCAATTATGAGCTTGCTGCAACTCACAATTTAAGCCAATTTACTAAGTTCAGCACTTAACTTTAGGCCCCTATTTATTTAGGTGCCTATCTTTAGGCACCTCTTATAGAATTCCCCCCTTGGTGTCCACATCCTATAGCGCAAGTCTCCAATACTTCACCCAACCTCCACAGTATCCAACATCCCTCTCCACAAAATTACAAGTTGTTCCACATGCTCTCATATATTTCAGATCTGGCAAAATGTGGCTTCAGGTACACCTCCTCCACTCTTAGTAATGTTCAATAGCGGTAGGGATACCGGTGTTTTATTTCTCATTAGCCCACATTCTTTTATTGCAGTTATTTAGGTAAACTTTTTTTTTTTAACTTTTAAACTTTTTTATCCACCATAATCTTTTTAGAAGTTTTAGAAATTTCCTTGAGATTATTCTATTTAAACATCTAATATAATAAAACGCTAGGCCGCGCATGCGCACTTTCTCTGCATGCGCCGGTTTTCCGTGAGCTATAGCGACCCGCAGATAGGAGTGCGCATGCGCTGCTTAGGGTTCCGTTTTTCCGTCTGGCCTGCTCCCTGTTGCTCCTTGCCATATTGTATTTTTTAGTTGAAAGACGCAGCGGTGGCTCCTCTCACGATCCCCGCCTGTGTCGGACTTCCGACGCAGGTGGGGATCATGAGATGAGCCACCGCCACCGAAGCTCCGACTTGAACTGCCAGTTGGCCGGCTCCCTTGCCAGAGTTATTTTTTCAGTTTAAAGGTGCCGCGGCGGCTCCTGTCACCAGCCGCACCTGCTTCAGAAAACACTTCTAATGCAGGCAGGGATCGTTAGAGGAGCCGCCGTGGCACCTTTACACTGAAAAATAACTCCGGCAAGGGAGTCGTCAAGATCACCACGGCAGCCAATCCCCTCCTCCCGCCCTCTCGGGCTACTCTCCAGGAGCAGGCGAGTGGAGCCGCTCGTGCACATTACCGCTGGTTTAGCGCCCCGGGAAAGGCCTGAAAGCGACAGGGAGGAGCCACCCCCAACACAAAGATGTCAGCAGAAATGGAACAGGGCTGGATTTTCAAGGTCCGCTTGACTTGAAGCATTTATTTCTCGATAACAATGTTCTCAGCTTTTTTGAAGTTCAAAAATGTAACTATTGCAGACTGCTTGGTGTGGTGGGGGGGTGGGGGGGAAGGAAGGGAGGCCTACTGCTGGACAGGGGGAACAGGAAAATGTGCTGATGGACAGGGGGGAGGTAAAACAAAGGGAGAAGGGCTGCTGCTGGATAAGGGGAGCAGTGAAGGGGTGGTGGTGGACACAGGGGAGGTAAAAGGAAGGGAGAATGGACAGGGGGAGCATGCAAGGGGTGCTGGTGGACAGCCAAAAGAAAGAAAGACAGAAATACAGAAAGCGGCTAAGGAGACAGAGAGAGAAATAAATAAAGACAGACACACATATATATTCTAGCACCCGTTAATGTAACGGGCTATTCAGTGAGGGTCTGGGCAGGGAGAGCGACAGAAAGAAAAAAAGATTGAAAGAAAGAAATAAAGCGGGAGGGAGAAAGAAAGGTAGAAGGAGAGAGACAGAAAGAAAAAAGATAAACGGGGCAGGGAGAGAGACAGAAAGAAAGGAAGAAAGAGACAGGGGGGCAGGAGAAAGACAGACAGACATCTATTCTAGCACCCGTTAATGTAACAGGCTTAAACACTAGTATTCAAATAAATTGTATACTTAGCTTAGTAGGTTACTAGGTTACATGAGGCCACATTTTGAAATATATGAGAGCTGAAATATATGAGAGCATGTGGAACAACTTGTAATTTTGTGGAGAGGGATGTTGGATACTGTGGAGGTTGGGTGAAGTATTGGAGACTCGCGTTGTATAACTCCCAACCATTAATGAAACAGAATTAAATAGTGCCATCTTTAGTGTGAAAGCACATCCTATAGCGTGCATCTCCAGAGGGGGTGTTGCTATGTGAGGGCCATGGGTGTGTCAGGGGTGTTTTGCAAAGTTTTGCGTGTTGTTACATAACAATGGGTCATTGCATCCAACTTAGGCAGCAACATTTACACCGGGTTTCAGCAAGTGTAAGTCTGGTGCCCAAATTTAGGGTGCAAGAATCAGGTTAAGTATGATTCTATAAAGGTCATGCACTCTTTATAGAATCACGCTTAGTGCCAGTCTTTTCCGCTGTTATTTAGAGAATTCTACCATGCTATATAGTACATTACATTGGTGTCTTCTATCCCTCCAATACCTCTCAGTTCTAGGCGGTTTACAACAAGAAATTAGCCTAGGCATTCCCAGGGAGATTACAAGGTTGATAGTTATAGTATGCATCAGGATCTGGGTAGGGTTGATACGGTTTGGTTAGATCATTTGACATATTTTTTGAATAGTATGGTTTTCAGTTCTTTCCTGAATGTTTTATAGTTGGGCGTCGTGGTCAGCAGATTTGAGAGGTGGCGGTCTATTTTCGCTGCTCTGGTGGTTAGTAGACTGTCATATTTTTTTGCTTTGATTGGGGGGTGGGTAAAGTGTGCTTGAGTTCTCCTTGGTCGGGATGTGTTTTTCCTAATTAGGCGGTTGTTCAGATAGCTTGGTCCATTTCCATTTAGGGCTTTGAATAGGGTGCAGTAGAATATGTGTTGTATGCGTGCTTGTACTGGGAGCCAGTGTAAGTCTTGGAAAGCTGAGGTAATGTGGTCGTATTTTTCCAGCGAGTATATTAGTCTTAGGGCTGTATTTTGGATAATAGCAGTAAGTTCTAATGTCGTGGATTTGTAATCAAGGCTTCATTTTGAATTAATATCACTACTACCAGAGGTGTAGTAAGGGGGTGCGAGGGGGCAGTCTACTCCAGGCACGATTTTCCTCAGGGCACCGGCACTCCTCCTTCCCTCTGCCCCCCTTCCCACTCTTCCCCCTGCCCTGTGCCCAGGTGCCCCCTCACCCTTTCCCTGTACCTTTTTAACGTTGGCACGAGCAGCAACAAACTTGCTGCCCATGTTGGCTTCGGTGCTTTTTCTGACATCACTTCCGGGAGGAAATGACATCGGAGAGAGCTCCGAAGCTGACGCAGGCAGCAAGTTCTTTGCTGCTCACGCCGAAGTGAAAAGGGTACAGGGAAGGGGAGTGGGTGCATGCGGTTGGGGGAGGGGGAGGGAAGAGGGCGGGAGAGGGGCGCCGGTCACCCTCACTACGCCACTGACTGCTGCTAAAGATTTTTATTTATAGCATGACTAAACATAGACAGATCTTGTACAGATATATAAAACAGAGGCAGTTCCTGCTCCATGGAGTGTCTAATACTTTTAGGACACACAGACAAGATAAATAATTTCTAGTAATCAGTTATATTTGAAAGTGTCTTGTCAAAATCATGCCCTCGGTACCTGCAGTGCTCTCTTACCCTGTGCATGGTATTCATATATCCCTCAGCAAAGGGTATTATCACCTGCACTGTATCATAGGACTTTGAGGCTCCTGGAAAATGAAGACATCCATCTTCCTTTCTCCTTCACATTGCACTTTCAGTTTCAATTTGTCAAGAGAAGGAATCAGAAAATTTGTAGAACGCTTGAGAAACCTACAGCAGATGGTGAGGATTTCTCTCATTTTGGAGTGTAGTTTGTGAGACCTGCTCTTTATAAATCTTTAGGGGGAGGGGTGAAGAAGGAAGTAGAAAATAGAGGGCGATACAACTGTGTTATGGCAATTATGCACATTATTTACAAATCAATCTATGGTACTTAGCAATAACATGTATTATTTGCCCATAACACATCTTAATGCGAGTTCTTTCTTTCTTTTTTTTTTTATATGCAATGTACGTTGAATAGTTATGCGATATAAAGAATGCAAGTTGCATGCAAAGCGGCTCATTATTATGCAACTTGGATAACTGAGCTTGCATTAAATCTTGCAAGCCATGATATTTATGGAACAATAAGAACGCCTCAAGAAGTGGTGTTATATTTCTTCTCCAGGACTAATGAGCAGCTACCATATGGCCCAATGTTTCCCAAGAGCATCTTAAAGGGGACAGTGCTTAAAAAAAATTAAAAATTCCCCAATGATCTCATGATCCCCTTTCAAAAGTGCTCCTACAATCTCTAATCCCCTTTAAAAATTAATCCCCAAATAGCCCCCAAACCACCACCCTAGATAGAGGCTGTCTGAAACTGTTGTCGTTTTTTAAAAAAGTTTTGGCCAATACCAAAACTGCCACCAAAATCATCTGAAAACATTTGCCCTAGAAGCTCCCTGATTCAAATAAAAATAGACACCTCAACCCTCTAGTGGTAGTCTTATGGTAGTACTGCTAGTGGGTCAGTCTGCCAAGTAAGGAAGTTATGTGAAGAGAGATGAAATTAATCAGCTCTTCATTTAACTAATATTTTGTGGACGCACAAACGCCAGTTGTAACTTTAAATGGGTAAGTTATCTATTTATAAGTATTCATGTAATTCAGCAGCAACACTTATCCGTTTATCCCTGCTGAATATTCCTATGCTGTATGTGGATGGGGGCCTGTGTGTTTAATTAAGCATTAGTTTTGTAAGAATGCAAAATTGAAGAAAGAGAGAATTGAAATGGTCTACTGGTCTAGAGGTGGTGAAGGCCAGTGCTTTTAACAGATTTTGGACATACTGGGGACAGACGTGGCACTCAAGATTGTATGGTTTGTTTGAATATGATAAACTGAAGGACAATAGATTGATTTTGGCTTCAGGAGAGAGCCTTGAAATTGAAGGAACATCTGAAGTCTTAGGTGTTATCTTAAGTGGAAAACTTATCTTGGAAGCCCAAATCAATGACTTGGATAAGAGAATGTTTTATAAGCTATGTCAGCTAAGCATGTCTAGTTTTAGGATCATAGCTCAAGCTGCCTTATTACCTCAGCTGGATTACTGCAATGGCCTTTGGTGTGGCATTTCTGTTGAATTACGTTGTAGGTTGCAGTTACTTCAGAACACTGCTGCTAGACTAAATTTTGGAAAGGGTAGATATGAAAGAATCTCTCCATTGCTTTTGCATTTTCATAGATTGCCCAATAGAACAACATATTAAATTTAAAGTTGCCACCCTTATGTTCAAATCTTTGAATGAATTGTGGCCTTATCAGTCTTGTTCAAAATTTGAACTTTTTAGGTGTCTGCAATGTTTCTTGTTTTAAGACAACACTCGGATTGGGCTATCCCACTTTTTCTTGTCAAGGTTCTAAAATTTGGAATAGTTTTCCTATTCAAATTAGACAAATCCTTTTTAAGTTTTTGAAAGGTATTAAAAACCTACTTATTTTCTGATTGGATAAATTGATTAATACAATAGAATTCCAGTTAACCAGTACCCAACCAACTGGCACTTCAACCAACCAGAAAAAAAAAAATCATCCTCCCTCCAGTCGCTGAAGCCACAGTGGCTGCCAGTCCAGACCCCTCCCTCCCTCCAGGCCCGAAGCAGTAGCAGCTGCAGCTGGTCCTGACCTGACAAACCCCTTCCCTCCCTCCAACTCCCAAAGCAGCAGCAGCGGCAACTTGTCAGCAGAGGCAGTGCAGTAAACAGACTGCTTGCGGCCAGTCCTGGCAGGGCCTTTCCTCTGCCGCATCACTTCTGACACGGCAGAAGAAAGGCCCTGCCGGGGCTGGCCTCAAGCAGCCTGTTTACAGCACTGCTTCTGCTGACCGGCTGCCGCTGCTGCTTCGGGAGAACCACAGGTAAAAGATACCGGTTCTACCCACATAAAGGGAGAGAGGGCAGATCCGGGTGGGGGTGGACCAAAAGTGTATGCGGGAGGAGGGATGCTGGACTTGCAGGGTAAAGGGCAGGGGAGGAGAGATGGATGGATACTGGACCCATAAGGGGAGGGGAGAAAGTGACAGAGACCAGAAAGGAAGATAGGAAGGGAGGAACAGATGCTGGACCTACAAGTGGAGGTGGGAGGATGATAGAGAGAGGAAGAGAGTGACTCAGACTAGACAGGTGAGCTGGGAAGGGAGATAAAACTATTTTTAATAGTAACTCTCAAGCAACCCGAAAATACATTTATCCAGCATCCAGCAATCCCTATGGGTGCCAGATAACTGAGTTTACTTGTAATTAGTATCATGTTGTTAATCTCTTCAGTTTAGAAATCTCTTATAAACTGCTGAATAAAATAGAATTCAAGCAAAAGATAGACTAGGGGAGAGCAGAATTGCTGCTGGGTTATGTATGGTTTTGCATTCGTATAAAGTGGGAGAATTTCATTTGAGCAGACCTAATAGGCCAAATTTGTCTCTCTCTGCCATCATGGACTATATGTCTATAGGTTGCTTTGTTAGTGACTTACATTTTCTCTTTGGAATAGACATGCATATTTCAAAGAATCCCCTTTTTCTAGGTCCACAGTTTTCTCAAACAAACTGGAGATCAAGTTTTATTAAAATTTTGATTCAATCGCATTATCTTAATTCAAAGTGATGTACAGTTAAAAAAAAGGGAAGACCAACGTATTTAAGTATTCCTAAAGACAAACACATGACGAACTTATACAGGAGGAAAGTGGGAGGAACTGCAATGCATATAGAAAAGAAGGATAAAACAAAAGGAGGGATAAAAATGTGTCATTGCTTATTTGGTTGAGCTAGTGAAAGCCTCGTATAGCCAACACTTCAGCATTCCTTTGAACCTACTGAGAGTTTTGTTTTTCATTCTTGATGTGGGCTGGCAATGAATTCCAAATTTGTGGTGCTGAAACCGAGAAAATTGTGTCTTGTCGTGTATTTATGATTTCCTAGAGATGGAACAAAAAGATTTTTCTCTTCAAATCTTAGGGCTCCTTTTACGAAGGTACGCTAGCGTTTTTAGCGCACGCACTGGATTAGTGCATGCTAAAGCGCGCGCTAGCCGAAAAACTACTGCCTGCTGAAGAGGAGGTGGCAGCGGCTAGTGCACGTGGCATTTTAGCGTGCGCTATTCAGTGCATTAAGGCACCTAACGCGCCTTCGTAAAAGGAGCCCTTAGAGTTCTTATTGGGTTGTATGGAATGAGATATCTTTCTAGAAATATTGAACCTTCTTTAGTGAGAAATAGTGCTTTGTCTTGCCTTTTCTTTTTGATGTTTTAATTTTTTTTTTTATTTATTCAGTTTTCTATACCGTTCTCCCAGGGGAGTTCAGAACGGTTTACATTAATTTATTCAGGTACTCAAGCATTTTTCCCTGTCTGTCCTGGCAGGCTCACAATCTACCTAATGTACCTGGGGCAATGGGGGGATTAAGTGACTTGCCCAGGGTCTCAAGGAGCAGCGTGGGTTTGAACCCACAACCCCAGGGTGCTGAGGCTGCAGCTTTAACCACTGCACCACACTTCACCTCTGTCCTGGAAGCAAAACTAACCAGTATGACTTTCATGATATCTATAAGGAAAGTACAAAATTACTGGAAGGAGTAGATATGTTGGTAGCTTTAAAATCAGCTATCTTTTTTCATAGACTTAGAAATGTAGTGTAATTATAAATAAAATTGTTTCCAGGTTCAAAATCTGGAGTAGAGGCATCTAAGCTTTCATCGTAATATGGAAGCAGTTTAATGATATGATTTCCCAACATATGGATGTGTTTGGTATCACAGAATCTTGGGCAAATGCCAGTGATTCTGTGACTCCTACAATTATGGCTGATAGGTTACTTAATCTTCTTCTGTCCTCCTGCATTTTCTAAAGGAGGGAGGAGTGTATAACATTGGCAACCCCTTCCTTATAAAGAACAAGACAGGAAGAACACCCCTCCTGGACTCACTTGTAAGTGGCAGCCACCCTTCCAGAGGGCAGGAGCCCTCTTCTGGACCTATTGTTTCATTGGTGGCTAGTGGGGGGACAGCAGTGACCCTCACTCACTCCTGCTCAGGCTAGATCCTGTGCCAAAATGGCTTCCGGGACCTCCAGTGGCAGTTTTGCACTGGCATTTTTGGCCAAAACTGAAACACAACAGCAAATATGGATTTCGAGCTGATTATGGCGCTGAGGCCAAATAAGAAAATGAAATTCGATGGGCCTCTGTGTATAGACCCTGTTGCTGAAAACTTTACACCTGGTGGAATTGTATGAAGACTTCATAAAGTTCCACCTTGTGTAAAAGTACGCAGGGCAACGAAGGAACCTGCTTTTACTGATCCCGAACTTTGGCTTTAGAGAAGATTTGATGGAGAGCGGCTGGAATTGTGAACCGCTTGAGTCGGTTATAGGTTCCTCACAAACATTCTTCAGCTGCATACATTCACACCAGCTTTTTAACTGGAGTAAATGTACACAGCCATATTTTAGCCACTATTGTTGCAGCTTTTGTAATGCTGTTCTATAAAAATAGATAGGTGTACCTATGTGTCTTTAAAAAACAAGCTCATAATAGGTACCTACTTAGGGCTCCTTTTACTAAGGTGCACTAGCGTTTTTAGTGCACGCACAAGATTAGCGTGCGCTATAGCACACACTAGCTGAAAAATGACTGCGGGGCAATATAGCGCACGCTATTCCGCGCTTTAAGGCCCTAACGCACCTTTGTAAAAGGAGCCCTTAGTCTCCCAACTTAGGTGACCTGTTATATAATTATCTTGAAGTACTATCATGGTTAAAATAATATAAAGTTATAGGTTCTTCACATACAGAGTGTTTTCTTAATAGCACATATTATTATAGGTTTGTTTGTTTTTTAAATCACTGTTATGACTTGTATTGAATTGTGTTGTTAAATGCATCGAAAAAAGTTCTGATGGATGCAAGGCACTGAAATGGGGTAGAAACACCACATTTGTACCTAAAAAAAAAAAGAAAAAGAATGGTAATAGGGCAAACTTCGAGAAATCCTCTAAAAACAAATGATTGCATTTACGCTAGACTTGTGCGCTTGCATGCATGAACAATTCAAATAAATTGTGATAAAGATAAGAGAGAAAAAAAGAGACTTCAGGACTAGAGAATGACACGGTGACAAAATTCATCACCGTTCCCGTCCCCGCGGATAACCGCGGGAAATAATCCCATGTCATTTTCTAGTGTCTATTTCAGCCTCTGTCCTTCTACACCAGCATTCTTCAAAGCAAAGCTTGTGGGTCAGTGGTTGTGGCCATTCATACTCTGATTCTTATGTGAGCCAAGGATAATGAAGCCATTGTGATATCACTGCTGTGATTGGTTCTTAGGCACTGGTGGAATGAGGCATTATGACATCACAATATCTGCTCTGGATACCAGAGACTGTCATTCTGTAGTGTCTGTTTCAACCTCAGTCCTTCTACACCAGCATTCTTCAAAGCAAAGCTTGCGGGTCAGTGGTTGTGCCCAGTTATACTCTGATTCTTCCTTCTCTCTTTAAAGAATGACATGAAGATGGTTTCCCACGGTTATCCGCGGGGACGAGAACGGTGATGAATTTTGTCACCGTGTCATTTTCTATTCAGGACCTCAAAAAGTATATAGGACCTCCTTGCAAGGCACAATGTTTTGCTTTAATGGCCGATATCAGAGCCTAACAGCACTTGATTCACAAAGAGGCACCTAACTCGAGAACACGCCCATGATCTGCCCCTAACCACACCTACTTTTAGAATAGGTACTTTGGGCTTGGTGCCTACTTTTTATAATATCGAGGTTATTGAGTTAGGCACCTTTCAATTAAGCGGATTATGGGGGTGTTAAATGATATCCAGCACTGATTAAGCCTGTTGATCAATTAGGCTAGGCATCGATATCGACAACTAACTTTAGGCAGCATTTATAAAATCCGGGCCATAGTGCTCAATCCCCTTTTAACTGAAAGAGGAAGAGGATCGATATGGTGGAAAAGACTGAAAAGAGGAGGCAAGGGAGGAGAGAGAAGTGTGTGAGGTCGATCGGTTCCTCTGGCAGGCTGTCTCAGATTATCCGCAGTGCTTCCTTGAGTCTGGTGATTCTTTTTCAGCTTTGGGTGGCGCTTGTGGTAGGCCTCCAACACTGCTCCCCAGACAAAAGTCTACCTCACTGTGACATGATTAACAGTAAGCTGGTGCCCTATTTTTGGAAATAGTGATTGTTTTACAGTGCAACAAAGAAACAGGAGATACCACCTTCCCAAGGTAGATAGGCAAGAAAAACAGCGATAACTTTTAAACAAGGTTCTCGTTAATGATAAGGCATGCACAACCTATCGTAATGAATGTGTCAGCCACTGATTATTACGTTAGGGTGTGCGTGCCTTATTATTAAGAAGAACTTTGCTCATAAGTTATCAATTGTAGGTGACACTTCTCGATATCTCTTTACACAATTATCATTCAGAGTCCTGAAGCAGGCCCTTCGGCCGAAACACGTTTGTGTCGAGTTTTAGTAGATATAATAAAGAAATTGAGCGCCCCAGGTCACCTTCGCTGTTTTTTTGTGTAGTTTTATGGTGCAAGCATTTTTTGGCCATGCAAAAATTGCTGGGTGGTCATGCTGAAAAGTGAGCAATTTTGCCATCTGTAAAAATAATCTCATTCCACTAAGCACATAAATGTAGATAGTAACAATAAATAAAGCTGTAACAACTACACATTGAAATTCCAAGCGGTTGCTGAGAAAACAGCAAAAATCTATAGGGGCTTACATAGTGATCCAAGTGAAATGCAACTGGCACAAGAGTCGCCATAGCTACTTTTGAAACTCCCAAATAAGGGCAAAGGCAGCAGATACGTCAGCGCTAAAACCTGGCCTCATATACCGACGCCTATCTCAACGATGCTTAGCGATGCCTAGGTGCCGTTAGGCGTGACTCTATTAAGGACCCCCTAGCAGCTGACTGACAAGCGTGCAGACCAGGGCCTACAAGTCAAGCACGGTTAGGCACTGTTTATAGAATCAGGCCCTTAGTGCAGGTCGCCAGAGTGTGTCCTGCACTATGCCATTTAAAGTTGTATTAAATACATGCCAGTGCCTAGTGCAGTTCAGTATAAAAAAAAAGCTCCCAACTGTTGTCCTGCCTGATTCCTATTAGTCCAATTAGGAAGTAGAGGTGTCTCTCGGTGGAAATCTAGGATTATTCAAAGGCCGACCTGTTAGAAAAGTATTCAGCACCATGTGACTGGACAGCAAACTTTGAAAACCATGGATTTAAGAGGATGTCAGTTCAAATCTGGCTTAACCTGACACTATGGCAGCAAGGGAATTCAATTATATTCTATAGAAACTAGAAACAGATAAAGCTTACTGGTTTTTTTTTCTTATGGAGCTGTCTAGACTAAAAGAACATTTAGGAACTGCAAACACCGTGAACCAGGTTTGTTCTTAGACTGGGAATGCTCAAGAGAGCTCAGCAGAAACACCCATAAGTGCAGGGAGCTTTACTTTACTTTTCATTCTTTTCTTTAAAGGTTGACAAGGGCACAGAGAAGATTTACAGCAATGGTAGTGTAGACCTGAATATGGTTCTGATTGATCACTGTTTTTTGGAATGAACGAGAGTGAATTTTATGATAGGAACCTGCACAGGGAAGCAGATAGGCACATAGGTTGTGTCTGTGTTATAAAGACAACATACGTATATATAGTTTGTACCATAGGTATCAGAATGGGGGAAGCCACTGGGGCCATGGCCTCCCCAAACAGAAGAGTCAGTTATGGCTCTACTCCCCCACCCACCTCCTCCCGGTTGCTTTAAATCTTTGGGCACCTGCCTTGTAGCGTTAACGAACAGACCTGTCCCAGAACCCTTCATTATGCAGTGGTCCTGCCTACATAGGAACAGGAAGTTGCTGCAGAATGAAGATTTCCGGGGCAGGCTTGCTCGTTGACACTGCATGGCGGCTGCTCCCACCCGGTGGAAAACATCAGGTTGGGAGCAATTTTAATGGCATGCAAATTATGGCCTCCTTTTACGAAACTGCGATAGTTTCTAGTGCGGGGAGCTGCGCTGAATGGCCTGCGCTGCTCCTGACGCTCATTCTCCCGATGCTCTTCTAATGAGCGCCCTCTAGGGGCCCCTTTGCAGAATGTATTCTCTTCAGGCAGGAATGGAGAGAGGAACAGGGGGAGATGGGTTCAAGGTGGCAAAACAAAATTCTTTTCTGTCATTTCATTTTGAAAACGATGAGACATGAAACATCAATTGTTGTTTCTGAGTCATTTTGAAATAACAGTGAGCCCCTGGACCAGCAAACATAGACTAAAGCGTTTATATATGAGATAATGCCTGTCGTCAGGTCACCTCTGAGGCAAAGGTCATATTGGTTGTTAAAGCTGTCCTTAGAAGATTTGTAGTTGATGTAAAAACAATACTGAAGACAAAGCTTCAGTGCATATCTGAGAGTTTGCAGGCTCTTGTGGTGTAGTTTTGTGACAGGAATGAACCTCATGTTCTGATATTGGCATGTTGTTTATGTTAATCTTTTTTGGGATGCTTCTATACCACTACTAATGACTTGGGAGTCAATTCAGAGCGGTACAATACACGCGTTAAATACAGTAAAACCTTGGATTACGAGTAACATGGTGTGCGAGTGTTTCTCAAGACGAGCAAAGTTTTTACTTTGATAAATGAGCGACGTCTTGCAATACGAGCGCGGTACGTATATGCGTGTCACGTCATCACAACTGAGCCGATGGTGGCTCTCTCTCTGACGCTGCGGGATTGTACTTAGTCTGAGCGTAGTGACTGTTCTGTAGTACTGCAACAATGGCCCCTATGAAGAAGAACCCTCATCCTCTCTCTCGCCTCCCTCACACCAGCCACGGTTCCTTTCAAAGGTAAAGTGCAGGTTAATTTGTTTCACTGTATATATTTTCACTTTATACACTGCAGTATTTTGTAGTAAACATTTTTCTATAGATGTTTTTGGGTTGTGGAACGAATCGTCTGCGTTTCCATGATTTCTTATGGGGAAATTCGCTTTGATATACGAGCGCGTCCGGAACGAATTATGCTCGCAAATCAAGGCACCACTGTATGTGTATATCTTACCTATAGAAACATAGAAACATAGAAACATAGAAGATGACGGCAGAAAAGGGCTACAGCCCATCAAGTCTGCCCACTCTGCTTACCCACCCCCTGTCTATGCCCTAATGACCCAATTTCCTTATCTTGACCCTCGTAGGGATCCCACATGGGTATCCCATTTATTCTTAAAGTCTGGCACGCTGTCTGCCTCGATCACCTGCACTGGAAGCTTGTTCCAATGATCAACCACTCTCTCTGTGAAGAAATACTTTCTGGTGTCGCCATGAAATTTTCCGCCCCTGAGTTTGAGCGGGTGCCCTCTTGTGGCCGAGGGTCCCTTGAGAAAGAAAATATCATCTTCCACTTCGACACGTCCCGTGAGGTACTTAAATGTTTCGATCATGTCTCCCCTCTCCCTACGTTCCTCGAGAGTGTAGAACTGCAATTTGTTCAGTCTCTCTTCGTACGAGAGACCCTTGAGCCCCGAGATCATCCTGGTGGCCGTCTGTTGAACCGATTCAATTCTGCGCACATCTTTACTGTAATGTGGCCTCCAGAATTGCACACAGTACTCCAGATGAGGTCTCACCATGGCCCTGTACAACGGCATTATGACTTCAGGCTTTCGGCTGACAAAACTTCTATTGATACAACCCAATATCTGCCTTGCCTTAGATGAAGCCTTCTCCACTTGATTGGCAGTTTTCATGTCTGCACTGATGATTACTCCTAAATCTCGTTCTGCTGAAGTCCTAGTTAAAGTTTCTCCGTTCAAGAAGTACGTCCTGCATGGATTTCCGCTTCCGAGGTGCATGACCTTACATTTCTTAGCATTGAAGCCTAGCTGCCAGGTTGAGGACCAACTTTCCAATGTAAGCAGGTCCTGCGCCATATAATTCTGTAAACTGCATTCACTTACTATATTACATAGTTTGGCGTCATCGGCGAATAGTGTTATTTTACTTTGAAGCCCTTGAGTCAGATCCCCTATAAATATGTACATATAGTATTATTATAGTTTCTGTATGTCATATATTTATCTTTCTTTGTATTATTCATGAGTTCACCGTTTCATGTTGCAAGTGGGTAGCAGACTGCTGTTTCCTCTATGTTGTAGATATGAAAGCTCTAGTACGCTTTATTAAATCAGCTACCTACTACAGTACACTGTATTTTGGGCTTAAACCTTGCCATGGAACATTTGTAGCGCAGTACCAAGAGGGCTGGCTCAAGCATTTAGGCAAGAATCAGCGGTCACCTAAGTGAGCAGCTTCTTTGGGGGCATTAAAAAGCAGCTGCCGTCAAAGCAAAAACAATGGTTCATAGACAACGGCGCGAAAGACAAAGGCGCGCCCAGACAATTGAGCGCAGCGCGGAGGTGCGCGCCGCTCAAAATTACTGTTTTTAGGGGCTCCGACGGGGGGTTTTGTTGGGGAACCCCCCCACTTTACTTAATAAACATCGCGCCGGCGTTATGGGGGGTTTGGGGGGTTGTAACCCTCCACATTTTACTGTAAACTTAACTTTTTCCCTAAAAACAGGGAAAAAGTGAAGTTTTCAGTAAAATGTGGGGGGTTACAACCCCCCAAACCCCCACAATGCCCCCACAACGCGGCGCGATGTCTATTAAGTAAAGTGGGGGGGGTTCCCCCCCACAAGAACCCCCCCCACGCCCCCCCATCGGAGCCCTAAAAACAGTAATTTTGAGCGGCGTGCACCTCCGCGCTGCGCTCAATTGTCTGGGTGCGCCTTTGTCCCAGCGCGCTTTTGTCCTGACACCAAAACAATAGGTCCTGACAGACACACAAACGGAAAGAACAGCTAGCACATACTTTAATCAGCCTTTTTCTACAATGTTTGTGTCATGATCATGATTGTTGAATTTTATTATCAAAGTGTAGGGGGAAGGGGAGGACACGGGTGCAGGATAAGGGCCTGAAAGTTAATTGGAGGGGAAGGGGTGTAAAACTGAAGGTTTGCCTGGGGCGCCCACTACCCTCACGCTGACTCTGTTTGGCTAACAAGAATTGCTTACTAAGGGGTCCTTTTATTAAGGTGCCTTAAATGATTTAGTCTTAGTAAAACTTTGGTCACCTCTTTATTTGAGTCCAGTGTATTAGTTTAAACATGGTCTCAAACATGCGGCTCGGGGGCCACATGCAGCTCGCCAGGTACTATTTTGAGGCCCTCGGTATGTTTATCATAATCACAAAAGTAAAATAACAGTTTCTTTGATCATAAGTCTCTTTAGCTATAAATGACAATATTATTATTAAGACTTAGCTAAAAGGAAAGATTGATAAACTATAAAGAGCTTTACCTCATGCAAAATTGTCATTTCTTTAATAAGATATTAACTATTTTTTCTGAGGCCCTCCAAGTACCTACAAATCCAAAATGTGGCCCTGCAAAGGGTTTGAGTTTGAGACCACTGATTTAAGGGAACTCCGATGGATGTTTGATCTTAACACTATGATCCCTTATGGGCTAAATTTAACAAGTGACTGGCTGACGCTGGCGATTTGATTGGATGGGTATCCTTAGTTCCGCCTTGTTTGTATGGTTTCGTTTTCATTCGTGATTGGTGGGAGTCGGTATACGTCAGAGTTTTTTTTGTACTTTAGTTCCTCTTTAAACGAGGCAGCCATATTGAAGCCTCGGCATGAACATAATGGAATTAGTTATATACTAAGAAGTTGAACTGTTCTGGTGAGATCGTGAGTTTTATTTTTACTTCCTTATTTTTAGGCTATTCGGGAGTTCTAACTATAATTTTTATCCTTGTAGTAATCTTTTCCCCGACCCTGAGGAAGAAAATTTGAAACGCGTCGGTGGGGATACAGACAGAACTGTTCTAAGATAAGTGGTGATTTCATTAACATCGTGATTATATAACTATTTATCATTAAGCACCTGCACTTTAAATATATAGAGTTAAAAGCATTTGCACTTTAAAATTATAAAAGAAAATAATGGTCCAAGGTCTAAGATTTATCAGTTACCTGTTCCTATGAGGATGGCTACCACACCTAAGTATTAAGAACTTTAATATTTTATTTATTTATTTATTTAGATTTTTATCCCGTCCTCCCAGTAGCTCAGAACGGTCTACAAGTGAACATACACAATTATACATATAAGATATACAATAGGTTTAAATGTTTGGACATACAAGACTGTGCAGTAGTTTAAATACAGGGAGTATACAGCAAATTAAGAGAAGAGTTTAAGTATAAGTAGTTTAGTTTAAGTCCAAGTTATTTGAGTTTAGATGCAATTTATCAGAGTACAGACTAAGAGATGACTATACTGAAATTTAGGGAGAAGATAGACAGGAGAGAGAAGAGAGAGGTGGGGCTTAAGGGGGGGGGTGTAGACTGAGGGTGACCTTTAGATGAAGAGGAGGGTCTTTACCATTTTACGGAATGTCAATAATGAGTTCTGTCGTCTGAGTTGAGGGGGGAGTTGGTTCCAGAGATGTGGAATGAAGTGGCTGTAGGATCGTTTGCGGGCATTTTCTGAGAGGAGGGACCTTCCGGGGGGAATGCATAGGCGTATCTCCGATTTTGAGCGGAGGGTGCGAGTGGGGGTGTAGATGGGAAGCTTGGATTTTATGTAGGAGGGGGTGGCGGTATAAATTCTCTTGTGGGCTATTGCCAGGGCCTTGAAAGCACAGCGCTGGTTAATTGGGAGCCAGTGTATACTCAGCGTGGTTTTCTGAGGACTATGGTACGTTTAAACTGATACACTGGACTCAAATAAAGAGGTGACCAAAGTTTTACTAAGATATTTATTTGGAGACTCTGTGCACACTCTATTGTTTTGAGAATTAACCGATTTAGTGCACGCTGAATGCAAAGATGCCCATAGGAATATAATGGCTGTCTTAGCATTTAGCACGCACTAATCTTTAGCGCGCTCTAAATCAGTTAGCACACCTTAATAAAAGGATCCCCTAAGATAGCATTCTGCAGGCATTTTCTAATCTTTGTTTATCAGTTTCTGTGTTGATATTTCTTCTGTTCCTCTTACCATTACTCCTTAGATATCATCAATTAGAGGCAATATGACTTTTTTTTTTTATACTTCTGGGTCATCAAATTTAAGGCTCAAGGGCTTTAAAATGGGTTTAGTTTCCCAAATAGTCAAACCATAAACTAAGGCCACAGTGTGTAGACAACGTACCATGGCTCCAGAACTTGCACCTAGCTCAGTGGTCTCAAAGTCGCGGCCCGGGGGCCACATGCGGCCCGCCAGGTACTATTTTGCGGCCCGCAGTCTGTACTAGTGCTGCCCGCTCTTTGCAGTGTCCTCTGGCTTCCCCCCTAGCCTCCAGCTCTTACCTTCAGATAATTACAGCAGCATGCAGAGAGGATTGCCAGTGCTGTAGCGATTCTTGCAGGCTGCCGTCATCCTCAGCATCACGTTCCCTCTGTCGCGATCCTACCCCTGACGTCAGAGGAGGGGCAGGACCACGGCAGAGGGAATGTGCTGCGTAGGCTGATGGCAGCCTGCAAGGAATGTGACAGCACCGGCAATCCTCTCTGCAGGCATGGTAATTAGCTGAAACTAAGACCGGGAGGCCAGGGGAGAAGCTGGAGGAGGGAAATTTATAAACTATAAAGAGTTTTACCTCATGCAAAATTGTCATTTCTATAATAAGACATTAACTTTTTTTTCTGCGGCCCTCCAAGTACCTACAAATCCAAATGTGGCCCTGCAAAGGGTTTGAGTTTGAGACCACTGACCTAGCTGCACACATATCCATATGTTTTGTCTACTATATCGGGGAGTGAGAGCAAGCAGGTGACTCCTTTCACCTTGGGTTCCGCATCCCCCAACCCTATGTCATGTCTGTCTATCCAAGTTAGATTGTAAGCTCTTCCGAGCAGTGCTGCGTACATCTTTCAGTGCTTTACATAGTGCTATATGGCACTTTATATAGCACTATATAGCGTAGTGCCTTTCAGCACTATATAAGTGATAAGTAGTAGTAGTAGTAGTAGTAGTATTCACAGTGGATATCATGAAAATCAGACTTGGGGGTGGTCCTTTCCTTTGAGGGAGCCCGTCTTTACCAACCCAGCTGGAAGCTCTGTCTTCTGTCCATTGCATTGTTTTCCGTTATTTCATGTTCTCTAGGAACTAAAATCATGTTTCTATGAAATGTAATGATCCTGTATGGGCAGAAGGATTATGCTAACCATATATCACTCGAAGGTTTGTTTTACTGCAGCTAATCATAAGCATACAGAAAAATAGCTCTGAACCCGGACAGTCTATTGCTGTCGATTATTAACTGCCATTATATATTGAGAGTTGATGATTTATTACAGAAATTGTAACCCAATTGCTCTGGATTGGGAGGTAGTGGGACACTGGGGAATAGGTTTCACGGTAGTTAGTCCGGAGCAATCTATCAGTAGGTGGAGGAGTGTGTTCCATCAATTAAGGACAAGCAATCCCACTGATTTGCTATTGGCAAACTAATAGAGATAATGGGTTGTGCCTGAAAGTGCAGGTATAGCTCAGGGAAACAGCGACATTGGACAACTATAAAAACGGTTCATTAAACAGCATGATTGCTGCTATGAAGAAATGTGGAAAGATACAAGGCACTAGTGTTTTTACAGTGTTTTCCGCAGAGATAGAGAGGTGTTATGAAATAAATGTGTCCTTGATGAATGTATATCTTTGTTTATTTTGGTATGAATATATGATCAGGCTTGAAGTGTTCTTTGAGGTTGTAGAGCAGGGGTCCTCAAACTACGGCCCGTGGGCCACATGCGGCCCGCCGAAAACATTTATCTGGCCCGCCAGGTGTTTTTGCCGCCGCTGCCTGTCCTGCTAAGCAGCCGACTCGTCCCGGGCCCGCAATGCGCATGTGTGGAATGTGGGCCGCACTCTCCGACTCCCCTCCTTCTCTCTGTCTCTCGACTCCTCCTCTCAGTCTCGGGTGTGATCGGACAAGTCACGAGCTTGCCTGTGCAGAGCCTGCTGCTGCCTGAGGACCGAGGTAAGAACAAGTTAGGATTTATTTTTTTTTAAGTTAGAAGCCTATTTTTTAAAAAAAATTTTGTAGTTAGTAGAGCCTATTTTTGCGGTTAAGGGGGTCCTTTTTATTCTGAAGTGCATAGGAATTTGTTCATAGTTTTTTTTTAAACTATAGTCCGGCCCTCCAACTGTCTGAGGGACAGTGAACTGGCCCCCCTGTTTAAAAAGTTTGAGGACCCCTGTTGTAGAGAATAAAAACCTTGAATATTTTTTTAGTTTGTCTTAACGTAAATGGTGTTTTTACCTTTGATTCAGTGTAGTCTAAGGTTATTACAATACCTTCAACAATTCAACTGAGAAAAACAATGAAAATCAAACTTTTCTTTAGTACCATTTTGTCATCCATGATAAATGCTGAGGCCGTGAGCTGCAGCACTCATAAGCCTGAATTTATCATGGCAGCAAACTCACAAGTATAGCATGGCATTCCCTCACTAGACATCCTTAATTTAAAATAAATAAATAAAAATAACCACCTGCTAAAAGCATGAGATAGGCAGAAAGAGTGTCACTGAATAGCATGCCTAGGGTAGAAGTGAACATAAGAACATAAGCAATGCCTCCGCTGGGTCAGACTCGAGGTCCATTGTGCCCAGCAGTCCGTGCAAGCGGCGGCCCAACAGGTCCAGGACCTGTGCAGTAATCCTCTATCTATACCCCTCTATTCCCTTTTCCAGCAGGAAGTTGTCCAACCTTTCTTAAACCCCAGTACCGTGCTCTGCCCTATTATGTCCTCTGGAAGCGCATTCCAGGTGTCCACCACACGTTGGGTAAAGAAGAACTTCCTGGCATTTGTTTTGAATCTGTCCCCTTTCAACTTTTCCGAATGCCCTCTTGTTCTTTTATTCTTTGAAAGTTTGAAGAATCGGTCCTTCTCTACTCTCTCTATGCCCTTCATAATCTTGTAAGTTTCTATCATATCCCCTCTAAGTCTCCTCTTCTCCAGGGAAAAGAGACCCAGTTTCTCCAATCTCTCAGCGTATGAAAGGTTTTCCATCCCTTTTATCAGACGCGTCACTCTCCTTTGAACCCTTTCGAATAACGCCATATCCTTCTTAAGGTACGGCGACCAATATTGGACAAAGTACTCCAGATGCGGACGCACCATCACCCGATACAATGGCAGGATAACTTCTTTCGTTCTGGTTATAATACCCTTCTTGATTATGCCTAGCATTCTATTTGCCTTTTAGCGGCTGCTGCGCACTGTGCCGTCGGCTTCATTGTCATGTCCACCATTACCCCCAAGTCCCTTTCTTGGGTACTTTCATTCAATAACATCCCTCCCATCGTTTAGTTGTATCTCGGTTTCTGCTTCCCACATGTAATACTTTACATTTTTCAACGTTGAACTTCATCTGCCATCTCGTCGCCCATTCCCCTAGTTTGTTCAAGTCCCTCTGCAATTCTTCGCAGTCCTCCTTAGTCTGAGCTCCACTAAATAGTTTGGTGTCGTCCGCGAATTTTATTATCTCATACTTCGTCCCTGTTTCTAGATAATTTATGAATATATTATATTCTGCTCTATCCACTTTTCTAGATGGATTCCAACAAACATACGGTACATAATTTATAACAGCCAAATACATTAAATCAGCAATCTAATATAATAAAACCCTAAGCCGCACATGCGCACTCTTACCTACATGCTCCCATTTTCCGTGCGCTGTAGGTCCCCACAGGTAGGAGTGCGCATGCACGGCTTAGGGTTTTGTCGGCTTCAGGTGGCGTGGAGGCTGTCGGCCGCGGCGGCTCTTGGTAGCTGCAGGCTGCGGCGGCTGTTGGCGGCTGCAGGCCGCGGTCGGCGGAGGGCAGACGCGAGGTCAGGTGTGCTGCTGGACAGGGGAAGAACAGGGGGGTAGAAAAAGGAAGGGAGGCCTACTGCTGGACAGGGGAGCAGGAAAGAGGTGCTGATGAACAGGGGGAGGGGCCGTGGGGGTAGAAAAAGGAAGAGGGCCTACTGCTGGACAGGGGGACAGGAAAGAGGTGCTGCTGGACAGGGGGGAGATTAAAAAAAAGGGAGAAGGGCTGCTGCTGGATAAGGGGATCAGTGAAGGGGTAGTGGTGGACACAGGGAAGGTAAAAGGAAGCGAGAATGGGTGGACAGCTGAGGAAAAAGAAAGACAGAAATACAGAAAGCGGCTAAGGAGAGAGAGAGAAAGAATAAAGACAGACACACACACATATATATTCTAGCACCCGTTAATGTAACGGGCTATAAGACTAGTTACTTAATAAACTTCAAAACACTTAATAAAAAGAAAAAAATCTAGAAAATCCGCACTGATAAACCTGTCATTGGGGAGGAGCTGGTGGTGTCTCCGGATCCGTGGAGTGGGGCCGTGCCGTGAACTCCTCCTCCTGGTTGTCTGTCGATGGAGGCAGAATGCTGCATTCTTCGGGAGCCGCCCATGAGCATCCGCCGCCCACCGAGAGCAGTGCAGCCCGGCGCTGGATTATTCTATCTCTGTGCATCTTCTGCCTGGAAGCATCTGGAAAGCCCTAGCTGATATCTGTCCCGTCTGGACTTTTGCCGTTAGGATTATTTGAAATATGCTGAGGCAACAGAGCTTCTTCAGGAAATTGGACTTCTGTCAGACTTATTAGATTTTTTTTTTTTTTTTTCCAGTTTATGAATTATTTTAAATTTTATTCCATTGTTTTTACCCCTATTCTTTTTATTTTATTAACTGAATTTCCCTGAATTCTGTTGTTTAACGGTTCCTCCCTTCTATTCCTTTTTACATATTACTTTAATTCATTTAGATATGTACATTGATGGTGCTCCTATCTGTAAAGTTAGGAATTTCAATGAAATATTCTACATGCTTCTCTCCTCTCCACTCCTTCCTGCCCTCCATAGTCCTCCCTACCCTCTTCTAACCCCTTCTTCTATAATGTCGCCTAGAGCTTGTATAGGTATGTGTGAAGCACAAATGGAAGAAATAAAATAATAAACAAAAACGCAGGCAGCTATTTCCACCATGTTTCTTACTGACTGCTAGGGCTAGATTAACCTGCGTTTATAGGCCTTTACTATGTACCCTTCATTTATTTCTTTTCTTGACCCTCCCAAGAATCATATCAAATATTTTCCTTTTACCCTTCCCCCCCCTTCGTTCATGATCTTCCCTCACACTTCTCTCCAGCTATAGCTTGGAGAAAACTGTGGGGCTTAGTTCTATGTGTTATCGCTTTAGAGCTAGATGCACAAGGCACAGTTGTTAAGACCATGTGGGTCGCTGTTGGCCGATTTCCAAACAGTGATCTATGCTCAAAAGGCTTCCCATTCAAATGAGTTGAGTCAGATGTCTGCCCTAATCCCGCCCCACTAGTCATTGGAAAACCGACTCAATACATGCGCAGAGAATCTGGATCAGCTGAGCTGCAGGGGAAACCCTGAAGTAGCCTCCTGCTGCTCAACTGTTCAGGGCAGGAAGCCTTTTTTTAAAAAAAATTTTTTAATGGGCACAGATGTGTGTGTGTTACACACATACACACATCTGTCCCTATGAAAAAAAAAAGTGATCCCCCCCAATGATGTTCCCCCCGATGACCGCTCCACATGTTGACCCCGGTACCAAAAAATCAGCAGGAGGAAGCCCACTCTTTCCTGCCACTGTGAACCTCCCGCACCAGACAAAATCAGCATTCCTTCCTGCTGCCTAACTGACACCCCCCACCAAACAGCACCCTACTGCCAGGCCTCCCCAAAAACTGACCCCTCTACTCCCCTTCCCTGCCCCACTTCCCTTCCTAAAAAAAATTAGCAGGAGGGATGCCCACTCCTCCACATCCCCCAAACTTCCGTCATACCTGTTGATGCATTGGATAGCAGGAGGGATGTCCAATCCCTCCTGCTTGCAGGCCCACCACTCCAAAATGGCAGGACTTACTCTTCCCGGTACATCCTGGAATACACTGGGAGGAGCCTAAGGCCATGATTGTCTCACCCAACCCCAGTGATTCTAGTTTATAGCCCTCTTCAGTAGGATAGCCAGTCTGCTTCTGAAGACACTTCTTCCCTTCTTTGATAGATGCACACCTTCTCTGTTCAATAGCCCTTGAAAAATCATTCCATGGTCTAGGAAGCCAAAACGCTCTCAATGACGCCATATGCGCAGCCATGCATTCATCTCCAGGATGCAAGCTTCTCTGCCAGGTAGTGCCATTGAATATTACCTCTCCAACATGTCTCATCCAGCCACATCCAGACTGAACTCTTTACAGAGCCCCTAACTACAGATGTTCCCACCCATTATGATCATACCCCCTCCTGAGCTTCCCCCATGTCCCAATAGGCCCCATTTAAACCTGCTCTGGTGACCCCACAGCCAATCAGGTTATAAGAATATCCACAATGAAAATGGAATTGGAATAGAATAAATTTGCATATACTGAGTTTCCAGCGTATGCAGATCTTTCTCATACATATTCATTATAGATATCTGGAATTTTTTGACTATAGAGACACCAGGATAGATTTGCTAAGCCCTGAATAAGGGGAAAGATCACCCAAAATTGCTGACTTCTGTCAGCACTGATCTTCCTAAGGAAGTTACTCCAATTCAGTACTTCTCAACCCTGTTTTGGAAGCATATCTTGCCAGTTGGGTTTTCAGAATTACCACAATGAACACTTATGAGCTTTAAATTTGCATATAGCAGGAGTCTAATACATGTAAACATCTCATGAATATTCCCTGTGGAAACCTTGAAAACTTGACTGTCATAATATGACTCCTAGTTCAGTTTCTCTCAAACTGTGTGCTACGGCACAGCAGTGTGCCCCGAAAAGATTCCGGGTGTGTCACGAGAGATTCCAGAATTTCACTTTATTTTAAAAAATTCCCTTCATATGTAAACACTAGAATGGATGACATGTATGTTGGGTACGCAAGACTCTGTAAATGTTATGAGTGTCTGTGTGCATAAGGATACAACAGCCCAGACAAGCACCATTCTTTGACGTGATTGGTCCTTGAAAACTAACGGCAAGCAATTTTAGGTTTTATGCAGTAGTTATCCTAACTTGAGCAACAAAGCAAACAATGCTTTGTTACCATTTGGATCTTCTTATCTTTGCAAAATTGGACTTTCAGCTCTAACAGACATTAAATTGAAGAAATGAGAATGACTGCAGATGGTAGATGATGAAATGTGTGTTTGCTTGTCAAGTATCGAGCCACATTTTGAGTTAATTTGCTCTCAAAAACAAGCACATCCATCGCATTGATTAGCAATTCTATTCTATCTACTTTAGTTTCACTGTTGTTACAATTACTCATATATAGCTTAAAGAACTTTAAATACGAGCATAGGTAACTCTCAAATTTAATTTTTTGTTGGTTTTGCAATTTTATAATTTCAATTTAATGTGCTGCGCTAAACATTTGCTCCATTTTTGGGTGCCGCAAAAAACATTTGCTCTGTTTAGTGTGCCGGAGCTAAAAAAAAAAAAAAGTTTGAGAGACACTGCTCTAGTTAATCCCTGCTAAGGACACCCTTGCTTTGGCCACTGACTCATCAGTTGCATATTAAATGTGATACACTCAGCATCCTGTTTCCAATCTGATGCTCTAGTACAGGGATGTTGCATGTCGGTCCTCGAAGGCCGCAATCCAGTCGGGTTTTCAGGATTTCACCCAATGAATATGCATGAGATCTATTTGCATGCACTGCTTTCATTGTATGCTAATAGATCTCATGCATATTCATTGGGGAAATCCTGAAAGCCCGACTGGATTGCGGCCCTCGAGGATTGATATTTGACACCCCTGCTCTAGTCAAACCTTCAGCCTTATGCACCCCTCAGGGGTAGCTCAAAGCCCTACCCTCCAATAGTCCGGCATATCTCTGAGGTGTCCAGCATCTCCCCTTCTATTCCCTACTGTCCTGAGGTTTGCAGCATCTCTTATTCCTTGTTCAGCGTCTGCCCTTCTCTTCACTCCCCCTCCCCTCCTGAAGTCAGCATTTGCACTTCAATTCCCTACTACCACCACAGGTTTCCAGTATCTCCCTATTGCCCTTCTTCGCCTTCCCCTTGCTGGGCCTACCTCAGTCCTCCTCCCACTTTGTCACTGCTGCTGCTGCTGCTATTTACCATACTCATAGCAAATCACAGCAAAGCTAAGAAATCCCTTCCCTTTGGACTGGTAAAGAAAAGGGTATTCCTCCCTTTATCCCCAGTCCCCTAGTTTCAGAAGGTCAGTGGATTGTGCTCTTTGTGAATAGGAGTCAATGCCAACAAATGTTCTAAACCCGTCGATGTATATTAACCTCAAAACGATGCGTTTGGCAGAACTAGCCTATGGCTCGTTATACTGTTTGCGTATCTTTTCCCATGCCCAGTCTTTTTTTTGTTTCCATTCTTGTCTTACATCAAATTTATGCCTTGGGCAAAACTTGCACTGTTTTCAAAGGTTTGCAACCTTCTAATACACAGACATTGTAAGGATGCTGGTCCTTGGTTTTTCTATATTCTTTGAACCTGATGCCAATGCAAAATCCTTTGTTTAGGTTAAATGCTTCCAATGTTGTGATATCTTTTCCACCCAGTTCTTAAATCTGTCCCCTTTGATTCAAAGATCTCAAAGAAAATTCTGTGTTAAAATATTAAGGTATGTGGAGCACTTACAACTGCTTAAGTCATTTCAAAAAAAAGCTTACTTAACTTTCATCTCTTGGTGTGATCAAAATACTATTTGACATAGCAGAAAATAAACTGAAGAGACACATTTTTAGAATTAAATAGCAGTATAGCTGCAGATTTTGGAAGCGGCTAAACACATCTTTAATAGAATTCATATGGGTCTCAAATGATCACAATGTTTGGCAAGAGGCCAGATAGTAAGTAATTTAAACATCACAGGAAATTAAATTTTAGAACTTAATTTTGCATAAAGTTTTCTGTAATCAAAATGTCACACATAAATTATGAAGTCTGATTATATTCTTTTTTGGCTTTTTAATAAAATAATAGGGGCGCTTGACAGTCCAGAACAAATGCTTACTTTATGTGAAAGGTATTCTATTCAAGGAACGTCTTTTTGAAATAAAGGAACAGATGTTAGTGTTGCTAGATCAGCCATCAGGTGCCCTGTTAAACAGCTTCAAACACAACTATTTATTAAAAAGCAACTAACAGACCTGTCTTTTAAGGTTGCTTTACTAGTAGGATTAATTTAAAATGTAGACATTTAATATTGGTTGTACGTGCAGTAACATAGAAACATAGAAAATGACGGCAGAAAAGGGCCATAGCCCATCAAGTCTGCCCACTCCAACAACCCTCCCCTAATCTACACTCTATCACTCGTCCCCAAGCTGCCCTCCTCTATGCTACCCTCGTAGGGATCCGACGTGGGCATCCCATTTATTCTTAAAATCTTGTATGCTGCTGGCTACGATCACCTGCTCCGGGAGCTCATTCCAATGGTCCACCACTCTTTCAGTGAAGAAGTACTTCCTGGTATCCCCATGAAATTTCCCCCCCCTGATTTTCAACGGATGTCCCCTTGTGGTCGAGGGTCCTTTTAGAAGGAAAACGTCGTCTTCCACCTCTATGTGACCAGTGATGTACTTAAATGTCTCTATCATATCTTCCCTCTCCCTACGTTCCTCGAGAGAGTATAGCCGCAACTTGTGCAGCCTGTCTTCATACGAGAGATCCTTGAGCCCCAGGATCATCCTGGTGGCCATTCGCTGAACCGACTCAACTCTCAGCACATCCTTACGGTAGTGCGGCCTCCAGAATTGCACACAGTACTCCAGATGAGGTCTCACCATGCTTCTGTACAACGGCATAATGACCTCTGGCTTCCGGCTAACAAAGCCTCTATGGATACATCCCAGCATTTGTCTAGCCTTAGATGAAGCCTTCTCCATTTGATTGGCTGATTTCATGTCAAGTGGAGAAGGTTTCATCTAAGGCTAGACAAATGCTGGGATGTATCCATAGAGGCTTTGTTAGCCGGAAGCCAGAGGTCATTATGTACATATTTGAATTGTAATTTTATGCACACAAAAATAAATCAGATCAATGAAAGTCCTATATTACCAGACATAACAAGGTTATTAATTGGACCAGACTGAACCGTTCGAACTACTAAACATTTATAGAGAGCTACACAAGAGGAGGAGACCGTGACTCACCGAGACCCCGAGGGTGAGACACCACACTACACCGAGGACACGGACCTGAGACAGAGGAGGTTGCTGAGGAAAGGGAAGTCTGCTATTGTGGTAGGAGACTCGATCTTGAGAGAGGTAGATAGTCACGTAGCTGGAGGAAGGGAGGACCGGCTAGTGACTTGTCTCCCAGGGGCCAAGACACGAGACGTCTCTGATAGGATCGAGAGGATCCTGGATGGAGCAGAGACAGAGGAGACAGCGGTGATAATCCACGTCGGAACGAATGATGTGAGCCGGAGGAACTTCAGCATGGCCACGCTGACTGACCAGTTCAAGGTCCTGGGACGAAAACTGAAGCGGAATACCCGGAGGGTAGCATTCTCAGAGATCCTACCTGTACTAAGAGCAGATGCAAAGAGGCAGGCAGACCTCCAGGCTGTGAATGCATGGTTGAGGAGATGGTGCCAGGAGGAGGGCTTCCACTTTGTGAGGAACTGGACGTCCTTCTGGGGAAAGAGTAAGCTCTACCGGCGGGATGGCCTGCACCTGAGCACAGAGGGAACTAGACTACTGGCTGCCAATGTGAGGAAGGAGATCGAGAGGGCTTTAAACTGAGGAGAGGGGGAAAGCCGACAGCTGATCTGATGTTGACGCTTCGGACAACAGTATCCAGAACAGATACTGAACGGGCTGACTGCAAGGAGGAAGTAGAGGGACCGGTGGATCTCATGATCAGACAGCGAGGGAAACAACAGGTAAAGGGAGCTTGCTGGGAGGAGGAGGAGACTGAGGGGCATGGAGACACAGGGGGACTGGATGGCAAGAAAGCGAAAGCTGAGGGCATTATAGGGGCTAAACAAGGCGAGGGGGATCGAACAGAGGCCGGGGCCCAGGAGGGGGCAAGAAAACCCAGAGGAAAAGCGGGGAAGTGGAGTGGCGGAAATGTGGGGAAGCTGAAAGCTACAAGGGTAAAGGCGGAGGGCAAAGCAGAAGTACAGGGAACAGGAGAGGCGGCCCAGGTGAATGCAGAGGTGGAGGAAAAACGACGAGACCTGCGGTGCTTCTACACAAATGCAAGAAGCCTCAGGGCCAAGATGGGTGAACTAGAGGTCGTGGCCAAGGGGGAAGACCTGGATATAATTGGAATTACAGAAACATGGTGGACTGAGGAGAATCAATGGGATGTGGCGCTGACGGGGTACAAGCTCTACAGGAGGGACAGGACCCACAAGAAGGGGGGAGGCATAGCACTATATATAAAGAACTCTATCGACTCAGTCGGGATGGATTTGGCAAAGAAGGCAGAGGGGCTGGAATCGCTATGGGTCAAATTGCCGGGAAACAAGGGTGCAGACATAAAACTAGGGATGTACTATCGCCCACCTAGTACGCCAGAAGGAGTCGGACACGACTTGGAAGCTGAACTGAGACAGGAGTGCAGGACTGGAAATGTAACAGTGATGGGGGACTTTAACTACCCGGGGATAGACTGGAGTACGGGTCACTCCAACTGCACTAGGGAAACAGGATTTGTAGAAGCTGTGAGGGACTGCTTCATGGAGCAACTGGTCAGGGAACCGACGCGAGGGAGTGCTACTCTTGACCTCATCCTGAACGGATTAGGGGGGCCTGCAAGCGGGGTAGAAGTGGGAGGACCACTAGGCAACAGTGACCACAATGCGATCAGATTCACATTAGAAAGGGGGACACCCATAGTAAGGAGGACCGCAACAACTGCGCTCAACTTCAAGAAAGGGAACTATGTTGCTATGAGGAAAATGGTGGGGAAGAAGCTCAGAAATATCTTTAGGATGGAGACTGTGGAAAGCGCCTGGACCCTATTCAGGGACACCCTGCAAGAAGCACAAAAAATGTACGTCCCCAATTTCAGGAAAGGCTGCAAGAACAAGCGGTCAAAGGACCCGATTTGGATCTCAGCAGAAGTAAAGAGGGCAATAAATGACAAAAAAGTATCCTTCCAGAGATGGAAAAAGGACCCAACGGAGGAAAACCACCAGGCGCACAGGAAATGCCAAAAAGAATGCCACCGAGAGGTTAGAAAAGCAAAAGGGAAATACGAAGAGGGGCTGGCCAGGGAGGCGAAAAACTTCAAGGCATTCTTCAGTTACGTAAAGGGGAAACGACCAGCGAGAGAGGAGGTGGGGCCGTTGGACGATGGGGATAGGAAGGGAGTGATTAAGGAGGATAAAGAGGTAGCTGAGAGGTTGAACACGTTCTTCTCGTCGGTTTTCACGAGAGAGGACACATCTAATATACCGGACTCAGAGGAGCTCAGGAGTGGGGAACAGGCTGAAAAATTGGAACACATAGAGGTAAGTAAGGAGGATGTCCTCAAACAGATAGACAGGTTAAAATGCGGCAAATCACCGGGTCCGGACGGGATCCACCCAAGGGTTCTGAAGGAACTAAGACAGGAAATAGCGGGCGCAATCCAGCATGTTTGTAACCTATCCTTGAAAACTGGAGAGGTACCAAAGGACTGGAAATTGGCAAATGTCACACCTATCTTCAAGAAGGGATCGAGGGGTGACCCTGGGAACTACAGGCCGGTGAGCCTGACTTCAATTGTAGGGAAGATGGTGGAAGCTATGATCAAGGACGGCATTTGCGAGCACATTGAAAGAAATGGTCTACTGAGAACAAGCCAGCACGGATTCTGTAAGGGAAGGTCGTGCTTAACGAACCTTCTGTACTTCTTTGAGGGAATAAGCAGTCGGGTGGACAATGGGGAACCCATCGACATCATTTACCTCGATTTTCAAAAGGCTTTCGACAAGGTGCCACATGAAAGACTGCTTAGGAAGCTGTGGAACCACGGGGTGGGAGGAGATGTGCACAGATGGATCGAGCACTGGTTGTCGGGTAGACTGCAGAGGGTTGGAGTAAAGGGCCAATATTCTGACTGGCGGGGAGTCACAAGCGGTGTGCCACAGGGATCGGTGCTGGGGCCGTTACTCTTCAACATATTTATCAATGACCTGGAAAAAGAGGCAAAATGCGAGGTCATAAAATTTGCAGATGATACCAAACTGTGCGGCAGAGTTAGGTCCAGGGAGGAGTGTGAGGACCTGCAAAGGGACCTGGAGAAGCTGGAGGACTGGGCAGACAAATGGCAAATGCGCTTCAATGTGGAAAAATGCAAGGTCATGCATATAGGGAAAAAGAACCCGTTGTTCAACTACAAAATGGGGGGGGCATTGTTGGGAGACAGCAGACTTGAGAGAGACTTGGGTGTGCTGGTGGATGCATCACTGAAGCCATCTGCACAGTGTGCAGCAGCCGCGAAAAAAGCCAACAGGATGCTGGGCATCATAAAGAGGGGCATCACAACCAGGACGCGGGAAGTCATCATGCCATTGTATCGAGCGATGGTGCGTCCGCATCTGGAATACTGCGTGCAGTATTGGTCGCCATACCTCAAGAAGGACATGGCGGTGCTTGAGAGAGTCCAAAGGAGAGCGACAAAACTGGTAAGAGGGCTGGAACACTGCCCATACGCCGAGAGGTTGGATAAGCTGGGGCTCTTCTCCCTGGAAAAAAGGAGGCTCAGGGGAGATATGATAGAGACCTTCAAGATCATGAGGGGCATAGAGAGGGTGGATAGGGACAGATTCTTCAGACTGAAGGGGACAACAGGTACGAGGGGGCACTTGGAGAAACTGAAGGGAGATAGGTTCAAAACAAATGCAAGGAAGTTTTTTTTCACCCAGAGGGTCGTGGACACTTGGAATGCGCTGCCGGAGGAGGTGGTCGGGCAGAGTACGGTACAGGGATTCAAACAGGGATTGGACGGATTCCTGAGGGATAAAGGGATCGTGGGATACTGAGAGAAGTATCCAGGAAATAAGTATAGAAACCCGACCAGGTCGTGCATGTGCAAAACCGGAGGGTTAGGACTTCGATGGGAAGATAGGACTTCAATGGGAAACCAGGGTGGCAAGGGGGCCCCTTCTGGTGATTCAGACAGGTGACCTGTTTGGGCCGCCGCGGGAGCGGACTGCTGGGCATGATGGACCTATGGTCTGACCCGGCGGAGGCACTGCTTATGTTCTTATGTTCTTATGTATGGATACACATTAGAGATAGTCCTTGCACCATAGAGTTTACAGTCTAGTTAAGACAGACAAACAAGTCAGGCACTCGGAGAGAGCCAGAGATGAGTTTAAAGCCTTAAAGTTAGTTTGTTGCAGGTTTCCAGGTCTCGCTATATCTTGTCAGGTAGAAGCCCATGTTTCAGCCACCATGCTGTGGCTTTTTTCACGGTATGCTGTGAGGTCTGCAGTTTGCCTTTGTAAATAGTGGGTCCATTGACCTGATTGGGAATAGGGTAGTCCGGTGGTCAACAATCTGAATTTTGGTGGGAAAGTCAGTTGGTCACAAATTTGAATTCATGTGGAGAACGTTTTACACTCACCAGAAACTTTTCCATTCTGTGAGAAAAAAATCCCCCAACACAGAGACCAACTGATTTTCCCACCAAAATTCAAATTTGTGACCAACCGACTTTCCCAGCAAAATTCAATTGGTGACCAATGGACTGCCCTGTTCCCAATCAGGTCAGTGGACCCACTATTTACAAAGGCAATCTTCAGACCTCACAGCATACCCTGAAGAAAGCCACAGCATGGTGGCTAAAATGTCGGTTTCTATCTGATGCGACGCAGCGAGACCCAGAAACCTGCAACAAGCACAATGGTAGCTGCGGAAACCCTGAGAGAACCTTAAAGGTAGCTTCATAGGTGGAAGTTTAATTGAAAACAGGAATCACTTTACTTAGGGGCTCTTTTGCTTAGCATATGAAAAACAGTTTAACGTGGTTCGTGGTATTTTGTCTGTTTGTGAACGTTAACAGAGGAATTCTATATGTAGCATTTGATATTAGGTACTACTTCTGGACTGAGTTTTCAGCACAGAACTACTATTTATTATTTCTGTAGCGCTACTAGACACATGCAGCGCTATACATTAAACTATCCCCTTCCAATTTTTCCGAATGCCCTCTTGTTCTTATATGTTTTGAAAATTTGAAGAATCTATCTCTCTCTATGCCCTTCATGATCTTGTAGGTCTCTATCATGTCTCCTCTGAGTTTCCGCTTTTCCAGGGAGAAGAGCTCCAGCCTCTCCACTCTTTCAGTGTATGAAAGGTTTTCAATGCCCTTAATCATTCGTGTCGCTCTCCTCTGGTTGTATCCACCAGTACACCCAAATCTCTTTCAAGGTTACTTCCCTCTGAAAGAGATTTGGGTATACTGGTGGATACAACAATGAAGTCAATGGCGCAATGCGCAGCAGCCGCGAAGAAGGCAAACAGAATGTTGGGTATTATTAAAAATGGTATTACGACCAGAACAAAAGAAGTCATCCTGCCGTTGTATCGGGCAATGGTGCGCCCACACCTGGAGTACTGTGTTCAGTATTGGTCACCGTACCTTAAGAAGGATATGGCAATACTTGAGAGGGACCAGAGGAGAGCGACACGAATGATTAAGGGCATGGAAAACCTTTCATACACTGAAAGATTGGAGAGGCTGGAGCTCTTCTCCCTGGAAAAGCGGAGACTCAGAGGAGACATGATAGAGACCTACAAGATCATGAAGGGCATAGAGAGAGATAGATTCTTCAAATTTTCAAAACATATAAGAACAAGAGGGTATTCGGAAAAATTGGAAGGGGATAGATTCAAAACAAATGCTAGGAAGTTTTTCTTTACTCAGCGGGTGGTGGACACCTGGAATGCGCTTCCAGAGGACGTAATAGGGCAGAGTACGGTACTGGGGTTTAAGAAAGGATTGGACAATTTCCTGTTGGAAAAGGGGATAGAGGGGTATAGATAGAGGATTACTGCACAGGTCCTGGACCTGTTGGGCCGCCGTGTGAGCGGACTGCTGGGCACGATGGACCTCAGGTCTGACCCAGCAGAGGCATTGCTTATGTTCTTATGTAAGAGACGGTCCAGAAAAGCAATCTAATGGATGCAGGCACTGAATTGGGAGCAGAATCAGAATATGAAGGTTATTATTGGAAGAACTAAGGCCAGTACTGGGCAGACTTGAACGGTTTATGTCCTGTATATGGCTATTCGGCTTAGGATGAGTTGGGGAAGGCTTTGATGGAAACTCCAGTAATTTGGGATGGACTAGATAGGCTGGAATAAGCTTCGACGGCAACTCCAGTAGTTGGAACCTAAGCAAAGTGCTGGTTGTTGAAAAGCTGCCTGGACCCCTGGACATGTCCTCAAAAAGTAGAACATGTCCGGGGAAATCCAGACGTCTGGTAACCCTAACAACGCCTAAGTCATCCATGCCTATTCTCTGACTCTAACCACACCTATGTTATAGGTAGGTGTCAATAGGCATCAGAGGGTGCCCCCCCCCCCCACTTAGACGTCACTAGGCATCCTGAGAGTTTGGCGCCAAACTCTTAATTGCTAATTCTTTTTTGATCGGATGAAAACTGGTGCGGTCAATTACCATTCCAAGCCAATTAAAATAAAACTTGCCCGGGGATTCCAAAGTTAGGCACTGAAAGGCATCCACGATTAGGGTGCCTAACATAGATGCCACTTATAGAATTTCCATATGGATCAGCAAAAGGGCCATAACATTGGAAGGGACATGTGTGGGTCAGTGGCGTTCTCTTGAGCTACCTGCAGTGTTATATAATAGTGCAGGCTTGCACCAAACTTGTACATCAGAATTTACGCATGGTTTCGATTGGGCCCAAAGATGAGTGCAGTTCACAGCGCTACGTGCTGTTTTATAAAGGGCGCCCATCCTGGAACACTGGTTATAGAATACCATTCAGTGCCGATCATTTTCTGTGCCAGATTTTGAGTGCTATTTATTGAATCCCACCCACAGCGCGCGTTAACTATTTTTCAAATATAATTTTTCATAGAGGGCATGTCATGGGTATGGAAGCGTTAACCAGCTAGCATGATCACATTAGCGCGAACTAACAGCTGACCTTGAATTAATGCAGGAGCACTTAGCACCTCCTAAATTGGAGATAAAGGCTCCTGTATTAATTTTTTTATTTTTTATTTTTGCAAGATCCCACATGCCAATATAAAATTGTGCAGGACTTCAAAAAAGAAAAAAGCCCTATTTTAAGGGCTTGTTTGAAATGGACTTAGCGTACAGGAAAGTTTCACATTAGCGAGCACTGAGACCCAAATTCTTTAAAATGCATGCAAATATATGCGCATTGCTGATTTGTGCATGCAACTTAATGGTTTAACAAGATAACTGGCACCAATAATTGGCAATTAACACCTAATAGTTGCAATTGGCACTGATTAAAATTTATGCACTTAACGTTGTAAGCATCCACTATAATAAAACCTTTAGCGCACATGCGCACTTCAATCTGCGTGCGTCCAAAAATTTAAATTTAAAAAATTTAAATTGAATCAGGTTGGGCAGACTGGATGGACCATTTGGGTCTTTATCTGCCATCATCTACTATGTTACTATGTGATCCGTGCTTCCATGCCGCGCATGTGCAGTGCTTGCCTCAGCTGATTTCCTGCCCCGATCTCCGACACTGGCTGACTTTCTGCCTTATGACTATGCCTCTTCTTATCACCCCCGGACCAGCAGCAGTAGTAGCCATGGTTTCATCAAGCAGCCGCTTGGCATTTGCTAGGCCGGCCCACTTCGATAATGCAAGGCGAGCCGGCCTAGCAAAAGCCCCAAGACTGCCCGGCCTAGCGGATGCTGGACAGGGAGCAGGGAAGGGAGAAGGGGTATTACAGGACAGGGGGAGCAGGGAAGGGGTACTGCTGGACAGGGGGAAGGTAAAAAGAAGGGAGAAGGGCTACTGCTAGACAGGGGGAGCAGGGAAGGGGTGTTTCTGGACGGGAGAGGGACATAAAGAAAGAAAGACAGTCAGACTGCGGGCAGGGAGAGAGACAGAAAGAAAGAAAGAGAAAAAAAGAAAAAGAAATGCCTAAGTCTACACATCTATTCTAGCACCCTTTAATGTAATGGGCTAAAAAACTTGTATTCTATATAGTGGTAAGCATAAATTCTAGTGTGTGAATCTCAAAAGGGGGCATGGCTAGGGGAGAAGCACGGGTGGCTCATGAGCATTCATAAAAGTTAGGCGCACTGTTACAGAATACAACTTAGGTGCAAGTAATTAGGCCTGGTTTTCATTGCCCTAAATGGGTGCGTCTAAATGTTAGTCATGCATACAGGTGTTAAGCGTGATTCTATAAACTGCATATAACTGTGGAGGCGTTTTATAGAATTGCACTAAGGACTAGATTCTCTAAGTGACGCTATTGTCAGCGGCTGCCTTAAAAGCGGCAGCCTACTATGTTTCATTCACATGATGGTGCCATTTAGAGAATTGCACCTCCAGCAAAGGTAGGCACCGGAAATGTACGCCGGGATTTTCAAGACCTACATTTCCGATGCCTACCTTTGAGATGAATCATTGAAACAAAAAGAGTCAAGAAAAGTATGCAATAACTTGTGAGTTTCATGATAAAGAATGACACGATGACGGTTACCCACAGGTTGCTGCGGGTAACCCGCAGGAACGGGGAGGAAAAAAGACTGATCGCCATGTGTCTGGGGACAAGGCCATTCACCACCCCATGGAGTTACACTTCTCCCTCGTTATTCGCGGGGGATACGGGCAGAGCCGGACCGCGAATGGTGAAAAACCACGATTATCCGGCTCTGACCCACCCCCACCACCCTGCCGCCTTTCCGGCCATACCTGGTGGTCTAGAGGGCTTTCGGGGCAGGAGCGATCTTCCTACGCTCCTGCCCCGTGCAGATCGCTATGAGAAAATGGCTGCTGTGAGTTCCCATAGTCTCTCGAGACTATGACGGGAACTCCCTACAGCCATTTCCTTATGGTGATCTGCACGGGGCAGAAGCGTAGGAAGATTGCTCCTGCCCCGAAAGCCCGCTAGACCACCAGGTAAGGCCGGGAAGGCGGCAGGGAGGTAAAAAATATGTTTGTTTTTTTTATTTTCCCCCTCCCCAGAAAAAAAATCGCGATTATGTGAAATCGCGAGTGCAGAAACCGTGAATGGGGAGGGGGAAGTGTATTTTGTAACCCTCAAAAAGACAAAAATAGTATCCGCTGTATGGAGCGCAATTGACAGGGCACCATTTTCCTGTACACACTTGTCGGTGTGCGCATATGACGGGGCGCGATTGACGGGGTGCGATTGTCCTGCGCGTCTTTGTCAGGCCACGGACTAATCAACGCAAGACAATGTGGCTGTGCTAAGCAATTACAGCAGAAGGGGTCTGATTCTAGAAATGATGCCTACCGGTAGACGCCTATCCAGTTAAACACCTAATTTACCCCCCCCCTTTTATAAAACCCTAGTGTGGTTTTAAGCGCCAGCCATGGCGGAACAGCTCCGATGCTCATAGGAATTCTATGAGCGTCGGAGCTGTTACCACCATGGCCGGCACGAAAAACCATGCTACAGTTTTGAACAAAGGGGGGGGGGGGGGGTGTAATTTGTTTGATTCAATTGGGGCTGTAAATCATTAGCCGTCTAACTCGGTAGGTGCCATGTAGATGTTTACACTGAGGTGCCTACCCGAAAAGTGGGCATGGTCAAGGGCAGAGTTTGGCCATGGAATGAGTTAGACCAGACATGGGCATCTCTGGTCCTCGAGGTCCGGAATCCAATCGGGTTTTCAGGATTTCCCCGATGAATATGCATTGAAAGCGGGGCATGCAAATAGATCCCATGCATTTTCATTGGGGAAATCCTGACAACCCGACTGGATTCCGGCCCTCGAGGACTGGAGTTGCCCATGTCTGAGTTAGGCGCTAATATTTTAGGCCAAGAAAACCCTGGCCTAATATACCGGCACCTAAGTTGCAGATGCCGAGTGGCCCCTAACTTTGAATGCCAGAAAATAGGTGCCGGTTTCCTAGGCATCTACCGTTTTAGGCATAGTTTATAGAATCAGGCCCAAGATGTCCACTCTTTGCCCCTCCGGATGTGCTGCTTAGCCAATAAGTATTATTTTTATAGTACACTGGTAGCATGCGCACAACCTGAAGTTGCCCTGGGACAGGGGTAGGCAATTCCGGTCCTCGAGAGCCAGAGCCAGATCAGGTTTTCAGGATATCCACAATAAATATGCATGGAGATAGATTTGCATCTCAAGGAGGCAATGCATGCAAATCCATCTCATACATATTCATTGTGGATATCCTGAAAACTTGACCTGGCTCCGGCTCTCGAGGACCGGAATTGCCTACCCCTGCCCTAGGACACCTCACCACACACCGCAGTATACCATTTTTTTTTGTTGTTGTTGCAGTAAGCATGCGTTAGTGCTTAATGCAATTTTTGAAAAGGGCCTTTTAGTTTTTAAATGCAGTAGTTTGGCACTGGTAGTGTGTTTTGAGCTTTTATTTTTGTTTTGTTTTTTACTCGGTTTTTATTCCTGATGCTGTGATTTTTTTAACACATTTTAGCAGAGAATAACCAGAGCAGTGGTTTCTTTGAATTGCTCCATTTCCAAGCTGACAAACTGAAGTGTGTGTGGTTTTTTTTTTCCAGTGGCAAAGGATGGGTGGAACAAAGTGTGTGTGGGGAGGGGGAGGACAGTTGCCCCAGGTGCAACTCAGCAAAGGATATAAATTTCCCTGTGAGCTCAAGAAGCTTTTAGGAGCCACAGGGGAGGCAGAGCCCACATTCCCTGACTGCTGCTGCCACCATCAGGTCTGGGATCAGGCTCAACAGCCTCAAGTACTGCAAGGTAATGGGGACTGGTGGCAGCATGAACCGAAGGGACCTGGAAGCGAGATGTTATTAAACCATGGTTTCCTTCCCAAATAGAATTCAAGCAAACCAAATTCTAAAAATATCCCACAGATTGCAAACTGCCATACGGTAGTCACCACAAGAATTATGAATGCACCGTAATATTTGCAGTCTTGAAAAACTGCAAAATAATTAATGGGCTTGTCAAGCTCCTTGGCAGTGCTGTGTACGGTAATCCTGCCAAAGCATGACAGTCCTAATTCTCCATATTAGTAGGAAAATACCCGTCGATATTAAATGTTAAACGTGATAAGACCTTGTTATACTTAATTGATACTTCTGCTGCTAAGCACAGAAGCACGGGGAGCAAAAAAAGACATTTCTGGCTATTTTTTCTTAAGTGAAAAATATGTAAATCGCTTTGAAAAATAAAAGTGGGGAATGCTTCCTACCGCTAAATGGGTGAATGATTTGATTTTCTCCACCCCTGGGTGAATGATTTAGGTGGCCTTGACCCCGGTGTGACTGCAGGGATTAATGTGGTATAATGATTGCTGAGGCTATCATTGTAGCAGGCATCATTAATTATCCTTATTGATTGGAGCTTTCAAAGATAAAGCATTATGCTGACTGGAAAATACCCTGTTCCTGCAAGGTCAAGGCGAAAACAGGGAAGCTAAATAATTGTATTAACAGACAAAGAAATAAAAATAACCTCTCACAGAACTGTGTAATTAAGATCCCATTACAACATTTATTCCTGTTTACAAAGTGACAGGATTCTCCTTGTCAACCACTTTTCCTGGAAAATTGCTCCAGCACAACATAATCACTTTAGAGCTGGTAATTGGAACAGAGCATTAAAAGGGGGATCAGTTTCCTTCGAAGTCTGTGATTTGCTTCAGCTAACTGACTTTATCTATAGAACTGCAAGGCCTACGGTATCATGTCTAAAAATATTAACGATATGTTAAAACAAAATGGATTAAATGAAAGAAATAACTGACTCTCAATCCTAGAGTATTTTGGTACGATGAACTGGAGTGATTTCCCAAGGATATGTACCCGTCTTCTTTAGGAATGTGTGTATACCTGTGTGTAAGTCCACATCAACAAAAAGATCCCACTATTCAAAGCATAAGGTGTGAATTGGGGAGGAAAAGCATCTCAGAAACCTGCTTGGCGATATGGAATAAACCTCAGCCAAGTCTGACAAGGTTCCACGTTTCATTCATTGATCCTGAAAAATCTCCCCTTCCCTATTTTCTAATTTTTTATTCTTCGTGTATTTTATTTATCTTTTTATTCTTTAAAAAAACCTTTTTAAAAATTAATTATATTCTTTTCTTTAAAATGTGCATATATAAGTTATTCTTTATGGATTACTTATCTTCAATGAAGAATAAAAAATTAGAAAATAGGGTTGGTAGGAAGGATACTGGGCACCTTGAAACAGAGAGGGTAGGAAAATGCTGAGCACCTGATGGAAGGGGTGGGGCTAGGGAAGGAAAGAAGAGATGCTGGGTACCTGGTGGAGAGGTAAGGAGAAGAAGGGGAGATGCTGGACATATGAAAAGGTATGAAAAGGAAAGGAGTATGAAAAGGAACATAAGAATAGCCTTACTGGGTCAGACCAATGGTCCATCAAGGCCAGTAGCCCAGGTCACTAGTACCTGGCCAAAACCCAAGGTGTAGCAATATTCCCTGCTACCGATCCAGAGCAAGCAGTGGCTTCCCCCATGTATTTTTCAATAACAGACTATGGACTTTTCCTCCAGGAGCTTATCCAAACCTTTCTTAAAACCAGCTAAGCTATCCGCTCTTACCACATCCTCTGGCAATGCGTTCCAGAGCTTAACTATTCTCTGAGTGAAAAAAAATTTCCTCCTATTGGTTTTAAAAGTACTTCCCTGTAACTTCATCGAGTGTCCCCCCAGTCTTTGTAATTTATGACAGAGTGAAAAATCAATCCACCTTGGGCATCAGATACTGTTGGACAAGCCCCATTAGCAGTTATATTCCAAAGGCTAACAGTATAACTATCCAGGAAAAATTAGGACAGAAAAATTGCTGTCTGAACTTCATCTGGATAGTTATCCAGATGGTGGTTTGGATATTGCCAGATAAAAGTAGCATTGCCCACTCTATCTGGATATTCAGCCATGTTCATTATCTGGATAATGGTGCTGAATATTCAGGATTTAAAAAAAAAGCCACAGCTACCATTTATAAAAATTGCTGACTCTAAATTTAAATATTGGTCCAATCAAATAAATGCATTGTTTTTCACCCTTAGTTTACAAATGGTCATGGCCAAAATTATACACACACAATGGAAACCCTGTGCACTTTTAACCAGGCAGAGTACAGCAATTTTCAGACAAATCCATTTTGCCAGCTGCGTTACTATTTGCCAGGATAAATGTCCTTGAAAATTAGGGTCTTTGCCCAAAGAATTACTTTTGAGGACAGTTTCTGTTCTTTACGGCCCCTTTCATCAAGCTGCGCTAAAGGTTTTTAGCGCGAGCCAGCATGGTAAATTCTCTGACGCTCATGGAATTCCCATGAGCACTGGAGCACTTACCTTGCCAGCCCACACTAAAAATCTCTAACACGGCTTGATAAAAGTGGAGGTTAACTACCAAAGAAAAAAATTTGTAAAGTTCTAGAAACAGGAGACAGTGAAGAAAGTAGTAGTATACATTTCTATTTTAACTGATGAAATTCTTAATTTGGGAAAAAGCAGAAAGGAAGTAGGAACTGCATTGTTAGTTGTCAAGATATATAAAAGTTGGATGGAAAGCTTTTGAATGAAATTTTGCTAATACTGTTGGTATCCCTATCGGAATCTGAGAGAACAGAAAAACTTTTCTACCCAACTATTTAATTTTTTTTTTCTCCAATCGTTTTGACCTACCATACTCTGAAACATTCTTGTGTTGGTAATCCTGGTTAACTTCTTCAGTTTTTTACTCTCCCTAGTTCGAATTCCAAATACAAGGGTTCTTCAAAAAGTTCCCGCACTTTCATATTTTCACGGGAAATGGTTGGGGGCCGGAGAAGTGGTAAGAGGGCTTGCCTTAGAATGTCATGCGAGTAGTCAGTCAGGCAAGCTGGCTCACCTTGCAGGTAGTGAGGTAATTTGCTTTTGAAATATTTAATAGATGGTGTTTAGAAAAAATGTGGAAACTTTATGAAGATCCCTCGTATGTTTAAACTTCCAGACTAGGCAGGTTGTTCCTCTGTTTTGTCTCTGCCCCCTGGAGTCTGATTCTGCTTCCTGATTGAATTACTTGCCCACCGTCCTCTGCTAGGCAGAACTCCATTTTGGGTTTTGATTTGGAACCAGCTGCCGGGCAGGTAAACAGAAATGTGCAGAACTCAGAGGTTTTGGCATTCTTCACAGTCCCCAACTTTCAGGTAAAATGACTCAATGTTAACAGTCAGTCGGTATTCGAGAATTCTTACCCTTTGAGGACAATACTGCCTCTAGTGTTTCAGGCATTATAATACTCTCTAGGTCAAGGTTAGTGCTTTTATGAATTTATGTGCACACATGTAAATAGACTCAGACAGACACATTTTTGACTGAATTCTATATATTGTGCCTAACAAAATTGGCGCTGAAAAAAATCTGCCTAAGTGCCGCAGGGCTCAGTCCTGGGCCCGATTCTATTCAACTTATTCATAAGAGATATGACGCAAGGACTTAAAGGAAGAATATCACTGTTCGCCAATGACGCCAAACTTTGCAACATAGTAGGCAAAAGCTTATTACCTGATAATATGACACACGACCTACTGCTGCTGGAACGATGGTCAACTACTTGGCAGCTAGGCTTCAATGCTAAAAAAATGCAAGATAATACACCTGGGTAAGAGAAACCCGCGCAGAACTTATGTACTAAATGGTGAGACCTTGGTTAGGACAAAGGCAGAACGCGATCTAGGGGAGATCATTAGTGAGGACATGAAGGCTGCCAATCAAGTGGAGAAGGCTTCCTCCAGGGCAAGACAAATGATGGGTTGTATCCGGCGTAGAGGTTTTTTCAGCAGGAGACCTGAAGTCATAATGCCGTTATACAGATCCATGGTGAGGCCTCACTTGGAGTACTGTATTCAGTTCTGGAGACCACACTACCGTAAGGACATGCAGAGGATCGAGTCGGTTCAGCGAATGGCCACCAGGATGGTCTTGGGGCTCAAAGATCTCACGTATGAAGAAAGACTAAAAAAATTGCAGCTGTACTCACTTGAGGAAAGAAGAGAACGGGGAGACATGATTGAAACGTATAAGTACATCACGGGACGTATCGAGTCGGAAGATGATATCTTCAGTCTCATGGGGCCCTCGACCACCAGAGGGCATCCGCTGAAAATCAGGGGAGAGAAGTTTAGTGGCGACTCCAGAAAGTACTTCTTCACCGAAAGAGTGGTGGATCATTGGAACAGACTCCCACTTCAGGTGATTGAGGCCAGCAGCGTGACGGATTTTAAGAGAAAATGGGATACTCATGTGGGATCTTTAAGGGAGTGAATTCAGGGGGGCGGATACTTGGAATGGGCAGACTTGGTGGGCTATAGCCCTTTTCTGCCGCCATTTTCTATGTTTCTATGTTTCTATTCTATAAATGACACTTAAAATTAGGCACACTGTATAGTGATTACACCCGGGAGCCACAACTAATTTTAGGCATGGCCATTTGTACCAATGGAAATGCGGTACAAATCCTCAGGCCTCCAGTCTTTCATGTGTCCCTCTCCAGCCTTCCCTAAGTCTCTCCTGTGCTCCCAGCTGGCCTTCACCTGTATTCACAGCTGCCTGAAACAGCTTCTCTCTCCTGCCACTTGGTACAGGGGGTTCAGGAAGTCTCATGGGATTTGAAACCGCAAGGCTTCCTCAACTTCCTGCACCACATGGCTCAAGTATATTCAGAGCCCAATCACTGTGCAGGAGAGAGAAACAGTTTTGGGCAGTGTGGCAGTAAGCTAAAAAGAAAATAAAATAAAATTTCAGAGATATGAAATCCAGGGAGCCAGGATGTAATTTCTACATGCATGGTAACTTGGCCAAGGCCATTTTTTACCTCAGCTTAGTTTAATGACCCCTTATTTAGGGATTGGGACTTGTATACTGCCTTTTTGTAGTTATACAACCGCAGTAAAAAAGCATTTTACATCACGTCCTTCAAGCCTTTTCTCTGTCTGTCCCAGTGGGCTCACAATCTATCTAATGTACCTGGGGCAATGGGGATTAAGTGACTTGCCCAGGGTCACAGGGAGCAGAGTGATGTTTGAACCCACAACCTCAGTGTGCTGAGGCTGTAGCTTTAACCACTGCACCACTCTAGAAATCAAAATGTAGTAAAAGTGAGCTAAGTATGGGACAATCAAGCCATTGTCAAGCCAATCCCAAGTATGGGACAATCAAGCCAAGATTGGCTCTTAGGCATTGGTGGAATGAGGCATTATGATGTCACAATACCAGTTCTGTTTATCAGAGGCTGAAGCTTTTCACACTGTTTATTTATTCAATTTTCTATATTCTCCCAGGGGAGCTCAGAACAGTTTACATGAACTTATTCAGGTACTCAAGCATTTTCCCTTTCTGTCCCAGTGGGCTCACAATCTATCTACTGTACCTGGGGCAATGGGTGGGGGGATTAAGTGACTTATCCATGGTCACAAGGAACAGCGCAGGGCTTGAACCCACAATCTCATGGTGCTGAGGGTGTCGCTCTAACCACTACGCCACACTCTCCTCCACTTAAAATTAGGCATGTTCCATGTATTTTAAGTACATGAACATTTGAAGGCCAGTCCGTGGGTGATGTAGAGCAGTGTTCTTCAACCACAGGTTCGTGGACCGGTCCGGTCCACAGAAATTTCCTGCTGGTCCACAGGGCCAGCATGTGCATCAGGTCCAAAACAGTTTTCTTCAACCGCCGGTCCACGGTGCGATCAATGCGGCATTATCTTTGAGCCAGCTCCCTCTTCCTCACTGATTCAGTGCACAAAGCCACGGGCGCATCCTGCGCCTGAACCAGAAGCCTTCTCTCTAGCGTTGCAACGTCAGAGGGTAGGCTTCCAGATGAGGCATGGGACGCGCAAGGAATGAAGAAGAGGGAGCCGGCCTGAAGATAATACCGAGGGCGGCATAAAATGGCCAGGTGGGAGCAGGCCAGAAGGTAAGGCATAGCATGGAGGGAGGGAGACAACAAAGGTAGGGGGGAATAATTTTATTTTTGAATTTAGTGATTGAATTATGTCAGTTTTGAGAATTTACATCTGCTGTTAACCATTATGTGTTGTTAATAAGATTATATTGTGTATCTGTGAAAAATGAATGAAAAAATAGTGTTACAATTAGTACTATTATGGGGGTGGGATCTAGGGTGGAGATTGGGAAGAGATGGGCGGGGTCTGACCCTCGATATAGCCCAGTATTCTTCAACCACCGGTCCATGGACCGATGCCGGTCCACAGAATAATTCTTTTATTTCTGCTGGTCCATAGGTGTAAAAAGGTTGAAAAACACTGATGTAGAGGGTATGTTTTAACATGCTTATGATGACTCCATCCATTGAATATGTTGAACATATTTTATTTAGCCTTAAATATTTTCTTTATTTTGACAAATTAGCCTTAAATATAACTTTTTATGACAGTAGTACTATGAATTATTTCCATTATTGTCACTCCAGAGATCAAAAGGAGTTTGGTTGAAACAAGTCCATAAAGATTAAAGAAATTATAGAACAAATTTACAAATACATTCTTTTGAAATTAAACTTCACCTCCCTCTCTCCAAAATTTATGCTTAAATTCATCATCACAACAAATAATTCCAAAATAGCATGTTACATATCATGCGATGATATCATAGGATAATGCATTATTCCCCTCCCCCTTTATAAAACCGTAACGCAGTTTTTAGTGCTAGCCTCAGTAGTAACAGCTTTGACACTCAAAGAATTTCTATAAGCACTGGAGCTGTTACCGCCACAGCTGGCGTTAAAAACCGCACTACGGTTTTGTAAAAGGGGGGAGGGGGGGTATATTTTAAACTACCCTAATTTAAGTATGTTGAATTCAACTGCGGAATCAAAGTGGACAGCTAACTAAGGAGTTCCAGCTTTTTAAAATTAGCTGCAGATTAAATTTTGGCCAGTTAGCATTTCTTTCATGAGCAGTAATGTTAAAGTGTGCAAGAAATTTCTTTTATTTAAAACTCATTGAGAGTGATGACCCATTAACAATTGCTGAAGGTATTTTAAGCACTGAGAAATTAACTCTTGGCATAACAATACATTAAATCATAATGTGCATGGTTTAAATGTTATTAATCAGTGGCCAGAGAGATCAAAGAAATCTTGAATCACAATGGCATACAAACCACCAAGGAATCGAGGAGAAAAGCGCTGCTAGGTGGAAATAATGGAGCTGATGCACTTTCTCACAGAATAATTCATGGGTTAGTAGCCATTTTGTGCAAAATTTAGCAAGACTACAAATACACTCCTAATTCATTTAAATCTGTAGCTAAATTCTACATACATTATTTTCGTGGGCTTCCACAGTGTATGGATGCCTGGTAATGGCAATTAGGCCAAATGTTCTAAAAACAATCTTCCTTCATTTAATGGCAGTATCTGTTTAATGGTACTATTGGCCCCATTTCAAAGAGTATCCAGGCATTTATTTTTAAAATCTGTTTTGGGCTAGTGGCCAAGGTACCTCACCAGTATCCTAGTCTGGGGTTACATATAAACATCAATGCATGTCTTGGGAAACCCTCCTCCCCTCGAGCCAAGACCTACTCTTAAAAAAAAACTGCTGGACCGAAAACAAAACCACCCTTTGGCTCTCCTCCTCTGACCCTCAAGTCTTGGAACTTTGAAGGGTCTAGGCGTGATCCCTGCTGACTTCTGCCCTCTGCCTGTCAGGAATAAGAGATGTCATTTTGCAAAATGGCCCGCTGGAGTGAAACAACTTCCTTTCTCCTTTATTTCAGTCAAGTTAAGTTAAAAAAAAATTTTTTTTTGTTAATTTATGAGCTTTATTTAGAACTTTTTGGGAGTTTGTTCTACACTGCTAAGGACACTTGAGATTTTGTTGAAGTCTATTTCATCCCCTTTCTACCAAATGAAGATGGTGCAATGATAGATGATTGAAAACACTCATAGGGGAGTATTCCCCGACTCGTGATTTTCTCAACGTTACACGGTTCTGAGCACCGCTTTGGTTACAAAGGCTGAAATAGTCAAAGTTCCTATTTTTTGTTTTGATTTTGCAAAATGGCGGCAGAAGGGCAAGACCACATAGGATCATGTTTTCCCCCTTTAGGATTCTGAAATTGAGTGTGAGCCAGGGGAAGAGTCTTGGTACAAAGAAAGAATGACTTCTGGGCAGCTGGACTGGTGTTTACATTAAGTCTCGGACATAAGAACTGGTTCCTCCCTTCCCCTGTGTATTGCATGTAAAAATAGGCATTATCCCCTCCACCCCAAATTCTGTAAATGGTGCTCAAAATAGCCTGTACAAATTTAGGGGCATGCCCAATTTGTATGCACAATTTAATCGGGTAATGAGCCAATTAGCACCTACAATTGGGCAGTAACAATTACTGGTAGTAATTGGCAGGAATTTGAATTTACACACTTCCCACTAGATACTATTCTATAAAGATGCACGCACAGAACTGAAAAGGAGCATGGCCATGGGAGGGGCACAAGCAGGTTGGGGTATTCACTTAAGATGTACCTAGCATTAGAGCAGTGTATCGCAAACTGTGTGCCTCCTGAGATTTCAGGTGTGCTGCGACACACTGGCGAGGAGGAGATTACAGGAGGAGATCACTGGACGTGCCTCTCGCTGTGAGAGGCATGTTCTATAGGCAGTCAGCTGGCACAGATGACTCTCCTCCTCGCCAGCGCCTCTCTGCCTCTCCCCACACCTCCCCTGCTCCCGAATCCCTCCACCGAACCAGGTCGCAGCCGGATGGGTTTCCGTGCGTGCGCGGACATTGACACGATGCCATTGATGTGATGACATCACACATGCATGTGATGTCATCACATCAAAGACCGCGCACCGGGGCACTGGGTTTAGTGTGCCGCTGGCTGGAAAGTTTGCAAGACGCTGCATTAGAAAATTCAGTGGATCTGAGCCTAATTAAAGCAAAGGGATTTACACTAAATTTCAGTTAGTGTTAATCCTCGTACCCAATTTTGGGCATGGATTTTGGCGCTAGGTGTTATTCTATAAACTGTGCCCAACTCGGAGTGCCATTTATACAAGAGCATTCATTCCTGGATTCTATAAATGGTGCCGTGATTGGCAGATGGCCACAAAAGAGGCGCCAATCGCACTTCGATCAGGCGACAGCGCCGTTTATAAAATCACGGCTATATACACATAGGCGCCCGAAATGTAGGCCAGAGTTTTCAAGGCCTACATTTCCGATGCCTATCTGTGACAAGAATCGTGACTACGGTGGCGCCTACCAACACCTAAGGGTACTTCTGGCATTAACCATGGCTATTTTACCCATAGGCGCCAGTAGACGCCTCCGTTGCGGTGGTTCCAGTGTCGTTTCTGGAGGCACCATCTTTTTTTTAATGACATTTTAATTGCTTTTAATTGACGCAATTAATTGTGACATTGATTAAAGGCAATGAAACCGATTAAAACCAGCACTTTTAGGGCACCTAATGGCACTTAACTAGCCTCAGTGCTCATTTTTTTTTTCAGCACCCAAATCTGGGCACCATTCATTGAATCTAGTCCAATGACTTCTGTTTATCCATATTTTACTCAAGCGTGCCTAGGGAAATCTTATGAAAGTTTATTTGAAAACATCCATTGGACAATACTCGGACTGGAAGAGCGTCACCAGTGGAGTGCTGCAGGGCTCGGTGCTTGGACCCGTGCTCTTCAACATCTTTATAAACGATCTGGACATAGGTATGACGAGCGAGGTGATTAAATTTGCGGACGACACAAAGTTATTCAGAGAAGTGAAGACACAGGGGGATTGCGAAGATCTGCAACATGACATAATCAGGCTCGAGGAATGGGCATCGACATGGCAGATGAGGTTCAACTTGGATAAGTGCAAAGTGATGCATGTCGTGAACAAAAATCTCATGCACGAATATAGGATGTCCGGGGCGGTACTTGGAGAGACCTCCCAGGAAAGGGATTTTGGAGTTCTGACTGACAAGTCAATGAAGCCGTCCGCGCAATGTGTTGTGGCGGTGAAAAGGGCGAACAGAATGCTAGGAATGATAAAGAAGGGCATCACGAACAGATCAGAGAAGGTTATCATGCTGCTGTACCGGGCCATGGTGCGTCCTCACCTGGAGCACTGCATTCAGCACTGGTCACCGTACATGAAGAAGGACACGGTACTACTCGAAAGGGTCCAGAGAAGAGCAACTAAGATGCTGGAGGCTAACTAAGGGGCTGGAGGAGTTGCCGTACAGCAAAAGATTAGAGAAACTGAGCCTCTTCTCCCTCGAGCAGAGGAGATTGAGAGGAGACATGATCGAAACATTCAAGGTGCTGAAGGGAATAGACTTAGTAGATAAGGACAGGTTGTTCACCCTCTCCAAGGTAGGGAGAACGAGAGGGCACTCTCTAAAATTGAAAGGGGATAGATTCCGTACGAACATAAGGAAGTTCTTCTTCACCCAGAGAGTGGTGGAAAACTGGAACGCTCTTCTGGAGTCTTTCATAGGGGAAAACACCCTCCAGGGATTCAAGACAAAGTTAGACAAATCCCTGCTGAACCGGAACGTACGCAGGTAGGGCTAGTCTGAGTTAGTGTAATGGTCTTTGACCAGAGGGCCGCCGCATGAGCAGACTGCTGGGCACGATGGACCACTGGTCTGACCCAGCAGCGGTAATTCTTATCTTCTTATGTTCTTATTGCTGTTCTACAAGCTCAAGTCGCTTATAAAATGACTTCCTAAGTGTCACCATTTAGCAATAGTTGAGGCAGTCTCTATCCTGAGTGCTGTGAATACTGTCTCTGCAGCATTAGCATATCCAGCAGAGGGGAAGAGCAGAAGCCAAGCCCGAGAACTGAACCCCCCCTCCCCCCTCCCAGGTCTTCATTGTGTGCACTGCTATTGATTCATCTGTCTGTTCCACTGGATTTTGGCTTGTATGTAAATTAGACTGAAGCGTAATTATTTGAGTTTATGAAATGCTTTGTAAGACTCCTGAAGAGAAAACTTTTTCCCTTTCAGAGTGCAATATGAAAACAGCTTTGGAGTCAAATTTTAGAGATATGAAAGTGGTTAATCTTCTCGTGGATATTTCCAAGTTTAAATCTAGTCCAAATACCACTTCTCACTCACAGCTTCAAAGGATTAAAATGTCTATAATAGTATTTATCTTTGTGACTGATACATACGTTCTTGTCAAAGTTATCTTGAAACCTGTCATACAGTTCCATCTTTGAGGTGAGAGAATATACTGTCGCTTTCCAGATGCATCAGAAAAACTATGTGCTGGGACTATGAATATGCCAGAGAATCTATAAGTTAATTCTTATAATCCATATAAATAAATTGATACAGAAAGCTGAGAAAAATAACTTTTTTAAAAAAACTTTTGCAGTGTGTGCCTTAAACTAAACCTTTCCTTTCAACAGGCTGTTGGAGCCGTTGCCTCAACTATTATGAACCATATTTATTTAGCCTCCTCTTAGTCTTATGAACTGAAAACCCAAGTAAAAATTTTGAAAGTTGGCCATCCAATAAAACCTTTTTTTGAATGGATATTAAATTAACCTGTCAGGAGGCATTGCATAAAAGCCCTAAAATCTTCATGCCATTTTATTTTATGCTTTATGATTTGATGTTAAGTATGGAAAAAGAAGTTCTAGCTGCGAGTGTGAGGTGGGACAAGCCTGGTGGTCTATAAACCCCATTTTGCATAGAGCTCTTTGTAGGAAAGAGGTATTCAGTCCAGACATTCACGTTTCAGTCTTTCGGAGATAGCAGAGAGGTATAACCAGCAGAAGAAAGGATGTGTTGATGCCCCTGTACAAGTCATTGGTGAGATCCCACTTAGAGTATTGTGTTCAGATTTGAAGGCCATATCTGGCTAAAGATATAAGAAGACTTGAATCAGTCCAGAGGAAGGTGTTGAAAATGGTAGGGGATTTGCACCAAAGACATGCGAGAAGAGACCTGAAGACCTGAGTATGTCTACTCTAGAGCAGGGGTAGGCAATTCTGGTCCTCGAGAGCCGGAGCCAGGTCAGGTTTTTAGGATATCCACAATAAATATGCATGAGATAGATTTGCATCTCAAGGAGGCAGTGCATGCAAATCCATCTCGTATATATTCATTGTGGATATTCTAAAAACCTGACCTGGCTCCGGCTCTCGAGGATCGGAATTGCCTACCCCTGCTCTAGAGGAAAGGAGGGATAGGGGTGATGTGATACAGACATTTAAATAATCCAGAGAAGGGAAAATGGTAAAACTAGAGGGCATAATTGAGGTTGTGGGGTAGTAGACGTAGGAGTAATATTAGGAAATTCTTTTTCATGGAGAGGGTGGTTGATGCCTGGAATGCCCTCCCAAGAGAGGTGGTGGAGATGAAAACAGTGACAGAATTCAAAAAAGCATGGGATGAACATAGTGGATTTCTAATTAGAAAATGAATGGTATAAATTGAAGAACTAGTCCAAATGAAACTGAATGCTTCTAAGACCAAACTACTTTGGGCCTAGATTAGAAACTACTTTGGGCCTAGATTAGAAAACCTCCCTGCTGATGTTACATTGAAATCAGGCATCTCATTACACTTAGATTTTTTCTCTAGAATCTAGGTATTATTCTGGATTCTTCTCTTACATTTCACGATCAGATAAACTGTTTGGCAAAGAAATGTTTCTTTAGCTTGCGTATGCTGAGGAAAATTAGATCACTATTTCACCATGAACATTATTTATTATTGGTACAGTCCACTGTCCTTGCTCAGTTGGACTATTGTAATTCTGTCTATTTGGTTATTAAACAGGGTAGTTTAGACCGGCTGCAGTTGATACAAAACACAGCGGCTAAATTTATCTTTGGAGAGAGGAAGTATGATCATGTATCTCCATTACTGAGAAAACTTCACTGGCTACCAGTTCGTTATAGGATACAGTTCAAGTGCGCATGTGTTATCTTTAAATTCCTTTAAGGAATATTTGATCCTTCTATCCCTCTATGTTGGAATGTTGTCAGATCCTGTTATTCAAAGATTACAACAATATATAAACTATCATTTCCTTCTTCTAGAGGACTTAAATGTGCTGGGAAGCTTAGCAAATCTATGGCATTCAAACTGGTTGAAATTTGGAATGGGCTTCCTGTCTCCACCAGACTGATAGGACAGTTTCTACAATTCCGGAAAGATCTAAAAACTTGGCTGTTTACACTATATCTGAAAAGTCTACCTGCTTTTTAGTCTTTTAATTAATTTTATATTTCAATTTTAATTTCAGTGCTGTCTTTGAAATGATGCACTAGTAATTATCCTACTCTTAGGCTTTCTTCATAGGCTTACTCTTATATCATTCTAATTTAATCAATTGTAAACCGAGTCGAGCTCCTTCGGGAGATGACCCGGTATATAAACTGAAGATTAGATTAGATTAGATTTGATAATCCAAACGTTTCCATTTAAGAACTAAGGGCTCCTTTTACTAAGCTGCGATAGCGTTTTTAGCACGCGCAGAATTGCCGCACGTGCTAAACCCGTGCTACATGGCTAGCGTCTAGCATACACAGCAATTGTGTGCGCTAAAACTGCTATCGCAGCTTAGTAAAAGGAGCCCTAAGATTCATAACTGCAAACACTGGGGTTATAAGTCATATAGGGCTCCTTTTACTAAAGTGCGCTGACCGATTTAGTGTGCATACGCTAATCAGTTTAGCACGCACTAAAGGTTAGCACACGCTAAATACTAAGGCATCCATAGAATATAATGGGCGCCATAGCATAAGAACATAAGCAATGCCTCCGCTGGGTCAGATCTGAGGTCCATCGTGCCCAGCACTCCGCTCACGCGGCGGCCCAACAGGTCCAAGACCTGCGCAGTAATCCTCTATCTATACCCCTCTGTCCCCTTTTCCAGCAGGAAATTGTCCAATCCTTTCTTGAACCCCAGAAGGTTAGCGCACGCTAAATCGGTTAGCGCACCTTAAAGACCCCATAGTCATGTAGCCAAACGTTTCAAATCCTAAGCACACTCATCTAGCGCCATTCTTTATGTCCCAGTGGCAGATCAATTAGATTCCCGATGGGGGGGGGGTTCCCATTTTGTGGTTTCTAACACTGCATCAGGGGAAGAAGGGTGCTTTAATTTTCATCGGCCCATTCAAGCAAAATGAATTTCAAACTGAATAATATAGGTAGACAATATTTATTCAACAGGAAGAATTATCTAATGAAATTGTAGACAGCTATTAAGCAGTTATATAGCAGTATTTTGGATAAGTTGCAGATGTTTGAATGAAGAAGCCTTCAGACCAAAGAATTACCATCATCTAATCAATTTAAGACCAATTTATAGATACAGAGTCAAAATATCCTTTGCGGGGTAGCCATACAAATGGTTACAAGCAACTGGAAGAAGTGGTATCGCCTTCATTTTAATTTTTGGTGGGCAAATTTATGTTTAATTTATAGATTTGAAAAAATGAATGCGGATATGCTGGGACATACTAAAAGATTTAAGTTAATCTGGGGCCCTTTGACATCTTTTATGGATTCATTGTAGTTGTCTTTTCCTTTGTTCCTGTTGGTATATTGCACACACACCCAGGGGGAGGGAGGGCGGGAGGGGGATATTTCTTTGTATGGTTCTATTCCCTTATGAAATGTTGGTTGGGTGGTTTTTTTTTTATTATTGTATGGATTTTGATTGATTATAAATGCAGTGAAAGATTAGAGAAACTGGGCCTCTTCTCCCTTGAACAGAGGAGATTAAGAGGGGACATGATCGAAACATTCAAGGTACTGAAGGGAATAGACTTAGTAGATAAGGACAAGTTGTTCACCCTCTCCAAGGTAGGGAGAACGAGAGGGCACTCTCTAAAATTGAAAGGGGATAGATTCTGTACGAACGTAAGGAAATTCTTCTTCACCCAGAGAGTGGTAGAAAACTGGAATGCTCTTCCGGAGTCTGTCATAGAGGAAAACACCCTCCAGGGATTCAAGACAACATTAGACAAGTTCCTGCTGAACAAGGACACACGCTGATAGGGCTAGTCTTAGACCAGAGGGCTGCCGCGTGAGTGGACTGCTGGGCATGATGGACCACTGGTCTGACCCAGCAGCAGCATTTCTTATGTTCTTAATATTATTTATATAGATACTGTATTGCATTTTTGTTGGTTTTGAAACTCAATAAAGATTTATAAATGAAAAGATTCTTTGCCTCCAGTACTGATAGGAATGAGTACATTTTCTGGAAAATAAGAAAGCGGTAGAGGACTCAGATCAAAATCTGGGAATTGAAAGTCATGTGTATATCCAATTTAACACCAAGTGTGATGGCCATGTCTTTCAGCACAACAGATGTAATAGACCAGGGGGTAGGCAATTCCGATCCTCGAGAGCCACAGGCAGGTCAGATTTTCAGGATATCCACAGTGAATATTTATGAGATGGATCTGCATGCACTGCCTCCTTGAGATGCAAATCTATCTCATGCATATTTATTGTGGATATCCTGAAAACCTGACCTACCTTTGGCTCTCGAGGACCGGAATTGCCTACCCCAGTAACAGACAATGAGAAAGAGGGGTAGATTTCTTTCTGGAAATGAAATGGGCTTACAGCTTTTTAATAATAGATGGAAGGATGTGGATTGTCTATGAGGAACAAAGAATAATGAGAGACAGTACATAATTTATATATATATATATTTTTTAAAAACCCAAAATTTAATTATGCCTACTTTGTGAATGTCATGAAATTTTTCTACATTATTTGAACTTAGTGCAAAATCCTTCCATTTTTTCTTATAAATTCAGTTTCACTTTAAGTGCCATGATAATAATAATGCTAAATTGAACTTTATTATATATTCATGAACCACAGTTTAATGCAATTCTTGTTTCTAGAATTTGTGATTTAATTTTTTTTCCCCCTCATGCACTAATGTTGTTATATTCATAAGTAAATGTAGAAATAATGACCAATAACTTCACAGATGAATTTCAGACATGCTTCCTTTCTGCAGAACCCCTTATTTGGCTGCTGAGCATCACAGCAGGTTATTTTTAGTCAATTGGAAGAGTGTGTAGGGAAGTTAGGACCAACATTAGCTTGGCCTGGGAAGTCGATAGTCATAACAAATCTCATTCATCAGGAGTGAACTCTATTTTCTACTACTCAAGCTTGTATTCCATGCAGCCAGTTTCTAACCTAAGGGTCCTTTTACTAAGGCCCGCTAACCGATTTAGCACACCCTACATGCTAAGGCGCCTATTATATTCTATGGGCATATTGACATTTAGCACATGCTAATTCAGTTAGCACGTCTTAGTAAAAGGACCCCAATGTCAGTCACTGTAGGGCCCATTCAGAGGGCGCTCAGTTTATTTATAAATCAACTATGTAGAACCATGTCAAAGACTTCGATGAAATCTAAGTTCATCATATTTAGTGCTCTCCCTCGGTCCAAATCTCTGGCCAACCCAGTGGTGTACCAAAGGGGGGGCGGTCCACCCGGGTGCACGCCCCAAGGGGTGCACAGCTGGCCATCCACCTGGGAATAGGCTGCCGCCGGAGAAAGGCTGCCACTGCCGCCATCAGGAACAGGCCGGCGCCGAGTTCTCCATCCCTGCTTCTCTTCCCCGCAGGCTGACCAACTCTCACCGTCCGACATCAATTCTGACGTTGGAGAGGACGTTCTGGGCCAGCCAATCGCTGCCTGGCTGGCCTGGAACGTCCTCTCCGACATTAGAATTGACGTCGGGCGGTGAGAGTTGATCGGCCCCCGCGGGGAAGAAAAGCAGGGATGGAGAACTCGGCGCCGGCCTGTTCTCAATGGCCAGTGGTAGCAGCAGCATGTTTCCCAATGGCGGTGGCATGGTGGAGGGCAGGGAGAAAGAAAGAAAGAAAGGGGGGGGGAGCCAGGGAGCCAGAAAAAAAGAAAGGGGGGGACAGGGAGCCAGAAAGAAAGAAAGGGTGAAACAAAGAAAGAAAGAAAAAAAAAATGGGGCATGGGGAGAGAGAGAGAAAGACAAACAGAGAAAGAAAGATGGGGGTAGGGTGAAAGAAAGAAAGAAAGAAATGGGGCACAGAGTGAGAGAGAAAGACAGACAGAGAAAGAAAGGGGACATGGAGAAAGAAAGAAGGGGACAGGGTGAAAGAAAGAAAGGAATGGGGCACGGAGAGAAAGAGAGAAAGACAAACATAGAGAAAGAAAGGGGGCATTGGGAGAGAGAAAGAAAGAAGGGGGCAGGGTGAAAGAAAGAAAGAAATGGGGCATGGAGAGAGAGAGAGAAAGACAGACATACAGAAAGAAAGAAGGGGCAGGATGAAACAAAGAAAAAGTTGGGGGAGGGAATGAGGTCTGGAGGAGAGGAAGCATACAGGAGGCTGAAAGAAGGGAAGAAATATTGGATGCACAGTCAGAAGAATAAAGTGCAATCAGAGACTGATGAAATTACCAAACAAAGGTAGGAAAAATGATTTTATTTTCAATTTAGTGATCAAAATGTGTCCGTTTTGAGAATTTATATATGCTGTCTATATTTTGCACTATGGGCCCCTTTTACTAAACTGCAATAGCAGTTTTTAGTGCAGGGAGCCTATGAGCATCGAGAGCAGGATGGGGCATTCAGCGCAGCTCCCTGCGCTAAAAAACGCTATCGCAGTTTAGTAAAAAGGGAGGGGATATATTTGTCTATTTTTGTATAGTTGTTACTGAGGTGACATTGCATAAAGTCATCTGCCTTGACCTCTTTGAAAACCCGCGGAATATAAATGATAATTAACATTTTCTCTGCGTACAGTGTGCTTTGTATTTTTAAAATTTTATTGTTGGTAGATCATTTTGACTTGGCCACAAAGGTAAGGGGGAGGGAGGGAGGGGAGCTGCTGAAAGACATCTAGTAATTCTTGCAGGTTTGACTGTGCAGGGAATTATTTTTGTAAAATCATGTTTTGTTATGTGACTGGCAATATTTAGACTTTAATTTCTATGAATGAATAGAATGTAAATGATATAAAATTACTTGCTTGTTTTTATGTGCGTGCGCTGAAGGAAAGTGGAGAGAGAGTGGGCTGAGGACGCTGAAGGGAAATGAGGAAGAGAGAGTGGGGAGAAGACGCTGATTTATAAATTGACAATTGTACAAAATATTGGGTTTTTTTATACTTTATTATAATAAGTTCAATATAAAACAATGCAAGGCTTGTGTGGATGGAATAAGGTGGTTTGTGGGGATGGGGACCGAGCTTACGGGGATTAGTCCAATAAAATGGTATTTTCTTATTTCTCATTATTTGTTTTATTTTTATTTGTTAATTTGTAAAGTGGTGATTGTTATGTATCAGTTTTTTCAAATTTACATCTACTGTCTTTATATTTTGCACAGCATTAGAGGACATGTATTACTGTTTTTGTGGTGTTGTGGTGTTGCATTGTATGCAGAGTCTGGTTTCTTGGCAGTTCAGTTTAACTTTTGTCTACATATTTCTATTTTTAGTTTGTGATTATTCCATATTGGGTGAGGGTATATCTGTATGTGTGTATGAAAAGGACATGACTTTCTGATAGCATCGACTGTACAGGATCAATTGACTGTGCAGGATCTGGCTTGTTTAGTTTTACAATGTATGTGTTGGTGTTCTTGTGCTCACTGCAGTGTTTAAGATGCTGCCTTTTCCTAGGTACACTCTTGTTGTGCGATATGTGGATTGTTACTAAAAATCATATTTTTCATATAGATGGGGGGCGTCAATAAATGATGGGACCCGGGTGTCACATATGCTAGGTACGCCACTGGATCAACCACCAAAGAAATGAATCAGATTCATTTGTCAAAATTTGCTTCTAGTAAAACTATGCTGCCTTGGGTTCTGCAATCCTTGTAGATTCCAAAAACCACTCTATCCTCTGTTTTAGAAGCACAGATCAGATTAACTGGCCTGTAGCTCCCATCCTTTTTCTTTTGATTTTGTGGAGAGGGACTTCATCTACTCTTCTTCAGTCCTCTGGAATCACTTCTAACTCTAGAGAATCATTGAAACGTTTATGCAGTGGAGACACCAGCACTTCCCTAAGTACCCTCTGCACCCTTGAATGTATCCCATCCACCTCCATCGCTTTGTCTACCATGAATATAGAGGGCCATTTTTGATATAACAACCAAATCTGAATTTGAACATTTTGCGGAAGATGTATAAAAATCTAGTAACAAGCATGATCATTTTTAAAATTACAAAACATCTACCTTGGTTGTTTGTTTGGTTTTGTTTTTTTTTAAATGGCCATTTTTCAGATGTGCATCTACGTTTTGAACCATTTTCAATAAAAACATGTCCCAAAGAAAAACACACAAAACAAGCATTGGGATATAGGAGGAGCCAGCATTTTTAATAGATTGGCCACATAGACATCCCAGCAGAGAAGTGAGGTACTGCAAGTGGCGCTGTACTGAACTTCACGTAAAAGGTACCAGGTACACGTCTCACCATAATCCCCTCATATTGTACGTTGAGCCCTCCAAACCCCAACAAATACCTATTGTACCCAACTGGAGTGGAGGGGTGGCCTAGCGGTCAGAGCTACTGGCTCAGCATGAGTTTGTGAGTCTGGGCAAGTCACTTAACACTTCATTGCCCTAGGTATAAATATATGTACCTGTCTAAAATACGAATGTAAACTGCTTTGATTGTAACCGCACAGAAAAAGTGGTATATCAAGTCCCGTCCCCTTTACCCTTTACAACAATAGCTCTTATGCCTGCAGGTGGCACCTATATGAGGGTACAGTGGGTTTGGGAAGGCTCACACCTTCTGCCACAAGTGCGGGATATGGGCCACTGCATTGATCACCCGATTACTCCAGAGACCTGCTTGTTGCTCTACTAGGACTGGCCATAACATCTGAAGCTGTCATACAGGCTGGTATGTACTGTTTCATTTACATCTTTGGAGGATGGAAGGGGGTCAGTGACGACTAGGGGGATGTGGGAGGATCACGTCTACATCCCTCCAGCGGTAAATTATGAGTGTATTTTGTAAATCGCTCAGAATTGCAGGATGTAGCGAGTAAGAAATTTTTTTTAATAAGTGAAAATAAATCATCTGGTCAGTTTGGGCATATTTTTTGTCCTCTATTTCTTGTTAAAACAGGTCTAGTCCCAAATGTCCTCTCCCTTACAGATCCAGTATACTGCACTTGTCCCAAGCTTTCTTGAATTCAAATACAGTTTTCATCTCTACCCTGACCTACTAGACTATTTGTAAGAAGAAACTTAGGCTGTCTTTCTTTTCATATTTCAGTCCTATCTACCTATTCAATGAAGTGTTTTAACACTGGCTTGCTTTACTCGCTTCCTGAATGAATCCTTCCTTTCTGATCTCCTCTCCTCCTGTGCACAGCTAGTGTAAGCATAATCACTTTACAAAGGTCATAAGAAAGTACCATTCACTCTTATCTTGTGTGTCTAGTATTACTTGTCATCAGGCAGATACTAAGCTTTTTCCATTTTAGACTTTTGATTGAGATCACACTACTCAATCCAAGGAATTTCTGAAGTTAGTTCTATAGAGATGGAAGGAATAGTGGCTCTCCCTTTTCAATCACACCCTACCAATTAATAATGATTATTCCCAGTGGCATAGCTAGATAACTGTATTTTGCATATGTGGCTCAGCTAACTTATTCTCCTCTGCTTGGTCTTTCATGGTTTCTGTTCTCCCATCTTCTCTCTCCTTTGGGCTTTCACACTCTTTTCCCTTCTAGTCACTGATGCGTCCTTACTACCTTGTAGCTCTTGAAATAGGTGAATTTGTAGAGGCCCAGAAAAAACATCAGTCAGTGATTATGGAGAACATTCTGTATCATAGCTAGGAAGATACCTTCCCTTCTGGCCAATGCAGCTCGCATTTACCTCATCATTCGTAACACCGTAAAAACTGTAGGTTTGAGTTCTGGGATTAATGTGTTAGTGAACAAGGGGCCTGAACCAGTGTCACTCACAGGCCCCAATTCTTCTTCCATAGTTCTCATTTCCAATCAGGAAGTCCATCTGTGAGGTGGAGGTGTGACCTGTGAGGTCACACAGGCTCAGACCCTATTCTCAAAGATTTCTGCCGATTGTTCTGGGGCCAGCCTCAACAAGTTTTCTTGTTTTAAGAATAATAAGGTGAAAGGAAGTGACAGTGGCAGAGGTAAGGAGGGAATTATGAGCTCTGCAGTCCCTTCTGGGCCGCACTGGGATGGATTTCCTGTAAATCCTGCTCCAGTTATATTACCAAGAGGGGCCATTATCAAGGTACAGTACAAATCCATCCACCACCAGAAATTCCTTCCCCACTGGAAGACACCCCAAGTTAAAGTTGCCCCACCCAAAAGGATTTCTCACCCTCCTGAAGGCCCCCTTAGGCCTACTTTCCAATATTACTGGTAACTAATGGGGTCAGGAAGGAACGATCCCTTATGGCTCCTTCCCTTGCCAGTGACAAGTTCAAAATAGTGCTGGTGAATCCTAATGGTGGTTTTGCGGTACTACCTGAGGATCAAGTTTCGGTATATATAATATCATGAGGACACTTGTACCAGTAAGGGCAGAAGTTTGTTTGTTTGTTTGTTTATTTCTCACCCGCCCTTATCCAGGACGAGTTACATATTAACAAACAAAATAAAAGACACATTTATCGTACAAAACACTTCAGAGACACACTATAGCAAATGACATACTTACATATCAAATCAAATTACATATAACATACACGTCACATCAATGATGAATTTCAATTTAAGGCCAAAACTGGCTAAACCTACACATACATCAAAATATAAAATTCCAGAAGTCATACAAGTAACTGGGGATCTCTTCTAACCTTCCCCTCAAGACATTAGAGATATTGGAAATTAGGCCCGGGGGGAGGGAGTGGGGAGGTAGCTGGAGTTCAGGAGGAGCCCTTGCAAGTGTGGGAACCTTAACTTGGGGGGGGGGGGGGGGTTAGTGAGGAAAACTTCCAGGTTGGAGATCTAGGCTTAGAGAATCTTTTAGGTTGGGGAAGCTTGAATTGAAAGGGAACTTCAGAAGAAAGTTTATGTTAGAGAGATACCCTGAGGATACTTTGGCTGACACCTTTAAGATGTGGCCCCAGAGTAGAGAATGACATGGTGACAAAATTCATCACCGTTCCCGTTCCTGCAGATAACCGCGGGAAATAATCCCGTGTCATTTTCTAGTGTCTATTTCATCCTCAGTCCTTCTACACCAGCATTCTTGGAAGCAAAGCTTGTGGGTCAGTGATTGTGGCCATTCATACTCTGATTCTTCCCTCTCTCCTTAAAAAATGACATGAAAATGGTTTCCCGCGGTTATCCGCGGGGACGGGAACGGTGATGAATTTTGTCACCGTGTCATTCTCTACCCCAGAGCATCAGGTCACACAGCTTTGTTGCTCTTAGGACAGTAAAATAACCCCTTTATTCTGGGGTTATTTTTCCAGCCTTAATATAGCTTGTGGTCTTCACCTCAAGCTGCATTATCAAATTTACATAGTAATGAGGTGTTTTGCATATATTTGCATTTTTTTTGCATCTCTTTACTGCGTAACTTTTGGCAACTTAAATTACCATGTGTTATGGTAATCTAACTTGCATTAATGCCCTTTAACATGTGTTAAAGTTGTAACACAACTTGATAACTTTTGCGCCAACTGTTGCTATATAATAATTAAAGACACTAGGACCCACTCTCTCTTTTCTATAAGACTGACAGCCAATAAAAATGCTGCCTTTAAGAAAAAAAAGTAAATTGTCTTTCAGCCACAAGGGGGAAATTCTGTAAATGGCATATAAAAGATAGGCACCTATAATGTAGGCGCCTATCTCTTGTCAATCACACTTAGGCGCCTATTACAGAATCACACCTAACTTAAAACATAGGCGCCTGTAATGTAGGCCAGGGTTCTTAAGACCTACATTATAGGTGCCTAAGTCCTTTAGAGCAGTGGTTCTCAACCCTGTCCTGGAGGACCACCAGGCCAATCGGGTTTTCAGGCTGGCCCTAATGAATATGCATGAGAGAGATTTGCATATAATGGAGGTGACAGGCATGCAAATCTGCTCCATGCATATTCTTTAGGGCTATCCTGAAAACCCGATTGGCCTGGTGGTCCTCCAGGACAGGGTTGGGAACCACTGCTTTAGAGAATCACACCTAGCAGTGTCTAAGTTCTTCTTCACCCCTAAACATGCCTACTTTGGAGTTGGGTGCCACTGGGCACCGTGCGATAGGCGCCCATCTTTTGTAGAATTGCGCCTAAGATGGGCGCCTATTGTCCATGAATTTTTTTTCATTTATGAGCTTGCTAAAACGCGTAATGAAGCTAATTTACTAACTAAGTTTATTTAGGTGCATATCTTTAGGCGCTTCTTATAGAATTTGCCTCCGAATGCTTAAACAATTCAACCTTTTACTTCTCTGTTAATGAGCAACACTAAACTTTATTCTTTTTCTTTTTGCCCATATGCACTTATGGCATTTAATAACAATAAAAAATAATTGGTATTTGAAAAGCCTTATAATTAGTCATTTAAAATGTATTTTTAAACAATCCTAATTGCATTATTGGAGTAATAGAAAGTCAGAACTAGAGAGCACAGACTCAGAATACATACATTTTCAATCACTATTCTATAGATATTTGAAAAGTGCAATTCAAATATCTATAGAATAGTGATTGAAAATGTATATATTCTGAGTCTGTGCTCTCTAGTTCTGACTTTCTATTACTCAATAATGCAATTAGGATTGTTTAAAAATACATTTTAAATGACTAATTATAAGGCTTTACAGCTTCATTTCTCAAAAAAATTGTTTGCTACAGAGTTTGAAGGAGAGGATATTAACAGATAAACTGGAGAGTTTAGATGGTCTACATAATGGGGCAAAAAATATTTTTAACAGTGTACAAGTTATTACAGTCGACTCCACCTAAGTGCACATCGGTTAAGTGCACACTTCGGTTATCTGCAGCCTACCACCATGGTCCCGTTTTTTTTTTTACATCAAAGTCAATGGATGTAAACTCTGGATAATTGCAAATCGGATAAGTTTCAAGTTTCAAGTTTATTGAGTTTTAATATACCGACCATCAGCAAGTATCTGGCCGGTTTACAATAAAAATTTAAAAAGATAAATAATTAAAAAATAATGAAAGTGCACACCAAGGACGTAAACTGGACAGACATGCAATCCGCTTATGTGCACTGATGTTATAGGTCCCACCTCTATTCATTCACATTCCGTTCACTCCAGTTAGAAGCAGTCACGTTCTCACGTTGAAGATCCATGTGTTTTGCATCAACAGTCTAGGCCTGGCCAGGTGTTCGAACTTTTGAAACTGTACCATGGCATTTCATGGAGAAAAACATTTGTCTTTGGTTGAATGTGTCCACCACGCTGGACAAAAGTCATTATCTTTGGCTGAACGTGTCGATGTTTTAAAGAGACTTGACCAAAGGGAGAATCAGGTCGCCATTGCAAAACATTACAGTGTTCATCCTAGCCAGATTTCTCAGATTCACAAAAAAAAGCAAGACATATTGAAAGACTGGCAAAACAACCAATCCTACCAGGAAACGGAAAAGAATTGGGAAGGCTGGAGACGTTGAACAGGCGTTGCTGCGATGGTTTGCTGAAGCTAGAAGTCGTCAACTACCAATCGAACTCCCTTTTGGACTCTCGCCACAAGAGTTTGAGCTGTATGTTGCCGTTGACAACAATGTGCCTACATCATCTGACAGCACTAATTACAATATCTGTACAGTCATGAAGGACACTGCAGACAACCAAGAGTCTGATGAGGATGGAGATACTGCTGCGATCATCACGACTAATGAAACACCTGCAGAGATTGTTTCCTTCTCTGATGTACTGAAGTTATCTGGAGATAAATGGATGTCACGACTATGGCCAGTTTTACAGTATTAGTAGTCAGATACACAGCCTGAATCGTGCAATCTGCGTGCAGAAAACAATGACTGATTATTTCAGTCGAATGTTGGTTTAAAAAAAGGTTTGCAGTGTATTGCATTAGACGGAGCAGTGCTATTTCTAAAACTGAACCGTGTAGAATTGTTTTACGTGTGTTTTATGCTAAATAAAAGTTTTATTGCATTTGACTACAGCGTACTGTGATTTTTCATGACTAAAAAGTGATACTCCGATTAAGTGCACACTCCGTTGCGGGCCGGTCCGGAGACCTTGCACTTAAGCAGAGTTGACTGTAGATCAATTATGGCGTGAAAAGTATTAACGATATGAAAACAACAGGAATGAAGCAAAAGGGGGAAAAAAATCAATTCTATCTTATGAACCATTGAGTAGGAGTACAACATTAAAAGGAAGGGTTTTCTGTTTGCAATTACAGAACTAGGGTTTCATATTCTCTTAAAATCAATATTGAGTTTACTTAAATGCAAATTCCTGGTATGTTTCCGTGATCAGTATATTTTATGGAACCATATGTTATGCTGCTGGGATAGCTGTGTTGACTGCCCAATTCATCAAGGTTTCTGGCACCAACAGAGAAAATGTTAATCGTATTATTTCCGTACTATTTCTTCATTTTGCTCCCTCATTGCCTTTTGAACAAATAGGCTCTTATTGACTTGCTGTAAGATAGCAGTGCAATAGTATACGAACAACATGCTAATCTATCACTGTTAAAGTGTAAAGGAGAATCAATTTGGATAATGAGTGACCAATTCCAATTCAGATACTTCAAACCCAATTAGAAGACATCTTCAGGCATTCAGCCAATCGTATTGCTAAGCTGGCGGAATGTTCAAATTGATCTTATCTTGAGTTGCTTCGTGCAGAAGTTGGAAATGATCTAATCATTTGGACTTTGGATGCAAAATGTGTCATGGGATTCTGACTTTGGCTAAAGTAATTGCAAATCTTTAACTGTATAATTGATAGTTGATTTGTAAGCTGTCGCATTCTGATTTAAAAAAATATGAATGTTACAAAATGCAGTGTCAATAAAAAGTGTTCATTCATGTTTTATTGTCCTTGAAGTTGTACTTGGAAGAGACCCAATTCCTATAGCATAATATTTATATCCAGTGGTACATACTGCACTAATTTAATAATAATGAGATGACAGTAGTTTGACAGGTAACAAATGCAATTCAAATACAACAGAAATGATTACACTAGTAAACCCTAATTTCAATTATTAATAACAGTGAGCATTAAAAATGAGAGGAAAAGCCTTTAGACATGTAGGCAATCCTTATGAAAAATGTTATCCATTATTCTATCATTGGTCAGAAAAACCTCCCAGCATGTAAAAAAATTTAAGACTAGATTTAGAAAAACTTGTGCCTGAAGTTAGGTGTGTATCTGCAGGCTTACTCCAGTATTCTATAACTTCAGGCAATCTATACGCCCTAATTCTATTAAAAAAAAAAAAAAGGTAAAAATGCTATTTTGGTTGCATTTCCAAATTGCATGCACAATTTAATTGAATAAAAAGCTAATTAGCGCAGTAATTAGCATTTTAAAAAACAATTCCCCCTTTTATGAAGCTATGTTAGCATTTTTTTATTACCAGCTGTGGCGGTAAAATTTCCAGCATTCGTAGGAATTCTATAAGTGTTGGAGCTTTCTCCGCCACGGCCATTGATAAAAAACACTAATGCGGCTTCCTAAAAGGGGGGGAGGGGAGAATTAATGGTGTTAATTATAAGGTACATGTGTAAATTTAGGCATGGGATGTATGTCTAGATTTTACTTGCAAGTCAAAAAAAGGGGGCACAGAATTAGCATGGTCATTGGTGGGTCAAGGGCAGATCGGGGGCATTACTATAAGTTATACACGCCATTATAAAATAAGGACATCTATGCCTAAATTTAGGCATGGATATTATTTTTCCCATCCTAGATAAGTGAATTTTATTGTATTACATATATTATGGTCTTTAAAAGGTAAATCAATTGCAGTTATTGAACTGACATGAACTAATTGGGTATTAGCACATTTTCATATATATATATAAAAATTGTAGGGAGTTATTGAACCTAGCTTGGGATGCTTACAAGTTTTATAGTCAAGTTCAATTTGACTACTACTTGTTCATAAACAGAACTCTCGCTGAGATTCATGAAGTAAGACTGAATTCATAAGTTGAAACTTATCATCTGGAAACTTTATAATCAAGATTTCTTCTAACCTCAGAAAGTGGTGCGGTAACTTACCATGCACCAGCAGGTATCTTCACAGGTCCTTTAAACTTTTTATGATTTTTAAAAATATTTCAGATATAGTGGCACTAGAAAAGGTTCAAAGAAGAACGGCCAAGATGGTAAAGGGGATAGAACTCTTCTCGTATAAGGTGAGGGATCTTCAGCTTGGAAAAGAGAGGGCTGAGGGGAGATCTGATTGAAGTCTACAAAATCCTGAGTGCAGTAGAACAGGTATACAAATGGATTGATTTTTCACTCCATCAAAAATTACAAAGACTAGGGGACACTCAATGAAGTTACAAGGAAATACTCTTAAAACCAATAAGAACATAAGCAGTGCTTCTGCTGGGTCAGACCAGAGGTCCATCATGCCCAGCAGTCCGCTCACGCGGCGGCCCATCAGGTCCCGGACCTGTATAATAATCCTCTATCTATACCTTTCTATCCCCTTTTCCTTCAGGAAATCATCTAATCCCTTCTTGAACCCCAATACCGTACTCTGTCCTATCACACCCTCTGGAAGTGCATTCCAGGTGTCCACCACCCTTTGGGTGAAGAAGAACTTCCTAACATTGGTTCTAAATCTGTCCCCTCTTAATTTTTCCGAATGCCCAGAAAATAGTTAAGCTCTGGAATGTGTTGCCAGAAGATGTGGTAAGAGTGGATAGCGTAGCTGACTTTAAGAAAGTTTGGGCAAGTTCCTGGAGGAAAAGTCCATAGTCTGTTATTGAGAAAGACATGGGGGGAAGCCACTGCTTGCCTTGTATTGGTAGCATGGAATATTGCTACACCTTGGGATTTGGCCAGGTACTAGTGACCTGGATTGGCCACCATGAGAACGGGTTACTGGGCTTGATGGACCATTGGTCTGACCCAATAAGGCTATTCTTATGTTCTTAATTTAAAGACTCATGTTATTATATTAGTGCATTATACTTATCTTTTCTATTGCTATTGCTGTAGTATTTTACAAAAAAAAAAACTCCATCCCTTCTGACGTGTTTGAAAAACTTTCTTCAGGGATGGGGTATAATCCAACATATTACAGGGACAGATTCTTCAAACTTTCAAAAAATAAAAGAACAAGAGGGCATTCAGAAAAGTTGAAAGGGGACAGATTCAAAACGAATGCTAGGAAGTTCTTCTTTACTCAACGTGTGATGGACACCTGCGCTTCTAGAGGACGTAATAGAGCAGAGTACGGTACTGGGATTTAAAGAAAGTATTGGACAAATTCCTGCTGGAAAAGGGGATAAAGGGGTATAGATAGAGGATTACTGCACAGATCCTTGACCTGTTGGGCCGCTGTGTGAGCGGACTGCTGGGCACGATGGACCTCAGGTCTGAACCAGCGGAGGCATTGCTTATGTTCTTAAGCTGATTTTCTGTAATGCTAGGAAAATGTACAGACCAGCTTATGAATTCACAATCTTACTTCATGAATCACAGCATCTTGTAGAGTGTTACAAGTTTTGTAGTTTGTAGAGCAAAATTTGCAACTGTTGGTTGTAAGCAACAGCGCTGGAAGCGTAGACAATCTAAGACTCACCTCAGCCCCGAAGAAGGAAATTGAAATGGGTGTTTGTTGGATGGGGTGCAGTTGCAACAATAAAGCTAAGTAATAATCTAATACTGTAGCTTGATTGTAAAATAATTATAAGAAGATTTAGAACAAAGAAAAAAGGAACACATGGGTGTAGAAAATTTATGAAAATCAAGAAAAAGTTTAAAGCAAAAAAAAAAGGGGGATAAATTTGGTTCACTTCACTGCACAGATCAATGACAATTCCAGCTAGCAGAAGTTAAGCTACTTCGCTGACATTCTGAAGATCCAGCAGAAAGGTGCATCGACACGTCACTACAGTGTTTCAGGTGGAATGTGTAATATGAGGGTCATTTCATAAAAAATGCACACTATTTTTTTTATTTTTTTTTTTTAATTTACATGTTTTGTTTTGTTTTTCAAATATTTCTTTACAATCTTTCAATAGTCTCCCTGCTTTGCAATGACCGAGTCCCAACATCTGGGAAGCTTCATTATTCCATCCAAGACACCGTTTTTGTCCAGTTGCCGAATGGCTCAGGTAACGGTGGAAGAAAGCTCTTCTAGAGATGAAAACGATGACCATGGATAGGTTATTTCAACTTTGGAAAAAGGTCGAAGTCTGGACTCCTGTCTGGACTGTAGGGAGCATGAGGTAACACCTCCCAGCCGTATTCGTGTAGTTTTTCAATGATGGCATTCTCTATGTGTGGGCGAGTGTTGTCGTGAACAATGAGTGGCCCAGTCAAGAGCAACTGGGGTCGGGTTTTGTGCATTTTTCTGTGCATTTTTTGCAAAAAATCACGATAATACACTGCTGTGACACTTCTTCCACATGGAACTTTGTCTGTGATGATGATGCCTTCATGATCATGAGCAAAAATCATTTGTTTACTTTTGACTGAGCTCATCGAAATTTTTTTGGTCATGGGGAAGATGGAGTTTTCCACTGTGATTTCAGCTCCGGCTCAAAGTCTCTGACCCACGTTTCACCAATAGCAACAATGCGATTCAAGAATGCCTGACCTTCAATGTCAAATCTTTGTTTCAGCACGGTTGCATTGTCCAGGCGTCTCTGCTGCTGTTCAGCAGTCAAGAAGTGGGGGACCCATTGCACAGAAATTTTTCTCTTTTTTTAAATCATTTGTCAGAATTTGGTATACTGATGTCGGTGGAATCCCTGTGGTTTCAGACAGTTCCTCGCATGTCACACGACGATCTTGTTCAAGAGCATCAGCCACGAGTTTCACACATCGTTCATCGGTTATTGATTTCGACCTTCCTGATCTTGCATCATCATCTCTGCTCACACGACCACTCCGAAAACGAGTTTCCCACCGAGAAACTATAGTACGATCCACTGTTAACTCACCACAAACGTCACGTAACGCACTGTGGATTTCTGTTGGGTTTTTGCCACGTAGAGTTTCAATCTTAATCTACGACTTCTGATCGTCAACAGACACAGTACCCAAGACACCTGAAGCCTCCATTTCCCACACTTGTCACAGCCACACTATGTATACCACAGAATTCCTAAGCATACAGTCCTGCTGCTTCAAGCGCTGAAGTGAAAGTGAAACAAAGTTTACTGCAATTGAATCATCTATTCCCCAATGTTGCCAACCTGTGCATTATTTATGAAATGACCCTCGTATAATAGCACTTATGATTTAGGTTTTATAAACTTAAAAAAACAAGGGTGTATACTGTTAAACAAAACGGCACATATACAAATTTTGTAGAGCATCATAATAGGCAAGGTAATAATAATACAGCCCAGTTATATGTTCAACAACCATGATTTGCTCTGGCTGCTGACTTTGGGCACTTGAGAAATAAAGTCTTCATCTCTATTAATGAGCAAGTTTCACTTCTCAGTTCTGTCGTTGGCCTAACATGGGAGTTTGAGTAAGGATACTAACGTATAATTGGGATCGTTTAATAATAATATAGAAATAAAAAAATACCCAGGCATTGTAGGGCTTCCTAATTTTTTAAATAAGATTGTTTTAATGTTTTTGGAAGATTAAACAAGTGTACGATAAACACAATTGGAAGGTAATTAGGAAAACGCTACAGCATATCATTTTTGAGAGTTTTGATGTTGTATAAATTTAGGCCCAGGCATTTGCACCACACTTTTGTTGGTGCAAATGGCCATCTCTAAGCTTAGTCGTGATTCCTGGGCATAAGCATTATTATGTAATCCGCACCTAACTTTAAGCGCAGCTTATAGAATAGCACTCTTCTCAGCACCAATTTTTTAGATGCCATATATAGAATTTAGCCCTTAATGGCTAAACATATAGCTACTCAAGACACATTCAAGATACAGGGACTAAATACTATAACAGATGCTCATGCCAAGTTGATGGAGAAAAGACCTCGGTGTCACCAGGATATATTAATATCCAAAGAACTAACCTGTCTTCAAACCAACTGCAAGTGTCTTTCTCACTTCTCACCACATATTAGATTCTCCACTTATTCACCATTATAGGACCCTCAGGGACCCCTGAAAAAGACTTTTTGTCGAAACACGGACCGTGTTAGGTCCTGCGCCCCTAGTGGACTAAGTCCTTTAAAGGAACATCGTCACTCCACAGAGTGTCTTTTGCTTTCCTCTGGATTTTCTTCTCTGTGGATACTTTAGGGGTCATTCTCTTTGGTTTTTGCTTGTTGTTTTTCAAAAACTCCATTCATAGTTTCATAATTCAAGCATTATGCAAAATCATGTAAACATTGTTCACATAGTAAATTAAAATATTAACACCCTAAGTGACTCAAATACACACTATAACATATTATATAATCTATACCACTATACTTTCTGGAAACGTCAATCGCTCCTCCTAAACTTACTTGCTCCACTTCATCACTTCATCATGCTTCTATTCTTTTCTCTCCTCTCTTCTACCTTCCAAAGTATTTAGATCAATGCTGTCTTGTTAAAATGTTTATTTTATTTTTATTTTTCCTCTAACTCTACTTTTCACTTCTCTATTACCCTCCAGGTACTTTAGTTAGATTGTGAGCCTTCGGGACAGTAAGGGAATTTTTCAAGTACCTTTCTTATTTCTAATCTTAATGTATATTTTCTGTAAACCGCTTAGAACCTAACGGATGTAGCGGTATATAAGAAATAAATTACATTACATTACATATACATCGAAGATGCATCCACAGTGTTCTATTTCCTATAATGGCTATTAACTATTCAGGAAAAAGGCCTCAGAATTGGAGCCTATGCACAGTCTTATCATAGACTGAACAGTCTGCTCCACGCTCCAGTCATTGGCCAAAAAACCTGAACTTTATATTACTTCTCAATACTTTAATAATCTTACTTATTTTACTTATTTTTAGATTTTTTGAAACTTTTTTTTATAAATTATTTTATATAACTTAAACTGTATTTAAAAATGCCATCTATCTTTAAATTACCGGTACTAAAGAAGCAATGCTCCTTTAATTTGAAAATTAATCGACAGCTAATCACTTATCTTAGTCGGTATTTGTTCAGCGTTTTCCGTTATTTGTTTGTTGTATGCTGTTGTTGTTTCATGCACTTTATAGGCATGAAACATAAGAACATAAGCATTGCCTCTGCCGGGTCAGACCAGGGGTCCATCATGCCCGGCAGTCCGCTCCCGCAGACATATTAAATTGTAACAAAATCTTATCTGCAAGTATGTAGTGCACTTGATCTTCGCACATAGTAAGAAGAGCAGAATGCCAGGAGTTCAAGACTTGAATATTCTTGTAAAAACAATGTGGTCAAAAGGCCATCGTTGTATTCAAATATTCAAGCTGCATGAGAAAGGGTTCCCAATAGGCCCCTGTTTCGCAATAGCTTCGTCAGGGGAAACAGTTCAAAATAAACCTTCCACTTCAATATTTCTTACATAATGGCCCCTTGGCATCTGGGGAGACATATAGGTGCCATATCTGCAAATTTTCAGCAGAGCTCTATGGATAGTGCGGTTGAAAATTCTTACAGGGCTGAGTGAGAGCATTCCGCTGTACTGTGCAGTCAGTGGTAATATTCAGCCGCTGTCAGTATACGGCAGTGTCTCGCAAACTATGTGGAGCCGTGGCACATGGCTGGAGGGCACCCAGAAGTGCGTGGGCATTGATGCGATGATGTCACGTGCATGCGTGATATTATCACGCCAATGTCTGTGCAAAGGACCTGCAGACAGGCCCTGAGCCGCCAGTGGGGGCGGGGGGGGGGGGGGCGCTCTACAGGAAAGCCGTAGAGATGAGGAGAGGTGCCGGTTGACTGTCTACAGGAAGTGCCTCTCTCCATGAGAGGCACGTTCTGTAGGCAGTCAGCCGGCGCCAGCGACTCGCGGTATGCAGTTTGCAATTCACTGGTATAGGGAGATGGTAAGGAAGTGCTCGTACTGTGCAATTCTTCTGTGCCAGCATGCTATGGTGTGTCACATCTGCTCTATGACTTTCACATCTGCTGAATGTAGTGTTATCTCAGCATTGCTTTAGAACTGCATGATAGGGAATGTCTGTGGCAATTCCAGGCGAAGAGTCAAAAGGCTCATGTAATTTCTTTTGCCACTTCACTTTGCCGGAGTAATTCATTATGAGAATGTCCTTATCTTGTCATATCTTCATGTTGTTAGGAATGTTTCAGTGCATTAGTGACCGAATGTGGGTTCAGCAGACAGTGATTAGAGGAATGGAGCTGCCAGCGGAGTGAGTGATATTTGAAGTACTGGAATTGTTTTGCTAATTTCTATCAAAACATAGATGGAACATGTCAGCACGAAATACTGACTTTTGACATTAGCACCGTTGTTTTTTTTTTTTTTTTTAAATGACAAGACACTGCATCTGATTCCCTAGCTGAAGGACAAATTAATATAATTTCTGAATAATAAAGCTCATAGTTTGCCATTTTAACAAATATTTTGGTATTGAAACTATCTCACCAGAGCTAATTTAGGGATGGGGGAGAATAAAACTCGGGGGGGGGAGCTAAATTGGAGGGGGGATTGGAGAGGGAGCTCTATTGGGGGGGGGGCTATTGGAGATATCACAGGGGTGGGAAGGAGCAAGAGACCTTCTGCCGCACCTCCAGTGACAGCGTGCTGTGCTACCAGACTGCCGGTACCACAACTGCATTTATGGCCTCCTCTTCAGATGTGGTATGTTCAGCTATGCCAGTGGTCTTCACTGATTATTAAGTCAGAGCCACTTGGGACTCAAATGAGCTGAAGGAGAGCCACCAAATACCTTCCCATGCAAGGCTGTGACACTGCAGACCAGTGTGTGTCAATGACATCTGCCCCATCAGCCCACCTTTAAACTTTTTATTGAGGGTATCCTCAAGGAGGTAGGCATTTTTAAACGCATTCTCTTAATCTATTGAGAAATACCTTGTACTTCAGTCAGGCAGGGTTTTGGTTTTTCTTTTGTCCTATGAGCTTGTGTAAAGAGGCAAAGAGTGGCAGAAAAAAAAAAAAAGCTGGAATGATGAGGGCCACCACAGAGCCATTCAGAGGCTGCCTTTGGCCCTCGAGCCTTGTGTTGAAGAACATTGAGTTATGCTATTGACAGTTGGGACAGCTAGCAGGTGGTACTGACCAGCTGACAGGATAAATCACACATAACTGGCTATCCATACATATTCAGCCGAAGATAACCGACTATTCCCGCTGAATATTTGTGGTTAGTACATAACCAGGAGCTGGCTATCTCGGGGGTGTGCTGGGACATTTCAGGAGCAGGTCATGCGTAAGACCCAATATTCAGCTCAATCAGGCAAGACTTATGTACAGTAAATGTGAAATGCCACTGGTTTGCAGTCGCCACACTGTTGCAATATTGGTTCGTAAAGAAAACAGTCTTATTGAATCCTTCCATCATTTTTCATAAATTTGTAATATGTTGTCTTCTGTAATAAACCATCAGAAGGGTACGTCCAGAGCTGGCCTGACATTGCACCATGAGGAAAAGTATCAGTATAGTGGACATGAAGCTCAAGCAAAGCAGCAATTTGATCCAACATACCACTGTTACCTGTTTCTTCACTTCTGCCTACCCTCCCCCGCTCCATTTAACCGAGTCAGAGGTTGTGGTAAGAGCGGATAGCATAGCTGGTTTTAAGAAAGCTTTGGACAATTTTCTGGAGGATAAGTCCATAGTCTGTTATTGAGAAAGACATGGGGGAAGCCACTGCTTATCCTGGATTGGTAACATGGAATGTTGCTACTCTTTGAGATTCTGGAATGTTGCTACTCCTTGGGTTTTTGCCAGGTACTAGTGACCTAGATTGGTCACCCTGAGAACAGGGCTACCGGGCTTGATAGACCAATGGTCTGACCCAGTAAGGCTATTTTTATGTTCTTATGAATCTAAGGTCTACTTTACTCTGTACAATTTAATGCGGTATAGTAACATAGTAAATGATGGCAGATAAAGATCTGAACAGTATATTGAGTATGCCCAACAGACACGCTCATTATTAATTCATGATTAAATTGCTTTTCTTTGGCATTTCTGGGACATAGACTGAAGGTTCCAACTACTGGATCTTCCATCGAAGCCCACTCTAACCTATCTGAACCATCTTGTCATTTGCAGGACACAGACTGTGCAAGTCTGCCCAGTACCAGCCTTAGCTCTTTACAACCAGAGTTGCCATCTATGAGCACCACACGACTCATCAAACACGAATGCAACCATTTAAGTTTTGGTATATATGCCATTCATTTTCTAATTAGAGATCATCTGTGTTCATCCCATGCCTTTTTTAATTCCATTACCATTTTAATCTCTTCTGCCTCGGAAGGGTATGCCAGGCATCAACCACCCTCTTCTAAGTCTACCACCCCGCAGCCTCAATTCATGTTCTCTAGTTTTACTGTTTTCCTTTCTCTGGAAAAGATTTGTTTCTATATTAATACTTTTCAAGTACCGGTATAACTGTAGTTTCTTCATTGACCAGATGAAATTCTTAACAGCTTGTCACAAATATATTGCTAGTTCAATAAAAAGGTGTCACCTGCAGCTTCTTTGTTGACCTTTATTCGTACATATTTCAAGTGAACAGAGATCAACCACAATTCTTGAACTCACACACATAAATTCGTTATGGAATACTGCTCCCAATTCTGCCCATATTTTCTGAACTTGTCCTCATATTATCTACTTTTGGCAAGGAATCTGAAACCAAATAAGTAAGAAGGCAAAGATTTTGCCTCTGTCATGGAATTCATTGCTTGGAGACCATCCTCTCTAAAGGATACATTCTCCCACGCACTCATATATCGTTCATTGCTGCAGCTGGGGGGAAAAAAGAAACACAGTCACCATAAACACCAACAGTGGGTATCAAACCCCCAAACTTTGGCACTGTAATGTCTCAACCCAAACCACTATGCCACGCAATCAACTGACAGAAGGGAAAGGGATAAAGGACATCTAACTTTTTTGACCAGAAAAACATCCAGGTTAGAAGTGTCCAAATGTACACCATTTAGACGTGGGAGGGGTCAGTATTGTAATAGACTTGCCACAATGACATACCAACACAACAGTGGGGGCACCTTTGAGAGGGTATCAGAAGTATATCTCACCACAACTCCCTTGTAGAGTCAAAACTCCTCCAAAAGCTACTAGTCCCACCTGTCTACCATCCCAATTGCCCTTATAGGGCTATATAGGCTTTTAGGCTATATAGTAGGGTTTTGATGGCTTCACGTTTTCCACCATAAATATAGGGCTCCTTTTACTAAGGTGCGCTAGCGGTTTTAGCGCGTGCTTAGCATGCGCTAAACCCTAACGCCTCCATGAAGCTGGCATTAGTATTTTTCATTTAGCGCATTGTTAGCGCGCACTAATCTTTAGCGCGCGCTAAAAACGCTAGCACACCTTAGTAAACGGAGCCCATAGTGTTTAGAATGGCTTTTAGGCCTAGGTTCTCCTCTGATTCACCTGCCCGCCCACCCATCAGGCTAATGAAGACACCTGTGTGCTGCTCTACTAGGCTTTCCCATACCAGATGCTGCTGTTCTACAGACAGGTATGCACTGGAGAATGACATCATGTTTGGAAGTTTGAAGGAACTAGGCAAAGTGACACACACACACACACTTTAGACAGTAACTATGCATCTTCCCTTCCCTCCCTCATCCTACTTCACCTACAACTCTCTACTTGACAGCAAGGAGGGAACAGGCTGGAATCCCATATCATTCTCTTCATGGGTCAAAGGCAGTGGCAGAAATTTCCACATACTGCCTGCCACCCTCCCCCTCCCCCCCGCTATGTCCCACCCAGGAGGATGTTGCAGATGAGACATAACCAAAATTTTGTTGTCCCAAAAATGCTCAAAAATTGGGATCTCGGTTTATGTTCAAGCTTCTTTGGTCTTCCTCCCTTCCCCTCCCCCAAGTGACTGGCATTTCACTTCTCCTTCCCTTCCTTGCGGTGATTGATGTTTCACTCCTCCTCCCCTTTCCCCTAGTTACTGGGTGGGTGGGAGGGAGGGAGATCCAGTGGGAGGGGGTCTGAATGTGCTTCCCGGGAGGGGGGAGGGATAGCAACACTTCTGGCTAGGACCTGGGCACTAGCTGATGTTCAGACCGGTTTCAGGTTAACTTGCTGCATAAAATCCTGTCTTAACTCTACACAGTTACTTAGATGGACTCAAAATCTCCACTACCTGTCTAAGTTTCTACTCTATCCTAACTTTGTCCCCAGACTGCCTACAAACTAGCTGGTTTTGGCATAGGTGGTTAGAGGGGATATTCGCTGGCATTATCCATTAAAGTACCGGTGATAAAAGCAATTTAAATGGCCAAGAGCCGTAATTTGGATATGGTCCCCATTATTTTCTACCACAGAGTTGACCCGTAAAATCCACAGATGAAATAAAAATCCAAAACAAAAGGTTGTGGAAACCGATGTTGCTGGTGTAGATTTTATTGGTATAAAAGAGTCAATAAAAACATCCACAACGGTAAATCTCACAGTTTCAAGTTGTGGATGTTTTTATTGACTCTTTTTGTACCAATAAAGTCTACATCAGCAACATCGGCTTCCACAGCCTTTTGTTTTGGATCCCCGTTATTTTCTTAAATGTGAAAGCTGTATTATTTACCCCCCTCCTTTACTAACACATTGTGAGGGTTTTAGCGCCAGTACCTGATCCGACGCTCATAGAATTCCTATGAGTGTCGGAGCAGTTACCGCTGCTGCCGGCGCTAAAACCCAGGCTATGCATTAGTAAAGGAGGGAGTTAGTCTCCTTGCTGCAAGTCAGTTTTACTTAAATCTGGTATTTAATTTAATATGAGCTCGAGAGTAGAGTCTGAACCTGGCAGATCCTCTGTTTTAAATTCCTTTTTTTCTCCTTCCACTACGCTAAATCAGATAACTATCGGCATTTGACAAGAGCTTGAAGCAGCCACTGAAAGCCGTTGTGATCTGATCTGATTTTTTTTTTTCTTAAATCTATCACGTTCAGTGTTCCCTGCACCAGGGTGTTCTGGTTAAGGCGCTGTGGTCGCTATTCTCTAACAAGCTACAACAAAAAAGGCAGAAATAGTCACAACAAGGTTCACTAAGGGGGGCGCTCAGGACCAAGACTGTGCACACCACGCAAACCGCGTGAAAGTTATTATGGATAATATCAAATTAAAGGGTGCTCTCAGTGTGAGCAAGCAGCGATAGGAGTCGAGCTCCAACACTTCATAACTTAGGTAGAGGTAATATACCCCCACCCGCACACCATCATTAAGCACCCTGGGTGTGCTATGAATAAAAGTGAAAATATCCACGAATCAAAACTGATGAATCAAAACAGGTGAGTAACAGGTGAAACCTGAGCGACACCCTAAATGAACCCTGCCAGCCGAAACCCCGACAAAAATCAATTAAAATACAAATCAAAAAAATAGTGAACTTAACTGAACAATAAGGAACCACATCACTGAAGCACTGAACTGAAGCGCGTCAGGAAAACAGGTCCTTCAATTCAGTGCTTCAGTGATGTGGCTCCTTATTGTTCAGTTAAGTTCACTATTTTTTTGATTTGTATTTTGATTGATTTTTGTCGGTTTGCGTGGTGTGCACAGTCTTGGTCCTGAGCGCCCCCTTAGTGAACCTTCTTGTGACTATTTCTGCCTTTTTTGTTGTAACTAGTTTAGGTTTTTGGCAGTTTTTTGGAGTGTATTTTGTGTATTCTTTAACAAGCAACAAAACTGCCAAGATTTTCAACACGTTTCATTTTATTGAATGTTTTATTGAAGAAAAAAAAAAAAAAGATTTTCAACACGGGCCTGGACACCGAACTGATGTTTCCTTGAAGATAAACAACTCATCTGCTAAATTCAGTGTAAACATAGATCCCTTAGTACCATTAAAGAAGTTCACTGTGTGGATATTTCTTTTGCTTGGCAGTAAAAGAATCAATGTTAATTTAATAGAAGACCACAAACGAAATATGATTTTCCTTGCTCTTTGTATAGACGAGTATATAAAAGACTAAATTCATAACAAAATGCTTGCCTTGTTTGTTGAATGCAAGCTATCTCCCCCTCCCCCTTTTATAGATACACTAGACTAGAGGTTTTTAATGAATGCTGGCGAGGTAAGTGCTCTAACACTCATAGGAATTCTATTTACCACGCTGGCTTGCGCTAAAAATCTCTAGTGCAGCTTGATGAAAGGGGCCCTATGTTTGTTTTTCTAACCTTTTTCAGTTATATTATAATTGAGGAGGAGCATGAGTACATAACTTATAGAGTTCACTTCTTCATATTTGTGGGGGTTAGGGGCAAAGCCGAACCGCAAATGCCCCCCAAAATCGCTAATAATTTTTTGCTTTCATATTCGCAGGATTTGGAGGTATAGCCCTTGCGAATACTGTGAATTCATGACCAATAAACCTTCTGTTCTTGTAACTACAGCAAAACTCACCCTCACACACTTCTCCGCCACTGGCATCTGCCCAACCATGCTGAAGCAAAGCGCTGAACTTGCCTCTCGGCACCCCCAGCAAAAAAATGCACACTGCTCCGACGCTGCTGTTTACCCGACTACGCTGAAAGAAAAGCGCTGAACTTTTCTCTCAGCACTCCGGGATGATGTCGCTTGGGGGCGGAGTCAGCGAGATGAGAGCCGCGCAATAATCGACACTGTGAGTGCCGAACCCGCAAATATGGAGGGAGACCCGTACTATAAGTTATGCGTGTATCTCTGGCAATTGGTGTCCAGTAAAAAGCGCGCAAGACAATCCTCCCAATCACGTGCAGGACGTCAGCGTGCTGGATTTCAACACTATTTTAAAGCGCTCTAAGGGGTGTGGGGGGGAACCCCCCCATTACATAGCAAACAGTAATTTTTCCCTAAAAACTGGGAAAAAGGCTGTTTCCTCTGTAATGGGGGGGGGGTGTTTCCCTCCACATATTCGCTACGGGAGTGCCAACATTTCTAACTAAAATAGTGGGGTTCCCCCCCTTCACAGTGCTTTAAAATAGTGTTGAAATCCAGCGCACTTACATCCTGCGCACGACAGTCTGAGCGGGTTTGTACACATGCGATTGTCTTGCGCGGTTTCATCTATGAGCCCTGGCTAATAGATGTGCATAGTTAAGCCAGCTCTAGAGCTGGTCCAGTTACTTGTTCCACCAATCACTGGACACAATAAATTTGTTTTGGTTCTATAACTTTGGAATCACCAACTTGCTCAAAATTCTGTGTCAAAACAAATTGGCACTGAACAGAACTGGGCATTCTGGGACTGGCACTCTTTAGATGTAGCACTGGGATTCACACTCAGCTGACACCAGGTGTAAATCCCAGTGCGCAAGTTGGGTGTGGATCCCCCAAATTCTAAAATACAGGCAGTGGTGTAGTAAGGAGGGGCCGGGGTAGCGGTCCGCCCCCGGCACCATCTTGTTGGGGGCACCAGCATGCATCCTCCTCCCCACCCCCGCTCCTTCCCATTCTTGTCCCCGCCGTGTGTTACGTCTTCACTTTGCCCCCACTGCACTTCTACCGCTTCACTGGCGCGAGCAGCGACTCCAACCTGTTGCTCATGCCAGCATCGGCTTTCCCTCTGATGTCACTTCTGGGTCCCACGCCTAGGAAGTGGCATCAGAGGGAAAGCTGATACGGGCATCAAGTCGGTGATGCTGCTCGGGCAGGGAGAGTTAAAGAGGTACAGGGAAGGGGCATGTGTGCATGGCGGGGGGACTGGTGAAGGAGCTGGGGGTGGAAAAGAGGGTGGGGGAGGGGCACCACCGCCCTGGATGCTTCTTACCCTCGCTACGCCACTGAAACAGGACATTTTAAGGGAATGTGCCTGTCCACAATGCCTCTCTTTCGGCCATGCCCCCTTTTCAGAACCGTGCTGAAACACATAGGCACTATTCTATAAATGGGCACATACATGTGTTTTCACATGGATCTGCTGTTTCTGCCCCGTTTTGGTACCTTGGATCATTTAGAATGCATTTTCATGTGCAGTGCCATATACAGAATGCGCTGAATGTGCAGTTCCAGATATAGAATTCCTCCAAAAGTTGAACACATTGAGGGCCATTTTTGAAAAGAACCTCTAAGTTTGAGTTGGACGGCTCCTGCTAAAGTCAGAAGCACAGAAACGTCCATTTTCGAAAGCCAAACCATTAGACATCCAAAAATATATATTCTTTGAAAATCATCTACATGGACCACTATGCTGAAAGGGTATCCAACCCTTAGGATGCCTAACTTTATACCCCATTTTTGACCAAAGAAACATCCAAGTTGAAAACGTCCAAATCCAGCCCATTTGGACGTGGGAGTGGCCTTCATTGTGATGGACTGGCCACACAGTTGTGCAACACCTTAGAGGGCACTGCTGTGAGCGTCACATAAAGAGTGCCAGAAGTACATCTCACCATATACCCCATCTAATTTATGCAGAGCCCTCCAAAACTCCCCCCTAACCTACTAGACCCACCTTTCTAGCACCCCAATAGCCCTCATGGCTACAGGAGGCACACATATGGCAGTATAGTAGGATTCTGGTGGGCTCACACTTTTCACCAGAAATGTAGTGGCTAGAGTGGCTTATGGGCCTGGCTCCTCCTCCCTATGATTCACTAGCCCATCCACCAGGTTATTGAAGACATCTGCATGATGCTGTACTAGACTTTCCCATACCAAGTGCTGCTGAATCATCCCTACAGTATGTACTCTTTCGTTCAGATTTTTTGGGAGTGGGAGGGTTATGTAAGCAGTGGAGATGTCATACCTTAAATCAGTGATCTCAAACTCCAACCCTTTGCAGGGCCACATTTTGGATTTGTAGGTACTTGGAGGGCCTCAGAAAAAATAGTCAATGTCTTATTAAAGAAATGACAATTTTGCGTGAGGTAAAACTCTTTATAGTTTATAAATCTTTCCTTTTGGCTAAGTCTTAATAATAATATTGTAATTTATAGTTACAGACATAGATGATCAAGAAACTGTTTTATTTTACTTTTTTGATTATGATAAACATACCGAGGGCCTCAAAATAGTACCTGGCGGGCCGCATGTGGCCCCCGGGCTGCGAGTTTGAGACCACTGCCTTAAATGGTATGCATGTGTCGCATTCGGATAAAACCTTGTATTGTAAAATCTTGCACTATTAACTATGACAAAGTAACCTGTAAACTGTATATTATGGATATTGGTATTAGATCCCAAGTAAGTGTTGAGTTAGGATAAAAACTTGAACCAGAAAAATAAACTTGTACTGCAAACAATGGCAAATTGTAACCTGTTAACTGTCTATTATGTATGTTAACCTGTAACCCTTCCTGAGCTCTTTGGGGAGGATGGGATAGAAAATGATTGAATTAAATAAATAAATGTATCCAGTGGTCATTTGGTTATTTTGGGTCCCTTTGTGGCACTTAGATGCTTCTAAAACAGGTCAAGCTCTGAACGTTCCGTCCAGGATGTCTTGGAAAAAGTTTGATTATTGCTGCAAGATGTCCAAGTTAAGCCCGCACAAAGCTCACCCAAAACATACCTCCCAGCACGCCCCCTGGAACTCAGGATGGACAGCAGGAGAAACGTCTCAATCGTCCAGAAAAAGGGGTTTGATTATCGGCACTTGGACTTCCTGGCATTTAGGTCGTCCAAGTACTGATTTAGGTGGGTTTTTTTGACATTTTAGGGTGTGTTTTTTTAAAAAAAATGTAATCATATTTATTAAAGTTTCAAAAATACAAGTAAGAGAACAAATAATGTTACAAAAATAGCAATAAAGAAACAAAGCTTACAATCAAAACATAAGAATTGCCGCTGCTGGGTCAGACCAGTGGTCCATCGTGCCCAGCAGTCCACTCACGCGGCGGCCCTTAGGTCAAAGACCAGTGACCTATTTGAGTCTGGCCTTACTTGTTCTGTTTCAGTAGGAACTTATCCAACCTTGTCTTGAATTCCTGAAGGGTGCTTTCCCCTATAACAGCCTCCGGAAGAGCGTTCCAGATTTCTACCACTCTCTGGGTAAAGAAGAACTTCCTTACATTTGTACGGAATCTTTTCTCTTCTAACTTTAGCGAATGCTCTCTCGTTCTCTTCACCTTGGAGAGGGTGAACAGTCTCTCTTCCTCTACTAAGTCAATTCCCTTCAATATCTTGAATGTTTCGATCATGTCCCCTCTCAGTCTTCTCTTCTCAAGGGAGAAGAGGCCCAGTTTCTCTAGCCTCTCATTGTACAGCAACTCCCCCAGTCCCTTAACCATTTTTGTCGCTCTTCTCTGGACCCTTTCGAGTAGTACTAAGTCTTTTTTCATGTACGGCGACCAGTGTTGGATGCAGTACTCCAGGTGGGGGGCGTATCATGGCCTGGTATAACTGCATGATAACCTTTTCAGATCTGTTTGTGATCCCCTTCTTAATCATTCCTAGCATTCTGTTTGCCCTTTTCGCCGCCGCCGCCACACATTGCACAGACGGTTTCATTGACTTGTCTACAAATACTCCCAAGTCTCTTTCCTAGGGGCTCTCTCCGAGTATAGCTCCGGACATCCTGTATTCGTGCATATGATTTTTGTTACCGACATGCATCACCTTGCACTTATCCACGTTGAACCTCATTTGCCATTTTGCGGCCCATTCCTTGAGCATATTTATGTCTCTTTGTAGGTTTTTGCAATCCTTCTGTGTCCTCACTACTCTGAATAACTTTGTATTGTCCGCAAATTTAATCACCTCACTCGTTGTGCCAATTTCTAGGTCATTTATAAATATGTTGAAGAGCACAGGCCCAAGCACCGAACCCTGCAGCACTCCACTCGTGACGCTTTTCCAGTCCGAGTATTGTCCATTCACCCCCACTCTCTGTTTCCTATCCGCCAACCAGTTTTTTAATCCACGTGAGTATATCACCTTTGATTCCTTGGCTCGTATAATAAACAAGATCAATAAAAACAAATTATCCCGACTTCCCTCTCCCCGTTCCTCCCCCCCCCCCCCCCACCTGAGCTGTGATTACAAGAGCAATCAAAAAATTAACTCATGACATACTGATTTAAGCCCCATTGGCTTTTTACATGTGCTAATCCCCCCCCTAATAAAAATAAACCAAATGTCTCTGTGTTTTTACCGTCTTATTCTGAAAATGATATGAAATGAAAGTGTAACTGTTTTTGATGTTTTTATTTCACTTCAAAATGAAAGCACAGCCCTCGGAGGAATGGTTCCCTTGGTGTTCTACTACTATAGCTGTGTTAGGTAAAAAGATTTCTCTGATTTACTGTATCTACCATTAGCAACTTATTTATATCAGTTTTTCAGAAGCAAAATCTGAAAGTGCAAGTTTGATGGCATTAAAAAAAAAAACAAAAAAACATCTTGATGGTATTAAGCAATATATAGCAAATCTACTGTTTTCTTCTTCCATTAAATGTTCCGACTTCAGCTGTTCACATCTATTGTGTTAAATGCTTCTGTCTTGTGATGACATAATTGAATTTGGAAACAAAGAACAATTGTTCCATTCATGTTCTTTGGTGCAGCTTGTTGTGCAAGCATAATAACCAGAGAAGTAGCAATCTCTTAATTTCTTATAACCATATTTAACAGTAGCATTACTTTAACTCAATTTAAGTAAATTTGTGTGAGCAATGTTACGACCGCATCAAAGCAGAGCAACTTTCCCAGGCCACTTTGTCCTTCAAACGCCCTTCCTACGGCAAGAGGGGTTTTCCGAGTGGATTTTCTGACTTCTTTCTTTGGCCGACTTTTGTAATTGGTTCATTTCCAGGTACTGGCAGGAATGTAAATATGGATTGAATCAACTCGTTCCACATTTTCCGCAGCGGTTCACTGATGAAGAACAGATTTTCCACAGAGGAAATTAAAATGTACATAAAAACTGAGAAACGATGGTGTTGTTGAGGGCAGCTCAGCTTTCAATGTCACTTTATAACTGGCAGCATACATGGGAATGGCATTAATATAAAGTAGAAAGTTTGTTTCAATTATCCTTGTTTTAGTTGAGAAGATGAATGATCCCAAATCCGTAAAATAACATTTTTTCAAAAGATAATGTGCTGCGTTACATTGTGGTGATCTGTTTTCTCGTATTATCCTTTCGAAGTGTGAATAGTATAACATTTTTGATCCCTGTGTTGGCTCACTTGCTCAGGTGGTGTGTTACACGCTGGCTTGCGGAAGATTTCCGGTTCAGTCCCCGTATGAGACCATCTGCTATTTGGGCTGGCTGGGGGCTGAGGAAGCTGCAGAGGCAAGAAGAAGAGGTCATGGGCATCGGTAAAGGTTGGTTGGTTTGGGGGGCCATCATCGCATGGTTCTGGAAGATGCCCTGGCTCAAGAGGACATTTTTATGTGATTGGCCTGGTTATGTTGGAGAGCAGAATGTGGAAAGAACAAATCAGGGGAAAACAAAACCACAAACACAAATACAAAGAAATCAAAATGGAATTGTCCAGGTCAGAATGATGTGCCCTAAAGAAGTGTCCTCCAACTCATCTGGTAATGTGAAGATCTTTATTCCTCCAATGTCACAATAGTACATTCAACGACTCATTCTGATCTGGACAATTCCATTTTGGTTTCTTTGGAGAGCAAAAGGTAAAATAGGGGGGTAAATCACTAGATACTTAGGAATGAAGACTCATGGGGGTCCTTTTACTAAGGCGTGCAAGCCATTTTAATGCACGCTAGATATTAGTGTGCGCTAAACGCTAACACGTCCTTAGACTATAATAGACACGTTAGCAATTAGCGCGCGCTAAATCAGCTAGTGCGCCTTGGTAAAAGGATCCCATGGTGCATTGTTCCAGTTTTGGTTCTATTAAGCGAAATATGCAAATTATTTGGTTTTATATCCTGTCCTCCCAGAAGAGCTCAGAACGGGTTACAAGGTTACATAATAAAGGGGTCCTTTTGTTAAGGCACGCTAGATGTTGTAGCGTGCGCTAAAATGGCTAGCGCACCTTAGTACAAGGACCCCTCAGTGTATTTATACTAGCCCCCTCTTCTCCGAAACTGCGCTAGCAGTTTCTAGTGTGGGGAGCTGCGCCGAATGGCCCGCGCTACTCCCGACGCTCATAGGAACTCTATGAGGGTCGGGAGCAGTGCGGGCCATTCGGCGTGGCTCCCCACACTAGAAACTGCTAGCGCATTTTCGGAAAAGAGGGGGGTAAGTGATGGCAGACATGGCATGCTCTTACTTCTATCTAACTCCTGGTACCCTATCTATATGCCACCTTCTTTTGCATCCTACACTATACTGTAGTTGTTGGGTTACGGCAGGGGTGGGCAACTCTGGTCCTCGAGGGCCGGAATCCAGTCAGTTTTTCAGGATTTCCCCAATGAATATGCATGAGATCTATTTGCATGCACTGCTTTCAATGCATATTCATTGGGGAAATCCTGAAAACCCGACTGGATTCCGGCCCTCGAGGACCAGAGTTGCCCACCCCTGGGCTATGCTAATACTCTTAACATCTGTGTGTTCAATCGATGCATAAAATATTAGGGGCATATTCTTACGTATATTCTTTTTTTTTTTTTTATAGATTTGTGACAGATATAAATACAAAACAATAACTTTAGCTGCATTAATAACAATAACAACCTAAACATAGGAGATCATTAACTAATAGTTTCTTGTGTGCAGTAAGTATCTAGAATGTTCCAATTTCTAATAAAGGATGGTAAGTGATTTTGTTTTAATGCTGTAATCTCTTCATATTTCCTTTATGCACATAAAGTATTCCACCATTCATGGAGGCTGGAGTTCGTGGGAGTAATAGGCAAAAAACAAAAGGAATTGACCCTCAGCGTTCACAGTTGCCGGCGCCATTTTGAGAAAAGCACTTTGAGCCATGGTAAAGTTCTGTTCTGTAAGTTGTTTGTTTTGAGCACTATGTTAAGGTTGTTTTAAAATATCAAACATTATTTAAGCAACTAATTACTCTTTAACATTTTAGGCACGGAAAAAACTATACAACGGACTACTGGCCACTCAGGCAGCGAAGATAGACAACCAAGTCTCCAACCTATTGACAACAACCCCAGACTACAAGATGTTCAGAAAGGAAATAAAAACTATACTCTTCAAGAAATCCCTTAATAAAGCTTAATACCATGATAAAGCTTAACCCCCCTCTTACCATCCCCTCCCTAACCCCAGATCCTACTTTTCCCTCTCTTGGAAACCTTCGCTGATCTAACGTTGTAACCCTTCTTCCATAACTCTTTTTGTAATCCGCTTTGAACCGAAAGGCAATGGCGGAATAGAAATCTGTAATGTAATGTAATGTAATGTTCTAGCATCTCCCCTGACGAAGCTGGTAAAGGTGAAACGGTGGCCCCTTCGGGTCTTAACTGCAGTGCTGTTGCATACAGCTTAAAAGATAAGTGCTGTTTGTAAATGTATGCACTATCGTTTTTTGATTGTTTGACATTTTGAATAATTTATAATATTTAAAATTAATTAAAAAAAATATTATCGATATTTATGAGTTACAAGCCAATGATTGAGATTCTGACCTGACAACATTTCTAGCAGCATACTACTTGAATTTAAAGTCTCTGAGGCTTGTCTCCGTATAGTCACTTATCCTATAAGGTGCTAGTTATAGAGGAGATTTTTGGCTTAGACTAACTATTAGTACACCTCTTTTGTATTTGATTTTTTTGGGTTACACCAAAATCATCCACATAAAATAATTTCATCCACATAAAAATAAATTAATCCACATAAAAATAGGTTATCCATATAAAAGCCTTAATGGACCTAGTCCGCTAGGGATACAGGACCCAACACGACCCGTGTTTCGAGAAAAAGTCTTCTTCAGGGGTCCCTGGGGGTCCTATAAAGGTGAATACGTGGAAAACAATTCTGTGGTGAGCCAGAAGTGAGACACTGCTTGCGTTTGCAATAGAAAGGGGAGTAATGTCAACTTTGAGATTGGATAAACGCAGTATAATAATGTCATCTGATAGAGCGGGGATGTCAAAGTCCCAACTCGAGGACCGCAATCCTGTTGGGTTTTCAGGATTTCCCCAATGAATATGCATGAGATCTATTTGCATGCACTGCTTTCATTGTATGCTAATAGATCTCATGCATATTCATTGGGGAAATCCTGAAAACCCGACTGGATTGCAGCCCTCGAGGAGGGACTTTGACACCCCTGTGATAGAGGAACAGATATGGAAAATTCCTATGAAATAAGACCAATATTGCACCAGATTGTCACAGTGGAATATCATATATGACAGGATACCTGTGGAGGTATTACATGACCAGCAAATGTTTGTCGTTGTATGTGGAAGTTTAGCTAGCTTTGCAGGAGTCCAGTAAGCATTGTGTCAAATCAAGTAAGAAGACTGCAGAATGGATGCAACAGGGTAGGACAAATTGATTTAGACCAGAAAGTCTCCCATTCTGAGGGGGACAGCTGTAAACTCAGTTGCATACTCCACTTACAACTCACTTCAGACTGGGTTTTGCTAGTCTGAAGGATTTTATATACTAAGGATGCTGTTTTTTTTAGAATGCAAAAGAGATGTACAAATGGAAGTACTATGTGAATATGAGGCACCTACACCAACATTTCGCAGAATGCGATGAGTGCAGATTGAGTTAGCAAAAGCCAAACTGATTCTTGATTAGGCTCTAGAGCAGTGTGGTCTCAAACTTGCGGCCCGGGGGGCCACATGCAGCCCGTCAGGTACTATTATGAGGCCCTCAGTATGTTTATCATAATCACAAAAGTAAAATAAAACAGTTTCTTGATCATATGTCTCTTTAGCTATAAATTTACAATATTATTATTAAGACTTAGCCAAAAGGAAAGATTTATAAACTATGAAGAGTTTTACCTCATGCAAAATTGTTATTTCTTTAATAAGACATTAACTATTTTTTCTGCGGCCTTCCAAGTACCTACAAATCCAAAATGTGGCCCTGCAAAGAGTTTGAGTTTGAGATCACTGGCTTAACTGTAACCATGACATCCCGTTTGTCTTTGGGAAGCAGAGCTGAGCTTGTGATGTCATAATGCCTCATTCCACCAATAAGAGCCAACCTCATCAGTGATGTCACAATGGCTTGATTGTCCTGTTCTCCCCTCTGCCCTCCAACCCAGCCAGCAGATTAACCATTCCCCTTAACTCAGTGGTCTCAAACTCACGGCCTGCCAGGTACTATTGTGAGGCCCTCAGTATGTTTATCATAATCACAAAAGTAAATTAAAACAGTTTCTTGATCATATGTCTCTTTAGCTATAAATGACAATATTAGTATTAAGACTTAGTCAAGAGGAAAGATTTTTAAACTATAAAGAGTTTTATCTCATGCAAAATTGTCATTTCTTTAATAAGACATTGACTATTTTTTCTGAGGCCCTCCAAGTACCTACAAATCCAAAATGTGGCCCTGCAAAGGGTTTGAGTTTGAGACCACTGGCTTAACTGTAACCATGACATCCTGTTTGTCTTTGGGAAGCAGAGCTGAGATTGTGATGTCATAATGCCTCATTCCACCAATAAGAGCCAACCTCATCAGTGATGTCACAATGGCTTAATTGTCTTGTTATCCTCTCTGCCCTCCAACCCAGCCAGCAGATTAACCATTCCCCTTAACTCAGTGGTCTCAAACTCTTTAATAAGACATTAACTATTTTATTTCTGAGGCCCTCCAAGTACCTACAAATCCAAAATGTGGCCCTGCAAAGGGTTTGAGTTGGAGACCGCTGCTCTAGAGATTATACCTGTTACAAATATCCTGGAATGAAATCAAAGAACCATTTTCATAAAGTTGCACAGGGGCATATTCTTAACTTAGGCACTGTTAGGCACCCTACCGGTGCCTAGGTTGAGAGAGGAATGCTGTTGAAAATGCAATTTAAGCGAAAATTCAAAGTGACTTCTAGCATCTAAACAACGCTGGAATTGCGCCTAATGCCACTATAGGCGTGGATAACACTGGACGTGGCGTTAGGCGCCTTAAATTGCCTGTGTAGGCGTGATTCGCGTCAAAGATAGGGGGCGGAAACGCATGCCTTGAAAACCCTGGCCTACATATCCGGCACCTATCTTTGCCGGAGACGCGATTCTCTAACCCAGTGGTCTCCAACTCAAACCCTTTGCAGGGCCACATTTTGGATTTGAAGGTACTTGGAGGGCCTCAGAAAAAAATAGTTAATGTCTTATTAAAGAGTTTGAGACCACTGAGTTAAGGGGAATGGTTAATCTGCTGGCTGGGTTGGAGGGCAGAGGGGAGAACAGGACAATCAAGCCATTGTGACATCACTGATGAGGTTGGCTCTTATTGGTGGAATGAGGCATTGTGACATCACAAGCTCAGCTCTGCTTCCCAAAGACAAACAGGATGTCATGGTTACAGTTAAGAACATAAGAACATAAGAAGTTGCCTCCGCTGAGGCAGACCAGAGGTCCATCTCGCCCAGCGGTCCGCTCCTGTGGCGGCCCATCAGACCCACTGCCTGAGCAGTGGTCCCAGACTATCACTATGACCTACCTCTACTCCTATCTGTACCCCTCAATTCCTTTATCCTCTAGGAACCTATCCAAGCCTTCTTTGAAGCCTTGTAACGTGCTCCGGCCTATCACAGCCTCCGGAAGCGCGTTCCATGTATCCACCACCCTCTGGTTAAGCCAGTGAATTCAAACTCAAACCCTTTGCAGGGCCACATTTTGGATTTGTAGGTACTTGGAGGGCCGCAGAAAAATAATTAATGTCTTATTAAAGAAATGACAATTTTGCATGAGGTAAAACTCGTTATAGTTTATAAATTTTTCATTTTAGCTAAGTCTTAATAATAATAGTGTCATTTATACCTAAAGAACCATATGATCAAGAAACTGTTTTATTTTACTTTTGTGATTTATGATAAACATACCGAGGGCCTCAAAATAGTACCTGGCGGGCCGCATGTGGCCCCCGGGCCGCGAATTTGAGACCACTGCTCTAAACAGCACCGTTGTGTGAATGGCACGCAATCAGTGGCCGTTTATAAGGTGGCCACCGAGAGCGGCGCCAGTTAGAGAATCCAGGCCTTTTCAAGTATATTTTCTGAATTTTAGAAAACATTTCTGTGGGAGAGAGCAGGAAACGCCTGTTAAGTTTGCAAAAACCTACGTATGATCTAGATAGGTTTTGTCAGGAAAGTATGTTTATTAGCATTTGGCTCCTATTTTTCATTGGATGAGATTCTTCTCTGACGCTAGTGATTTCTAAAATATTCTTGTCTCTCAGTAAATTTATAAACATCAGAAAATTCAATATTCCCTTAAAGACAATTGATAAGGACAGCTCACAAAGTCAGAACTTTATACAAACTGATATCTGGATTGGCATCTCAATGGAAACCACATGCACAGCAGATGCTGTAAATATGTATTTAGGTTTGCGTCCCTTGATGGTTTTTAGTGGATGAATCTTTTAAGCTGTCTGTGAAGTGCTCCGTTATTTAGAGCGAAGATAAGTGCATGGTAAAGTACCTTTTTTTTCCACTGTGACACCCGAAATGTAACCTTTATTGTCAGTACCTCGGCTAAATGTTCTAACAGCAGATGAGTGGAAATTCATGAAAATAGCATGTGTTCCACTGGTTTCCTTTATTCCTCCCTGAGGACGAGCAGCTGTCAGGTCAGCCCCGCACCGCAGACCCTGAAGTCATCAAGAGCACGGATATATTTGCCTTGCTGTAAAGGGCATCTTTCCTGCAGAGTGAAGAGATCATATAAATACCTTCAGGCTAGTATATTTGAGACATCAGCGAGTGACTTCACTGACAATCTTAAACCACAAAGTGCGGCTTATGAAGCCCAGTTCATTAGGCCAACCAGATCTAGGTATTACCAGAGCGATAAGCAAGGAAAGATGAATTCATTCATGTTCAGACTCCCATCTTTCATTACAGCACGAAGCAATTTCTACCAACTCGTAGCCGTGTGTCATTGATCTCACAATTTTTATGGGCCTTTTACTTCCGTGTTCTGTTTGGTGTTCTTTATCTCAAATCCATAATAATAACTTATTAAGGTACAAAGCAGATTTTCGATGAAAATAAATATTATTTCAAAAGCAGGGCTGGTGAGAAAGAAGCCCTGTGACAATGCAGCCAAGCCTTGATGACTTTTGAACTGAACTGCAGACGTATTAAAAGCCATTTCCTGGAACCTGGTTTCTATTAAATAGATTTGTTGTGGTTTTTGGTTCAGATGGAACCAGGATTGGTATCTGGCACCATGATCTTTCATTTGAAACTTCCTGGGGATTCTTTCCACAATTATATTTCCCCTCCCAACTCATCTAATCATTACATTGTCTTGGCTGGAGGCCATAGTCCAGGCTCCTTCTGGAACTGTGCAATCATGATCCCAAACCTGACCTTAAGTGTCATCATCCCACAATGACTTGGATTCCCTCTCCCCACCCCCAAGACTATATTAGGGCCTCTGCAATTGCTGTGGCAAGAGTGAAGTTGTGGAATGGCTTATCTGGCCTTTTACAGCCATGTGAAAATAGATGGCCTTTCAAAAGAATTCTTAAAACTCAACTTTTCACAACTGTTTTCTTATTACTTGGTTAAACTGGAATTGTTAGTAGTTCGTGTAGGTTTTTTACCCCAGCTAGTAGATAGCTCAGGCTAAAAATAAATAATACATTAGGCAGTTCTTGGTAGGTATATTTAATTTTTGACCCTAGCATGTGCAAAATAGCACATGCAAGAGAACATACTATACTATTTCCCATGAACTGTAAAATTCAAATTTGCATAGAATGCTTCTTTCTTTGCATACACATTCGTGTTAATAGTACATATACCTGCTAACATTATTGGAGACATTTTGGGCCTGATTCTGTATAAGACACCAGGTCTCAGAAGCCACCTAAGCGGCTTTTGAGAATGGCACATGGGCTTTAAGTATCTGGCCGATCAGAGTCTTAGGCCACTCTCAGTGCATACCTGGATGCACTGGGAAGGAGGCTTAAGACTCCGTTTGGCCCTATGGTAGGGGCCTTAGGCATCTGAGCCAATCAGGGCCTTAAGATCCTCTCCAGTACATCCCAGAATGCACCGGGAAGGGAAAGGCCCACCATTTTGCAGTGGCAGGCCTGCCGGCAGGAAGGAGTTAGCACCCCTCTTTCCAGCCATCGGATAAAGGTACGGGGCATTCTGGGGGGGTGGCAGTGGGATCTTGGGGGTTTCAAGGTAGAGTCGGAGAGTGTCAGGAGGACCTTGGGGTGTCGTGGATTGTCAGGGGTGGGTGGAGTCAGGAAGTGTCGGGATAGAGTCAGGGAGTGTTTGATGGGGTTCGGGGGATGATGGGGACAGCAGCAGGAGGGAGTGGGCATCCCTCATGCCTTGGACTGTGTTGGGAGGGTTCGCCATTGTGGCAGCAGGAATTAGGCAGTCCTCCTGCTGCAGATATTTTTGGGGGGGGGCTTCGGAGGTTCCGGCAGGAGGGAGTGGGCATCTCTCCTACCTTGGACTGTTTCGGGAGGGTTCGCTGTTGTGGCAGGGGGAATTGGGCACTCCTGCCATGGACATTCAGGGTGGTGGGGCTTTAGGGATTCCGGTAGGAAGGAGTGAGCATCCCTCCTACCAGCCGACTTTGCAGAGGGACGGGTTCCCTGATGCAGCCATTAAACTGAAAGCGGCAAAGAAATTCCCTTGCAATGATCGGCTCATAGGCATAGCATTTTGCTGGCCAACATTTCATGCTCCTAGATTGAATATCGGAACCAGCGGGTTAAATAGTGGCTCTGCCCAAACACCAACCCCAAACTACTCCTAGCCTAGCTAGTCTGCACATGGCTGGTTAGAGCAGATACTCAGTGGCACTACCCAGTTAAGTGCCACCGAGTATCAGCAGCCAGCCAGCTCAGTGGGGTTTAACCAGTCAAGGGCTCTCCTTCTACACAAGAGATAAGTAGAGACAAGCTTAGGGAGCAAAGTGGACATTCTTTGTTCTTGTCTGTGCTCTGTTTGCTGCAGGCTCACCTCTTCTTCACCTGTTCCCTATATACTGCCTGGGAGGAGAAGGGAGGGGAAATAACAGGAAAAGGGCTGCTTACTGCCTGAGATTCAGGCTAGGGCATTGGCCAGTAGAGTAATTGAGGCAGAACTCTTACACTTATGTATTTAAAACAGCCCTGCTGCTGAAGATTCCCAGGAGGCACCCTGTTCATGTCTCCTTACTCTTTGCATTATGGAGTTAGATGGTTGCAATAGAAGAGCAGAGACCCATGGAGCACAACCCTTTTCCAATTGCTATCTCTTCATCTATACTCTGTCCTATTATGGAATTAGATGTTTCAAGTTTTATTAAAAATTTGATGCACACGCTTCATTGTGGGATAGTCCATTAGTGGAATCCCCAAGGGAGGTGTTATTTGGTAAAGCTGCTGCTTGTAGGGTATATGGACAAGGTAGATGCATTTTATTTCAAAAGGCATGCATGATTGGTCACAAATGTATTTTGCAATATTGGTTACAGAAAGATCCTCCTAGTTTTTGGCACTGGAGGAACCAACTCCATCGTTTAATTTTATATGAAGTTAGGGATGTTTCTAAGTTTTCAAGACGTACATGTTTCTTTTTGAAAATTTGGGATCCATATATTCAAAATCTTTCCTCTAGAGCACGAAGTATGATTATTAATATTTTACATTGAAGCTTTGGGAACATTTATAACATTATAATACCAGGTAATATGTGTCATCTTCCATTCTGGGGGGGGGGGGGAGAATTGGGGAGCGTAGGGGTAGGATAATAATAGGTCATATAGAAATGTATATTGAAGGAATGATAAATTTCATATTTTATTTAATTTGATTAATTACTTCAATACAATGTGAATAGGAGGGGGGAAGGGGAGAGGGGAAGGGAGAAAGGGAGGTGGGGATAGTAGGGGGGTTGATAAGGGTTATATGGAAATATATTTTGGAGGAATATGTATGAAAATATCATAATTGTGAATCTATATGAAATGAAAATCTATTTGTATTATATTATATTTACTTATTTCCTTCAATAAAATGTTATAAAGTAAAAAGTTCTTCCCCTTCCTATTGTTATTTTCACCCCTTTTTTTATTCCCTTTTAATTTATTTTATCTTGATGTATTTTACATATCCTTACCTATGGGCCCCTTTGTTACCATTTGTCTTTGTCTGATCCGTCCCTGATATTTTAACTTTGAATGCCCCCATCTTTTTTTTTTTTTAAATTTAGTATTGTAAACCAGAAATTTGGATCAAATATTTGTAAGCGAATTAAAATTCTAAAATAGGGGGACAATAATATACACGGACAAATTCAAACAGGCATATGTACAATACTAGACTGGTTAAGGAAAGGGGAAGAACTACATTGGTTATAGAACAAGAGAACATGTAGGGTTAGGACTGAAGACGCTGCAATATCTTCAATGTATTTAAATGGACCGCACACCAAGAACTAGAGGTCTGCACAGGAACAGGGATCGCGGGAATCCTGCGGGTCCCGCAGGGTTCCTGCGGGAATCCCCCCTCTGGCCCACGGGACTCCCACGGGGACCCCCCTCTGGCCCACGGGACTCCCACGGGAACCCCCCTCTGGCCCACGGAACTCCCACGGGGACCCCCCTCTAGCCAACAGGACTCCCATAGGGATGGAAGGCTTTGGAAGCAGGGTTTGTCCATATAATATAATGGACACGTCAGCCTTAGTAAAAGAGGGGGTTTATAAGTTAATTACCTGAACAGAAAACAAAAAAAGGGTTCCACCAAAGAGATTCCACAAGGAAAACAGCAGCGCAAACACAAAAGAAACTGTGGAATTGATGATCTTGTCAGAAGTAATTGCTGCTTTTTATGGGGACGGGTGGGGATGGAGGTAATTCCTTGCGGGGATGGGTGGGGACAGAGAGGATCCCGACGGGTACGGGTGGGGACGGAGAGGATCCTGGCGGGGAAGGGCGGAGATGGTTGGGATTTCTGTCCCCGTGCAACTCTACTGAGAACCCAATTGCTGTATATAATATATGTTTAATAGTAATAAGCAAAACTCAGTTTACATGGAATAAATTGTATTCAAGCAGCAGTTAGGCCAACAGATGATAACATACAGAGAGCCGTCAGTCTGTGATGTCCAATCATCCTGCCTTTTCAGGAACTAAGCTGGACTTTTTATAACCAGGTTTAGCAGCCTGGGGTTAAGCGTGCTACCTGGTTACTAATTACATACTTAATTTCCATTGGATTGTCACACTTGTCATTTTTAATTATTGGATGGTATACATAATTGCAACTGAGTCATAATGTAGCTTCTCTATTTCCCCTGACAATGCATTCTTAATACTAAGGTCAATGATCCCTGAGGGTGGGCACCCACCCTCCCCTCCCTCCTAATCTTGCTTGTAGATCATCAGTAGCTTTATCTATAGTTCATGTCATGTTGACCATGTCATCTTGACCTGCTATTATGGCTTTCTTGTGGCCCAAGCATTTCTTGGAATGTCCTAGAATAGAACATCCATCATTTGTCACAGTCAGCAGACAATTGCCAGCTTCTAGGGCAGGGGTGTCAAAGTCCCTCCTCGAGGTCCGCAATCCAGTCGAGTTTTCAGGATTTCCCCAATGAATATGCATGAGATCTATTTGCATGCACTGCTTTCATTGTATGCTAATAGATCGCATGAATATTCATTGGGGAAATCCTGAAAACCCAACTGGATTGTGGCCCTTGAGGAGGGACTTTGACATCCCTGTTCTAGGGCAAAAATGAAGTCCTCTTGCAAAAGTATTATTTGTGCAGGCAGGAAAATATGCACTTTTTGTACAGTCCATAAACCTTATGGTTGGTTTGATTCAGAAGCACAATGTTCCCCCTGAGGGTCTCCTAAAGGGTCTCTTTTCCTCAATCTTTCCTCAGGACAATAGGGATGGTTGCATTGGAAGATCAGAGACCCACTGAGCACAACCCGTTTCCAATTGCTATTTCTTCATCTGTACTCTGTCCTATAAAACCATGAAAAAAGACCCCAACCCTTCTCAACTTCCCCAAAGACAATGTGCACAAGGCACTAGATCAGGGGTGGGCAACTCCGGTCCTCGAGGGCCAGAATCCAGTCTGGTTTTCAGGATTTCCCCAATGAATATGCATTGAAAGCAGTGCATGTAAATCTAGATCTCGTGCATATTCATTGGAGAAATCGTAAAAACCTGACTGGATTCCGGCCCTCGAGGACAGGAGTTGCCCACTCCTGCACTAGATCCTCAGCACTTGTGAGAGTTACCCTATGGCTCCAGAAAAAGGCAAATGGATTGAGTCCTCCGGGTTTTACTTCCATTGCTTTTAGTGGAAGTAAAACCCAGCTGCCTCGATCCATATGGTAACTCTACACATAATCCATGCTGAGCCAGACCAATGCCTATTGAACCCAGCATCCTCTCCCTGAGTTCCCAGCACAGCCCGAGAAGCAGATCGATTTCTCCTAGCACATTTCCAGAGAGAAGCAACGGTTTTTCTGAAACCACCTATCTACTCGTTCTTTATGGACTTTTCCTACAGGAATTTTTCCAAACCTCTTTTGAACCCTGCTATGTTGACTGCCTCGACCATATTCTCTTTCTTTTTTTTCTTCCAAATCTTGCCTAATGCTTCTGCTTTGAAACACATTTTAGTCCTGTAGCCTTGACCGTTTGTACTAGCAAAATGATTTGTAATTTCCTCTCTTCCTTTGCATGTTGCAAATTATATTTTCCTTTAGCCTGAGGGATGCCCCTCTTTTTTTTTTTTTTTTCACTTTTGTGGTTTCAGGGATAAAAATACCCACTGAAGGATCCCTGTGGAGCTCATTAATATATTTATAGAATGTCATTATCCATCTCAATTGTCTTTATTTAAAGAGAAAATAACCCCAGCCTAGAAAATCTTTCAGTGGTAGACATAAAACCTCTCATTTCTTTCTTGCATTCGGACTAACAATTGGCTATCCTTTTTTTTTCTTTTTATTTATTAGAATTTTGCAATATAGATACAAAAAGATTCTTACATCATAGTGAATCAACAATGCTGGAAAACCAACTGTTTTACCCAACAAACAACCAAACATAATAGCAAAACAACCCTCCTTTAATCCCTCCCCCAACCCTCCCTCCCCTCCCCCCATACATTCCGATTCTAGGCACACAAACTAGGGGCCAGATTCACTAAACAAACCGATCGTGTACCAATCGGTTTGTGACCCCTTTGAGACCCGTTTTTCCTCCGACCCGATTCATTAACCTCTGTGCCGATCCAATTCCGATCCGTGCATGCAAATGAGGGGAAGCGGCATGCAAAGTAAGAAGGGCCCGATTCACTAACAAAAAGCAGGCACACCGACTGGGCTGGCCGATCCAAAAACAAGCGACTGCTGAGGATCAGTCGCTTGTGCAAAAACCCTACTCTCAGCCCCGATTCTCTTGCCTTTTGCTGCCCTGCTCAGCCCCGATTTTCCTGCCTTTTGCCACCCCTATACTCTCCTGCTCTACCTCCCTTCCCTGCAGCGCGAGCCCATGGTTTTAACCCGCTTTAAACCCGCGGGTTAAAACCACGGGGTCACGAGTAAAAAATTTTTTAAAAAAAGCACGGACTGCAAACGCATGCACAGACCATCTACAGGCATAGTAGCTCAGGGGTTGGCAATCCCGGTCCTCGAGAGCCGGAGCCAGGTCAGGTTTTCAGGATATCCACAATGAACATGTATGAGATGGATTTGCATGCACTGCCTCCTTGAGATGCAAATCTATCTCGTGCATATTTATTGTGGATATCCTGAAAACCTAACCTGGCTGCGGCTCTTGAGGACCGGAATTGCCTACCCCTGCCCTAGCTGTAGCACTTCCCTGAGTGAAGCATTAATTAACCATCCTAGTTACTCCATCCACAGCTTTGGTATCAATGTTTGCTTTACTATTTGTTAGAGACAAGGAGACCGTTAAATCTCTAGCACCACCTGTAGGAAACCTGGAGAAAGTATACTCATTCTGAATATGCTGCAGTTTAGTACCTGTTTTGGAAGAATGTATACAAATGCTACGGTGATTCCACTTGTAGATATTTTCTATTGAGTCTTTAGAATAAACACTTCATCAGAATTTCTCAGTTTCTGCCCCATTGAGGCCTATCCAATAACTTACCCTTGGTTATTTATTTATTTTTTCCAGTATTTCATATATCACACTTCTCCGTCGCTCTTCCAGCCCTCCTTCTCCTTCCATGACTTGTGACTTCTCTTCTTTCCCACACACATTCCCATTGTGTTCTGCCGCCATTCGTCTCTCTCTCTTTCATGTTCGCTTCTACCTGTGGTGGGAAAATGATAAAACTGTCTTGCATGAGGTGTGATATTGTGTAAGAATTCACTTTGTATGGTTTGCAGCTGGAATGCTGGCAGCCTAAATGGGCCGGGGTTCGAAACCAGTGGTCAGCAGTTTTTAAGCTGCAGACAGCCATGGGCAGAATTAAGCTTGGGCATTCAGTGTCAGGCTATGTCCAGGCACTGGCACTGAATATCCGGGTCAGCTCCAAAACCTGGAAGCTACCAGTATACCGGCTGATATTTAGGCTCGTGACTGGACAGCTTGATTGATAAAGTCAGGACAGCCTTTTATAGGGTTATCAGGCGTCCAGATTTCTCCGGATATGGCTTCATTTTGAGGACATGTCCTGGGGTCCGGATGGCTTTTCAAAACTCCTCGGACAGGAGGCAGGTAGCACGGGGGGGGGGGGGGAGGGGGGGATGGGGGATGGGTCGGGGCTAGGGAGGAGGTGCATAACGGCGCAGGGATGGGTAAGACTAGGCGGGCCTGGAGGCAGGTCTAGGGGACCCTAGCCTTTTAGGTCCTAATTTTATCTGCTTATTTATCCCCCTGCCTTTTTTTTTTTTTACGAAGCCATGTTAAGCTTTTTTATTGCTGACCGAGGTGGGATTAGCTCCGATGCACATAGGAATTCTATGAGCGGCAATGATAATACCGCCATGGCCGGCGATAATAAAGCCTAACATAGCTTTGCAAAAGGGGCCTTAACCAATTAGCGGACTGAGTATCACCACTAATCAGTTAAGTGACTGCCCCAGGACTAAGTGCCACTGAATTTCCCCTCCCAGCCCACTTAGTGTGATTTAATCAGGCAGGAGCCTCTTTCTGAATATCGGACACTAGTTTGTACCTAAGGAGATAGAGGGTAAGCAGATGAAGCACCAGTGAGGAAAGTGGAATTTGAACCCTGATATCTCTGGTTCTCAGCCTGTTTCTTGAACGACTCCTTCATCACAATAGTATCGTGTTGGTTGTATGAGTAAAGTAGTGATTTCAGTGGTATTCTCTACATATCAGAAGTATTAACTTTAATGAAAACGGGAGGGGGGAATTTTCCTTAGGACTGTTTCCTCTAAGCTGAGTGAGAGTCCTCCAACTGCATTGCTGCCAGTAGGGGGTGGTGCTTCATTATTGTGTTTTAATAGCTAGGGAGAGGCAAGATCCCTGGAGTCCTGCAGAGCTTAGTCGATTAACGAGTGCTAAATTGGTTAGCGCGCCTTTGTAAAAGGACTCCTGAGTTTCTCCCCTTTTACCTTCAGTTAACATTCCCTCATTTCAGAGCTTCCTTTCAATTGAAAAAAAAACTTATTTCCTGTGCATTTATGCAATAGAGATATATAAATATCTCTCATATCTTCTCTCTCCTGCTTTTCTTCCAAAGTATACATTTTGAGATCTTCAAGTCTGTCTCAGCAGTGGCGTACCTAGGGTATGTGGCACCCGGGGCCCATCATTTTTTGACACCCCCCCCCCCCTCATGTAAAATTTTTTTTTTTTTTTTTTTTTGCAATAACCATGAAATGGAATAAATGGTCAGAATAGAAACAGGCAGTGAAAATTTTCTTTTTTTTTTTTCAAAGTATTTTTATTGAGAATGGCAAAAGGTCCAGACAAGCAACCATGGTCTGTACAGAAACTTATACATTATCAAAAAGAACACAGAATGAGAGTAACAGCAACAACAAGCATGAACAAGCCTCTCCCAAGAGAAAATTGCCAATGAGAGGCATAGCAATACACAACAAAAGGCCAAAACTTGGGGCAAGCAAACAAATTCCACCCCAGAACCCACAAGAATAATAAGCCGGACTAGACCCTCAGCCATATTTTATAATGAAAAAAACCCCCACAAGCAACAACACCCAGACCGCTCACCAGACACACCAATCCGCACAACAAGCACCCAAGAAACACCCAGCCACCACCCAGACAAAACTACCAGACACACCTACCCCCCCAAGCCCAGACCCAACCCCCCCTCCCCAGAGAGTGCAAGCGCAAAGTGGACCGTGAAAAGGGCAGCTGCAGAAGTGGAAAGCCCCAGATAAGTAGGTTAGCTAAAGAAAGCCCACAGATAGAAGAAATCAGGATAACAGAAGTTCCAACAAATGCTCCCACAGAAAATTTTCTTTTATTGAACCTCATTTATGTAACCATTATTCCAAACATAACATAACATAAATTATGTCTGAATTGTCATGACATCAGAAGTACATATGGAGTAGTTGCAGGTGATGCTTGGGACAGTTCTGATTATGTTAGTTTGGTTTTATGTGTTTTTTTAATAGAAGGGTTTTTATTTCTTTTTTTAAGGTTTTGTAGTTTGTGGTCGAGGTCAATAGGTTGTAGAGTTGGGGGTCAAGTGTTGCAGCTCGAATGGCTAGGAGGTTGTCGAACAGTTTTTTTTCTTTTGACGTTTTTGGTTGGAGGGTGTGTGAATGGTGCGTGAGTTCTCCTATGTCTGTTTGAAGTGGATTGAATTATTTAGCTGAAGAAATTAGTTACCCCCCCCCATTCCACACACATTAATTCTCTTCCATTTTTGTTCCCATTATAAAAAAACACTGATAAGTTCCCAGGAAAAAAATACATTAAAATAAGAAGTGAAAACAAAGGCCCCTACAGATGAGAACATAACATAAGAATAGCCTAACTGGGTCACACCAATGGTCCATCATGCCCAGTAGCCCATTCTCATGGTAGCCAATAGTGCTGCCCGATTCAGAGAAAAATATTTCATTCGATCCGATTCACCCTGTTGAATCGATTTTTCGATTAGATTCACTGTTAATGACACCGCTTTTTAAGTTTAAACAAAGTATAACAATAAATTTCACAACAACAATAAATTTCACAAAGTACTTTAAAAAAAAAAAATCACATTTTTCCATTAAAGCAGTTCTGGAGACATTTGCTTGAACAGTCTTTTTTCCCAGTCCATAAGCAAGCAATATGAAAAAGATTTCCTTAATTATCTACTCAAACATTTTTGCTATTTACTTTCATTGTACCTAGACTATTATTCAGTAGAAAAAATTTAGTTTGTTCAATCAAGCAGAACATTCACTCATAGAAGTCCAATGTCCACACAGGATTTGATTGAACAAACAAATTTTTTCTACTGAATAATAGTTTAGGTATACTGAATAGCAAAAATGTTAAAGCCACACAGAAAAGCAGTAAAAGTCAATAGGTTCTCCAAGTGGGAACAACTGAGTGCACCAATCCAGGGCAAGCAGACGCTTCCCCCATGTCTTAATAACAGACAATGGACTTTTCCTCCAGGAATTTGTCCAAACCTTTCTTAAAACCAGCTACGCTATCTACTTTTAACATAACTTCTGGCCACTTCATTTTTAAGCTTAGATCTTTCCTTCCAAACAGAGACCTTGCTAGATGTCAAATACAGCACAAGGTAACTTCACATGGACTTAACTGTGCAGGAAATGAATCTCCTCATACACCCACCATATAGTGCAAAAATGTGCAAAGGTCTGTTTTTTTCTTTCGATCACTACATAGCCTAATGCCACACAAGCAGCGCTGTTACAAACATATTCTGAAGGTCAATGCTAAGGTTGACAAAGTTTCCTTCCTTGGACCAGAAGGAGATACTGACAAACCACTGGAAGAGATTCTAAAACAACTACCCAGAAATAACACCCAAAGACCCACTCAGTGTGTGAACCAGTTGAGTGGAGTGGACTAACTGGGGGTGGAAATGGGCCCAGAGTTTGCTCAGCAGAATTTCCCAGACTACCTCTTCCTCTCAACACACTGACATGCTACCACCACCACCAACACTAGGAACACCTCACCGAGTATGCCAGCAATGCTTATAAACTTTATAAAACACATTATTATATTTTCTTATAAAGCATATATTTTAACTGAACTCAGCCTTGCCATTCACAAAAATAGAAAAGTTCCCATTTCAAGCTGTCTCATGTACACTTTTCAAATCTAACATATTGTAATCACAAAACAGAAAATAAAATTATTTTTTCTACCTTTTGTTCTCTGATCAATATTCAAATCTTGTTGGTCCCAGGCTCTTGTTGTCTTGCTTGCCAGGGTCTCCTTTCTCCGTGCTAACCATCCGTCTGCCATCTCTGTTCTCCCCTTCCGTTTCCCTTCCCTCTCCCGGAGATCTGGCATCTTTCCTTTTTTTTGTCTCCATCCACAGATTCACCTTTTCTCAACTCCCCACCACCCCAGGATCCACCATCTCTCCCTTTCTGTTCCCAACTATCCTCCTATCCAGTATCTCTATCCCCCCTCCACACCATCCCCTGTTTCCAAGTTCTCTCCCTTTCTGTTCCTTCCCTCCCTAACTCCCATTATGCACCATCTCTCTCCCACTCCTCTGTTTTTAGACCCATTATTTCTAACCCCCAAAGTCTGGCATATGCACGTATCTTTGAACCCCCCCTTCCCTCTCTCCCTCTGTGTACTTTTACACCAGGACCCCCCTCCCCCGAAGGTCTGTCCCCCCTCCGAAGGGCTACACCCCACCCCTGAAGACCTGCACCCCCCGAAGGACTTTACCTCCCACCCGAAGGTCTGTCCCCCTCTGAAGGCCTAAACCCCACCCCTGAAGGCCTGCACCCTCCCCGAAGGATTGTACCCCCCACCCGAAGGTCTGTCCCTCCCTGAAGGCCTGCACCCATCCCGAAGGCCTGCACCCACCCCGAATGCCTGCACCCACCCCGAAGGCCTGCACCCACCCCGAAGGCCTGCACCCCCGAAGGTCTGTCCCCCCCCTTGAAGGCCTATCCCCCCTTAAAGGTCTGCCTGTCCCACCCCCTTGTAGGCCTGTCCCCCCTTAAAGGTCTGCCTGTCCCACCCCCTTGTAGGCCTGTCCCCCCCTTGAAGGCCTGACCCCCCCCTTGAAGGCCTGCCTGCTTGTCCCCCCTTGAAGGCCTGTCCCCCCCTTGAAGGTTGGCACCCCCCCAAAGGCCTGCCCCCCCTTGTAGGCCTGTCCCCCCCTTGAAGGCCTGCCTGCTTGTCCCCCCTTGAAGGCCTGTCCCCCCCCTTGAAGGCCTGCACCCCCCCTTGAAGGTTGGCCCCCCCCCGAAGGCCTGCACCCCCTTGAAGGCCTGCACCCCCTTGAAGGTCGGCACCCCCCCTGAAGGCATGCCCCCCCCCTGAAGGCCTGTCCCCCCTTGAAGGCCTGTCCCCCCCCTTGTAGGCCTGCACCCCCTTGTAGGCCTGTCCCCCCCCTTGTAGGCCTGTCCCCCCCTTGAAGGCCTGCCTGCCTGTCCCCCCCTTGAAGGCCTGCACCCCCTTGAAGGTCTGCACCCCCCCCCCGAAGACCTGCACCCCCCCTTGAAGGCCTGCCTGCCTGCCTGTCACCCCCCGCCCCCTTGAAAGTCTGCCTGCCCGCCCGCCCGCCCCACCCTGAAGGCCTGATGCCCCGACCCACCCCGAAGGACCATTCGCCCCCCTGGCCTCCCCGCACTACCTATGAAGCAGCCGCAGCAGGATCGCGACATCAGCTATATTTGCGCTACTTAGGAGCTGCTTCCTGCGTCGCGGTCCCGCCCCCTCCTCTGACGTCAGAGGAGGGACGGGACCGCGGCGCAGGAAGCAGCGCCCAAGCAGCTGAGGGATTGCTGACATCGCGATCCTGCTGCGGGCTGCTTCATAGGTGTGCTGGAAGGTCAGTGGGGCGAGCGGTCCTTCGGGCGTGGGGGGGGACTGAGCGGCAAGGCCGGGAACACCCCCTCAGGGCTGGTACCCGGGGCGGCCCGCCCCCCCCGCACCCCCCTAGGTACGCCACTGCACCGAACCAAACTGATAGAAGGAGAATGAGCTTCTTCAGGGATCTGACCCAGTTCTAATACCTCTCCGTCTCCGTGCCGACCGACCCCCTCAAGGACCGACCCTTGGAAACATGTTTTCAGGCTTGGAATCCAGTTAAAAGGCAATAGACGCTCTGTCTATACCTGGGACCAAACTGAAAGAAATTTGTCCAGCCCTGGCAAGTTCAAACCCAACTCAAACCAAATTCTGCACTCCTGGGGAAGGGGGAGGTTTTGCTTCTGAGAAAGTGCTCCTTAGTACATCAGAATCTCTGTCTGCTTCTTGGCACCAGCACTGGAGAAATAATGAGACGCCCTACTTTCTTTCTGCATGTGAAGCCATCTGGAGGGGGGGGGGGGTGTTTGTGAGTACCAGAAGGCACTGCGAGGAAGGAACGGGGTATATTAGTAGATCTGTGTGTGATGGAGGGCACTAGGGCCAGCAGGAGTGAGGTACATAGTTAGAGCTGTAGAGGGGGGGGGGGGGGAGAAGGAGGGTGTCCCTATTGCAAGGGAGGAGTGAGGTTTTCCCTCGCCTTTTCTTCAGTCCTAAAGTTCACATTTTCTGGCTTTGGCTGCCTTCAGCAGTCATGCGACCGGGTAACAAAGCCCCCTGACCCTGCACGCTGTCTGATTCGGCTGCTGTTGAACAGTTTGCGTGCCGGAACCCTTCTCAGGCTGAGTGGAATTTGGGTTATGAGCTGCAGGGAGTGGTTGTGAATTTCTCCGTGAGAACCTTGTGCATCCTCCTCCAGCTTGAGTTCCGATCCTCCCCGAGGCTGACGTATTTCCTGTTGCCTCAGCTTTCAACAGCAATCTGGCCTGGAGGAGGGGAGAACAAGGCCTGGGAATGCATTTATCTGAGTTTGGGGTTTAGGTTTCTGCCACTTGGTGCTGAATGTAAGACGCGCGCACGAGGACGCGCACGCGTAGACGTCCGCACGTAGACGCCCGCACTAGACGTCCCCACGTAGACGTCCGCACTAGACGTCCCCACGTAGACGTCCGCACTAGACGTCCGCACTAGACGTCCCCACGTAGACGTCCGCACTAGACGTCCCCACGTAGACGTCCGCACTAGACGTCTAGTGCGGGCGTCTAGTGCGGACGTCTACGTGGGGACGTCTAGTGCGGACGTCTATTGCGGACGTCTATTGCGGACGTCTAGTGGGGACGTCTATTGCGGACGTCTAGTGGGGACGTCTATTGCGGACGTCTATTGCGGACGTCTAGTGGGGACGTCTATTGCGGGCGTCTAGTGGGGACGTCTATTGCGGACGTCTAGTGGGGACGTCTAGTGCGGGCGTCTAGTGGGGACGTCTATTGCGGACGTCTAGTGGGGACGTCTATTGCGGACGTCTATTGCGGACGTCTAGTGGGGACGTCTATTGCGGGCGTCTAGTGGGGACGTCTATTGCGGACGTCTAGTGGGGACGTCTAGTGCGGGCGTCTAGTGGGGACGTCTAGTGCGGACGTCTATTGCGGACGTCTATTGCGGACGTCTAGTGGGGACGTCTATTGCGGACGTCTAGTGGGGACGTCTATTGCGGACGTCTAGTGGGGACGTCTATTGCGGACGTCTATTGCGGGCGTCTAGTGGGGACGTCTAGTGCGGGCGTCTAGTGGGGACGTCTAGTGCGGACGTCTATTGCGGACGTCTAGTGCGGGCGTCTAGTGGGGACGTCTATTGCGGACGTCTAGTGGGGACGTCTATTGCGGACGTCTACGTGGGGACGTCTAGTGCGGACTCAAGCTGGAGGAGGATGCACAAGGTTCTCACGGAGAAATTCACAACCACTCCCTGCAGCTCATAACCCAAATTCCACTCAGCCTGAGAAGGGTTCCGGCACGCAAACTGTTCAACAGCAGCCGAATCAGACAGCGTGCAGGGTCAGGGGGGCTTTGTTACCCGGTCGCATGACTGCTGAAGGCAGCCAAAGCCAGAAAATGTGAACTTTAGGACTGAAGAAAAGGCGAGGGAAAACCTCACTCCTCCCTTGCAATAGGGACACCCTCCTTCTCCCCCCCCCCCTCTACAGCTCTAACTATGTACCTCACTCCTGCTGGCCCTAGTGCCCTCCATCACACACAGATCTACTAATATACCCCGTTCCTTCCTCGCAGTGCCTTCTGGTACTCACAAACACACACCCCCCCCCCCTCCAGATGGCTTCACATCCAGATGGCTTCACATCCAGATGGCCAGAAAGAAAGTAGGGCGTCTCATTATTTCTCCAGTGCTGGTGCCAAGAAGCAGACAGAGATTCTGATGTACTAAGGAGCACTTTCTCAGAAGCAAAACCTCCCCCTTCCCCAGGAGTGCAGAATTTGGTTTGAGTTGGGTTTGAACTTGCCAGGGCTGGACAAATTTCTTTCAGTTTGGTCCCAGGTATAGACAGAGCGTCTATTGCCTTTTAACTGGATTCCAAGCCTGAAAACATGTTTCCAAGGGTCGGTCCTTGAGGGGGTCGGTCGGCACGGAGACGGAGAGGTATTAGAACTGGGTCAGATCCCCGACCCACCCCGAAGGACCATTCGCCCCCCTGGCCTCCCCGCACTACCTATGAAGCAGCCGCAGCAGGATCGCGACGTCAGCTATATTTGCGCTACTTAGGAGCTGCTTCCTGCGTCGCGGTCCCGCCCCCTCCTCTGACGTCAGAGGAGGGACTGGACCGCGGCGCAGGAAGCAGCGCCCAAGCAGCTGAGGGATTGCTGACGTCGCGATCCTGCTGCGGGCTGCTTCATAGGTGTGCTGGAAGGTCAGTGGGGCGAGCGGTCCTTCGGGCGTGGGGGGGGACTGAGCGGCAAGGCCGGGAACACCCCCTCAGGGCTGGTACCCGGGGCGGCCCGCCCCCCCCCCTAGGTACGCCACTGTGTCTCAGTAATGTTTTGCAAGCTATCAAATGGAAACTGGGACTATTTTTTTCCCCATAATATTCAATATGTATACTATCTTGTTCTAATAACAGTCTGCCCCTAATAATGCCCCAACCCCCTGTTTCAGCATTAAAAAAACCTTGTAAATTTCATCTTAAAGCCAAATTTACATCCTCCCCTTTTACTAAACCGCGATAGTGGTTATTAGCACAGGGAGCATGCTGAATGCTCCGCCCTGCTCCCGACGCTCATAGGAACTCTGTGAGCATCGGGAGCAGCGCAGAGCATTCAGCGCGGCTCCCTGCACTAATAACTGCTATCGCGGTTTAGTAAAAGGGGGAGGGGGTTAGATTCTTCCAATAATAGCCCGTCCACTTGAAATTCCCAGTAACTGGTATTGCTCTCCTCCACCCAGTGACGTAGTAAGGGGAGGGGGCGGGGGCTTACCACCAAGGATGCCATCTGGGGGGTGGCACCAGCATCTCTCCGCCTCCCATGCCATGCTCGCACCGCCCCATACCTATTTAAAACTTCACCAGCGCTAGCAAGTACTTCCAGCCTGCTGCTCACGCTGGCCTGGCTCCTTCTGACATCACTTCCTGGTAGCATAGCTGGGAAGTGGAATCAGAGGGAAAGCCAGTGTGAGCAGCAGGCTGGAGAAGCCTCGTGCTGGCAAAGATTTTAAGAGGTACGGGGGAGGGAAGGGAGGTCATGAGTGTGGTGCAGAAGGTACGGGGGGGGGGCAGAGAAGAGGGCACGTGGGGGTGCCACCTACCCCTGCTACACCAATGCCTCCACCCTTCATACCCCGCAATGACCAGATCTCTCTTCTTACCGTTTCTCACGGTTCTGGCACTGGGCCAGTGTAAGGCCTTCAGCATTTAGAGATACTTAAGACTTTAAGCTTGTGCAGATGCTCAAGGCCCTGCACCTGTCCAGCACCATAACCGGGAGGAGAGGTAAGAAGAGAAATCCAGTGATCGTGCGGGGGGGAGGCGGGGGGGGCGGGGAGTGGAGATCTGAAATGGTGCTTCTATTAATAGCCTAATCTAGACTTCAGAAAACCCATGTTTTCTAATAAATGCCCGGGGGTTCATTAGAAACAATATGGTAGCTTGGGGGCACTCAATGAAGTAACAGGGAAATACTTTTAAAACTAATAGGAGGAAATATTTTTTCACTCAGAGAATATTTAAGTTCTGGAACTCGTTGTGGTAAGAACGGATAGCGTAGCGGGTTTTAAAGAAAGGTTTGGATAAGTTCCTGGAGGAAAAGTCTATAGTCTGTTATTGAGAAAGACATGAGGAAGCCACTGCTTGCCCTAGATCGGTAGCATGGAATATTGCTACTCCTTGGGTTTTGGCCAGGTCCTAGTGACCTGGATTGGCCACCGTGAGAACGGACTACTGGGCTTGATGGACCATTGGTCTGACCCAGTCAGGCTAGTCTTATGTTCTTAAATCAACACAGAAATAGTCCACACCAGAAAATATCATGTGAGGACTGATTTGTACATAAAACACAGCAAGTGAAACCTGTCTCTCTTAGATTTCCAGTTTCATTTAGGGTCTGATCCACTAAAGCTTTTCTCCTATACTGCCGCTATGTGAATAAAACTAGGTGAATGAGGACCTTAGTCAAATAAGCACCATGGTTTCTTGGATGCATGTTTTGCAATATTATGCATATATTAAATCAGTCTGTCATTATAACGGCAAAACTAAAACAAAGGCACTGATGTAAAAGAGTGAGAAATTGTACCGTGTTCAGTAATTCTAGTAGATAGCTCATTGTCTAATTTCTTTGTGTTCTAAATTATTGATTATAGGATAAGAACTCATTTAAGGCAATTTAGCAGTGAAGCTATAATGTACTTTGAATGCTTGGGCATGAAAACCTATTAGTGATATAATGCCTACATGAATCTCGTCTTATCAAACTGTATGAATAATGTGTACAGTGTACATATTTAAATCTTCTCTTGCACAATTGGTTATTTGCAAATCTGGACAGTTGCAAAGTTTGGCACAGTGATTAAAGCTAGAGCCTCAACACCCTGAGGTTGTGGGTTCAAACCCATGCTGCTCCTTGCAAGTCACTGAATCCCATCCCTCCCCCCATTGCCCCAGGTATATTAGATAGACTGTGAGCCCAGAGAGGGAAAAATCTTTGAGTACCTGAGCTCCCCTGGGAGAATGATATAGAAAAATAAATAAACAGGCATTTTCAAAGCTCTAAGACATCCAAAAAAAACCGGCAAAAAGCAGCACCTGGACATTTTTCTCATCAAAACGTCCAAGTGCTGATTTTTTAAAATTGTCTTTCTGGATGTCTTGTTTTGCTTTCAAGCCACTGTACATCTAAAACAAAAGGGAGCATGTTGGAGATGTGTTCTGGATGGGCTTTGGGTGGGCTAAGACTTGGACGCCTTGCGATAATAATCAAACCTTTCTCAAGATGGCCTGGATGGAACTTAGATAAAGTGTCTAAGTGCCAGAAAGATACCCAAATCTGACCAGATGACCACTGGAGGGATAATGTTATGGCCCCCACACTCCCCCAGTGGTCATTGACCCCCTCCCATTCCCTCCTCCAAATCTGAATGAAAAGCATCACCTAATAAGAGAAATCCTAGTATAGCATCACACAAGTGTCTTAAGTAGCCTGATGAGTGGGTTACTGAGCCATAGAGAGGAGGGCCCAGGCCCGTAAGCTACTCTAACTACTACATTTGTGGTAGAAAGTCTTAGTCAACCAAAATCATACTATAGTGCCATATAGGTGCCACCTGTAGCCATGAGAGCTATTGGGGTGGTATACAAGTGGGTCTAGCAGATTGGGGGGGGGGGAGTTTTGGAGGGCTTAGCATACATTAGAAGATGTATATGGTGCGATGTATATCTGACACCCTTTATATGAAGTTCACAGCAGTGTCCTCTAAGGTGCCTCACTACCCTGTTGGAATGTGTGACCAGTCCATTATAATGGTTTGCCCCTCCCACATCCAAATGGTCTGGATTTGGACGTTTTGCACTTGGATATTTCTGTGGTTGAAAATGGTAAATAAATCTGGATGGACAGCCTGGCAGCCAAGACATCTAAGTAGCCCATTTAAAAAAAAATAAATAAAAAATGGATGTCTAGCAATTGTGCTGGTTTAAAAAATGGCAGTTTCCCTCAAACTTTGGATGTATTGCTGGAACTATCCAAAGTTGAACTTAGATGTTCTATTGAAAATGCCCCTCCAAGTATACATAATTATTCATGTTTGGGTGCAATTAAACATGTCAGCATCTATATAGGTCTATATGACCCACTTGCTGATTTGAATCCTGTACTTTACAATAGAAAGTTTGGGTAGTAGGAATTTTTTTTCACTTACCGTTTTTCATATGACACATCAAACAAATATAGAAATAGTGCGTTCATGAAAGCTTTTTGTGCCTATGATGAGGAAGAGGTAGGGTCTTGTGACTCACCCGATACTGAGGCTATTTCTTTCATGCACATAAATTTCTCTGGTGTATAAATTAGATTTTTTTTTGTGGAGTGTTGTTGTTTTTTTTTTGTTCTATATATGTCTCTATCTACACACACACACACACTACACACACACACACACACACACACACACACACACACATACACACACATACTACAGTTTAAATATGGGTGAGGGAGGAGAGCTGAGAGAAAATGCATAGTCCCCTCAGTCCACCCCGGGACCCTTGTGCTGCCTGAACAGTGCGGTAATCAACGGTGCGCTTCAGCCGCTGACGCTAGCATTCCCGTGCATGCTCAGTTCAGTATCTGAACTGAGCATGTGCAGGAGTGCTGACATCGGTGACTGAAGCACGCTGCCGACTTCTGCACAGTTCAGGCAGCACAGGCAGGACCTTGGGAAGTGGACCTCTTCAATTGGCAGGGCTTGCGCATCCCTGCCAGTCATTACACTGGTGCTTCAATTTGCAATTTTGGAGGGGACTTGAGCCCAAAGTTTGGGGGGGGGGGCAGTACTCGGAGGCCCCAATAGCTATACGAGAGTTCTTCAAAAAGTTTATGCACTTTTATATTTTTGCAGGAAATGGTTGGGACGGGAGAAGTGTTAAGAAGGCATGTCATGTAGTCAGTCAGGCACCTTGCAGGTAGTGATGTAATTTGCTTTTGAGTTATATAATAAATAGTGTAAAAAAAATATATATGTGCGGAAACTTTTTAAGATCCTTTGTACATATATACACAGTTCATAGACAACCCCGCGAAAGACAAAGGCGCGTGCTGACAACTGAGTGCAAGATGGAGGCGCGCGCCGAAGAAAATTACAGTTTTTAGGGGCTCCGACGGGGGGTTTTGTTGGGGAGCCCCCCCAGTTTACTTAATAGAGATCGCGCCGGCGTTGTGGGGGGTTTGGGGGGTTGTAACCCTCCACATTTTACTGTAAACTTAACTTTTTCCCTAAAAACAGGGAAAAAGTGAAGTTTTCAGTAAAATGTGGGGCGGCACGATCTCTATTAAGTAAAGTGGGGGGCCCCACCGTCGGAGCCCTAAAAACAGTAATTTTCAGCGGCACGCGCCTCCGCGCTGCGCTCAATTGTCTGCGCGCGCCTTTGTCCCAGCGCGCTTTTGACCTGACACCTATATACACACACTCAAACACACTGAAAGAATGAATCAAAATGCTTCTTAATCAGTAGATTTTGTTTGAAACATCTCAATGGCAAATTTACAAATTTGCCCGTGATATAATTTTTTAGCTGTTAACAATTGCAACGACACTTTCTTTTCTTTTTTTTTTTGAAGAGTTGGGCTGCTTTCTTCTTGCTTTGCCTTCATGGTTTTCTCCCGGTGATCAGATCGCAATTAAAATGCAAACCAGCATCCCCCCTACCCTTCTGAATGCATTTCAGAACTGAAGTTGAATGCTAAGGGTATGAAAATACTGATGCTTATCAGTGACAACTCTATATCGCGTACCTGGATATGATAGACACAGCTAAGAATGCCCCATCCAAAGCGCCGGCATGAGGGTTGGAAAAAACGGTACCCTGCGAACATATCTGTTGCTTAAATTCTCTGAGTAACTGTAAGATGGTCCGATCCCACCCATGGGATCTTGTGCCCTCATGAAACACAATTACAATGAGACTATCTCATTATCTCATTGGCTTTAGCTTACCGCTCTGTTACCATGGTTTCAAATACACTGAGGACTTTGAAACTAAAAGTGCCGTCTAAAAGGAAATGTATCCTTGTACAATGACATCAGACCATGTTAGACAGAACAGACTTAATTAAATACCCCCCAGATGTACACCAAATACACATACATACATATATGTAATGCATTTAGCAAATTTTTTGTAGAATTGATATCATTAAGATATATCATTTTACTAGATGTAGGAGTATTGCACCCATGAATCAAGCAAATAGAATAAAATATAACTTACTGATACCTTACATTGCATTTTAATAAACACATATAATCCGCACATACCTGAAATTAGTTCAGTGCAGTTCATAAAAGAGGAATAGGGCATACCCTAGAATTAACATCATTACAAAAACCTTAAAACTAATTTCAACACAACAAAAACTTTTGGACTAACTGAGGGCTCTTTTTGCTAAGCTGCGATAGCGGTTTTAGCGCAAGCGTGCTAGACCTTAACGCCAGCATTGAGCTGGCATCAGTTCTAGCCACGTAGCGTGGGTTTAGCATGCGCTAAAATCCTGCATGCGCTAAAAACTCTATCGCTGCTTAGTAAAAGGAGTCCTAGATTTTTAACAGTTTGCAGGAAACCTTATAATTAGTTTCATGATGAACAGCCTTTGCTAGCATGTTCCACCATTTTGCACCTTGGTAGGAAAAAGTTTAGGAAAATTCCACAAGTTAAATGTAAATGGGAAGGGTACTGAAGAGTGAAACTATGTCTAAAAATCATATCATAATTTTTGTTAAACATAGAAATATGATTAATTATGTATGGTAGTGCTTGGCCATACGGGATAAGAAAAGCAAAACATCATAACAGTGGTATACCTAGGGTATGTGACACCCGGGGCCCATCATTTTTTGACACCCCAAGCCCATCATTTTTTAACACCCCCTCCCCGCCCTTGGTACGCCACTGCTATGGTTCGAAAAAGGCTAAGAAGCCAGCGGGAGCGGCAAAAGTGTCCTTTAAGTAACACCCTCCCGATCTGGTTCTATCCCTTCCCCTTCGACCAATGGCTGAGAACGCTGTCCGGTGGCGTCACGAAGGGGGTGGGATAGAGCCAGTTCGGGAGGGTGTTCCTTAAAGGACGCTTTCGCCGCTCCCACTGGCTTCTTAGTCTTTTTCTTGGTCGCGGGGGTGGACCGGCGGCTGTGCTGAAGTACAGGTCCTAGGAGGTTCCGGACCCGGCCAGCTGTGCACCCCCATAGGACATGCACCCGGAGTGGTCTGCCCTCCCCCTATGCCCCACTCTTGGTACGCTACTGCATCATAACTTAAAAACTGAGCAGACCTCTACTGGAAGTCATTAGAGCCTGCAGAGCAATGGTGTTGCACTTTCAAATTTATGATTTCAATTTTAGTCAAGCAGCTAAGTTCTGCAGTGCTTGTAGTCTACAACAAATCGATGAATGATATTCTGCATAAACAATATTACAGTCATCTAAATGTGCTAATTTTGACATCTGTACTAAAAGTTGAAATACTCAAGGTTCAAAACCAGCTCTAATTTGTCTGAGATTCCAGAACAGTTTGAATACCTTTGTAGTTACTAATTGAACATGAGATTCAAAAGTAAGAAAATTATCTAAAATCCCTCCTAAGACTTTCGGTTGTGAATCCAATTTGTATGTTACATCATCAAGGACAAAAGCTTTAATTAAGCATGCCTTACGTGGATGGTTTATTAATAAGAACGTGAGTCTTATCAGTTTTCAGCTTTAATTTGAAGGTCATAGTCCACGACTCAAGACTATTTATCCCTTGCCTAATTTTGGGTACAAATATCTTGAATCTCATTGTAAAATAGGAATATTATATCACCTGTGTAAATAAAAGGATGCAGATCCAATGCTTTCAATTTTATGTCCAAAAGGGCCATAAGCAAGTTAAATAAAATTGGAGCCATTGGGGAACCCTGAGGCACTCAGCATTTAGGTATTCATTCCAAAGATAATTCACCTGACATTTTCACTTGCTAGGATCTCTTAGTAAGAAAGACATGGCAATACTTGAGAGGGTCCAGAGAAGAGCTACGAAGATGATAAATGGCATGGAAGACTGTTCATACGCTGACAGGCTGGACAAGTTGGGACTCTTCTCCCTGGAAAAGAGGAGGCTTAGGGGAGACATGATAGAAACTTTCAAAATCATGAGGGGCATGGAGAAGGTAGACAAGGATAGATTCTTCAAACTACGGGGAACCACAGGCACAAGAGGGCACTCGGAGAAACTGGAAGGGGACAAGTTTAGAACCAATGCAAGGAGGTTCTTCTTCACACAGAGGGTTGTGGACACATGGAACGCACTCCCGGAGGAAGTGGTCAGGCAGAGTACACTACGGGGATTCAAAGAGGGATTGGATGGATTCCTGAAGGATAGGGGGATTGAGGGATACAGATAAGGGTAGATAAGAGTATGGAAAGAGTATAGATAAAAACAAGGGGCTATAGAGCTAAATCAAATTAACATGACAGGTCATGGACCTGATGGGCCGCCGCGGGTGCGGACTGCTGGGCGCGATGGACCTCTGGTCTGACCCAGCGGAGGCAAATTCTTATGTTCTTATGTTCTTATATGGTTAAATTTGATGGTCTACCAAGTCAAAAGCACTCAACGTATCAAAATGTAAAACCAGAACATGCTTTCCCAAACTGATTTCCCCTCTAATTTCAGAAACTAGTGTATCTAATACTATTTCCATACTAAACCAGCTTCTAAAGCCCTATTGAGAATAACGAAGAATGTGGTACTTATCTAAGGGGCTCATTTTCTAAAACATAGACGTCCAAAAGATGGTATAAACCGGCATTTAGACGTCTTAGTAGTCGAAACGACCAAGTGGGCATTTTCAAAACTGACTTTTTAGATATCTATCTGATAATATTGTCTCCAGTGCATCTAAATCTTAAGGGGGCATGTTAGAGGTGTGTTTTAGGTGGGATTAGGGCGAGCTTAGCACTTGAATGTTATACAGCAATAATTATAATCAAACATTTTACAAAACGTCCAGATCACAATTTGGACGTTTTGGGCTAAACTAGTTTTTTTTAATGTATAAGGGTCAAAAAGGTACCCAAACTAACCAGATGACCACTAGAAGGATGAAAATATGGCCCCCTCACACACTCCCCCAGTGGTCACTGACCCCCCCCCCCCTCACACAACTCCAATTATCTGCATGAAACATTACATTTCTGTTTCTATGAAAGATGCAGATACTATGGCCAATCCTAGCAGAGCTGCAAGAGGTCTCTGGAGTAGCCTGGTGGGCAATGCAGTGGACTTTAGAGAAGGGGACCCAGGCCCATATGCCACCCGAACTAGTACTCATGTGGTGGAAAGTATGAGCCCACTGAAACCCACTATCCTGCCATATAGGTGATTCCTGCAGGCATAAGGGCTTTTGGGGTGGTAGACAAGTGAGTACAGTAGGTTTTGGAGGGCTCACCATATAATATACAGGGGTTATGATGAGATGTGTGCCTGGTAACCTTAATGTGAAATTCACAATAGTGGTCCCTAGGGTGCCCCATTGCTATTTTGACATGTCTGTGTAGCCAGTCCATGAAAAATACCGGTCCCTCCTACTTGCAAATGACTTGTTTTGAATATTTTTTATTTGAACTTTTCTTCGAAAAAAGGCAACAAAAATTAAACATCTAGCTGGGCCATTTTCAAAATTAAAAAAAGACATCTTTCAGTAATGGGCATTTTTCCACTGATTTTTTTTTTTTTTTTTTTTTTTACATTTTTCTCAACACATCCAAAGTCAGACAGATGTCCTATTGAAAATGCCCCTTTATGTATTCAATTGAGTAGCAGCTATACCTTCCATGAGTTTTGTTAAAAGGGGTATAGATGCCACCGGTCTATAGTTTCAACTGCTCCAGTAAACAGAATCTATATTTCACTCCAAGATATTTAATCAAACACTTGCATGGGTAAGCCAAAAGAAATGAAGCACCTAATAGCATCGCTTCAGTTCTCATTGCTAGAAATAACGTATTTCATTCCTATGTTTGTCGAGTTACATCGGGAAACATCCAAACCCTTTTTCCATAAAATAATACTTGTGAATTACAAAAGTACAATCTAAATATGGCATTTAACATCTTGTTCGGATACAAGTGATACCAGTAAAATAGCTCTTTCGGATGTTTCTGATAAACTGGCTTCAAGCAAATCTATGACATTAAGATTTTCTTTTCCACTTATATTCATTTGCTCCATCTCTGGGTTAACTCCTGTTTCTTTCTGTACTGACAAGTAATATGTTTTATTTACTGGTGGTATATTTTCTGAGGAAAATCTCAAAACTTCAATTAAGTACTTTTTGAATAATTCCCAAACTTTGGAACGACCTTCCCAAAAAATATTAGGGAGGAGATGAATATAAAAGCTTTCAAAACGCTTCTCAAAACACATTTGTTTTCTACAAGCTTTGGGGGCAGATTCTCTTACATTAGATCATATCTATTGAAGATTTCAACAGATTTTCCTTAGAACTTGAGCTCTTTCCAAGTTTTCCGCAAACATCTGAAAACCTGGCTTTTCTCCAAAAATGTAAGTCTCCCTCCAACTTAGGAATCAAGGAAACTCTTATATCTTGGCATCCCAAGTCCTCTAAATTTTCTTCACACTTCTACCTCTAACCCTCTGTTGTAGTTCCTTCCTATTTCTCCTACTGTAAACCGCGTCGAGCTCTACGAACATGGAGATGATGCGGTATACAAACCTAAGGATTAGATTAGATTAGATAATTCACAATGTAATTTAATTTTGAGTTATTAAATAATTTGTTTGTCCTCTATGTGCTTTTCTATTTTAAATGGCGTTCTTTTTTTAATTTTAATTTACACATTTGATGTTTATGTAAACCACTGTTAAGATTTAACGATATATCAAATTTTAATAAACATAAAGGAGTCATTGCCAGAGATTTAGGAAAGTTGAAGAGGCTCATATTCAATCTACGATTGTAATTTTCTAGTTCTGTCTTTCTAGTGAGTACATTTTTATCCTTTACAATCCCAGGTGGCAGGTCTTCAAGGCTTTCCACGCTATCCTTAACTTGTTTTATTTCAACAGAAAATGCTTCCTTTGTACCTTCCAACTTTTTACCCAAAGCATCCACTGTACTCACAGGTAGGGAAGCATCCTGTGAAGACTTGGCGACTGTAGTGTTTAGCTTCTGGAGAGCCTCCCAAATGCCCTCCAATATCACCATCGTCAGTTTCAGTAGCTGGGAGCAAACTTCTACTCCAGCTCCCCCTGCTCCCTCAAACCTCTCACGGCATTCGCCCCTCGAATCGGCGATTCCCCAGCTCAGCCGCATTAGGAGCAAGGCATGGTGGTGGAATAGCATCCGAAGGCGAAAGAGATGTTTTGAAGTCTAAATCTTTGGCATCTCCTCTTACCAACGAAGGAGCAGACAACTCTCCGGCTACTCCGTGGGATCTGAAGGCAGTGGTGAACTGAACTCCCACATGGAGCGTTGAGCAGGGGAAGAAGCCCTTGGCGCTGAGGAATCGGCACAGACACTTCCTTTGCGTTTAGAATGTGGCATGTCAGAAAAAAAAAAAGAGGTAAAAACTTTGCAAATCTCCGCCGTACTCGATCAGAGATGCCGTCACCCTGCTGCCGCCACCATCATGGACCTCCCCTCCCAAAAGGTTTTTAGCATCTACTAATTTCCCTTTTCCCTGTCCTTGCTGAGTTTTTCTCTGCCTTTTCTCCTCACAGCTGTTCTTATATAAGTCACAAAATGCTTCAGGAGTCTTTCAAATTTTGAATGAATACACAGAATGATGAATATTGATTTTTCCCTAAGAGTGATATCTTTCACATTTACATTCATTGTATGAATTTTGGCAGGAAATAATCGTGTAGCCTTCACATTTTCATGGGTGTGTTGTGAAGGACGCATTCTTGATTCCCTCTAACTGCAGTGGTTCGAGAGTCTTGGCATTAAAATGTCCACAAATTACCTACTCACCCTGGAGGATATCAGGTGGCATAATGTGACAATAATGACATCCCTAGGGGTGCTAATTGATTTTGTCCTAGTAGAGAGGGTAATTTGGCATCCACAGCGGCTTTTAGATCATGGACTTACTGATAGCTTCTGTAGGTAATGTTACGGTTAATGAACAGAAAACACACTGTCCTTTTCAAAGACAGTACGTTAATTATGAAAAACAGGCCATGGAGAGCCAGAGGTCATCCATATTTTTAGAGCTAATCTTAAAACATGGATGCATATATTAATAGTAAATCAGAATCAATTATATTTATAGCTAAAAGTGCAATATTTTTATTAACCTTTCCATTTCCATAAACAAGGTAAGTTATAAATTCAGGTACAGTTAGTAGGTGCCTGACCAAAAGAGCTTACTATCTAAGCTTATAATGAGGCAATGGAGGGTGAAGTGACTTACCCAACATCGTACTTAGGGGGGAAATTCATCAAAGGGCGCTAAGCATGTTAGCGCGTACAAACGCATTAGTTCCTACTAACCGCTAAGGTTGCCCATTATATTCCTATGGGTGTCTTTAGTGGTTCGTGTGCGTTAATGCACTTAGCTTTTCATGAATTCCCTCCTTAGGGCCCCTTTCTCAAAGCTACGGTAGCAATTTCCCCCCCCCCCCCCTTGACAAATGCACTGAAGCCCATCCAATTCCTCTGGTGTATTTGCCACCGGAGAATTGCTATCGTGGTTATGTAAAAGGATGGCAAAAACAGGATTAGAAACCTGTCTTGTCAGTCTACCGCTATGACTGACAGGCAAACCCAAATTGTATGTACGTAGCTACTGAATTCTTGCAATTTGTTATAGTGAAAAATGTGAAATGTTGGAAACAGCACCCGCTGCTACTATATTACTAATTTCAGTTCTTTTTAACTTACAATACATAAAAGAACACCTAGCAATGGTTCTATCTATCTTTTGGGCCTAAGGCAATGTTAACTTCTGCAAATATTCACTAATTGGACCCAAAGCTGGAGGGAAAGTGTAACATGACTTCGGCACTTACCCTTTTTGAAAATATCTTTGATCTGATAAGGGTGAGATTTTCTTCAATAGAACTTAAGTTGAAAAGCACTAACACACATATGGTTTTTACTTTGCTCTGTGTTCAATAAAGGGTGTTTTTATTAGATAGCTACAGAACATTTTCTTATTTGGGGGCTTATGGACTAACCCCTGAAAATCTTTGTAAAATTTAGATGGAGGATGCAAATGAACTCCTGGCCACTGTTCCCATTAAGCTGTAGGGGTGCCTTCCAACAGCATTGCTGACAGTGGGAGATGCTGTTTCAGCATTGCGTTTTCAATCTCTACAGACAGGCAGGTTCCATCGAGTCCTACAGAGCTTGCCTGTCCATCACAATTGGAAATGTGATATTGAATCAGCACCCCCTACTGGCCGGACTGTAGGAGGAGGACACCTGCTCAGCTTCGAGGGAGCTGTGCTCCTGACTCATCTGTATTCGTAGGTAAATTTCACAAGTCACAATCCAACTAATTCTACATATCGTGCTCAAAATTGCATGTGCAAATTTGTGCGTATGCTAAATTTGTGTACACAATTTAATTGCATAATGAGCCAATTAGCGCTGACAATTGGGCACTAATTGGCAATAATTTGAATTTACAGTTGTTATTCTATAAAGATGTGTGTGAAGGATCCCCCCAAATAAAGGTGTGGCCATGGGAGGGGCATGGTGGGAGGGGCATGGGCAAGTCAGGGGTGTTACTTAAATATGCATGCAGCGTTACAGAGTAGGGCCGATCCGTGCCTATTTTAGGCTAGAGGATTTACACTAGGTTTTACTTGGTGTATATCATCTCACCCAAAATTGGGCACAGATTCTGGTGCCAAATGCTGTTCTATAAATGGCACCCATTTGGTGTAGCACAAAACCCAAACGAGAAAACCCCAACACAAAGGGCCTCAGTGAACTGGGACTAATTTTTATTGAAAATCACCTCAAAAAATGGAAACTTGTGGAACTCAACAATTTAACTACACCAAAAATAATTCCACCTAACGATAAGGCATAAATACATAACTTCATAGATCAAAATATAAATCACTTTCTATGTGTATAAATTAAATATATAAATAAGCTGAATGGGGAAAAAAGCCTCAGGTCACAGATCAGGACTTAGATGTCCTCACAAACCTTTTTAGTGGCTCCTCATTGATTAATATGCATTTATGCTTTATCTTTAGGTGGAATTATTTATGATAACTAATTATTATTCACTCAGCAACTTCAAATTGTTGTCAATTAACGTCTATTATTGATAGTTAATGCCTCATTAACTAATCATTTTGTGCACACATCTGTCCTAGATGCCCCAAACACCTAAACAGAGGCCCCCAATTATAGAATTCCTCTCTATGAAGGCAATTCAAAAAAGGGATGCCAAAGTTTAGGTGCCTAGAGGGCACCTATATGAGCCAGTCCTATAAAGGAAGTAACCCAAAAAATATTTATGGACACAGCCATAACATACCAACTTCATCAAATGAAAACTGTTATTAAGTATGGTTGGGCCCACCATTCAAACAAACCTAACTGAGACTTGATAAATAATAAAAGACAAAATGGAGAAAAACAGACCTCAATACATTGGTTCATTGACCCACAAGGCGTCCTTTGGAGCCCGTATCATCATGGGTCGGTAAAAAAACACTCCATACAACAAAAATAGAAATCATTCACACTCAAGTCTTATCTTTTTCTTCAGTTTGTCTAAATTTTCATAAAGGGTTCACAGCAATAAACTTGAAAAGTGATGGCAACAAAAGTGTGATGGGATGTCTTCAACTGCTGCTACCGTGGCAGTAATATTATATCTCTAAGGCAATGTTTCATCTTTGCAAACTTCGTTCTGTGTTTTTGGTGGTGTGTTGCAGATGAAAAATTGAAAAATTCCCCTGAAGTAGTTTGTTGGAACAGCGAAACAGGAGGACCCCTGTCAGGAGAAGATTGGGGCTTGTCCCATGCTTTTGAAGAGGATTGGACAAATTCTATGAGATAAGTGAATTTTGTTCGGAGACATTACCTTAGCCCGTCGCAAGAAGTCAGAGCTTGAATTAGAGCAATGAACAAACCATTACATTTCTTGTTAAACCTGGCAAAAGTGAAAGTAAGATCTGGGACATGTTAGACCAAGTTTTTGGGGATAATGCCATAAAGATAATGGCAGTGTACAAATGGATTAATCATTTTACTGAGGGGAGAGATAGCGTCACTGATGAAGAAAGGTCAGGGTGGCCAATAATGAGCAGAACTTATGAAAAACTTGCAAAAATGCATCAAATTGTGCATCAAAATTGTCAGATGACTGTAAGAAGCATAGCAGATCATGTAAACATCGATAGCGAAACAGGAAAATCTCAACTAAAAATCTAGGCATGAGAAAGGTGTGTGCAAAAATGGTCCCGAAGAAGCTCACTGTTGAACAAAATCAAAGGAGAGTCGAAGTTTGCCAAGACCTTTTGGAGAGGCAAGACAATGTTTTGGGCCGTGTTATCACTGATGATGAAACATGGGTGTACCAATACGACCCTGAAACAAAATGTGAAGGTGCACAATAGAACCAAAAAAGATCCGCCAGTCCAAATCAAGAGTCAAATTGATGTTGCTAATTTATTTTTATATCAGAGGGATTCCAGCTCATGCTCCAGTCCCTAGTCCTAGGTCTCCTTGACTACTGCAACATCCTATATCTCCCCTGCCCCGCAACAATGATAAAACAACTACAAACAATACAAAACACAGCCCTGAGACTAATCTATTCACTAAGAAAACATGACCACATCACTGAGGCATACCTCGACTCACACTGGTTCCCAATTCGAGCAAGAATACTATTTAAATTCTACTGTCTATTATTTAAATCCATAAACGGTGACAGCCCAGCCTACTTGAACAACCGCCTAATCCAAACTACCACAACCAGACACAGGAGAACCCAGACACCATTCGCATACCCTCCAATCAGAGACATCAAACGGAAAAAACTGTACGATGGCCTACTAGTCACACAGGCAGCAATTCTCCACCAATTCTCCAATCTACTAATCGTGACCCCAGACTACAAAACTTTCAGAAAAAAAATAAAAACCCTGCTATTCAAAAAATTCATGAAGACTAACTATCACCGTATGAAACACTTCAATCCTCTGAAGCAACCCACTCTACTCTGTAACACCTCTGGACATGTCCAAAAATCCTCTTCTGTAATTCTGAAATCCTCTTCGGTAATCCGCCTTGAACCGCAAGGTAATGGTGGAATAAAAATCACTAATGTAATGTAATTATTCATTATGAATTTGAGCCAACTGGAAAACCAGTTATCCGAAGTTACTATTTGGAAGTGCTGAAAAGGCTGCATGAAAAAGTTAGACAAAAAAGACCTGAACTTTTCACCAACAATTCATGGCTCTTGCATCATGACAATGCACTAGCTCTGTGAAGGAGTTTTTAGCCAGAAAACAAATAACTGTATTGGAACACCCTTCTTACTCAGCTGATCTAGCCCAAATGACTTTTTCTTTACCCAAAGATAAAGGAAATATTGAAAAAAAGACATTTTGATGGCATTCAGGACATCAAGGGTAATAGAATGACAGCTCTGATGGGCATTCCAGAAAAAGAGTTCCAAAATTGCTTTGAAGGGTGGGCTGGGTGCTGGCATCAGTGCTTAGCTTCCCAAGGGGAGTACTTCGAAGGTGACTGTAGTGATATTCAGCATTGAGGTATGTAGTAGAGAGTTGCGCGGGGACAGAAATCCCACCCATCCCTGCCCGTCCCCGCCAGGATCCTCTCCGTCCCCACCCGTCCCCATCAGGATCTTCTCCGTCCCCACCCATCCCCATCAGGATCCTCTCCGTCCCCACCCATCCCCGCAAGGAATTACCTCCATCCCCGCCCGTCCCCATAAAAAGCAGCAATTACTTCTGACAGGATCATCAATTCCACAGTTTATTTTGTGTTTGTGCTGCTGTTTTCCTTGTGGAATCTCTTTGGTGGAACCCTTTTTTTTGTTTTCTGTTCAGGTAATTAACTTATAAACCCCCTCTTTTACTAAGGCTGACATGTCCATTATATTATATGGACGAACCCTGCTTCCAAAGCCTTCCATCCCCGTGGGAGTCCCGTTGGCTAGTGGGGGGTCCCCGTGGGAGTCCCGTTGGCCAGAGGGGGGTCCCTGTGGGAGTCCCGTGAGTTAGGGGGGATTCCCATGGGACCCCTGCGGGACCCGCGGGATTCCCGCGATCCCCGTTCCCATGCAGACCTCTAGTATGTAGTACTTTTTCTAAGATGGGTTTGCAAACTTAATTGTCCATCCTCGTATGTATTTAGGCAAAAGGACTTGTGCCAGCTGTAGAACTAGTGTAAATGCTCACACCTAGATTCAGGACCTATGTGTGTAACATAGTATTCTATGAGTTGCATGTGTAAGTGTGTATCCTGTCCAGACTCTGCCCATTTGAATGACAACTTACAAAACATATGCTATCAAAGATATGACATACCAAGAACATTGTTAACCCTATGATTTAGGGGGAGTCCAGAGGTGGACTGGGTGAGCATTGCATTCCTTTCCCCTCCCCCCTCCCGCACGCCAAAAATAGTACCGTTCCTAGCAGGGATGTTGAAGCCCTACCAGCCAAACCTTGTTCTCACGCTGCTGCGGTACAGAAAAAGGTCGCAGCATGCCTCCAGCCGCTGATGCCAGGACTCCCTGAGCATGCTCAGTCTATGCCCAAACTGAGCATGGGTAAGGAGTTCCAGCACCAGCAGAGGAGACGTGCCATCAGCTTCTTCTGTAATGAAGCAGTTCAAGGAGGAGGGGAACAGCTTGGCAACATATTTCTTTGGCTGGCAAGGCTTTGGTATGCCCACCAAACATTTAACATTTAACATTTGGACGGGGCCTGACCCAAGTGACTATACCACTGCCACATATTTGCATAATGGTGTGTAGGTAGATTATTGTCATTTACAGTTGTATGTGTGTGTGTTTATATATGTGCTCAAAAGACTCAGTATTTAAGTGCTTAAATGCTGCACAACTTTAAGTGTCTCTTTAAAAAATTAACTTTTATATTCCTTGCATCAGGGCTGGGTTCAGGGTTTCTGGGGTCACTGGCCCACCAGGGATTGGAGAGTCCCAGGGAAAGATGTCCAGGATCTCAGAAGTGGGCTCTCAGGCTCTTTAAATCATACCGCTGCGTGAAATGGATCTTTCTTCACAAGTCCTAAAAATAAAAAAAAACAACAACCTACATCTCCTTTTATGCTTTTTGTGACTTGTGACATTGAGTTAGTTTGCATGATTTTGTACTGCAGCAGCTCATGAATAAATACATTTCCACATGAAATGAACTTTTTGTGAAAATTTACTATTTCAAAATGTACATTCACAAAGTAACTTTGCGGAGGAGCCTAACTAAGATGGCGACCTGAAGTAACTCGGTGGAACGCCGTCGGATCTGTGGAATTATCTATGGTGAAATGCAAGTCAAAGACTCGGGTTTTTCCTTCGGAGCCCGGGTCAGGAGCAACTTTACCTGGTCCGATGGATCATTTTGTCGAGCGGCGCCTAGGAGGAGTGCCGGAGGAGAGAACCTTGGCTGGAGGCGGAAGTTCGGCGGGGAACTCCAGAGCTTCCTTTGAGGCGGTCAGCTTCTCCCCGGAGGAGCGCAGCATGCCTGTGCAGCCACGCCCATGGATGCGACGAGTGAGGCAAGTGAGGCGGCAGACCCGGAGGACAGCGAGGAAGGGGAAGATCAGGCTGTTCAGTGCGTTTTGACCGCCGGAGGAACACAACTGCCACAGCGTGGGATTGCGAGTTTGGTAGGAGATCAGCAGAGTCAATCTCTAGAACAGCAATTTTCAGGTACTGTGAAAATTAAACCTTTTGCAATAGTTCCTTTGAAAAAACCAGCTGTAAATAGACTTGAATTCAATTTGGGAAGCTATTTCCGAATTGCAATCCTCATTGGGAACTCAGATGCAGAACTTGACTTCATATTGTTCTGGAATATTACTGGATACTACACAATTACATCAAAGAGTTGATAAAATGGAGGCAGATTCTCTGCAATATAGACAAAATTTAGACTCTTTGACAGTGCAAAATCAGCTATTAATGAAAGATAATGGGAATATTAACTTTAAACTTGAGATGCTGGAGAACACGACAAGAAGTAAAAATTTGAGGTTAATTAATTTTCCTAAATTGTTAATGGTTACACCACTTGACCTGTTCAAAAAATATCTCACTGAAGTCTTGAAAATACCACAAACATCCTACCCACCGGTAGTTAGAATTTATTATCTTCCAACTGGAAAGAAGAAAACGGCTGAAGAACAACAGGTTCCTGTTGAAGGAACTCTAGATATGTTAGATTTGACTAATATTCTAGAAAGATCAGATTCTGATCAGATATCTGTGGCTACGCTTTTTGTACAACTAGCATTGGAATCTGATAGGGAGTGGTTACTGAAAATATTCTTTAAATTTAAAGATAAAGAATTTATGAAAAGTAAAATTAGAATGTATCCAGAGTAACCCAAAAAAAGAGGAAGCAATTCTTAATTCTTCGTCCCCAGGTATTAAAATTGGGGGCAACATTTGTACTTAGATTTCCTTGTACATGTATAATTAATTTCCAGGGAACTAGATATGTATTTTTTTAATCTTCACAATTGTCAAGATTTATTTCAGCCAATGAGGTGTCTACTGCTGATAACCCGAATAACTTGCAACAGGAAGGCTCTTAATTAGTAATTGGCCTAGGTGTGATTCAGGTCTATTCTTTTGTTTGCCTAAAACTGATTTAAAGAATTATAATTATACCGATTTTTTTTAAAGCTCACTCCTTAATATAGTGAACTAACTAACAGTACAACTGAAGATATTTTCCGATGATTTAATTTCATTGTTCATTCTTTTGATATTTGAAGTGTAACTGTTAAAATGATTGATTTTTGTTGATCATGAAAATGAAAATTAATAAACATTAAATTGCACAAAGTAACTTTGCAAACACGAACTTTGAGTAAAAAAAAAATAGTATACAATGCCTAAAATTTGCTATTGTTGTGGGTTTCTGAGTAATTTTTGCTATTTTTTTCCACATACAACGTATTTTTGCATTTCAGTACACGAGGCCTGTTATTTGATTAGTTAAATCAGAGCTTAGACGTGTGTAAGATCTCTGATGTGGCTTCATATTTTTGCCTAGATAGGACAGTGAGGGTATCTATGTGTAAACCCTCTGATGCTCTGGGGTGAGCATCATTTAGCATGGAATAAATCTGAATTTTGACAAATGTAATAGTTTGTGTAACTGAAACATATGCTCACAGTGCTGTTTAGTTTTCTGCTCATTAGCTACTGTGGTCATATTTGCACAGATAATTGCAGTGAAAAAACTTTCCCCGCTCAGATGATATAATTTTTTGTGGCACAGAAGCAAATTCAGGCTTATTGCATTTTCAGATTTTTTTAAAAAGCAAACAAAAAAAGCTTCTCAGGGGCTTCTCTGATGGCAGGACATCATTTTAACTAAGAGGAGTTTCTGCCAGAGGGGATGCAGTGCCTTTAGTATGCTAAATATGAATGATTAGGAACTCAGGGTTAAACATGAAAGACTTATTAAAGCCGCCTTTTGTTCTGAGTTGGGTAAACTGAAAACGTGGAGCCGATGTTCTGTCTAGGACAGATTTTCAGTAGCAGCAAGAACCGAGGGCGCTCCACAACCCTTTTTCTCACATCTTTATCACGGACACCTAAATACCAGGCAGCTGTCTCGCTGACATAGACTAATGAGCCCATCTCTGCAGAACATTGTTTCGCTCAATTAGACTCAGTTTATCCTAAAGTTCATCTTTTACTTGATTTGCGCTGCAGTAATTCACTTTCGGCCCTAATTTAGCTGCAGAGCAAAACTATACATTTTGGTCTAACCCATAGAGCGGGGAGCCAGTCTGTCAATAGAAGTTCAGTGTGAGAGCCAACGCCATCACCGGACAAAGGGCAGACTCCCTGTTAAGCTCCACCATCCTGTCTCCACGCCATCCCCTTTGTGCTGGCTCTCCCTTCCTCTTCAGTCTTTCATCTCGCTCTATACTTCTTTGGAGGCTTGTTTGTGGAACCACTTTTCGAGCAGCTATTCTCTTTACTTCCAGCACCACATAGCTTGCAGTACATTTGAACTTCGTGGTACTCTCTCAGTCTTGTGAGAACAGAGTGGATGTTCGGTAGCATATACTTCAAATTCACCCAGAGCTTCATGGTACATGTATTAAACAGAATAAGCATTATGGAGGTGTGCTATCAGCATGTCTGAGCAAAAAATGGATGTCTGAGCAAAAAAATGGAGGGAGACTATGCACCGAAGAGTCAGGGAGCTGTAACCAACTTCAAGACGTGCTAGAGAATAACAGAATGACAGTGATAGAATTTTTCACTGTCCCTGCGGATAACCGAAACCATCCTGAGCCATTCTTTTAGGGTCTATCTCAACCTCAATCCTTCTACACCAGCATTCTTCAATGCAAGGCTTAAGGGTCAGTGGTTTTGCCCATTCATACTCTGATTCTTATGTGAGCCAAGTATAGGACAATGAAGCCATTGTGACATCACTGATGAGTTTGGCTCTTAGGCATTGGTGGAATGAGGTGTTATGACATCACAATATCTGCTCTGGATACCAGAGACTGTCATTCTTTAATGTCTGTCTCAAACTCAGTCCTTCTACACTGGCATTCTTCAATGCAAGGCTTGAGGGTCAGTGGCTACATAGTAACATAATCTAATCTAATCTTTGGTTTATATACCGGGTCATCTCCCAGTGGAGCTTGACTCGGTTCACATATAATTAAGACTAGAGTACATAACAGAAAACAGGAGAAGGAAGTACTAATTAAAAACTAAAATACATAAGAAAAATAACTATAATATTATCATTTCATTGAGGCTGTAGTTAAACCAATTAAAAATTGCGAGAACAACAAAGTTTTCAGGAATTTACGAAATAATTGCAGCTGGCCTAAAAGCCTAATGGAGTCGGGAAGTTCATTCCAGATCTCTACAAACTTGAAAACAAAAGATCAATTGAGCTTTCCAGCAGATTTAATTCCCTTAAAGGAACTTATATCAGACTTATATGGTCCATCCAATCTTGCCCAACCTGAAGCCCCCCCCCCAGCCCATCCTCAACCAAATGGTCATATACAGACACAGACTGTGAAAGTCTGCCCAGTACTGGCCTTATTTCTTCAATATTTACTATTATTTTCTGATTCTAAATCCTCTGTGTTCATCCCACGCTTTTTTGAACTCTGTCACCATTTTCCTCTCCACTACGACTCTCGGGAGCACATTCCAGGATCCACCACCCTCTCCGTAAAGTAGAATTTCCTTACACTGCTCTTGAGTCTACCACCTCTCAACCTCAAATTATGTCCTCTAGTTTTACCATTTTCCTTTCTCTGGAAAAGATTTTGTTCTACGTTAATACCTTTCAAGTATTCGAATATCTGATTCATATCTTCCTGGTACTAAAGTCATGGTTACACCAATCAGGAGCTGCTTTGATACACCAAATAGCGTGTCAAAGCAGCTCCTGATTGGTGTAACAATGACTTTGGTACCAGGAAGAGGCGGTCAGAAAATACCGTGAATTACTGAGTCCACGATTTGCGAACCGTGAATTCACAGGGATTTACTGTATACTCAAATATAAGCCTATCCAAGTATAAGCTGAGATAACATTTTTCTCCCTAAATTGAGGTGAAAACTTTTAATTTGAGTATAAGCCAGAGCCACTTATATTCAAGTATTTCACAACCCCATGGTATGCTTTTACTGCCCCAATGTGACCAGCATTTTTCTCCCTCCCACAGTGACCGGCATTTCTCCCTTTCCCCTCTGGTTACAATCATAATCTCACTCTCCTACCCCCCCCCTCCACCCACGCTGATGGCATCCCACTCCTTCTTCCCCTGTTCTTCCGCAATGACCAACATTTTTCTTCCGCTTCTACTTTCTCCCTCCCAAAGTGACCAGCACTTCTTTCCTCATTCCCTGTGATTTTAGCCATAATCTCACTCTGCTATCCTGCTGATAGCAGCCCTCTCCCTCCTTCTCCGCAGTGACTAGCATTGCCACTGTTACCTTCTCCAGGCTGCCGCAAACAGGAACTATGAAGGCCGGAGCCTTGAGCATCTTTGCATGCTCAAGGCCTGCCAGCTCCCACGAGAGCCTAGACAGACCTTGTATTGAATATCTGGGACTAACTAAAAAAAAAAAAAAACCACTCTTTGCTGCTGGCTGAGAAGAAATCAGTACAGATGTTACATGATTCAGACATGGAATAATAGTCTCTAAAGTTGTCACTGGCATATTTCCAAAGAAAATACATGCTAGTAATTAATTTAGTTCTGAAGCATATTTACTTTGCACGTCTTGTTAAAATAAACCCATATTGTGAGCGTACTGTAAGGATTTGCACAGCATACACAGAAGACAGGTTGTGATACTTTTTTAAGAATTTTCCAAGGGAGGGGGGGGCTGATGTAGAAGTTGCATCTAAACTAAAACTAAACCTTAGGTTTGTATACCGCACTATCTCCGCAAGCGCAGAGCTCGGCACGGTTTACAGAGGTTGAGAGGAAAGGAACTACAAAGAAGGGATATAGGAGAGGGACTGAGAAGATAGAGAGGGACAGGGTACTAGAGAACGGGAGGTGATTAGATTTTTAAAAAGAGCCAAGTTTTCAAGTGTTTGTGGAAGGATTGGAAGGAGCTAGAATTTCTGAGCGGGGATGAGAGGTTGTTCCAGAGTTCTGTGGTTCTAAAGGGGAGGGATGTTCCAAGTTTTCCTGCGCGGGATATACCTTTTATAGATGGGAAAGATAGTTTCAGTTTTTGAGAGGATCTAGTAGAGAGCGGGTTTGAGGAGTTCCAAAAGAGTGGGATATGCAACACCATTCCCATACTTTCCACAGCATACAATAGAGATATATCCTAGTGCAAAGACCTGCAGGCTGAGAAGCAAAGGAGCCAAGGTTCAAATTCCACTAAGGCTCCTTTTGACCTTGGCAAGTCACTTTGGAGGTAATTCTATAAGTATGCAATTATAAATAGATGCCAGAGGGTGTCAGGTAGGAGGAAACTTATCTATACAGAAATGTAGGCGCCTAGAGGGAAATTCTATAAAAGGCGCCTAAAGATAGGTGCTCAATAAATGCCTAAGTTAGGCACTTAGGCCCAAATTCTGTAAACGGCACCTAATGTTAGACACCTATTTTAGAGACGCCCAAATTAAGCTTTTTAATTAGCACTGATTGAAACATAGGCGCCTATCAAGAAAGAACGATTCAGTAACAAGGCGCCTCTAAAAAATTTAGGCGGCCTTCAAAAAAATAGGCGCTATGCGTGTTAGGTGTGGGCGTGGCTTTGTGTTAGGCGCCTTGTTACAGAATCGCTGCTCTTAAGCGTGGTTAAGTGCTCGCATGGGCGCCTTCCTTTCAGTTGTGCCTAGAGCTGGCCTATTTATTGGGCGCTTCCAAAATAGGTGCCGCTCAGCCTGATTCACTAAACAGCACCTAATTGTACTTGAATCGTGCTGAACGGTGCCTCATTCGGCGCCTAATTTTTGGGTACTTCTTACAGAATTTGCCCTTAATTAGTATATTGGCTTCAATTGTGAGCTTTAATAAGCTTATAATTAAAAAATAAAAATTAATTGGATGATAGGCACTTGTCTTCTCAGGCACAATTCTACATAAGATAGATGCCTATTTTATGCCGCCTAAGAGCACTTAACTCCAAAGTACCGTATTTTAACGCATATAATGCGCGCGTTATACACGATTTTACAAACCATGCATAACCATGCGCGTTATATGCGTGAGCGCGTTTTACAACTTTTTATTACATAGTTCCCCCCCCCGACGTCTGATTCACCCCCCCCCACAGGACCGCTCGCACCCCCACCCCGAAGGACCGCTCGCACGCACTCGCACCCGCACCCCCACCCCGAAGGACCGCTCGCACCCCCACAGCCTCCTGACCCCCCCCCCCCCATCATCTTCACTCCATAAGACGCACCCCCTTTTCCGGGGTGGAAAAAGTTCATCTTATGGATTGAAAAATACAGTATTTCTATACCACCTCAAGTCTGAAAGCTAATAAAGTGGTATACAGGTATTTTTTTAACATTAGGCACGTTGCCATTTAGGACAGGGTTTTCTTGGCCTAAATGAGGGGTCCTTTTACTAAGACACGCTAACCGATTTAGTGTGCGCTAATCGATGTAGCACACGCTAAAGATTAGTGCGCGCTAAATGCTAAGGTGCCCATCGAATATAACGGGTGCCTTAGAATTTAGCGCGCGCTAATCTTTAGCGAACGCTAAATCGGTTAGCACGCCTTAGTAAAAGGACCTCTGAGTGTGCCAAAGTTAAATGCCATCCAGCGCCTAGCTCAAACCACACCCAAAATATGCCCACAATCTGCCCTTAACCACACCTATTTTCTGCTCCCTGTGACCTTGGGCAAGTCACTTAATCCTCCATAGCCCCAGGTACGTTAGATAGATTGTGAGCCCACCGGGACCGATAGGGAAAATGCTTGAGTACCTGATTGTAAAACCGCTTAGATAACCTTGATAGGCGGTATATAAAAACCTAATAAACTTGAAACTTGAACTTGTAGGTTCCTTGGGTTAGAAACCTATTTTGAAGTGGTAGGTGCCTACTGGGTTAGGCATCTACCAGCTAATTAATATTTTAAAATTGTTTTTTAATTACTTTCTAATGGCGTTTTTTTAATGAAGCTAATAAAAAAGTTAAGGCTGGCTTATTATCAAGCTAGAGGTTTATAGCGCAGGCCAGTGCGGCAAATGCTCCAATGCTCATGGAATCCCTATGAGCGTCGGAGCACTTACCTTGCTGTCCAGCACTAAAAACCTCTAGCACAGCTTGATAAAAGAGGGGGTAAGTTAGATGCCCGGATCGGCTATGCGCAACAATCTAGGTGCCTAACTTTAGTCCTCTTGTATAGAATCAGGGCCTTAAAGTGCCTCTGCTTCAGTCAGAAGCAGGTACTGTGCATTAATCTGAATGTTAGTGCTTGGCCTGTGATACAAAATTGTGGGCACCCCCCCCCCCCCTAAATGGCTGTTGTGTTAAAATTTGCAGCTACCGTGGGCTGACCATACTTGGAATACTGCGTCCAACTTTGGTCTCCCAACCTAAAGAAGGATATAAAACTGCTGGAGAGGGTGCAGAGACGAGCAACCAAGCTAATAAAAGGTATGGAGAACTTGGAATACGAGGAACGACTTAAGAGACTGGGATTGTTCTCCATTGAGAAAAGGAGACTACGAGGGGATATGATCGAGACTTTCAAAATACTGAAAGGAATCAACAAAATAGAGCAGGAAAAAAAAAATTATTTACAATGTCCAATGTGACACGGACAAGAGGACATGGACTGAAGCTAAGGGGGGACGAGTCCAGGACAAATATCAGGAAGTTCTGCTTCACGCAACGAGTGGTTGACACCTGGAATGCTCTCCCAGAGGAGGTTATTGCGGAATCCACCATTCTAGGATTTAAAAGCAAACTAGATGCACATCTCCTTACGAGAGGCATAGAGAGATATGGGTGACTAAAATTACGCCAGTTGTACACCTGGCTGGGCCTCCGCGTGTGCGGATCGCCGGACTTGATGGACCGAAGGTCTGATCCGGAGATGGCTGTTCTTATGTTCTTATGAATAGCAAGATTCCAGATCTGAGATTGTGACACGGACAATAGGACATGGACTGAAGCTAAGGGGGGACAAGTCCAGGACAAATATCAGGAAGTTCTGCTTCACGCAACGAGTGGTGGACACCTGGAATGCTCTCCCAGAGGAAGTTATTGTGGAATCCACCGTTCTAGGATTTAAAAGCAAATTAGATGCACATCTCCTTACGAGAGGCATTGAGGGATATGGGTGACTAAAATTACGCCAGGTGTACACCTGGCTGGGCCTCCGCGTGTGCGGATCGCCGGACTTGATGGACCAAAGGTCTGATCCGGAGATGGCAGTTCTTATGTTCTTATGTTAAGCTGCAGTAAGTGAAAATTTCACCACAATTTAGTACTATATCAAAAATACGATTTTAAAATGAATACGTCACCGTACAAATCACTCATATAATTTAGCCAAAACAGGAGTGATGTGTTCATAACGTGTTAGCCCTGATATCAAATGAGCAGCACCATTCTAGGTTATTCACAGCCCGCAAAGTTAACACTATGGTGAGCCCAAATCAAAGTTTTACTAAGCTGTGGTATAAAGTGGCCTTTAGCACACCCTCGCACAGGCTTTTCCCCATGTACTGTGGCCATTTTTACCCCAGACGTAAAAATGGCCCTTTTCTAGTTTTATATTAACCCTTTAATGTAATGTATGTAATCTGATGTTGAACAAGAGCCACAGTGGTAAGTAACAGGCAGATCTCCCAAACGAGCCACAGAAGACACATGTTGCTTCTGAGCAACAATGCCAAATAAAGGGTTAAAGGTCACGTGCTAATGTCACCATTAACCTGCGTCCACTAAAATAATTACCATGTATGCCCTTACCATGACCCATTTTGTAGGTAGTAAGGGCCAGATTCTATAAACGGCGCTGAGCGGCGCCTGCACTCTAGGCACCACTCGGCACGATTGTCAATCAAAAAATGGTGCCTTTTATGGAACCACACCTTAGGGCTCCTTTTACTAAGGTACATTAGGGCCTTAACGCGCGGAATAGTGTGCGCTAAATTGCCACGCGCGCAAGACCTTAACGCCAGCATTGAGCTGGTGTTATTCTATAAGCGTACCGCGCGGTTTAGCACACGGTAATTTCGTGCGTGCGCTAAATACGCTAGCGCACCTTAGTAAAAGGAGCCCTTAGACCTCGCTAGGGGTCCCAGACACAGGCACCGCTCCATTACGCCAGATTTTCCCTCGCCTAATTTGATGGCGGCTAGGTTGGACGCCTAAAGATGTCTAAGTCAACCACACCTACTTTTAAACATGGGCGTCACTAGGCATCCTTAGCCACCGAAGAGCGCCTCCATTTAGGTGTCGCTAGGTGTCCTAAGTGTTTGGCACTGAACTCTTAAATTGATCAATTAATGGTTTGTTTGGGGGGGGGGGGGTTTGACTGACTGAAAACTGGCATGGTCAATTATCCAACTCACACACAAGAGGACTAAAACTAAAGTCAATTCTTGCTAGTTGTACTGCTCTCAGAAACCTGTGCCGTCCTCACATAACGTTCAGGACCATATTCACAGGTAAAAGGTATCTTTCATTGAGACAGTATTTTATGTGTAAACACCACAATGCGAGCTCATATAAAGTGCTGAGTGCAATAAATAAGTGACTTTAAAACAGATATCAAAAAAGCTTTTTGCACTTATCTTATGAAGAGCTGGCTTGTAGTTCAGTTCTTAGTTGTTCATAACATGGCTAAACGCCCTACGGGACCCGTTTCGCCACTATTAAAGGGCTTCTTCAGGGGTCATGTATTTTAAATAAGAACGTGCTACAATGTTACCGTTAGCACAAAAATGGCGCTGGTCAATTATCACACTGATTAAGTCAATTAAAAAATAAAAACGGTGCAGATTCCAAAATCAGGTGTTGCCAGGTGGCTCCAATTACGGCGCTTTACAGCACCTGATATAGACGTCATTTATAGAATTCCCCAGTAAGGGCTTCCCTGCTATTCTTGCAATAACCAAATAGCATAAGAATAAGAACATTAGAATAGCCTTACTGGGTCAGACCAATGGTACATCTAGCCCAGTGTCTTGCTTCAAACAGTGACCAATTCATGTCACAATTACCTGGTAGAATCCCAAATAGTAGCAAGACTCCGTGCTACCAATCCCAGGGCAAGCAGTGGCTTCCCCCATGTCTGTCTCAACAGCAGACTATGGACTTTTCCTCCAGGAACTTGTCCAAACCTTTTTTAAAGCCAGCTACAATTTTTAAAACCAGCTGCATTAACCGCCCTCACCACATCCTCTGGCAACACATTCCAGAGCTTAACTATTTTCTCCCTTTTACAATGCAGGGCTAATGGCTGACACGCAGCAAAAGCCACCGAAGCTTTTTAAATTTCTATTGGCTTTGGGGCAGTTACCAGAGCGGCAGCTGCTAACGTGGTTTTATAAAAGGGGGGGGTTAACTGATTATAGCCAGAATGCCCACTCTCCACCCCTAAACTTGGTTCATAGACAACGGCGCGAAAGACAAAGGCGCGCCCGGACAATTGAGTGCAGCGCGGAGGCGCGCGCCACTCTAAATTACTGTTTTTAGGGCTCCGACGGGGGCGTGGGGGAAACCCCCCTACTTTACTTAATAGACATCACGCCGGCGTTATGGGGGGTTTGGGGGGTTATAACCCTCCACATTTTACTGTAAACTTAACTTTTCCCCTAAAAACAGGGAAAAAGTGAAGTTTTCAGTAAAATGTGGGGGTTACAACCCCCCAAACCCCCACAACGCCCCCACAACGTGGCGCGATGTCTATTAAGTAAAGTGGGGCGGGTTCCCCCACGCCCCTCCGTCGGAGCCCTAAAAACAGCAATTTAGAGCGGCGCACGCCTCCGCGCTGCGCTCAATTGTCTGGGCGCGCCTTTGTCCCGGCGCGCTTTTGACCTGACACCCCTAAACTTGCCCCTTGAAAAAAAAATTGAGAATATTTTTTAGAGCACACTTAGTACATGCAAATTTGACATCTACTGTAGGATGGTAGAGGGGCAGCAAAGGTGGTCCAAGGGGGGAAGAAGAACCAAAGTTGCAACCATAAAGATTTTATTGAAGCCGGACCTGGCAGGGCCAAGTTTCGGCAAAAGCCTTTGTAGAACGATCGTCAAATTCTCCCGAAAGTACTATAGAGGCACAGATATTCAACATTTACAGTCTCAGTGCCGAAAAATAACAGCGAGTAAATAACATTAGCGAGCGCAGTATTTCAACAGCGGGTAATGCAAATGTTGGGGATTAGCTTATGATGGTGATTCATTAGAGGCGCAGCTGACCCGAATTTCCTTCTAAGTTTCTCAGATCTCTTTGCAGCCCAAGCGTACGGGCGCAGGAAAAAAAAAAAAAAGTACTTCTTATGCAAAATGATATTCCTTTGTTTCCAAAGCTCTTTGTCTCTTTTACAATGATTACTGCCTCCTTGGACTTTCTTATGCAGGAAGCTTATGTCAAACTAATTAACATTTAATGAGAGGAAACCAACTGATTAGAATGTTTTTCTTGGCTGCACGACCAATAAGCTGAATCCACCGTGCATGTTTAACGAAGTGTAATTGGCACTATGGCTTTTTTCCTTTTGTAAAATGGTACAAGATGTATGTGTGTGTTGCAAGGGGGGGGGGTACAGGGTGTATGTGTGTGTGTGAATGCCTAAGTAAGCTTAGTTTAGGGGTGTGCAAATCTAGTCAAACCAGTCTGCTTCTACCATATCTGGGAAACTTTGTCAGTACTATGTTTTCAAGTTGGTAGAGATTTGGAATGGACTTCCTGGTGTTATTAGAATGATAGACCGATTGCAATTATTTCGGAAAACCTTAAAATCCCTGCCATTAAAATGAGGATTTTACCGGTAGTTTGCTACCAAACGAGTATGTCGCCGGTTAAATTTTCAAAGTTCATTTTATAAGAAATTAAACGGGATTCTTGCAAAATTTATTTGGCTTGGTAAAACTGCTAGAATAGCCGTGGAGGGGCATAATCGAAAGGGACGTCTAAGTCCGTCTACGTCCATCTCGCAAGTCGTCCAAAGTTAAAAAGAGCCTAAGACACATTTTCGAAAGATACGTCCAATTTTTTTTTACTTTCGAAAATTGTCTAATTATACGTCCTGCCGATCTGATTGTCCAAGCCGCTAAATCACCCATCTTTATACCACATTTCCGTCCAAGTCCAAAATGCCTAGAACAAGTCCTGTTGGACATGGGAGGGGTCTGCAAAGTGATAGACTGAACACCCAGACAGGGCACCTAAATAGTGGGGTACCTTACAGGGCACTGCTGTGAACTTCACAAAAAGGGTGCCATGGCTTCTCCTCACTACATCTCCCTTACAGGTCACGATGAGCCCCCCAAACCATCTCCAGAATCCCCTAGACCCACTTATCTACCACCCCAATAGCCCTTATGGCTGCAGGAGCCACTTATATACCAGTCAAAAAGGGTTTTGGGGGTGTATAGGGCAGTGCACATGTTTAAGTATCAATGTAGTGATTACAGGGGCTTATGGACATGGATCCTCTTCTCTATGGGTCCCTAAACCACCCCCAAGATGACTTAAGCTGCCTTTGGGCTGGACGACTAGGCTTTCCTATGGCCAGGCGGCCAGGTGATGATAGTCTGGAGGCTGAAATTTAAAGTTGTGAATAAAATTTTTATGGGGGTGGGGGGGTTGGTGATCACTGGGGTAGTGTGTGGGGGTCTATATTATGTGTTTTCAGTGCTTATCTGGGGAGTTTAGGTGGGTTTTTGTGACTTAGACCATGTTTTATATGGTCTAAGTCACAACATCCAAGTTCCGTCAATCGTGGGCTGTATAACTTTCGGTTATACATGCTGTACGACTAAGTCTAAGCCAGCCCATGTCCCGCCCAACTCCCGCCCTCGACACTCCTCCCGAAACGCCCTGTTTAGCTTTGGATGTTGAGCGATACTATGAAGGCCTAGGTCGTTTAGAAATACATCCAAAACCTGTTTTTAGTATCAGCACTTGGACGCATTTGAGAAATGTTTGTCTAAGTGTCAAGTTAGGCCGGTTTTTGGATGTTTTTCTCTTTCGATTATGAGGCCTTTAGTATCTTTGCAAAAATCATAATCGGGGGAGGGGGTAAATTTTTCAAATTTTTATAGGTATCATCAAGTCTTCATATTGCATCAGGGTATGTATTGGATCCTTCCTGAACTCATGGAGAATCTACCGGACTGGCTGATATTAGAGAGTCATCTCATGTCCCCATTATGTCTTTTAACCATATTTTGAGTATCAAGCTGCCTAGAATATATAAGGACAATAGTATTCTTTTTTCCACCTGGAATACATTAAAATGTATTAATAATTTAACACCTACTCCAATACAACAATCCACGTGTCAATCCCTTTGGTTGAACTCCAAGATTCAAATCGGCGCATCTAGAATCCTCTGGAAACATTGGCTGCAGGCAGGCATATATACTTTAGATGATGTGATCTCAAATGGGAAAATGCTAAATTTATTACAACTGCAACAATCATTCGGCATATCAAAGTATCAAGCTTATAAACGGTTGCAATTGAAACAGCTACTACCAAATAGGGAGATAACTAATTTAAATCTGTGATGAAATACTTCAATTACTTAACTAATCACAGCTCTTGTAAATTTATATATATATATATATATATTTATTTTTAAAAGTGCTCAGACCACATAACCCTTTGTTTAGCGATGACAACAAACCGCGGTTAATGTAGGGACCATCATAGCATTTTTACTTTCCCTGACCCAACCATTAATGTTAATTTTATTCACTTTGTTATGAACAAATTTCACTTATCTGTAATGATTAATAGGTTGGGCCCTCTCTCTTCCGCAGTGGTGAAATATATAACAGTGCTACCAGTGCTTAAAAGCACTGGTTGCACTGTTAGCACTTGTAGCACTGTTATATATTTCACCACTGCGGAAGAGAGAGGGCCCAACCTGTTAATCATTACAGATAAGTGAAATTTGTTCATAACAAAGTGAATATAATTAACATTAATGGTTGGGTCAGGGACAGTAAAAATGCTATGATGGTCCCTACATTAACCGCAGTCTGGTGTCATCACTAAACAAAGGGTTATGTGATCTGAGCACTTTTACAAATAAATATCTTAAATAATAAAATGCTAGCCGCGCATGCGCACTTGGGCTGCGTGTTCCCTGATCCCTTTTCTGTCGCGCTGTGCTAGCGAGAGTGCGCATGCGCGCTTAATACGTCACCAGGATCTACTCCACAAGCCGGGACCGCAGACAGCCGCCTATTGCCTCCAAAAGCCCTTACTGGAGGATCGCCAAGAGAGCTTTCAGAGAATGCTGCGGCAGCGGGGGGGAGGGGGGTCAGAGGAGAGGGACCGGCGCCGAGGAAGAAGGCATCGCCGCTGAGCGACCCCGAGGGCAGAGGCAGCCTGTGCGCAGGGTGGACCGAGCGCGAGGAAGGCCGCATGCGCAAACTGACAATTAAAACGGCTCATGCCGCGGCCCCGCCACACGCCCTCAGCCCCCGAGGCGCAGCAGCCCTTCATTGACTGGCGGTGACCTGGGAAGGGGTGGGGGAGGAGGAGGAGGTGGAAGCTCGCGTGCAACCGTCCCCCCCCACCTCATCCCCACCCCTGGATTCAGTTCCGTTTCTCCTAGTGGCTCGCCGGCATGCGGACCTCGGTTTCCCCGCCCCTCCCCCCCGGAGGGACCCGACGGACTGAGGGAAAAGAAGACGGAGTGAAGCAGTGGCAGTGGTCGCGGGAGCTGCGAAACTTTCTTAAAGGGACAGTAACGCTCCTCTCTGGACAGATGCTAAAGGCCAGACCGTGGGAAGGGAAGGGGGGGCCGAAGGCCAGACTGCGGGAAGAGAAGGGGGGTGGGGGGAAATGCTGCTGTTGCTGCTGCACAGGGGGCAGGGAAACACACACAAAGACACACAAAGAAAGGTGGCCAGGGAGAGAGAAAGACAGAGAGAGAGAGAGATAGAAAGAAAGAAAGACAGACAGACATATATTCTAACACCCGTTAATATAACGGGCTAAAAGACTAGTGTATATATATATATATATATATATATATACACTAGTAAATTTATATTATTTATATATTTACACTAGTAAATTTATATTATTTATATATTTACACTAGTAAATTTATATATATATATATATAAGAGCAGCAGTTGAAACAGGCCATTCAGAAAGGGTTCCCTGATTGGCGCAACTTAAAAAGTCAGCATAGCTTGCAAGGTCTATGTTTCTAGACAGATTTGCAAGGGCATCAGGCCATCAAGTGGTACAATTTAATATCTGAATATTTGAATAAGAAACCTAAAACAAGTTTAAAAGACATTTGGAGCATTGAAATAAAGCAGCAGATTTCTGCTACTCAATGGCCACGGATTTGGACTTGGAGAATGACATGTACAGCGCCAGCATGTATGAGACAAATTTGGGGCTCTTTTTATGAAGGTGCATTAGGAGTTTGTTCAATATTGGGGGGTGCTCAAGTACCCGCAGCAGCCACAGAACTGGCTCCTGTGGATAGAAGGAAGCCCCAGTTGCATGTAACCCACAAAGCTTGAAGAAAATTGCTTCAATAAAAGAGGAAACTCAAAAAAAAATCAAACAAAAACCCTACTATAATTCTAACTAAATCCAAAGATGATGGATATAGTGATATCTTTATTTTTATATTTTTAACTTTTATTTTTATATTTATTTAAAAAAAAAAAAAAATACGGAGAAAGACCTCAATACAAAAACTTTCATGAGGCTATAAACATCATCATCGATCAAGAAAACCCCGTTTATTTATATGTTTTTTTTAATGCTCGTTTACTCTTTAAATACTCATTAATTTTAAATCATGTATCCTTAAACACTTACAATGCAAACAATAGTGTTGTATTGTTTCCACTGATTTTATGTGATCAAAGCCTATCGCATATCAAAAATGGTTGTCACTTTAATATTTAATCTAATCTAATCCTTAGGTTTGTATACCGCATCATCTCCACGTTCGTAGAGCTCGACGCGGTTTACAGTAGGAGAAATAGGAAGGAACTACAACAGAGGGTTAGAAGTGTGAAGAAAATTTAGAGGACTTGGGATGCCAAGATATAAGAGTTTCCTTGTTTCCTATGTTGGAGGGAGACTTATATTTTTTGAGAAAAGCCAGGTTTTCAGATGTTTGCGGAAAACTTGGAGAGAGCTCAAGTTCCGAAGAGGGGAGGTAAGGTTGTTCCAGAGCTCAGTGATTTTGAAGTGGAGGGAGGTCCCTAGCTTTCCTGTGTGGGAAATGCCTTTTAGCGAGGGGAAGGATAGTTTTAATTTGTGGGAGGATCTGGTGGTATTAGGGTTTGAGGAATTCCAAGAAAGGGATAAAGGGAGGGAGGATACCATATAGGATTTTGAAAGTTAAACAGGCGCATTTATAGTGGACCCTGGCAATTTAAAAATAAATATAAAAATAAACGTTAAACAGATATCACTGTATCTATCATCACGTTATCTTTCAATTAAAGAGGAGTATAGGGAATTATGGTGCTCTGAAATAGTCAATTGGTGCCCTGTGCCCTGTACAATTCCACATAACCTATGCTTTAACTACACTGAAAACTCCCAAACAGCAAAAATGGAAAGAACAGGAATTTTAAACGGGAGCGCGGGGACTTATAAATGTACTGGTGGGGAACACCCCTCCCCCCCCACACACACACACCCTCACAGCGCTAACGGAAAGGCTTCAAAGTGGAGGAAGCGGTGGCATATATATGTCCTGCGCGCAAATGTCACCGCGGGATTGTCGGCATACCATAGGCCTGCGCACTTTTGACTGTGTACCGTGTGGCAGTGGGAGGCGGGGAAGGAGCAGGGGGGGGCAGAGAGGAGAATGGATGCTTGTGCCCTCACCAAGACGGTGCCCGGGGTGGACCGCCCCCCTGCCTCCTTATAATGCTTCTCCTTTGTGCCCTAATGTTCCCATTTGTGTGTGGTACGTATAAAAAATGAACAATCTACCGACTCGCCCCCCCCCCAAACAAATTTTAAAAATGACAAAAGAAGTGGCTTTTTGGGCTTCCTCGGAAGCCTTTTCTATTGTTATTAACCTATCTATAGAATCAATAAAAATATTTTGAACAGGAAAAAATGACAAAAACTGCCACATTAAATCTGGACTTAGTGCGCAGGAAAATGTCGCGCTACAGTGTACCAAGCCCAGAGTATAGCGCACTTTAGTACAAGGACCAAGTGAATTCAGTTGCTGTTATGATAGCCCGATAGAGGAATATCTGTAGCGTCATTTCTTCTTTGCAAAATGGATTTTTCAGACCTGAAATTAAATAATATAAGGTCAAGTCACCGGAAGACTAACCCCCTCTTTTATGAAAGGTGCGCTAACCGATTAGCGCATGCTAAATGCTAATGCGTCCATAGACTAACATTTTAGCGTTTAGCGCACGCAAAAATTGATTAGTGCGCGCTAATCAGTTAGCGCACCTTAGTAAAAGAGGGCCCAAGTACAGCACCCATTCCCCTTGCATTGATGAGTAAATCTAGAACGCACAAGGCCCCTTTTGATCAAGCAGGGGTAGAGCGTGGTAGCGCTGGCAGGCAAGGTAAATGGGCCATTCTCATTCCATTCCTTTGAGTGTCGGAGCATTTGCCTCACCCGGGCCACACCGAAATGATCGACCGCTGCTTGATAAAAGGAGGGCCGCGGCTCCTTATTTCTGACAAAGCTGTTGGCAAACGGTAAGGGGGAAAAAAAAATAAATTTTTAAAACTGAATTTGAAATGCACAGTTTTCACATAAATATCACCTCTTTATAGCCTTGTGAGAGGATAAGTTATGTTGCCCCCATGGGGAGAAAAGCTCCACATATCTCCCATGGATAAGCCTGTGAAGTGCATTCTGCCCTCTGTAACGATTTTTACTTTGCGTCTGCCATTGATTCTTGCTCCATGATGTGCAGAACTCTTGCTTTTGATGTTGTACCGGTTGGCTTCAGCCTAAAGGTGTTTCTCATTGGTTTTCCTGGAGGTTTTGGGGCTACTTAACAATTAGACTAATTGGATGAATAAGCGAGCCTCCTATTTCAGTGGTTCTCATGCTTTGTGTTGTTTCACCACTGCCCATAAAGCCTGCTCGTACTGCTTTTTGTTTTTATATATATAACATTTGCTGACTGCAATAACCAGAAAAGGACATCTTTGTTGTTTTGGTTGGATTGTAAGCTCTGTCGAGCAGGGACTGTCTCTTATGTAGGGGTTACCATATGGCTCCAGAAAAAGGAGGACGGATTAAGACATCCGGGTTTTACCTCCATTGCTTTCGGTGGAAGTAAAACCCGGCTATCTCAATCCATCCGGTGATGTAGCGAGGGTGAGAAGTGCCCGGGGCAGTGGCACCCCTCCCCCCACCCTCCCCGCTCCTTCCCCAATCCCACCTGTCGCATACGCCCTCCGCTTCTTCCCCGATCCCACTGCACCTCCCTCCCTTCTCTTCCCCTCGTACCTCTAGTTGAAGTTGTTGCTCATGGCGGTCAACAATGTGCTCCTCGCAACCCCATCGACCATTTGATTTGATTTACAGATGACTCTACCTAAGCACACGCTTGGGTTATCCGCAGCCGACCACCATGGTCCTGTTTTTTTTTTGTTTTTTTTACATTAAAGTCAATGGACATAAACTCCGGATATTTGCAATTCGGATAAGCACACAATCCGCTTATGCACACTGATGTCATGGGTCCAACCTCTATTCTTTCATGTTACGTTCGCTCCGGTTAAATGCAATCACGTTCTGACTGAGAATGGCTAGGCTTCACATGGCAGCTTCCGCGCTGGGACAGCTGGGAAAGCGAGCGCTCTGTTTCCACTCAAGCTGTAGGGCATAGCTCCAGCCGCCCACGCACCATATTTAAACTGAGCCGGCTTAACTACAGCCTCCCCTCCCCCCTCCTATTAAGCGCACACTCCGTTTAAGCACACGTGGAGGCCCGGTCCAAAGGATGTGCGCTTAAGCGGAGTCGACTGTACCAACTTTTTATACCGCATAGTACAGGAGTTTAAAAGCAGTTTATAAAAAAAAATGAAACAATACAATCAAATACAAATCATAATAAAAACAATAACTCAAAAGCCTTAGGCCTCCCTACTATGAAGCTGCACTAGGCTTTTATATCGCTGGCCGCGGTGGTATTAGCTCCATTGCTCATAGGAATTCTATGAGCGTCAGAGTTTTTACCGTCATAGCCGGCGATAAAAAAAAAGCCTAATGCTGCTTCATAAAAGAGTGGAGGAGTTATTAATAACACAATAACACACACACACACACACACACAAAAATCTAATCAGCAATTACCAAAACTCAAATATTAGAAAGAGTAGAGGAAAACAACAGACTTCAAAACTTTTTAAAATGCTGAAAAACCAGTTAGTTCAGAAATAAAAGGGGGCAAAGTGTTCCAGCAAAAAGGATCAAGATTTTATTTAAAAAAAAGCTCTTTTAAGAGGCATGGTCATGTCTGGCAACTAAAATTCAATGCAAAGAAATGCAGAGTAATGCATTTTAGGATTAATAATCGGAAGGAACCGTATATACTGGGAAATGAGAAGTTGATATGCACGGACGGGGAGAGGGACCTTGGGATGATAGTGTCCGAAGATCTCAAGGTGAAAAAACAGTGTGACAAGGCTGTGGCTGCTGCCAGAAGGATGCTGGGCTGTATAAAGAGAGGCGTAGCCAGAAGAAGGAAGAAGGTGTTGATGCCTCTGTACAGGTCATTGGTGAGGCCCCACTTGGAGTATTGTGTTCAGTTTTGGAGACCGTATTTGGCGAAGGATGTAAGAAGCCTTGAAGAGGTCCAGAGGAGGGCGACAAAAATGATAGGAGGTTTACGCCAAAAGACGTATGAGGAGAGACTGGAAGCCCTGAATATGTATACCCTAGAGGAAAGGAGGGACAGGGGAGATATGATTCAGATGTTCAAATACTTGAAAGGTATTAACGTAGAACAAAATCTATTCCAGAGAAAGGAAAATGGTAAAACCAGAGGACATAATTTGAGGTTGAGGGGTGGTAGATTCAAGAACAATGTTAGGAAATTCTACTTTATGGAGAGGGTGGTGGATGCCTGGAATGCGCTCCCGAGAGAGGTAGTGGAGAGTAAAACTGTGACTGAGTTCAAAGAAGCGTGGGATGAACACAAAGGATCTAGAATCAGAAAATAAGATTAAATATTGAACTAAGGCCAGTACTGGGCAGACTTGCACGGTATGTGTCTGTATATGGCCTTTTGCTTGAATATGGGCTGGGGAGGGCTTCAATGGCTGGGAGGGTGTAGATGGGCTGGAGTGAGATTTGATGGAGACTTTGGCAGTTGGAACCCATGCACAGTACTGGGTAGAGGTTTGGATTCTTGCCCAGAAATAGCTAAGAAGAAATAATTTAAAAAATTTAAATTGAATCAGGTTGGGCAGACTGGATGGACCATTCGGGTCTTTTTCTGCTGTCATCTACTATGTTACTAAACTTTGCTGTGATGAACGTACTTCTCAGTTATGATTCTGAACCATGAGTTTGTCACTAAGATAAAGTGTCAAACAGGGGCATCTTAATTATTATGCATGTAAACTGGTACCGCCTAGATCTGTGGATAGAGGAGAATATAAATATATTTAAATAAATAAATACTGTATTACATACAGATCCGCAGGGCAGGATTAACCAATAGGCCCAGTAGGCACGTGCCTAGGGCCCGAAATGGTCAGGGGGGCCCGATGAAGGAGGGCATCAACATAGTTTTTTTCCAAATGGTGATGGGCCCCTCCAGCATCGATCGGCAACGTGGGGCTCCCCCCCCCCCAATCGACGGAAAGTAAGACAAGCAAGCAACGCGGGTAAGAAAGGCAACGGGAACTGTAATTGTGCAAGCGGTGCTGCATGCCCAAAGCTTCCCTCTGACGCAGCTTCCTGTTTGCGCCTGGGCGCATGGTGGGCGGGGCAGAGCAGGAGGCCCAGTGGACTGTGTGCCTATGGTCCCTTGGCAAATTAATCCTGCCCTGCAGATCCAACTTAAGAATATCTTTAAAAATGTAACTCATTCTTTACCTTGGAACTGCCTGTATACAGTATACAGTATATTAGATTAAGGAAATATGTTAGAATGTAGAATTATTCATTGGTTTAGTTTAACTAATGCAACTCATTCCATTTCAATTGATCCCATAATTGTATACTTTGTTTCAAGCAGTTATCTCTTTACTTGAAACCATATGGAACAATTTTGCAGAAATATTGAAAACCAAATAATATAACTGTGGTTGGTAGACTTTCAAACAAATCTTCCCTTCAAGAAGAAATCAATCCTGTTTCAAGTTTATTCCCCTGCTTTCTGATTAAAGCTCTGGGATTGAATTTTGCTGAAAAATGTCTTTTTGATTTTTTTCAAGAAATTCTTTAGATTAATATGCAGCTGTCATTGCAAAATCAATCTAAACCTGCTTTTCTCTTTCTTTTTTGCTTTCCCCAGGCTGCAGCTGGTCTACCTCTAGGATGAACTGTCCATGCACTTCTGGCCGGTGTAAGATATGAACACACAGAAGAAATAAACCACCCCAAATGAGTCACAAGAAACAGCATACGATGAGTGTCAATTTGCGACGTGATTCTAAGAGATACACAATTTCGGAAGAGACTCCAGAGGCTGGCTGTGAAGCTGAAACACAACTCATGTTGAGTCAAGCTTGGACTAAGCTTTGGGTCAAGCTCTTGTTGATTTAATTAAATCTTTTGAAGGAACGCCACTGGTTTGGTCATCATTTTGGTCAACCCCGCTGTTGTTGATGCTGGTCCAAGATATAAGAAGTCTTTGCAAAAGAACTCAGCAACTTATCTTCATTTAGAACATGCCAGATAGCACCAGTTTACACTTTTACTAAGTTCTGGTAAGTTTCTATTCTGTGTTCAAAGTTTCCAAAGCACCAATCCTCCATTTTATCATGGCTGTTCAAAGTGTACGGCCCTATTCAAATCCACCTATAAGCTTACCTTTTAAGCTTATTTTAACTCTCAAGCTTTTATTCACTTGTTCACTATCCACGTTGTTTTAATAATTCCTATAATAAATGAAACTCCCAATCCCTTTGTTTGTCTATCTCAGATAGATTGTAAGCTCTGTTTTAGCAGGGACTGTCTCCTATGTATTTGTACACAGCACTGTCCACCACTGTTTTTCCTCTAAGAGAGAGGAAGAGATAGTGGATGGGCCATTTGGCCTTGATCTGCCTTCATGTTTCAATGTTTCAAAGCTGAGCAGGAGTCCTCCGACTATATTGATACCAATGGTGGTGGTGGTGGTGGTGGTGGGCTTTAATATTGTGTTTGCAGTCACTAGGGACAGGCAGATTCCCTGGAATCCTGCAGAGCTTGCCTGCCCCTCACTATTGAAAATGTGATCGTGAAACAGCACCCCCCACTGCCAGGACTTTAGGTGGAAGACTTCCCACTCAGCTTAGAGCAGGGGTGTCAAAGTCCCTCCTCGAGGGCCACAATCTAGTCGGATTTTCAGGATTTCCCCAATGAATATGCATGAGATCTATTAGCATACAATGAAAGCAGTGCATGCAAACAGATCTCATACATATTCATTGGGGAAATCCTGAAAACCCAACTGGATTGCGGCTCTCGAGGAGGGACTTTGACACTCCTGGCTTAGAGGGAACCGTGGTGGACAGTGATGTATACCTCTAGAATAGGGGTGGGCAACTCCAATCCTCGAGGGCCGGAATCCAGTCGGGTTTTCAGGATTTTCCCAATGAATATGCATGAGATCTGTTTGCATCCACTGTTTTCAAAGCATATTCATTGGGGCTCTAGAAGCACTATAGAAATGATAATTAGTAGCAGTAGTGTTAGCAGCCCATCCTACCTGAACAACCGACTCATCCAAGCATCCTCAACCAGACATAGAAAAACGCACTTCCCTTTCACCCCCCCCACCCCCGATCAAAGAAGTAAAACGGACAAAATTATACGATGGCCTCCTAGCCACTCAAACTGCAAAACTAGATAACCAGATCTCCAACCTTCTGATAACCACCCCAAACTATAAGATATTCAGAAAAGAAATAAAAACTATACTCTTCAAGAAATTCCTGAAACAGCCCTAACTTCACTTACTCCCCCCTCCCGGCACACTGAAAGTTTTCAAGTTTTATTAGGATTTTATATACCGCCTATCAAGGTTATCTAAGCGGTTTTACAATCAGGTACTCAAGCATTTTCCCTATCTGTCCCAGTGGGCTCACAATCTGTCTAACGTACCTGGGGTTATGGAGGATTAAGCGACTTGCCCAGGGTCACAAGGAGCAGCATGGGGTTTGAACCCACAACCCCAGGGTGCTGAGGCTGTAGCTTCAACCACTGTGCCACACACTCCTGACCTTCTCTGTACAACCTGAGAAATGACAAATGATCTTCCTTTGTTACCCCCATTCATATATATCTACCTACTCTACACCTCTTTTTAACACTTGTCAATTGACCTTACTGCTTACAACTCTAGAAATGACAAATGATCTACTCTTCACAACTCTAGAAATGACAATTGTTCTTCCACTGTAACTCCCATTAATAAATCTTATGTAATCCGCCTTGAACCGCAAGGTAATGGCGGAATAGAAATCTCTAATGTAATGTAATGTATAGTGCAAGATCACAAACACAACTCTCCACACATGAAACTAAAAATGATAACTTTTCATATACAGTATATAGATGAATGGACCATCATAACAAGCAAGTTTAGAACAGTTTATATAAGCGCTATCATTGTTATAATCATTGGTCGATTACTCATTCTATTAATGTACAAATTCATATTAAATAACAATCTTTCTTCATCATTTGTACAGTCTATAATGTCAAAAATCATACATCCAGGAAAGCAACAAAAATGATAAAACTTAGCTTAAGGATTTGGAGATCTTCTCCTTTCCCAAAATTCACCAGCAACACCAGACGCGATATTGTGTTTTGTGCTAATGTTCTGCTTCAGGGAAAAACCTTAAATTAGTATTTTTAAAAAGAGCTTCAACTAGAATCTTACCCCCTCTTTTACTAAGATGTGCTAACAAATTAGCGCGCGCTAATCGAATTAGCACGCACTAAAATGCTAACGCATCTGTAGACTAACATGCATTTAGTGCGTGCTAATTCGATTAGCACACGCTAATCGGTTAGCGACCTTAGTAAAAGAGGGCCTTTGTATTTCAGTCATAATTACTCTTTAATGAAAGAAAACATGGCGTCGGTGCATCTTAAAGCTAGTTCCAATCCAAATCCCACATTCAAGGTGATAAAGGGGATGGAACTCCTCTCGTATGAGGAAAGACTAAAATGGTGAGGGCTCTTCAGCTTGGAAAAGAGACGGTTGAGGGGAGATATCATTGAAGTCTGCAAAATCCTGAGTGGAGTAGAACGGGTACAAGTGGATCGATTTTTCACTTCGTCTAAAATTACAAAGACTAGGGGACACTCGATGAAGTTACAGGGAAATACTTTTAAAACCAATAGGAGGAACTTTTTTTTCAGTCAGAGAATAGTTAAGCTCTGGAACGCATTGCCAGAGGTTGTGGTAAGAGCGGATAGTGCCGCGGAATAAAAAACACTAATGTAATGTAATAGTGTAGCTGGTTTTAAGAAAGGTTTGGACAACTTCCTGGAGGAAAAGTCCATAGGCTATTATTGAGAAAGACATGGGGGAAGCCGCTGCTTGCCCTGGATCAGTAGCATGAAATGTTGATATCTATTTGTTAGGACAAAATCACTCTGTCCTTGTAATTCTATGTGTATGTGTTTCTTTACCTTTTTCGCTATGTTTTACACCAGAGGTCAAGTTTATTGCAGAGTTAATATCATGAAGTTTACCCAAACATGACGGCAGAAACCAGAGATGAGCTTAAATAATCAACTTACCCCCTCTTTTACAAAACTCGAGACAACAACGGGAGCTCACGGCAGCCATTTTGATGACGGCTCTGCACGGGGCAGGAGCGTAGAACGATCGATCCTGCCCCGCGTCGCCGCTAGACCACCCGGTAAGGTCTGGGGAAAGTCCAGGACGCAGGAGGGAGGCGGGGAGTGGGTCAGAGCCGGCCCTGAATGTTATCCGTGATATTTCAATATTCATGGGCCGGCTCTGCCCCCATCCCCCGCAAATATTGAGGGTCTGCTGTATTTATACAAAGTGATGGCAAACATAGGGGTCCTTTTACAAAAGCGTGTTAGCCGATTTATCGCGCGCTAAATGCTAACGTGCCCATTGTATTCTATGGATGCATTAGCACAGCTTAGTAAAAAAGGGGGATAGTATGGTAAAAGATATGGAAAAGCATTATCTGACAAAAATGGCAGAACATAGTTAACAAAGCATAGTATAAGATAATATGACAAAACGTGGCATAGTGAGCATAGCATGGCAAACTAAGGCATGCTAACCGATTTAGCGCATGCTAATTGCTAAGGCACCCATTATATTCTATGTGCACCTTAGCATTTAGCATGTGCTAAATCAATTAGTGCGCCTTAGTAAAAGGACCCCATAGTATTACAAAGCATTAGTAAGGTAAGCATAGCATGACAAAACACACTGGGGTTTATGGTGGGAGTCTACTGTATTTTACAAAGGCACATCCATGTGTACGTATATCACCTTTCTAAAACAGACATAAAATAGAAACATTTTTCATTTTTCTAATAGGTGCCCTGCTATAAAAAAAAAAAAAAAAAAGACCCACTCAAAACATTGTATGATCTTTCAAGAAGGCTTTTATATTACAATTTCCATTCCTCAGTGTATCTCAGACAGGATGATGCTGTTACATGAACCAAAAGGCAGATACTAAGTACATTCTCATATTACCCGACATTAGCACTGGACTACTTTAATATGACAGCTAATATAACTCATTGATGAGATTGCTGGAGGAGGAGAATGTCAGGAGTATCTTATTACATCTCACTAGGAGCAACTCACAGAGCAGATAAATTGATAGTAGAGAGAAAGACCACGAAGATGCAAATAGAGTCAGGAAACCCAGGCACGAGGTAAGGATGCTTTTTCTTCATAACTCAAAGAAAGTATTAGTTCATCTGAAGTAAGGGGTCATTATCACTTCTCCGTTCTGGATCCTGTGGGACCGAGATCATCAAGTTGCAGAAAAGAAATGGAAGCTTGGGAAAGGTCGTTATACCAGTCACTACTGGGCAGCCGGGTCTCACTTTAACAGAAATTATCACTTGAGATCATATATTTTTAGTACGACAGCACAATAGCATCAGGCTCTTTTGGACCTAGAAATCACGCGGGGGAGAGAGGATGGCGCAGCGGTTAGAGCTACAGCCTCAGCACCCTGAGGCTGTGGATTCAAATCCTTGTGACCCTGGGCAAGTCACTTAATCCCCCATTGCCCCAGGTACATTAGAGAGAGCGTGAGCCCACTGGGACAGATAAGGCTCTTTTTACTAAGCTGTGGTAGCGTTTTTAGCATGCGATAACTCCCACGCTACGTGGAAAAACTAACGCCAGCTCAATGGAGGTGTTAGCGTCTAGTGCATGCCGCATTGTAGCGCATGCTAAAATCGCTAGCGCAGCTTAGTAAAGGAGCCCTTAGGCTATAAGTGGCATATAAATACTTAAATTTAATAAATTTAAAAAAGCATTTTCACATGCTTCACATGCTGTATTTATGATAGAGCAAGTGCATAAAATGCATTCTTTAAAATGACCTCACGGTGTCAGGTCAAAAGCGCGCCGGGACAAAGGTGCGCCCAGACAATTGAGCGCAGTGCGGAGGCGCGCGCCGCTCTAAATTACTGTTTTTAGGGCTCCGACGGGGAGGCGTGGGGGGGAACCCCCCACTTTACTTAATAGACATTGCGCCGCATTGTGGGGGCATTGTGGGGGGTTTGGGGGATTGTAACCCCCCACATTTTACTGAAAACTTCACTTTTTCCCCCGTCGGAGCCCTAAAAACAGTAATTTAGAGCGGCGTGCGCCTCCGCGCTGCGCTCAATTGTCCGGGCGCGCCTTTGTCTTTTGCGCTGTTGTCTATGAACCTGACCTCACATGTAAAAGTACATGGGATTGAAAGAACACAAGTACTTTTACATGACTAGGATGTAAATTTGTTCAGAGGAATCTTGATTTATATGCACAGGGGTAATTTTATAAAATTGGAGGGGCATAAGCGAAAGGGACATCTAAGTCCGTTTAAGTCCATCTCGCAAATCGCCCAAAGTAAAAAAAAAACAAAACAGCTTAAGACACATTTTCGAAAAATACATCCAACTTTTTTTTCGTTACGAAAATCGTCTAATTATACGTCCTGCCGATCTGATCGTCCAATCGTTATACCACATTTTCGTCCAACTTTCTGTCCAAGTCCAAAACGCCTAGAACAAGCCCTGTTGGACGTGGGAGGGGTCTGCAAAGTGATGGACTGCACACCCAGACATGGCACCTAAATAGTGGGGTACCTTACAGGGCACTGCTGTGAACTTCATAAAAAGGGTGCCATGTCTTCTCCTCCCTACAGCTTCCTTATAGGTTACGGTGAGCCCCCCAAACTACCTCCAGAATCCCCTAGACCCACTTATCTACCACCCCAATAGCCCTTATGGCTGCAGGAGCCACTTATATGCCAGTACAAAAGGGTTTTGGGGTGTACAGGGGAGTGCACATGGTTAAGTATCATTGCAGTGATTACAGGGGCTTATGGGCATGGGTCCTCCTCTCTATGGGTCCCTAACCCACTCCCAAGACGACTTAAGCTGCCTCTGTGCTGGACGACTAGGCTTTCCTATGCCAGACAGCCAGGTGATGATGGTCTGGAGGCTGAATTTTAAAGCTGTGATTAATATTTTTATGGGGGTGGGGGGGGGTCGGTGATCACTGGGGTAGTGTGTGGGGGGTCTATATTATGTGTTTTCAGTGCTTATCTGGTGAGTTTAGTTGGATTTTTGTGACTTAGACCATGTTTTACATGGTTTAAGACACAACATCCAAGTTCCGTCGATCGTGGGCTGTATAACTTTCGGTTATACATGCTGTACGACTAAGTCTAAGCAGGCCCGTGTCCCTCCCAACTCCCGCCCTTGGCACGCCTCCCGAAACGCCCTGTTTAGCTTTGGTCGTTCAGCGGCACTATGAAGGCCTAGGCCGTTTAGAAATACATCCAAAACCTGTTTTTAGTATCAGCACTTGGACTCATTTGAGAAATGTTCGTCCAAGTGCTGACTTAGGCCAGTTTTTGGACGTATTTCTCTTTCAATTATGAGCCCCATAGGGTTTTCGATATTGGCTAGTTAACCTTTTAGCATTTAGCTTTTTTCATGCACAACAATGCATTATTTTATTTCTACAAGTACTTTGGCTAGTTCAAGCTAACAACTCTTCAGTTATGACAGGCATTTTTTTTTTTGGTTTGTTTTTTTGCTAAAACACAGCTCGTGTTGGGTCCCAGAATAAAAATTCTCTCATTTTCTGAATCTGGATGATTCTTAGTGTTTTGGGGTTTTTTTGTTCCTTGTGTGTGCTGGACTTCTACGCTTTCATACACTACTCTATAAAAATGAAGGCTAACATTTATACAGCGATTGCAAACAGAAATGACCCCCTCATATACATGCATATAGGTCAAAAGTGCGGCACAGTGGTTAGATCAAAAGCCTCAGCACCCATAGGTTATGGGTTCAAACCCACACTGCTCTTTGTGACCCTGGGCAAGTCACTTAATTCCCCATTGCCCCAGATACATTAGATAGATTGTGAGGCCGCCAGAACAGAGAAAAATGCAAACTGTTCTCAGCTCTCGTGGGAGAACAGTATAGAAAACTGAATAAATAAAGTGTGAAAAGCTTCTGCCTCTGATAACCAGAGCTGGGATTGTGACATCATAATGCCTCATTCCACCAATGCCTAAGAGCCAACCTCTTCAGTGATGTCACAATGGCTTGACTGTCCTATACTTGGTTCACTTTTGCTACATTTTGATTTCTAGAGTGGCGCAGTGGTTAAAGCTACAGCCTCAGCACCCTGAGGTTGTGGGTTCAAACATCACTCTGCTCCCTGTGACCCTGGGCAAGTCACTTAATCCCCCCATTGCCCCAGGTACATTAGATAGATTGTGAGTCCACCAGGACAGACAGGGAAAATGCTTGAGTACCTGAATATAAACCACTTAGGCTATAAGTGGTATATAAATACTTAAATAAAATAAATAAAAAATATGCACATATCTTACATGGTGGAGGGAATTCTCTAAATGGAGCTCAAAAATGGGATTGGAAAAGACTGGCAGTAAGTGGTATTCTATAGGGGAAGCACACCCTGTATTGAATAGTGTTTAGTGCCAGTTCTTGTGCCCAGTTCTGGGTGCCAGACATAACGCCTGCTGAAACCTGGCATAGATCTCAGTGCCCATGCTGGGTGCGGAAACCCAATATTCTATAACACTGTGCATAACATTTTGGAAAGCCCGTGCCCCACCCATGCCCCCCCCCCTCCCATGGTGATATTGCTTTTGAGTTGTGCGCTATCGGATTTAGGCACCCAATGTGATAGAATAACATTCAACTAGATGTGCGTGGAAATCCTAATTGGTGCTAATTCACATCAATGATGTGCACTGCATCCGATGTGCACATCAATGATGTGTTAGCATCCGATCATTGATGATTAACAGCCAATCAGGTTTCATGGGCATCTCGGAAGCATGTCCAGATTTGGGAACTCAGATCTAGGGACTCCTTTTACTAAGCTATGTGCTAGACGCTAATGCCTCCATTGAGCTGGCGTTAGTTTTTCCATGTAGAGCGGGGAGAGGCAGTGCGCGCTAATCTGCAGTGCACGGTAAAAACGCTACTGCAGCTTAGTAAAAGGAGCCCTAGGCGTCATATATTGTATCCAGGGGAGTGTGTTTTTCAGGTTTGTGTAGGAGGAGTCTGGGTGGGGCATGAGTGGGACTTACTCATTAGTGTGTAACTTACAGAATATTATAAGTACATACATATCAGAGCAATTAGGATTTGGCACCAGTTTTTATATGGCATAATCCCAGAATTCTTTAAGAGCAAGATGTCTGGTTATCAACCAAGAAGATCATTGCGTTCGGAAAATTCTGCATGGTTGAAAACAAATGTCAGTCCAAAATATTCGGAAACCAATGCAATGACCTTTTCACATGCAGGAGTCAAATTGTGGAACACCCTTATTGGCCAAATTCGAAAATGCAGTGATAGGAGTTCATTCAGAAAACTGTTAAAAACTGTTAAAAAAAACTATGTTTTGATGCATTTTTTTGAATATTGATTTTTATTGTTGTAAGAATTAATTCTGTCTGTTTCTACTTGTCCTGATTTGTTTTAACATTTTATGTATGCAACCATTTTGTAAACCGTTATGATATAAAACGGTATAGAAAATTTTAAAATAAATAAAATATCACTGTATGTAGATACACACACACATTAACTGGATATCTTTTCACTCTACCCTATCCTCACCCATATTTTCACCCAAACTATAGTTACCCCTCATAAGTCCGCATAGAACTTCACGGTTCAGCGATTTATATAAACTGTTATTATCATATTGTAATTTATTTTTTTTTTTATTATTCTTTATTTATCGTTTTAAAATTCTTAACAAAATCAAAACATTTTGTACAGAAAGATTGTCAGATCAAATACAAAATTATAAGAAAATCATTTACATGATGTAGAAAGAAAAGTTCTAGTCGGACAGTCTCAAGTCCTCTATTGTGTGATCCAAGATTATTTATGAGTGAACTTTAGGAAATCAATTTATAATTCTATACAAAGAAACAGTATCGCGTGCCTGGCTGAGGAATTATTCTAATTACCAAATCCAATTAGTTTTACTATTACGTTGTTGTTGTAGTTGTTGTTATTCCTTCTTTTTCCAGACGTTTCAGTGTCAGAAAGGCTGTAAGTTGAGATGGTTCAAAAAACACATACTTATTATCTCGATACCTTATTATACATTTACATGGGAAACGTAAAAAGAAAATACCACCCAGCTGTGTAACTCCTGCTTTCATCAAGAGAAACTGCAGCCTACGATTCTGAGTTTCTCTACTAACATCTGGAAACATTTGAATTTTCAAACCCAGAAATTCTTTATTCTTGTTTCTAAAGAACATCTTCAAAATCCAATCCTTGTCCGGCAACAACGCCACAGATAGTAAAAGAGTTGCTGGTTTAACCAAATCTTTATCTGATGTTTCCAGGATTGCTGTCAAATCTTGTTGAAGGTCTTGTATTTCTTGTTTCTTATCCTCCGAGTGTTGATCCCTTTCTTTAATAGGCAAATAATATACTCGAGTGAGAGGAGGCAATGATTCCTCAGGGATATTAAGTATCTCCATAAAATACCTTTTTATCATCTCTCTCGGGTTTATAGATAGGATTTTAGGAAAATTCAACAGTCGTAGGTTATTAGTCCGATAGTTATTTTCCATAGTTTCCAATTTTCTTCTAATGATTTGATTATCTTTTATTATTGTGGATTGAACTTGTTTGATCATTTTCACTTCGTTTTCAATTTCTCCCACTTTTTCTTTAACATTAGAAATTTCCTGTTTATTTTCCTCTATTGTCTGTTTTAGAATTTTTGTATTCTTTTCACCTTCCTTAATTTGTTTAGTTAGTGAGTCTCCCAGTTTGGAAACTAAATCCCAAATTGAATCAAGAGTCACTTCAGCTGGTTTTTCATATTTAAAGAAAGTCTCATGTAAAGTTTGAAAAGGCTCACCTTGACTGCCTTCTGTCTGTTGGTCTGGATTTTCTCCTCCTTCTGCTCTATCCGCTGGAGGTATCTCTGGGCTTAACAAAGCCATAGAGACTTCACCTTGCTGGCTCTTCAGCGTATCCAGAGGGAGTCAATGGTGTCGGGGAATCACCCGCTGGACTCTGCGACGTGGAGTGACGCCGGACCGGAAGTCCTGGGGCTGGATACCACGCTGAGCCCCGACCAGAGGAATCCACCTCCCCCACCGCTGAGTGCGAGTTCCCCATGGGAAAGGAGTGGGCTAGAAGCTGCAGCACTTTTTGTAATTTTTCACTGTATTTTTTGAAATGCGTTACCTTTTCCTAATGGGTCCACTCAGAAATTTCTTAGCAAACTGTATAGCCTATATTCTCGCTCAGCAAACTGTATATTTATATTTTTGCTTTCTTAAAATTTTTGCACTCTATATTTCCTCTGATCATCCGCATACTGTAACTCACTGAACGTTCAGCTTCCTTGATTGTAAACCACCTAGAAGTCGCAAGATTGTGGCGGTATAGAAGAATAAAGTTGTTATTATTATTATTATTACATGATGCAAGGCTCCCCATTAGGAGTCACTGCCCAGGAAAAGGATCTAGGTGTCATCACTGATGATACATTAAAACTCTCTGCTCAATGTGCAGTATTGGCTATGAAAGGAAATAGAATGTTAGGAATTATCAGGAAAGGAACTGAAAACAAAAATGAGAATGCTACAATGCATGGTGCAACCACACCCCAAATACTGTGTGCAAATCTGGTCACCGTATCTCAAAAAAATATATAGTGGAATTAGAAAAGGTATAGAGAAAGTCAATGAAAATGATTTTAAAAAAGAATGGGATGATTTCCCTTTGAGCAACTAGGGCTTTTCAGCTTGTAGAAGAGACTGCTCATGGGAAATTTGATAGAGATTTATAAAATACTGTGTGGAGTAGAATGGTAAGATGTAAATCACTTGTTTACTCTTTCCAAAAAAATACTAGCACAAGGGGGCATGCAATGAAGCTACTAAGTAGTTAATTTAAAAGAAACCAGAGAAAATATTTATTTACTTAATGTGCAATTAAACTCTGGAATTCATTGTCAGAGAATGTGGTGGGAACAGTTAGCTTAGCAGGGATTAAAAAAGGCTTGGATAATTTCCTAAAAGAAAGGTCCCTAAGCCTTTATTGAGATGTACTTGGGGAAAATCCACTGCTTATTTCAGAGATAAGCAGCATAAAATCAGTTGCACTCTTTTGGGATCTTGCCAGGTGCTTGTGACTTGAATTGGCCACCGTTGAAAGCAGGATACGGGGCTTGGTGGACCTTCGGCCTGTCCCAGTATGCAATCCACTGGCTGCATTTCATACACAGACCCCCCCTTCCCCCCCCCGTTTACTAAGGTTCGCTAATCGAATTAGCGCACACTAAACGCTAACGCATCCATAGACTAATATGCACAAGTAAGCGTTTAGCGTGCGCTAAATCGATTAGCGCACCTTAGTAAAAGGCCAGAATCTCATACGGTCTCATTTCTTGCAGCTTTGGCCAATTAAAATTGTCCTTCCCTTAGTGACTTCCGCCCTCGTAACCCACTTGTTTTAGCTCTTCCTACTGGCAGCCTCACTCTTTTTAATGCTCAGCTTCAGATGCTTTTGTCTTGTGGCTTACCTGTCTGCCTTGACTAGACTGTAAGCTCCAGAGAAAGGAGAATGTTTATTATATGTCTCTGTAAAATACTTCATATATCTGGTGGTGCTTTACTAATGACATTACTGGTAATGATATACATATCAAAGCTGAGATTTAGAGCACTGCCCTCAAAGTCCTCTACATCTTCAGCACCCTTGAGAACCGCCGTCAAAGACTTAAGAAATGCCAGTGAATCTATTCTTAGTAGGTTTAACACAATATATGCAGAGTTGCAATTTGATGTAATAAAATGCGTACCTTGCGTTTTGTATCTTACTTTGCACGATATACTCATATGCTGATGAGCAATGGAGTGTTAATATAAGTACCTCTGTTTCTAGTTATCTAATATTAAATGACATCCCATAAATCCCCAAAATGCACGCATTTCAGGAGATAAAGCAAACATTTAATCAAAGAACATCAAGAAGGATTGCACATCCCAAGACAATATACTCCACCACTGTGCCCCAGCAACGTACAGAAGCATAACAGAAGCATTTTCTCATAAGATAGTGTGAAGGAAAGGGTTGAAAAAGCTGAAAATATGAACACGACGGTATACAAATAATGCTTAAAGATGATGAAGGCACACTTGAAATGCACTGAAGGAAAAACAGGAGTTAGACAATTGTTAGGTCATAGCAACATGAGGGCCAATTCTCAGACAAGGATACAATGCTCCTGGGACATATTAGCTCCAGCCTAAGAGATAAGTCAGACTATTTAGAAATAAAGAGGGAAGGAAACAGGCAATGAGGGCGACCTGCAATCAGATGGCTGGACACACTGAAAACATGCATGGGGATGATGCTGGAAGGCCTTTCTGGACTAGCGCAAAACCAATTCATCAAGTCACTAGGTCTCGAACACGAGTCGATGGCACCTAAGAGCAACATAAGAACATAAGAAGTTGCCTCCGCTGAGGCAGACCAGAGGTCCATCTCGCCCAGCGGTCCGCTCCCGCGGCGGCCCATCAGGCCCATTGCCTGAGCAGTGGTCCCAGACTATCCCTATAACCTACCGATACTCCTATCTGTACCCCTCAATTCCTTTATCCTCTAGGAACCTATCCAAACCTTCTTTGAAGCCTTGTAATGTGCTCAGGCCTATCACAGCCTCCGGAAGCGCGTTCCATGTATCCACCACCCTCTGGGTGAAAAAGAACTTTCAGGCATTTGTTCTAAACCTGTCCCCTTTTAATTTCTTCGAGTGCCCCCTTGTACTTGTGGTTCCCCATAATCTGAAAAATTTGTCCCTGTCTACCTTTTCTATACCCTTCAGGATCTTGAAGGTTTCTATCATGTCTCCTCTAAGTCTCCGCTTTTCCAGGGAGAACAGCCCCAGCTGTCAGTATATGAGAGGTTTTCCATACCCCATATCAGTTTAGTTGCTCTTCTCTGGACTCCCTCAAGTACCGCCATGTCCTTCTTGAGGTACGGCAACCCTCATTGCCTTTACCAGAGTCAGAATCTCCTTTTCCTGGACTGTAGCAAAGTAGAGTAGGCTCGTTCATCCAGCCTCTTCAAGTCTTCCCTCTGCAACAGAATCTGAAAATGGAAAGTTAAAATTACTTAAAAGCATTTAAAAGGGACAAATCAGCATCAAGTGCATCGTGGGATGTGCCTATTGCTTATTCAAATAAACATCACTTCACCTCAGAGCCAAAACATAGTCAAGGTAGCTCATTTAGGAAATACTTTGGACCAAGGTGTCAAATGTCGGTCCTCGAGGGCCGCAGTCGAGTCGGATTTTCAGCATTTCCCCAATGAATATGCCTGAGATCTATTAGCATACAATGAAAGCAGTGCATGCAAATAGATCTCATGCATATTCATTGGGGAAATCCTGAAAACCCGACTGGATTGCGTCCCTCAAGGACCGATATTTGACACCCCTGCCTTAGTCGAACACCTGCTGTTGCTGTAGGTTGATATTCAACATCATTTTGTACAGTTGGCAGTGATGCAAATTTCAAAAATTGGAACCAGATCTGTGATTAATTCTGGTTATTTCATTAGGAAACAGCCAAAGTTGTACATTCAAAAAAAGAGAGTGTTTTCAGAGTGGAACATGCATAGGCAAAAAAAATACATTCAGCAACAAAATTCAGCTATTAAATCTAAAAGTTCAAGTTCAATTTATTTGATATACTGCAAATATAAAACTAAATTTAAAATCTGTGGGGCTCATAATCGAAAGAGAAAAACGTCCAAAAACCGGCCTAAGTCGGCACTTGGACGAACATTTCTCAAAAATGTCCAAGCACCGAAAATAAAAACGGGTTTTGGACGTATTTCTAAACGACCTGGGCCTTCATAGAGCCGCTCAACGTCCAAAGCTAAACGGGGCGTTTTGGGAGGCGTGTCGAAGGCGGGAGTTGGGCGGAATGTGGGCCGGCTTAGACTTAGTCGTACAGCATGTATAATCGAAAGTTATACAGCCCAGGATCGAAGGAATTTGGATGTTGTGACTTAGACCATGTAAAACATGGTTTAAGTCACAAAAACCCACCTAAACTCACCAGATAAGCACATAACACAGACCCCCACACACTACCCCAGTAATCACCAACCCCCCCCATAAAAATTTTATTCACAACTTTAAATTTCAGCCTCCAGACCATCATCACCTGGCCGCCTGACATAGGAAAGCCTAGTCGTCCAGCACAGAGGCAGCTTAAGCCGTCTTGGGGGTGGGTTAGGGACCCATAGAAAGGAGGACCCATGCCCATAAGCCCCTGTTATCACTGCATTGATACTAAAACATGTACACTGCCCTATACACCCCCAAAACCCTTTTGTACTGGCATATAAGTGGCTCCTGAAGCCATAAGGGCTATTAGGGTGGTAGATAAGTGGGTCTAGGGGATTCTGGAGGTGGTTTGGGGGGCTCACCGTGACCTATAAGGGAGCTGTAGTGAGGAGATGCCAAGGCATCCTTTTTGTGAAGTTCACAACAGTGCCCTGTAAGGTACCCCACTATTTAGGTGGCATGTCTGGGTGTGCAGTCCATCACTTTGCAGACCCCTCCCACGTCCAACAGGGTTTGTTCTAGGCGTTTTGGACTTGGACGGAAATATGGTATAAAGATGGACGATTTAGCGGCTTGGATGATCAGATCGGCAGGACATATAATTAGACGATTTTTGAAAGTAAAAAAAAAGTTGGACGTAGCTTTCGAAAATGTGTCTTAGGCTCTTTTTAATTTTGGACGACTTGCGAAATGGACGTAAACGGACTTAGACGTCCCTTCCGATTATGCCCCTCCATGACTTTTACAATGTGATAAATATATAAAAAAGTGAGGGGAGACAAGACAAAAACAATAAATCAATAAAAATAGGTATAAAAATAGATTGCTGGGCATTATGACTGGGGTAGCCATCCAAATGTTCACAAAAAACTGGAAAAATGTAGCTAGATTGAGGGTTCCTTTTACTAAGGTGCGCTAGCGTTTTTAGCGCACGCAGGAAATTACCGCACGCTACACTTCTAGAACTAACGCCAGATCAATGCTGGCGTTGAGGTCGAGCGCGCACGGCAATGTAGCACGCGCTATTTTGCATGTCAAAGCCCTAGCGCAACTTCGTAAAAGGAGCCCTGAATGTTCGTTTTTGGTGGCCCTCATTATGTATGTGTTATAGGATGGAAAAGATGAATAATGATTGCATTGGAAATACTAAGGTGTTTCGTTTAATATGGAGCCCGTTGGCTAATTTCATTAATAATAATTGATTGTATTAATTAGGTATTAATTGATTGGTCTGTTAATTCATGCATCCATTCATGTACTTTTAATAACAAATTACACATCCAAAGGGTAGGTGCAGGGCAGGATTAACCAATAGGCCAGAGATATTCGCCAAAACTTTGATCAGTTAGTGTCAGATGATTCTACTGACAATTTTCATAATACCTATCTTCCCACTGCTAAATGTTCCACTTTTAACTTACCTTCTCTAGAACATATTGAAGATCTTCTCCAAAGAATTAACATCAAGGGTTCACGATCAGAAATTATTCCTCCAATAATTCTGAAAATTTTTTTTTCTTACTTAGGCCCCTTTATTCACTCCTTTATTTTAAAAAGTCTTAGCACAGGTTTCGTGCCAGTATCTTGGAAAAATGCAAAAATTTTACCTATATTGAAAGATCAGACTATTAGTTCTGAGGAAGTTTCAAATTACCATCCTATCACTAACATCCCATTTCTGGCCAAATTAACCGAGAGAGTAGTCTTTGAACAACTGTCTGACTTCGCTGAGTCCACCAACGTTTTACACCCGAATCAAACTGGCTTTAGAAAATACCACAGCACAGAATACTCATTGATCGGCTTACAACAAATATAAACTATCACCTAGATCACCATAATTCCGTTATACTTTTTTCTTTGGACCTATCGGCTGCATTCGACACGATAGACCATGCTGTACTTTTAGATAGATTAAAATCTATTGGTGTTTGCGATCAGGTCTTACAATGGTTCGTTTCTTTTTTAGCAAACAGACAATATACAGTTCATTTCAACAATACAAGTTCAAAACCTTACTCCCTCAGTTATGGAATCCCTCAAGGATCTATATTATCACCTTTACTGTTTAACATTTTTCTTTCACCGTTACTAAGTTTATGCCAATCTATTGGCTTTACTACATACACCTATGCAGATGACATTCAGCTGTCTCACCCTTTAAATCCCGAACATACAGAAGAAATCTCCCAGATCAATAAAAAACTCGACACAATCAAAAATTGGCTTGCGGAAAATAGATTAGCATTAAATATCCTTAAAACAAAAGCAATACTTTTCTCATGGAAACAAGGAATAAAGCTAGCTACTCCTTTTATCATCAATAATATTCATATAGATTTAGTTTCTTCATTAAAAATACTTGATGAAAATTTTTCTTATCATGAACATATTAGTAACACTATCAAATCTTGCCTCTATAGATTGCGAATGATCCGTTCAATTTCTAAATTTTTTGAACCCAATTCTTTAAATATATTATTACACTCACTGATTATAACAAAGCTTGACTATTGTAATGCATTACTAATTAATATTACACAAAAAGAAAAAAAACGTTTACAAATAATTCAAAATATTGCAGTCAAACTTCTATACAATGGTAACAAGTATTACCATGTAACTCCTTATTTGATCGAGTCACATTGGCTCCCCATTACTCATCGCATTACATACAAAATTTTGTTGCTAGTATTTAAAACTCTATCCACAAATGAACCATCATTTATAAATCGGATGCTTATCCCTTATAATTTATCACGTTCTCTTCGTTCTTTAGCACAAAGATTACTGGCAGTCCCTTCTTTAAAAGTGGTAGGTACCAGACGTCATGACATGTTTTCAATTGTGGCCCCCCAGACTTGGAACTTTGCCACAATACATAAGAAATGAAAAGGAACTCAGTCTTTTTAAAAATAAATTAAAAACTTTCCTTTTTAAAGATGCTTTTAGTCTTTAATATAAATACTTTTAATTACTGTAGTTAAGTCATCCCTCCTTATGTTTTTTCCTTGAATGTTCCCTTTTTTCTTCTCAAAACATCTATTATGTAACTTTTCCCCTTTTATCATTATGTGTCTTTGTGTTTGTCTGTTCATGAGTCTGTTTTTTTAGCTTTTACTTAATATTATCAATATGTTTTTTAAAATGCTTATGTATCTTATTGTAAATCGCTTAGTAAATTATGGATAAGCGATTCATCAAATTAATAAAATAAACATAAACATAAACAAGTAGGCACGTGCCTAGGGCCCGAAATGGTCAGGGGGGCCCCCGATGAAGGAGGGCATCAACATTGTTTTTTCCAAACGGTGACGGGCTCCTCCAGCATCAATCGGCAACGCGGGCCCCCCCCCCTTGATCAGCAACGCAGGCCCCACCCCGATCATCAACGTGGCCCCCCCCCCTCAACGGAAAGTAAGACAAGCAGGCAACGTGGGTAAGAAAGGCAACGGGAACTGTAATTGTGCAAGCGGTGCTGCTTGCCTAAAGCTTCCCTCTGACGCAGCTTCCTGTTTCCACCTGGGCGCATGGAGGGGTGGGGAGGGGCAAGGGTCCCAGTGTACTTGAGTGCCTAGGGGCCCTTGACGAATTAATCCTACCCTGGTTAGATGGGAGGGTTGGGGTTCCTGGGACCTTTGCGGAGTAAGATTATGGAAGAAGTATATATATTTATGATTTGCTGGTATGTCATTGGGGGGAGGGAATAAAAGGATTGTTTATGGATTATTGTAAGATTTATGCACTTTTCTTGTATTTCTCTTTATACATCTAATTTTTGTTGCATTGTTGAAAGTCTGGAAAATCAATAAAGTTTTATACCAAATAAATCAATACATATATCATGTTTATGCTTATTTAAGATTTGATATACCGCTCCTGCATTTTACAATATATCATTTAATATACAATATACAATAAAATGAAATTAGGTACTTGCGAAAAACGACCCCATCTGTCCCAAAGGCCCACAATTTAGCTACAGTACCTGATAAACTAAAAATAAGTAATAACAACATATAATACATTTCTAGAAAATTAAAAATAAAATAAAACAAAACAAATTTAAAAGATAGAAAAGTCTCTGAAGCGGCCTGATAGCAAACCGTCATATTTTAGTGCAGGTCTTAATACAACTCCCGGCAAAGATCCGCCACTGGCAGAGCTTAAAAGCATCAAAGAAATGAACATTTCTAAAACATATTACATACATATGTGAAACTTGAGGGAAAGAAATAAGCACCTGGGGCGTTGGTGCTCTTCCCCCGTCTTTGCCTCCGCCCAATGCTCCTTCCCCAATCCCCCCCTGCCGCACGCGCCTCCCCTTCCTCTTACCCCATACTTCCAGCTCACCGCCTCGAGCCACGAGAACTTCAGCGTGCTCCTCATAACCCCGTCGTCTCTCCCGCTGATGCCAATTGCTATGTGCGCCACCCGGAAATGACGTCAGCGGGAGAGACAGCACGGTCACGAAAAGCACGTTAAAGCTGTTACAGCAATGAACAACTTGTGGTATGGGGAAAGAAATGGGGGGGGGGGGTGTGGGAGGAGGCGGGATGGAGAAGAGGAAGGATGCCAGCCCCCACAACAACCCCCCCTTACTAATCCACTGCCCCTACCCACTCACCAGGCTTACTGGGGATCCCTGGTGTCTAGTGAGACAGGAGTGATTACCACCCACTCCTTCCTCTTGTCTCTGACTTTCACCACATGCAGTGATCTAAAAACCGGCTGCTCCCTCTGTATTCAAAGGGACTTCCCAGTGCAGATTTGCACCTATTTTATAAGAGGCTTCTGTTAAATCATATGGGAAAGCCCCATGGTATAACTTTGGACTTAAACATGGGAATTCCTCTCTCCATATTCTATCTAGAATCTGTTTTCACGCATTTAATCGCTGACAGGTACGTAAATAGCACATATAGGCCCTCTTTTACTAAGCTGCAGTAGAGGTTCCTACCGCAGCCCGGGGCGATAAATGCTCCGACGCTGATAGGAATTCTATGAGCGCTGGAGCAGCATCAGAGCATTTAGGCCCAAATTCTGTAACCAGCGCCCAAAGTTAGGTACCTATTTCGGAGGGCACCTATCTAAATTGAATAACAAGCCCAATTAAGCTTTTTAATCAGCACTGATTGAAACATAGGCACCTATCAAGAAAGCGCGATTCTGTAACAAGGCGCCTCTAAAAATTTAGGCGGCCTTCAAAAAAATAGGCGCTATGCATGTTAGGCGTGGGCGTGGCTATGTGTTAGGCGCCTTCTTACAGAATCGCTGCTCTTAAGCGTGCTTAAGTGCTCGCATGGTCGCCTACTTTTCAGTTGTGCCTAGAGCTGGCCTATTTAGTGGGCGCCTCCAAAATAGGTGCCCAAATAGGTGCCGCTCAGCACGATTCACTAAACAGCACCCCAGTTTTACTTGAATCGCGCTGAACAGTGCTTAAGTAGGCGCCTACCTTTTGGGCGCTTCATATAGAACTTGCCCTGTAGTGCTCTGGGCCACAATAGTAAAAAGTCGGGGGAAGGGGGATAACTTTAAACGGATAATAAATCCATTTAAAGTTATGCAGACACTTTCAATGGTAGCACATATATATTTTTCACCATTGAAAATATGAATAATTTTAAGTGAATTTATTTGTTTTAAGTGACCCCATCACTGAAAATTGATCTCCTGATTTTTAAAGCTAACATTCTCTCTCTGCACTGATTTTGAAGAGTATAAATCACATTTTAACTTCAGAAAAATGAACTTTGCCCTAAATATAAAATCAAACCAGCAGAAATGGCAAGCCTTGAAGGTCTGAATTGCCTGCAAAGGATTCAAAAATACACACACATGTTGATTCAGGCACTCCTCGTTCGCAAATAATAAACATTGAAGAAAATATAAAGCATCAGAGCTATTACACAGAAACATCAATTACAGTGGAACCTTGGTTTACGAGCATAATTCGTTCCAGAAGCATGCTCGTAAACCAAAGTACTCGTATATCAAAGCGAGTTTCCCCATAGGAACTAAGGGAAACTCGCTTGATTCGTTCCAACCCACCCCCACCACCGAGGCCAGCGGCGCTGCTCTACCCCCCCCCCCAAGAACTGGCATTGCTCCCCCCGCTCATGAAGGCCCCCCCCTGCATGATCCGCCATCCCCTCCACTCGTGTCGCCCCCCCCCCCGCATGATCCACCATTTTCAAGGCCGCATTGTTTGTTCGCCTGATGAGCCACATATTTGTGAAACAAGGTCGCTTGTTGGGAAGATTGGAGAAGACGTGACAGCGTTGGAGCTCAAGTCGTCTTTTGTCAGCTTCCTTGAACGTGCCTCCGGGTGACTTTGCCCTTTTCTAATCCTGAGCTGTTCTGTGAGGGAGTTTTTTGCCAGTGAAAGTATTTAAAGCAGTTTTGATTTGTACCTTTTGGTTCTATTCTGCTACATTAGTCTGAGGCTTTTTCTCCCTCTTTTTGGGCGCATGCTGGGTTTGAAGAGGGGGGTATCTCGGTGCCACGATCACACAACATTTTGACTCATTTTAAATAGCATGTCAAAAGGAAACATGCAAGCTAACACTGGCTTTTACAAAGATGCAATCGACGTTTCTATCGCAGGGCGGAGAGGCGAATGCCCCTATGCTCATAGAATTCATATGAGCGTCGGAAAATTTACCTCACTGTCTCAATGGCTGATATACCACACTCAATTTAAAATCCTTTTCTGAACTACGGGCCAGCCACCACATCAAATTCTCTTATAGTTTTAAATGGTTGCAACTCCGTCAAACTATAATTTGTTCACAAATTCCATCGATGTTAACCGAACCAAGTATACTTCCAATATGTAAAAAGATTAGTGAATTAGGTCATGAAGCATCTAATTGGTACAAAATATTAGTTCAATTGGAACAACAAACACAGAATGTGGATGGTTTACGTGATATATGGTCACGTGAATTGAATATAACTATTTCTGATGAACAATTGAAATTTATATTTCTCAATCATCTTTGCTGCTGTCAATCACTATTTTTTGTTGTGAGACATTTGATGTGGACTCCTTTCAAATTGAACACATTTGATTCTGGTTACTCTTCTTTGTGCTGGTCTTGTCGAAGTGAAAAAGGAGCATTAGATCATATGCTGTTTTACTGCCCTAAAGTAAGTGACTTTTGGCAACAGGTGTGGAGTCATGTTCAAATGGTGTTAAATATAGAAGTTCCTTTGACGTATGCCGGAGTGATTTTCAATCTTTATGATGCTCCAGATGGCACAACTCATGATAATAAGATGTTGATAGCAATTCTCACAGTGATTGCTATTCAAACCATTATGAGAACTTAGAAACAGCCATTTTTTGTTCTCTTTTCAGTTTTGGTGGAACTCAGTCTGTCTGACTGGGAAATATGAAGCTGCATAATGGAAGAGAGACAAAAAAGCTAGACTTAAAAGATTATGGTTACCTATACAAGAATATGTGGATTATGGTTGAATGTGTGATGTGAATGGTTATGCATGTATGGATTTGATTGTGTATTCTCATGCTCATGTATGGATTTGATTGTGTATTCTCATGCTCTGCATATAGGGGATGGGTGGGTTGGATTGGGGTATTTTGATTTGCGTGTTCTTGTATTCCCTATACTATGTTATGATTGTGTTTAGGAGAATAATTTTTTCAGATTATATATTCTCTTCTGTTCTGTATACTTATTCTGTTATAAAAAATTTCAATAAATTTTGGAACTTATTATTACATAGTAACATAGTTGATGACGGCAGATAAAGAACCGAATGGTCCATCCAGTCTGCCCAACCTGATTCAATTTAAATTTTTTAATATTTTCTTCTTAGCTATTTCTGGGCAAGAATCCAAAGCTCTACCCGGTACTGTGCTTGGGTTCCTACTGCCAAAATCTCCGTTAAAACCTACTTCAGCCCATCTAAACCCTCCCAGCCATCGAAGCCCTCTCCAGCCCATCCTCCCCCAAACGGCCATATACAGACATAGACCGTGCAAGTCTGCCCAGTACTGGCCTTAGTCCAATATTTAATATTATTTTTTGATTCTAGATCCTCTGTGTTCATCCCACGCTTCTTTGAACTCAGTCACAGTTTTACTCTTCTCCACCTCTCTCGGGAGTGCATTCCAAGCATCCACCACCCTCTCCGTAAAATAGAATTTCCTAACATTGCCTTTGAATCTACCACCCCTCAACCTCAAATTATGTCCTCATACAGGACATCCAGCATACCTAGCTCCTTTAACCATTCCTTATATCCCTACTTGTTCACTCCAGTCATAAGAGCATAAGAACATAAGAATTTGCCTCCGCTGGGTCAGACCAGAGATCCATCGCGCCCAGCAGTCCACACCCGCGGCAGCCCATCAGGTCCATGACCTGTCATGTTTACTTGATTTAGCCCTATAGCCCCCTTGTTTTTATCTTTACTCTTTCCATGCTCTTATCTACCCTTATCTGTATCCTTCAATCCCCCTATCCCCCTTGATTCAAATCGATTAGTACTACCAAATCTCAATATAGCTCATGACGAATCAACTCACCATTCAGCTTTCTTTATTCTCCAATTTGTGGAATATACTCCGGTCTCACATTCGCAGTGAGCTATCTTTCCCAAACTTCAAAACTTTGTTTAAAACACAGCATGCCCCAATTATTTGTCTGAGCTGAGTTGAACGCCTGACACAGATGGTCAGAGATCTCTGTCGAAAAAGAGTTATTTAAAATAGTAATGAAACGCATGTGTCTGCATCCTGGATCATAGCTGTCTTCTTTCCTATTTGAAATTAGCATTCCTTTCCATTTCAGGTTTTGTTTAGAAACGTAATCTACCCAGATATGCTAGCCAGTATTGGCGGCATTACAAATTTAATAAACATAAAACAAAAAAATTGGTATGATTGTTGCAGCTGTCCGGGTCTCACCACATATGGGTAGGTAGAACCAATGTTTCAGCCATCATGCTGTGGCTTTCTTCAGGGTGTACAGTGAGGTCTGAAGCTTGTCTTTATATATAGTGGGTCCTCAAACCTGATTGGCCAGGACTTGAGGTGATTGAGGCAGGAAATTCTGTTGGTCAAGAACGTGATGTTTGGTGGGAAAGTTCATTGGTCACAATTTTAAATTCTGGTGGGATAGAGGCTGGAAACTTTGAGAGGGAGGTGTTTGTCCTCAGCCTCAGTCCTTTCTGTGCTTAAAAAAAAGGGCTGGGGCTGAGAGCAAACACCTCATCCCTCTCAAAGTTTCCAGTTCTTTCCTGTCAAAATTTAAAATTGTGACTAATGGGCTTTCCCATCAAAATTCATATTTGTGACCAATGAACTTTCCTGCCAAAATTCAAATTCATGACCAACAGACTTTCCTGCCTGAATCACCTCAAGTCCCGGCCAATCAGGTTTGAAGACAAACTGCAGACCTCACAGCACACCCTGAAGAAAGCCACAGCGTGATGGCTGAAACATCAGTTCTACCTACCTAGATGTGGTGAGACAAGGACCACTGCAACAATCATGACACCAGCCACACAAGCCTTAGAGAACCAGAATTGGTATGTCCTGGTCGGGACACGTATAATTTCAGTAGTGTTTTAGCACAGAATTAGCAACATAGAGCCTGTCCTAAAACCTTGCAGGAACACATGTATATATGGTAACATGTATAGCAGAAGCATCTGTTTCATAAGATAAATGTGGGGGAAAAAATAAATGGAGGAAACTTGGCTATTTATACGTGTAAGTGCGAACACCTAATTTTGTAATTTGTAAAATATGAACACTGATGTGTAAATCTCAGCAAAGACATGTATATGTCAGCCATTTTGCAAATCTACACATATAAATATCACTAATTTACTCTTTTATTGGAATAATCCAGAATATGACTGCTAATGGTTTTGCCCAATTTTTTGAACAAAAAAAGTTATCAGTTGCTAGATTACAAATAATGCCAGCCCATGCGTTTCCTAGTGCTAGTTAATCTCCAGTTGAGAAATCATTGACTCAACCGATTTTAGTTAATTGCTTATGGGATTCTTTCTGATCATTGCCTTCCCATGAAGTTGATACACTCCTTAGAAAATTTGTTTAGGGCAGGTATATCTAAAATCATTGTGCAGGATCATTGTTTAAAGCAGTGTTCTTCAACCACCGGTCCATGGACCAGTGCCGGTCCACAGAAATTTCCTGCCGGTCCACAGGGCGAGCACGTGCATCAGGCCCAAAACAGTGTTCTTCAACCGCCGGTCCACGGTGCGATCAATGCGGCGTTATCTTCGAGCCAGATCCCTCTTCCTAACTGATTCAGGGCACAAAGCCACGGGCAGTGGCTCCTACGGGCATCCTGTGCCTAAACCGGAAGCCTTTTCTCTGACGTTGCAACGTCAGAGGGAAGGCTTCCAGATGAGGCATGGGACGCGCAAGGTGCAATTAGTACTATTATGGGGATGGGGTCTGGGGTGGAGATTGGGTAGAGATGGGCGGGGTCTGCCCACGACTTAGACCAATGTTCTTCAACCGCCGGTCCATGGACCGATGCCGGTCCACAGAATAATTCTTTTATTTCTGCCGGTCCATAGGTGTAAAAAGGTTGAAAAACGCTGGTTTAAAGACCTATCATTAAATCTACTGCTGAGGTTAATTAATGGAGCACTGCAGGATGGTTCTTTTCCTTTAAAATTAGCAAGTACTCGTATTTTGACCTCTCCATTAATAAAATCAGAGAAACTAGATCCCAATAATTGTTCTAGCAATCACCCAGTGGTGCAAATCCCCATCGTTACTAAAGTCATTTCAAGCAGTCATAACATCCAGTTTGTGGTAATACTCATTTCATCTTATTGGATGAAACATAGTACTGAAACTTTGCACATTGATTTTTTGAAGAAAAAAAAAACCAAACCTTGAGATCTGTATTAGATAAGTGATGACAAGGATTGCTAATGCCTTTCATTTGGTTAACTGTTATATATTGCTGGTGGAATTAAGCAAGATTGATTCAAATGATAATGTTTTACAATGGTTTCAGGAGCTTCTAAAGAATAATAATAATAATAACTTTATTTTTCTATACCGCCATAGTCAGACGACTTCTAGGTGGTTCACATTGAAAGAAGGCTGGACATTCAGCGAATTACAAATGCATGAGAGGGAATGTTACAGAAGAAAAGGGGAGGAAGGGGAGGAAAAGTAAGAGGGGTTGTAAGGGGAGGGAAGTGAGAGGGGTTGCCTGAGAGATTGCTTCGGGTTTGTAGGGGGAAAAGCGTGGCGAGCGAAGGTTGGTCTGTTTAGGTGATGAATTTGTCAAACAGAGTGGTTTTGATTGATTTTTGGAATGCATTGTAGGTCTGTCTGGTTTTATTTATGTAGTTTCCCAGCCAGGATTTATACATGGAGGTTGTTTTGTGGAGTCTTTCAAGTCGCACTACTTTTTCAAATCCTGTTTAGAGCTAAAGTCTATAAATGGCGCCCAATGGGGACTGCCTTATATAGTGTGTGGTGTAGTAGTTAAAACTACAGCCTCTTCGCCCTGAGATTGTGGGTTCAAAGCCACACTGCTCTAATCCCCCCATTGCCCCAGGTACATTAGATAGATTGTGAGCCTGCTGGGACAGACAGGGAAAAATGGTTGAGTACCTGAATAAATTCATGTAAAACAGTCTGAGCTCCCCTGGGAGAATGGTATAGAAAACGGAATAAATAAATAGTCTGAAAAGCTTCTGCCTCTGATAACCAGAGCTGGTATTATGACATCATAATGCCTCATTCCACCAATGCCTAAGAGCCAACCTCATCAGTGATGTCACAATGGTTTGATTGTCCTATACTTGGCTCACTTTTGCTACATTTTGATTTCTAGAGTGAGGCAGTGGTTAAAGCTACAGCCTCAGCACCCCGAGGTTGTGGTTGCAAACCCACGCTGCTCCTTGTGACACTGGGCAAGTCACTTAATCCCCCCATTGCCCCAGGTACATTAGATAGATTGTGAGCCCAGCAGGACAGACAGGGAAAAATACAAACTGCTCTGAGCTCCCTGGGGAGAACAGTATAGAAAAATGAATAAATAAATAGTGTGAAAACCTTCAGCCCCTGTTAATCAGAGCTGGTATTGTGACATCACAATGCCTCATTCCACCAATGCCTAAGAGCCAACCTCATCAGTGATGTCACAATGGCTCACTATACTACCTTTTGAGTTCTAGAGTGATGCAGTGGTTAAAGCTACAGCCTCAGCACCTTGGGGTTGTGAGTTCAAACCCACACTGCTCCTTGCGACCCTGGGCAAGTCACTTAATCCCCCCATTGCCCCAGGTACATTAGACAGATTGTGAGCCGGTTGGGACAGACAGGAAAGAATGCTTAAGTTCCTGAATAAATTCATGTGAAACTGTTCTGAGCTCCCTGGGGAGAACGGTATAGAAAATTTAATAAATAAATAAGAATCCGGGGGAAATTCTATAAATGGCACCCAAAGTTAGGTGACAGGATGACCCATACCAAGCACCAGTTCTACAAAGGTTGCTTAGTGCTAAGCAATCTTTATAGAATAACCCTTTGCACAGATTCCTGCAGCCTACTGTGGGCAGAAAAGACTTAAACATAAATGATGGTGTGCAACCAACAGCAGTTGGGCACATTAATTTTTGATCCTATTCTATAACACTGCACCATGTTCCGAGTGCCCTTGACCCACCATGCCCATCCCCTAGTCACGCCCCCTTTTGAGCGGCTTGCGAGGCAATTTGGCCTCGATTCTCATAGGGACGCCGGAAGTTAAGCAGCAGTGTGCATCCTACCACTGCCTAACTGAATTGGTTTAATTGGCGATAAACAACACAGTAATTGTCGACATCATTTAAAACCAATTAAACACTATTTTTAAAAAAAAATGTAGGTGCCTGTAAGCGCCTACAGAACAGGCTGCCAAGGTCCCGTCCACAGCACCTAGCGCCACCTAATGGCCAGGCACCATTTGGTATCGTTGTCAATCAACCGCTAGGCGTCTTTTATAGAACTGTGCCCCCCGCGGCACCTAATTTGACTTAGGATCCAGTAAGCGTCATAATGTCAGGTGCCTAACTCATTCCATGCCCATTCTCTGCCCCTAAGCGCACCCAATTTTCAGGTAGGCGCTGGCAAGTTCTGCACGGAACTTAATCATATGTTTTTAAATTGGCTTTTATGCCCGGATTCTGTATAGGGCGCTGATATCAGCAGCCACCTAAAAAGCGGCCGCCGATCTCATGTCGCTCACGCCATGGTGCCCTATACGGAATTGCGCCTCCGGGACAGATAGGGGACGGAAATGTAGGCCAGGGTCTTCCAGGCCAACATTTCCAATGCCTGTCTATGTCATGAATCATGCCCACATAGACGCTCTACGATGCCTAATGCCACTTTCGTTGTTAGCCATGCCTATAGTGGCATTAAGCGCCTATATAAGCATGATTCCAGCGCCTTTTATTTAAGTGCTGGTAGGCACTTTAACTTTGTTGGGTTTTTTTTGCCATTTCTAAGGGAGTCCATCAATTAACCCGGACGCCAGTAGCACGCCTACCGGTACCTAACTATAGGTGCCGGTTTTAGAATTTCCCCCTTAGTGGCGTTTTCAATCACCACGCCAATTAAAACTTTTTGAGTTCTGCGCGGAACTCAGCTGGGCGCCACTGACTGAGCCGCCCTAGCCTAGGCGCCCCTTACGACCAGATCAAAATTAGGCGGAGGTTAGAAAATGGACGAAAAGCCTTTGAAGCCTTTATTTTCTGTTTCTAAGACAGATCAGCATTTTAGGACTAAATAAAGCCCAAAGTGAAGAAAATCCCTGCGGAAATACAGGGAAAGTGAACGTTATACAAAACCCAACTATGAAGAAGCTTCCAAAGATTATTTGTCATTGTCAGAAGCTTTTTACGGTTTGCATATCATATGATTTTAAAACAGCGGAAGGTTGTCATAGATACTATTGCTACAGTAAATTCAAGGATGTGCCTTTTTCAGAGAATGCATCAGCTGTACCCACAGAATGTTATATGTCAAATTAGGACATTTCTCACATCTGTTATAGAACATTTTCTGTTTTATGTTAGCATATATAAGCTTCTTCCATCATATGATAACAGCTAGCAGAAGAGTTAAGAAGATGCAATTCTGTCATTCATCAAAACGAGCCTGGCTGAGAAAAAAAAAAAAAGTTTCCATGTGTGAAATTGAAAAGTTTTGTAATGTTCTGGTGTAACATATTAAAGAAAGGACTTCAAACATTTTGGGAAAACACCCTACAATACAACAAATAGGTTAGCAAGGGATGGTTGAATGAGTTGAAATAATTCAGAATACAGCTGCCAGATCAATACGTAGATTCCCTTCATAGATTTGATTCCGTAACCCCCCACTTTCATGAACCACGCAGGTTCAATTTAAACTGTGCATGAAATTTCAGATAGCGTAGCTGGTTTTAAGAAAGGTTTGGACAAATTTCTGGAGGAAAAGTCCATAGTCTGTTATTAAGACATGGGGGAAGCCTCTGCCTGCCCTGGATCGGTAGCATGAAATGTTGCTACTCCTTGGGTTTTGACCAGGTACTAGTGACCTGGATTGGCCACCGTGAGCCTTCCACAACCTTCCCTAATCCTACTGCTATTGGAGTGGTACAGCTGGCAAGGTTGGTGTCCAGGGTGGTGATGCCTGGCATCACCTCGCCAGCATTCCCCGCTCTTTCCCATCCCTGCTTGAGCGCCCCTTCCCGCTCTTTCCTGTCGCTTGAACGCCCCCTACCCCTCACATACCTCCTGAAATGTTTGACAATGAATACCTACTAACTTTAATAAGCCTTCTATTGCACTTATTTTTTATTACCACATAATAAATATATTTATATCACATTGCTTTAAGTCTACCCTGTTTTTCACTGCCTTTTTGGTTTTCTTCTACCTCACCTCTATTCTGGGGGGTTGGGGGGTGTTAGCTTGGGGTGGGGAGTGTTAGGCGGGACTTAGGTGCTATTTTTGGAGGTTTTCCTGTCTGGTCCCCTCTTTTTTCTCTCTCTCTCTCTCTTGCTACTGGCCCTTAGGATGTGGGACTGGGCATATGTTGGGGGGGGGGGGATTTCTATCTTAATTGGGAACACATGGGAAAATTGTTGATGCCATGTTCAAGTTCAAGTTCAAGTTCAGGTTTATTTTGATAAATCGCCTATAAAAACTTTCTAGGCGATGTACAATGAAATACAAGTTATAAAAACATATTATCATACTAGTAATATAAGACATCTGATACCTCAACATAAACAATTATTATTAATTAAATTAAATAAAATGAAGAGAATTTTCTCTTTACCTAGCACTTAACAAAACATAACAGGGGGAGGGAAGGAAAGGATTACATTGTTTCTCTTAATAAAGGAAAGAACATAAGGAAGGGAAAGACAATAAAAAGAGGGAGAAAAGGAAAGAAATTGGTCATTAAAAACATCATTGAATAAAAACAAAAACAAAAAAAAAAAAAAAAAAAAAAAAAAAAAAAAAAAAGATAGGAAATTAATCATTAAAAGCATCGTTGAATAAAAAAGTTTTCAACAATTTTTTAAAAGAAATAAGATCTTTTTCCTTTCTGATAAAAAAAGGCAGGGTGTTCCAGAGTTGGGGAGCTAGTACAGAGAACATATCATTTCTCCTTGTTCCAACAATTTTTAGTGAGGGGACCGATAATAAGTCTTGCTGGGAAGATCGAAGGAGTCGAGTTGTACAATAAGGGGTTATCATTCTAGATATGAATAATGGCGTATTGAACAATAATACCTTGAATACTAAGAAAGCTATTTTAAATGTTATCCGGTGGTTGATGGGTAGCCAGTGCGACTTGATAAGAAGAGGAGTAACATGATCGTATTTTTTTCCTTTGTGTATAAGTTTTATGGCAGTGTTTTGGATTATTTGAAGTCTTTTCTTTTCTTTTTGAGATATGTTATACAGTAAAGAATTACAATAGTCTAATTTTGAAATTATCATAGAGTGGATCAGAATATTGATAGATTTTGGTTCTAGAAAAGATGTAATAGATCGTATTAGGCGTAATTTATAGAAACAGGATTTAACCGTTTGGCTTATGTGATCGTGGAAAGATAGATTCGTGTCAACGATTACACCTAGGATTCTTATAGATGATACAGATTCTATTGGGTTATTTTCAAGCATAAATGATGATTTAGATATGATATCATTTTTCCACGTAAATAACATAGTTTGTGTTTTTTTAATGTTTAAAGAAAGTTTATTATTGTAGAGCCAGTTTTTTATTATATCAAGTTTATTATTAATTTCTGTAATTTCATTGTCATTCTCTGGGTCAATTGGATGGAGGAGTTGAATGTCATCAGCATAGGAGAATGAGGTAAAGCCCAGTGATTGACAAATAGTAAGTAGAGGAGAGAGAAAAATATTGACTGTACCTTTTGGCTTCCACTGTTATTCTTGTTCTTTTATCATGAATGATTTTTGTTTTGCATAATGGGAGGGTGACAGGTCAAAAGCGCGCGAGGACAAAGGCCTGCCGACAACCCAGCGCACAACCCAGCGCAGACAACTGAGCACAGGGCTTGATCACACCAAAGAAAAACTGTATTTTAAAGGGCTCTGTCGGGGGGGGGGGACCCCCCCACTCTACTTAATAGGGATCGCGCTGCCTCAAGCTGCCATGTTGGGGGGGTGTGGCGGGTGTAACCCCCCACATTATACTGAAAACTTAACTTTTTCCCTAAAAAACAGGGAAAAAGTTAAGTTTCCAGTATAATGAGGGGGGTTACAACCCCCCAAACACCCCACAACGCCAGTGCGATCTCTATTAAGTAAAGTGGGGAGCCCTTTAAAATACAGGTTTTCTTCGGCGCGATCAAGCCCTGCGCTCAGTTGTCTGCGCTGGGTTGTCGGCGCGCCTTTGTCCTCGCGCGCTTTAGACTATGAACCAATGGGAGAGGGAGGGGTTTGGGTTGGGAGTCTTTCCGCCACTGTTCGTTTGTTGAGTGTATCTTCCTTTATTGTTCAATAAAAATTGTTTGCACTACATAACATATTACCAAACCACACTCTCTGGGAACAAATCACACTGCACTATTGTTTTCTTTATAAAATAGCTCAAAGGGAATACCGCATTGGGCCAGAAAACCTGGACTGGAACATAGCCTTGTCAGTTTCAGTTCCTTTCAACACCACATTGTCACGTTTTTAAAAATTATCACATGTTCTCTTGCTGTATTGCAAATTGTTACCACAGTCTCATGTTGCTCAGCCACAATGATTATAGTTTATGCTTTCCTGATATCACCATTGGACTCTACAATCATGCGCTCGGTCGGCGCAGAATCATCCACCAGACGTCACGATATATATTCAGTAATGGCCCCTCTAACCTGGAACGCCCTGCCTTTATATATAAGAGAAGTTAAAGATCTCAGCAGATTCAAAAATAATTGAAAAACTTTTCTCTTTAGAGACGCATTTAATTTTTAAATAATCCATTTTTAATAATCTTAATCCCACTCCACATGTTCTTTCCTTATTTGGCTTTTTCCTTTCTTTTCAGTTATGAAAAATATTCATTTTGTAACTGTCTCCCTCTCTTTTTCCTTTCCCCTATGTATCCGAGTCTGTCTGTTTTGTCAGTTTGTTTTTAACCCCTTTTTAAAGCTGTATAATGAACTCTAGATCTATCTTATACTTTACTGTTACTCGCTTAGTATGTAATAAGCGACTTATCAAATTTAAATAAACTTGAAACTTGCGCCGGCCTCAGATCCTTTTAGGGATCTCAAAGTCCCTCCTCGAGGGCCACAATCCAATCAGGTTTTCAGGATTTCCCCAATGAATATGCATTGAAAGCAGTGCATGCACATGGATCAATCCTGAAAACCCAACTGGATTGCAGCCCTCAAGGAGGGACTTTGAGATCCCTGAGGCCCGAAGCAGAAACAGAAATCAAGTGTACATAGCCAGGCTCATGTCCAAAATGTAAACCAAAGAAGAATATATATTGATTGCACAGAAAAAGTTAACATTTTGATTTTCTTCCATTTTCTTGTCTTGTGTGTAGCTCTTTTTAGTGTTGCAAGAAGGAATGCTACCCTTTACTGAACCAGTAATACATACATGGATGTTATTGTATATAACATTGTGTGATCTGATCCTGGAACATTATAATGAACATGATTTTAATAAACAGCAGAAAGCAACATGTGGGGGAATGACAAGGATGGCATTACAATAAACTCGTCGTAGAAGCCATGGAGCAAACACAACTAAATAAGTCCTGTAAACAGGACTTCATGAACGGATTCATGGGTGTCCCTCCCTGCCTGAACACAAGGATCACGCCCAGTAAAGGGGATCCTCGCCCACATTGACCTGCCTTGATGAGAAGAACATACGGTAATATGTCATGGATGAAGTGTCCATCTTTTCCAGGCATTCAGATAAGCTGTTAAACAATTTCTTTGTAAATTGTACGTTAGATCCTTGTACGAGTATATGGAAAGTTTTGTTTCTGAAATGCAATTTCTCCATCTAGTGGTTCACTGAATATTGCAGCACTAATAGAGGTGGAAACGTGATCTTTGCCAAAGTGGCAGTTTAGAATTACAGTATTTTTCATTATAAAGTTAATGTTTACTTTTGCGAACACAAAGTTTAAGAGAACATTACTTGCATGCTTATGTTACAGTGAGAGGTTTCTACATTTCAAAGTTGCCAATTAACACCAATATTTGGTGGGCATTGGGCTCATTAATAATAATAACTTTATTTTTTCTATACCGCCATAATCTTGCGACTTCTAGGCGGTTTACAGTTAAGAGAGCTGTACAATCAGGATAAGAATAGATAGGATGTCACTGAGTAGTCAGTGATTACAGAGTACAAATAGGTTACAGTATAATCTTAACATGTTAAATCGAAGGGGCTGGATGGTCAACGAATTACAGAATACAAATGGTGAGGAAGACACTAAACAGTCAAGTGAAGAACAGAATACCGTTAGTGAAGAAGCGTAATATCAGCATGAAGAGAAAAGCTTTAAAAAAGGGGGGGGGCGTTGTCTGATAATGTTGCTTGCATCTCAGGATCACGCTCAAAATTTGGAACGCAAATTTCAGGGGCCTTTATAGAACCTAGGGGCTAGTGTCTCCTTGTTAATTGCAACTGTAGTAGCACAAGGAAATGGACATTTTATGCATGTATGCAAATAACTATGGGGAATTTAGGAAACGCCTAACAACATATCTCTTCTTGAAGTACCCACAAGGCAGGATTAATTCGTCAAGGGCCCCTAGGCACACAAGTACACTGGGCCCCCTGCCCCGCCTCACCCCACCATGCGCCTAGGCAGAAACAGGAAGCTGCGTCAGAGGGAAGCTTTGGGCAAGCAGCACCGCTTGCACAATTACAGTTCCCGTTGCCTTTCTTACCCGCGTTGCTTGCTTGTCTTACTTTCCGTCGATGGGGGAGGGGGGGCTGCGTTGCCAATCAGGGTGGGGCCCGCTTTGCCGATCGATGCTGGAGGGGCCCATCGCCGTTTGGAAAAAACAATGTTGATGCCCTCCTTCATCGGGCCCCCCTGACCTTTTCGTGCCCTAGGCACATGCCTACTTGGCCTATTGGTTAATCCTGCCCTGAGTACCCAGGTAGCTGATCTGCACAATCTCTCCCACAACAACTGATCTCATAAATTGTTAGTCGCCAATCTCTGACTATGTAAGTTCTACTCAATTTGTAGCACTTTTCCTTTCATCATTGTAAACCGCAAAGAAATTCACGGTCCTGCAGTATATAAACTGTTATAATTATTACTATTTTAAACACAGCACCCGCAACAAACTTGTTGGGAACACCCTGCACTTCTAGGTGCTAATTTTGCACTTCATCAGACAGTCATATCTTCTATTACAGCAAGTGAAATGCAAATTCTAAAACAGGGGTGCCCACACTTTTTTGACTCGCAAGCTACTTTTAAAATGACCAAGTCAAAATGATCTACCAACAATAAAATTTAAAAAAAACACAACGCACACTGTACGCATAGAATTGTTAATTATCATTCCTATTCCGGGGTTTTTTCAAAGAGGTCAAAGCAGATGACTCTATGCATTGTCACCTCAATAACAACCATACAAAATAGACAAATATCTACCCCCTCCCTTTTTACTAAACCACAATAGCAGTTTTTAGCGCAGGGAGCTGCGCTGAATGCCCAGCGCTGCTCTCGACACTCATAGGCTCCCTGCGCTAAAAACCACTATTGCGGTTTAGTAAAAGGGGACCATATTGTAAAATATAGACAGCAGATATAAATTCAGACACATTTTGATCACTAAATTTAAAATAAAATCATTTTTCCTACCTTGTCTGGTGATTTCATGAGTCTCTGGTTGCACTTTCTTCTTCTGACTGTGCATCCAATCTTTCTTTCAGCCTGTATGCTTCCTCTCCTCCAAACCTCATTCCCTCCCCCAACTTTTTCTTCCTCTCTCCCTGACCTTTCTTTCTTTCTTTCTCTCTTCATGCCCCCTTTCTTTTTTTCCTGTTTCTCTTCTTTCCTTCTATCTCCCTGCCTGCCCCCTTTCTTTCTTTCTCCCTGCCCTTCCCCAAACCACTGCCACTGCCGCTGCCGCTGCCATTGGGGAACAGGACCCAAACGCCACTAATGGCCACAAACACGCCCCAAAACTGACGCCGCCGCCGCCCCATGCTCTCTTTGCTTCGGGCCGATCTACCTTCCTCTCCCCGACGTCAATTCTGCCGTCGGAGAGGAAGTTCCGCCCAGCCAGGCAGAATTGATGTCGGGGAGAGGAAGATTGATCGGCCCGATAGATCGCCAAGGCAATGGGAGTCCTGGATGATCGACTCACTTTGCCTTGGCGAGCTACCGGTCGATCGCGATCAACCTATTGGGCACCCCTGTTCTAAAAGCACTATAGTGAGAAGGCCCCTTAGTTGGTTGACCCTAGCTGGCTCATCTGTGAAGGCAATGCATGCAATACAGAATTCCACTGCTCATCTACTTACTGGTACTCAATGCTAGCAGCATATTATCTTAGCTTGTGCGCCTAACTTTGACAACCCGTGTGTTAAAGGTATAATTTCTGATTATGTCCCTTCTCTGAGATCAAGCACCATTGTGTGTTGCTTGCTGTCCCTCAGTTTCTGGAACCTTCTTTCCAAAGCAATAAGACTGGAAAGTACTTAAGAACATAAGAATATAAGAATAGTCTTACTGGGTCAGACCAATGGTCCATCTAACCCAGTATCCCAACTTCACGGTGACCAATCCAGGTCACCAGTACCTGGTAAAAACCCCAAGAGTAGCAACATTCCATGCTACTGATCCAGGGCAAGCAGTGGTGATTGATTTGCCGCCATTTCAGTGCGGCTCTTTCTTTGTACAACTTTTCGGTGTAGTGGCTTCCCCATGACTTTCTCAATAGCAGACTATGGACTTTTCCTCCAGGAAATTTTTTCTTAAAACCAGCAACGCTATCCGCTCTTACCACAACCTCTGGCCATGCGTTCCAGAGCTTAATTATTCTCTGAGTGAAAAAATAGTTCCTCCTATTGGTTTTAAAAGTATTTCCCTGTAACTTCATCGAGTGTCCCCTAGTCTTTGTAATTTCTGATGGAGTGAAAAATTGATTAACTTGTACCCAATTTACTCCACTCAGGAATTTGTAGACTTCAATAATATCTCCTCTCAGCCGTCTATTTTTCAATATGATGGCAGATAAAGGCCAAATGGCCCATCTAGTGTGCCCTTCCAGAGCCTATCACCTCTTAACTTCATTCTATGCCCTCTCATTGCAGAGTTTCCTTTCAGATGAAAGACTCAATTCATGTGCATTTATATTACATAGGTATTTAAACATCTCTATCATATCTCCTTTCTCCCGCCTTTCCTCCAAAGTATACAGATTGAGATCTTTAAGTCTGTCCCCATACACCTTATGATGAAGACTACATTCCTTTTTAGTAGCCTTCCTCTTTTTGAAGGTGCGGCCTCCAGAATTGTACACAATATTCTAAATGAGGTCTTACCAAAGTCAATACCTTCTTTTTCCTACTGGTCATACCTCTCTCTATGCAACCTAGCATCCTTCTAGCTTTCACCGTCATCTTTTCAACCTGTTTGGCCACCTTAAGATTATCACATACAATCGCACCCAAGTCCCACTCTTCTGTTGTGCACATAAGTTCTTCACCCACTAAACTGTACTGTTCCATAAGAACATAAGCATTGCCGCTGCTGGGTCAGTCCAGTGGTCCATCGTGCCCAGCAGTCTGCTCACTTGGCGGCCCTTAGGTCAAAGACCAGTGCCCTAACTGAGACTAGCTTTACCTGCATACGTTCTGGTTCAGCAGGAACTTGTCTAACTTTATCTTGAATCCCTGGAGGGTGTTTTCCCCTATAACAGCCTCCAAAAGAGCGTTCCAATTTTCCACCACTCTCTGGGTGAAGAAGAACTTCCTTATGTTTGTATGGAATCTATCCCCTTTTAACTTTAGAGAGTGCCCTCTCGTTCTCTCTACCTTGGAGAGGATGAACAACCTGTCTCTATCTACTAAATCTATTCCCTTCATTATCCCTCTGGTTTTTGCATGACAATACCCTTTATCATCTTGGTCGCTATTCTTTGAACTTTTTCTAGTTCCATTATATCTTTCTTGAGATAAGGTTACCTGTTGATTTTCTAGAAAAGGCAAAGGCATATTTTCTTTCAACTTGCCTTTAATTCGTGGAAATCTATTAGGCTGTGAAAGAACAAGGAATTGATATGGAGATGCCATTCTCTCCAGTTGGTCTTAAAATCATTTTTTTATTGTTTGATTGTGTTTTACGATTGTATTTTATATTTTGTTTTGTTATTCTGATGTTTATATTTATAGAAACCCTATGATCCTGCCATAAGGGTACCTGTGGTGACATCTAGAGACTCTTCGACAGCAATGGACTCTTTACTATCACCTATCTGGTTCTAGAAAGGAGAAGAATCCCCTTGACCAATGTTACAATCAGGGGAGAGACCTAGTTTTGGAGAGAAGTTGCCAAGGACATAAAACTCTGAACATAATTCAGATCTCTGTCATTGGTTCCTGTTGCCCCAGTCACTGATCTGCATGTGAGGAGAGAGTCCAATCTAGTCCAAAGACTCTATCCATTTAAGCCCAAACAAACACAGAAGATAGAGATACCTGGATGCCCTAGGCAGGACAATCTATAAGGAAACACCTTGGAGACTTTAGCAATAACAGCAGATGCTTAAGTTCTGTACTGTCTCTCCAGTGTTTCTCCAGACTCACAGTGAGTGGAGCTGGACAGGTGAGCACTGGGGAGGGAGAGGAAGAGAGACCGAGATAGAGGAAGGAGAGGAAGAGCTGGAAGAGGGTAATGTGTATCTGTGGTTTGGTGAGAAATGAAGATTAGAGAATGATACAGGGACAAATTTTTCCCCATCACCGCGGGAACTCAGTTTCCCATCCAATCCCCGTAAATTATTTTCCTGTCCATGCAAGCTCTGTCCTCATCTGCACAACCCTCAAACCCTTTAAAATCATAAGTGTTCGAGGTTTGTGTAGTTAAGGCAGAGCTTACAGGAATGGGGCAGGGACAGGGACAACACTCGCGGGGACGGGGAAAAATTTGTCCCTGTGTCATTCTCTAATGAAGACTTAAGCCAAAGGACTTCAGTGTAGATGCGATCCAGAGCAGGATGGGGAAAGCAAACAAGAAGTTGAATGTGAAAAAAGAAAGGGGGAAGAGAAGAGAGGTAGGAAATAAGGAAGATAGAAATTGAGAGTTGTGAGACAAAATATGGGCGAAACTAAGAAACGTAAAGAGGCAAACAACACAAAGCAGAGGTGGAGAACAAACTAGAGAGAGAGAGAGAGAAAGAGAGATTGTCAAGAAGTGGAGGATGGGGAAAGCAAACAAGAAGTTGAATGTGAAAAAAGAAAGGGGGAAGAGAAGAGAGGTAGGAAATAAGGAAGATAGAAATTGAGAGTTGTGAGACAAAATATGGGCGAAACTAAGAAACGTAAAGAGGCAAACAACACAAAGCAGAGGTGGAGAACAAACTAGAGAGAGAGAGAGAAAGAGAGATTGTCAAGAAGTGGAGGATGGGGAAAGCAAACAAGAAGTTGAATGTGAAAAAAGAAAGGGGGAAGAGAAGAGAGGTAGGAAATAAGGAAGATAGAAATTGAGAGTTGTGAGACAAAATATGGGCGAAACTAAGAAACGTAAAGAGGCAAACAACACAAAGCAGAGGTGGAGAACAAACTAGAGAGAGAGAGAGAGAAAGAGAGATTGTCAAGAAGTGGAGGATGGGGAAAGCAAACAAGAAGTTGAATGTGAAAAAAGAAAGGGGGAAGAGAAGAGAGGTAGGAAATAAGGAAGATAGAAATTGAGAGTTGTGAGACAAAATATGGGCGAAACTAAGAAACGTAAAGAGGCAAACAACACAAAGCAGAGGTGGAGAACAAACTAGAGAGAGAGAGAGAGAGAAAGAGAGATTGTCAAGAAGTGGAGGATGGGGAAAGCAAACAAGAAGTTGAATGTGAAAAAAGAAAGGGGGAAGAGAAGAGAGGTAGGAAATAAGGAAGATAGAAATTGAGAGTTGTGAGACAAAATATGGGCGAAACTAAGAAACGTAAAGAGGCAAACAACACAAAGCAGAGGTGGAGAACAAACTAGAGAGAGAGAGAGAAAGAGAGATTGTCAAGAAGTGGAGGATGGGGAAAGCAAACAAGAAGTTGAATGTGAAAAAAGAAAGGGGGAAGAGAAGAGAGGTAGGAAATAAGGAAGATAGAAATTGAGAGTTGTGAGACAAAATATGGGCGAAACTAAGAAACGTAAAGAGGCAAACAACACAAAGCAGAGGTGGAGAACAAACTAGAGAGAGAGAGAGAAAGAGAGATTGTCAAGAAGTGGAGGATGGGGAAAGCAAACAAGAAGTTGAATGTGAAAAAAGAAAGGGGGAAGAGAAGAGAGGTAGGAAATAAGGAAGATAGAAATTGAGAGTTGTGAGACAAAATATGGGCGAAACTAAGAAACGTAAAGAGGCAAACAACACAAAGCAGAGGTGGAGAACAAACTAGAGAGAGAGAGAGAGAAAGAGAGATTGTCAAGAAGTGGAGGATGGGGAAAGCAAACAAGAAGTTGAATGTGAAAAAAGAAAGGGGGAAGAGAAGAGAGGTAGGAAATAAGGAAGATAGAAATTGAGAGTTGTGAGACAAAATATGGGCGAAACTAAGAAACGTAAAGAGGCAAACAACACAAAGCAGAGGTGGAGAACAAACTAGAGAGAGAGAGAGAGAGAAAGAGAGATTGTCAAGAAGTGGAGGATGGGGAAAGCAAACAAGAAGTTGAATGTGAAAAAAGAAAGGGGGAAGAGAAGAGAGGTAGGAAATAAGGAAGATAGAAATTGAGAGTTGTGAGACAAAATATGGGCGAAACTAAGAAACGTAAAGAGGCAAACAACACAAAGCAGAGGTGGAGAACAAACTAGAGAGAGAGAGAGAAAGAAAGAGAGATTGTCAAGAAGTGGAGGATGGGGAAAGCAAACAAGAAGTTGAATGTGAAAAAAGAAAGGGGGAAGAGAAGAGAGGTAGGAAATAAGGAAGATAGAAATTGAGAGTTGTGAGACAAAATATGGGCGAAACTAAGAAACGTAAAGAGGCAAACAACACAAAGCAGAGGTGGAGAACAAACTAGAGAGAGAGAGAGAAAGAGAGATTGTCAAGGATGGGGAAAGCAAACAAGAAGTTGAATGTGAAAAAAGAAAGGGGGAAGAGAAGAGAGGTAGGAAATAAGGAAGATAGAAATTGAGAGTTGTGAGACAAAATATGGGCGAAACTAAGAAACGTAAAGAGGCAAACAACACAAAGCAGAGGTGGAGAACAAACTAGAGAGAGAGAGAGAAAGAGAGATTGTCAAGAAGTGGAGGATGGGGAAAGCAAACAAGAAGTTGAATGTGAAAAAAGAAAGGGGGAAGAGAAGAGAGGTAGGAAATAAGGAAGATAGAAATTGAGAGTTGTGAGACAAAATATGGGCGAAACTAAGAAACGTAAAGAGGCAAACAACACAAAGCAGAGGTGGAGAACAAACTAGAGAGAGAGAGAGAGAAAGAGAGATTGTCAAGAAGTGGAGGATGGGGAAAGCAAACAAGAAGTTGAATGTGAAAAAAGAAAGGGGGAAGAGAAGAGAGGTAGGAAATAAGGAAGATAGAAATTGAGAGTTGTGAGACAAAATATGGGCGAAACTAAGAAACGTAAAGAGGCAAACAACACAAAGCAGAGGTGGAGAACAAACTAGAGAGAGAGAGAGAGAGAAAGAGAGATTGTCAAGAAGTGGAGGATGGGGAAAGCAAACAAGAAGTTGAATGTGAAAAAAGAAAGGGGGAAGAGAAGAGAGGTAGGAAATAAGGAAGATAGAAATTGAGAGTTGTGAGACAAAATATGGGCGAAACTAAGAAACGTAAAGAGGCAAACAACACAAAGCAGAGGTGGAGAACAAACTAGAGAGAGAGAGAGAGAAAGAGAGATTGTCAAGAAGTGGAGGATGGGGAAAGCAAACAAGAAGTTGAATGTGAAAAAAGAAAGGGGGAAGAGAAGAGAGGTAGGAAATAAGGAAGATAGAAATTGAGAGTTGTGAGACAAAATATGGGCGAAACTAAGAAACGTAAAGAGGCAAACAACACAAAGCAGAGGTGGAGAACAAACTAGAGAGAGAGAGAGAGAAAGAGAGATTGTCAAGAAGTGGAGGAGAAGAGAGAAATTGAAAAAGAAGGGGACACATGCCTAAAGAAAGTAAACTTGAGAAAGGATTCAGAAAATAGACATGCAGATAGACTGTTAAACCTTCCGTTGGGGGGAAAAAAAAATTCTTGCACAAGAAAGGCAGGAAAACTTTTTGATGATTTTCTGAAAAAGGTATCACTTTGCACTAGTAAAATGTTACATTTTCTGCACACTTTTTTCCCCCGTTGTTTAAACCCATTTGTATAAAAACTGACCCATGTCCCGCTCTTCAGCTTGCTGGCCACTACATTTTTTTTTTTTTTTACAGTGGTACTGGGTGAAAGAAATCTTGAAATATAATGTTAGACGGTGAGGAACCAGTGCAGAGCACGCCTCCACCAGAAATAATAATAATAATAATAATAATTTTATTCTTATATACCGCCATGCCCTTCGAGTTCTAGGCGGTTCACAATAATTACATTAGGATCCGCATTGACATGCTGATTTACAACAATTTATTAGATTAACAACACATTTAGCTGAACTTGGCTGATGAAGAAGGGAGTGGGTAGAAGAGAGGGAAGAAAGCGTTTAGGAGGGGGGAGAGAAGGCCGCGCGTGGGGCCCGGTAATACCGGAAGGGGGGCGGTTACGGGTCTTGTTTGTTGAATAGGTAAGTTTTGAGTGTTTTTCTGAAGCCGAGGTAAGTGGGGGCCTCGAGTATCATTTGGGCGAGCCATGGGTTCATCTTGGCTGCTAGGAAGGCAAAGGTTTTGTCTAGGAATCTATTGAGATGACAAAGCTTTAGCGAGGGGTAGGCGAACAGTTGAATTCTGCGGGATTTTTTGTTGGTGCAGTAAAGGTTAAAGAGGGGGTTGATGTATCTTGGCGAGAGGCCATTTACCGATTTGTAGCAGAAGCATGAGAATTTGAGAAGTACTCTGGATTCGAAAGGCAGCCAGTGAAGTTGGTGATAGAAAGGGGTGATATGTTCCCATTTCTTTAGGCCAAAGATGAGACAAACGGCGGTGTTTTGGATCAGTTTTAGTCTCCTGGTAGTTTTCTTTGTGGAGTTTAGGTAGATAATATTACAGTAGTCTAGTATGCTGAGAATGGCAGATTGCACTAGTAGGCTGAAAGCGGTGTTGTTGAAGTATTTTTTTATAGTGTGTAGTTTCCAGAGTACCGAGAAACATTTCCTGACGATGAGGTCGGTGTGAGTTTCTAAGGATAAATTTTTATCGAGCGTGACTCCTAGAATTTTTACAGTGCTGCCGTTGCTCTCTTGTTGTTTCTGGGATTACCTGCAGGAGGCTCTGTTACATATTCTTGTGCACACACTGCTTCTGAAGCAATGAGAAGAGTGATAAACTTGTGCACAGATGGATGGAAACGCACGAGCCTCCTAGTGGCCAAGGAGCTGCAGATCTCTGGAGGGAATACCCTCATTCCCCTCAGAGGATGCCACTCACAGTCAAGAGTTAGCCTTGGGCTCAACATCTGAATCTTGTTTTGTGCCATCCTCTGAAAACATAAGCTCTCCTAAGAGTGTATCAGTGGAAGCTTGTTAAAAGAAATGCGGGCAGAGGAGCAAGAATCTCTTTAAATAAATCTTTCCAAAAAGGCAAACAGTTCTTTAATAAAATATGCCCTGAGTGCCAAACACTTCTTTAACGAAATTTACCAGGAGAATTAAAAAAGTCTTCAAGAGATCTGCCCTCAGAGGCACATGCTTCTTGAAACCCTTCCCTGTGTGATATAAGCCTTTTTAAGTTCAGCCTATTGTGAGGCAGTGATTTTTGTTGTTTTTTTTAAGCAACCCTGCTGGAAGGTAAAATAAATAAATAAATAAATACAGACCTTCAGAGAGATATATGCCAATGAAAAAAAAGTAAACAGAGACTGAAGCACCGCAGATAAAGTTGGAAATGAAAGGCACTGGGTCAGCGACTGAAGTGTAATTGGTTAAATGCTTTAAAGTGGTGGGAGAAAAATAAGTTTCGCTGACCTACAACGTTGTAGACGGTGTTTAGAAAGAAAAAGCTGAAAACGAGTCAGGACTTCTAAGAGTTTCGCACAGCCTGTCAGCACTGGGAAGAGCAAAGGATCTATGTTTAGTTTCTTTGAAATGTGAAATGCAGAAAAGCAAAAGGGAATGCCTTACCTTTTGAGATTAGTGTTGCAGGCACTCGTCCTAGGAAGTCCAGTCTGTATTTACCCCCTCGTTCTGGAACAGGTCACCTAAATGCAGGTGTCATTCAAGTTTCAAGTTTCAAGTTTATTTGAATTTGATATTTCGCTTATCAAAAACTAAGCGAATTACATAGTAAAAAAGTTATAGCATAAGACATAGAGACTAGTTATTTTACATAAAAAATATCAAGGGACTGTGACAAAACTGACAATACAGACGTACTAATATACAGTTAGGAGAGAACATTAGGAAGTAAAAGTTACATTTTGCTGTTTCCCAAAGGGAAGAAAAGGGATATGTGAAAGGTAGGGTCGAACATTAGGTTAGGGTAAGATTTAAAAGGAGATATTGGCAGTTTAGTTCTTCACGGAAAGAGTCGTTCTAAAGGTTAAATGAGGCTTTAAAGAGAAATGTTTTTAAATTAATTTTAAATGAGTTAAGATCTTTTATTTCTCTAATGTAGATTGGTCCATATAAGAAGAGCCATGACTGAAAAATTGTCATGGCGTCTTGTTCCTATTATTTTCAGTGAGGGGACCATTAATAGCCCTTGTGTGTTAGACCGAAGCGAACGATTTGAGATGTGAGGAATCAAGAGTCGATCTATAAATTGTGGTTCATTAGTAGATATTGTTTTATGTACTAATAATGCTATTTTATATGTTATACGTTGATTGATAGGTAACCAATGAGATTTTATCAAATAGGGGGTTACATGATCATATTTCTTCCCTTGGTGAATTATTTCGATTGCAATATTTTGTATTATTTGTAAGCGTCTTTGATCTTTGTGAGTGATATTCATAAGGAGTGAATTACAGTAATCATGTGTGCTCAGATTACACAGGTTAACGACAACAACAAAAATTATTAGTGCCTTGGGGGTTTTTGTTTAACCTGTTCCTAGGGTTATTTGGGGTGCTGATTCAGAAAATTGTATTGGATAGACCAGTGTTTTTCAACCTTTTTACACCTATGGACCGGCAGAAATAAAAGAATTATTCTGTGGACCGGCATCGGTCCGTGGACCGGCGGTTGAAGAACACTGGGCTAAGTCATGGGCCAAACCCCGCCCATCTCTACCCAATCTCCACCCCAGACCCCGCCCCCATAATAGTACTAATTGCACCTTGCACGTCTCATGCCTCATCTGGAAGCCTTCTCTCTGACGTTGCAACCTCAAAGAGAAGGCTTCCGGTTCAGGCGCAGGATGCCCGTAAGAGCCGCTGTCCGTGGCTTTGTGCACTGAATCAGTGAGGAAGAGGGAGCTGGCTCGAAGAGAACGCCGCATCGATCCCACCATGGACCATCGGTTGAAGAACACTGTTTTGGTCCTGATGCACGTGCTGGCTCTGTGGACCGGCAGGAAATTTCTGTGGGCCGGCACTGGTCCATGGACCGGTGGTTGAAGAACACTGGGATAGACCACATCAGCTCTAGTTTCTTAGATATGGTGGCTACACAAAGTATCCTTGCTTTTTATGCCTTTGGGATATTAGAGCCAAACATGAACATTAGGCAAAACAAAAGATTGGCCTCCCAGGGAATATATGTTGGTTGGAGGACAAAATGTAATCAATGAACCTTTGGTATCAGGAGATAGAATCATACTGCTACCACTACATATAAAGCTAGGCCTGATGAAACAATTTGTAAAGGTTTTTTGAATAAAGATGGTTCGTGCATTGAATACATAACGCATATGTTACCTGGACTTACCATGGAAAAACTGAAGGCAGGAATTTTCGACAGCCCACAGATCAGACAACTTAAAAATGACCCACATTTCAAAGCATCAATGAATGGAATCGAATCATGAGCTTGGTCTTCATTTATTCTCATTGTGAAAAACTTTCTTGGCAACAAGAAGGCAGGCAACTACACACAATTAGTAGAGGATATGCTCTTTCATTTCTTCAGGCTTGGCTGTAACATGAGTGTTAAAATGAGTGTTAATGTGGCTGACTATCCTGCTGTCCACGGAGAACCTACGTTACAGGTAAGTAACTACACTTTATCTGCACAGTCACGTAGATTGCTTTCTAGAGAATCTTGGTGACTTAAGCGAAAAGCAAGGTAAAAGATTTCACCAAGACATAAAAACAATGGAAGCCAGATACCAAGGAAGATGGGATGCACAAACTATGGCAGACTATTGTTGAAATCTTATGCGAGATTGTCTTCATAGATCCCATTCTTAGAAGTCTTACAAAAGGAGCTTCTTATTGTCCTTTGATACTTAGCTTTTGGAGGTCGATATGGTGTAGAATTAATAACATTTTAGAATCATCAATTCCTCTAACATATGAGGCAGTCATTTGTGGTACAATATTACATGTTAAGCCCCCTATAGATCAATATAAAGGCCGTCTCTTCCTTATAATGACTGGGATAGCCATCCAGATGATCACCCGAAACTGGAAAAACTTTGATCGTTTAAATTTTTTGTTCTGGTGGGCAAGTCTTTGCTCCAGTTATAGACTTGAAAGGATGAACACTGATAATTTGGGACATGGAAATATATTTAATTTGATATGGGGCTCATTGACATCTTATGTTACATCTTTGTAATTGATTATTGATGTGAATTAATTTTTGTTTATTTAGGTACATATCCAGGGTAGGGTTGGGGGGGATTATTTCTATCTTAGGCTGGTTCTAGGGTACTTACATTTGGGGGTGGGTGACAGGATGGGAAGATATCAGTAATTAGAATAGGATATGGTTTGGGGTTTTTTGCGGTAATCTATGTTATTGTGTTTTATTGAATAATCATTGGGTGGGTGGGGGGAAAATGGTTGATTAAAAACATGTGTAAGTTGAATGTACTTTTATTGTATTATTACATGTTACATTTGTTGTATTGCACTATTGAAGTTTTAAAAATCAATAAAGAATTAAAAAAACAAAACAAAAGGAGCTTCTTGTGTGTCAAATGACTGGAAAGTTTGTATCATCAACTTGTGCTTTTGCTATGAAATAATAATAATAATAACTTTATTTTTCTATACCGCCATCACCCAGAAAGTTCTAGGCGATAAGTAGATTTTCATGTTGTACACTTTTCTTTTAATTTTTAATATGTTTCTTTCATGCTTAAAAGATATTAATTTAAACACTATGGGGGCTCATGAAACAAAAATACATTTAAAAACCCACCCAAGTCAGCACTTAGACCATCTAAAATTTAAATAAAGGTGAGTACCGCTTCCTTTCCCAATCCCCCCCCCAACATCATTAGCCCTCCTCTTGATCCCCCCAGCAACATAATCCTTGTCTTCCAATTCCCCCCTCCTCCGCATCACTAGTCTTCTCTCTTGATCCCTCCAGCAACTGAACTCTGCCCCTCTGACATCCAGACCATGCTCCCCACCCCCCTCCAATTCCTTTACCTTCCACCCACCCTCCTCTGGGACTCACTTGGAGAGTCTGGCAATGATGGCTCAGGGCTTCCTGGCTAAATCAAAGAAGCATTGGGGAAGGGACTGAACACATCAACCTTAAGGAACAATCACAAGCCTTGGACTTTTTATACGGCTTGGTTTTACATATATGATATGATTTTATGCTATTGTTGCTTATAATAAAACTGTATTTGTTCCTTAAGGTTGATGTGTTCAGTCCCTTACCCACTCCTTCTTTGGTTTACCTAGTTTGTTCCTGGGAGGGGTTTCCTTCCTTTTGGATTATTTCAGGGCTTCCTGGCAGCAGGCTGATGAAAAGTGAAAACAAGAAAACAAACCAGTCAGTCCTCTGCCTGTTTCTCTGATCCATTTACCATGCTTCTATTGTTTTGAATACCCTTTGATCAATTTACTAATCTTGACTCACTGGACAAGTACGTCTGCCGCCTAAACCCGGGGCCATAAGTCAGGATGACAATACAGGCTCGCACAACTCATGGACAGTAGGTGACAGCTCAGGCAGCCTGCAAATCATACAACTGTCACAAAGGAAGTCCCTTCTCTGTGTTGACAGCACGCTTTACCTATTAACAGAGATGTATGAAAATACGAAAACATACAGTTCATGAAAAACGAAGAGGATTAAGATGCAGTATTTGTCGGCACTAGTGATTGCTAATTGTGCTTGCGTTTCGGTGGGTGTCGGAAAGCCTTTGAAGAATTCATGAGGCGTCGAATCGTATCTGAAATGCCCGTAGGCGTTCTGTATGAATTAAATGACTTGGCAGGGCTGATGATGGCTCCTGAGAATCAGCTTCACTGCAGCCATCGTAGCGACGAAGCCCGAAACACGAGTTCCATCTTTGTCCACAAAACCAACTATGCAAAGAGGTGTAATCCAGCCTATTCACTTGTCTAACAAATGACGCCCTGCCGTGAATGGCTGATGGAAAAAATGGACCAACACATTGCAGATGCTACATCTGAGCTTCTTCTGACAGAGATTCTTTGAATGCTCATGGCCAGGGGGAGACTAACATTTATACAGGATAGGTCATTGCTCGTAGCCCTGATTAGGAAATAAATTGAATAAAGAATGCGTTCTGACTCATGATTCAGATCCTCAGAGCCTTGACTGAGTTACTGAACCTTTGCATTTGACCAAAGGCTAGCACAAACTAACGGTGTTGTCAGTGACTCCTCATTGCACCATGATCTAGACCAGTGTCTCTCAAACTTTTGGGGGGCTCCGGCACACTAAACGGAGCAAATGTTTTTTGTGGCAGATTATAATCCTATATAATAAAACGCTAGCCGCGAATGCGCACTCCTATCTGGATGTTCTGTATGTCTGTGGCCGCAGGAGTGCGCATGCACGCTTAACAGACCCCACGCTCGCGGCAGCAGAAAACACTCCTTTGCCGGCTCCCCACTCAGTAAGGTATTTTTTCACCGGTCTGACCCTCCCATTCCTTCCCGACGTCTGACGGCTCACTTAGTCCTTTGCCGCCCCACCTTCCCTTCCCGCGGTCCCGACTACGAACCTGGCGATTCCAGTAGCATGTGTAGCACTCTTCACACACTGCTTCGGGCCCTTCTACTGCCCTGATTTGCTCTGCCGCCTTTCTGATGATGTCATCAGGGACGTGCCAGAATAAATCAGGGCAGTAGAAAGACCCGAAGCAGCGTGTGAAGACTGCTGCACATGCTGCTGGAATCGCCAGGTTCATAGTTGGGACCGCAAGAAAGGAAGGGAAGGGGGGGGGGGTAAGGGACTAAGGGTGCCGAACAGACCGTGGGAACGGAAAGGGAGTTAGAGGAAACGCTACTGCTGCTGCACAGGGAAGTGGTGTGGGGGGAGGGAAATGGAGGGGGAGGGAATGCTGCTTTGGCTGCTGCACAGGGAAGTGGTGGAAGAGAAATGCTGCTGCATAGGAGGCAGGGAGAGAGACAGATAGATAGAAAGACAGACAGACAGCGGGAGGAAGGGAGACAGAAAGAAAAGAAGAAAGACACAGGGGCAGGGAGATACACAGAAAGACAGACAGACAAAGGGGGCCAGGGACAGAGACAGACAGAAAGAAAGACAGCGGGAGGGAGAGAGAGACAGAAATAAAGACAGACAGACATATATTCTAGCACCCGTTAATGTAACGGGCTAAAATACTAGTTGAAATTATAAAATTGCAAAACCAACAAAAAATTAAATTTGAGAGGTACAGCATATACTTGAATATGTAAATCTGAATATAAGTTGAGACCCCCATTTCCCCCCCAAAAGGAGGAAAAATGGTTGACTTGAATATAAGTCAGACGGCTTAATATTCAAGTGCCCTGCCCTATCAGGCTCTGCACTCAGCCCCCTTCCCTGTCCGGCTCTGCACCCAGCCCCCTTCCCTCCCTCCCTCCTTCCCTGTCAGGCTCTGCACCCAGCCCCCTTCCCTCCCTCCCTCCCTGTCAGGTTCTGCACCCAGCCCCTTTCCCTCCCTCCCCTGTTGGACACTGCACCCAGACCCCTCCCTCCCAGGCTCTGCATCCTGTCTCCCTTCCCTGCCCTGTCCTCACATCCTCCTCTGCTGATCCTTGGTGGTCCAGAGGTGCAGCAGGCAGGAGCAAGCTTTCCGCGCTCATGCCCCACTGCTAACCCATTATAGAATTTAGCCCTAAACTTTCACACATAGTTACTACTACTTATCATTTCTATAACGCTGCTAGATGTACACAGTGCTGTATATTAAACATGTAAGAGACAATCAATGCTCAACAGAGCTACTATCTAATTAAAACAGACAAACAGGACAAATAGGGATTAGGGAATTCCTCACAGAAATGGATACTTTATAACTAAGTGGGAGTTAAGAGTTAAAAGCAGCCTCAAAAAAGGGGGCTTTTAGATGGAGCTTGATGTACAGGCAGTCTGTTCTAGGCATACGGTGCAGCAAGATAGAAGGGACTGTATCTAGAGTTGGCAGCAGAGGAGAAGGGTACAGATAAGAGAGACTTATCCAATGAACAGAATTCCAGGTGAGGAGTATAGGGAGAGATAATAGAGGAGAGGTGCAGAGTGAATTCACGTGTAAGTCAATAAGAGGCGTTTGAACTGTATGTGGATAATGTGATCATAGTGACACCTGTGGAATATAAGTCACGCAACAGAATTATGAACAGATTGAAGGGGAGACAGATGAGGGAAATCTTGAAGACCTGTGAAAAGCAAGATGCAGTAATCTAGGTGACAGGTGATAAGAGTGTGGATAAGGGTTTTGGTAGTGTGCTCAGAGAGGAAAGGTCAGGTTTTGGTGATATTATAGAGGAAGAAATGACAGGCTTTAGCGACTGTTGGATTTGTGCAGAGAAAGAGAGAGAGGAGTGAAAGATGACTCCAAGGTTGCGAGTTGATGAGACAGGGATGGGACAGAGTTGATGGGACAGAAATAGAGAATGGGGTAAGAGGAGAGGGCCATTGAGGGTAGGGCTGTCTCTAATGCTGAGAGGACTGTGTGGGACATACTTGTACCCTTGGTCTGATTATAACAATAGTGAGACTTGAAGGGGTCCAGAGGAAGGCGACAAAAATGTTAAGAGGTTTGAAGCAAAAGACATATAAGAAGAGACTGGAAGACCTAAATATGTCTACTCTGGAGGAGAGGAGAAACAGGGGAGAGAAGAAAAAATGGTAAAACTAGATGGCATAATTTGAAGTTACATGGAGGAAGACTTAGGAGCAATGTTAGGAAATTCTTCTTCATGGACAGGGTGGTAGATGCCTGGAATGCCCTCTCAAGGGAAGCGGTGGAGAGGAAAACGGTGATTGAATTCGAAAAAACGTGGGATAAAAAGAGAGGATCTCTAATTAGAAAACGAAGGATTTAAAGTAAAGAACTAAGGCCGGTATTGGACAGATCTGCACGGTTCCATATATGGTGATTCGGTGTAGGATGGGCTGGGGTGGGCATCAATGTGAACCCCACTAATATGGAACATGAGGATGTTACTGGCCAGATTTTACGGTAGATAGTTGGATAGGCTGATGTGAGCTTGGACGGCAACTTCAGCATTTGGAACCTAGGACAATACCAGGTAGACTTTAGTCTATGACCCAGAAATATCAAAGAAGAGACAAATTAAATTGATCATGTATTTTTTTAAATGGGTATAACTTTTGGGCAGACTGGATGGACCGTACAGGTACTTTATCTGATGTCATTGCCCATCTTAAGCTCTTCATTTCCGCAGCTTAGGAGTGATTCTCGACTCAAACCTGTCACTCTCAGACCATGTATCAAAATTAGTGTCTTCATCCTTCTATTACCTTCGCCAACTGAAGTGCATCCGCGCCTATTTTTCAGAAAGCAATTTTGCCCAGCTACTATATGTGTTTGTATTATCCTGCCTAGGTTACTGTAATGCTCTACTAATGGGCCTACCAGCAAAAACACTCTCCCGTCTCCAAGGGGTGCAAATTACCGCAATCCGACTCCTAAAAAACCTGGGCTTCCGTGACCACGTCACCCTTGTACTAATTTCCATGCACTGGCTGCCTATCCAAAAACGATGCGCTTTTAAAGCCTTGATGTTAGCCTTCAAGACTTTCCACCAGATGGCACTATACTACATCACATCAAAACTACAAATTTATATCCCCAACTGATCACTGAGATCACAAACAGAAAATTGGCTGATCCTGCCACCTGGCTGTTCACTCAAGTCTGAAACAGCCAGAAGACGCTCTTATTCTCAATACTTACCTAAATTATGGCACACCATCCATTAGATCTCTAGACAGTCTTTGGAACTTCAGGAAAGCCGTGATAACCTTCCTCTTAACAAACCCAGCTCCTTTACAACCCGCGTCCATCTCCCTGACGGATGGATCGTAAAGACACCACCAAATACACCAAACGGAATCTCACTAAAACTCGCTTGCCACCGCAAATATAACAATAATTAGTACCACCTGAGCCGGATTAACCAATAGGCCTATGAGACACGAGCCTAGGGCCTGACATTGTCAGGGGGCCCCCAGGACCGGCGTTATAGGGAACAAACAGGGCAGCTGCCCTGGGCCCCACAGATCCAGGGGGCCCCGCAGTCCAAAGTACTTTATTAAAAAGCTAAATTTTCCTTTTCAGAAGGGCCCAACCCGGCAACCATTCTCACAAATTGCTCTGCGGCTGCCCCGAAGTTTTCCCTCTCTGAAGCGATCTGCCCTGTCGGAAACAGGAAGTTACGGTAGAGATAAAACTTTGGAGAAGTCACCGGCAGCTTGTGAGAAATGTTGGCATGTCGGACCCTTCTGAAAACGAACCTCCCGGACGACGCTGCCTTCAAGTCTCGCGGCCGCCACGACTATACTGTCTACTGCTGCTGCATCAGCTGATTCACATGCCTCAAGTCATGCGGCCGCCATGTTTTAAGACGCTGTGCTCCCCCATTTCTATGCCTTCGCCGCTCGTGGTCACCTGCACCCTCCCGACTGCTGTCGCAGCTTGGGTCCGCTTCGTCCTCCTGGCTGCCTGCACCTGAGGTAACTTGATTGTTTCTAGCAAGTATTTCCTTTGTGAACAGTTTTGGTTGATTTATAGTTTGATTATCCTTATGTAAAAAATTAGAAAAACTAGCTTGAATAACAACAAAACAATTTTAACAGCATTTCCCTGGCTGTATGTGGCTCTGGTTTGTTTTTGCCCCCCTGCCTGTATTAGTTTTATTGATATGTATGTTTTCTATTTAATGTGTTTTACCTACCATGTTACCCCGAAAATAAGACAGTGTCTTATATTTACTTGGGGCCCAAAAAAGGCACTAGGTCTTATTTTCGGGGTATGCACATGACTATCTCTCTCTTCCTCTCCTTCACCCCAATTCTTCTTCTTTCCTTTCTCTCCCCCATATGTGCAGCATTTTTCCTCCCCTCCCTCCCATCCCTCATACAGCCTTGCCCAGCTTCTATCCTTCCCTCCCTCTCATCCCTTGTGCAGCAGAACCTTGAGCACCCTCCGATCCCCGCTGCGCAGCCGAACCCCCACTGACCCTCCATCCTTCCCTCCCCGCTGACCACGAACGAGCCCTACCTTCATGCGAAGCAGCGTCGGGCTGGCAGCACTCTGAACCGGCTGCTTGGCCTTGTCCGTCGGGGATTTCACTCAGTAATGCGGCAGAGTGAAATCTCCGACGGACAAGGCCAAGCAGCCTGTTTAGAGTGCTGCTGGCCCGACACTGCTTCGCATGAAGATAGGGCTCCCTCCGTACTGGGTGAGGGTGTATCTGTGTTCTGTGTGTATGAAAGACATGGTTTTCTGTTAGCGTTGACTAGCCTTGTTTGGCGAAATGCACTAGGCATGATTCTTGGGAGCACCTTGAATAAACCTGATTTGAATTTCCTTATTGTCTGTCGATCTTCTTTTGTTTCATGTTAGATTCTTTGGTGGACTGCTTGCCTTGTTGTTTCGGTACAAGTTAACATACATGGAGTGGAACGTACTAGAGGAGTTACAGATGTGGTTGTTTATACATACATATGGGTTACAGTTGGTTGATGTAGAGTGAGGCAGTTGAGAGGCGTTGTAAACTTGGTTATTAATATAGACTTATATTTCGGATAGTATTACTGTTTTACAATATATTTGAACACTTTTATATACGTATTGAAAGGGTTCAGAGTTAATGTCCTGGGTAAGTAGGTGAGAAGGGAAGGAAGGGGGATTTGTTCAGAGATGTTTGGGGCTTGCATAGAACTAACACTGACACTGGTATGGTAATCTTTGTTTTGAATTAAAAAAAAAAAAAATACAGGTGGAAATAAAGAAGTAAATAAGAAAACAGATAAATGGGGTGGGGTAAGGCAGGGCAGGGGTGTGGCAGGGCCAGGGGGGCCCAGTGTACTTGTGTGCCTAGGGGCCCTCGAAGAATTAATCCTGCCCTGAGTACCACATTCTCAAACATTCAAAGACACACCCACCTGCTAAGAAAAGCTACTTTACCTCCATGTCCACTAAGTCTGTATTTTAAGTCTATATGTTATGTCCACATTGTAAATGCTGAAATCTAAGACCCTTTGTCTATACTGTAAAAGCTATAAGCTCTGTATTTCTCACTAAAGTATGTCCTATCCATACTATGAATGTACACTTGTAACCCGTTCTGGGTTCCTTTGGGAGGACGGGCTAAATAAATCAATAAAATTCATTTCATTGCCCTGACCAGAGATACTACAGAGTTGAAGAAACTTGCATGCAGACATTCCTACTAATAGTTTGGCATTTGAGTTAACACAATCATATTTTTAAAAAAGTAAAGTCCTTTTCTCCTCCATGGTTTCCTCCATTACTTTTAGGGTCGGCTGCACGTACTAAATCTGCCGTGTAAGACTTAGAAGCTCTCTCCTGTGATGGATCGCGGACATACGCAGTCACCGTGCTTTGATGAGTGCGGGATGTTATAAGTGAATGAATGACAACATCCTGACTGGGTTGCTTTATCGGGGCACTCATTTGCATTCTTCTAATGTTTCTCTTTTGTAGACTATTTACTTTGATTTGTAGCTGTCCCTCAAAAGAACCTGTTTCTCTATGCCGTATTCAGCAGTTGGCGTGGACTGAGATAATGAATGCACCACAGAACAAACTCAAATACTTAGCAGACTATTACAGGCACCTTCGGTTAAAATGTATGCACGGGTATCAAAACGAAAGCGTTTTTTATGTAAAATCGTGCAGTGGATGAAAGTCAAACTATTAAACTGTAATGAAAGTACTATGCGACATTATATATTTATGAGTACAATGCTGTTTAACTGACATATGACCTAATATAAATAATACATTAGTACAAGGACTTTATTATTTAAGAATCTCTTTGTTGCCTGAGCATTTGGAGAAAAATGATCCTCCGTTTGGCATTAACACTGCATGCTGGGTTTTGTTTTGAGGTAAAGCTGTTAGTGTGATTATTAGCCTTGGTGAGAGATCAGAGCCTTTCGTTCCTGATTGTATTCCAATAGCTGACTGAAAATTCCCTTTCATGATTAGTTTAACTCTGAAAATTTGAGGGTAGGAGCTAAGCATGTAGCGGTATGAAAGGCCTGATCCATTAAAAGGTATTTACATAACATGTCACTCGTATACCACAAAACCATGCAGATCCTTGCGGTTTACACTAGGGACAGGGACAGAAATGCCACCCATCCCCGCCCGTCCCCGCCAGGATCCTCTCCGTCCCCACCCATCCCCGTCAGGATCCTCTCCGTCCCCACCCATCCCCGCAAGGAATTACCTCCATCCCCGCCCGTCCCCATAAAAAGCAGCAATTACTTCTGACAGGATCATCAATTCCACAGTTTCTTTTGTGTTTGCGCTGCTGTTTTCCTTGTGGAATCTCTTTGGTGGAACCCTTTTTGTGTTTTCTGTTCAGGTAATTAACTTATAAACCCCCTCTTTTACTAAGGCTGTGTCCATTATATTATATGGACAAACCCTGCTTCCAAAGCCTTCCATCCCCATGGGAGTCCCGTTGGCTAGAGTGAGGTCCCCGTGGGAGTCCCGTGGAATAGGGGGGGATTCCCGCGGGACCCCCGCGGGACCCACGGGATTTCCGCAATCCCCGTTCCCTTGCAGACCTCAAGTTTACACTAAGCAAGAGGAGGACATGTCCGGAGAAATCCGGACATCTGGTAACCCTTTTTGGCACCTAGGGCCTGATTCTTTATATCTTGCCTAAATAATCAGTGCCGACTAGAGCAGCACATCGCGTGATTCTACAAGGTGCGTGTACCTTTTATAGAATCACGCTTAACGTCGGTGTGTGACACATAACGGGCACAGGCATCTAGGCCAGCTAAAACCAGGCCTAAACGCCCGTGCTGAAGTTACGCGCGCATCGGGCGTATTCTGTAACAATATGCCTAGCTTTTAGGAATGCTCCCAATCCGCCCTTGATCCACCCCCCAGCCGTGCCCCCCTTTTGCGCATTGCAACTGATGCATATTTTTACAGAATTGCGCTTTCTGAGCTCTGCACATAGCTTTTAATTGGTCCCAATTAGTGTCAATTATGAGTTGTTAATTGCCACTTATCAGTGCTGATTAGGCCAATTAACTTGTGTGCGTACATTGGCTATGCACACAACTTTAGAATTTGGGGATTAGTCATTATTGAAACAGGTCTAACCAAAAACATCCTATTTTTTTGCCTTGGATGTTGTTGTTTTTTTACAATGTTTCATTATCACAGGAAAACATCCACATGGTAAGCGTTCTAGCTGCTCTGTGTTCAAATCTATAGGGGGCATGTTGGAGGCATGTTCCGGGCAGGCTTTGGGTGCGCCAAGAGTTGGACGTCTTCCATTAATAATTATATCATGCAAAGTTTAGATTTTCACATCCACCCCGCCAAAAGCAGACATTTGTATCAGGTAACGAAAGAACTCTGTATATAAAAGTCCCAATAAACCATAAACAGGAAGACTCAAAGCAAAACTCTATTTCTTGAGCTCTCCTTACGTCGCCTCACCTGTATGGTATCTGACTCTAACCTGCCACGATCCTTTGTTATTTACACTCCTATGTTACTTGTCATTGTACCCTCACCTCTTATGTACGATCCTCTATTTAACCCCTGTTAACCGCATCGAACTCCACGGTGTATTGCGATGTAGAAATTAAGCACTGTACAAAATCTCACAGGTATAACTACAGTGTAGGGCAGGGGTGTCAAAGTCCCTCCTCGAGGGTCGCAATCCAGTCGGGTTTTCAGCATTTCCCCAATGAATATGCATGAGATCTATTTGCATGCACTGCTTTCATTGTGTGCTAAGAGATCTCATGCATATTCATTGGGGAAATCCTGAAAACCCGACTGGATTGCGGCCCTCGAGGAGGGACTTTGACACCCCTAGTGTAGGGGGATTGAACATCAGCTGGAGAGATACTGGCCACTGTGTCCATATCACTCTTTAATTCCTTTTAGTATTATTATTATTATTATTTTTTTTTTTTTTACTCCATATGCTTTCTTTTAAGAGGGTTTTGTTGAGGGTAGGCAACAGAACAATTGTCTCTCGCCATCTTCCTTCCTTGCTGGTTTTCGATTACCATATCCATTTCTAGTCCGCAAAGTCATTACAGCTTGCAGCTCGGTTCAGTATTTTGTCTTAATGTCAGCCAGTTCTGTGTTTGCTAAACGTATTACTTTTACTCTTGGCATGATTAAAAAGATGCTAATATGGTTACAGCGCTGGCTGTGCGCTCATTAATAATAATAATAATAATAACTTTATTCTTATATACCGCCAATAATCTTGCGACTTCTAGGCGGTTTACAATAGAGAGAAACTGTAAGTAAATGCAATAAAGAGAAGCTGTAAATACAACGAATTAAAGAGTCTAGTAGTATACATCTGAAAATACCATTAATGATGATAACAATAGTTTGTGTGCTGCAGGACCAAGAAGTGCCGTGCTGCTTACAAAGAATTGGGAATAGTTCATGGATTGAGTGGAGTGGTTCATAGTTAGTGATTGGGGGTTAGGGCTAATAGTTTACAAGTTCAGGTATGTGATTGGTGTTACAAGGGGGGGCTGATGTCCTGGTTCGTTGCCTAGGTATTTCAAGAACAGGTAAGTTTTTAGGTGTTTCCTAAATTCTCCATAATTGTTTGTGTGTGCGATTAGTTTTTCTAAGTCTTTACCCCCATATGGCTGCTTGATACGATAGTAGTTGTTGATGGTAAGGAGAGTGGCCTGAACAGGAAGATTGATTTTCTGGCACCCAGAGAGTTTGTCACTGGTTTATATTTGCTCGTTGTTACTATCATGCTTAGCTTTCTCTTAAGTATATTTTAAGCTATATTAAACGGTTGTAGCATCAATACTACTATCTACTAACCACTGTTTGTCTTTCAAAGTATCATATGTATCAATTTCAAGCAACAAATAAACATGTGGGCAAATGTTCATGAATAAATTGTGTGATTTTCTGTTTCTTTTGAAAATACATTTTTGTAAAGGGAAAGTGCAGGCTCAGAGCATGACTCAAAGTTAAGAACATAAGAATTGCCATACTGGGCAGATCAAAGGTCTATCAAGCCCAGAATCCTGTTTCCAACAATGGCCAACCAAGGTCTCAAGTACCTGGCAGAAGCCCAAAGAGAAGCAACATTCCAGAGCTTAGACAGTGATCTCATAATGCTTCATTCCACCAAGGCCTAAGAGCCGACCATCAGTGATGTCACAATGGCTTGATTGCCCTATACTTGGCTCACAAGAGGACATTAGAGCTGCCATACTGGGACAGACCGAAGGTCCATCAAGCCCAGTATCCTGTTTCCAACAGTGGCCAACCCAGGTCCCAAGTACCTAGCTAGAACCTCTTCTTCTGCAGTTTCATCTTCTCTTATCCATTCTCTTCCACCCTTTTTACTCTTTCATGACCTCAAATTCGTTTAGAAAACCACAAAGAATGGAGTCTTAAGTTAACTATATCAACCTTGATGGTCGAGAACGATGCTAAAATGACCCAAACTTTTTGTTCTTGAATGTTGAGGCTTTATTGATGAGACCCAACATGGTCCGTGTTTCGGCTATGCAGAGCCTTCTTCAGGGGTCATTTTAGCATCACTCTCAACCACCACGGTTGATATAGTTAAGACTCCATTCTTTGTGGTTTTCATACATGTTTTGTGGAGATCTTGGTTCTTCTGGGTTTTTGGTGTGTTGGTGCTCTCACCTCAAATTCTTTAAGTCATTCAGGTCCTGCTATTCTTTACTTTTTTATCTTCCCTTTCCCTCTCGATTCCATCTCCCTTCACCCCCCCCCCCTCCATCCCCCACCCCCAAACACACTTTTTGCAGTTTTTTTTAATTCATAGATTGTTTGGCTTTGTTGATCTTGACATACCTACAAGGCCAGTGTTAGAGTGGTTATGTACAACCTGTGCAGTTGCCCTGGTTTTCCATTCTACAGGGGGACCCCAGATCTGACTGAAGTTGAAAGAATGCAGCCTGCTGGAGAGCATTGAGTCCCCTCAGAATTGTCCCTGAATGTCTATCACCAGCTCTTAGTGCAGGACAATTAGGTTAGCTTGTAAGTGCCTTCTGAAAATACTTTCTAAAAGGCAATGGAAATAAACCCCAGATGTCTCAATCTATCTTCCTTTTTTATTTTTTTTTTTTTTTGAGCCATATGGTAACCCTAGGGTAGTGGTTTCCAGTAATTTTTAAGTGAGGCTGTTTTGGGTCGAAAAGGGCAGAAGGAGAGCCACCAAATATTTTTCTACTTGAGGCCATGACACCAATAATGCTTCTCAACCTTCATTCCTACCTGAACACCTGGACTTGGTCACAGTGCAAAATATAGACAATGGATATAAATTCTCAAAACTGACACATTTCAATCACTACATTGAAAATAAAATCATTTTTCCTACCTTTGTTGTCTAGTGATTTAATTTTTCAACTCATCTTTTCCCAGTCTCTGGTTGCACTTCCTTCTGTCTGTGCCCTTAACTCTGTTTCCAGGGCCTTCATATCCATTGACTGTTTTCTCTCCTCCTTCACTTTCTGCTATGCATCCATATTTGGCATTAAATTTTAACATTCAACTTTCTTTCATTTGTCTGCTTTCTTCTCAAATTTATCTAATTTTCACGTTTTCCGTTCCCTTCCAATCTATCCATGTGCACCATCTCTTCCCTCACTCTGCCATTCCCTTCCACCCCCTCCCCATCCAGGTGTACCATCTCCTCCCTCTTTTTTTCTCCCCATTCTCATCTATCCATAACCAGTATATCTTCCATCTCTCTTCCCTTCCCCTCCATCCCTGTGCACCATCTCCTCCATATCTCTCCCATGGTCTGACATCTATGTCTTTTGTTCACCCCTCCTATGGTCTGTCAGCTTTCTCCTCTCCTCTCCTCTCCTTCTCACAGAATGGCATCTCTTTCTCCTCCTTCCCTTCTTTCCCCTCCTTCCCTAGTCTAGAATCTCTCTCCCTCCTCCTTCCCTCTCCTGGGCTGGCATATCTCTCCTTCCTTCCTCCTTCCACTGGACTGACATTTCTCTCTTTCCCTTCCTGTGGTATGGTATTTCTCACCTCTCCTTCCAGGAGAGTAGCCACCCTGGTGGTCTAGTGGCATCTTTGTTGACAGGAAAGAACTCTATTTTTTCCTGCCCACTGCTACTCCTGGATTTGCCACTAATGAATTTTCATAATGGCTGCAGAGAGAAAGAGTAGTACAACAGTTAGACTACAGCCATTATAATTCATTACCCCCCCCCCCCATTTTTACAAAACCACGAAAGCAGTTTTTAGCACCAGTCAAGAGCACTGAATGCTCTGCACTGTTTCAATGGCTCATAGAGTTCCTATGAGTGTTGGGAGCAGCTCAGAGCATTCAGCGCGCTGGCCAGCGCTAAAAAAAACGCTTTCACGGTTTTGTAAAAGAGGGGGTAAATTTGATATATTTTAACAAATCTTCTAAAGATACATATTGTTACAAAGTAACAAAAAAGCATTAGACAATAGCTAGCAAATATTTGCTTTAGTTGGTAAAGCCAATAGTTCACCTACTGACATCTTATTAATTTTATTATTTCGTTATTTTAGTTACTTATATTCCGCCTATTAATTGTCTTAACGGTTTACATTCAGATACTCAGGCATTTGTCCCTATCTGACCTGGTGGGCTCACAATCTATCTAATGTTCCTGGGGCAGGGTCATAAGAAGAAGCACGGGGCTTGAACCCACAACCTCAGGGTACTGGATCTGTAGCTCTAACCACTTCCATTATTTCTTTTGCATTTAGAGAACAAATAATGCTTTTAGTTTCACAATGCATATTACATTACATTACATTACATTAGTGATTTCTATTCCACTTGTGCCTTGCGGTTCTAAGCGGATTACAAATTAGAAGATATCTGGACATTACCGAGAGAATTATATAACAATGATTCATGTACATTACATGATACAGTTGAGAATTACAAATTAGAAGATATCTGAATTTATCCGATGGAATTACATAGTAAAGATTCATGTACTTACAGGATACAGGATATGCTATAAGGGTTAGATATTTTCATGCTGATGATATAGGCTGGTGCTTTGAACTACTTGAAATGTTACTTTGGAATCCCAAGTTTAAGGAGACAATACTGCCATCTTTTGACAATGTCCTAGAGTTGTTCCACAGCAAGATGTATGCAGAACTCATTTATTAATATTCTTAGTCATCTTTAGTAAATCTTTCTACAGCATGCTGAAAGCATGTGTGTCTTGCAGAAAGAGATCTTTGCTAAAGTAGAAAAGATATCGGAAAAAGAGCAAACTCTATGTCGAAGCCCTTGGCCTCTTCTCGCAAACACTAAGCTGTCCTAGACTCTTGAGTTCCACAAGACTGTCTACTTAGTGCTTGGGTGTCAAACTCAATCACATTAAAGGGCCGAAATCCAAAACACAGGCTAAGTCGCGGGCCAGACCCCGCTCAATTTCTGCCCCAGACTCCGCCCCCATAATATCATGAACCTGTACACTTCTGCAACCCTCAGCTTGTGAGAATCTACTTAAATGGCTCTTTCATCCTGCTTGTCAGTGAAGAAAACAGAGTTGCTTACCTGAATCACATCCTTCATAGGCATCAGGATAAGCCAGAAACACTGCCCTGCCCACATCCCAGAGAGCTGATACTAACCTATACGCTAACTGAAATCTCTATAGAGGCACTACACATTTACTGAACTATTAGGTAGATCTGTGGACTAACGTAACTCTTGCAAACTGACCCTGTCATTCCCAACTCTGAAAGATATAAAATGCAGGACATCTCACAGCAAAAGGTTCATCTACCAAAGAGCAAAAGTGTGGAACTCACTTCCCATCGAAATTCGCACAACCACAGTATACACACTGTTTCACAAAAATCTAAAAGGACAACAGCTGTGGAATCGATGATCTTGATACAAATTTTATTCAGAAGATCTTCAAAACGATGATACACATTAGAGACATTGTGGTGTGGACCCGACATGGTCTGTGTTTCGGTCACAAATGGCCTTCTTCCGGGGTTGATAGCAAATAGAGAATGACACGAGGACAAATTTTTTCCCCGTCCCCGCGGGAAATCATTTTCCCGTCCCAACCAGGCGAGTTCTTTTCCTGTCCCCGCCCCATTCCTGAAAGCTCCGTCCTCATCTGCCCAAGCCTCAAACACTTTAAAATCATAAGAGGCTTGTGCAGTTAAGGCAGAGCTTAAAGGAATGGATCAGGGTCAAGGACAGCAACAAAGCTCGCAGGGATGGGATGGGGAAATTGAGTTCCTGCGGGAACGAGAACAAATTTGTCCCCGTGTCATTCTCTAAGGGAGAATGCTTGAGTACCTGATTGTAAAACCGCTTAGAAAAAAAAAAAAACTTTGATAGGCGGTATATAAAAAAATCCTAATAATAATAATAATAGCAAACAAAGTACTGTGTATTTGTGAGCGCTGCTGAACAAGCTTAGCTGCCTAGTCGGCACCCTATGCATGGCACCCAGAAATGACATCAGCGGGAGAAGTGCACTGGTTACCCACTTCACATCGCACTGCGTATACAATTTTATTGCCTGCATTTAAAATTAAACATACGCGCACACCAGCTTTTCTCGATAAACTTATTATTCCTTTCTCCTCACCTCGGACCTTTAGATCAGCAGACCAGAACTTATTGACTGTCCCCCCCCAATCAAGGAACTTTACTACATCAGAAATACAGACTTTTCCGTTACAGCCCCAACTCTATGGAATGCCACGCCATCTCACCTTCGCCCATAAAATTCTCTCGATAAATTCAAAACTAAACTAAAAACGTTCTTATTCCAAGATGCATTTCATAGCGCTTGACAGTATCTCGTTTCAACTGCAACTCAGCCCACAAAAAGAACCGCTCCTACGAAGCGACACCCTCTCCTGGTATATTTTCCCCTTCCCTCTTACCTTCATTTACTTTTATTTTTTTACGATGTAATTATAAACTTTCCTCCCACTCTCTAAACTTTCCTCCCTCCCACTCCCAAGCTCATGTACGTCATCGTCCTCGTCTACTTCATGTTTTACTTTTTTTTTTTTTTTCTTCCATCCCATTTTATTTTCATGTTTTTAGCTTTGTAAACCGGCCAGATACACGATGATGGTCGGTATATTAAAATGTAAATAAACATGGAAACTAGAGCCGAAGGGGTCGCAAAGAACACATTGACCGCCGCGAACAGCAACTTGAATTAGAGGGATGGGGGAAGGGAGGGGAGCGCGTGGAGGAGAGGAATGGGAAGAGGCAGGGGGCGGAGAGGAGAAGAAGAGCTGGCGCCCACGCCAACATGGCACCTAGGGTGGACTGCCCCCTTCAGCTCCCCTTATTATGCCACTGAGGTCAGCTGCTATTTATTACCTCAGACTGTATGTATAATTGGATAACCGTTCCCCTTAACTGTATCCATGACATCTTGTTTGTCTGTCTTACCTGTTTAGATTGTAAGCTCTTTCAAGCAGGGACTGTCTTCTTTGTGACTCTGTACAGCATTGCGTACATCTGGTAGTGCTATAGAAATAATTCATAGTTTTAGTAGTAGTGTGAAGAGTTTCAGTCTTTGGGAGGCAGAACTGAGATTGTGACATCATAATGCCTCATTCCACCAATAAGAGCCAACCTCATCAGTGATGTCACAATGGCTTGATTGTCCTGTACTCCCCTCTGCCCTCCAACCCAGCCAGCAGATTAACCGTTCCCCTTAACTGTATCCATGACATCTTGTTTGTCTGTCTTGCCTGTTTAGACTGTAAGCTCTTTGGAGCAGGGACTGTTTTTTTACTCTTTGTGACTCTGTACAATGCTGTGTGCTTCTGGTAGTGCTATAGAAATAATTAATAGTAGTAGTAATTTAATAACTCTATGTAGCATATATAATTCTTTGTAACTTATTTAACTCTATACAAAATTCCATATAACAATATGTTGCCTGTAACCCACCTAGCACTCTAATTCTTGAGGATTTGGCGGGATTTAAGATTGCACATAACATAACATGGAATGAAGTGCACAGGTTCAGAAACCTTTTCAATACTTTGAACTCTGAGACAATTACACTGCCCCAGCATTGATGACTGTACTCACTCGGGTGTAATTAACTTTGCTTTCGGTACACATTAACTTGGAATCACACATTAACTTGGAATCACAATCACAATCCTCGATTTGAAGTCCTGGATCTTTAGACCCATTGCTAGACTATTTTGAAATGGCCTGTAGGTGGCAGCACAAGGTAAGTAACTGAAGCACTGCAAATGACAATAAGCCAACAATCAGACCTGTCTGGGAACAGGGTTTTTTGTGTTTTTTTAAATACATAATAAAAAAATATGTGCTATAAAAAAAATTAAGTTGTGGGATATAAAGAATAATTGGGGGGGGGGGGCATAATCAAAACTTTTAAATGTCCAAAAACCTGCCTAAGTCAGCACCTGGACATCCTAATAGCAAGGACATCCAAGTGCCGATAATCAAAACAAACTTTCTGGACGTTCAGCAGCGTTTCTAAGCACCTGTTTTTTTCTTAGGAGGCCTATAACTTTCTAAGTGGCCTCTTACAGAATTGCATTCTACTTGCAGGCGTCTACTTTTCAATTACTCCTTATTAAGGAGGAATGTGTGGCGCGGTGATTGGAGCTACAGCCTCAGCACCCTGGGGTTGTGGGTTCAAATTCCACGCTGCTTCCTGTGACCCTGGGCAAGTCACTTAATCCCCCCATTGCCCCAGGTACATTAGATAGATTGTGAGCCCACCAGGACAGACAGGGAAAATGCTTGAGTACCTCATTGTAAAAACCGCTTAGATAATCTTGATAGGCGGTATATAAATACCTAATAAACTTGAAACTTGATTAACAGCGCTGATTGGGCTTGTTATTCAATGACTGGAGATGCCTACCAACGTAACTGCCTCCAATAAAGGCGCCTATCGGTAGGTGCCATTTACCAAATTTCCCAGATATTGTCTGCTTCATATATTTGAAACTGGGTGGGCCTCAAGGACTGGCGTAAAGGACTGCGGGCACAGTACTGTTATCAGTGTACCAGTAGAAAGTTCCAGTGGGGGAAGGGGTGAAGGGGGCAGTCCATCCTAGGTGCCATGTTGGTGGTGGCTCCAGCACCCCTCCTCCTCTTCCCACTCCTCCCTTCGTGTGCGCCCTACTTCCCTTCCCCCGTACCTCTAGTTCAGGGGTAGGGAACTCTGGTCCTCGAGAGCCGTGTTCCAGTCGGATTTTCAGGATTTCCCCAATGAATATGCATGAGATCTATTTGCATGCCCTGCTTTCAATGCATATTCATTGGGGAAATCCTGAAAACCCGACTGGAATACAGCTCTCTAGGACCGGAGTTCCCTACCCCTGCTCTAGTTGTTCGCCTCCATGAGCAATAGCGTCATTGTTTTTCCTCATGACTACGTCAGCTCTCCCACCGACTTCACTTCTGGGTGCCGCGCACTGGAAGCGATGTCAGAGGGAGAGCCGCTGGGGGGGTCGCAAGGAGCACGTTGAAGTTGTTACTCATGGTGGTGAACAGCTAGAGGTGCGGGGGAAGGGAAGGGGGCACGCATGCGACATGGGGTATCGGAGAAGAACGAGGGAGGGAGGGGCACCACTGCCCCGGGCGCCTCTCATCCTCGCTACACCTCTGGAAGGTTCCACACCTATTTTCATGAAGGGATAAAAAGTGATATGAGTAATAGTAAACATTTGATTTTAAAAATGAGCAGTTTTATAGAAACGCTTTCTTATACGAGTATATTAGGTCTTGATATAGTAGCAACTATTATTATTTCCTGAAAAACTTGCTTTATACACTCCTGCCTCAATATTCGCGGGGGTTAGGGGCAGATGCAGCCCGCAAATTTTGAAAATTCGCGAATAACTTTTAGACCGGCTCTGACCCACCCCTGTCTCCCTCCCGCCTTCCCCCCGGCATCCCGGACCTTACCTGGTGGTCTAGCGGTCTTTCGGGGCAGAAGCAATCTTCCTACTCAAGAGACTAGGGGAACTCACGGCAGCCATTTTGTATGAGTGATCTGCACGGGACAGGAACATAGGAAGATTGCTCCTGCCCCGAAAGAACGCTAGACCACCAGGTAAGGTCCGGGGAGGTCCGGGAGGTGGGAGGGAGGTGGGGTGATTTCGGTTTTAGGAAATCACGAATAATCGAAATCGCGAGTCCTAGAAACTTGAATCGGGAGGGGGGAAGTGTAATGTCTTTGAGAAAGGTATAAATCTTGCCGCAAAGTTGTGTTCCTTCAGTATTCTAATCCATTACCAGTATGTTATTATTGCATATTTATCTTTTCATGAACAAGTAAATTACTTGTCATATTTCTTACATTTAATCTTATCAGTTCAGACTGTTAGCCTTTCTATTATAAACTTTCTTAATCTGCTAGTAGGTTAGAACATAATATTCATGCTACTCCGACACTGAATGGTCAAAAATGTGCATATATTCTTATGCATCAAATACATTGTAATGTCTGTTTTGGGGGGAATTAGCTACCCCTTGAGACTTATCAGTAGCCAACGTTGATACTTTCCTCCCTAAAAGGAATTTATTTTATTATGCATTGACATTTTGTTTGTGTATTGCAACTCTTCTAGGACTATAAGGATAAGTTGGAGATACTTTTTTTAAATAATATTCTATAATAATAGCAGGTGTAAATGGATATGCATCATTTTCAAATTCTGCACAGAATCCCCTAGATTTTATATAGGTAGCCCCCCCTTTACAAAACCATAGTGCGGGTTTTAGCGCTGGCCGTAACAGTAACAGCTCGGATGCTTATAGAATTCCTGCTACGGTTTTGTAAAAGGAGGCACCAATTAGTCACTTAATTGGTACTTGATTGAAATTGCCCACAGAACTCCTCTATGCACTATTCTAAGACTTGGCACCTAACTTTTTCCGAGCCTAACCCAAAAAAGAGCATGCCCATGCGAGGAGAATAGGCGGGTCATTGGTATTTCCAAAAGTTAGGTGCCAAGTTATAGAATAGTGTCGATCCATAGCTAAGTTTGGGCACCGGACGTACACCTGTTTCTATCAGGCGTAAGTCCAGCACCCAAAGTTAGACGCAATCTTTGTGCTATGCTAGTAATCTATAAAGGTCGGGCCCCCTTTGTAGAACAGGGGCAGAGCTCTGACCTTTTAGACTGACACGGTGACAAAATTCATCACCGTTCCCGTCCCCGCGGATAACCGCGGGAAATAATCCCATGTCATTTTCTAGTGTCTATTTCAACCTCGGTCCTTCTACACCAGCATTCTTCAAAGCAAAGCTTGCGGGTCAGTGGTTGTGGCCATTCATACTCTGATTCTTATGTGAGCCAAGGATAATGAAGCCATTGTGACATCACTGATGTGATTGTTTCTTAGGCACTGGTGGAATGAGGCATTATGACATCACAATATCTGCTCTGGATACCAGAGACTGTCATTCTCAACCTCAGTCCTTCTACACCAACATTCTTCAAAGCAAAGCTTGTGGGTCAGTGGTTGTGGCCATTCATACTCTGATTCTTCCCTCTCTCTTTAAAGAATGACATGAAGATGGTTTCCCGCGGTTATCCGTGGGGACGGGGACGGTGATGAATTTTGTCACTGTGTCATTCTCTATTTTCGGTGTCTAACTTTCAGCGCTGTATATAAATCCAAAAGGGTAAATCCAAAAGTAAAGGCAAACTATATTTAACGTCTTGAATAGAAGTAACTGTGAGCAATCGGACATATCACTTTTCCACATAGTCCCCATGAAAGACGACGCATTTGTTGTATTGTTCCACTAGCTTCTGCATTCCTGCAGAGAAGTTTTACGGCTGCTCCCAAAGCCAGGTGAGCCCCTCTTCCTTTACTTCATCACGCTTTGTCTTTTGCACCCGTGTCTGGTTGCTGGTGACGATTCTCTCCAGAATATTCAGATCTTCTTCATACTGTCCCAGGAACTGGGTTGCAATCTTCATATGCTGTTGCTTGTGTAAATCGGTAAGCCGTTTGGGAACCCATGGTGCGCAGACTTTCCTGTATCACAAGTCATCATGCATTTTGGCAAATTCAGGTCCATAGCTGACATCCAAATCTGTGGCCAGTTGAGACACCATTATCCACCGCTCTTCTCTAATCAAGGCATCCGCCCTGTCAATGCGCTCCTCTGTATGCGATGTTGATGGCCATCCAGAACGATCTTCATCGGTTACACCTGTTCATACCCACTCATAAGAACATAAGTATTGCCCCTGTCGGGGCAGAGGTCCATCGTGCCCGGCAGTCCGCTCACACGGCGGCCCCTCAGGTCCATGACCTGATAGTGCTTATACCCTAAAACTCTCATACGCTTTTTGCTTAATGACCTGTAGAGTAACCCTCTATCTGTACCCTGCAATCATAAACCTTTTGTTGATTCATGGTCCTATGTCCATATTGAGTCAATATTATATTATATAACATTAGTGACTTCTATTCCACTAGTACCTTGCAGTTCTAGGCGGATTACAAAAGAAGATAACTGGACATTTCCAGGAAAATTACAAATTAGGGTGCTTTTTACGTGGTTGAGACTTTGAAGGGAAATTTACAAGAGTGGGGACTGACATGGACATGTGTTATGATTTCTTGATAAATTTTTTGAATAACAGGGTTTTGATTTCTTTTCAAAATGATTTGAAGTCGGTCGTTGTTGTCAGCATGTTGGCGATGAGGTGATCAAGTTTCGCTGCTTGCGTTGCTAGTAGGTTGTCATAATATCCGATGGTGAATTTCCACAAGTTTCACTCCCTCTGCCTAAAGAAAGTGCACTACTGCACATTGTTCTACGATGGTGCAACCTTTCAATGGAGCATCCATGTTTCTGACCCTGTGGCTGCCAGATGACTAAAGGCCTAGCACTGCACTGTATGTGGACAAACTATCTGACAGGCAATGTATGAGTACGTATGTTGCATTTTGCTAGCTCTGTTCCGTTTATCTTAATTTAACAATTGCCTTTAATTTTTGATTCACCCTAGTAGAATTTCCCCCAATATGCATATATTGTTTTTTTTGTTAAGGTGGGAACTATCCCCATGCAGCTCAAAGGGAAACTTGATCTACAGCTTCCAAACCACACAGGAAATTTATGATGCAATTTATGTATTTATTTTAATTTTGAAAATGAATATTCCAAAATGGCAACCACGTAAAGCACAAAAAAAGAGCGGGATTTGTCCCAATCAGAATGATGCGCACAAATAAAGTGTCCTTCAACTCATCTGATGGTTCAAATGCCTTTATTCATCCAAAAGCTCATTAATTCATCCAATGACTCAATGATTCGACATGTACATGTTTCGGCCAAACCGGCCTATCTCAGGAGTCTTGAGAGTCTTCAGCAGGTGTATCAGATAACGTAATGCATGTACATGCAGACACCCTAATGGCGGCTGTCGGAACTTGTGGAACAGAGCTTGAGCCAGAAAACATACCAAACATTTTTTTCAACTGCTGAACATTTGGTATGTTTTCCGGCTTAAAGCTCTGTTCCACAAGTTCCGACAGCCGCCATTAGGGTGTCTGCATGTTCATGCATTACGTTATCTGATACACCTGCTGAAGACTCTCAAGACTCCTGAGATAGGCCGGTTTGGCCGAAACATGTACATGTCGAGACGTTGAGTCATTGGATGAATTAACGAGCTTTTGGATGAATAAAGGCATTTGAACCATCAGATGAGTTGAAGGACACTTTATTTGTGCCCATCATTCTGATTGGGACAATCCCACTTTTTTTTTGGGTATTCGAATCTGTGGTTTTATTTCCCCTGTTCTATTCTGTAACCACGTAAAGCAACCTGAGGTCATGCCACCATAGCCCTGGCACCACCCAGGGGACAGGTTTGTCCAAGCTTGTTTCTTGCACTTTCCCTACTGGTTGCTTCAGCAGGACCTCACAACCAGAAGCCAACATCTGGAGCTGCTAAACAGCAGCTTTATTTAACATAAACTCATGTGAAAAACCAAAATTCTCAAAACACCAATTCTCCCCTCACAGCTTTGGAGTTTCAGCTCTTAAAACTAGACATTGTAATTCGATTTAGCTTTACAGATTCCCCCCCCCCCCCCTTTTCCCCAACATTTTTAACTTAATTTGCATTAATGAAATAACCACCCTTAACCTCAGTTCCTCTTTTCTGTATCCTCTTTGCCTTTCCCCATAATACAGGTTTTTGCCCTAGCACTGCTCGGTTTAAACATCAGCCATCATTATACTCTTTAAAAGCAACAGGGCAGGCAGTCTGCAAAATCCAAGATGGTGATCAAAACAGCAGATCATCCAAAGTGAAGTATACAAGTAACTTTAATTGTTGCAGACACATAACACATAAAAAAGACCCCACATGTTGTGTTTTGACCACACTAGGGCTGCATCAGGTCAGGAGCTTGAGAAAACTATAAAATGATGCTAAAATGCGACCAGTAAAATCATACTATAAAGCCAGTGTACACATATAAAGAATTAACAAGGAACTAGCACTGTTCAGTTTAAACATCAGCCATCATTACACTCTTCTTCTGTCTATTAGGAACAACTGTACACCAGAGTACAGCAGTGTTCATCCCTTGGGAGCAGGAGTGTCGCAAACGCCAAATGCATCCTGTGCGACACACCCCAATGAATGCGCTTAAGGGTGGTTCCTCCCCCTCTTCTTCTCAGGCTCCAAGGAAAAGTGCGAAAGTACCTTACATAGCAGTCTGACATCTAACTTTAGTATCACAAGACTACCACTAGGGGTCCATCATTTTAAACCTGGGGTTGGCATGAGTAAGCTTGATGGAGATCACTCCTATACTATGATCCTTATACCATCGATCAGATTTCAGATTTTATTAAAATTTTATAAAAAAAAGTTTATAAAAAGTTTCTAAATGATTTATGGTGGAAATAAAATATTCTTTGAGACACATAAACAAAAGACATTAAGCTTGACATACTTTGGGGGAGGATAGAAGGGAGAACTACAATTTAGATAGGAAGGGGTCAGGAATTACCTAGAAATAATTGCTGTTTTGATTAGGCCTAGACTATGATTAAAAAGAGGGTTAGTCTACCTAAGTATTTTGTTATCTTTCGAATGCGTCAGTATAAAGGAAGCATTTGAGGGAGCCCTTAAATTTCTCCAGGGTAGATTCTTCTCTAAGGTAAAGTGGTAGATGGTTCCAGATTTGGGGAGTGGTGATCAAGAAAATTTCCGTACATCTTGTGTTTATTACCTTTAAAGAGGGGATGGATAAGAGGTGTTGATTTGTGGATCTGAGAGTCATCGGAATTGAGTATGGAATTATGAGATTATCCAGGAAGGCTAGTAATTCTGATTGTTGAATTTTAAAGGTTATGATGGCTATTTTATAGGGGATTATGTGAGGGATCGGTAACCAGTGAGTATTTTTATGTAGTGGTGTGACATGGTCGAATTTCATTCAGGTAGGCCTGGATAGGGGGTCTTGGGGAGGGCCAGAGGATAGTTGGAGCATGGCTTAAACACTTTGGTATTGATTTGCCTTTGGGCAGGGTTGGGGGAGGGTTGGAGGAGGTTTGTGGTCTTTGCTGGAGAGAGGGGACACTCCAGACAGAACATCTTTCTGACAGTGCAAGTCGCTTTAAAAAGAGGCCTGATTACTGGCCAGATACTTCCGGGTGAAAAATAAGACACCTTGTGAAGTTGATCACAATTTGTGCCATTCCTTTACCACAGGAGACACCAACTTGTGATACCACACTACTGTGAAATAGTGATTTCCATGGTGAACTCAGCAGTACTAAAATGAAATATTTTAGTCATTTCCTCCTTTGAGAATACATGTGTGTTACCAACCAATCATCCAGGAATGTCCTGAACCTCCCATGACCCTGGGATTGGGGTACTATTTTGAGGCCTTCGGTATGTTTATCATAATCACAAAAGTAAAATAAAACAGTTTCTTGATCATGTCTCTTTAGCTATAAACTACAATATTATTATTAAGACTTAGCCAAAAGGAAAGATTTATAAACTATAAAGAGTTTTACCTCATGAAAAATTGTCATTTCTTTAATAAGATATTAACTATTTTTTCTGAGGATCTCCAAGTAGCTACAGATCCAAAATGTGGCCCTGCAAATGGTTTGAATTTGAGACCACTGGTAAATATAGTAATCTAAAATGCACATATAGGGTGAAGATAGCGTGTAAATAATGAACACTCATCACGGATAAGTACATTCACCACACAAGGATGCCCAAAAGCACCAAAACCAACAACAGAAACTCATGTATGGATAACCATCACAGAAACTTTCTAATTCTGTACTACAGCTCATATATCATAGCTCATGAATTGTAACATCATTATCATTATAAAACTCATAAATCGTAGCTCGTGCATTGTAACATCTTTATGTATTGTAACACCATTACTGAAAGCTTGTCTATTGTAACATCATTATAAAAACTCATAAATTGTAGCTTATATTGTAATATCATAACTTGAAACTCTGAAGCTCATGTATTGTAACATCATTATAGTAGCTCATAAATTTCATGTAACACCAATACTGACCTTTTCTCCTTCTCAACCAACAGACACAAGAGAAGTTCACATTCCAACTTCGTTTCCCCCCCAGTGAGAGGTTGCAAACTGAAAAAACACCATGAATTCCTTCTCTCACACCAAGCAGCATCATGGGGTAAAGACCTAGAACAATTACTTTCGCCCTCTACTTATGAGGAATTTAAGAAACGTCTAAAAACACACCTGTTCCTAAAACATCTTGACAACTGATCCACTTATCTCTTTCCTCTCAATAGCGACCTACTGTCCTTTTGATCACTTTTCTCCTCAACAATGAATTTCCTGTCTAATTACTTCTCTTTCTTCTTCCCCTCTTGAAGTCAGTCAATTTGTACCTTTGCTTAATCTTTTGTAAACCGCATAGAACTTCATGGTATTGCGGTATATAAGCTGTTATTATTATTATTATTATTATTAATACTGAAATTCATTTGGAGTAACACCATTGCAGAAGCTCATGTGAACCGCTCTGAATTGACTATCCAATCATTAGTAGCAGTAAAGAATCTTTCAATAAACAAAACCCTTGCAAATGGCTGGATTTGGAGAAATGCGCTTTTTTTGTTGTTTTTTTTTCTAAAAATAGACTCTTCAGTGGAACTCAGCACTTCCATCATCACTGAACTTTGGCAAGATTGATTTTTCTATTCTCAATACAGGCAGTTACTAAAGGCAAAGTGGTGGTAAGCAATTATGGCATTCTGAAATAAAATGGCCAGTTGTGATCCGTTTAGCATTAGTTTATCTTTAGAGACCTTTTAATTTGAGGGTTTCTGCTGAACTCCAAAACAAGCACTTACCCTGCCGTTCTTTAATTGCTTTCATTAATCAGATAGTGTCAGACCTTTTAACCCAGTGGCATCATTTCTTGTCCAGTGTTTCTCTAGAAGTAAATGTCTTTTAGGCATTTGGCATTACATTACATAGCAGCCTCTAGAGTTCAGCCTATAAGCCCTAGAACTGCACTTAAATCTTCAAAGCTTATGCTGAGAAAATGTCATTTTGAGTTTTGTGGAAGGCGGCAGAGAGTAGGAGCTCAGGGCAGAAAGCAGGGCTGGAAGATCGTTGTGAGCAGGCAGGAGATACGGGGCAGAGCTGGAGAGTCGAAAAGACGTTTTCGACTCCAGCAGTCGCTTCATGGGTTGAGCGGCCAGCCCAGTCGAATCTGAAATTTTGGGTAGTGAATTGGGTCGCTGTCCAATTTGCATGCATTTCACCTCATTTGCATGCATGGATTCGAAGCGGATCGCAGGGGAGTTGAGTAAATCAGGCCGGATGGAAATTTGATAGTTAAGTGGTCACAAACCGATCGGTACACAATCAGTTTGCTTAGTGAATCTGGCCCTAAGTCTATTTCCTTCATTATCTTGAACGTTTCAATCATGTCCCCTCTCAGTCTCCTCTTTTCAAGGGCGAAGGAGCCATTATTAGGTGTTAATTACCAATTATCTGTGCTGATTAGCTTGTTAAACAATTAAGCTGCACGCACAGATCTGTGGGTCACGGAATAACAATATTCAGGACTAGATTCTCATACATTTGTGTCAAAAACTGATGGGCTGCTATCAATGCCTGAGCTAATCAGCGCTCATACACTGATCAGAAAGTAAGGCAACGAAAGTTCAGACCTGTTGGCAAATTTTGGCCTCAAATGTGGCACAACGAGGTCAGAGAATCGCTCAGAGTGATCATTTTAATATCAATAACTTCGTTATACTATATTTGCATGGCAGTATCGGAGACTGCTAGAAAACTCGGAAAAGACCTCGGTAAGCCATTTTGATAATCTGCCGCTAAAATACATGCACGCTAAACCGGCTGGAACTGGTTTGGCGAGCAAGTTAAAGGCAAATTTTAGTTTTGAGAATCTGCCCCTCAGTCTACTATCTCTCCTAAATTATCCGGCTTAAAAGCGATTGATTCTCATAATGTATGGCATTCAAGAAGGTCTTAGGGCCAGATTCACTAACCTGCCCGATCAGGCCCAATCCAGGCAGGCCCAATGAATTCAGGAAACTAAAATATGCAGATGGGGGTGATCGGAGGAACGCCCCCATCTGCCGGCATGGATTGCTTTTCTGCAATCCCCATGCATGCACAGACTATCTGTAGATGGTCTGCGCATGCCCGTCTGAGCTGCAATCTTTTTTTTTTACTTTAAATTTTATTATTAGTTTTTAGCCCTGCCAACCCGTGGTTTTAACCCTCTTTAAACCCACGGGTTAAAACCACGGGCTCGTAGGGTGGGGAAGGACAGGGAAGGGTAGGAGAGATTCAGGGAAGTCAGGACAGGAGAAAACCAGGGCGGTGATGTAGCGATTCAGGGCGAGCAGGTAGGAGAGGGCGGCGAGCAGGACAGAGAACAGGGCTTCCAGAGTCGGAAAGACGTTTTCGACTGGTCCCCAGCAGTCGCTTCTTCAGTTGATCGGCCAGCCCAGTCGGATGTGAAATTTTGTGTTGTGAATCGTGTCCCTGCCTACTTTGCATGCGTTTCACCTCATTTGCATGCACAGATCCGAAGCGGATCGCAGGAGAGGTTAGTGAATGGGGCCCAAGGGAAATCTGGTCGCAAAGGGGTCGCAAACCGATCGGTGCACGATCGGTTTGCTTTGTGAATCTAGCCCGTAGTCCCACAACAAAACATTGTCTGCACAAAGGTCAGATTTTTATAAAAGGGCCCTCCCACCCCAACCCTTTGAGCATCTAAATTGCCAAGTGTTTGCCACATGATGTAATCGGGCTGCAAAGTGATGCACAAATATACCCAAGTCTTCAGAAATGTTTTCAAATGATCCATGCAGGAAACAATGAACCTCTGGGGAAATCTCAGTAAACAGAGTTTCCTGGGTGGCAACAGCACACTATTTCTTGGCTTCCCTCTCGTTTTTGGCTTGTCTGCTCCTTTCCTTGACGTCAGAAGGCCATTTGCTATCTTGTGTTACCTTCCAAAACTTCCTAGCTGCTCCACACAAGTTATTCATTGACAGGACTTAACCACCGGCTCAGCATTAGGTAACATCAAATTATTTGAGATCTTGTCAACTTGGAAGCATTTATTTTGTTCACCTCACTAGACAAGTAGCGCTATACAGAGAATCGGGCTGGATCAGTCTGCGGAAAAGTCTCTTTTGCTTGCCTGATTCCACATGACAGCTCCCGGGGACCTGAATAGCCTCTGCGGTTGCTTTCAGAGGTTGTGCACTGAGCCAACAGCCTCGCATACCAGCAAGAGGGGGCTGAGAAGGGGGGATCTGAGAAAGGTAACAAATGCACATATCACCACTAGAGCTCTGAAGCCGAAAGGAAGTTTCAATCTTGCTATGCATTTATATTATTACAGATTTTGGTTCAATGAGAGTTACAAGCAACCTAAACTCGTCTGTGTTCGTGCAATTATCTGTATCAGCTTCAAGAAAGAGCATTTGATAAATATTAATGTGTCATTTTTTTAATTTGGGGGGTCATAATAAGGGTCGTAATACGATTTTAAGTTGGATCTCTTAATTGGGCTTTTTATTAAGTTAAATGAAGAGAGTAACATTGGGTAGAGAGTACTATTGGATGTGAAGGGGTGGGTGTGGAGAGGGATGGTTAAGGTTCAAATTCATATAGATAAGTGGGGGTTTAATGAAATTGAAAAAAAATTTTTTTTTAAATTTATTATGTATTTTAAATAATTGATGCATTATTGATGTCTTTTGATGCTGTATTTATTTGCAAGTTTTGTACCCTAAGGGCTGTAATGAGATTTTAAGTTAGATTTCTTTATTTATGAGAATATCATTGGGTAGAGAGTACTATTGGGTGGGAAGGGGTGGGTATAGAGAGGGAAGGTAAAGGTTCAAACTCATATAGACAAGTGGGGTTTATTGATATTGGAATTTGTCTTTTATTATGTTTATTAATAATTGATACATATTGATGTTTTTTTTGATGCTGTATTATTGTATTTGATGATATTTGTATCAATAAAAACTGTTTGAATCTTAATTTGGGGGGGCTGTAGCATTCTTAATTTCCATTTTAGTGGGATGATTGTAGAGAAGATACTAGTATGATACACTGTGATGTCCCAATCATAATTCAGATGATATTTACATGTGATTTTAGAAAAATTAGTGAGGGTAGAGGCATGCAGGTAAGAAGAACGACTGCATTATATATGTACAGTATTTATCAAGATTTATTTACTGCTTTTTTTGAAGGAATTCATTCAAGGTGGTGTACAGCGTTTAAAATGCTTGAGTTTTTGCGTCTACGTGCTTGCTAATGCAAACTGTCTACATGGCCGCTACCGTTTCTCATTTATTTATTTATTTTTCTAAGGCATTTTAAGCACAATGATGCAGTGTCTTATACCTCTCGTTTCAGAGCGACTGTGAACAAAAATGAAAGCAAGAGAAGCATCTGGCTCGGTCAAAAGACTTATTGAAAAGATGCCAAAGTGATTGCCAGGCACTGGAGACCTCAGGACAAGTGGTGGTAGCAGCAGGAGTGTACTTATAGGGGACTCAGAGGGGCAGCCGTGCCACTTTTGTTGCGATACTGAAGTATTTCACCTTCCTAGTGGCCTTCTGAGAACATCCCAAAGTTTTCTCTCAGATGACTCATTCCAGGATTCCATGATGGCGTCTCTCCTCCCTCCCACTTTTATTTACCCCTTTCCGGTTTTCGCACGTGTACTTTTGAAAAATAACTTGCAGACGTGAGACCTTTTCTTTTATATGACATCAGCAGATGACTTCGTTCATTTGTTCTTAACAGGTGGAGTATGGTGTTCACATTCTTTTTTATGAGAAAAAAAAAATAGGTTCCTTTTTGAAATATATATCCTTTAGCTGGGAGATACTGTGTCTGAAACTCTTACCATAAGGATTCTCTTTCAAGTCTGTGAGCTGTGAAATAGACTGGTGCTAAGTCATGCTTTTCTATTGGGATTAATTTTAAAACATGTTATATGCATTTTTATATGGTGTCATGTCAAAAGCGCGCCGGGACAAAGGCGCGCCCAGACAATTGAGCGCAGCGCGCGCCACCGCACCGCTCTAAATTACTGTTTTTAGCGCTCCGATGGGAGGGCGTGGGGGGGAACCCCCCCCCACTTTACTTAATAGACATCGCGCCGCGTTGTGGGGGCGTTGTGGGGAGTGGGGGGGGGTTGTAACCCCCCACATTTTACTGAAAACTTCACTTTTTCCCTGATTTTAGGGAAAAAGTTCAGTTTACAGTAAAATGTGGAATAGACATCGCGCCGCATTGTGGGGGCGTTGTGGGGGGTGTGGGGGATTGTAACCCCCCACATTTTACTGAAAACTTCACTTTTTCCCTGATTTTAGGGAAAAAGTTCAGTTTACAGTAAAATGTGGAATAGACATCGTGCCGCATTGTGGGGGCGTTGTGGGGGGTGTGGGGGGTTGTAACCCCCCACATTTTACTGAAAACTTCACTTTTTCCCTGATTTTAGGGAAAAAGTTCAGTTTACAGTAAAATGTGGAATAGACATCGTGCCGCATTGTGGGGGCGTTGTGGGGGGTGTGGGGGGTTGTAACCCCCCACATTTTACTGAAAACTTCACTTTTTCCCTGTTTTTAGGGAAAAAGTTCAGTTTACAGTAAAATGTGCAGGGTTACAACCAGTGTTCCCTCTAAGCGGGCGGGTGTTGTGAGCAAACTTTTTTCACCGTGAGCCAAAAATATCGGGCGCCAGCAAGTTATGAGCCAACTCGCCCGATTCTCCTCTCGCCGCCCTGCCATCTGCCGTACGCCTCTTCCGATTGTGCGCTGTGACGAGAAACGTGTGCGCTGCGATGTAATATTTTGTGCGCCAGCGCAGCTTAGCGGGAACACTGGTTCAAATGGTTTTATTTATTTCCCCAAATTTATTTTTGTTATACGCATTGAAAATATTTGATATTGCGTTTAAATCAAAATCTCAATAAACTTGAAACGAGTGCCCGTGAGATTGTGGGAGGGTTAAATACTCAAAACTTAGAAGTTTTTGCTACGCCAGCTTTCTGGTATCTTTACATACAGTGGCGTACCTAGCATATGTAACATCCGGGGCCCATCATTTTTTGGCACCCCCCCCATCTGTAAGAAAAACATGATTTTTAGTAACAAACCACACGTCACACATGAGTACCTAGGAAAAGGCAGCATCTTACATATTGCAGTGAGCAGTACATCAATACACCCATTGTAAAACTAAACAAGCCAGACCAGCACAGATCAATCCTACACCGTCAATCCTAACAGAAAACACACAGAACACAGAAAACACCTTCGCCTAGTAAGGAATATGTAATCACAAACTAACCCCTCCCTCTTTTACAAAACTGTAGTGTGGATTTTAGCTACGGAGGTAACAGCTCTGATGCTCATAAAATTCTGAGCATCAGAGCTGCTACCACCAAGGCTGGTGCTAAAAACGCTTCACAGTTTTGTAAAAGGGGGGATAAAATAAAAATACATAGACAAAGGTTAAATTGAACCAGCAAGAAGCTGGACTCTGCATACAATGCTTCACAGAAACAGTGACACATGTCTCCTAAAGCAATAAATAAATAGAAATTTTTTTCTACCTTTGTCTTCTGTGGTTTCTCCTTTCCTCATCTTCTTGTAACTCTCTTCCTTCCATCCACTGTCTGCCGTCTCTCTTCCCCTATATGGCATCTTCTCTCCTTCTGTGCCCCTTCCAGAAACTGTATGCCTCCCCCTTCCATCTCTCCTTTCACCCCATTGGTCTGGCATCTCTCTCCTCGCCTTCCCTCTCCCACACCTCTCCTCATAGTCTGGTATCTCCCCTTCCCTGATTCTCTGGCATCTCTCTCCTTTCCTTTTCTTCCATCTTTCGCTCCCCCTCCATGCTCTCACATCTCCCCCTTCCTTTTCCCTTAGACTGGCATACCTTCCTCCTACGCTCCAAGCCCTGGCATCTCCTTTAATTCCCTCCCTCATCTTCCTTCTCCCTCCAGCTGGGTACCGCAACACTCTTCCCTGCAGCTCTGCACTTCCCCACAATTGCCATGCTTCGGTTCCTCTTCTTCCTTCCTCCCCCCCCCCCCCCCCGCGGGACCCTGCGGCACCATCAACTCTTACTCCCTCTAATGTCGGCCCTGCAGCTCCAGACTTCCTCGCACCTTCTCCCCTCCCCCTTTGGATCGCTATTATTTTAAATGTTATAGCCGCGGAGCTGTATCCATCAGTGGAGATGTCTAACCTCGGCCTGCCCCGGAACTCTTACTGCAGCAGCCGCCCGTCTAGGCAGGAACAGGAAGTCACTGTTGCAGTAAGAGTTCCGGGGCAGGCCGAGGTTAGACATCTCCACTGATGGATACAGCTCCGCGGCTATAACATTTAAAATAATAGCGATCCAAAGGGGGAGGGGAGAAGGTGCGAGGAAGTCTGGAGCTGCAGGGCCGACATTAGAGGGAGTAAGAGTTGATGGTGCCGCAGGGTCCCGCGGGGGGGGAGGAAGGAAGGAAGAAGAGGAACCGAAGCATGGCAATTGTGGGGAAATTTGCGACGCGTGTGTGCGCTGTGAAGAGAAACTTGTGCGCTGCGATGTAATATTTTGTGCGTGAGCGCAGGCCAACGCAGCTTAGCGGGAACACTGGTTACAACCCCCCAAACCCCTCCCCCCATAACGCCGGTGCGATGTCTATTAAGTAAACTGGGGGGGTTCCCCAACAAAACCCCCCGTCGGAGCCCCTAAAAACTGTAATTTAGAGCGGCGCAGCGGCGTGCGCTGCGCTCAATTGTCGGTGCGCGCTTTTGTCTTTCGCGCCGTTGTCTATGAACCTTTTTACATTTCCGTAGTGAACTAATGAATGCAGCCTAGCTCTAGCGTGCTAGTCACAAATGTTTTAAGATATTACGGTATAAAGGCAGCATGAACAGCTTATTGACTGACTTGTATTCCTGCGACCATAGAAATATTTTTAGCAAACAGGATTTGTTAACGCTACTTTAAGGTATAGTGAAGTGGATAGTAAAGTCGGGTACGAGAATCAATCGCTTTTAAGCCGGATAATTTAGGAGAGATAGTAAACCGAGGGGCAGATTCTCAAAACTAAAATCTGCCTTTAACTTGCTCGCCAAACCGGTTCCAGCCGGTTTAGCGTGCATGTATTTTAGCGGCAGATTATCAAAATGGCTTACCGAGGTCTTTTCCGAGTTTCCTAGCAGTCTCCGATACTGCCATGCAAATGTAGTACAACGAGGTTATTGATATTAAAATGATTGTGGATAGTAAAGTCGGGTTCCTGATTTTGGTTAGTGAATCGCTGCCTTCCTACATTTGCATGCCATTTCCCCTCATTTGCATGCGCGGATCAGATCGGAGGATGATTGGCCACGAGGTTAGTGAATCGGGTTGGTACACGATCGGTGGTTTAGTGAATTCTAAGAGTCTCATTCGGATCCTGCCTCATAAGTTTCAGAAGCCTCAGAGTTTAGCATGATAAAAAAAATCCACAATTTAATGGATACCCAGGAAGTCTATCTGTAGCCGAATGTTGAATTTTGGAATGAAAAGATAAGTTCTGATAACAAAGAAAACTTATAGAATTGGAAATGTGTATTTCTTTGATTGTATAAGGCACAGATGTCAAACTGAAGGCCCGCGGTGCAAATCTGGCCCGTCTGGCTGTTTTATGCGGCCCGCAGTGCAATCGATGCATCGTTTTCATTGCCACCCCCGTTGTTATCTTCTGGCCAGCTTCCTCCTCCTCACTGCCGCAGTGCACAAAGCCGGGGGCAGCGGCTCCTAAGCCTATCCTGCGCCTGAACCGGAGACCTTCTTTCTGATGTCGCAACATCAGAGGGAAGGCTTTCGGATGAGATGCAGGATGCACAAGTAGCTGCCGCACGTGGCTTTGTGCACACTGCGGCAGTGAGGGAGAGTGAGCCGGCCAGAAGATAACACCAGGGGTGGCAATGAAAACGCACATCGCACCACGGGCAGCAGAAAATGGCCAGGCGGCAGCAGGCCAGAAGGTAAGACACCCGCCAGAGGGAGGCACCTAAATGAGGCACAGCATGGAGGGACGGAGATAAGAAAAGGTAGGGGGAATGATTTTATTTTCAATTTAGTGACTGAATTGTGTCAATTTTAAGAATTTACATCTGCTGTCTATATTTTGCACTGTTCCGGAAGAAATGCAATTGTTTCTTTCTCTCTGGGGGTTGTACTGCATGCAGAGTCTTGAATCTTAGGGTTCCTTTTTTATATATTAGTACAGTGTTCCCCCGGTCGTTCGCGGTCGGCGGTTTGCAGTCCCGGGTCATTCGTGTTATTTTCGGACCGTGAACCACCAACAAGGAGAGGGCAGCGGGAGAGGCAGGAGAGAGCAGCCAGAGCGCCACGAATGCAAGAAATCACTCGCGGTACGCTCCGACCACCTCTTCCTGCACTAAGTCAGGCCTTATCAAATCAGGAGTTGCTTTGACACACAGCTCCTGATTGGATAAGGCCCGACTTAGTGCAGGAAGAGATGGTTGGAGCGTACCGCGAGTGATTTCCTGAACTTGCGGCGCTCCGGCTGCTCTCCTGCTGCCCTCTCCCGCTGCCCTCTTCAGGATCCCCCATGAAAAACCGTATTCGCGATTTTTCGAGATTCACGGGAGTTCCTGGAATGGAACCCCCGCGAATATCGGAGGAGTACTGTACTTTTAGTTTTTGGTCCCGTATTTGCTTAGGGGTTATCTGTGTTCTGGTAGGAATGAATGTTGAGAAGCATACAGTGTGCTTTGTGTAGTTTAATTTTGTGGTCAACCATTATGTGTTGTTAATAAGATTATATTGTGTGTATATGTGGAAAATGAATGGAAAAAATAGTGTTACAATTACAGTACCCCCGATATTTGCGGGGGTTTCATTCCAGGATCCCCCGCGAATCTCATAAAAACGCAGATACGGATTTTCATGGGGGAGCCTGAAGAGGGCAGCGGGAGAGGACAGCAGGAGAGCAGCCAGAGCACCGCTAGTGCAGGAAATCACTCGTGGTATGCTCCGACCGCCTCTTCCTGCACTAAGTCGGGCCTTATCCAATCAGGAGTTGCATGTCAAAGCAGCTCCTAATTGGATAAGACCCGACTTAGTGCAGGAAGAGGCGGTCAGCGCGTACCGCGAGTGATTTCCTGCATTTGCGGCGCTCCGGCTGCTCTCTCCTTTCTCTCCCGCTGCCCTCTACTTGTCGGCGGTTCACAGTCAGAAAACACCGAGAATGATAGGGACCGCGAACCGCCGACGCAAATGACCGGGGGAACACTGTAGTACTATTATGGGGATGGGGTCTGGGGTGGAGATTGGGCAGAGTCTGGCCCACGACTTAGCCTGTGTTTTGGATTTTGGCCCCTTAATGTGATAGAGTTTGACACCCCTGGTATATGGAATTGATTTATTTATTTATATACTACTTATAGCCTAAGTGGTTTAGCATTTTCCCCTGTCTGTCCTGGTGGGTTACAGGGAGCAGTGTGGGATTTGAACCCACAAGCTCAGGGGGCTAAGGCTATAGCTCTAACCACTGTGCCATACACTCCCCCATTACTAATGAAATAATGTTTGTATATTTTTAAATCTTTTTAATCACAGAACTCTTATAATAATTCAAATATATATTAAATATATAGTGAAGACCCTCAACCAAATAAACAGGTGAATCAACACCTCATTGGTTGCCGCCCTTTTGTTTTACATAAAATTTGCTATCTATGTAAAAATATATAAATATTTCACTTATCTGAATTTCACGGTGGCATATGCTGTTTCGGCAACCTCACTGATAAAGTCAAACATAAATGTGAGTGATTTCTTAATGTGAATAAAGCTGCGGTCCTGTTTCGACTAACCGCCTTCTTTAGGCATCCAGTGGTTTGCAATAACAAAGTAAAAACACACAATAATGGATGTTCTCAAAGTTCAGGAAGTCGACTTTTTCCACATGGAAGCAGTGCGAGATACTCTAGCTGCCACGTAGGACCCCTGTAGAAAGCGATTAGTCGAAACACGGACCGTGTTGGGTCTGCAACTCTCATTGCATATGTGGATTGCCATGTTGAGAACTGTTGATTGCATCATTCAGAGCGAGATACTCTAGCTGCCACGTAGGACCCCTGAAGAAGGCGATTAGTCAAAACACGGACCGTGTTGGGTCTGCAACCTTCATTGCCTATGTGGATTGCCATGTTGAGAACTGTTGATTGCATCATTCAGAGCGAGATACTCTAGCTGCCACGTAGGACCCCTGTAGAAAGCGATTAGTCGAAACACGGACCGTGTTGGGTCTGCAACCCTCATTGCCTATGTGGATTGCCATGTTGAGAACTGTTGATTGCATCATTCAGAGCGAGATACTCTAGCTGCCACGTAGGACCCCTGTAGAAACCGATTAGTCGAAACACGGACCGTGTTGGGTCTGCAACCCTCATTGCCTATGTGGATTGCCATGTTGAGAACTGTTGATTGCATCATTCAGAGCGAGATACTCTAGCTGCCACGTAGGACCCCTGAAGAAGGCGATTAGTCAAAACACGGACCGTGTTGGGTCTGCAACCTTCATTGCATATGTGGATTTCATTGTTGGGAACTGTTGATTGCATCATTCAGAGCGAGATACTCTAGCTGCCACAAAGGACCCCTGAAGAAGGCGATTAGTCAAAACACGGACCGTGTTGGGTCTGCAACCTTCATTGCATATGTGGATTTCATTGTTGGGAACTGTTGATTGCATCATTCAGAGCGAGATACTCTAGCTGCCACAAAGGACCCCTGAAGAAGGCGATTAGTCAAAACACGGACCGTGTTGGGTCTGCAACCTTCATTGCATATGTGGATTTCATTGTTGGGAACTGTTGATTGCATCATTCAGAGCGAGATACTCTAGCTGCCACGTAGGACCCCTGAAGAAGGCGATTAGTCAAAACACGGACCGTGTTGGGTCTGCAACCTTCATTGCATATGTGGATTTCATTGTTGGGAACTGTTGATTGCATCATTCAGAGCGAGATACTCTAGCTGCCACAAAGGACCCCTGAAGAAGGCGATTAGTCAAAACACGGACCGTGTTGGGTCTGCAACCTTCATTGCATATGTGGATTTCATTGTTGGGAACTGTTGATTGCATCATTCAGAGCAAGATACTCTAGCTGCCACAAAGGACCCCTGAAGAAGGCGGTTAGTCGAAACACGGACCGTGTTGGGTCCGCAACCTTCATTGCATATGTGGATTTCATTGTTGAGAACTGTTGATTGCATCGTTTATTGACTGAATTAATACCTGAATCCTGAACATCAGGCTCCACAGTTACTCTTTTGCTTTTGGTCTCACCGTTTCACTGTGGAACCTTTGGGCTTCTCGCTTGCTTGTGACCAGAATAGCTCACAGGAGCGATGCAGAGGCATTATTATATTCTCTGTTGTATTCTCCATCCCAGTGTATCGCAAACTGTGTGCCTCCTGAGATTTGAGGTGTGCCGCAAGGCGCTGGGGAGGAGAAGAGGCGCTGGCTGACTGCCTACAGGACGTGCTTCCGAGAGGGACGTCCTGCGGGCAGTCAGCCGGCGCCAGCGCCTCTCCTTCTCCGCGCGTGTCTTCCCTGCCAGCACCCTCCAGTGGCGGTTCAGGGCCCATCTGGAGAGCTGCGCATGCATCAATGTCAATGTGATGTCATCGCTTCAACGGCACACTTCTGGGTGCCTCGAGCCATGGCTACTACGTTTACTGTGCTCGACAAAGTTTGCAGGACCCTGCTTTATCCGTTTCCTAATAATCCCTAACATTCTGTTTGCTTTTATTTTTGGGCTGTTTCCACACCCTGAGCAGAAGACACCTAAATCCGCAAATGTCACCTAAATCCTTTTCCTGGGTGGCGACTCCTAGTGTCGAACCTAGCATCATGTCATTATAATTTGGGGTTATTCTTTCCAAGGTGCCTCACTTTGCTCTTGTCCGCATTCAGTTTCGTCTGCCATTTGGATGCCCACTCGTACCAGCCTTCCAAGGTCCTCCTGCAATTTCTCACTTGCCAATTTCCCCGTCCTTCAGCTGCTGTTGCTTTCCCAGGCTCACAGTGGTAACGCAGGCGAGAAGCACGTCATGACGGAGAGAAACTGAGACGCATGTGGAGGACAATAACGGCCTTGTGGGAAGAGGTGAAATGTGTGCAGCTGATCCCATGGGAAATGCTGCAGCCCATTCACACTGGGTTCAGAAAGGATGTGCTTTCAAAACCCCAATCTTTAATCCTTCCCTTTCACTGCAAAAGCGACTTAAAGCATTTCAGCACGGACTAGTTCTCTGCATTAATTGGCTGGGTATAGTACAGTAGGTTTTGTAACAGTAAAACATTAACAGATAGTGCATGGAACAATTTGTGGTACATATTTCTATAATACATATCTGCATACCGGTACTAACAAAAACAAAATTTTAATGTGTAAAAAAGTTTCTCTCATTCTGTGCTTATGGATAATAAATAGAAATAAAACAAACTACGAGTACTATTTATCATTTCTATAGCACTGAAAGGCATACGCAGTGCTGTACATTTAACATACAATAGATGGTCCCTGCTCAGAAGAGCTTACAATCTAATTTGGACAGAGGAAAAAAAAATAAGATGATTCCTTTTTTATTAGACTAACAATACATTTTTTGATTGGCTTTCACAACATATAAGAGGTGAAAAGGACCTTAACCGTTTTAAAAATAATCTCAAAACCTTTCTTTTTAGAGATACTTTTAATCTATAAACGCAACTTATACAGGGCAGCAGACATAAGAACATAAGAAGTTGCCTCCGCTGGGTCAGACCCGAGGTCCATCGTGCCCAGCAGTCCGCACCCATGGCGGCCCATCAGGCCCATGACCTGTAATGTGATCCTTCTCTAATCCCTTTTTATCCTTCTATCCATACTCTGTCTAAAACCTATCCCTACCTCTATCTGTATCCTTCAATCCCCCTATCGTTCAGGAATTTATCCAATCCTTCCTTGAATCCCCTTAGTGTACTTTGTCCTATCACAACCTCCGGAAGCACATTCCAGGTGTCCACCACCCTCTGCGTAAAAAAGAACTTCCTAGCATTGGTTCTAAAATTGTCCCCTTTCAGCTTCTCTGAGTGCCCCCTTGTGCTTGTGGTTCCCAATAATCTGAAGAATCTGTCTTTTTCCACCCTCTCTATGCCCTTCATGATCTTGAAAGTCTCTATCATGTCTCTTCTGAGTCTCCTCTTTTCAAGGGAGAAGAGCCCCAGCCTTCCCAACCTGTCTGCATATGAAAGGTTCTCCATACCTTTTATCATTTTCATCGCTCTTCTCTGGACCCTTTCAAGTATCGCCATGTCCTTCTTGAGGTACAGTGACCAATACTGGACACAGTACTCCAGATGTGGGCGAACCATCGCACGATACAGCGGCATGATGACTTCCTTCGTCCTGGTTGTAATGCCCTTCTTAATAATACCCAACATTCTGTTTGCTTTCTTGGAGGCTGCTGCACATTGTGCCGTTGGTTTCATTGTAGTATCTACCAGCACACCCAAGTCTTTTTCAAGGTTACTGTCCCCTAGCACTGACACCCCCCCCCCCATTTTGTAGCTGAACATCGGGGTTTTTTTCCCTAAAAAAAAAAAATACTATTTTACCCCTCCTCACGTTCTTTCCATTTATGTTTCTTTTTTTCTTCTTTAAAGTATTAATTTTGTAACTTTATCCCTTTATTCCTCACGTATTCAATTTTGTCTGTATGTTTGTTTGTCTAACCCATTATAACTAAATTTTAAATTATATCTTAAATTGTAAGTGTATTTTATACTTTACTGTAACTCGCTTAGCAAATTATGGATAAGCGATTTATCAAATTTAAATAAACTTGAACTTGAACTTGTAACATCTCCTTCTTCAGATCAGATCAGAAGAAGAAGGTGTTGCCTTTGAAAGCTAATCAAAAATTACATAATATTAGCATTTATGGATCGCTAATATGCTCCAGAAGGAGTTCAATGTGATTTACAAATTAGAAGAGCCTGACCATATCCAGGGATTATGTTATTTCATAAGGGTTCATGACACAGATAATTTGGTGTGTGTTCGTGTAGGCGTATGCTTATGATATATGATTTGGAGAAAAGATTGGCTATATCTGGCATTGTAGTTTTGATAAGAACATAAAAATAGCCTTACTGGGTCAGACCAATGGTCCAGCAAGCCCAGTAGCCCGTTCTCACGATGGCCAATCCAAATCACTAGTACCTGGCTAAAACCCAACGAGTAGCAACGTTCCAGCATCTCAAAGAATAGCATGATTCCGGAACCCCAAATAGTAGCAACATTCTATGCGGAATCCTCATAGAGTAGCAACATTCCATGCTACCCATCCAGGTCAAACAGTGGCTTCCCCCATGTCTTTCTCAATAACAGACTATGGACTTTTCCTCCAGGAAATTGTCCAAACCTTTCTTAAAACCAGCTACGCTATCTGCTCTTACCACAACCTCTGGCAATGCATTCCAGAGCTTAACTGTTCTCTGAGTGAAAAAATATTTCCTCCTGTTTGTTTTTTTTTTAAAGTATTTTCCTGTAACTTTATTGAGTGTCCCCTAGTCTTTGTAATTATTGATGGAGTGAAAAATCGATCCACAGGTTCTGGTATGCGTATGCACTAAATGAGTCCAATAAAAAGCCGATGCCTAGCCGATCTAGCTGACTAGCATAGGCCCCCTTTTATCAAGCTGCATTATGGTTTTTTTTGTTGTCGGCCGCTGCGGTAAAATCGCCGACACTCATAGAATTCCTATGAGTGTCGGAGCTTGTACTGCATCGACCGGCAATTTATTTAAAAAAAAACCCTAACCTGGCTTGATAAAAGGAGGCCTTCATTTTTCAATTAGGCTTAATTGGCGCTGATAATTGAAAAGCATCATTAAAAGGTAATTAAAAAAACAAATTTTTTAAAAAAATTAACGATCTGATAAGCACCTAACTTTGTAGGTGCCTACCACATCGAGGTAAACATCTATAGCGCACCTACCAGAAAGAAGGCATGGTTAGGAGCAGATTCTGGGTGAATTTTGGGTGTGGCTTGACTTAGGCTGCCCTCATTTAGGCACGAAAACCCTGGCATACATGGGAGTTCGCCTAAGGTTGACCATCTACTGGGCTCCTAAGACCTCTCAGGCGCCACGAGGCACCGTCCTATAAACGGCGCCTAACAGCTGACAGCTGCGCTCGACAGTTTAATCATAGCTTGTTTTCTTTGTTTTAAGTAATAGGATTGAGGCTGTGTGTAAAGGTCTTTCAAGATCTGGTAATTTTCAGGTTTAATATCGTTCATGACTATAACATAACATAACATCGTACTTATAAACCGCATAACCGCAAGTTCAATGTGGCGAACAAAAGATTAAAAATAACATAACCTCAGGATGATTTCAATTAGTTCGCTAAATATTTTGAAAAAAAAGATGAGTTTTCAATTGAGTTCTAAAGTGCTAGTAAGAGCAAGTACTATGCAGCGGTGGCCTAAATTCCCTGTCATAGAAAGCAGCCTGAAATGCCAGTGTATGTTCCAAGGATTTCTTGCTCTTACAACCTTGAGCAGACGGAAAATTAAACAATGCTTGTGATTCTCTCCTATGTTTATGGAATGCTATGAGAAATCTATCGGATTGAAGCTGTGTGGCAATAATATGGTATTATGTGTTTGTATTGTTTGACTTATGAATGTGATGTTGTTACCCGCATAGATTTTGGATATGCAGGATATAAATGTTTAAATCCTATATAATAAAACGCTAGCCACGCATGCGCACTCCTGCCTGCGTGCTTCCGTGATCCGTAGGTCCGTGGCAGGCAGGAGAGCGGATGCGCGGTTTAGGGCCCACACTGGAGCGCTGTAGCCGACCCAGGATCGTGGGAGGATGCGCCGCACAAAGTGCTGCACACGTACTGGAGGGGGAGGGACATACCGGTTCTGCACATACCGGCACAAACCTCCCTCCAGCGTTGGCAGCCGCAGCACGCTAAACAGGCTGCTTCGGGCTTTCTCCTGCAGTTGAGTCCCTCTGCCGCGTCACTGATGACGTCATCAATGGCGCGACAGAGGGACTCAACGGCAGAAAAAAGCCACGAAGCAGCCTGTTTAGCGTGCTGCGGCTGCCAACGCTGGAGGGAGGTTTGATATTAAAGTCATCTTGCTGGGAGGGTTGCAGAGTTAGTGGGGGTTGGGCTGGGAGGGGAGAGAAGTGTCTGCCTCGGGTGCTTCAGGCAGCAGCAGCGTTTACAATTTGCTGCTGTTGCTGGCTTCAGGCCTTCCTCTCTGGCCGGTCCTGCCTACTTCCTGTTTTCATGAAGACAGGACCGGCCAGAGAGAAAGACCTGAAGCCAGCAACAGCAATGAATTGTGAATGTTGCTGCTGCTCAATGAAGTAGTTAAATGAGGAAAGGGAGCAGAGGGGGAGAGAATGGCTTGGAGGGAAGGAGGAAGGTATGCCAGACCAAGGGAAAAGGAAGGAGGAGATGGAGAGAGGCCATATGGAACAGAGAGAGAGAGGGCAGACACTGGATGGAAAGAAAAGTGAGGGGCAAGACAGAGGGTGAACAGTAGATGGAAGGGGTAGAGAGAGGGAGACACACTGAATGGAAGTGTGGAGGACAGGGGGAGCAGACATTGGAAGGAAGTGGGGAGGAGAAAGAAAAAAGGCCACATGCAGGATTGATGGAAGAGGATAGAGTTAGAAATAAAGATAGACAGACAGGGGGCCAGGGAAAGACACAGACAGAAAGAATGACAGCGTCCAAGGAGAGAGAGACAAATTAAAAAAAAACAAAAAAAAAACAGACAGACAGACATCTACTCTAGCACCCGTTAATGTAACGGGCTAAAACACTAGTAAATAAAATAAAAACAGTGCCTATAGGTTAGGCAGCATTTATAGAATCAGGGCCTCAGTGTTTGGTAATCTGCAAGCAATTTGTCTCAGCATTTGCTGGGAAGATGAATTCTTTGCTGCACAGTTGTTTGTTTTGGGGGGTTTTGGGGGGGGAGGGGTGGGGGGGAGGTTTAATAAAAGAAAAAAAAAGGTGACATGACAGAAAATTTAGCCCTAACTCATAATGGATCGGTATGCATGTATTCATTTTCATCGTCTTTTTTACATACTTGAAGACTCATAAGACTCCTGAGGCAGGCTGAGTAGGCCGAAACATGTGCATGTCGGGTCGCTGAATCATTATATGAATTTGGGATGAATAAAGGCATTTGGATTTATCAGACGTGTTGAAAGACACTTTTTTGTTGTGCACCATTCTGATTGGGACAATTCCACCTTTTTCTGGGTATTAATTTTAAAACTGGGAAATACATGTTTGATACAGTTCAAGAGAGTAAGAATAAAGACAGCAATCTACAAAATTAAACCAGTGAATTTTCACCTTTGATGCCAGTAAGGAAGACATAATGTCTAACTGGGTCAGTTGCAGGGAAGCAGATGTAATTCCATCAGCTGGCTTCAAAACAAAGCTAAGTGATTCTCACTAATGAAAGGGAGGGTTTTTCACCCCCCTGCCATGTGTGTTCTAACAGACTCCTGTTGTACTATCAATTACTTGCCCACCAGTGGGAATTATCGAACAGACAAAGATCTTTAAGAAGCAGGATCTGCTTTTATGAAATGTAGGCCTTACGTAGGGAGGGTCATTTTCCTAGCCATTTTTACAAGTAGAGCAGTACTTTGTGGTACATTTCAGGTTTGGGATTTCGATTGAGCTCATGTCTTTTCAATAATAGCTGAACATAAGATGCAAACAGGTACAGAAGGCGTTATTAGTGGAAATGGACTTTATAAAAATGACCTCACTATTTGTGGATAAAGTTAATTGCATATAGCCTATGGTGCTCATTTTCAAAATGTCCAAGTGCCAATTTTTGAAGCTTACTTTATAGACATCTTGCTAGGCTTTTTGGGACAGATTCTGTAATTGGTTGCCTAACAAAATAGACACCTAAAGTTAGTCACCTATTTTATGTCAATCACACTTAGGCATCCATTACAGAATCGGGCCTAACTAAAATTTAGGCGCATAAAATGTAGGCCAGGGTTTTAAAAGCCTAATCCAGGGGTGCCCAATATGTTGATCGCGATCGACTGGTAGATCGGGAAGGCAACAAGAGTCGATCGCGGAGCCCATTCCGGGCTCCGTGATAGACTCGTGTTACCATCCCCATCTACCAGGTCGATCAGCCTTCCTCTCCCCAACGTCCCCCACCGCCGCCCCAAGCTCTCCCTGCAGAAGCGGCAGTCTGACCAGCATTCCGCTCCCCAACGTCAATTCTGACGTCGGAGAGGAAGTTCTTGGCCAGCCAATCACTGCCTGGCTGGCCTGGAACTTCCTCTCCGACGTCAGAATTGACTTTGGGGAGCAGAATGCTGGTCGGTCTGATGCTTCTGCAGGGAGAGTTTGGGGCGGCAGTGGCTTGGGGGCCTGTTCCCCGATGGCGGCGGCAAACCTAGTGGCTTGGGAGAGGGCAGGGAGAAAGAAAGAAAGGGGGCAGGCAAGGAGACAGAAAGAAGGGAAACAGAAAGAAAGGGGGAACAGGGAGACAGAAAGAAAGAAGGGGCAAGGAGAAAGAAAGAAAAAGTTGGGGGAGAGAATGAGATCTGGATTAGAGGAAGCATACAGGAGGCTGAAAGAAGGGAAGAAATATTGGATGCACAGTCAGAAGAATAAAATGCAACCAGAGACTGACGAAATTACCAGACAACAAAGGTAGGAAAAATGATTTTATTTTCAATTTAGTGATCAAAATGTGTCCGTTTTGAGAATTTATATCTGCTGTCTATATTTTGCACTATGGCTCCCTTTTACTAAACCGCAATAGTGTTTTTTTAGCGCAGGGAGCCTATGAGCGTTGAGAGCAGCGCGGGGCATTCAGCACAGCTCCCTGCCTAAAAACTGCTATCGCGGTTTAGTAAAAAGGGAGGGGGTATATTTGTCTATTTTTGTATGGTTGTTACTGAGGTGATATTGCATAGAGTCATCTGCCTTGACCTTTTTGGGAAAACCCCAGAATATGGATGATAATTAACATTTTCTCTGCCTTTCAGTGTGCTTTGAGTTTTTTATTTTATTTTATTGTTGGTGGATCATTTTGACTTGGTCATTTTAAAAGTAGCTTGCAAGCCCAAAAAGTGTGGGCATCCCTGGTCTAATCTAATCTATGATTTGTGAGTCGCTCTATGCCTAAATAGGTTCATGGTGACGTACGATTCAAGTAATTGGCAAAAGATAGAAGAAATGGGTGAGAGGAGATCTAGCAAGGAGAGGAGGGAGGGGTGAAGTCCTTTACAGGGACGTATTGAGATATTCAAAGTACAATTTACAATGGAGAGAGTCTGAGAGTTAGAACAAGCAACTGATTGTCAATGGAATATATTGCGTCAAAATTTGAGATAACAGGGTTCCATTTTGATGGTTGTCAGGAGGCTGTGCCAGGTCTTTGCACCGATGTAGGTGATAAGTGTGCTAAATATGCGCTTGAATTTTATTCCTTTTTAGGAGATGGGAGGATCAGAAGATTCTTGATGTTTCTGGCTGAATTGGTCAAAGAATTGGTGAAGAGGTTTATGAGAGGTTCAGCTGAGCTTGCATAAAGGATGTGATACATTTTGAATTTAATGCGTGCAGTGATTGGCAGCCAGCGAAGTCTGTTGAAATAGGGCGATATGGAGTCAAATTTTTTCAGTCTGAAGATTAGGCGTATTGTCGTTATAGGCACCTTAGTACTTTAGAACAGTGGTTTCCGACCCTGTCCTGGAAGAAACCTGCTGAAACAGGTTTTCAGGATAGCCCTAATGAATAATAATAATAATAACAGTTTATATACCGCAATACCGTTAAGTTCTATGCGGTTTACAAAAGATTATTGGGGTACAAGTTGAGTTGACGTACAAGTTGAATTAACTTAAGGGATGTGGGGAACAATTGGGAGAAAGGGCAAGAGAGGGGAAAGAGGGAAGTGGGTCAGCTGTCTAGGTCTTTCGGGAATAGGTGGGTTTTGAGGTGTTTCCTGAATATCTCATAAGTGGTGGGCAATAGGAGTTGTTCTAGGTCTTTACCCCATAGAGCAGCCTGATGTGAGAGAAGATGCTCATGGTGTTTTTTTAGTTTGCATCCTCTAACTGGGGGAGAAACGAAGTGCGAGTGGGAGCTTCTCTAGTGTTTGTTGGCTGAGAAGGAGAATAGGTCAGTGATGTATTTAGGGATTAGACCGTAGAAAACTTTAAAACAGAGGCAGGCGAACTTAAACTTTACACGAGCTTCCATGAATATGCATGGGGCAGATCTGCATGCCTGTCACCTCCATTATATGCAAATCTCTCTCATGCATATTCAACCCGACTGGCTGGTAGACCTCCAGGACAGGGTTGGGATCCACTGCTTTAGAGAATTTCTAGACCTGCCACTTCAAAGTTAAAATATGAATAAAACAAACAAGAAAAGGAACTCTATAAAATGATAGGATAGACACACACACTAGAGCAGCGATGAGCAACTCCGGTCCTCAAGGGCGGGTTTTCAGGATTTCCCCAATGAATATGCATGAGATCTCTTTGCATGCACTGCTTTCAATGCATATTCATTGGGGAAATCCTGAAAACCCGACTGGATTCTGGCCCTCGAGGACTGGAGTCGCCCACCCCTCTACTAGAGCAGCACCCCCCCCCCCCTGAAGCCAATCTTTTTTTTTGTTTTGTTATATCTGTTTTACTTCTATTTATTATCTTTAGAATTTCCTGAAACTGAAATTTATTTCTTTAGAAGAGAAATTATTGGAAGAAAAATCATTAGGGTGGTCATTTTTCAGCTCTCTTGACTTATACTTTTAAAGATGAGCTTCGTTTAATGTTTGCCAAGAACCCATTTCAGTTATGCATAGAGATCTTTCGAGCTCACCCAGACAAAGAGAATATTTTATTGAAAGCTTAGAAAGCCGTACTGCATTCAAGTTTTGCCTGGTCAACCAGTTAAGCTGTTTGTAGTCTGCATTCCTGGGATACTTTAGCATTGCAATTAATATATTCAAGCTCATTGCCATAACATTGGATTCCACAGCATTCCAGGAACTGTGTCCTTTGAATGTCCTCTGTCGAATGAATGACATTAGAGATCAGTCTGGAAATGTAACGTCTCATTGAAGGATATTAAGAATGTGGTGACTCTTGGAGATTGTGGTCAACAGATTGGAATAAGCAGCTAAAGAAGAGCTGCAGCCTCAGCACCCTAAGGTTGTGGGTTCAAACCCACGCTGTTCCTTGTGACCCTGGGCAAGTAAGTCACGCAATCCTCCATTGCCTCAGGTATATTAGACAGATTATGAGCCCACCGGGACAGAGAGGTAAAAATGCTTAAGTACCTGAATAAATCCTTGTAAACCATTCGGAGCTCCCCTGGGAGACCGGTATAGAAAATTGAATGAATGAATAGATAATATATGTAATGTTAATTGTACTGCACTGCATGACTTTTTAAAGCTGTTTGCAGCTAATAAATAGTTATACAGATACTGTGTGCTGAAACCAATAGCTGTAAAATTCACCCCTTTAGGGAGGTGAGGAGTGGCCTACTGGTAGAGCTGCTGTCTCTGTACCCTGAGGTTGTGGGACTGAATCCTAGCGCTGCTCCCTGTGACCCTGGGCTAGTCACCTAATCCTCCATTGCTCCATTCCTCCACTTTGAATGTGTAACCACAAAAAGGTGGTATACAAGTCTTATTCCCATTAAACAATATGCCTCTGAAATGCTGTTATGGTAATAGAACTTGTGGTTATGCTCAGACATGTGCTGTATATAAAACATCTGTTATTATTGGACTCTTTACAGATCGTGGCACAACAGAAAGCAAAATATTCAGATTATTCCAGAAAATGGTTTCCACACCGCTAATCCCACATAACCACAGAGCAAACTGCTGACTCAAAATATCAGCTATGCATCATCTCTTTAGCCTGGTCTTGGGACAAAAGGATCTCTCTCGTGCTGGGGATTTGTTTTCCTTAGATGACGCTGAGATTGAAGACAGCTTGTCTGAAGCTCTGGAGCAAATCAGGCTCATTTCTTCAGCTTCAGTAAGTTAGAAACTGACTGAATGCTGTTCTCCTGATTGTCTCACAATAACAAGGCGGTTCCAAGTAATCATCAATAGCTTGACATTGTTGGTTAACTCATTACATATGTAGATCAAGCAACACTGGCTAGTACCTGGATAGGAAGAAGGCATTGACAAACTTCTGTAGTTTTCTGCCCAGAAAGGATCATAGACCTCATGGTTAGGTTAGAGCAGGGGTGTCAAAGTCCCTCCTTGAGGGCCGCAATCCAATTGGGTTTTCAGGATTTCCCCAATGAATATGCATGAGATCTATTTGCATGCATTGCTTTCAATGCATATTCATTGGGGAAGTCCTGAGAACCCGATTGGCCCAGAGTTGCCCATATCTGTACTAACTGCTAATTATCATTAGCAATAACCAGTTTAGTGCCGCTGAAAATTAATGCATAGCACTGAACAAGTGATATAACCAGTCAGCAGGTGCTTCTGCCTGGTTCAATCATTTTGAATATCAACTAGAACATTTTTGAAGGACAATTATATTCCTCGATTATCATTTTTATAAGCTACAGAAATGTTGTGACCTCTAGATATAATTCTTCAGATTACTGCAACCATCTTACAAAAATATTCCACCTCTCAGTGCCTCTGTTTTAATGGCAGGATTACGAAACCAATGACAATGACCAGGCCGTGGTAGAAATCTGTATCACTCGAATCACCACTGCCATCCGAGAGACAGAGACAATAGAGAAGCATGGCAGAGCACTGGTGGCTCTCTGGGAATCCTGTCTGGAGCAGAACCTAAGAGCAGCTGGAAGAGAGGAGGACACGCCCCATGCAAAGATTGCATCAGATATCATGAGCTGCATCGTACAGGTAAGGCACTAGTCTAGCAGGAAATCTGAGAGATTGAGATTATAGGCTCCTTTTACTAAGGTGTGTTGGCCTACATTTCCGGCACCTACTTTTGCCATAAGATGGCCGCTAACAAGGGAGAATTCGGGCCTTGATGCATACGATATTCATACAGATGAAGTGCTGAAACAAAAACAAGCTGCATCCAAAATAGTGAGTCTTATTTGGCACACAGGATGATTATTACACAGGTAGATCAGGTTAGCAGAAAAACAGCTGCATAGTGCCAAGGTCATCTGAGTAGATAGTGGTACTAGATTGTAAAATACTGCTGAATATTTGGACATAACTTGGGCAGTGTGAGTAAGTCGCAAGATAGCTGGCGGTATATAAAAATAAAGTTATTATTACTACTACTATTAATTATTTCTATAGCACTATCAGATGTACACAGCGCTGTACAGAGTCACAAAGAAGACAGTCCCTGCTCGAAAGAGCTTACAATCTAAACAGACAAGACAGACAAACAGGATGTCATGGATACAGTTAAGGGGAGCGGTTAATCTGCTAGCTGGGTTGGAGGGTAGAGGGAGTACAGGACAATCAAGCCATTGTGACATCACTGATAAGGTTGGCTCTTAGGCATTGGTGGAATGAGGCATTATGATGTCACAATCTCAGCTCTGCTTCCCAAAGACTGAAACTCTTCACACTTACTACTACTATGAACTATAGCGCTACCAGACGCACGCAGCGCTGTACAGAGTCACAAAGAAGACAGTACCTGCTCGAAAGAGCTTACAATCTAAACAGACAAGACAGACAAACAGGATGTCATGGATACAGTTAAGGGAAAAGGTTAATCTGCTGGCTGGGTTGGAAGGCAGAGGGGAGTACAGGACAATCAAGCCATTGTGACATCACTGATGAGGTTGGCTCTTTTGGTGGAATGAGGCATTATGGCATCACAATCTCAGCTTTGCTTCCCAAAGACTGAAACTCTTCACACTACAACTATTACTATGAATTATTTCTATAGCGCTACCAGACGCACGCAGCCTGTACAGAGTCACAAAGAAGACAGTCCCTGCTCGAAAGAGCTTACAATCTAAACAGACAAGACAGACAAACAGAATGACATGGATACAGTTAAGGGGAATGGTTAATCTGATGGCTGGGTTGGAGGGCAGTGGGGAGTAGGGTTATGGAGACACTCCTATCTGGTTAACTCAGGTTGAATACTGACCCCCATATATACTGTACGGTGGAATATGCCAGTGTTCATTGTTTTCAAATATTATTTTCCATGAAATGAATGATGCAGATCAGGAACTCCATTTCCTAATAAAGTTTTTGCTTTTGGGACCAAACCATAAATGATTTTTAATGTTGTCATAAAGAATTTGCCTATAAGTCACCATATGGTGTGTCTAGCTACCTTTCCTTTCTGACTCACCTCACCTGCTTCTGGTCGCACCCACACGGGGCAAATCTATATCTTGGCACCAAGATGTAGGCACAGAAATAGGGTGCACTTAGTGCCAATTCTTCAGAAGCTTTAGGGTGCAGGTAGGCCATTATAGAATGCTAGTATACCAAAATATAGGCATACCCATTTACAACAGGTCAATGGGTGGCATAAGTCGACATGCAATGCATACAAGTGATAGTATTCTATAAGATACACACATTTCTTGTCAACAAACCCATAGCCTGCCCATTCTCCATCCACACGCATGCCCCCACCCCCCCTTGCAGTAATGCACTAACCTCAGGATTCTATAAAGGTCATCCAAATTTGGGCATGATCCCAATATATGTGTATAACTTAGGGGTTCTTTTATTAAGGCCCACTAACCGATTTAAACTGCGCTAACTGATTTAGCGCTTGCTAACGATTAGCACGCGCTAAATGCTAAGGCGCCTATAGAATATAATGGGCGCCTTAGCATTTAGCGCACGTTAATCATTAGCATGCGCTAAATCGATTAGTGCGCGCGAAATCGGTTAGCCCGCCTTAGTAAAAGGACCCCTTAATGAGTTAATGAGCCAATTATATTCAGTAATCGGATGCTAAGAATAACCTATTGATGTTAATTGGCACAAGTTAGGATTTGCATGCGCCTCTGCTAGAGAGCTATTCTATAACCCTGAGCATCTAAATCCCGTAGCATGTGATACAAAGGGGGTGTGGCCTTGGGAGGGGCTTGGGTAAGTTAGGGCATTCTGAAAATTTGGGCACTAAGTTATATAATGCCACTATTTAGGTGCCCAAATGCCATGACTTGGATGCCAGCATGTACATCAGGTTTCAGCTGGCCTAGCTGCTAGCCCCATATTTGGGGTGGGATCAGTACTACATGCTATTCTGTAAAGGTCACTTAGGGCTCCTGTTACTAAGGGGCGCTAGCGTTTTTTAGCGCACGCAGCAGATTAGCGCGTGCTAACCCCGCGCTACGCGGTTAGAACTAACACCAGCTTAATGCTGGCATTGGCATCTAGCGCGCGCGTGGCATTGTGGCGCACGCTATTCCACGCGTTAAAGCCCTAACGCAGCTTAGTAAAAGGAGCCCTTAGTTATTGTGCAGTTAAGGTCTGAATTACACTTTTGTCTTATTGCCTTAACTAATTGCTGTTGGAGTTTTTCTAGTGTTATCTATTTTCTTTATCAAGTGTAAACTTGTAATATTTGAAAATTGCATAAATAAATTTTAAAAAAATAATAATAATAATAAAGGTCTGCAGTTTATTATTGTCAGATAATCATCTAATTTCTTCTTATATAGTCTTTAAAAAAAAAAAAAAAAGTTAAGGAGTGGCTTTTGGAAAATGTTTGAGATTAGAATAATATTTGTAGATCAGATGGGATATATTATTTTTGTATGTACTATGATTTTATATTACCTGCTCTGGATATGGTGGGATATAAAACCATAGATCTATACAAGACGTAGGCAAAATTTATTGTGACAAAATAATTTATATGCAAACCCTTTTACCAATCAAGGAACCCGACACGGTCCGTGTTTCGGACAAACCTTCGTCAGGGATCCATGGTAAAAAAGGAAAATAAAAAGTCACAAAAAATGTAGAGTAGCAGCAAGATTTTGGCGACGTCGGGGCTCACTCAATGCAAACAGCCGTCGTCGCCAAAATCTTGCTGCTACTGTACATTTTTTGTGACTTTTTATTTTCCTTTTTTACCATGGACTCCTGACGAAGGTTTGTCCGAAACACGGACCATGTCGGGTCCCTTGATTGGTAAAAGGGTTTGCATATAAATTATTTTGTCAAAATAAATTTTGCCTACGTCTTGTACAGATCTGCAGTTTTGTTTTGTTTGCTCTTGGTTGGTTGTTTACTACAGTTTAGGTTGGGAGTGGGACCACCCTCCCCTCCTTGTTTTGGGATATAAAACCATAGCATAGCATAGCAAAACATTTTCTTTCTGTGTCTAAAAGGGAGATTTTGCGTAGTTCCAGCTGGCAGCATCTGGGCAGGAGGGATAGGGGATCACTGCTGCCTGCTCTGTTTTATGATTACTCTGATCCTGGTTGTATGTTCCTTTGCAGTTGCTAATAAAGATAATTTGAAAAAAAGAAGAAATCCTATGGGCATAAGTGGGATAGGTAATGGAGTGGTATAGAGGGGGGTGGGCCTGAGCCTGGGGACAATTTTTTTTTTTTCATTTTATTGGCAGAGAAGGGACCTAGCCTATTTTCTGTCATCCCCCCCAAACCCCTTTTACAAATCCGTACTTGCGGCTACCACTGCGGTAACTGCCCTGAAGCCCATAGAGATTGAAACGGCTACGGGGCTTTTTCCATGCGGCAGCCACTAGCATGGCTTTGTAAAAGGGGAGGGGGATTTGTTTTTCATACTTGTCTTTGTTACCTTAAAAAAAAATTTTTGCCAACAACAGATGAAACAAGATAAAGCAATAAAAATAAAAAATATATAAACATTGCAGGTAACTGTAAAAGAAAGAGATATGTTTCTAACCAAGTAAAAATGTATGGATTTTTCTCTAATTTCTGGATTTCAAATAATATGCAACAGAGAGTTTTATATGTTTCCAGGCAAATCGTCCAAGTAACATTCGTCATGGAGTTGAACAGCATTAATGAGCCGGAGGCTGATTTTCCTGGAATTTACTGATTCACACTACTCGATGCGTCCATTTCTATCATTTTATGCTATACTGGAACACTTTCAAAAATGTATATTTGTTACATGTTTCCAATAAACTTTACAGATTTCACATCCTTAGTTAAAAATTACAGAACAGGATAGATCATTCCGGTATTTTCTGAGTTCGGCTAATCCTTGTTTGATCCATTGCAGTGCATGCCAGTTGCCAAATTTATAAAAACTTTGCATTTTAGTACTGTCCTTTGAAGGCTTCCATCCTCAAAATAATAAATATTTACTAGCTCAATGGGTCCATTAGAGATCTTTCTCACGCAGTGTTTGCTGTTGTTTTTCCAGAACTATGACCGACCTTTTATCATGACTCTCGCGGTCCCCATTGCAGTGAAATTTCTCCAGAGGGGGGACAAGGCACTATGTCGAAATATGTCAAGTTATTTGTCCCTGGCAGCAATTGCCAAAGCAGATTTGCTGGGTGATCACATGGAAGTTATCGTGACCAGTGTACTCCAAGGTACAGTGTTTTTATCTGTGGCACCGACTATGCATAGAAAGCCATATGCATGCGGCACTGCGTAGCACAAATATACCTTGTGATTTCTACCTTACTCTGTTTTCTTTTTAAGATGAATGCTGTATTTTAGATTCTTGGTAATTCATTCAATTTTTCTCTGGCAAAGAAGAAAGTGGGAGTCATGGCAGCAAAGTAAAATTGTTGAGCTCTTTTATCGTGAGTGGAGAAACCATGGGCTGATTCTGTATAGGATGCTGGTCTCGGGGACTGCCTAAGAAGCATCTGAGAATCTTGTACCAGTGTCCTATACAGAATCACATCTCTCTTAAAAAAACAGATGGCTTACCCCCTGATTCTCTAACTGGCGCACGTCTCCAGTGCCGGTTACAGAATCGTGCATCAAATGTTAAAAGTAGGCACAGCCGGCTGATCTGATCGTGGAAAGGGAATCCCCGATCAGATCAGAAGCCCGAAGCCGCGTGGGAAAATACCCCTTCTGGGATCAGCTGGGATCAGCTGCTCCAACATGTCCCCCTGAAATCGGTAGGAGGGATGCCCAATCCCTCCTGCCACTGACCCTCCAGAACAGCCGACACCCCTCCAAATCTGAGAATAGCAGGAGGGATGACTACTCCTTCCTGCTTCTGGCCCCTTCAATCCTCTGAACCCTCCCATTGAAGTCTGGCAGGAGGGATGCCCACTCCCTCCTGTCGATACCTTCCTGGAACCCCCAACACCCTTCCAGAACACCCAGCACATCCCCCCCGAACCTCATGACCTCCCCTATATCCCCCAAACCGCCAGACCCCCATCATGGCACCCTCAAACCTCCAGACTCCCACCCTTTTCTTTGTTAAGGATGCTGTGGGAGGTTGCAATATTGATAAAGGCCACAAGATGCCACTATTTTCTGGTATAATAACAGGACATATTGCCACCTTCAGTACACTACTGTAATGTACCTGAACTGACAAATGGATACCACAAGGGTATTAATATAACAGATATCTCATTTTGTCTTATAATATGAAATAAACCCTAACGCTGGCTTTTACAAAGCTGCGGTAGGGATTTCTACCACAGGCCAGTGAGGTAAATGCTCCGACGCTCATAGAATTCCTATGAACTTCGGAGCATTTACCTCGCTGGCCTGCACCAGAAACCTCTACCATGGCTTTGTAATAGAGAATGACACGGTGACAAAATTCATCACCGTCCCCGTCCCCGCGGATAACCGCGGGAAACCATCTTCTTGTCATTCTGTAAGGAGAGAGGAAAGAATCAGAGTATAATTGGGCACAACCACCGCAAGCTTTGCTTTGAAGAATGCTGGTGTAGAAGGACTGAGGTTGAAACAGACACTACAGAATGACAGTCTCTGGTATCCAGAGCAGATATTGTGATGTCATAATGCCTCATTCCACCAGTGCCTAAGAGCCAATCACATCAGTGATGTCACAATGGCTTCATTATCCTTGGCTCACATAAGCACAGCCATTGACCCGCAAGCTTTGCTTTGAAGAATGCTGGTGTAGAAGGACTGATGTTGAAATAGACACTAGAAAATGACATGGGATTATTTCCCGCGGTTATCCGCGGGGACGGGAACGGTGATGAATTTTGTCACTGTGTCATTCTCTACTTTGTAACAGGAGCCCTAAGGTATTTGAAGTGCAGTTTGAATGAATGTAAGAAGCATAGGAGATTGTAAAAATATTTATTGTACAATTTTACAAAAATATTCTTGTTAAAATAATTACAAAGTTTAATTTACAGAATCATACAACCATATATGTTCAAAATTGTACTACATGACAAGAAGCAATTGCATTTCTGTTTAAATATTAACATTCATAGCTCATCGCTTAATTGAACAACGCAATATTTTAGAGTACTGGACATATCCTACTGAAATGAGTAATAAACAGTAAACATTATTTGTGTCACTTTTACATTTCAAAAACAACATTCACATTAAAGATTATTAATGAAGCCAGGAGAAACCTAACAAAATGAATGTATACAGTACCTAGCTGCACCAGTAGCTCACTTGAAAAACCTTGATAAATATATTATGGTAGTGGTCCAGTAGTCTGTTTATCTTAACATTTGTTTTCTGAAATCTAGCAGTAAGTGAACAATCTGCTTGAACCTAGAAGCCTAGTTCTACAAAAGAAAATGGCTCCAGCCCTTGCAGCTTCTTTGTACCGTGATTTACATATTTTCAATTGTCATGACAGCCTAAGCAAGCATGCCTTGCAACAAAGAACAGGGAGTAATGTAAGTGATACAAGAATAGGGGAAGAATAACATTGTGGGAGGAGAAAAACTGGACAGTTTACGAGGGGATGCTGAAAAGGTTTCCAGCCCATTCAAGAAGAGAATGGCGTGGATATGGTTCAATCAGTGATCTGAAACAATGCGAAAACATAGGGCTGCTTTTACTAAGGTGCGCTAGCGTTTTTAGCCCACGCTGGAAATTACCGCGCGCTGCGCTTCTAGAACTAACGCCAGCTCAATGCTGGCGTTAAGGTCTAGCGCGGGGGGCAATGTAGCGTGCACAATTCCACGCGTTAAAGCCCTAGCGCACCTTAGTAAAAGGAGCCCATAGAATTTTGTTTCTGCAAATTGACACTTAACGAAATAAGATAACACTCTTTTCAGCAACAGTGACAAAATAGCGCTCAGAATTTAGGAAGTTGGTTGGTTGGGCTGAGAACCTTTCGGCATCCCCTCGTAGTTGTCTGCACACGCAAGCTAATAGAATTTAGGTTTTCAGTTGAAGCCCAAAGGGAGAAGTGAGGGGGCCTTTTGAACATCAGATGCTTGCTGGAAGCAAAGAGGGAGAATGTCTGGAAAGAAGTGGCCTAAGAAGAACAGAATATTGGTGATCAAGATCAGAAAGATCCAGACCATTTATTCATTTATAATTACAAACCAGGACACATAAAAAGTTGAGTTAACAAAAAAATAAATAAATAAAATTTAATCAAGGACATGGAATAAAGTGAAGTTGCAAATATCATAAGAATATAAGAACATAAGAATTGTCATACTGGGACAGACCAAAGGACCATCAGTATCCTATTTCCAACAGTGGCTAATACAGGTCCCAAACACCTATCTAGATCCCAAGTAGCAAAACTGAGTAATTATGTACCGTAAACATAATCAGGAAAGTATCTCAGGAACGTTACAGAGAGGGGAAAAAAATGAAAGATTTGTATCTCATCAATATAAGAGTGGTAATGCCAGTGGGCTAACTGAAGAACCTGGTCACTGGGGACTGTGGCAGTTGGATACTAATGGACTTGATATTTTATGAAATTTAAATTACTTTCCCTATATTAAAATGCATTTAAGAAGTATTTGAAGCAGTGATTTTAGTTTGTTTCTTCTTAATTGTTTAGATGTACTAACAGCCTGACTCTGCACTGAGGTAACTGCTGGTTTGTATATGGCTAGAGATGAGACAGAGCTAGGCAAAGGATTGTTTTCATTTGCTTATTTACTAAAAAGGGAAGACAGAGCATCCCAATAGTGAGATTTCAATAGCGGCCATAGTAGCCCAGGTTTCCTTAAATACAGAGCAGGCTGATTTTAAAGATTGCAAATTATCCATTCCAACTGCTGAGCAAATTGTAAATAGACATGACAAACATTGTTTGAAATGTCTGTATGCAAATGCCAGAAGCCTAAGAGACAAAATGGGAGAGTTGGAATATATTGCAGTAAATGAAAAGATAGATACAATAGGCATCTCTGAGACCTGGTGGAAGGAAGATAACCAATGGAACACTGTCATACCAGGGTTCAAGCTATATCGTAGTGATAGGGTAGTTTGAATCAGATACGTTGAAACCCTCAATTCAATGTGCGATGGCAGCTAAGGAAGCAAATAGAATGTTAGGAATTATCAAGAAAGGAATGAAAAACAAGGATGTTATAATGCCCTTGTATCACTCTATGGTACGGCTGTACCTCAAATAGTATGTGCAATTCTGGTCGCCTTATCTCAGAAAAGATTTAGCGAAATTAGAAAAGGTACAGAGAAAAGCGATAATGGTAAAAGGGATGGGGCGACTTCCCTAAGAGGAAAGGCTAAAGCGGCTAGGTCTCTTCTGTTTGAAGAAGAGATGGTTCAGGGGGGATATGATAGAGGTCTAAAAAATAATAAGTGGAGTGGAAAGGGTAGAGGCAAATCACTTGTTCACTATTTCCAAAAATACTAGGATTAGGGGGCATGCGATGAAGCTACTAAGTAGTAGATTTAAAACAAACCAGAGAAAATATTTCTTCAGGCAACATGTAATTACCGTATTTTCACGTAGATAACGCGCACCCATGTAAAACGCGCACACGGGTATAGCACGCGAAAAACACAAATTTATGTACAGAAATTTTTATATACCGCGCACACCCGTATACCGTGCATGCTGCCCGACTCTCTTTTCGCCCGCCCCGACTCTCCTCTGGCCACCCCGACTCTCCTTTCGCCCGCCCCGACTCTCCTCTCCCCCTTGAAGTCCTGTCCCCACCCTGAAAGCCTGATGACCCCCCCGACGTCCGATTCACCCCCCCCCCGGGGTTGGAGGGAGGGGGGTTTGCGTCGAGGGCAGGAGGGCCTGGGATCCCTCCTGCCCGTAATGTAGTGCGGGGTGGGGGTAGGGGGTCGCCGTGGCCAGGAGGGTTTGGGCTCCCTCCTGGCCCGAACAACTAGCGGGGGGGGGGGTCGCCAGGGCCAGGAGGACTTGGGCTCCCTCCTGACCTGATATTGTCGGGGAGTTGGGGAATCAGCGGGGCAAGAGGGCTTGGGCTCCCTTTTGCCCCGATCGTGTCGGGGAGTTGGGGGGGCAAGAGGGCTTGAGCTCCCTCTTGCCCCGATCATGTCTGGGATGCCGCGGTTGGCTGGGGCAAGAGGGCTTGAGTTCCCTCTTGCCCCGATCGTGTCGGGTGTCGGGACCGCCAAGAGGAAGCAGCAGGACACCGGTAGGAGCTTCTACATGATGGGGTGGGGTCGGGAGGCTGTGGGGGTGCGAGCGGTCCTTCGGGGTGGGGGTGCGGGTGCGTGCGAGCGGTCCTTCGGGGTGGGGGTGCGAGCGGTCCTGCGGGGGGGGGGGTGAATCGGACGTCAGGGGGGGAACTATGTAAAAAAAATTTGTACAACGCGCTCACGCGTATAACGTGCAAGGGTATGCGCGGTACGTAAAAACCACGTATAACGCGCGCGTTATATGCGAGAAAATACGGTAAACTCTGAAATTCATTGCCGGAGAATGTGCTGAAATCAGTTAGCTTAGCAGGGTTTTAAAAAGGTTTGGATAATTTCTTAAAAGAGAAGTAGTCCATAGGCCATTATTGAGAAGGCTTGGGGAAATCCACTGCGTATTCCTAGGATAAGCAGCATAAACTCTGTTTTATTACTTGGGATCTAGCTAGGTACTTGGGACCTGGATTGACCACTGTTGGAAACAGGATACTGGGCTTGATGGACCTTTGGTCTGTCTCAGTATGACAACGTTCTTATGTTATAGTGTTCTTTTCTTCTGTTTTACTCCCTTTATAAATAGAGCTCCCAAGGGAATGCATCTCTGTGGACACTACAAATATTATATTTAATTCATGGGCTAATACATTTAGTAGTGAGGTGGAGAAAGTCTAGTTAAACCTGGCACATTTCCAGAGGATCCATAAGTGTAAGAAGAAAAGAATAAGGACTGAAGGTCAGATCTCTTAGAAATACAGGGATTTCTTGATAGGGTAAATATAGGAAGAACTATGCATGAACTTTATGAGAAACATTCGAGAAGGAAATTTTGCAGGGTAAATATATGGAGAACTGTGCATGAACTGAATGAGAAACATTTGAGAAGGAAAATTTGCTAGGAAAACAAGAGAGCCAATGGTGTCAATAGCAGTCAAAGGATCTAGCAACTGAGAAACAGCTGTGAGTAGCTACAGTATATGAGTAGTCATGAGCAACCAATGAAAAGGCATGAGCTAAATCTAAATAAATATGGACAGGACAAATTTACTGGGAACGTCCCGAGTCAGACTGGAAAGAATTGACAGCGTTAGAAAGGAGAAGAACATCTAGGGCTCCTATTACTAAGCTGTGTAAGGGCATTAACGCGCGGAATGCATTGAGCTGGCGTTAGTTCTAGCTGTGCAGCGCGGGTTTAGCGCACGCTAAAATGCTGCGTGCGCTAAAAACGCTATCGCAGCTTAGTAAAAGGAGCCCCTAAAGCAATGGTTCTCAACCCTGTCCTAGTGGACCACCAGGCCAGTCGAGTTTTCAGGATAGTCCTAATGAATATGCATGGAGCAGATTTGCATGCACTTCTATTATATGCAGATCTCTCTCATGCATATTCATTAGGGCTATCCTGAAAACCCGACTGGCCTGGTGGTCCTGCAGGAGAGGATTGGGAACCGCTGCCCTAGAGAACATAAGAATCGCCATACTGCAGGGGTGTCCAATGTCGGTCCTCGAGGGCCGCAATCCAGTCGGGTTTTCAGGATTTCCCCAATGAATATGTATTGAAAGCAGTGCATGCAAATAGATCTCATGCATATTCATTGGGGAAATCCTGAAAACCCGACTGGATTGCGGCCCTCGAGGACAGACATTGGACACCCCTGCCATACTGGGACAGACCAAAGGTCCATCAAGCCCAGTATCCTGTTTCCAACAGTGGCCAACTCTGCTCCAAGTATCTAGCTAGATGTAGAACATGTCTGAAGACCTTAGAACAGTGGTATTCACTCTCGATCCTTAAGGGCCACCAACAGGTCCGGTTTTCAGAATATCCTTAATGAATGCATGTGACAGAGATGTGCGTGCAAATTGTTCCTGCTTTATAACAACATAGGTTCATTGATAAATCCTTATTACACTTTCATCTGCATGTGGGAATGCCCTCGGCTACATCAGGCATGGATTCTAAATTGTATACATATTCTGCAGTAGCTCAAACAACCTGCAACTAATTTAACCAAAACCAAAAACTATGCCAAACTAGCCCTTAAGCTTTCCAACCCTTCACTATAGATGTGACGTTGCTTTCATAAATTCTGATGTCTAAAGGAAGTTCCCAAAGGCACTATGTACCTTAAGAACCCTGCTTCTGTGAAAACCATTGACTTTTATATTTTAATAAATATATGTGGCTCCCCCATGTGGCTGGATTTCTGTAATTCCCCACCCAACAATGTTCCCCCGATTATTGCAAGAATTGCTGCCTGATGTTTGTGTTTTGATCTCTTCTTTGGTGAGAACCGTATCCCAGACGTTGAAGCCTGTTATTTTTCCAGAAAAGGCTATTGATTCATCAAAACCACCTCCAACGCAGCAGCCATTCTTTTCTTGGCCAATCTGCAAAATGCCTTTGCCGGAGATGACGTGGCTCTTAGCCATCTCTGTTGAGGTTGCCCGAGACTCTCCATTCACCCAGATTGATGCCGTGCCATCTTCGGAGCTCCACGTACTGCACAGTGGAGTCCACTGTCCGGGGGATATCACATTTTCAGCCACCAACTTGTTTTCACTACTGCCCACCACAAGCACTGCACTCTGCTGGCTGAAGTGCAGCTGAATTTCAGTGGGGCTTTGCTTGGTTCCATAGGAGAAGACAATGGTTTTCTTGAGAGCTTCGGTCACTTTGACCCAAGCACAAATCGTAAAGAAGCGCAGAGTCATTTCTGCTGAAGGATGGATGCTTGCAAAAATTCGGGCAGATCTCATTGGGAACAAGAGTGCCATTTCACACCCTGTACAAGTAATGCAATAGAAATAGAAACCTGTTAGAAAAATAAGAATACATTTTTTTTGCAAAATACAAAGCTTTATGCAGGCATATTTGGGAAATCCCATAACTGTAATATTTACTGTTTAAAAAAAAAAAAAAAAAAAAATTCCTGTAGAACAATTATACAATTAGCCCATTCCAATAGAAGTCGGGAAAATAAAGTAGTTTATCAACTTGATAGGGGGACTTGTATACTGCCCTTTTGTGACTTTGGCATTTCAAAGCTGACAAACAAGTAGAGAATGACACGGGGACAAATTTTTCCCCGTCCCCGCGGAAACTCATTTTCCCATCCCGGCAAGTTCTTTTCCTTTCCCTGCCCTATTCCTGCAAGCTCTGTCCATATCTTCACAAGCCTCAAACACTTTCAAATCCTAAGTAGCAACATTCTAGAGCTCAGATTGTGATGTCATAAGGGCTCATTCCACCAATGCCTAAGCTCTGTCCTCATCTGCACAAGCCTCAAACACTTTCAAATCCTAAGTAGCAACATTCTAGAGCTCAGATTGTGATGTCATAAGGGCTCATTCCACCAATGCCTAAGCTCCGTCCTCATCTGCACAAGCCTCAAACACCTTAAAATCATAAGTGCTTGAGGCTTGTGCAGTTAAGGCAGAGCTTACAGGAATGGGACAGGGACAGCGACAAAACTCGTGGGGACGGGATGGGGAAATTGAGTTCTTGTGGGGACGGGGACAAATTTGTCCCCATGTCATTCTCTAATTCAAAGCAGTGGGCACTGGAGGATTAAATGACTTGCCCAGGGTCACAAGGAGCAGCACCGGGATTTGATTTCGCTGTAAAAGAGCAAAAAGAAATCCTTCTAGGGATGTGCATCCCTTTCTCACAACACAGTATCGTGTCCTGTTGTTTCAGCTGACTTTCTAAATGGTGACATTTCTTTTAAGCAGAGTCGTCACCTGACTCGAAGGTCATTAAGAGCAACTGGGTTAAGTCTGTTTTTCAAGTTGTGTCAATCCAATTTGAGATTTTCTTGGTTTTGAAAATCTTGAAAACAAATCATTTTGAAAGAAAAATTCTTTTCGTTATGATCGATGTCCAAGTAATCAGCCTGTCCATGAGAAAGCACAGACTTAAGGAAAGACATTACAGTTTCTATATCTCCGTAGGGGATCACTTCAGGTCTGGGCTTATGTTATACAGTAATAGTATGGTATTTTTCAAATCTGGTCCTAGTTAGCCAAAATCTACAAGCTGACCTGGTTCTTAGGTCAAATTTATGCAAGCCTGCATCATGCACATTTATTGTAGGTATGTGAAAGTCCAGACTTGTTTGAGAATCACTCTGTTGACGCATACAGTTGCAGCATTTATAAATGTATGGAGCTAATAAACTAGCCTGCCAATTCCCTTGCAGCAGTGAGCTGGTATTCACCACGAGGGATTTTTTGGTAATGTTGCAGGGTTATTTAAATGAGCTGGGTAATGATATTCCAGGAAAATGTCCATGAAAATTTGTTAATGTTTTCACTGAAAAACATAACTACCCATCCTTGCTTACCATATATACCCCCTCCTGGATTTGTTGCAGACCTCCGCCGCTGACTCTGACAATTTTTTTACCTCCCTCCTGCTTCTCCCACGTACCTTTTTGAATCCCTGGTGGTACAGCGGTATACCGGGCAGGAGCGAGATTTCCACGCTTCTGCCCTGCGCTGAGCCCCACTGAATGGGGCTGTTGCGATTTCTCACGGTTCAGCAGTGAACTGGGCAGGAGTGAGCTTCCTGCGCTCCTGCCCGGTGCTCATTCCTGCCTGGTACACCTACTGGGTTGCGAGAACTAGAGGCAGCCATTCAGGGAGGGGCTCAGTGCCAGGGCAGGAGCACAGAAAACTTGCTATTACCATCGCTGGATCCCCATAGGGGATGGAACTCCTCTCGTATAAGGAAAGACTAAAAAGGTTAGGGCTCTTCAGTTTGGAAAAGAGAAAGCTGAGGGAAAATATGACTGAAGTCTACAAAATCCTGAGTGGTGTAGAACGGGTACAAAAATTACAAAGATCGGGGACTTAAATCACAGGTCATAAAGTTATCAATATGTCACATATCTCATTTCAAAGGTTCCTTTTAAGTTTTTAAAGGTCTTGTATCGCTCTTTAATTTGGAATCATTTACAATAAGCTATGATTGGACGGAGAGGCTGTATATGGAGTTCACTCCAAGTGCAGTCTCCAGGTCTCTGAGCATATTTGTGTCTATTCTAAAGCATTAAGGTTATTAGCAGTTGAGTTTAAAGTTTGCTAGTTAGTTAGGGGAGTTTATTTTCTTGCATCATATATATGTTAAAAAGTAGGCATGGTTATGGGCAGAGAGTAAGCATGGTTGACTTAGGCGTCCGACATAGGCGCCGTCAGACTAGGCTAGTGAAAAGCCGGCCTAATGGAGTGGTGCCTATGGCTACTGACACCTAAGTCCGCTTAGATGCCACTAGGTATGGTTCTATAAAAGGTGCCTTTTTTTGATTGACAACTGCCTACAATGTATGTTTGGTTTTTTTGATTGACAACTGCCTACAATGTATGTTTGTTATGTCTATACTGTAAATGCTGTCAAGCCTGTATTTCTCACAAAAGTTTGTCCTACCCCATACTATGAATGTACTCCTGTAACCCGTTCTGGGCTCTTTTGGGAGGACGAGCTAAATCAGGGGTAGGGAACTCCGGTCCTCGAGAGCCGTATTCCAGTCGGGTTTTCAGGATTTCCCCAATGAATATGCATTGAAAGCAATGCATGCAAATAGATCTCATGCATATTCATTAGGGAAATCCTGAAAACCCGACTGGAATACGGCTCTCGAGGACCGGAGTTCCCTACCTCTGGACTAAATGAATGAATAAATAAATAAATAAAATGTAGGCGCTGCTGGGTACCATTTATAGAATCTGGCCCTCAGGGGCGAATTCTATACGAAGCGCCCAAAAGTTAGGCGCTGAAATAGGCACCATTCAGCGCAATTCACGTGAAATTGGGTGCTGTATAGTGAATCACGCTAAGCGGCACCTATTTTGGAGGCGCCCAATAAATAGGCCAGCTGTAGGCCCAACTAAACGTTAGGCGGCCATGCGAGCGCTTAAGCACGCTTAAGAGCAGCGATTCTGTAATAAGGCGCCTAACACGAAGCCACGCCCACGCCTAACATGCATAACGCCTATTTTTTTGAAGGCCGGCTAAATTTTTAGAGGCGCCTTGTTACAGAATCGCTCCTTTTTTGAGAGGCGCCTAAAGTTTCATTTGTTGCTGATTCAAAACCTTAATTGAGCTTGTTATTCAATTTAGATAGGCGCATATTTAGTTGGGTGCCTCCAAAATATTAGGCGCCAGTTACAGAATTTGGGCCTGAGCCTATCTTTGGGCCCAGAAATCTATCCCAGAGCCTATCTTTGGGCACCATTTATTGAATCAACCACTATGCTCTAAAACTGTGTTGACATCCTATTTGTGAACCCATTTGTGAAATAGTACATCAGCCTGCCAATATGGTGTGTTGTTTTTTTTTCAGGCATCTGCACTTCTTAATGATATTTGAAAGGATCAGAAAGATTTATGGTCAGCCATAAGCCATAAATATAATGGATGACTGTGACACTGCCGCGGTTCATTGCATTCTTTGTGTTCATACCAGATGCATAATTAAGAGATATTTCAGTTAATTCAGGGTGGTAGAGGCCTCTCTATCTGCAATTAAGCCAACCTATTTCCTGTTCAAAAAAGCCTGAACTGCCTCATTCTCCCAAAATCATTGCTTTAATGAAACTTTCCCCCACCATAACCGCACCACTCTGTAAAGAGCCTGCTGCTGTTAGAACTGAGATCATTTTTACCATTTGCTCTTTTTTGCTTTTCTGTTTTATTTACATCTATCTATAAAATATCCAAAACGGTATCTCAGAGATGACTTTTTAATTGTCAAGCCCTTTGAATTAGTTGTCAAGGGATTAGAAGAATTGAAAACAGCTTCGTGAAAGACCAACGGTGTGATTAGAAAAAGGATCCATCTGGATGGGTTCCAGAATTCATGGAAAATCAAAACCAGTTGGTGGAAGCCTTCCGTTGCAAAAAGGCATGTGTATCATTTGTAAAAGTATGCTAGCTTGTTGGCTGAGTAACAAAAACCAAGCATACCTCCCTGCAGTACTGGTGAAATGTGCTGCAAAGTGAGAGGGGCCTTCCCTCCCTGCCAAAATTCTGACACCTCTGGGCCATCCTGACAGCAGCCCAGCCAGCCTATGGCTTTGGAAAATGCTTTTGATGGCTGGCATTGTACAAATGAGACAAATGGTACGTTCATATGTCTCCTGTAAGAGATCTTTTAAAGAGGGCACTTCCTCCACCCCAGCCCCTTCTTATTAGTTCTTAGGATGTCAGCATATCAACTGGCATGGGATTGTAAATATATCGTTCTGTTCTTATGGGAAAGATTCTGATTTGGAGCCCAGTTTAGAACTATATCAGTTGATATACAGGCAGTCCCCAGGTTACGTCAGGGCTTTCTTGGCCTAAAGGAGTACGCCTACTAGAGAATGACACGGTGACAAAATTCATCACTGTTCCCGTCCCCGCGGATAACCGCGGGAAATAATCCCATGTCATTTTCTAGTGTCTATTTCAACCTGGGTCCTTCTACACCAGCATTCTTCAAAGCAAAGCTTGTAGGTCAGTGGTTGTGGCCATTCATGCTCTGATTCTTATGTGAGCCAAGGATAATGAAGCCATTGTGACATCACTGATGTGATTGGCTCTTAGGCACTGGTGGAATGAGGCATTATGACATCACAATATCTGCTCTGGATACCAGAGACTGTCATTCTCAACCTCAATCCTTCTACACCAGCATTCTTCAAAGCAAAGCTTGCGGGTCAGTGGTTGTGGCCATTCATACTCTGATTCTTCCCTTTCTCCTTTTGAATGACATGAAGATGGTTTACCGCAGTTATCCGCGGGGACGGGAACGGTAATGAATTTTGTCACCGTGTCATTCTCTAACGCCTACATTAGGCGCCTATAAGTACCTAGGTGCAAAGCAGGTGCTCACGTGACAAAACCCACGATCTGCTCCCTAACCATGCCTACTTTTTGGTTAGGCACCTTGAACTAGGCACCTTCCTCGTTAGGCACCTGCCATTCAATTAAATGTAATTAATGCCAATTATGAGTTGTTAATTGCCAATGATCAGCATCGCTGAATCTTTTGAAACAATTAAAGGGTCCTTTTACTATGGCGCGTTAACCGATTTAGCGCGCGCTAAAGATGAGCATGCGCTAAATGCTAAGGTGCCCGTTCTACACCACTCAGGATTTAGTAGACTTCAATCATATCTCCTCTCAGCCATCGACCCTTTCAGTTTACCACCATAGGTGAGAGATCAGTGGAGTATGAACTAGTGCGGCAGACCAGCGAATCTCCGTTCATTTTCTTTCTCATGCTCTTCTTAACTGAACTTTGTTGTGAGATGATCAAGTGTAACAAGCTTACAGACTAAACCTCTCCCCCCTTTTACAAAGCTGCGCTGAACGCTCCGACGCCCATTAAATCCCTATGGACGTGAGCCGTGGCGTAGCGAGGGTGAGAGGCGCTCCTCCCCTGCCCTTTTCTCCGCTCACCCCCTCCACACGCTCCTTCCCTGACCCCTCCTGATGTGCGTGCATGTACGCCGCTTCCCTTCCCCTCCCCCCCCCCCGCACAAGCAGAAACTTGCTGTCGCGTCAGCGTTGGCTCTTCCTCCGATGTCACTTCCTAGGCGCGGGTCCAGGAAGTGACGTCAGAGGAAAAGCTAATGCTGGCATGACAGCAGGTTGGGGGGGGGGGGTCGCTGCTCGCACCAGGAATGTTACAGGTATGGGAGAGGGGAAGCTGTGTGCAAGTGCGGCAATGGGGGCACGATGGTGCCCGGAGTGGACCGCCCACCCTCTTACAACACCACTGGGCATCGTAGCGATTACCGCAGCAGCAGCCACTACCGTGGTTTAGTAAAAGGAGCCCTAAGGGATTTTCACTTACCTGCTGGCAGGGAACGTTGAGCTGCCTGCTTCTGAAATGTTTGAAGCTCGGCTCTTGTTTGCTGAAGTTCGTTTAACAATGAACTCAGTGTGCTCCCCGGCATGACGGAAGCAGACTTGTCTTGTGGCCGAAATGCCGTCTCCTGAGCTGCCGCTTCAGTGGCTCTTTCCCCGATATTCTCCAGCTTACTGAGCCTTTTAGATATATTGTGGTTTAGCAGAAAAATTTCTTTGAGAATGCTTGCTTGCCCAGGTTGCTGGGCAGCTTCAGGGCACTGAATTTGACTAATGTTTGTTAGCATTCTGTTCACCTGTGACATCATTTGGGAGGTGGCTCCCGTGACGGCACTTGAACAAGTGCCAGCAAAAGTGGTCACACACTTCATCATTTCAGTTCGCAGACTCTGCAGTTCTACCGTAAGGATTTCATCAATGGACTGAAGCATCATATTTTGCTTCATTTGAGAATTCTCTAACATGATAAATATTTTATCCCAGGTAGTGCGTTCCTCCAGACAGTCAGATGTAGGTGCTGACTCTGCAAAACATAAAGGTTACCATTTCTCTCAACTTGATTCTTCCCATAAAACAACTTATGTTTTCCTCAGATACATTTTCCTGATTTCTGTGGATGACACTTTCATGCTTCCAGTACCCTCAGCCTTGGGGGGGTCACCTTTGACTCCCTTCTTTCCTTTTCTAATCACATCCAAAACCATAAATGTGTTTCTTTTTCTATAACCACCTAAATCCAGCCCTTCTTTTCTGAACACGCTACCAAGAATCCTTCTCTGCCCTCTCATTGCGTCCTCCTTAGACTACTGCAATCTACTCCTCTTGGGTCTTCCACTGAAACATATCTCTCCACCAAAGTCTATTCAGAATCCAGCTCTGTGACTTTCTTCTGCCAATATTACTACATCCATATAACGACACTCCTCAAGTCACTTCCTATCTACTTCTGCATATGGCCCATGCTTCTCTTACTCATCTACACAGCTCCTCATCACCTCCCTTCTCCGTACACCCACTTTTGAGAACTCCATTCACAGCCAACTTCAGCTCCACACGTTCTACCTTTCCATGCTGTAAGCCTAGAGTAGACTTTCCTAATTTGGTGTGCGCCGCTGCCCCTATAGTTTTATTGAAATTCAGGCTAAAAATGTACCTTTCTAAGGCTCCTTCTCAATCTTAACTCCTTGTTCTCCTCATCACAATCTAGTAGATTTGAATTATTTTAATAATAATTGAAAATTCCCTCTCTTATTTATCACATTTGTTTTTCTTGACTAGATTGTAAACTCTACATTATGAGAACTTTCACTAATGTCTATACTATAGAAATAATTAGCAGGAGTAGTAGTAGATTTCTGTTTATTTATTTAATTTTCTATACTGTTATCCCAGGAGACCGAAAGATTTACATGAATTTATTCAGGTACTCAAGCATTTTCCTCTGTCTGTCCTGATGGGCTCACAATCTATCTAATGTACCTGGGGCAATGGGGGGATTAAATGGTTTGCCCAGGATCACAAGGAGTTTGAACCCACAACCTCAGGGTGCTGAGGCTGTAGCTTTAACCACGGTGCCAGTCTAGAAATCAAAATGTAGTAAAAGTGAGCCAAGTATAGGACAATTAATTCATTGTGACATCACTGAAGAGGTTGGCTCTTAGGCATTGGTGGAATTAGGCATTTTGATGTCACAATTGGTGGAATGAGGCATTATGATGTCACCAGCTCTGGTTATCAGAGGCTGAAGCTTTTCACACTATTTATTTAATTTTCTACACTGTTCTCCCAGGGGGGCTCAGAACAGTTTACATGAATTTATTTCGGTTCTCAAGTTGTTTTGGAAGGGTTCACAACCTATCTAATATACCTGGAGCAATGTGTGGATTAAGTGACTTGATGTTTATGACAATAAATAAAACTTATGGAAGTTAAAGAAAAAAAGAGCAGTATGGATTTAAACCCACAACCTCAGGGTGATGAGGCTGTAGCTTTACCCACTGCGCCACACTAAGCAAATACATTAACAGCTGAACATCATGGACCAATCAGAGGTCAATGAGTTTGTTTTTCTGCAGATAGCCATTTTTAATATGGGTTCCAGACCAGTTTACATAATTATTATTTTGATTCAAATTTAAGGAATTTATCATTTCAACTCTGGAGGTACAAAACAATACTCTAGTTGGCTTTCAAAACTTCCACCCAATTACTGTCTAGCAGGCAGATAAAGCTAATAATACCTTCAATGGCTAAGATATTATCTTTCTCCATACAAATTCATAACGCAAGGATTCATTATAAAATAGATGCATTTTGTAATTAATGTAATAATATTGCTATCAACCCCTCTACAAAGAAAAGGCCCTGAAGAATGCAGAAATTACAGTAGCACAATCCTGACTGCCTCTTGCTAGTTCAAAAGCAATTTGCACTCTTCTGAAAAAGATGTGCTCAATGAATTCATAAAACCTCCCAGTTTTAGCAATATTACACAGCATGAGCAAAAACAACAATACATGAATATATGAAATGTTTCAAAGAAGAAAAAAAAAATCAGAAATAAAGAACCACTTGCCTTCTTTAGATGAATGAATTTCATTTTCAAGATCATTATCATATGAAGTGTATAAGATATCGTAGTCACTTGATAGGCCAGAGGAAAAAGACCACAGGATACAACATAGCATTATTAGCATATTCATATTTTCAGTTAATGTTCTTCAGCTACAAGTCTCTTAAGTGAGCCTGGCTTGAGCAGAGAGGAGAATGAAAGCAGGACTCCGAGAACCCCCTTAATAAATGCTTTGTGAAAGCCTATAGCTGAATGAATGGATGATGCTGACTGGTTGCTCTGTATGATGTCATATGGATTCAATTCTTTTTTTTTTTTTTAAGGTGGGGGAATCAGGGGTTGCATAACTTAGCACACAGTAACATAGGAAATGACATCTGATGAGGACCAAGCCACACAAGTCTGGCCTTCTGCAGAGATTGTTGCTCCTTATCCAAGTCAGCTGTGTTTGCTTTAAAAAGTTAAATGTAACTCTTAAAAAGTTTATGCTGTGGGCGGTTTGCTTTAGATGCAGAGAAGGGACTGGGCGGGGGTGGGGGGAATCCATTCTTATGAGTTTCCCTTTAGGAACAGACTTTTGTAACATGACGTGGGAACAGCAATGATAAACCAAACACTGGAGTAGATCTATAAATCACAAGAGGATTTTGGAACAGAAAGTGAGGCTTTTATGTCACTTTATCATAGGCTATTTTTAAAGCCTCTCGTAAGCAAATGACCCTCTTTCAGTTTAAGCCACTTGCCTGTTTATTTTGCATTTTAAATACTGTATACAGATATCTGTAGAAGGACTGCCAAGAGAATAGCTGTACTATTTGTAGAAGTTTTTTTAGGCTTAAAGAAAAATTGAAAGAGTTAAATTGTCTCTGAACAATTAGTTTTTTATTGCAAGCTGTGGTATTTTATTGCCGATAAGTGTTCCTGCTATCCATTCTTTTAATTGGACCAGAAATACTACTTGTGAACATTAATATGCTTTAGAGCCTGGCCTGTAATATGATATAGGTGCCAGAAATCATCAAACAATTGATCTGGAAGGGATGCGAGTGGAGAAATCACTCCTAACTGTGCAGATGGAAGTATGTTTCTCCTGATTGTAAAGAGTGCCTTTTCAGAGCTAACTTAAAACAGAGCTGAGAAATATTTTAAAAAAGAGACCTGTATGAAGGGCCCTCTGAAATGTTCTTAGCCCAACCAACAAAGTTGGGGCAGTCTTCATTGAGGGCTATATACTTAGTTCAGCGATTTACCCCTTTTTTCGTTTCATATTTTTCCGACGGAACAAAAAAAATGTGGAAAATCACTGGACTAAGGGCTCCTTTTACGAAGCCCGCGTTAGCGGCTTTATCGCACGGGACTTTTCATCACGCGCTAACCCCGCGCTAGCCGAAAAACTACCGCCTGCACAAGAGGAGGTGGTAGCGGCTAGCAAGGCCTGCAGTTTAGCGCACGCTATTACACACATTAAACCGCTACCGCGACTTTGTAAAAGGAGCCCTGAGTGTATATAGCCCTTGATGGAGACTGCCCCAGCTGTGTTGGTTGGGCTGAGAACTTTTCACCGGCACCTCTTATGTCCCACAGTCAAATTACCTCAGGCTCATAGAGTGTAAACTCAAGGGATATTTTCAGATGATGCTCTTTCTGCTTCACATCCTTCTGGTAGGTTAGAGAGAATGCTCTGCTGATACATTATTTCTGGATTTGTGGGGGGAGGGGGTCAGTCTGTCTCCTACTAAACTCTGGGGATCTTATCATTCAGTGCAAAGAGGGATGTGACAGCAGCGAATCGGCAAGAAGAATTTCCACTCTTTCTTGCCACTAAAGGCCCACTCCTGTGCCAGGTGCCCCCATCCATCCTCTAGTCCAGTGTTTTTCAACCGCTGTTCCGCGGCACACTAGTGTGCCGCGAGATGTTGCCTGGTGTGCCACAGGGCCGCCATTAGGGCAGTACTACCAGTCCTGCATTCAGGGGCCCGGAGCTGACAGGGGGCCCGAGGCAGGGGCGCCAGTAGCTCGCCAAGGCAAAGTGAGTCGATCACCCAGGACTCACTTTGTCTTGGCGATCTAATCTATCGAGCCGATAAGTCTTCTTCTCCCCGACGTCAATCCTGCAGTCAGAGAGGAAGTTCGGGCCAGCCAATCGCTGCCTGGCTGGGCGGAACTTCCTCTCCGATTGCAGAATTGACGTCAGGGAGAGCATGCGTCGGCGTCGGCTTTGGGACCTGTTATCCATTGGTGGGTCCTGTTCCCCGATGGCAGCGGCAGTGGCAGTGGCTTGGGGAACGGCAGGGAGAAAGAAAGAAAGGGGGCAGGCAGGGAAACAGAAGGAAAGAAGAGAAACAGAAAAAAAGAAAGAAAGGTCAGGGAGAGAGGAAGAAAAAGTTGGGGGAGGGAATGAGGTGTGGAGGAGAGAAAGCATACAGGCTGATAGAAGGGAAGAAAGATTGGATGCACAGTCAGAAGAAGAAAGTGCAACCAGAAATCACCAGACAAGGTAGGAAAAATGATTTTATTTTAAATTTAGCAAAGTGGAGGCAGTATTACCACAGTTTTCAAAGGAATTTGCCCAAATACTTTAATAGTTAACTGGGTAAATTCCCAGAGATGAAAACTTCCCTTCATTTACTATGCACAGTTCTGAATTTATATCTGCTGTCTATATTTTACAATATGGTCACCTTTTACTAAACCGCAATAGTGGTTTTTAGCGCAGGGAGCCTATGAGCGTCAAGAGCAGCGCTGGGCATTCAGCGCAGCTCCCTGCGCTAAAAACTGCTATTGTGGTTTAATAAAAAGGATGGAGGGTATATTTGTCTATTTTTGTATGCTATAAAAACCAAATACAGAGAGAGACTGAGAGCTGTTGACGAAGAGCTACGTGTGTGTCTTTCTTCGATTCCAGCCAGAATATCAGCTTTGTGTTCAGCCAAACAGGCCCAGGTTTCGCACTGAATAAAGTATTTTATAATTTTTCACTATTCTGTTTACTTAATATTTCATAATAAGGTAATTATAAAATACTTTCTTTGTGTTTATTTGATTCCTATTCAAGAGAATTACTTTATATATAGTCAATATAGGCACAGAGTTAAATTTTTTAACATTTTCTAATGGTGGTGTGCCTCGTGATTTTTTTCATGAAACAAGTGTGCCTTTGCCCAAAAAAGGTTGAAAAACACTGCTCTAGTCTCCCCCTTCCCTCCCCCCTAAAAAAAAGCAGGAGGAATGCCCACTCTTTCTTGCCACTAAAGGCCCACTCCTGTGCCAGGTGCCCCCCCCCCCCCGCGATCCATCCCCTAGTCTCCCCCTTCCTCACATAAAAAAAGGCAGGAGGAATGCCCACTCCCTCCTGCCACCAGATGCCCCCCCGATACCTTTTATCGAAGATAGAAGTAGGAGTGACGAACGCTTTCTTTCCTCCTCGGTGCATCATGTGATGCATGGGGAGGGGCCCAAGGCCCTGATTGTCTCAGATGCCTAAGGCCCCTCCTGAGGTGTCTGAGCTAGAGAATGACACGGGGACAAATTTTTCCCCATCCCCGTGGGAACTCATTTTCCCGCCCCATCCCTGCAAATTATTTTCCTGTCCCTGCCCCATTCCTGCAAGCTTTGTCCTCATTTGCACAAGCCTCAAACACTAGAAAATCATAAGTGTTTGAGACTTGTGCGGTTAAGGTAGAGCTTACAGGAATGGGGCAGGGACAGGGATAGGGAAATTGAGTTCCTCTCCTCTATGAGCCTAACTGTGCCACCTATGTGTTGGCCCCAGGCCCAGAAAACCACAGGGAAAAGTTGAACCAGCTGTGCTGTACGTTTTAAATCAAACGTTCAGGACCTACAGTGGTTTGGCTGCAGGGGGTGTCATTGTTTTATTTATGTGGAGTTTTTTTGTACTTGACGAATAACCTTACTCTAAAAATGGTCCAAGCTATGTACAATGAACAACACTGAAAAACACAATAAATGATATATTGGTGTAAAAATATACAGTGGTGCCTCACACAACGAACTTAATTCGTTCCAGGAGCAAGTTTGTTATGTGAAAAGTTCGTTATGTGAAACGCGTTTTCCCATAACAATACATGTTAAAAAAAATAATTCGTTCTGTAGCATATAATATGCTAAGATGACATAAAAAAAGATAAATTTTTTGTTATTATTTTTATTTAGATACATCTAAAAACATAATTTTTTTTTAAACAAACACACATTCACTCCTTCTAATTATTTCCCGTTTCATTTCAACAGAAATCACCTTCCTGCTTTTTTTAGAAGCCATGATATACAGTATATAAAAAATATTGAGTTTATCTTAAAAGGACAACTGTATACTGTGAGAGAGGGCAGAGTCTCAGCAGCAAAAACTGGGACTTAACTTTTCTTTTTTTTTTTTTTCTAGCATCGGGGAAGCGGCGAGAGTAGCTCCGCCCCCCCCAACGCATCAGCAGTAGGCGCCGGGCCCCTCCATAAAAGGAGGCGAGCCGACGGTCCGCCACTGCACAGGGAGCCAGGCGAAGGGCTGTGAGAGAGGGCAGTTAAGCGCAGTGAGTAACGCAGCTCGGGCGACTTCGTTGTGTGAAATGAAGTTCGTTGTATGAATCAAGACATGAAGTTCGTTGTGTGCAGCGTTCGCTGTGCGAGGCGTTCGTTATGCGAGGCACCACTGTACTTATGTTGGGTAATAAAAGGAGGGAACAACATAACTATTCAAAGTTGTCAAAACACATGAGGATTGTGAAAAATTGCAGGAAAACCTTAGGAAATTTGGAACATTGGACGTCTAAATGGCAGGTGAAATTTTTTTTTTTTTTTCAAAATCTTTATTCATTTTAAAACTTTCAACAAGTGCGACAAAAATACAATCATATAAACTTTAACATCACTTACTAAACCATCAAAGACTAAATCACATCAACTACCCTCCCTCCCTACTTCATGACCATCATTTATATAGCATTAGAATAACCCCACCCTGGACATTAGTAAACAAAAAAAGGGGGAAAATAAAATTATTAATTTTATTCAATCGTACAATATTTTATTCAATCGTACAATATATTCAATCGTATAATAAATAATTAATTTTATTCAATCGTACAAACACCATTAAACTTTTTAAAGCGCCCTTGCTGAATAGCTATTACTCGTTCCATTTTAGAGATGTAACACAATGAATTCCACCAAAAACTATAACTTAATCGATCACAGTTTTTTCAATTATGGCAGGTGAAATATAATGTGAACAAATGCATAGTGATGCACATTGAGAAGAATCATCTAAATCAGTGGACCCCAACCCTGTCCTGGAGGACCACCAGGCCATTCAGGTTTTCAGGCTAGCCCTAATGAATATGCATGGAGCAGATTTGCATGCCTGTCACTTCCATTATATGCAAATATCTCTCATGCATATTTATTAGGGCTAGCATGAAAACCTGATTGGCCTGGTGATCCTCCAGGACAGGGTTGGGGACCACTGATCTAAATCATAGTTACCTTATGCTATGGTCCACCTTAGAAGTCAGCACCCAAGAAAAAGACCTGGGTTTCTGTAGACACTATGCTGAAATCTTCTGTCCTGTGTGCAGCTGAGGCATAAAAAGCAAACATGCTAGGAATTATTAAGAAAGGAATGGTAAATAAGACCAAGAATATTATAATGCGTCTATATTGCTCCATGGTAGGGTTACCAGATTTTCCAAATGGAAAATCCGGACCCCCATAGACCCGCCCTACAGACCCTCCCAGTTCCACCCATCCCTGCTTCGTTATGCCCCAGTCTGGTAATTACTTCTTCTTGGGTGTTACTTTACTCTATATGCTTTACTTTAATAATAATAATAACTTTATTTTTGTATATCGCAGTACCACAACAGTTCAGAGCGGTTTACAGAGGAAGAGACTGTACACAGACAGCGATGTTACATATAAGACATTCAGATTAGTTTAGCAGTTGGGATTAGTCAGGCATATCGAGAAGCATGTCAGGGATATGAGGCAGGGATATAAGGCAGGGAGGAAGTCAAAGAAATTTGTCAAAGAGATAGGTTTTAATTGATTTACTGAAAGTTTGGTAGGAGGGTGAATTTGTAATGAGGGTGGTTAGACATTTATTTCATTTGCCTGCTTGAAATGACAGAGATTTATCAAGGAATCTCTTGTGGATGCAGCCCTTTAAGGACGGGAAGGCAAACAGGTAGGCATTACGTGTGCGGGAGGGGCCTGAGAATTCAAAATGATCTGACAGGTAGATAGGGGAAGAGCCTGTTAAGGTTTTGAAGCAGAGGCATGCAAATTTGAAGATGATCCTTGCCTCCATCGGCAGCCAGTGCAGTTTTATTTGTAGAAACTGTGAAGATGCTTGAGAAATCGTCTTTGCTCTCTTTCAGATCAATTCTACCTTGGATTTTCTCCTTATCCTAAGTGCGTGCATTCCACTTTGAAAAAGTGGTACAGGATTTTTATATATTTTTCTCAGGGGTATAAGAGGGACTGTAAAGGAATGTATGTGATGTCAAATATGAAAATCCTGGGGATTACGTTGGATCGTAATTTAACTTTTAGGAAACATACAGATTTATTAATTTAAAAAAAGCTATGCATTATTATGGAAATTAAGAACCATCAAAAAGTTTTTTTGATAGAGAATCTTTTTGATTACTGGTCCAATCTACCATATTATCTACCTTGGACTATTGCAATATAGTTTACTTGGGGTTACCCAAAAAAATTTTAAGACTTCGTCTGGTACAGAATATTGCAGTTCGCCTGATTTTTGATCTTAAAAAATATGACCATGTTAGTCCTTTTTATACCAAACTGCATTGGCTGCCTTTTGGGGCCAGAGTGTTTTTCAAGTTTGGGTGCTTCTGTTATAAGGCGCTTTTCAGATTATTGCCTCATATCTGACTCCCTATTTGAAATTCTGTTAGTCAACAAAAGGTACTAGAAATTCAGGTAAGTTTATCTTCCCTATCCCAAAGGCCTGTCGTTATAAGACTTTTTTGGACAGGACTTTGGCATACCAGGCAGGGAAGATGAACTCCTGGTTAAGTCCGATGATTGTTCAATCCTACTCTCACCTTACCTTTAGGAAAACATTAAAAATCCATTTATTTGACAAACAAGAACGCTGTTTTTGATATTATAATGAGGTGTTTTGGTTCTTATTATTTTTTAATGCATGTTTTAATCTTTTAATTTTTTGTAATATTTTATTATGTAATACTAGATTGGTGTATGCGGTTTGAATGTTTTGAAATTGTATCATGAGCTCAAATGTCTCAGCTTTTTCCTGTTGTGAACCGCCCAGAACTACTGGTAGGGCGGTATATAAGAAAATAAATTATTATTATTATTATGTTGAACTGACACTTCCAATTATCCTTCCAATTGTAGATAATATGATGAGTAGCTAAAGCAATCATGATATCAAAAATTTTTGTGAATGACGGTGGTATCAAGATATCAGGGTTTAAAGATTGCAATATGATGGATTTATAAGACATGGGCAAATTGTTATCCAAATGAATTAGAGAGAGAATTCTTGACCATATGCCTGACCAATAAATTTGTAGATTAGGATATGCAAAAAGGAGATGGAAGGGTACCAGATTGCTGAAGGCAAGATCAACAAAGCTCTGAAGAAGATGTATGTAAAAACTTGGCTATTTTAATAGGGGTCCAATAGGCCTTATGCATAATAAAATAAATAAATGACGACATAGTAGGTCGGGCTGAAGAGGACCAAAAGGAATTCCAATTTATTTCTCCAGGATTTAAATTCAGTTCTACCTCCTCTGTCAGATTCTTGTATAATTCTATAAAGGTTTGACGCTTTCTTATTTCCTAGCAATAGGGAGTGTGTAACCAGCTAGTTTGTGGGCGGTGTTGTGGCAGAGTTAGAGTGGTGATCAAATCTAGCTGGTTAGCAGAGATTTTCAGTTTGCTAACCCACCGAGTAACTGCACAAAGGTAGGACAAAAAAGACAGAACTAACTTTATGCAGCAAAGGCAATCAGGCACTGATCTGAACATCGGCCGGTGCCCAGTTAATTTTCAGGTCATGAAGTCAGTGCTCTATCCCCCTCCTTCCCTCACAACACCCCTTGGAACATGTATAACCACCCCCTCTGAATTGCCCCTCCCCAGAAGCAGAGCCTGATATTTATTTATTCATTCAATTTTCTATACCATTCTCTCTGGGGAGCTCAGAACGGTTTACATGAATTTATTCAGGTACTCAAGCATTTTTCCCTGTCTGTCCTGGCAGGCTCACAATCTATCTAATGGACCTGGGGCAATGGGAGGGAGGAAGTGACTTTACCAGGGTCACAAGGAGCAGCGTGGGTTTGAACACACAACCTCAGGGCGCTGAGGCTGTAGCTTTAACCACTGTGCCAGTCTAGAAATTAGAATGTAGTAAAAATGAGCCAAGTATAGGACAATCAAGCCATTGTGACATCACTGAGGAGGTTGGCTCTTAGGCATTGGTGTAATGAGGCGTTATGATGTCACAATACCAGCTCTGGTTATCTATGGACCAAAAGCTGTTAACAGACCCATCACTGAAAATAATAGGAACCTGAAGGCTAGATATATTTTCCGTGAACGCACCTAGACTCTGGAACGCTATGCCAACATACTTGAGAGAAGAAGAAAACTTAGCGCATTTTAAAAGTTCCCTGGAAAGCTTTCTGTTTATAGACACCTTCAACCTATAACTCCTCAAAAAAAAAATCTCTATTTCTTTCTTTACATTTTCCCTCTCCTATCATTATTTTGCTTCCCATATATGTTACCTCTCTCTTTTCTATAAACAAATTGTAGTTCCTACCCCCGCTGCCCTTGTATTGTCTAAAATAGCTGGGTGAGAATAATTTTTAAGTTGTATAACTCTTTTTTGTTTTTATCTTGTATTTCGCGTAGAAACACATGATAAGCATTCAAATCAAATTTTGGGAAGTGGGCAGGGGCGATCCCTACTCCTGCCCATTGCAGCTGCTTCCCTAAAATGGCTGCCATGGCCTCTAGTTGGTGGGGGGGAGTTGCTTTGATTCTGGGGGAAGTGGGAGTGGGCATCAAAAGGAAGTAGATGATCTTACATGGGTCTTGTCCAATATTCAGCACACATTAGCAATTCTAGCGGTAAATAACTCCATAGTATAAACGAAAAACTGAGCAAGTCAGGCCCAGAGTTAAGCTTAAACAACTGCTCAGGGTGCCATATTTTAAAAACAGCAACAGGACAATTCTATAAACTAGGTACTGATATTTACTAGCATGAACATAAATTGGCACCTGTCTAAACGGTTCACAGTCATTCGCGCGTGGCTTTGTCTGGCGCGCTTTTGTCCTGTCACCGTCTAAACACAGTGCTCAATATCGAGAGTGATAAGCAACCAGTGGCACTGCATTGCATATTAATTTGTGAAGGCAGCACTTGTACAGGTTTGTCACAGAAAAAAAAGGTACTTGACCAGCTTTAGGGGGCTTTTGTTCGAAATTAGGCCTCCCTAGATTTCAGGCTGCCTCTACAGGAGCCTGTGTTTATTAAAGCAGCTGAGTCACTGTTTACTTATTCATTTTGGCATCATCCAGTGTGCATTTAATGATCTATAATTAAGAAACACATATTAAACTGAGGGCAATGATTAAGCTCCTGGAGAAGTCAAATACTGCTCAGATCTTGCAAGATTTAGGGAGCACTGCTACTTTCCTGCAGACGGTTTCCATATGCTATTAATTTAGAGTGCCAAAAAATGAAGCAGAACCTGGAGAGCTGATGTTGTACTTCCGACATGCTTTCCTTTCCACATTAAACTGTGCACGCACTTTGCAATAAACAAAAGGCCTCCCCGAGAGTTAGTACGTGCCAAACAATGTGCATTTTTGCTACTTTAACTAAATATTGTATTGTATATGCTACCCATGCACATGCCCACTTCGGCTCTCCATTATTCACCTGCCTCCATTAACAAAAATGACCATTTATCCCTACCCTCTTTCTGTCCAATAACCAATTCCTAATCATTGCCTCCTATCTCTTGACTCTTTCATTTTCTCTGGAGCCTCTCATGAGTCTCGCTTATAACGGAACCTCGCATATAGCGGACGAGGCTCGCTGGTCCTGGCTGAGCGCCATTATAAACATACAGAAAATCATCGGATATAGCGGACTCGCATATAACGGACTTTCGGATATACCGGACAACTATTTTGGTCCCCAGAGCTGCTTTTAGCTGTAGTTTTATTCAGCTATAACGGACATGCAGGCTCCGCCCTACAAGGCACGTGGCATGCCGGTGATATAGTATCAAAATGCAGCCCAGAAAAAAAAAAAAAATGACAGAGTATTTTTCTTTCCAGTACAGTGTTCTGGTTTGCAATCATTTCGTGCCATACCAATATTTTGCTGAGTTTTATTATTAATGTTGCTGATATGCTTGTGCAGTGACTGTTATTCATCTATTTATGTTGTTTCAAGTTGCCCTTAATAAAGTTTTTTAAAAATGCAACTCTGGATATAACAGACTCTGGATGTAACGGACTGTTTTTCCAGGTCCCTTGAAGTCCATTATAATGGGATTATACTGTACAACAATTGGCTCACCTTTATTCACATGCTTATTTATACCTTTAAAGAAATGAAGTGAATTGGTGAGGCAAGACTTCCCTTAGCTGAACCTATACTGAATCTGTACCATTAAACCATATTTATCTATGTGTTCTGCAATTTTACTCTTTACATTGATTTCTACCATCTTGTCCAGCACTGAAGTCAGGCTTACCAGTCTCAGATCACCCTCCAGTCTTCAGGCACTATGAATGATTTTAATGATAAGTTACAGATCACTAACAGCAATTCAGCAATTTCATGTTTTGAGTTCTTTCAATACCCTGGAGTGTATACCATCCAGTTCAGGTGATTTATCACTCTTTAACTTGTCAGTTTGGTTCAGTTCATCTTGCAACTTCACCAAGATTTATTTTAGTCACTTCATTGGCTTCCCATCCATTTCCGAATACAATTCAAACTCTTCTTAGTGACCTACAAATGGATTCACTCGGCTGCCCCTCACTATCTCTCTTCACTTATCTCCCCCTATGCCCTCCCCCTCCCCAAGCTCTGCTCAGCTGGTAAGTCCTTCCTATCTGTGCCCTTCTCCTCCTCTGCCAACTCCAGACTCCGTCCTTTCTATCTTGCTGCTCCGTATGCCTGGAACAAACTGCCCGAATCCCTACAGTGGGCTCCGTCTCTGGCAGTGTTCAAGTCCAAGTTAAAAGCCCACCTCTTCGAGACTGCTGTCAACTCCTAACTCTTCTTACCTTGGATTCTGCATCCCCCAACCTTATATGCCATGTCTGTCTGTCCAACTTCTATTGTAAGCTCTTCCAAGCAGGGACCATCTATTAAATGTCAAATTGTACAGCGCTGTGTACACCTTTCAGCACTATATAAGTGATAAAATAGTAGTAGCAGTAGTATATGCCTATACATTTTCCCTCAAATTCTAGAAAAAGCGCTAAAAATTATGCACGCAATTTTGGTTACATACCCAAATTTTGCAATTTAATTAGTGCCAATAATTGGCGCTAATTAAAATCAATTACAAGTTATGTGCATAAATTTAGGTGCGGGACCTATGCCTAAATTCTATGTGTGAGTCAAAAAAGGGAGAAACAAACAAAACTGCAGACTGTGTACAAGATGCAGGCAAACATTTATTGTACCAAAATTAAAATGCAAATAAGTAAAATAAAACCCTTTTACCAATCAAGGGACCCGACACAGTCCGTGTTTCGGACAAACTTTCGTCAGGGGTCCATGGTGAAAAAGGTTGGGACATACCATAAAAAATGAAGATAAGTAACAAAGTGCCTGTATATTGTGTTCGCCGAGGACTGCTGCAAAAAGTAAAGCGTCTCCTTGCAGCAGTCCTCGGCGAACACAATATACAGGCACTTTGTTACTTATCTTCATTTTTTATGGTATGTCCCAACCTTTTTCAACCATGGACCCCTGACGAAGGTTTGTCCGAAACACGGACCGTGTCGGGTCCCTTGATTGGTAAAAGAGTTTTATTTTACTTATTTGCATTTTAATTTTGGTACAATAAATTTTTGCCTGCATCTTGTACACAGTCTGCAGTTTTATTTGTTTCTCCTGCTTGGTTTTTTCTGCAGACAAAGTTGGACTTTCTCCTTTGTTTTGTTGCCCTGAGTCAAAAAAGGGGGCATGGAAATAGGTGAGTCATGGGTGGATCCGGAGCATTACTTTCAGTTGCGTGCATAGAATATGGGCATCCATGCCTATATTTAGGTGCAGGTATTTGCACCATGTTTTCATTGTAGCAAAAGGCATAAGTGTTTTTCTATAAACCACACCTAACTTTAAGCCTGGCTTATAGAATAGCACTTTCTACTAGTGCTGCCCGATTCAGGAAAAAAAATTTCGATTCGATTCAGCCTATTGAATTGGTTTTTTCGATTCGATTCGATTTTCCTTCCCAATTGGGTGTTTTTTTCAGACATCCTGGTAGGTTTATATTACAGCCTCTTCACCCTCTTTGCCTTCTCCTAACCACACTGGCGCTGTGGTGGAAACAAAATCAACAAACAAAAAAGACTTTTCCTCTCTCTGTTAAATCCTAGCTCACGTTTGCGGTCTAACACCAGCTCTGGCAGGATACACATTTCAAATCTGACAAATTGTAATCACAAAACAGAAAATAAAATTATTTTTCCTACCGTCAGAAGAGGGGTGGAACCGCGGAAGAGGAAACAGCTCCGAAGCTGTTTGCAGTCATCGCTAGCGGCTGCGATCTTCTGTGCAGGCTACTCTTCAAAGGTAAACGGGTGCGGAGAAGCCAGACGCCGGGGGGGGAACTGGACAGCAGCACTTCGCAATTGACCCTCCCCCCTCGCCCTCTAAAGCAGGTGCGGCAGTGGCTGGCCAACAAGAGCAGTGCTGCCGCTCCTGCTTTAGGGGGGGAGGGTCAGCCAAATCGGTAAGCCGATTTTTTATTATTTTAAATCGATTTGAATCGATTCACCCAAAGTGAATCGGTGAACCGATTCGAATCGTGAATCGGGCAGCACTACTTTCTACTCTAAGTTGCTAATGCAGCTACATTGTTGTGTGATTCCTTACAGTCTACCTAATGGGTGGCAGCAGAGGTTCACATGCTAATGGCCACACCCTAATGATATAATGAGCACATGGCCATTAGCAAGGAAAATAGAAAAAAGGCCATTGTACTCCAGTGGTAAAAGTGGCCTTAGCATGCGGGAATGATCCATGTTAGGCTGCACTAAGGCTACATTTTGACGCTTTTTGATAAGAGTCGTCTATTAGTGTCCTTTGTAGAACTGCTTCCTCAATGGCTTCCTGACTTTTATGGCATCTTTCACAGGGGCTGTAGACAAGATCTTAACTTAAGAAATAACAATGACAAAAGGATGAAAGAGAAAATTATTTCTGCCATTATTTAGCATTGCAAATGTATGAATTAGAATTAGACTTTGTAATTTCCCAAATTTTTTATTATTATTTCAACTAAAGTTATGGAATAAGAATCCTTCAAGAAACATGGACTCTCTCTAACCTCTTCTATCTAGTTTTAAAAGCACGGTTTCAAGTGGGCTTTGTATTATAGTAACTCTTACCCAAATTTTCAGTTTCATTGTGCAGTTTTGTATGCAGTGGTATAAATTTAAAAAATAATTACAGGCAGTCGCCGGGTTAAGAACGAGTTACGTTTTTAAAGCTGTTCTTGAGTCAGATTTCTGTGTAACTCAGAACTTCTAGATTTTAAGATTCCTGCTGCTTACCTCTGTTCTCAGCTGACAAAAGGGCCATCTGCCCCTACCAGTGTTCCTTCTAAGGTACAGCACACACAACCACACACTGTTCTTAATGTAGCCAGGCATCATTCCTGAATCTGCTGCAGGAGAAGTGTATGAGTCTATGCCACTGGAAATACTGCTCAGTGAAATCAAATGAAGCCGCAACATTCCAGAGCTCATATTGTGATGTCATAATGCCTCATTCCACCGGTGCCTAAGAGCCAACTTCATCAGTGATGTCACAATGGCTTGATTATTCCTACACAGGCAGTCCCTGGGTTAAGAACAAGTTATGTTTTTAAAGCTGTTAAGTTGGATTTGTATGTAACTCAGAACTTGTAGATTTTAAGCTTCTTGCTGCTTACCTCTGCTCCCAGCTGGCAAAAGGGCCAACTGTCCCTACCAGTGTTCCTTCTAAGGTACAGCACACACAACCACACACTGTTCTTAATGTGGCCGTGCGTCATTCCTGAATCTGCTGCAGGAGAAGTGTAGGAGTCTAGGCCACTGGAAATACTGCTCGGTGAAATCAAATGAAGCCGCGACTGCGTTCTTAAGTATGAGTTGTACTTAAGTCAGACATCTGTAACTCAGAGACCGCCTGTAATGGCAAATGTGCCTGACCATTCCTATGTTGTTTCAATCTGCTCAGCTCCTTAATTCGTTTTACATAAATTATGAACTGCTTTTTGATTTAAAATGAACTGACTCACTGAGGAACGTCCTGAAAAAGCACAGAGAATGTACGAGCATTTTCTGTGTTTATGGCATGGTTTCTTAATATCTTTAATAGCAAAAAGCCTCTGCAATGCACTAGTTCAGTAATCCTCATTGTCACTTTGTTCTGTAGGCAATGCCATGCTACTCCGGGTGCTGCCCTCTGTGTATGAACAACAGCCGCAACTGATTAATGACCACCTAACAGAGTTGGTGGCCCAGATGTCCCATCTAGATCAAGGGGAGCTGCACCACCTTTTAAGACTAGTTCAGACAGTTACAAAGAGAAAGCAACCTCAGGTAACTGACTAGTTTTGTACTACTACTATTACTACTACTAATAATAACAGTTTATTAACGGGATTTAGGAGTAATCATTAGTGATGACATGAAAACTGCCAATCAGGTGGAAAAGGCTTCCTCTAAGGCAAGGCAAATGATGGGTTGTATCCGTAGAGGTTTTATCAGCAGGATGCCAGAGGTCATAATGGCCATCAGAGCGGATGGCCACCAGGATGGTCTCGGGGCTCAAAGATCTTCCGTATGAAGTAAGGCTGAATAAATTGCAGCTGTACTCACTTGAAGAACGAAGAGAGAGAGGGGACATGATCGAGACATTTAAATATATCACGGGTCGTATCGAGGTGGAAGAGGATATCTTCCATCTTATAGGACCTTCTTCCACCAGAGGGCATCCGCTGAAAATCAGGGGAGGGAAATTTCATGGAGACTCCAGAAAGTATTTCTTCACTGAGAGGGTGGTCGATCATTGGAATGAACTCCCACGGCAGGTGATTGAGGCCAACAGCGTATCAGATTTCAAAAATAAATGGGATATTCATGTGGGATCTCTAATGAGGTAAGGGCAGGGGGTGGTGAGCAAAATCAAAGAGAAGGGTCAATAGAGTGGGCAGACTTGATGGGCTTTGGCCCTTTTCTGCCGTCATTTTTCTATGTTTCTATGTTTCTATATACCGCAGGACCGTGAAGTTCTATGTGGTTTATAATGATTAGAAATGCTACAGATTGAGTAGAACTAACATAGTTAAAATCTAGTAACTAACAGCTCTAGAGATCAGTTATTGTGGGAAAGATTGTGCAAATCAGCTTCCTACATATTTTAGGAACAGATATGTTTTTAGTTGTCTCCTAAATTCCCCGTAAGTATTGTCATGTGTAAGTAATTGTTTCAGATCATTACCCCCATAATGCTGCTTGATAAGAGAAAAGATGTTGGTGATGTCTTTTAAATTTACATCCTCTAACTGGAGGAGCTTCTCTTATGTCTATTGGTTGAAAAAGAGAAAAGGTCGGTTATGTATTTGGGGGCTACTGAAAATAAGACAGTGGACCCAAAAGTAAAATAAGACATTTTGGTTTGTTTCACTGTCCTGTAGGTACTAAAGAACTGCATTCCTTTCCTAACCAATCATTTAAGAGATCCTAACCATAATGATATCATCTTAAACATCCTTATGGAAATATCGGACTATGAACCTCAGGCGTTGATCAGTTCTCTTTCAGTGCTGAAGGACATTGGAGAGCACTGTCCAAGCCTTCTTGGACAGATAGCAAAAATATACGGAGCAGTTGGACTCATCAATGAGGTACGCAATATGCACCATCCGGTAGCTTTGTTAGCGCTCTTAAAAGTTGCTCTTCTTAATTTAAAAAAAAAAAGGCAAAAGGATCTGATTTCACATTATTTTACATTTATGTTCATTATGTTTGCAAATGTCTATATAGAAGGGGTAAAAAATATTCAAAACCACTTTGGTAAAGGATAATTTGAACATTCATCAGAGAATGGAAAGATGCCCTCACCTGGAAATACTGTGTCCAGCACTGGTCACCGTACATGAAGAAGGACACGATACTACTCAAAAGGGTCCAGAGAGGAGTGACTAAAATGTTTAAGGGGCTGGAGGAGTTTCCGTACAGTGAGAGATTAGAGAAACTGGGCCTCTTCTTCCTTGAAAAGAGGAGACTGAGAGGGGACATGATCAAAACATTCAAGATAATGAAGGGAGTAGATTTAGTAGATAAAGACAGGTGGTTCACCCTCTCCAAGGTAGAGAGAACTATTCCGCAAGCAACTGAAAACTTGGCTCTTCTGTAACATGTGATTCTATTTTCCCCCTTACTCTTCCTTTCTATGTATAAGCTCATGCAAACCTTTTCCTTTCTCTTCTTATATTTAAGTTCTTGTAAACTGTGCCGAGCTCCACTTCCATGGAGATGATGCGGTATATAAACTTAAGGTTTAGTTTAGTTTAGTTTAGAGGGAGCACTCTCTAAAGTTGAAAGGGGATAGATTCAGTACAAACGTAAGGAAGTTCTTCTTCACCCAGAGAGTAGTAGAAATCTGGAACGCTCTTCCGGAGTCTGTTATAGGGGAAAGCACCCTCCAGGGATACAAGACAAGGTTAGACAAGTTCCTGCTGAACCGGAACGTACGTGGGTAACGCTAATCTCAGTTAGGGCACTGGTCTTTGACCTAAGGGCCGCCACATGAGCAGACTAGTGGCAATTCTTATGTTCTTATGCAAATTCCTAACGTGAACTTTTGTGGCATTAGTAAGAAGGACAGAGGATTGAAAATTAAAGATCATAGTGGTATTACAACTCAAAATTAGAAACATAGACATTGGAATATATTTTAAATGTACACGAATATACCCAGGCAATTTTTGGCTTCTTGGTTCTGAGCTGTGATAAAAATCCCAGCACAGAATATAGGTATTCATATTTGTAGATGCATTGTGCTAGAGCAGTAGTACTTTTTTTTTTTTTTTGGGGGGGGGGGGCTGCGTGTGTGTAAAATTAGGCTTCTTATATTGAAGAATGCAAGCTTTTGAGGTCATTAAGAGTTGTTTTTTTAAGTAACATAAAAGAACATAGAGACTGGAATTGAGATGTCCAGGAGAACCCTTTTCCCCATATACAGTCAAACCTTGGTTTGCGAGCATAATTCATTCCAGAAGCCTGCTTGTAATCCAAAGCATTCATATATGAAAGTGAATTTCCCCATAGGAAATAATGGAAACTCAGACGATTCATTCCAAAACCCAAAAACTTTAATGCAAAATACTATACGTACTTGTATTGCAAGACCTCGCTCATTTAGAACAGTCACTGCACTCCTGCAGCGTCATAGAGAGACGAACCATCGGCTCAATTGTGATGATGTGACGCGTGTATACTGTATGTACTCATATTGCAAGACTTTGCTCGTTTAGAACAGTCACTATACTCCCGCAACGTCAGAGAGAGAAGAACCATCGGCTCAGTTGTGATGATGTGACGCGTGTATACTGTATGTACTCGTATTGCAAGATCTCATTCATTTAGAACAGTCACTACACTCCTGCAGCGTCAGAGAGGGAAGAACCATTGGCTCAGTTGTGATGTGTGTATACTGTATATACTTGTATTGCAAGACTTTGCTCATTTAGAACAGTCACTACACTCCTGCAGCGTCAGAGAGGGAAGAACCATCAGCTCAGTTGTGGTGTGTGTATACTGTATGTACTTGTATTGCAAGACATTGCTTGTATATCAAGTTAAAATTTAATAAAATGTTTTGCTTGTCTTGCAAAACACTTGCAAACCAAGTTACTTGCAATCCAAGGTTTTACTGTACATGCATTTCATTACTAAGATGGAAACTATGGGGTGCCCAGCGTTATGCTGACCACTGCTAGCGTTATTCTTAGATATTCAATGCCAAGCCCTGTCTGGGCTGGTTAATATACAAGGGGCCGCCGAAAAGTTCTCAGCCCAACCAACAAAGTCGGGGCAGTCTCCATCGAGGGCTATACACTTAGGGCTCCTTTTACAAAATGGTAAGGCATAGGGCCTTATGCGCGGAATAGCGTGCGCTAAATTGCCACGCACACTAGCCGCTACCGCCTCCTTTTAAGCAGGTGGTAATTTTTCGGCTAGCTAATCCGGTGCGTGTGCTAAAAACGCTAGCACACCTTTGTAAAAGGAGCCCTTAGTCCGGTGATTTTCCACTTTTTGTGTTCCGTATTTTTCTAATGGAATGAAAAAAGTGGAAAAATCACTGGACTACATGCGTAGCCTTTGATGGAGACTGCCCCAACTTTGTTGGTTGGGCTGAGAACTTTTCAGCGGCCCCACGTAGCTGGTTAGGTCCAATATTCAGCACTAAACCGTCCATGGTTTCCACATTTTTCCACAATCTCATTTATGCAATTAAATGGGCTGGTTAAGCGTTGAATATTGGCATTTTACTGGCCAAGTGCTGACTCTGCCCCAGAACATCTCCAACTGGTTAAGTGTCCCTGAAAATTAGCAGTTAGCTCTGAACAAAAGATTTACTAGCCAGGAGCTATTTGTGGCCAGTTAAATTGCTTTTGAATATAGGCCCGTACATGTATAGATTTTAATCCCACCCAAGTCCCTCCCCTTTGAGAAAGTGCAAATTTCCATGTTTAAATAGTTTTTTAAGAAAAAGAGAATGGAATTGTCCAACAAAGAATGATGTGCACTAAAATAGTGTCCACAAAACTTATCTGTAGATGTACAAATCTTTTATTCTTCCAATTGTGGTACAATCAATGATTCAATGACTCGACATGTACATGTTTCGGCCAACAGGCCTGCATCAGGAGTATATGAAACCGTCCCAAACCGGAAACGGGTACCACGATTGGAAGAATAAAAGATTTGTACATCTACAGATAAGTTTTGTGGACACTATTTTAGTGCACATCATTCTTTGTTGGACAATTCCATTCTCTTTTTCTTAGGCATTTTTTGTGGTTTTGTTGTTCCCCTGTTTTTGTGTGTGTAAATAGTTTTTTTACACATATGTACAACATACGTATGCAAAATGCTGGTATGTCTATGTGGAAATTACAAATAGGGATTCTAAATTTATTTTTTTTTTTAATTATTATTTATTTATTTATAGAATTTTACAATATTACCAAGCATATACATCTTGTACAGTAAAGTGAGATCAAACAATATACTAAACTAAGATTCAAAAGTTAAGATATACCACAATCATAATTCCATTTAATTAAAAAATAAAAATAAAAATAGATAAATAAAATAATAATAATCTAGCTAATCTCACACTAGTCCTCAATATTTATTGGATCCAAGATTAAAGAGTAGAATAGGTATAATTCAAATTAATTAGAAGAAAATCCATGTCTTACTAAAGTGCAGGGAGCTAACTTTCCATGGATGCTGTTATTCCTTTTTCAAGACGTTTCACTGAGAGAAAACTAATCAATTGAGATGGCTCTGTAAAAATATACTTCAATGATAAATATCTAACCACACATTTACATGGATATCTCAAGAAGAAAATACCCCCTATTTGAGTCACTCCAGGTTTTAGGAGTAGAAATTCTTTCCTTCTTTTTTGAGTCTCTCTAGAGACATCAGGAAAAATCTGAATATGTTGTCCCAGGAAGTCTTTGGACCGGGATTCTAAATTAACCCTCTCAGCTTCACACCACTGGTTTCTGCCCAACTGTTTATTGATCTTCTTTTAACTCATTTTATTTCATTTGCCAGGCAAATGGGTTATTCCCTTTCTACTTTCAGAAATATAGAGAGAAATTTAATGTTCAGAACAGTCCATGTCGTCTTTCTTATATGGTCCAAACTCAAAGCCTTAAATGGCAGTTGTATTCTTGAAAACGATTTGGCCCATTTTATGGACAAGAAAACAAAAAGAAAGAGAGAGGAAGAGGCAATGTGTAAGAAAAGTCCATTTTAATGGGGCTTTTAATGGATTTGTTTGAAAGAGCATACGAGTATAGTATTTGTTTAAGCATTTTCAGCTACTGGGCCCAGTTTGGCTTCTTGGCTAATGTTAACAATTTTTGGAATGTGAAACAGAAACGGCTACATCAAACTATAAATATCTTACTCTAAGTCATTCAAAACCCAAAACTTATCACCTTCATAAACTCTGAGAAAGACAAATTATGGGTTATGTAAGAAAAAACACAGAAAAATAAAACTGTGCCAAAATATTTTTTGCCCTGTTAGTGGTTAAATTTAGAAGTTAAATTTATTATTCTTGGACAGTTATTGTACTTGGTTTGGACACAAAGCCTAAAGCTTAATCCCCAAGGTTGAAAAGAAGCCCTATAAAATGAGTCTAACGTTGACCACAGACTGCATTAAAATACTTTGGGGCTGTTGGCTCAGAGAAACATACCATTTGTCTCTCCCACCATATCTATTTTGTGTTCCAAATTGCATTTTCTTTTAGAGTTTTCGTGTTGTCCCATTCAGTCAGCTGCATGATTTCACATATACCGTATTTTCACCCATATACTGCGCACCCGTGTAAAACGCACACACGGGTATAGCGCGCGGGGAACACAAATTTATGTAAAAAAAATTTAATATAGCGCGCACACGCGTATACCGCGCATGCTAAAACCTCCTCCCGCCTACTCCGAACCGGCATCCTCCCCCCCGCTCGCTTACCCGCGTTTTACAACTTTTTTTTTTCAGTCCGATCCGGCATCCCCCCTGCAAACCGGCATCCTCCCCCCCCCCCGCTCGCGTCACCCCCCCTCCCCCGCGATCCTACATCCCCCCCAGCACCGCAAAACATCTCTTACCCGATTGGGCACCGGCACCAGCACCAATGCACAGGATGTGCCAGTGCCTGAAGATCCTCCCTCGTTGGTTTGGGCTGGGCTGGGCTGGGCTGGGCGGTGCGTCTCGGAGAGAGTGAGACCAGAAGGCTTTGAGCATGCGCAAATGCTCAAAGCCTAGTCCAGCCCGGCGCAGGAAGAAGGAGGATCTCTCCCGCACCGCACCGCCCAGCCCAAACCAACGAGGGAGGATCTTCGGGCACTGGCACTGGCACGTCCTGTGCATTGGTGATGGTGCCGGTGCCCAATCGGGTAAGAGATGTTTTGCGGTGCTGGAGGGGATGTAGGATCGCGGGGGAGAGGGGGGGGCGCGAGCGGGGGGGAGGATGCCGGTTCACAGGGGGGATGCCGATCGGATTGGAAAAAAAAAGTTGTAAAACGCGCTCACACGTATAACGCGCATGGTTATGCACGGTTTGTAAAATCGTGTATAACGCGCGCGTTATATGCGTGAAAATACGGTAGCTCAAGTAAGATCTTCAATATGGAGAAAGCAGGGACCATTTAGATATAGAAACTTCCAGTTACTTTGGTTGTTTTTCATGACCATCATTTATATCAGCTCTTTTTCTTTTGACTCCCAAGGCAGACAGTGTTTCCTGTCCTGGAACCCTCTCATCAACCATTTGCATTACCCATGTTCTGCTGCTGAGGGTTTCTTTTCAGATACTTGGGTTATATGTCTCTGGAAAGGGTGATAGGATGTTGAGGAATGCATGCTCAATGACTTTATCATAAATCCTCTGGCAGTACTAGAGAATGACACGGGGACAAATTTGTTCCTGTCCCCGCAGAAATTCAATTTCCCCATCCAGCCCCCGTGAATTTTGTCGCTGTCCCTGTCCCTGCCCCATTCCTATAAGCTCTGCCTTAACTGCACAAGCCTCAAGCACTTATGATTTTAAGGTGTTTGAGGCTTGTGCAGATGAGGACGGAGCTTAGGCATTGGTGGAATGAGGCATTATGACATCACACTCTGAGCTCTAGAATGTTGCTACTTATGATTTTAAAGGGTTTGAGGCTTGTGCAGATGAGGACAGAGCTTAGGCATTGGTGGAATGAGGCATTATGACATCACAATCTGAGCTCTAGAATGTTGCTACTTAGGACTTTAAAGTGTTTGAGGCTTGTGCAGATGAGGACAGAGCTTGCAAGAATGGGACAGAGACAGGAAAATAACTCGCAGGACGGGACGGAAAAATGAGTTCCCACAGGGATGGGAAAAATTCCCCCCATGTCATTCTCTAGGCCATACATGTCAAACACAAGGCCCGCAGGAAATCACAAGAGGTTTTTGCATTTAGTTCAGACTAATGATTATATTATTCGAGTTTATACACCAAGGAAAAAATGATGCTGCTGATACTTCTTATATGATGATCAATTATACTACCTTTTCATAGGTTTTAACCAGAGCCGCCGAGAGAAAATCTGGGCCCCAGCACAAAGAAGGTGTGTGGGACCATATATAAAATTCTACACGCATGTATGTGTGTATATTATTATTTATTTCTAACAATCATAGATTACATTGATACATTTAGATAAGTATGTATAGGTATAAATGTAATAATAAAGGAATATATTTATATTAGTAAAAGACGTTTATAATAGCATTTATTGTCTGCCAAACAAAAGTGCTTTCTTGGCCTTTTTCCTAGCGAAACTGAATTACATAATCAAAATGAATCTGTTTTGCTAGGTTAGATTCAATACTGAATCTTGCCAAATCTACTAGTTGCGCTTGTGACAGTGGATCTTAGAAAAATTTTTACCAGCTTTAGCTTGCTGAATGAGCGCTCTGTAGTGGCAGGAATTGTCAACAGAATATGCAGACCGACGCTGGCCTTCACACTCACTCAACGCTTCGCGATCTTGTACGCGAACGTTCTCACGCCGTTCTTTGTTTTAGTTTGTAAGGATGTCTCCTTCTTGAGACAATGACACGTGTTGGTTTTCGTGATGTTTCTTGGTCTTCATTGGGCCCCCTTGAGCTTCATAGGCCCTGGAGCAATGTACCGACTGCACCCCCCTCTCCTCGGGCTTGATTTAAACACTGAAGAATGAAAGAAATTTGGAGGTATTATGTTGATCTCTTGATACCAGAAGACCTCAGTTTAAACTGTATGGTGATAGGCCTAAATTTTTAGATGTGAAGGGGCATAATCAAAAGAAACATCTAAGTCCGTTTTGGCCTAACTCACAAGTCGTCCAAAGTTGGACACGGGAAAAGCTCCATTTTCAAAAAATACGTCCAGCATATTTTTTTCCCCAAAATTCGTCCAACTGTACGTCCAGCCATCTGATCATCCAGGCTGCTAAGTCATCCATCTTTATACCCCATTTTTTACCAAAGATTCATCCAACTCAAAAACGCTTAGAAAAAGACCTTTTGGGTATGGGAGGGGCCAAAAAAGTAAGGGACTGGACACCCAGACATGGCACCAGAGTAGTGGGGCACCTTACAAGGCACTGCTGTGAACTTCACAAAAAGGGTGCCACATAAACATCTCACAACAGCTCCCTTATAGGTCATGGTGAGCCCCCCCCCCAACACCCCCAGAATCTACTAGACCCACCTATCTACCACCCCAATAGCCCTTATGGCTGCAGGAGCCACTTATATGGCAGTACAAAAGGGTTTGGGGGTTTTTTGGGGGGTGCACATGTTTCTCCATGAATGCAGTGATTAGAGTGGCTTATGGGCCTGGGTCCTCCTCTCCATGGTTCACTAACCCACCCCCAAGACCACTTAAGCAACCTCTGTACAGCTCTACTAGGCTTTCCTATGCCAGGCTGCCAGGTGCTAATGTTCTGGAGGCAGATATGTAAAGTTGTTATGTTTTTTATGGGGGGGGGCTATCAATGATCACTTGGGCTGTGTGTGGGGGTCTGTACTTTGTGTCTGCAGTGCTTATCTGGTCACTTTGGATACCTTTTGTGGACTTAAGCCTGGTTTTGATGGCCTAAGTCACAACGTCCAAGTTCCGTCTAGGCAGTGTTGTAAAACCTTCGGTTATACATGCAGTACGACTAAGTCTATGACGTCCCACGTCCCGCCCAAATCCCACCCTCACCACTCCTCCTAAAACACCCCTTTTAACTCTGGTCGTTCAGCAGCACTGTGAAGGCCTAAGTCGTTTTTAAATATGTCTAAAACCCTGTTTGATTATCTGCACTTGGATGTCTTTTGTTACTGATCGTCCAAGTGCCGATTTAGGCCGGTTTTTCTATTTCGATTATGAGCCCCATAACTTTTAGTTCCTAAATAAGCTAAATTTTTATATGAAAATGTAGGCTCTTAAGTTTGGCCAAAAATAGGACACAAATTTAGGAACCTAATTTAGAAGCATACATATAGGAACTCAGCTCTTTTTGAATATTAGGCTCTAGGAAGGCCAGTTTCAAGTCTCATTTGCTAAGGACGCGTGTACAATGAGGGAGGAGGGTTCATCTCTTGTTTGCTTTCAAGAAGATTTTTGGTAAGGGAAGAATACGATCATTCTTCTATTCTGGAGAATTTTTTTTTTTAGAGCTGGAGAAGGAGGAAACCTGCTTCTTGTATCTGGTGGATTCATGAAGACCACTCAGGAAAGACCCTGGTAATACTTCTGGAATTTCACTGATGCAGCCCTTCTTGAGAGACCCAACAGTGTAGAAAGTGAAAAGGAAGAACGGAAAAAGCTTTCCAATCAGTGCTTTCAGGAGAAGTACAAGGGAACCCCAAAGTCCAAAGAAAGGGAAGGAGCGTGTCTCAAAAGTGTATAGAATAAAGGATCTGAACCCTATTTTGGCATTTTGTACTTGCATGTGAGAAAGCTACAACTGAGCTTGTAACCACACTGTTTTGGTATAATTCTTTTAGTTTGGAACATGACTACTGTCTCTTTGAACTGTAATAGGCTTTTGGCCCTGAAATGGAGTTCTTCCTTCTATCACAGAATCCATATCAAGGTTTGCAGAGCATTTATGAGACTTAACCATGGATTAAAGTGAGTCCCGGATCTATATGGTGTAGCCAGAATGGGGGCTATGCAGAACAATAAGTGTTCAAAGGTGCTGAAAATTGCTCCAGGCAGCAATTGGGAGCCTCTTGTCAAACTATTTTATTAAAACAACATTTCACACTAAGTAGAGAGGAATGTTGATAAGGAATGTCTAGCATATCACTGGATCAAAAGCGCAAATCTGTGGTGAATGGAGAGAAAGGAATCAAGCCCCTGATCCTTCCATTCTCCGGAATCCATTATCCTATATACGCCGTGGCCTGCTAACACTTAGAGGTGCTGTGTAAATTCTGATGTAGACCAGACAGCTTCTGGCAAAATCAAACTGTTCAGAACAGGATATGGAAAAGCAGCTCAAGAGAAGCTGAAACCACCACCAGGATGTAGCAAGTATACACAGGAAGCTCACTGCACACATTAGATAATAAGAATAACGTGGTCCTTTATTAAGCGAAGGTGCCAGATGAACAGAGGAGCCAACTACCCTGATGCTATCTATTTCATATTAACAAACCCTTTTCAAAGGCTGCCAATGGCAAAAAAACAACTCCATCCATATCAAGTATTTAATGATTCAGCTGCAGAAACAGCATGTGGCTTTGATAGCCTATTCCAGGGATAGGCAATTCCGGTCCTCAAGAGTTGGAGCCAGGTCAGGTTTTCAGGATACCCACAATAAATATGTATGAGATAGATTTGCATCTCAAGGAGGCAGTGCATGTAAATCCATCTCATACATATTCATTGTGGATATCCTGAAAACCTGACCTGGTTCTGGCTCTCGAAGACCAGAATTACCTACCCCTGGCCTATTTCAACATAATTGGGAAATTCTGTGGAACTCCAGCTCTTTCTCCCTTCTTTCTCACTGTAAGTATAAAGTTCATGGAATCCTATAGGGTTACCCATGGAACACAGATTTTAAGATCTACATATTCAGGTCAATATCTACATGTGTGTAGGGGCATTTTTGATAGGACGTCTGAGTTTAGGCTTTTTGGGAAAGACATTCAGAAATCCACTAGTGAAAATGTCCATTTTTGAAACTGCAAGATGTCTATCTTTTTTTTTTTTTTTTTAAATGACCTATATAGATATTTTGGCCCTTAGTGTGTCAATCTTTTTTAGGCCATTTTTTAATACAAAGATGTCCAAATGAAATACGCACAAAAACAAGCCATTGGGATGTCCAAGCAGCCAGCATTCTTACCAAACTAGCCACACAGACAGTTGAACACAGCAGAACAGAGGGGTACTCTAAGCAGTGGGTTTTTTTCAGGCCCTTAAATGTTTTTAGAATTTGAGTGGCTGCTCCCAAAGAAGCTGTAGTGTGACATGGAGAGGCTCTGTTGAGTATCAACCATTTCAGTGAAGTTGCTGCTTTGTGTTTGTTTGCAATCAGTGTTGTGCACAGATATACCGTTCTAGTTAGCACTTATTCTTTGAAAAATATGTTTAGTATGGTTCGTTTTTCTGACTTACGATGGTCTGTATAGCTCTATGTCCACTTCTTTTAAATGCTGAGCGTCTCGAGTCTTTTCCTCCCATATGTATTGAAGTAGCATAGTAAATCGAATTGGGAATAGAGAAGCCATTTTGATGGGCTATTGTGGCTCACTGATCTACATAGCATATTTTAAATTTCCAAAGTGAAAATCTCCAGGATTAAGGGAAAATCCAAATGATGGAGAGGAGGAGGAAGTGGATGGGCAGGAGGAGGAGGTACAGTAGGTGTTCCAATCATTACTCCAGTCTTTCCTCCCGTCATATCCCCAACTTTCTCTAGCCAGGCTCTTTTTTCTATACCCCCAGCTTTTTTGACCACTTTGCCTCAATAATGGATCATTGCATTTTTTAGTTTAGGTTAAGCAAAAACCTCATAAACTACCACTCTCTACATTAGAGGTTTAGAGCACAGGCTGGCGGGTTAAGTGCTCTGATGCTCACAGGAATTCATTGAGCATTGGAGTATTTACCACGCCGGCTTATGATAAAAATCTCAAGTGCAGCTTGATAGAAGGAGGCCACTTATTGAATCTAACACTTTGTGTCAGTGGTGTAGGAAGGGGGGGGAGCAAGGAAGGCGGTCAACCCCAGGCGCCCTCTTGGTTGGGGCGCCAGCACCCATCTTCTGCCCCTCTCATTCCCCGCCCACCCCCAGTACCGCATGCGTGCACTGCTTCCCTTTCCTGTACCTTTTTAATATTCGCAGCACAAGCAGAACCCCCAACCTGCTGCTGACATCACTTCCTGGACTCACTCCTAGGAAGTGATGTCAGAGGAAGAGCCGACGCCGGTGCAAGCAGCAGGTTGGGGTTGCTGCTCGCCCCATGAATGTTAAAAAGGGAAGGGGCATGCGCGCATGGCAGGAGGGCGCTGGGAAGGAGTGGGGGGAGAGGTGCCACCGCCCGGGAGCCATCGCCCTCGTTATGCCACTGCTTTGTGTATTTTTTTTAAACTGTAGCAAGCTTGCTGTATTGTGTTTAGGAATTCCAATATTTTCTTTGGAATTTCAATTGGTTCCAGTTCTGTTTTGCTTTTATAAACTCCACATTCGTCGTAGCCTTTTTCACATAGCTTAGGGTCATGCAACACAGGCATGGTTCTGCTTCCATCTGCTGCAGCTGTTGTTTAGAAAAACCAGACTGTGCTTAAACTGGAGCTGAGCTCATGTTTATCTTTACCAAGCTGGAAGATTGCCTCCGAAATAAATTTCTACACCCACAGTGCACAGAGAACGAACGATCAAAGCCTTGGCACAGGAGCCCCCAGTACATTTCACCATGATAGGACGTCACTATAGAAACACACACCAAACTCTTCTATGTCCATAGTGATACAGTATTGCTGTGGGGATAAATCAGCTCATTTACTGAAAGGCTACAAACTCCCCTTGACGCTTCTGTCTTCAAAATTCCCTCAGTTCATGACTGCCCAGGAGCCAAAATGGTATGTAAGCTCCATCTGTCATCTTCACTGTGGCTTTTTGTGTTTTGCCGATTGTGAAGATCCATTCTTCTTCTTTGGGTTTGAATAGATTTAGGTCAACCATTTGTGTAGACATGGCTGTCCACAAAATATAGCCAGTTGGTATTGAAGATCACAGTAGCCAGTCACATTGTAAATGTACTGGAATGTGTGACACAAACTCTGCCGCTGGGTTGATTGCTGGTATACCCTAGACGGCACATATCACACCAGTTTTGAAACAATTGCACTGGCTCTCACTACAACAGCAGATATATTACAAGGTGCTTTCACCAAGTTCTATATTGATCTGTCCCATTGTATTTTCAAAGTCTTTGGAAAATTTATCAACCGGGTAGAAGGCTAAGGTCTGAGGGAGGGATGAAACTGATTACTGACAAGGAGGATAGAGTTCACTATGCAAGGCCAAAAGCTGCAGTGAAACTATGGAATTCTCATCCTGGGACATTGAGACTGAAAATGGATCGTCTGACCTTCACGAGACTGTTGAAAACTCAGTTATTTGTAGATGCTTTCTTGTAATACATGAGGGATGACATTGATTTTGATATGATAATCTTGTTATAACAAGAGTATGAGAACTTCAAAGAATTGGAGGTCATTAATTCTGATACAGTAATTTTGTACTAAGTTAAGGAGAAGTGTAAAGAATTAGTGTTGTTGATACACCTGAGCAATATGTTGTTTGTGTCAATATTATGTATATTCCTGTGTAAACCGCTTAGACTTAGGCCAGGGGTGTCAAATGTCGGTCCTGGAGAGCCGCAATCCAGTCGGGTTTTCAGCATTTCCCCAATGAAAATGCAGTGCATGCACATAGATCTCATGCATATTCATTGGGGAAATCCTGAAAACCCGACTGGATTGTGGCCCTCGAGGACCGACATTTGACCCCCCCTGACTTGGGCGGTCAATACATTTTTTTAAATAAATAAATAAAAGAGAGAATTTCACTAGCTAGTTTTATGCATTTAGGCCCTGATTCTATAAAAGATGCCTAACATTAGGCACCTAGATTGGCGCTCCTCGCTGAGCGCCTAGCTTAATTATTCAATTAGGATTAATCAGCGCTGAAAATTGAAGAGCCATTAAAAACCAAAAAACGATTCAAAAAATTAACTATCTGGCAGGCGTCTACCCCGAGGCCTGGTATGGTTAGGGGCAGATTTGGGGCATGATTTGATTTAGGCGCCAGTAGGCACTTAACTCTGGCACACTCATTTAGACCAACAAAACCCTGGCCTAAATGGGAGTGCACCTAAGGTTTCAATACCTACCGGAGACTGCATAGCCGCGGCTAGATGCAATTCTATAAACGGCGCCTAGCGGATGATTGACAATTGCGTTCAATAGCACCTACGAGTTAGGCATCGTTTCTAGAATCAGGGCCGTAAAAACCAGCCTTTAGCTATATTTTGAATATCAATCTCTCAGTGAATCGAGTAATAAAATTGATTGTAGTGTGTGGGCTAAAATTAATGACTAGGCCCGCTGTATTTGTTATGCAAAGAATGATAAACATATGGAATGCATCACTGAGGAAAATTAGTGGTGCAGAAGTATGTATGGTTCCATTAACAAATCAGTGTTAATACTTTTGAAGTGTCAGGTTAGGACCACGGGTCATGGAATGTAACTCTCCTCTGAATTGATTCAAGATTTTATTTAATGACAGGATCAGCAAAGCATTGCTTTCTTCACTTTTGTTAGCTAATCAGAAACACATGGCACATCGACTCTCTCCTAGTCTTGCAACCCAGATGATTCATGTCCTCACTGCATAATACAGATGTTCAGATGGTTCCGATACTCATGGTATGAAGGTGTATTTTCAAAGCATTTAGACATATGAGGTTCCATAGTAACTTATGAAACTTTGTAAGTCCAAGTGCTTTGAAAACGAGCCCCATGGTCTAATTCTGCATCACACTATGCGATATCAGTGACTTCATTGATATTCAGAAGAGAAGCACACAGATTCAAACAGATTCAGGTTATTTCAGCAGCATTCTTTCTCAAAGGATACAGGTCAGATGCACAAGTCAAGGACAAGATACAGGTCAACTTGGCCAGGTAAAAAATTAAGGCAGTAGAGCTTTGTCTCCAGAATCCTCCACGTAGACTTCCACTGTTAATTTGCCTAGAATACTTGTGAGGTTCCCAACAACCCTTTTGAATTCTTCAGGACCAAGCTGGTTCCTTAGGGTGGAGCTGCAGGACTGGGACCAAATGTAACAAGAGGTTGAGGGGGAACAGGATATGAATTTTAGCTGCAGGCCTACTCTTTCTGACTGTATCAATCTCTGCTCAAGTGAGCTGCACCATGGCCCATAGGCTGAGCTCTAGCCTTCAAGCTGGAGAGACCCTTGAGTTGGACAGAGCTACATTTGATGCATTCTAATTATTTACATGTGGAGACGGAACCTTCAAAAAGAAATAAAAAGAATGGAGTCGGTCCAGAGGAATGCTACTAAAATGGTGTGTGGTTTTTGTTAAAAGGCATATGGAGACAGACTTAAAGATCTCAATATGTATACTTTGGAGGAAAGGCAGGAGAGGGGAGATATAATAGAGACGTTTAAATAACTACTTGACATAAATGCGCATGAGTCGAGTCTCTTTCATTTGGAAGGAAGCTCTGGAATGAGAGGGCATAGGATGAAGTTAAGAGGTGATAGGCTAAGGATTAATCTAAGGAAATACTTTTTTTTACAGAAAGGGTGGTAGATGCGTGGAACAGTCTCCCGAAAGAAGTGGAGTCAGAGACTGTGCCTGAATTCAAGAAAGCATGGGATAGGCACGTGGGATCTTAGAGAGAAGAAGAGATAATGGTTACTGCGGATGGGCAGACTGGATGGGCCATTTGGCCTTTATCTGCCATCATGTTTTCTATGTATATGTGTCAAGTAAACGTTAGCACTTTACCCCATAGGGAACTATGTATTCTAAAACATAGGTGCTAAAATGTATGCACACATTATCCCCGGATTCTATATATATTCTATGTTTAAAATACTTGCATATATGTACACACACATGTATATACTCTTACACTTAAGCTCTATCCTGTAAATACCTGTATAATCTTACATAGTGCATACCTTATAGAATACTATAAGTTATGCAGATATCTTTGGTATGTAGGTGCAAGATTTCATACCAGCTCTATGGCTGGCATATACGTTCATATCTAACTTCTACGTGTGTATATAACACCCTCATCCTCCCTGTCTAATCGACTCGCAACCTCGGCGTCATCTAAAGCCAGCGGCTGTTCTGAATGGGTAAAGCTTGCTTTAGTTTAAGTTCCCCCGACCTTGATAAAGTCAAGTGAAACACGTCGGGATGGGGAATCATTCACTATAAAGCTAAGTTATGAACTTATTTATTACAATAGTTTTCTAAAAATGAAATAGAGAAAACCGTAGTATGAGAGAGTGAAACACTAATCTAAACTAATTTTTTTAAAAACATTAAAATGCTGTATGGGAATGATGAAGAACCACACCACCTTGAGTTTATTGACCTGGGTGGAAATCTGAACTTCCTTATTGTGTTTTGAAAGAAAGAAAAAATAATAATTTAGCGCACTGATAGTTTTTGTGTGGATTGATTATAAGTTTGCTTTGATAGGACAAATAACATTATCGGGATATGTGTACATTACATTACATTACATTAGTGATTTCTATTCCGCTTGTGCCTTGCGGTTCTAAGCGGATTACATTAGAAGATGGCTGGACATTTCCAGGCGATGACAATACAATTATTTGTATAACTTTACAAACTTTGCAAACCTAACTTTACTTAACTTTTCGTACATAACTTTACATAACTTTACGTACATAACTTTACATAACTTTACGTGGAGTTACTTTGTGTTACTTTAATTTATCCTTACCGTGCTTGCATAACTTGCATTAAGTTTACATAATTTATCTTACATAATTTATCTTACATAACTTTACAAGACTTTACGTAGAGTTATTTTATGTTATTTTACCTTATTATTCCAGTACATTGCATAACTTACATTACATGATATTACAAAGCATAACCTTATGTTATATTACAACGCATAACCTTATGTTACTTTACATAATATTACAACGCATAATCTTATGTTACCAAAAAATCGTCTGTTCCTAGGTTGCTATATCTGATTTTTTCGGTATTTGGGGAGACTGTGTTTCTAGATATGAATTGGCTTTACGCCCGATGCAGCTAGATTAGATGTTGCCTATGGGGACGAAGTTGCAGTTGGTTGTGAGTTGCAGTAGGATATGAAGGGAGAGAAGATGATGGTAGATTATAATATTGGGATGTGTTTTTTGAATAGTATGGTTTTTATATCTTTTCGAAACGCTTTGTAGTCCGTAGTTGTGGTCAGCAGCTTGGATATGGTGGGGTCAATTTTCGCGGCCTGTGTAGCAAGTAGGTTGTCATATAGCTTTTTGCGTTTTGTGCCTTTGAGTGAGGGGTAGGTGAATGGAGTCTGGGTTCTCCTTACTCTAGTTGAGAGGTTTCGGGTTAGGCGGCTGTTTAGGTAGAGAGGTGCTGTTCCGTTTAGTGCTTTGAATAATAAACAGTATAGTTTGAATTGAGTTCTTGCTTGTATCGGTAGCCAGTGTGAGTCGAGATAGGCATTAGTGATGTGATCGTATTTTCCTAGCGAGTAGATAAGTCTGAGTGCTGTGTTCTGTACTGTCTGTAATTGTTTGGTCATGTAAGCGGGGCAGGGTAGATAAAGGCTGTTGCAGTAGTCTACAAGTCCTAGTACAAGTGATTGGACTAAGATCCTGTATTGAATTTTGTCAAAGAATTTTCTTATTTTTCGCAGGTTGCGCATGGTGTAGAAGGCTTTTTGGATGGTTTTGTTAGTATGAGTCTGCATTGTGCATCTCCTGTCTATTGTTACTCCCAGGATTTTGAGTGCTGGCTGTATTGGGTATGTGATTGCATTTGTCGTCAGATCAGTTAAGGTAGGTTCTTTGTCTTTTTCTAGCAGCAGGAATTTGGTTTTATCCGTGTTCAGTTTCAGTTTGTGGTTGGTCATCCATGTTTCTACCGTTTCCAGAGTTATTTTCAGTCGTCCTGATGAGTTGGGGTCTTGGGTATTGAAGGGGAGAAGGATTGTTATGTCGTCTGCGTAGCTGAATGAGACTATATTTAGGGAGTCTAGAGTGGTGCCCAGTGAGGATACGTAGAGGTTGAAAAGTATGGGTGATAATGGAGATCCTTGTGGTACTCCACAGGGGTTTGACCAAGGGTCAGATATGTGGTCTTTTGTCTTTACTTTATAAGTTCTAGTTTTTAGAAAGCCTTGGAACCAGTTGAGTACCAAACCTGTGATCCCTATGGCGTCTAGTATCTGGAGTAGTATGTTGTGATCCACTAGGTCGAAAGCTGCTGAAAGATCTAGTTGGATAAGTAGTATCCTGTTTCCTTTGCTGAGGTGTTGGTGGGCTATATCCATTAGAGATACAAGTAGTGTCTCTGTGCTGTGGTTTTTTCTGAAACCTGATTGTGATGGGTGTAGTATGTTGTGGTCTTCTAAGTAGTTGGTGAGGTATTGTGCTACAAGACCTTCTTGTAGTTTGATATATAATGGGATTGAAGCGATGGGTCTGTGGTTGGCTGGATTATTGTTTGGAGCTTTGGGATCTTTCGGTATGGGGGTGATAATAATCTCGCCTAGTTCTGGTGGGAAGTGACCATCTGTGAGCGTGGATTGTAGCCAGTTCATGAGGTTAGCTTTGAACTTGATGGATGCGGTTGTTAGCAGGTACGATGGGCAGCTGTTTAGGTCACAAGAAGTTTTACTATATTTGTTGTATAGTCGAGTCATGTCGTTCCATTGTATTTTGGGGAAGTTAGTCCACGTTCTGTCAGCTACTAAGGCTTCATCTATTGTTGGTGTTGTTATAATCTCATCGAGGAGGGTTAATGAATTGTTGAATGTGGATCTGATATTGGTGATTTTGTGCTTGAAGTAGTCTGCTAATTGGTGAGCTGAAGGAGATTGGTTTCCTTGAGTAGCTAGGAAAGGTTTGGTGTCTGTGAGTTTTCTTACAATATTGAAGAGTATTTTTGAGTCTGGGTTTTCAGTGCCTATTAGTTTGGAATAGTATGCTTTCCTTTTTTCCTTTAGTTTGATGTTATATTGTTTGATTTGGATTCTCCATGCTACTTTTGTTTGGTCTTGTTTCTGTTTTTTCCATATTCTTTCAAGGTGTCTGCATTGTCTTTTTAAATGGAGAAGTTCAGCGTCGAACCATTTGTCTGAAGGTCTACAGATTTTGTTTTTTGTTTTTATTGGTGCTAGCTCGTTCAAAGTAGCTTCGCTAATGGTACGCCAGTGAGTTACAAATTCTTTGGGGTTGATTTGGTCGAATGCTGGATCTACCTTCTCCCAAAATGTAGTAGGATTGATTTTCTGTCGTGTGTTGATGTGGATTTTTTGGGGTGCGGGTTTGTGGTTGTTTTGAGCCCAGTTTATGGTGAAAGTGTATTTGTAGTGGTCTGACCAGAGGGAGGGGTGCCATATACCGTTGGATGTGTGTATGTTTTGAGTGTCAAGATTATGGGTCGTGAATGCTGCAATGTCCAGTTGGTGGCCTTTTTCGTGTGTGGGTTCGGGGTTAAGTATCTGATAGGATAGGGTATCGAGATATGAGAGTATTCCCTCTACTTGTTTGGAGGAGTGGTCTTCTAGATGGAGATTTAAGTCTCCGAGGAGTAAGTTGTGGGTGGAAGTTAGTGAATTCTGGAGAATGAATTCTTCGAGTTCTTGTTTTGATGTGGACCATTTCCCTGGTGTGACATAGCATAGAATGCAGGTCAGGTTTCCAGAGAGAGTGTTATCGGAGAGTTGACATGCTAGAAGGTCCAGGTGAGGGGATGAGTTCTTGGCTAGGACTTTTAAGTTAAAGTTGTTTTTTACTATGATGGCTAACCCTCCCCCTCGTTTGTTTTCTCGACAGACAAGCTCTAATTTATATCCTTTTGGGCAGAGATCTATTATGCTTGGGTCGGAGTCTGAAGTGATCCAGGTTTCAGCTAGGAATAGGCATCCTAGATGATCTTTGATTAGCCAATCTTTGATTAATTCCACCTTTGGATTGATTGATCTTATGTTCATGTAAGCACATTTTATTGGTGTGAAATTTGTGAAGGAGAGTTGTGAACTGATTGAGTTGAGGAAGATTCTTGGGGGTGTCAAGTGTTTATGGCTGTTTATCTTGGGTTTTGGCGGAGGTCGTTTACCCCAGAATGTTGGGATGCTTTCTAGGCTAGAATTAGGACATGGTGTCAGAGTTCTGAAGGAGTGGAGTTTCCTGGCTGGTGGAGTTTGCCTGAGGTCTGTTGTAATGATTGGGATGGAGTAAGTATGGAAGCCTGCTGTTTTCCAGTTGGATATGAGGAGGGCGAGCAACAGAAGGACAAGCAGGGTTTTAGGAAGGCGGGTTGCCATTGTTGGTGAGTAGGGTTGCTGGGGTGTTGGTTGCTAAATAAACGATGTGAGTGATCTGATTGAAAGGATTATCTCTTAGCTATTGCTTTATCCTATTTAGGGGAGCTGGTGAGCTGCTTGTTTCTAGTTTGCTTCACTACTGCTGCTTCACGAAGGCGCTCACTAAGGCGCGCGCCTTCGTCGGCGCGCCGAACGGCTGCGCGCCATGGGCAGTCCAAATTTCACCCGATCTGTCCCTCGCTGGTCACGGGAGAGGGGCGGAGCGGAGCTCGCACGCTCTCCTCTCCTCGAATCTCCGTCGGCTGAGATGGCCCTGCAAAATGGCTGCGCGCCGTGGGCAGTCCAGATTTCACCCGATCTGTCCCTCGCTGGTCACGGGAGAGGGGCGGAGCGGAGCTCGCACGCTCTCCTCTCCTCGAATCTCCGTCGGCTGAGATGGCCCTGCAAAATGGCTGCGCGCCGTGGGCAGTCCAGATTTCACCCGATCTGTCCCTCGCTGGTCACGGGAGAGGGGCGGAGCGGAGCTCGCACGCTCTCCTCTCCTCGAATCTCCGTCGGCTGAGATGGCCCTGCAAAATGGCTGCGCGCCATGGGCAGTCCAGATTTCACCCGATCTGTCCCTCGCTGGTCACGGGATCTCCCTTCCCCTTCACTGTGCTGGAACAGGGAAAAAGGCCCGGTCTGCAAAGCCCTTAGGAGGGCTGGAAAAGCAGGCCAGGTGCCTAAGTGGCTGCTGGGGGCGGGGCAAACCGCCGAACGCGTTGCTCCTCCGGTGCAGTGAAGGGGGACGACTCGATCTCCCTTCCCCTTCACTGTGCTGGAACAGGGAAAAAGGCCCGGTCTGCAAAGCCCTTAAGAGGGCTGGAAAAGCAGGCCAGGTGCCTAAGTGGCTGCTGGGGGCGGGGCAAACCGCCGATCGCGTTGCTCCTCCGGTGCAGTGAAGGGGGACGACTCGATCTCCCTTCCCCTTCACTGTGCTGGAACAGGGAAAAAGGCCCGGTCTGCAAAGCCCTTAAGAGGACTGGAAAAGCAGGCCAGGTGCCTAAGTGGCTGCTGGGGGCGGGGCAAACCGCCGAACGCGTTGCTCCTCCGGTGCAGTGAAGGGGGACGACTCGATCTCCCTTCCCCTTCACTGTGCTGGAACAGGGAAAAAGGCCCGGTCTGCAAAGCCCTTAAGAGGGCTGGAAAAGCAGGCCAGGTGCCTAAGTGGCTGCTGGGGGCGGGGCAAACCGCCGATCGCGTTGCTCCTCCGGTGCAGTGAAGGGGGACGACTCGATCTCCCTTCCCCTTCACTGTGCTGGAACAGGGAAAAAGGCCCGGTCTGCAAAGCCCTTAAGAGGGCTGGAAAAGCAGGCCAGGTGCCTAAGTGGCTGCTGGGGGCGGGGCAAACCGCCGAACGCGTTGCTCCTCCGGTGCAGTGAAGGGGGACGACTCGATCTCCCTTCCCCTTCACTGTGCTGGAACAGGGAAAAAGGCCCGGTCTGCAAAGCCCTTAAGAGGCACCCTTTATGTAAAGTTCACAGCAGTGCTCTCTAAGGGCCCCACTGTTCAGCTGGCATTTCTCTGTTGCCAGTCCATTAAAATGCTGGCCTGTCCCATGTCCAAATGGGTTTGTTTTGGGCGTTTTACATTTAGATGTCTTGATTTTTGAAAATTGCCAAAACAGACAAGCATCCTAAGAGCTAGGGTGTGTAGATGGGTCATTTTTTTTTTAAAGTTGGACATCTTGCGGTTTTGAAAATATGTATTCTCTTTTTTTTTTTTTTTTTTTATAAATTCTTTATTCATTTTAAATCATAAACAAGTGTGCAATAATATATCCATTAAATTTCAATGTAACACTTGAAAATCTTAATCATATCATCAAGAACAAAATAATATATTCCCACCCCCCACTCTACTGAAATTAAAATTCATGAATCATTTTCAAACAGACAATAAGTGTACAGAAATACAATCATTATACTTTCAATACAACACTTAAACATCTTTCCAAATCATCTAAATAAAAATATTAATCCCCTCCCTCCCGCCCTACCTAAAGAAATAAAAACAAACTCTCAATGGAAAATATACCACCCCCCAATACGTAAAATATAATCTCCCATAAAAAGTGATGTCTACTCATTACAATATTTTTCCATTGGCCCCAGATCTTTATAAACTTATTGTAAGTTCCTTTCTGCGTAGCAAGAGCTTGTTCCATCTTATAAATATGGCATAATGAGTTCCACCAAAATGTATAGTTAAGATTTGAGTAGTTTTTCCAATTTTTGGTAATATGCTGAATGGCGACCCCTGTCATGATTAACAAAAGTTTATTATTACTTGACGAAATTTGACTTTTTTTCCTCATAGATATACCAAACAAAACAGTGTCATAGGATAACGCAACATGATTCTCTAGAAGACAGTTAACTTGAGTCCAAATTGAATTCCAAAATAACATAATATAGGGACAAAAAAAATAATTAAATGATCTAATGTCCCTCCTTCAAGATTACAATGCCAGCATCTATTAGATTTAGAGCAATCCAACTTTTGTAAACGAACTGGGGTCCAAAACGCTCTATGCAATAAAAAGAACCAAGTTTGCCTCATAGATGCTGACACTGTACATCTCATTCTCCAAGACCAAATTCGTGTATTTTCTTTAAATAGGGTAATGAGATGCAAAACATTCCAGATTATCTATTTGGTTTTTGTGCCTCATTTGAATGTCATCAACATCGCCATTAATGACCAATGTTGGCACATTATTACTTTTTTAATCCTGTACAGTGCTATCGCTTTGCCTTATTTCTACATGTCTAAGCAACTACTTTTCCAAATTCTTCATACTTATCTTTCTTTCATTTGCAGGAGAATGCTAAAGTATGTTTAACGTACTTGGTGAATCAACTAGCCAATATGGAACACTCATTCCATCACATCTTTCTGATGGAGATTAAGAATATTACAGATACTTTCAGTAATATTTTAGGTACTCAAGGCAGAAATATCTATCGGATGAGTAACAGTTTTACTGCTATAACCAAGCTTCTAATCCAACAACTGGAAAATGAAACTGCACTTAGTGACAGGTAATAGATATCTGTATATGTCGCTGATTGAATGACTAGAAATTATAACTACCGAAGGCCAGATGTGTTGCGCTGAAACAAGAAAAATGGCAGTTGAACGCTAGACCTGAAGTAAAACTGCAGCTCCGCCCAAAAGTGCAGTTAGGCCCTATTCTGTAAATGGCACTAAGGCGCTGATTCTATAGCGTCCACCTAAAGTTAGGCGCCAATATCGGCACTGATTCTAAAGAATCATGCTTAGTGTCGCCTAAGGGTCCTAACATTTAGGCGGCCCCAAGTAATGCCAGAGGTTTTTTTCAGCTGAAGTTAGGTATCGCTGTTGGAGCCTAACAGCACAATTCACAAATCAAGTTTCAAGTGTATTTAAGATTTCTAACCCTTCTAAGCAGTGTACAATCTAATTAGGAGTAAGACAGAGGTGTTTATAATTATTGACAATAGGCAAGATAGTGAGGTCTCATACAATTTGCAGATAGGACAGTAGGGCGGAGGAAAAACTCTCGTATGAGTAAGCCCTAGGCCAACAGATAACTTTGGTTAGGGTTACCAGATTTTAGCTGATTAAAATCCAGACTCTTAGCCCTGCCCCCAGGCCCGCACATTTCTGCCCTGTTACACCCGCATCATGCTCCTAGCCCCAGCCCCGCCCCCTCGACTTGTTCTCATCGCCACGTAGCATCCGTGCATGCTTGGATGCCGTCCCGCACGGTCACAAAGAAGAAGCTTTTCAAAACCCGGACAACTTTCTGCATTGGGCCATAAGGCACGTTGGCATCTCTTAGAATAACTGGCATGGAACCAGCATTATCTGATAACATATTGTCAATGGTTTATATATAATGAGTAAAAAGCTAGTTTGATGTCAGTGCCAGTGAATATGGGTATTATATCTCCCACTACTTTAGGGGAGAAGATGTCAATGAAACAGAATCTACTACACAGAAGGATGATTTCAAATCTGTTATTAATAAAAATGAAGAGGACGAACAGCTTCAAATTAAAAAAGAGGCTTATAAGGAAAAGACAAATGCTGAGGACAATGCTCCTGAGCCTATCGGTAGAAGCAGCTTAGGCCAAGCTTCCAAAGAGGAAAGAATGAAGTTGAAATTCAACAGGTATTGCATCGAAATGTACAGGCTGTGAGGATGTTTCATCCCTGTTAGTTCAACAAAGATACTAAAATTCTAAGACATCGTTCAGATTTGTGCATCTGCCCCTAAGGGCTTCTTTTACGAAGGCGCGGTGGCGGTTTAAACGCACGTAATAGCGCGCGCTAAATCGCCGGCCACGCTAGCCGCTACCACCTCCTCTTGAGCAGGCGGTAGTTTTTTCGGCTAGCGGCGGGCTAGCGCATGATTAAATGTCGTGCACGTTAAAGCCGCTACCGCAGCTTCGTAAAAGGAGCCCTAAGGGAGAAAACCAAACTCTGGTGCTTTAGGGCTACGGCGCTGGAGAAACGCCGGTCTGATTTTGGCGACCAATTCTCAACACTAACAGCATGCAAATTATGAGTATTCATGCTGTTGTTTTTGAGCATTGGTCACTAAGGGTTGGAACTTCCCGAGGCAATGCCAACAATAGTTGTGCAGTTGGCACAGTTCTTATGAGCATGTCCAGGGAACCCAGCCTCCCCCTCCCCGAATAAGAATTTTTTTTTTTTTTTTAAACCTGGTGGTCCAGAGGACCCTCAACCCCTCCCCGAGCCCCAGCACATTATCCCTAGTAGTTTGATGGCCAGGCACCACGCTCCAGCTCAACAATCCTAGGGTTACCAGACGCCCAGATTTCCCTGGTCATTCCCGGGGTTTTGAAAAGCTTCCTCAAAATTGCGTCGGGCAGGAGGACATCCGCGCATGCGTGGATGCCCTCCTGCCTGACGAGAGCGGGCAGTGGGGGGCAGGGCTAAAATGGGATTGGGGACGGGGCTGGGCTTAACGGGGCAAGGATAGGTGGAACTGGGTGGGCCTAAACAATCCTCCTCCCTCCCCCCCCCTCTATGTGTGCCTGGACCCACCCCTAGGACCTCTCCTCTTGTGTGCCAAGACCCTCCTGACCCCCCATACCTTTCTTGTAGAAGCAATTGCAGGAGAGATGCCCATTTCCTCTTGTCTCAAGGCCCACCTCTCTGGGCTCTGCTCCTGCCCAGTTATCCTAGGACAAACTGGAAGGGGCCTAAACACCATTTAAGAAATTATTTGTGATTTCTTTTGTTTGTTTTGCAGAACACATGGTTTAGCTGTCCATGTAATCCGCACAAAGTGTACAAATGTAGACACTGGACAACATACAATGAATATAGATTTAGAGGCCGATATGCCCTTTCCTGACCTATATGCTAATCAGAAAAATGAAGGACTCCTGCTCTCTGAAGATACTGAAGAATCCCAGTTGGCATGGACTTCGGTTTCACACTCACGTGCTACCTATGGAGGTTCTGACAATGTGTCAAAATCTGTTCAAGAAAACTGCCATGAAAGTAGTGTGGAGCTAATGCAAGATCCTGCCAAAGTGCAGGATAAGCTGTATGTGCACTTAAAAGAAAATCTCACTAAAGTCAAGGCATTTGTCATGGAAATTGGCAGGAAAATTCCAGTGCCAGATGAGTGTATTATTGAAGGTAAGAAATCGAAGCACATATTTAGTGTAGTTGGGAATAAAATCTTAGCTGGAATAGATACACTTAGATGCATTTGTATAGCAATATCAGATGAATTAAAAACAAGTGACTCGCTGACACTGAGTTGCATACTGGTTGGGTGTTTAATCAAGGTCTTAAGGGCCTTAGCCAATTAGTGCCTTAGGCTCCTCCCAGTCTACTCCAGAATGCACTAGGCAGGGTCCTAAAATGCCTAAGGCCCCTCCCCTGTGGGAGAGGCCTTAGCTGCCTGAGCCATTCGGGGCCTTAGACCCCTCCCAGTGCACCTCAGGATGTACCAGGAAGGGGAAGGTCCACTATTTTGGAGAGGCGGGCCTGACGCAGGAGGGACTGGGCATCCCTCCTGCTCTTTTTGTCCAGATCTGTCGGTAGTCTTGGGCCCTTAACAGCCATCGGTAGATTTAAGGCATGCCCTAACGATGTTATGGGCATCGATCGGACAGCTTGTTTTAATATTAATTACCTCATTTTAATACTAATGAGGTCATTTGCACGGCAGAGTCAGAGAGTTTAGGAATGCACAGAAAAGCATGCGGTGAGCCAATCTGTATATCGGTGTCAGGTCAAAAGCACACCGGGACAAAGGCGCGCACAGACAATTGAGCACAGCGCGGAGGCGCGCACCGCAGAAAATTACTGTTTTTAGGGCTCCAACGGGGGCGTGGGGGGGAACCCCCCCACTTTACTTAATAGAGATCGCGCCGCGTTGTGGGGGGTTTGGGGGGTTGTAACCCCCCACATTTTACTGAAAACTTCACTTTTTCCCTGTTTTTAGGGAAAAAAATTAAGTTTACAGTAAAATGTGGAGGGTTACAACCCCCCAAACCCCCCACAACGCCGGTGCGATCTCTATTAAGTAAACTGGGGGGGCTCCCCAACAAAACCCCCCGTCGGAGCCCCTAAAAACTGTAATTTTCTTCGGCGCGCGCCTCCATCTTGCGCTCAGTTGTCGGCGCGCGCCTTTGTCTTTCGCGGGGTTGTCTATGAACCCTGTATATCGGGTCGGCAAATTGAATCGTCACTAAACCAATTCAACTGGTTTAGCAATGATCGGAGAGTTTAGTGCATCCAGGCCTGAGAGGGGATAGATAAAAGTTTATAAAAATCATGACAGTTATAGAATTAGGGTTAAGAACATAAGAACTGCCATCTCCGGATCAGACCCATGGTCCATCAAGTCCGGCGATCCGCACACGCGGAGGCCCAGTCAGGTATACACCTGATGTAGTTTTAGTCACCCATATCCCTCTATGCCTCTCATAAGGAGATGTGCATCTAATTTGCCTTTGAATCCCAGCACAGTGGATTCCTTGATAACCTCCTTTGGGAGAGCATTCCAGGCGTCTACCACTCGCTGCGTAAAACAGAACTTCCTGACATTTGTCCTGGACTTGTCCCCCCTTAGCTTCAAACCATGTCCTCTTGTCCGTGTCGCGTTGGACAATGTAAATAATTTATTTTCCTGCTCTATTTTATCGATGCCTTTCAGCATTTTGAACGTCTCGATCATGTCCCCTCGCAGCCTTCTCTTCTCAAGGGAGAACAGTCCTAGTTTCTTGAGTCGTTCCTCATATTCCAAGTTCTCCATACCTCTTATTAACTTCGTTGCTCGTCTCTGCACCCTCTCTAACAGTTTTATATCCTTCTTTAGGTTGGGAGACCAATGTTGGACACAGTATTCCAAGTGTGGTCTGACCATTGCTCTATAAAGCGGATGTACCCGGACATGTCCTCTTTTTAGAAGACGTGTCCAGGCGTCCGGATGGCTTTTCAAAACCCAGCAATTTGTCTGGGTTTTTAAAAGCTTCCACCTCGGGACCGCGTCGGGAGGGCATCCATGCATGCACGGATGCAATGTGGTGACATCACGCGCATGTGGGTGATGTCATCATGTCACACTTGTGCATACGTGTGACATCATCGCGTCACTTTTGCGCATGCCCAGATGCCCTCCCAACACAGCTCTGAGCACGAGAACAGGTTGAGGGGGCGGGGCTGGGTGGTGAGGCTGGGGCAGAAAGGGGCATGGCTTGGGCAGAATGGGGCGGGCCTGTGGGCGTGGCTATGAGCCCAGATTTTAGAATAGTAAAATCTGGTAGCCCTATGAAGAATAAACCCTTGTTTTGTTGTATTTTGGATCAAGCTCACACTTTTTTTTATTAGTAGCTCAAGGCTAGTTACATTCTTGTACACTAGCATTTCCTTTGTCCCGGGTGTTTATAACTTTAGGGGTCTATCAACTGAGCTACATTATGGAAATAAAATACATTATTTGCCAATAATGCAAAAAAATTTTTAAACTGATTCTAATGTGTCTTACATAGTAATGAGCTGCATGGCATGCATATGTATGCAAAGCAGGTCATTATTAGATTAAAAGAATAATGAAGCTTACATTAAACCAGTGTATCGCAAATGTGTGCCTCCTGAGATTTCAGGTGTGCCGCAACATACCGGCAAGGAGGGGGAGAGTCATCCACGCCGGCTAACTGCCTACAGGACGTGCCTCTCGCGTCCTGTAGGCAGTCAGCTGGCGCAGATGACTGTCCTCCGCTCCGGCATCCCTCCTCCTCCTCCTCTCCCCGCACCTCCCCTCCTCCCAGATCCTCTACCAAAGTGAGTCACAGCCAGATGGGCCTCCACGCATGCCCAGACATTGACGCAATGATGTCATGCATGCATGACATCATCGCATCGACAACCGCGCACTTCCAGGCCCTAAGCCCAGTGCCCCGGCTGGAAAGTTTGCGAGACACTGCATTAAACTGTGCAAGCTGCCTGCATAAGAATGAAGAGTAAATGTGAAGTAACCAGGACAGATTGGAGAAGCTCTGAACCAGTGCAAGTTGACCAGGGTCAGTATCTGATTTACTTGGGAAAATCCCATTGAAAATGGATCTTCTTCTGTCAGCAATAGAACTATCGGGGATGAACCAATTCTTATTATTGCTCACAGAGGACAATGCTCTCAGTCTGACTTCATTGCTCTGCTATTCCTAGTACAAAATAAATGCACCCTACAAAAGCCTGGAATCATGTCCAATAAAAGTTGTTTCATAATCCAGTTGCATCTAAGATCTATTCTCTAGCTTTTAATCGGTGGGTGGGGACTTTCACTTGGCTAAATATAAAATGACTTTGAATTCTGGGCATGGAATTTTCACTATTACAGTAGTAAATATATGAATAATAAGAGACACAGGCTGAAGATGAAGTTATCACATCTTATATATATATATATACAGTATATATATATAAATATATATTTTTTTTAAGCACTGTAGTGCAAAATTCTCAAACCTCCCAACAATTCTGGTGTCAGATTCAGTTCTGCTTTGCTTTGTGATCCCAGATCTCCGAGGAGAGATTGCTCTTCGCCCAGTCCAATTGTATGGTATTTAGGGCTTTAACAGCAGCAACAAGCTGGTTGCAGTGATCAAATTTATAAGCCCTTTGTGTAAAACCGATCAAATGCACGAAAGAGAGACGTTCACTTCCCATATTTCCCTATATTTACTGAAATAAAACCTCCCTCTGCATGTTTGGAATTGTTTCAATTTCATATACTGTCTCGCTATTTCCTGGAAATTCCTAGAGTATGGACGTATTTGTATTGTAAAGTCAAAGATTTATGTGACTCATTCCAGATGCAGTCAGGGAACTGCATTTAGCTTAAATACCCGAGGGGTTTCTGGTTAATACTTCTGCCATTTCATAATCTACTCTAGACTCATTTCTTTAAATTCTAGTTATATAGGGGCTAATTCTATAATCGTATGCCTATATTTAGGCCTCCAGAGAGTGCATATAAAGTACCTATTCTATAAAGGAAAGTAGGCACCTACTTTCCTTTATAGAATACTAGAGTAAGAACATAAGAAATGCCTGCACCGGATCAGACCTGGGATCTATCCAGTCTAGTGATCCGCACACGCGTAGGCTCAGCCAGGCGTACCCTGGCGAATACATTAGTCACTCGTATCCCTCAATGTGTCCTGCAAGAAGATGTGCGTCCAATTTTCCCTTAAATCCTAGAATGGTGGTTTGCTCCACCATCTCTTTCGGGAGAGAGTTCCAGGCGTTCATCACTCGCTGTGTGAGGCAGAACTTTCTGACATTTGTCCTGGCCGTGTCCCCTCTCAGCTTCAGGCCATGACCTCTGGGTCCGAGTCTGGGTTACATTTGCCAATGTGAATAACGCTGTTTCTTGCTCACCATCCTTTCCCCCTGCTGGTGAGTGAGCTTGCTCCATTTTGTCGATTCCTTTTAAAAATAAGTTAAATATATGCCTGTCATATAGGCACACATACTTATGCCCGCCATAGAGTTCTTATAAGTGTTCATGCCTAAATGCTGGAGATATGCATATAACTGTTAGTTATACCAACACTTACCAACATTTACAGAATTCTAGCATTTACACGTGAAATCAGTGTGTAAATGTTAGCAGCCACTTTACAGAATTACTCCAGAGGCCGCAATTCCTAGAGGTATACGCCATGTAGGCGCATTAAAGGTGCTATTAATTGACAGTCGGATGATGCCTGTGTACACTAGCCATTATTCTTTAAGGTAGCATCTAAGTGCTATAGCATCTAACTGCAAGGGAGATGCATACATGGGTGGAGCATGTGCATGTCTCCCAGGTACATACGTGGAGGGGCATAACTGATAGTGTGCCTAAGCCTGAGGTTGGGCGTTTTGTGCAAGACGTCCACAAACCCTGGCCTACATTTCCAGTGCCTACCTTTGACAGAGGCGCGATTCTCTAAACGGCGCCATCACATGACTGGCCCACGATCGGTGACCGCTTTTAAGGCGGCTGCCGACCATGGCGCCGTTTAGAGAATCTGGGCCTAAGTGACCTTTATAGAATTGGAGCTTAGCACAGATCTCAATAACACCTAACTTTGAGTGTAATTTACTGAATCTGCATCTAAGCGCTTAACATGGTTTAATAAAAGGACCCCCAATGAATAATTGTGGGATGCGCCGTTCACCCAGCAACATTGCATGCCTACACAGAAGATGATATTAGGCAGTTGCATTTGAAATTAGTTAATGGTAATATTGTGTATATTTGTTTCTAGATACTGTTAGAAGTTGTGTAGCAAAGCTGGTCTTCAGCTGCCCAATGAAGGGTCATTACTGCCTATACGGTAAATCCAGTTTTACTCTCATCAGCCGGCAGCCTCAGCTCTGGATCCATATCATGTTTCTCTTTCAGCAGGTGTGTGCAATCACGATAAACAAAGGCACCGCTTAGGAAATCCGCTAGAGATGAAAATAAGGTTCAGTTGAATATTGACTATATGAAATGTACTGTCACTCATCTGACTTTTAATATGCAGCTTCAAAGTCCTGTGTGGGGGGGGGGGAAGGAAGAGGGGGGTTTCCCATCATCTTCCTTGGGTGTGGATGACTCAACTTTCTTGCATTCAAGCAGTATGAGGGGCCGCCGAAAAGTTCTCAGCCCGGCCAACAAAGTTGGGTCAGTCTCCACCGAGGGCTATACCCGTGGAGGGGCATAATCGAAAAGAACGTCTAAGTCCCTTTCTGGCGTAAGGCGCTGGCGCCCAGAGTAGGCAGCGGGAAAATGGTCCATTCTCGAAAACAAAGTCCAACCCTGAAGCTAATGTGATAAGTTTAATACATTCTTTTTGTCTCTTTTTAGATAAATTTTAAAATGTGCCAAATAGTTGCCCAAAGTGCTGAGTGCAAAAAATCATTAATGAGAATTCCACAATGTAGAGACACTTCAAAAGAGCTCTTCGTTATTAAAGTAGAGGTGAATAACAAATCAATCATTTAAGTACAGCCCACTTAAAACGGGAACTTATCTTAGTGAAGACCGCAAACGTCCACCTAATCAAGGAAGTCCGTTAAAAAGAGTGCCTCAGCTGATCGCCCTACAGAGTCCCATTTCGTGTCCTTCTTCAGGGGCAAACTCAGGGGCACTTCCCACTCTATTGTGAATTAAGTTCTGCTCCTTTTCAGTGTGCGAATAATGAAACATTGAGTCTATGGGAAAATAGAGGTTAGCACTTGAAGTACCTGTAATTCACCCTCCAGATGCTCGGGATCCATATCTGGATGCAAAGCCTGACCGCGAAGTGAAAGTGAAAGCAAGAAAGCTGGATTTTTTTAAAGTGGCGGTCCACAAATACGCAAGCACAGCAGTGCGAATGGAGAATATTGGTTACAATTGATGCAACCGCAGATAGGCATAATTGCACATCATGAACACGTGAATAACGAGAACAGATTGTATTTTAAAAAAATGCCCTTAACTGTGTCACATAGAATCTGGGCTTAGTGGGTGGGAAAGTCCCACATTAAGATGCACCAAACTCAGATTGTCCTATAGTAAAAGGACCCTGTAAGTACCATGAATATTTTAAATCTGCTGTTTCATAGGGAACATGTGAGAAGTAATTGGGTTTTTGTTTTTTAATACAGCTTTAATGGTCACTATGAATATCTCATTTAGTTGTTGTTTTAGAAATCTTGGAACAATAGTGTTTCTCCTACAAACTGAGGAATCTTGGACAATAGTGTTTCTCCTACAAACTCTGATATAAGACACTGCCATAAATATTTAATAAATACCGCAAGATAATAGAGTCAGCCAGTTGTAGCAAACTGTAATTCAAAGATTTTGGAAGGGCTCAAATTTTGTAAGGATGTAAATTTGTCTACCGTTGTGCCAAACAAACTAATACATATTTGGGATCTTATCTTGTTCTTTATTCTCTATAAATTTTCTTTTGCATGATGTTTCTCCTGGCCATGCACTCTCTCTCAATCTTCCTTCTTTGCCTATTCTCCCATCTACCCAGTGACTCGACACTGTGACATTCTCCATGTTTGCATTCCGTGGCTCTGCCACACAGACTATGTTTAAAACCAACCAAGATTCGATAATCTTTCACATTCTTTAGGCTTTTCGCTCATCTTGGTAAGCATTTTAGAAAAAAAAAAGAAACAAACATATTTACATTGGTTAAACTCTCTGCAGCTCAGAGAATATGGTTATGATCATCAGAATACAATTCAAAATCCTGCACCGTGCCTATGTCTCAAGATCTAGGGGTAAGGCTATGGGTCTATGGGAGGACGATCTTTGTTCCCACTGCCGGAAGGCTCCGGGCACCTTGGTCCATATGTTTTTGGAGTGCCCTCATGCGGCTGTTTGGCTCCAGGTCCTCCCTTTTCTGGATGACCTGGTTGGGAGAGGGGTACCTCGGGATTAGGGCCTGTTGTTATTGGGGGATCAGAGGGCCATTCTTCGTAGTGGCTTTGCCCTCCCGCAATGGAATTTTCTGTACACAGCACTATTGTTAGTGAAGAGGCTCCTGTTGCAGCACTGGGCGGCTCCAGCTCCTGCCTCCTTTTTCCAGTGGCTCCGGAGGCTGGAGGTTGCTTCCTTTGAAATCCACACCTACCATGCTGCCATCTCTAGCGATCAACGCTCTTATGTTTCCTTATGTAAAGCGGCCCGCCTAGCGGCAGAGGCGGTTGTTTCTGCTGCCCCACCATGACTCCGTTTTCTTGGCCCTTAGGAGCTGGTACTTTGTATTTCTACTCTCAAGCCAGTATGCAAGGGATGGGTATGACTGGGGGTGTATGGGGATTTGTATGGGGTTCCTTTGCTGAGATTAGTATGGTATGTCTTGGTGGTGGCTGGTATTGGATTGGTTGTGCAGTGTGGATGTTCTGGAGTTGAACTATTTTAAAAGCTTATTGCAGCCATGGCTTGCTCTTCCGTGAGAGGATCCTTCTAATCTTTTGTTTTCTTCCCCACTGGGAGGCTACTGTTTACTTGAATTCGGGCTATGTTGACATACTTTCTTCTGGGACTGTACGTTTGTCCTTTGTTTCTTTTGCTTCCTGGTGGTTTCTGTCTGAAGTCCTCCTGGGCCTGCTGTATTAACCTGGACCTCTTGCTTATTGACCGCTACAGCAATGTAGTTTCTATTTCTTGTATTGCTATTGGCTGCTTTATCAATAAAAAATATTCCAAAAAAAAGGAAGCCAGGAAGCTTACATAGGAAGAGGGCAAGAATTGTGGCAAGACCCTGGGTGTTTTATGATTCTTCAAACACCACCAAAATGCTCTCTCAAAAAAATATATTTTTGTGTCTGTGTTTTTATGTCAAAAGGGAAGTTTAGTTAAGAAAAGGAGGAAAAGTGTGCTTACCAAAGGTTAAGAAGGCACTAGTTTGGGATGTACTCAGGTGTCCTAAGATAGTTTTAGAATTGCCACATTTTTCTCAGCAAAATCCGGGCTGCCTGGCCCCAACCCAATTCCATCCAGTATCCTTCCCCCTTTCCTTGCACGCCAATTCCATCAGCATCTGTCCCCTTTCTTTCCCTCCAACTCAATTCCATCCAGTATCCTTCCCCCTTATGTTTTCCCCCTTTCCCTGCATACCAATTCCATCAGCATCTGCCCCCTTTTTCTCCCTCCACCATCCTTTCCAAATGCCAGTGGAAACGCCCCCCCCCCAGCAACGGCAACGGGCCCTCCCCCCCAGCAACAGGCCCCCACCCAACAACGACGACAACACCGGCCAGCCCGGCCCGGTCGTCCCCGTCCCCCCCACCCCCGGCATCACCGGACAGCAATGCGGCCTTCCGCCAGCATCAAATGCAACGCGGCCAAGGCAGCTCCAAGAAGATCCCGCAATGACTGCGTCTGCCGGAAGAAGTAAGTGACATAGGAGGGGGATGGATCGACAGACGTATTCAACGCAGGACCTTCTTGGAGCTGCCTTTGCTTTTGATGCCGGCAGAAGGCCACATTGCTGGCCATGCCGGGGGGGGGAGCCGGTGTTATCGTCATTGTTGTCGGGTGGGGGCCCGTTGCCATGGAGGGAGGGGCCCGTTGCCGTCTGAAAAAAAAATTGGCATATTGGTAAGTTGCCCTTCAGCGGGGCCCCCTGACTATTTCGGGCCCTAGGCACGTGCCTACTGGACCTATTCATTAATCTAGCCCTGAGTGCGCCAGCTGGATAAGACTTCCATGCCCATTCCCCACCTATGCCACATCCCTTGCAAAAAATAAATACTATGTGGTTAGCATATGCAGAAGGGAAAATTACTGTAAGATGTTCTAGCACAACCTGGAGTAAGTATTTTTTTTGGGTGCAGTAAACCCATATTAGGGCTAAGGACCAGATTCAGTCAATTCAGTCAGTGTCATTGAACACCAAGTCTGTGTCATAAGCATTTATTCACCAAGGCATAAATTGGAGATAACTTAAAAATGGTGCTTTTCCTATCCTGTGATAATAATAATAATAACTTTGTTCTTCTATACCGCCATTACTAAGTGGAGCTGAACAATCAGCGAGAGTACAATCACACAAAATACACTAGTTACAGTCTTAAAAACTCCTAAGTTAGGTAATGAATTTGTCAAACAAAGTAGTCTTAACTAATTTTTGAAAAGAACAATAAGACATAACATGATGGATACATTCACCTAACCAAGATTGCAATTTGCCTGCTTGAAACGCCAATGTCCTGACTAAAAAAAGTCTTATATCGGCAAGTTTTTACCTTTGGATAGGTAAATAAATGTGTGTATTTCACTTCTATTGTGACTGTCGGGGGGGGGGGGGGGAGGGAAGGGGGTTCCTCTGTGATTCTGTATGAGCACAACAAAATTATTTTCATGAGGTGATAATTGGTATGATCAATTTTAGTATATTTTCCAAAATAATAAGACATATGAGCCAACTTGGAGGGTGCTTGAGCACCCCCCAATACTGAGCTAACTCAAGGAAGGCAATTGCCAGTGGGTTTAACACCCCAATCATTTTGAAAAGTTGTTTCCTATGTATCAAGATTCTGCTTCTTAAAAATGTTTGAGCTATTTTGTTAATATTTCCCTCCAGAGCCTGTTTCCTGCACCTTTGTCTGTACAGAGTAAATCCATACACGTTCTGAAAGTGCTCTGGGAAAAGACCCGGCAGAAAGGAACCGACAGCTTTGAAAATGCAATGATTCAATCCACATTTCCTCACAAAAAGGTAAACATTAGCAATTAGTAAATGATCTCGTTTTATAGCACTCTCAGCAATTGATCACAAGCATACATAGGACTTGTTTCTTGACTAACATGACATCCATGCTGCAATTTGAGGCTGACCAAATTTTGGTTTTGGATTTGGCACCAAAACTGGCCCAAAATCCAGGTCAGTGCATTTTTGGCTAAAATCAAAACTCTCTACCACCTTCCTGCAATCACTCTTGCCCCCCACCCTCCCCCAAGCCACCCAACTGCTCATAAACCCGACTGCCTGACACATACACAGCTTACCCCCAAAATGGACAAGCCCCCCCCCACCCCTGACCTGGCCTCCTAACCATCAGTAGGCTCTCCCCAGTCATATCTTAGCCAGCCCTGGTAATCAGGTGACCTCTTTGGGGGCAAGAAAGTACCTCACTCTTTTCTGGTTGGCTCTGCTGCTGGTTTAAAATGGCTGCTGAGACTGCTGCAGGAAGTCCCAGAAGCCATTTGGAGATTAGCAGCAGCATAAGCAAGAGCAATTAGATTGCTCTTGCTTATGCCAGTGCCAGTTTAATTTCTCTTGCTTATGCTACTGCTAATCTCACTCAATATGACTGCTGAGACTTCTCATGCCACTCACAAGACTTGCATGGGAAGCTTGGAAGCCATTTTAAACCAGTCCTGGAAGAGGTCACTAGACCACCAGGTCTTGTTAAGGTAGGTCTAGGGAGGACCCACTGATTCTCAGGGGCCTGCGCGAGGGGGGGAGAGGGGGATGGGGAGGGCTTCGACAGAAGTGGTGGTGTCCCAGAGGGAGCCTTCTTCCACCAATATGGGTGGTGGGGGGGGGGCGAGGTTGACTTCAGTTCCAGTCAAACCCAATCTGTGAATTTTGTCCGCAGATTCAGTTTTGCCCAGGAACAAACCCACTGGTCTCAGCCGGGCCTCTAGTTGCAATGAATAAAATGTGCTTTCAGAATCAGCTTTTTTGCTAGGAAATATAAGCATCTGAAATAACGCTAACAAAGACACGTTTTTACTAAAATGCATTAGAAAATGGGCTTAGTCAGTGGTGTAGTAAGGGTAGGAGGTGCCCGGGGCAGTGGTGCCCTCTTCGCTACACTCCCACTCCTTCCATGCCCCCACCCCCACTGCTCGTTCCCATCCCTCACTCCACAATCACACTCTCCCTTCCTCCGCCAGTGCTGGGTTTCTCTCTGATGTCACTTCCTGGCCCCATGACCCGGAAGTGATTCAGAGGGGAGCCAGGCTGGTGAGAACAACAGGCAGGAGAAGTTGCTCGCGCTAGTGAAGATCTACAGAGGTACGGGGTGGGGGTGAGGGATGTTGCGAGCGTGGCATGATGGGGCGAGGCGGAGAGGTGCCAGCGCCCCCTTCCAAAACAGCGCTTGGGGAGGCCCCCCCTTTATTGCACCACTGGGCTTAGTACATTTAATTAAGATATTTTTCAACACTTTTTTTAGATCGTGTGCTAATGTTCATATTAGTCCACGTTACCTGAAAAAAATTAAAGTAGGAGCACTTACTGCTTCCTGTTTAGGAGGTGCTAAGAATGTCCATGTTAACCAGTTATTGTGTGCTAATATGAACCTTTTAACTGAATAGACTAGATGGGCCATTTGGCCTTTGTCTGCCATCATGTTTCTATAACGCTTCCGCAACCATTCCCAACTCATGCAAAACGTCCCCATCAGAGGGAGGTTGGCACCCAAGGCAATGGCGCCTGCATTGGTGTGTTGTGCGCCTCTCACTCTTCCTCGCCACTTGAAGCACCTACTCCCCCCCCCTCGTGTACCTCTTGAAATGTTCACCAGCGCGAGTAGCATCTTTCACCTGACGTCAGAAGGGAGCCGAGCAACAAGTGAAAGATGCTGCTCGCACCGTCCAATATTTAAAAAGGTACGCAGGGAGCGGAAAGGAAGAGAGGTATCATCGTCAGGCCCCTTGCAAAGGTGCTGTAGGCCGAGAGACCCCTATATTGGGCAGCAGTGACATAGTGGAACTGTATACAATGCAGGAGGAGGCAACGGCAAACCACTCCTGCACTCTGCCATGAAACATCGCAGGGAGGATTCCTCACTCTAATCCACCCATCCGTTGGGATTTATTAACCACTACCATGAAGAGATTCGACCAAAGCACAGTACACTGAATAAGGTACTCTTAAGCATTTTCCCTATCTGTCCAGGCAGCCTCACAATCTAACTGCGCTAAGACTACTGCAACGTACTTCTCGCAAGCCTCCCGCGCACCCATCTCTCACCTCTTCAATCCGTTCAAAATTCTGCTGCATGACTCATATTCCGTGAGAGCCGCTATTCTCACATTACCTCTCTCCTCAAGTCACTTCATTGGCTCCTCGTCCATTTCCGAATACAGTTCAAACTCCTCTTGCTGATTTGCATTCATTCTGAAGCCCCCCAATATCTCTCTTCACTTATCTCCCCTTATGCTGCTCCCCGCAAACTCCATTCATCGGGCAAGCTCCTCTTATCTGTACCCTTCTCTTCCACTGCCACCCCCAGACTCCGTCCCTTCTTTCTTGCAGCACCGTATGCCTGGAACAGGCTGCCTGAATCAATATGTCATGCTCCATCCCTAGCAGTATTCAAATCCAAGCTAAAAGCCCACATTTTTTTTTAAACTGCCTTCAACTTAACTCCCACTCACTGCTGTTAGATGCCTAGACCCGCTGTATCATTTCCTCTACCATAATCTCCCCACCCTGAGATGTCCTGTCTGTCTAATTAGATTGTTAGCTCTTCTGAGCAGGGACTGTCTATTGTATGCTGTGTACGCCTTTCAGCGCTATAGAAATAATAAATAGTAGTAGTGGTACCTGGGGCAATGAAGGGATCATGTTACTTGCCAAGAATCACAAAGAGCAGGTTGGAATTGAACTCACAACCTCAGGGTGCTGAGGCAGCAGTTCTGACCACTAGGCCACCCCTCACACAATTTATGATAATGATGTAAGAACATAAGAATTGCCGCTACTGGCAGTGACCAGTGATCCATCGTGCCCAGCAGTTGGCTCAAACGGGGGCCCTCTGGTCAAAGACCAGCGCCCTAACTGAGACCAGCCCTACCAGCCTATGTTCTTGTTCAGCAGGAACTTGTCTAACTTTGTCTTGAATCCCTGGAGGGTGTTTTCCCCTATAACAGACTCCGGAAGAGCGTTCCAGTTTTCTACCACTCTCTGGGTGAAAAAGAAATTCCTTACGTTCGTACGGAATCTATCCCCTTTCAACTTTAGAGAGTGCCCTCTTGGAGAGGGTGAACAACCTGTCTTTATCTACTTTGTCTTGAGTCCCTGGAGGGTGTTTTCCCCTATGACAGACTCCAGAAGAGCGTTCCAGTTTTCTACCACTCTCTGGGTGAAGAAGAACTTCCTTACGTTTGTACGTAATCTGTCCCCTTTTAACGTTAGAGAGTGCCCTCTCGTTCTCCCTATCTTGGAGAGGGTGAACAACCTGTCTTTATCTACTTTGTCTTGAGTCCCTGGAGGGTGTTTTCCCCTATGACAGACTCCAGAAGAGCGTTCCAGTTTTCTACCACTCTCTGGGTGAAAAAGAAATTCCTTACGTTCGTACGGAATCTATCCCCTTTCAACTTTAGAGAGTGCCCTCTTGGAGAGGGTGAACAACCTGTCTTTATCTACTTTGTCTTGAGTCCCTGGAGGGTGTTTTCCCCTATAAGAGCCTCCGGAAGAGCGTTCCAGTTTTCTACCACTCTCTGGGTGAAGAAGAACTTCCTTACGTTTGTACGGAATCTGTCCCCTTTTAACTTTAGAGAGTGCCCTCTCGTTCTCCCTACCTTGGAGAGGGTGAACAACCTGTCTTTATCTACTTTGTCTTGAGTCCCTGGAGGGTGTTTTCCCCTATGACAGACTCCAGAAAAGCGTTCCAGTTTTCTACCACTCTCTGGGTGAAAAAGAACTTCCTTACGTTCGTACGGAATCTATCCCCTTTCAACTTTAGAGAGTGCCCTCTCGTTCTCCCTACCTTGGAGATGGTGAACAACCTGTCCTTATCTACTAAGTCTATTCCCTTCAGTACCTTGAGCATGTAACAGACACTCTCAACACAGATAATTCTTTAGAAAATTACCTAATTGAAAAGAAGATTGCAGCCATCATATACCCCCAAAGCTTCCCATTGCTTATTGTCACAAAGCCCTCAGGTTAAAAGTCACCACAAACTTTGCATTGATGTGGGCAGTTTGATTATCACCCCCTTAACGAACTGCTTCACATGTGGATGTTTAATGTTATAAATTTTAACCAGTAAAGGAAAATATGGTTTATTGTACTGTATCATGAAACTTGAATGTGACTAGTAGAAACTTGTACAAATGAAAGATCCAAAACGTTGTCATTTCTTAGCAAATAGAACCCCCCAAGGCCCTTTTGTCTTGAAAGGAGAGACGCCAATAAAATTCATCAAAACACAGATGAGGCCTTTTGTTTCTCAAGTGGTTTGACAGGATCTTGCTTTTAAAATCTCCCATGCAATTTTTTTGGATCTAGGACATCCATTTGACAAACTAAGCCAGGAGGATATCTGTGCACAGCATTAAGTGATTTAGTATAAAATTGCACAATAAAAAAGATTTTGCATATGTTTACTTGGAAAACATTAAACCATATAAGGAAGTCTGAAAGGAAGAAATATGTGATATTATTCCTTTGCAATGACCCCCTGAAATTCACTGCGCTTTTTTCTCAAATAGGTATTCTTTATCTCTCCTACTTTCAACATTAAGGAGTCAGTTCTCAAATTGCCCACATATAGGGTTGTTTTACTAAAATGAATTAAGTTTTGGACTTCACGTGAGTTAGCGCATTATTTAACATGCAGCAAAGACAAAACCTAGTGTTGCATCAAGAAAGGGTATTCCCCATATATTTTTTATTGCTGGTCTTGTGTTAGTGCATGATGCTTGCTGAGAGTTAGCAGAGGACCATTTACTGCTTCCTATTTGGGAGATACTGAGAGCCTGATCCTTCAAAGGACAACAATATCGGGAGCTGCCTAAGAAGCGGCCACTGATCTCATGTCAGTCACACATCGGCGTCCTTTAGAGAATCATGTCCTTTTTTTCTAACAGATGCCTTAAATGTAGGCCAACATTTTACAGTCCTCAATCTTGCGCCTATGGAGTTGCATATGGATGGTTACAGACACCCAAAGCCACGTCTGGTGGAAATCACTCCCATGCCTGCCTTGGGCATCAGTAGGCATGCCTAGATGCTTCATAGGCACGAGTCAGATACCTATATCGTAGGTGTCCTTCATGGCATGGATAGTTTTATAAAACGTGTGTCCCGAATGGCAGTAGGACATCTGCCGCTGCCTACAATCAAGGACGTTGTTTGTAGATTCAACTCCTAAGATTCTACAATAGTAGTTTAATAGTACACTTGCCAAAACTCATTTTGGCTCCTCAAATGTTTCTGGGAATATTTGAACTGCTGATTCCAAAAATGGCACCAGTTTTCTCCTATCAGCTCTAGTTTTTTGAGATACAGAACATACTACTCTTCACTCTGCTTACCCATTAAAAAATCAGGATATTTTCATGTAGTGTTTAAATTAATAATTTTTAAGCATGAAGGAAACATTAAAATTAAAAGAAAAGTGTACAACATATCAAGCACAAGTTTATGATACAAACTTTCCAGTCAAGAAGCTCCTTTTGTAAGGTTTTCGAGAGTGGGATCTGCTAGGACAATCCTTGCATAAGATTCCAACAATAGTCCGCCATCATGTGTGCATCCCATCTTCCTTGGTATATGGCTTCCATTGTTTTTATGTTTTGGTGAAATCTTTCACCTTGCTTTAAGCTTAAGTCACTAAAGTTCTCTGGAAAGCGATCTAGGTGACTGTTGAAATGAAAGAGCATATCCTCTACTAATTGTGTGTAGTTGTCTGCCTTCTTGTTGCCAAGAAAGTTTTTCACAACAAGAACAAATGAAGAACAGACACATGATTCGATTTCATTCACTGATGCTATGAAATATGGGTCCTATATAAGTTGTCTGATCTGTGAACCACAAAAAATTCCTGCCTTCAGTTTTTCCATGGTAAGTCCAGATATTTAATGCATGAACCATCTTTATTCAAAGCCTTTACAAATTGTTTCATCAGGCCTAGCTTTATATGTAGTGGTGGCAGTATGATTCTATCTCATGCTACCAAAGGTTCATCAATTTTATTTTGTCCTCCAACCACCATAATATTCCCTTAGAGGCAATTTTTTTTTTTTTGCCCAATGTTCACGTTTGGCTCTTCTATCCCAAAGGCATAAAAAGCAAGGATACTTTGTTTAGCCACTTTGTCGACCAAGAAGAAAATTAACCATCATGAAGTCTACACAAATCACCCATTGATGTTCTTGGTAATTCAAAAAAGAAAGCTTGTTATAACATTCTGATTCTGCAGAAGAGATCTTTTAAATAGCAGTAAAAAAATATATTAATTCAACCATATCTAAAAAAAACAGAGTTGATGCAGTCTATCCAATGCAATTTTCTAAATCAGCGCCCCAAATAACCCTAGGAACAGGTCAAAAACCCCAAGGCACTAAGAAATATTTTTGGCTGTTGTTGGCTTGTGTTATTACAGTGGTACCTTGGTTTATGAGCATAATTTGTTCCAGAAGCATGCTCGAAAGCAAAAGCACTCATATATCAATGCAAACTCCATAGGTCATAATGCAAACTCAGACGATTCGTTCCACAACCAAGGTTTGCCATGGTGGCCCAGGGGTGGGTAGCTGCCTTTGGGTGCCACAGCCCCTTCAGCAGAGTGGCTTCCTTCCCTCGGGGTTCCCCGTGCAGCTGCCCTCCCGCTTCGGGCGATGCCTCTGCCATCCACCAGCGTCTCCCAGCTCCCAATCCAATCCGGCTGCCATCCTGTGCAAGCATGCACGCGACCTTTCAGCTCCCGAGCCAAGCCGGCCGCCGCCCCGACAACGCGAGTGCCACATGAAAGCACGCACAACATCAACTCATGCGCTAACTGCTAACGCGTCCATAGGATAATATGCACGTGTTAGCATTTAGTGCGTGTTTAGCACACGCTAATATTTAGTACGCACTAAAAAGCTTAGCGCAGCTTTGTAAAAGAGGGGGCTAGTGTTGCTCCCTGAGAAAACCTTAGAGTCTCAAAGGTATCTATTCTTTAGGTACTAGCGTCCATTTTTTTTTGCAGGTCCTTGAAGAGCTAGAGTTTTAAATTTAACCCTGTAAGGTACTGGTGGGCCAAAGTAGTTTTTGCAGGAAAGGTATGATGTGCATACCACTTGCAGCCTTCTACGAGTATTTATCTTCCCTGGGCCGCATTGGCCGAAAAAAATGTTTCTGGGGCCACAAATGCTGCAGCAAGACAGAGGAGGGAGCAGGCAAGATGGTAAACACCCGGGGGCAGCAGAGGAAAACACTGCATCGCCCTCGACCAGGGCCACACAAAATACTTCACGGGGCCGCATACGGCCCTCGGGCTGCAGGTTGGACACCCCCGATTTAGCTCTTTTGCTGTAATTGTAAAATTTTACAGTCTCAAAAAGTGATGTAAGTTTAGCATTGAAAGTACAGTTCCTTGAATTATACCTCATTGTTTAATCATGAGTTTGCATAAATCTCTTCTTTAATTTCTTTGGTCTGCCCCCCTTGGGTAACATAATTAATTGATGATATTTATATGCCACATGATATCCTCCATGAGACTTGCTTGGGCTTTTTAAACAGTGCTAATTTTCATTGCCATGCTTTGTCATTTCTTGCGCAATAATATGTCTACCTCCCGCGATCTTCTTTCCATAACAATTCCATTTACAAGTCTTAGCTAAACACTGATCCAAGTTGTTAAGTAAAAACAAACTTTCCAAGAACAATCAGTAAACATGTCAGTATAAAAACAGAAGCGTTCCAGGTTGGCATTTATACAAGTATATTCATAATTCAACTAAAAAGCTTCTAGTGTTGACATATCTAGAAAGAGAGAACTGGCAAAAGCACTGAATACAGCTAATGGCCAGAAAGCACAGAGTGGTAAGTGCTTTCACATCCACAGAAAAGCTGGGCGGGTGGTCTGCAACAGTATTTCTCAACTCGGTACCCCCAAGTACCCCCTTGCCAGTCAGGTTTTCAGGATATCCACAATGAATATGCATAAACTTGATTTGCATGCACTACCTCCATTATATGCAAATTTCATTCAGGCATATTCGTTATGGATATCCTGAAAACCTGACTGGGGTACTCCAGGACTGAGTTGAGAAACACTGGTTCTAAAAAGCACTCCAGGCTTCCAAGCAACTGCTCAGTCAACTGGAAAATGCAAACCTTGGTCAGGTAAAAGCTAGTCAGTCCCTATAGGCAGGGGTCCCTATAGGCAGAGATATTCGTTTTCATTATTTAATCCAGTGGTTCCCAACCCTGTCCTGGAGGAACACCAGGCCAATTGGGTTTTCAGGCTAGCCCTAATGAATATGCATGAAGCAAATTTGCATGCCTATCACTTCCATCATATGCAAATCTCTCTCATACATATTCATTAGGGCTAGCCTGAAAACCCGATTGGCCTGGTGTTCCTCCAGGACAGGGTTGGGAATCACTGATTTAATCCACAAGCCTGCCTATAGGACCTAAAGGGACCCTTGAAGAAGACAATAGTGTTGAAACACGGATTGTGTTGGGTCCAGATGTTTCCAGTGGTTCAGGCCCTAGACATTTTTATGTGGATTATTTATTTGTTTTAATAAAGCCTTCATCTTGGACATTGACTCTCCACAAGCCTTTTATTTTTTAAGAGGATCGGCAGCAATTATGGTGGATGTTTGGCAGATTGTGATTTTTTTTTTTTACTCAAGCTACTTCCTGTTTGGAGGAAACTGATAAAATTTCTAAAATGGGAGATAGACTGACTTCTATTGAATCCCAGTTTAAGATTTTGCATGCAACAGGAATATCAACTATTAAAGAGAATAGACGTAGGAGTAAACATGTTGAATGTCTTGAATTTTCTTATTTGTTCAGTGTTTTCTGCTGAAATACCATTCAAAAAATATCTCAAAGAGGTGTTAGGAATCCCAGATTTGTATCAAATTATTATTTCCTCATCTTATTATTTGCCTAAACAAATGGTCTAGGGCAGTGTTTCCCAACCCTATCCTGGAGGACCACCAGCCAGTCGGGTTTTTGGGATAATCCTAATGAATATGCATGAGAGAGATTTGCATATAATGGAGGTAAAAGGCATGCAAATCTCCTCCATGCATATTCATTAGGGCTATCCTGAAAACCCGACTGGCTGGTGGTCCTTCAGGATAGGGTTGGGAACCACTGGTCTAGGGTAGCCAACAGGAAGGTGACCCAGATATTTTGTCTACTTCTGATTCATTTACAGATCCTTTTACTAAGGTGTGTTAACTGTTTTAGTGCACGCTAAATGCTAGTGCGTCCTTAGACTTATAATAGTAACAGGACCTGTTAATTTGACTACCCTCTCCCCTTTTAGTCATGCCACGCTGTCAAGCAGCGTGAGATAAATGCCGAGGAATAGAATGGGCAGCTCGGCATGTAGCTCGTGCTGGCCTGCATCGCAACTTGATAGAAGGGGGGATACATTTCTTGAGACTTTTCCAGATATTTCTGAGCGAGCAAACCTGTTGGTGACCTTCACGTGTAAGAAAAATAGGATCTCTGTTTTGAAATCATACTTTAAAAAAACAAAAGATATCCTTTTTTTTGTGGTGATGAACTTGGAGTTTTCCTGATGTAGCGTGAGCCACCCAGCAACACAGTTGAAACCATATGTTTTGGCTACAGGGACAAGCTTCTTTTTGAAGGTCGCCTGCAAATGTTTGGTTAAGTTTCCAGATTCTAATTATGCACATCAATTAAAGCAACTGCTATTGAAAAAAGATCTAAATGAAGTATAGGCGGGAGGAAAATGTCATGTTAATTAAGTACAACAGGAAATGCTCCTGGATTACTCTAGTTCTGTTTCTTTTCTTATTTTGCTCATCTCTCTCCAACTGATATGGACTTGGTTTTCCTGATTTTGTTACTTTGATCATATCATATATGTAATAAAAGGCTTATAAATATACAAAATAAGTTACACATTGCACAGCTTTTTCGTAAATTAGCTTGTAAATTGTAGAATCCCTTCTAATGATCCTATATCACATGACATCATATGTATGCATTCAATCTAGATTATTCAGTCCATATTCAGTAGTTATGACATCATGACTTCTTGTGGTCATAGTTGATATGGGGAGTTATAGTCTCTTAAGGATCTTACCATAAACGTTCTTAAAGGAAGCCCAGAAAAATATAAAACTTTTGAAATTAGATTGACACAAAAGAACTCATTAGAGCAGTGTCCTGCAAACTTTCTCGAGCCGCAGCACTCTAAAGGTAGTGGCCCTGGCTCGAGACACCTGGAAGTGCGCGGATATCGCAATGATGAAATTTGTTTGGTGATTGTTCTGTTTGCTGTTATTATAGATCAATAGACATATTTTCAAAAAAATGCCAGGCTTACTGAATTATACTAAAGTACTTCCTTTCTATAAACTAAAATTCTTTGAGAAATCTATAATTCCAGATATCTTAAAACAACTGTTCAACTCTTAAACAGTGTCTTTAACTATTAGTCCTGAGCAACACCTCCATGGACTCAATTGCTTTCATAGTCCATGGCTTTATGTGTCCACTCCTCATCGGACTCCTTTTATACTTAATATTTATGCTTTCAATTTTTAATTAATGCTTTACATTTTAAGTCAGTAATAATTAATCTGTACTTAGCGACCACTAAGTTAAGTACAGATTAATTATTACTGACTTAAAATTTAAAGCATTAATTAAAAATTGAAAGCATAAATATTAAGTATAAAAGGAGTCCGATGAGGAGTGGGCACATAAAGCCATGGACTATGAAAGCAATTGAGTCCATGGAGGTGTTGCTCAGGACTAATAGTTAAAGACACTGTTTAAGAGTTGAACAGTTGTTTTAAGATATCTGGGCTTACTGAATTATGCATAAAAATAGATAAAACTAGACCAATTTATTATGCAAATCTGGGGTATCATAGTTTAGTCTTTATCTAAAATTACCTCTAGATTCCTTCCTTGGGAATTCATTAACTCTCAATCATTTAGTAAGAATCAGAAGTTTGATTTGATTTATTAAATGTGTTACTTTTTTTTTTTATTTTTTAGTTCTAAAGCTTTATTGCAGTTTTACAAAGGCCACCTCTCAATATAAGATACTATGGGGCTCATTTTCAAAGCAGTTAGACACGCAAAGTACCATGTGTGTCTAAGTGCTTTGAAAATGAGCCCCGATATAAACAAAATTATACAGATGAATAAATATCAGTTGGACAGAGTTGAGCATCCCTAAGCCCACCTTGGGAATTTCGCAGGACAGAGATTTCAAGTATCTGCTCTGAACCAGATCCCTGCTGTCTGAATAAAGGTGGCAATGGATTTTTATTTGTATTATTAGTTTGTATTCATTATAGGAAGAAAATGAAATGAATACTTATACATTCCGACCCCCCTTCTATACTCAATCAGAATTCCTCATGATGCCAAGTGTAATCTGTTGCCTTGCATGTGTATTCCAAAAGGGAAAGTGTTCAACGATAAAGTTTATGCATTCCAGAAATTAAAGTGTTTCCAGATGTCTGTCCACCGCATTTCCAGTAAATTACCCCACTGTTCTTTATCAAAGAACCTAGGGCTAGAATTTGTAAGATGAAGAAACTGTTCTGTTCTTCTTACAACATCCAGTCTCTTGGCTAAGCCTTTCACAGGGTACATGAGAGTATACAGTCAATTTAAAGGACATATCTGGTCTACCATCTGACCCTCTCACTATGTCCTTTGAGAAAAATTTTTTTTTTTTTTTTGGTTTGAGTAGTTTTATGAGCGACTTATAAAATATTTCTCTTGAAACAATATTTTACTACTCCATTTTTCTTTTTCACACTCATTAAACAGCATTTCCTTATTTTGCATTAATATTTTGAGAATTTGGGGGGGGTCTTTTACGAAGGCGCGCACGCTAAATGCTAATGCGTCCAAAGAATATAATGGGCGCGTTAGCATTTAGCAAGTGCGCCTTAGTAGAAGCCCCTTTTCTTATTAACACCCATTGTCTTAGACATGGCAAGACATTATTGGTCATCTGCGAATCAGCATTTTGGAGGTGGATCACCGACTGTGCGCCTCCATATGGGCACAGGGTGAAAGTCTATTTTATAACAGCTTCTGAGCACCCAGATTCCATTATAGAATACTAGCATAGCCCACTTATCAGTGTACCAGCCATAGACTGGCTTAACTGCAGCCTTGTAAATACAGTACTCCCCCGATATTTGCGGGGGTTCCGTTCCAGGAAGCCCCGCGAATTTTGAAAAACCGCGAATACGGTTTTTCGCCTGTCAAAAGGCAGGAGAGGGCAGCTGGAGGGCCGGCGAGTGAAGAAAATCACTCGCGGTATGCTCCGACCGCCTCTTCCTGTTACTAAAGTAAGGCTGCACCAATCAGGAGCTGCTTTGACATGTGGCTCCTGATTGGTGTAGCCCAACTTTAGTACAGGAAGAGGCAGTCAGAGAATACTGCAAATTAGTGAGTCCATGAACCGCGAATTTGCGGGGGAACACTGTACGGCAGGGCCAAGCTTAATTTACAATATTTTGTAAGTTACACATGTAAGTGGGAGTCCCTTGCTCTACCAGGGTGTATGCCACCTTGCATATACATGCTTTACACTGTAGAGTAGCGCATAGGCACCTTGCTTGCACTTTCATAGGTGTTTACTTATGTGCAGTGGCGTAGCGAGGGTGCGAAGTACCCAGTGCAGTGGTGCCCCTCCCCCCTATCCGCTTCTTCCCCACCCTCTCCTGCTGCATGCGCATGCCACTTCCCTTTCACCATACCTCTTTTACGTTCCCGGCGTGAGCAGCAACTCCAAGCTACTCGCGTCAGCGTTGGCTCTTCCTCTGATGTCACTTCCTAGGCGCGGGTCCAGGAAGTGACATCAGAGGAAGAGCCGAAGCTGGCGCGAGCAGCAGCTTGGGGTTGCTGCTCGCGCCGGGAACGTTAAAGAGGTACAGGGGAATGGAAAGGGTGCCTGGGTGTGGTTGGGGGGTGGGGAAGGAGCAGGGAGGTAGAGAGGAGGACGGGATTGGTGCCCCCACCATGACGGCGCCCGGGGTGGACTGCTCCCCCCTTACTACGCCACTGCGTGTGTGTGAAGTGCTAGCATTCTATGCGGCCAGAATGTTCCTGTTAGGCTTATATTCTCAGCTGCAAAATATAAGGTGGCGCTTTTATATCTCATATTAGTTTGACTTCCTTATAAAGTAAGGGGTATTTTTGAATTATGGACATTGGTTTTCTTGATCTTCCATGGAGAAATTCCGGACTTTATGATGAATTTAGTAGAACTTAGGGGTGGCAAACCACAAAAGTCAAATTGAAAAGGCACGTGGTGAAAAAGCCACAAAGAACCAGGATGAGAGCAGGAGTCCAAAATAAAGTCACTTTATTCAAAACACTATATGAAAAATGAAGCCGCAAAATCCAGATGAATGGGATGTACTAAGGACCCAACATGGACTGTGTTTCGGTAGCCTATACTTTCAACAGGAATCCGTATATCCTGTGCTGCATCATATAAAATCGTGGAAATCTGGATAAAAACCAGGTTGATGCGCACAATGGTGCATTAGTCTGAAACTAAATAAAGAAAAACAAAACAATTTTTTTTTTTTACCGCCCACCCAGAATGACCAACAATAACACTCAAATAACACTGCATGACACCTCGCTGAGACTGGAATCAGAACTTCGAATCCTAGGGATTATATTGTACAAGAACCTATCCTAAGAGGCACAAACAAGAACATTAACCAAGAAAATACTCACAACACTGAGAAAACTGAGACAAATCCAGCTTTGCTTCACCAAAGAAAACTTTCAGATCTTAATTCAGTCACTGATGCTATCCCAACAAGATTATTGCAATGTCCTTTATGTAGGATTTTAAGAAACTATACGGAAAAAAACCCCCAAATTATTCAAAATGTAGCAGCTAGGGAGAGTGAGTGGCAGCAGCCTATGGGGTCCCTTTACTAAGCTGTGGAATGTACAGGCGTGAACTTACTGCAGTTTAAATTGGATTACTGAAACACGCTCAGGCAGCCTGCGGTAATTTGGGGATCTATGCATTCTATAGAATATTTTGTAATTTTTCTGGAAGGAGGCATGGCTGCGGTGGAGCATGGATGTGTCTTGCTAACAAGCTAGCTCATCTACATTACCGCACACCGATTAGTGCAGGAATACCGCGTGGCAATAAGCGCTCACACAGTAATTGTTTTTAATGGCCATGTGCTAATGACAACATTAGCACATGGCCATTAATACAAAAAAAAAAATACATGGGAAAATACCCATGTTAAGGGTGTGCTAAGGTGACTTTCTACTGCATCTTAATAAAAGGACCCCTACATGACTTCATACATGTAGAATCCCTATATCGAGCAAAAGTACATGATAGTTCAGTTTGCACATGTGGGGTATGGATTAGTGCTGCACCGTCTTTTTCTGACCGTGACCCATCTTCATGGTTTCAATAATGCCTGTAACCCCGCTGAGGTATGTCATAATAACGTGCCTAAATAGTACCCGCCTAGGTTGTGACCCCAAACATGACATGTGCAATCCCCAGTTAGGGCATGCTGGTATAAATAGTCTACCATGTGTAGACAAATAAGTACTTTATAGGATCTTATTTATCTCACAAAATATGCGTCTTCTGATTAAGAAGTTTGTAATATAAGATGTAATAATATCCAGCTATAAGATGCTGATGATTCTGAATGCGATAGTCCAGTGCGGGCAGGGCAATGTGGCACCATTTAATACTGTTTCCTTTTAATATATTGTATATTCAATGCTATGAAAGATTGAATTTTATAAATCTCTTAATAGTTTTTTTTTTATTTTTTTTTCTCTGTGCATCCATCATAATTCATGAAAACTATGCACTCTCCCCTCCCCCCCTTTCTTTCCCCACTGAGATCTCTTAGTTCCTGTCTTTATGATCTTTAGGGATAAGAACCAGAAAATCACGGGTTCACGTCAAACCGGGAGCAGAATGTTATGATGGAGAGCACAGATTCCAATAGTGTCAGACAATAAATATGCAACAGAGGTTCATTCTACTACTCCAGGCAACTTGCAGTCACCTCTTAAAATGGGGAACATTTCCTGTTCTTTCTAGCCTATCTCATTCTCCAATCCAATTACATCACAGCTAACTAAAAGACCCTGATGCCTGTTATTCATGTTCCATGCTTCTAAAGAATGTGGTAAATCAAAGTTCATATGTTCATTCTCTTTTCCAGGACCAGCGTTAGTAGGTTAAAACTTCAGAAACATACAGCAAATCTAACAGAGGCAAAATAGAGTAATTTCCTTAATGCACATTAAAATGTTAATAAACTGTATCACATGCAAATGTATGCACAGCAGCTTCAAATATAAATGCAATACTTTGCTCCAGATTTATTAATGTGCACTACTGCTTTCAAGAGCTCATTAACATCATTAATACATAAAATAGTTCCATAACTTAAAATGAGACATATGATATATAACATATGTTTGTGTGCATTAGTGCCGTGTGGTAATGTAGTGGCACATTTTAGTAAATCTAGCCCACAACTTGCTTGTTACAACCTGTGCAGAGTTCTTGGGTGGAGGTCAGGGAGTGTAGGAGGGTTGCAGCTAATAACCGGTACTGATCTAGACGTCTGCACAGGAACGGAGATTGCGGGACTCCCGCGGGGTTCCCCCTCCTGGCTCACGGGACTCCCACGGGGATGGAAGCGGGGTTTAGGCCTGGAAAGAGATTTAGTAGAAGATAGACAAAAGCAGAAACTGGGACCAAGATGATGGAAAAACAAAATGTCTCACCAGCTGCAGCAAGGGAGATGTTCATTTTGAGGGGAGTGGGAGGCCCAGCCCCCTCTCATGGTTATGCCACCAATTGTGTTTAATGCAAAATGAAGTACTTGCTGAGTTTGTTTTGGGGTTTCCGGTTCAGTTTTGGCACATTTTTCTTATGCAGCCCTTGTCCTGAAAAGTGCCTCTCTCAATTCTGCTTTAAATGATTTTGATGCTGAATTTTTGATTCTTTACTCATTGCTGCATTAAAAACCATTTGAGGATCTTGGAAGGACCTGTCGCAAGTTACCTAGGCCAGATGCTGGAACCAGATTTGTTTGCTCTACAGATATGAGCTTTATATTGCCAAAAAATCCAACTCTTTTATTTCTTTTAACAAGAAATGGTCGGCCTTACAGTCACACGACCTAATGTCTATTCTAATTCTTTCCAGTGATGTATTCATCTCTTATTTTTGGTCACTGTTATTTGTTTATATTGTATTTTATTGTTGGTTTAAATAAACTAAGACTTAAAAAAAAATCAAAACTGTCAGAAATAATCGCTGCTTTTTCTTTTTTTAATTCTTTATTGATTTTCCAAACTTCAATAGTGGAATACATAAAATGTAACATATAATAATACATTAAAAGCGCATTCAACTTACACTTATTCATAACCAACCATTTACTCCCACTCACCCACCCAATGATTATTCAATAAAACACAAAAACATAAATTATCGCAAAAACCTTACCCTAATCCAATTAATTATATCCTCCCATCCACCCACCCACTCCAAGTGTAAATACCCAAAGAAGAAAATTAAGACAGAAATAATCCCCCCTTCCCCGGTTGTGCATGAAAACAAACAAAATCTGACTCCTGATCAAAGACCTACTATAGTGAAGAAATGTAAGATGGCAATGGACCCCAAACCAATCTAAATGAATTACTGTGGCATTCATTCTTTCACATCTATAGTTGGAGCACAGATTTGCCCACCAGAAAGGGAAATTTAAACAATCATAATTCTTCCAATTTCGGGTTATCATCTGGATGGCAAACCCGGTCATGATAAGGAAAAGACGGCATTTATATTGATCCATTGGGGGCTTAACATGTAACAATGTAATTGCTGCTTTTTGGGGGGACAGGTAACTTATGGTGGGATGGGCGGGGTCGGGTTAGGATGGAGGAGATTTCTCATGGGGATGGGTGGGATACTGTTGGGGATGGGTGGGGACGGGCGGGATTTCTCTCCCCGCACAAATCTCTATACTGATCTACCTCTACTAGCAACTCTATTGAATGTTCGTGTCAAACTGTCCATTGTAACTTCCTGGGTAACTGACCAAACCTCTTGTAATGTAATCCGACTTTGAACTGAATAGGTAAAGGCGGAATAGAAAACCTGATTAACATAACATAACGTTAAATTCAGGAAATCTTAGAGGGTGAATTATGAATCTTTTGTGGAGAAGTATGTAAATGCTGCTTTTGATTTACTTGCTTCTTTCTTCATTCGATTTTCTATACTGTTCTCCCAGAGGAGTTCAGAACAATTTACATGAATATATTCAGGTACTCAAGCATTATTCCCTGTTTGTCCTGGTGGGCTCACACTCTCTCTAATGTACCTGGGGCAATGGGTGGATTAGGTGACTTGCCCAGGTTCACAAGAAGCAGTGTGGGTTTGAGGCTGTAGCTTTAACCATTGTGTCATTCTAGAAATCAAAATGTAGTAAAAGTGAGCCAAATTCAGGACAATCAAGCCATTGTGACATCACTGATGAGGTTGGCTCTTAGCCATTGGTGAAATGAGGCATTGTGATGTCACAATACCAGCTCTGGTTATCAGAAGCTGAAGCTTTTCACACTATTTATTTATTCAATTTTCTATACTGTTCCACCAGGGGAACTCAGAATGGTTTATTCAGGTACGCAAGCATTTTTCCCTGTGTCCCAGTGGATTCACAACTTATCTAATGTACCTGGGGCAATAGGGGGATTAGGTGACTTGCCTAGGGTCACAAGGTGCAGCGTGGGTTTGAACCACAACTTCAGAGTGCTTTGAGCTTCTGCTGCATTAACTGTGTTCATGTGCATTAACTCCTATTTGCAAATAACACATATTAATGGTACTAATGCACATGAACATAAAAACGTAATAATAACAATTTATTTTTTTATATACCGCCATACCAAAAGGTTCAAAGCGGTTCACAACAGGAAAAGTTGGTACATACAGTGCAAATAGATAACATACAGATAAAACAGGCAGATATTATTAAAATACATCAATTAAAAGGCGAGATAGTTTAAAACAGAATGCATTAAGATATCAACCTATCAAACAGATGTGTTTTTAACAGTTTTCTAAAATCAAAATAGGAAGTAGCCTCTTGCATAGTTTTACCGGGCCACATGTTCAATTTGGCAGCCTGAAATGAGAAAGTTCTCTCAAAGAACTTCTTATAATGGCAAGATTTTATAGTGGGGTAGTTGAACAAATTTATCCTACGTGTATTCTTGTTGTAGTGGCTCAGAGAAAAGTGGGGAGCAAGATAGCCAGGTAGCATACCGAAAACTGCTTTATAACAAATGCAAGAGAATTTAAACACAACTCTGGACTCTACCGGCAACCAGTGAAGTTTTTGATAGAAAGGAGTACCGTATTTTCACGCATATAACGCGCGCGTTATACGTGTTTTTACAAACCGTGCATACCCTTGTGCGGTATACGCGTGAGCGCGTTGTACAAAATTTTTTTTACATAGTTCCCCCCCCCGACGTCCGATTCACCCCCCGCAGGACCGCTCGCACGCACCCGCACCCCCACCCCGAAGGACCGCTGACTCCCCGACACGATCGGGGCAAGAGGGAGCTCAAGCCCTCTTGCTCCCCCGACTCCCCGACACGATCGGGGCAAAAAGGAGCCCAAGCCCTCTTGCCCCGCCGATTCCCCAACTCCCTGACAATATCGGGCCAGGAGGGAGCCCAAGTCCTCCTGGCCCTGGCGACCCCCCCCCCCGCTAGTTTTTCGGGCCAGGAGGGAGCCCAAACCCTCATGGCCACGGCGACCCCCTAAGCCCACCCCGCACTACATTACGGGCAGGAGGGATCCCAGGCCCTCCTGCCCTCGACGCAAACCCCCCTCCCCCCAACGACCGCCCCACCCAAGAACCTCCGACCGCCCCCCCCAGCTGACCCGCAACCCCCCTGGCCGACCCCCACGACACCCCCACCCCCCTTCCCCGTACCTTTCTGTAGTTGGCCGGACAGACGGGAGCCAAACCCGCCTGTCCGGCAGGCAGCCAACGACGGAATGAGGCCGGATTGGCCCATCCATCCCAAAGCTCCGCCTACTGGTGGGGCCTAAGGTGCCTGGGCCAATCAGAATAGGCCCGGGAGCCTTAGGTCCCACCTGGGGGCGGGGCCTGAGGCACATGGGCCCAACCCGACCAGGGGTGGCCAGAGGAGAGTCGGGGCGGGCGACTGGAGAGTCGGGCAGCATGCGCGGTATACGGGTGTGCGCGGTATACAAAAATTTCTGTACATAAATTTGTGTTTTCCGCTCGCTATACCCGTGTGCACGTTTTACACGGGTGCGCGTTATCTACATGAAAATACGGTAATATGCTCCCATTTCTTTAGTCTGAAAATAAGGCGAACAGCCGTGTTCTGAACCACTCTCAGTTTTGTAAGAATTTTCTTGTAAGCCCCTAGATATACAATATTACAGTAATCCAGAATACTCAAAATGGAAGTCTGTACCAGCAGACGGAAAGAAGTTTCGTCAAAAAACTGATTAATGGTGCGAAGCCTTCAGAATACCGAAATACATTTCTTAAACAGTCACGTCAGTATGTTTTTCCAAAGTAAGATGATTATCTAGAGTTACCCCCAAAATTTTTATAGATTGTTCAATATTGTATTCTATCCCTCTCACATGAATCATAGTTTCTTTAATCTTGTCGTTGGGCGTTGCTAAAAAAATTTAGTTTTCTCTGTATTTAATTTCAGTTTAAAAGCAGTCATCCAGAGCGCAAACTGATTTAAGATGCTTACCAAAGAATTTATGAATTCAGCTGACAAACAAGTAAGCGGGATAACTAAGGGAATATCGTCAGCGTAAATATAAAAGTTAAATTTTAAACTTTGCAACAAATTTCCCAGTGAGACAAGATAAATGTTGAACAAAGTTGGGGGATAGAGGGGAATCTTGTGGTACCCCACAAGAGTTTTCCCAACAGTGGGACAAATTATCATCCTTTAACATCTGGTATGATCTTTTACCCAGGAATCCCCAAAATCAGTTCAAAACTGTTCCCAAGATTCCAATGGATTCCAGCCCATTAAGCCCAGTAGCCCGTTCTCACGGTGGCCAATCCAGGTCACTAGTACCTGGCCAAAACCCAAGGTATGGCGAGACATTATACTGCTACTCCTGCACTTCAGTAAATCTGACCCTTGTACTCCACAGAGAAGAAAAATAGGTCACATTTCTTGTGATATTGAGCTGGTGACCATCAGCAAATTTAATCCGGACATCAGCATTGAATATCTGGCTCATAGGCATCCACTAGAAATGATCTGATTGCCAGCCAGTATTCAGACTGGTGCCTAGATAACAGCTCCCCTACTCTACTCCCGTCCACCCCTGCACTAATCAGGTAGTGCTATGGCAATCAGAGCCAGTTAAGGGGGACGTTGTCAAAGTGGGCTACCACTAAGATGTTTCATTGTACTGTTAACCCCAGTTATTAATAACGTGGTCTCGTTGCATAAAACAGAATCCGCACTAAAATAGCATGATAGTTGTAAAATAACCCATCCTAATGGTAGCCCACTCTGACAACATCTCCTCCCTTATTGTGAAGTTTGTCTTTGGTAACCAGAACTGATATTGTGATGTCATAATGCCTCATTCCACTAATACATAAAAGCCAACCTCATCAGTGATGTCAGAATGGATTGATTGCCCTATACCTGGCTCACTTAAGAACATAAGAATTGCCTTACTAGGACAGAACGAAGGTCCATCAAGCTCAATATCCTGTTTCCAACAGTGGCCAACCCAGGTTCTAAATACCTAGCTAGATCCCAAGTAGTAAAACAGATTTTATGCTGCTTATCCTAGGAATAAGTAGTGGATTTCCTCAAGCCACCTCAATAATGGCCTATGGACTTCCTCTTTTAGGAAATGATCCAAACCTTTTTTAAACCCCGCTAAGCTAACTGATTTCACCACATTCTCCTGCAACGAATTCCAGAGTTTAATTACACGTTGTGCGAAAAAATATTTTCTCCGGTTTGTTTTAAATCTACTACTTAGTAGCTTCATCGCATGTCCCCTAATCCTAGTATTTTTGGAAAGAGTGAACAAGCGATTCACAGCTACCCTTTCCACTCCACTCAGTATTTTATAGACCTCTATCATATCACCCCTGAGCCAAGCTTTAGCCTTCTCCAAGCTTTAGCCTTTCCTCATAGGGAAGTCGGCCCATCCCTTTGATCATTTCTATCACCCTTCTCTGTACCTTTTCTAATTCCGCTATATCTTTTTTGAAATATGGCAACCAGAATTGCACACAGTCTCATGGCATAAAATGGGTCTTGTGGACAAATAGTACAAGTTAGTGGCACTCTCTAAAGTTAAAAGGGAATACATTCCGTACAAACATAAGGAAGTTCTTCTTCACCCAGATAGTGGTAGAAAACTAGAACGCTCTTCCGGAGTCTGTTGTAGGGGAAAACACCCTCCAGGGATTCAATGTAAGGAAGTTCTTCTTCACCCAGAGAGTGGTAGAAAACTGGAGCGCTCTTCTGGAGTCTGTTGTAGGGAAAACACCCTCCAGGGAGTCAATGTAAGGAAATTCTTCTTCACCCAGAGAGTGGTAGAAAACTGGAGCGCTCTTCCAGAGGCTGTTATAGGGGAAAACACCCTCCAGGGATTCAAGACAAAGTTAGACAAGTTCCTGCTGAACCAGAACGTACACAGGTAAGGCTAGTCTCAGTTAGGGCGCTGGTCTTTGACCTAAGGGCCGCCGCGGGAACGGACTGCTGGGCACGATGGACCACTGGTCTGACCCAGCAGTGGCAATTCTTATGTTCTTAATCCTTGTGCTGCTGAGTATATGCTCCGGGACCAGTCAATGGGAGTCTTCTTTCAACTTTGTTAAATACTTTTTTGAATATTGATCCCATAGGTGTTAAGTAGGTTAGTTTTGGAAAATAAGCATCCTCAGCTGTCTTTTAGTGCGACTCATTTGACTTAATTTGCAATTTGAGAATTATAATTTGGTCTTCTTTATTGCTGCCTCAGGATCTGGACCATGTGCAATCGCATTTGGAAGAAGTGAGATTCTTTGATCTCTTTGCTTTCAGCGAGGAAGCTGGGGTTTGGCAGTGTTTCATGTGCAACAACCCAGAAAAAGCAACAGGTAATAAATCTTCACCTGACTATTTCAATGATTCAGTATCAGAATTTAGTTTGAGAAAGGATCTTGGGAATTTCAGGTTGAAAAAAAAAAAAAATGATTGAAGCAAGGTACCTCCAACACTTATATTTCAGGAGGGAAAAACTGTTGTTAGCTGCTTATTCTGATGACCAACCCAAGGAACAAATATCAAATATCCTATTGTCATAAAAGTTTTCCTTAGGCATAAGCTATTTGAAAATAGAACTTCAGGAGTGGTTTAAAAAGTTGTCACATATTCTGCTTTTCTTCTTGAAAGGAGATTCTACAAGCATATTCTAACCAGGAATGAAATCCACACCTCCAGCTAATCAACACAAAGGGCCTGATTCTCCAAAGTGCGTCCCGATTTTAGGCAGCTGTAGGCGTCCTACAGCTGTCTAATCAGCCAATCGGGATGCACGTTTTTTAAAAAAATGCTCCCCAGGCAGGCCGCCTATATTGAAGGCGCCTCCAGGAGCCTAGGGAGACCCGCAAGACGCCTAAGCTCGCCTAAGGGCCTTAGGCGAACCTAGGGGGCCCTACGCGTCTCCCTAGTAGAGGAAGAGAAGCTTAAAATGTAGGCCAGCAAAATGCTGGTCTACATTGTAAGTAGACGCGGCCGCTATACTTATGGCAGCAAGGGTGCCTAGCCTGGGCCAATCAGGTCTTAGGATTAGTGGAGATGGGCGGACCTGCTATGCCTAAGGCCTGATTGGTCCAGGCTTCTAGAGCCTGGGCCAATCAGGCCTTAGATTTAGCGGGGATGGGCTGGGAAGGGGTGGGCCCGCCTCATTTCCACGAGGCGGGCCCGTCGGCTGGACGGCAGCAAGACCCGTCCAGCCGACCAACATGTAAAGGTTAGTTGGGGGAGGGAGGTTAGTTTTGGGGGTGGGGAGGTCGTCGGGCTTTCCAGCAGGAGGATTGGGCATCCTCCTGCCCGAGATTACCAGTTTGGGGGAGGGGGGTCCCAGGGGGGTTCCGGCAGGAGAACTGTGCATCCTCCTGTCGGCGATGGGACAGGCGGCCGCAACCGCGGCCGCTATACTTATTGCAGCAGGGAGATCCCTTGCTGCCATAAGTATAGCGGCCGCGTCTAATTTAACCCGATTCTCTAACCGGCGTCTGTACCATGGACGCCGGTTACAGAATCGGGGTTTAGTGTAGGACCGATTCTGTATAGGATACCTCTCCTGGGCGTCCTATACAGAATCAGGGCCAAAGAGATCATCTGTTTGTAAAGCTAATGTTACAGACTTCCAGACTTTTCTCTCCCTGTGACTGAGGAAAGATCCTGGATCTTTTTACTAACTACCCGGTAACACCCCAGACCCAACCACATGGGTGTTTCTGGGGCAAATCATTATATTTAATTCATTTTCATTAATTTTTAGAACTAAATAGTTGAATAAATATGATTGTCTTTCAGTATTTCATAAAGTATGCCCTAATTTAGACCACAAGAAAAAAGCTAAGTACAAGCTAATATAAAGAATACTTTATGAAATAGTGAAAGACATATGAAATAGCGAAAGACAATCATATTTATTCAATTATTTAGTTCTAAAAATTAATGCAAATGGATTAAATATATTTATAATAAGAATTTTTGTGATCTGATGATGAGCTGACACTTAAAGCTTAGGGTAATGAAATCATTTGAACTATAAGTAGTGTTTCTGAGGATCGTATAAACTTATAAACCTGTAAACTTTATAAAGGGGCTATATTTATAGGGATTTTAAAAGGTTTCTTTCCCTATTTTTGTAATTATCAGTGAATATAGTGTGACACAGATATGTGCCCTACTGGTCTATTAGGCATTTTGCAAGAAAAGCTGCAGCATTCTAGATTTGGAAATAGCCCAATAGCAACTCACCGCATTCCAGTGCATTTCCCAAGCTCACTTTTCACCCTGTTTGCGATGGGAAAACTGCAATGTCGAAACAACCCGAAAGGACTCCAGAATCAAATTTATGGGCGGCAGTGGTTTTGTTCTTAGAAAATGTCAACATCTTCTCTTAGGGAAATATTTTTCTTCCCTGGGGTTTTGGTCTGCCATTGTTGTGAAACCAAATCAAACCAGCAATTGTTCCTTACAAAAGAGTTATCTTCCTCTTGGGTTCTGTGGCTTGTCGAGGCATTTTTGTAAGTTGTGTTTGCTTTATAAAAGTACTTCTGAACTTTCTCGACTGTTCTCAAATACAGCGAAAGAGCAGTAGGAAAAACGGGAATAGAATGGCATGGCATTTTTGTTGACCAAAAAAACTGGGAAAACTCTAATTCCAAATTTCCTTTCATGCAACAGAGAAGTAGCTTCTGAAAATGAGGAAGGATTGTTTTCTGATTTTTTTTTTTTTTTAAATAACAGTCCCATTCTCATACTTACCCTACTGAATGCTGCTTGTTACAAGAATACTTAGCAGTGTTATAACAAAAAGGTCTTTTAAAGTATAATTCAGCTAATAAAGGGTTCAAAGATGCAAAGCAAAGTATTGTGGTTGGCCTATTAGTTCACTTGCATAAGTAGAAGTAAGAATCAACCAAGAACGTTGTAGCTGATCCTTTTTTAATGGACTAATTTAAGACATACGAGGGGCCACTGCAAAGTTCTCAGCCCAGCCAACAAAGTTGGGGCAATCTCCACTGGGGGCTATACACTTAGGCCTGGATTCTCTGTAGAGCGCCAAAATCGGTGGCCGCCTAAAATGCAGCCGCCAATTGCCGAACAGAGATTCACGCCTCTGGGAAAGATAGATGCCGGAAATGTAGGCTAGGGTTTTCCAGGCCTACAGTTCCAGCACCTCTCTTCGTTGTGAATCACACCTGCATGGTTCATAGACAGTGGAGCGCAAGACGTCAGTGCGCTGACAATCCAATGCCGACAATTCGGCGCAAGACAGAAGCACGCGGGGGAAAAAATAATTTTTAAAGAGCTCCGATGGGGGGTTTGGGGTGGAGACCCCCCCCCCACTTTATTGGTTAGTGTTCGCGCTGCTGTTGGAGGGGGATTCGGGGGGTTGGAAACCTCCATTATAGCGAAAACGGAACTTTTTCTGATTTTTTGGGGGGGAAGTTCCGTTTTCTCTATATTGTGGGTGGTTTCACCCCCCCACACACACTCCCGCAACAGCAGCATGAACACTAACCAATAAAGTGGGGGGGTTGCCACCCCAAACCCCCAGTCGGAGCTCTTTAAAAATTATTTTTTCCCCCGCGCGCTTCTGTCTTCTGCCGAATTGTCTGCGCTGGATTGTCGGCGCGCTGGCGTCTGGCGCGTGATTATCTCATCACCCACCTGCATAGATTGCCTAACGCCACTTCTAGCATTAGCCACGCGCCCAGAGGAATTAAGTGGTATAAAGCACCTACAGAGGTGTGATTCCAGTGTCGAGTTTTCAAGCGCCAGTAGGCACCTTGAAACTCAGTTAAAAACGTCTTTTAAACAGTGGATTTTTTTCCTGAGCTTGGGCGCCTACCGGCACCTAAGAAATTGGTGCCAATTAGACAATCCAGTCCTTAGTCCAATGGTTTTCTACTTTTTTCATTCTATTGTAAAAATAAGGAATGAAAAAAAGTGGAAAATCGCTGGACTAAATATATAGCCCTTGATACAGACTGCCCCAACTTTGCCGGCTGGGCCAAGACCTTTTCAGCGGCCCCTCGTATGTGACTAATTTTCAAAAGTCATTGTGCCTTCAGCAGGTCGCTTTGGCCTGGGGAAGGGACCAGATGAAAGGCGGATTGCCTTGCAAAAATCTAGTCAGGTAAATCCAATAAAAAGGTATCACCTACAGTTTGTTGGCGATTATCTCTGTAAGATATGACGCAAGACTTGGTACTATAGGGCCATCTTATTGATTAGGATTTATTAACTGTCAGTTTGTGCACTCAGGGCCTGATTCTATATACAGCGTCTAAAACATTGGTGCTGACTAGAACTGCGCTTAGCGTGATTCTATAAGGTCCTTGTACCTTTTATAGAATTGCATTTAGCACCTGTGTGCATCACATAACTTAGGCACAGGCACAGCTAAAACCAGGCCTAAATGCCTGCACCTAAGTTATGCACACATTGGGCGTATTCCATAACAATGGGCCTAACTTTTAGGAGTGCCCACGATCCATCCCTGGCCATGCCACCTTTTCAAATTCATGCACTGCAACTGGCGCATACTTTTTATAGACTCAAGTTTTCTGAGTTGTGTGCAAAATTTTTAATTAGTGCCAATTAATGTCAATTGCAGGGTGTCACGTATTGAGGCCAATTTATCAATTAAGTTGTACATACAACAGTTGCACACACCAATGTGTGCACTTGACCTTAGATGCCACATACAGCATTTGGGGGTTACCACATAATGGGCAGTAAGTGCATAGGCTGTGTTGCAATTGTTAGGGATACTCCCAGTATATCCGCTGCAGTTACTGTCCAAAATGTTCTTACTGTGCATTAAGACTGTTTGTAATTAGCATGACTGTACTTGCCGCCTCCTCTTCAAAAGGTGGTAAATGCGCCTGCACATGCTTCCATTTTATAAGCAATAGCAAAACAGCCTCTTCCACAAAGACATTTCTCATCAACTGAGGTAAAGGAAGAGATTTCCGAGTACAAACACATCAGTGCTGCCATCTGTTGATGAATTGTGGAAGTGGAGGCATTACTTTTCATTTCATCCTTCATAAATGTCTGGTCCCCAGAGAACTAAAAGTAGTTCTAGAGAATGTTGTAATTGTAAAATGAGATTTTGATAAACATTGTATTTTATATTAGTTATTTAAATATTTGTTACTCCTTTTATACCAAAATCATCATAAATCTCTTGCCAAAACCAAGCAGAGCTGTGTTTTCTCACTTCTCGGTTCTGTGTCAGTTTAATGCTAGGTTCTGTTCAACTTCATCCTCTCATGCCATGGATGATGTAATTCAGACTGAAGGAAACAAAAAGAACAGTTTTCTATCTATCTGTTCCTTTTTATCACTTCTGATTATAAGTAAACTGATTTGTGTGTTGCATTTAAGTTTGTTTTTCATTACATGCAGTTAATTCTTTCATGATATTAAAATCCTGGTTTACAATTCCAGATGTCTCTTATTTTGTTTGACTACATTATATAATTTTTTTTTTTTTTTTTGTTCCTGGGTAATAAGGCGGAAATTTTATAACCAGCGCATAAATTTAGGTGTCACTGGGCACTCTGCCAGTGGTCAGGGTTGAAGCACCTACCGCACCTAAATAAAAGGAGATCGAAATGGCTGCTGGAATCACAGCTAGGAGGCTGCGGAACGCCAAAGCAGGTGTGGCATTAGGCAATCTAAAGTGGCTACCCAGCCGCGAATCACGCCAAGATAGGCGACTGAAATGTTGGCCTGGAAAACCCTGGCCTATATTTCAGCCACCAATCTTTGCCTAGACCATGGCAGCTGATCGCGGCAGGGAAATTTCCCCCTCCCCCATCAGCTGAGCATCAGGGATTCCCCAAAACCGCGATTCTGTAACCGGCACCCAAGTTCTGGGCGCCGGTTACAGAATTGCAGCTTTGGGGAGTCCCTGCCACTCAGTTGATGGGGAGGGGAGGAATCCCCCTGCAGCTCTCGGTTGCGGCAGTCTAGCAGCCAAGATAAGCAGCTGAAATGTAGGCCTGGGTTTTCTGGGCCTACATTTCAGCCGCCTATCTTGGCGCGATTCTATAACCGGTGCCCTGGAACGATTGACACGCCATTGGCGGCCACTTTTAAGGCGGCCACCGACTTTTGTGGCATAGGCAATTAAGAAAAAACAGTTAGGATCGGATTCTGTAACTGGCACCCAAGTATAGAAAATTTTTATTTTATTTTATTTTCTATACCATTCTCCCAGGGGAGCTCAGAATGGTTTACATGCATTTATTCAGGTACTCAAGCTGTTTTCCCTCTCTGTCCCGGCGGGCTCACAATCTATCTAACGTACCTGGGGCAATGGGGGGATTAAGTGACTTGCCCAGGGTCATAAGGAGCAGTGTGGGTTTGAACCCACAAGCTCAGGCTGCTGAGGCTGTAGCTTTAACCACTTTGCCACACTCGCCACGCTACCATTCCCCTCAAACATTGCTTTTGTGACAAGGACATTGATATTTTGAAATGTACCTTTTTTTGCAGAATATTCCAGATTGATTCCAAGCTAAGTAAACTTAGGGGGCCTTTTACTAAAGCATGGTAAGGTATTGCTGTGTGACATACAATACTGCAGACTTGCCACTGCAGTAGGTCATCGGAGACTTCAAAATGGTCTCCAAGGTGGTCTCCAAGGTGGTTTTAACTAGTTTCCCTGCTATTAGAGGTTGTAAACTGAAAAAACACCATGAACATCTCCTCTCACACCAAGCAGCATTATGGGGTAAAGACCTAGAACAATTGCTCTCCCCCACCACTTACATGGAATTCAGGAAGCGCCTAAAGACATATCTGTTCCTGTTGTATCTAGACAACTGACCCGTACTTCTCCCTCTCCTTAATATCGGTTTTCTAGACTTTTTACCCTCTCTCGCTCTCTTCTCCTATGTTCAATCATTTTGTACCTTCTCTTAATCTTTTGTAAACCGCATAGAACTTCACGGTATTGCGGTATATAAACTGTTATTATTATTATTACTATCTCTGCCTTTGGGACAGCAGGGACAAACTACCAAAGATGGGACTGGAGTGCAAGAAATTTCCCACAAAGCTGACTAGGAAGGAGAAAGCAATTTGGAACAGCTTTGTTGGAGTGTTCTGGGGCTTCCTGGGAAACTAGTCTAGTCCAAACCCCTTTTTGATACACAGAATGTAGGGAGGAAAAAGACCTCAGAGACTTTTAAAGGCAACACTGCATATATTTAGCAAACGCAGCAGGTCATGTCTCGATCATGGGTCAAAAAAACTCCCAGATTGATTTTTTTTGTTTTCACTCTGTGTTTATATTTTTAATTTTTTAATTAGTTTTAAAACAAAGATAGTGCTAAACTTTTCAGTGATTGCATTTTTCTTGGTCCAGACGAATGAGTAACGCCACTCTCTGACGCAAGCACCGACTTTCAATTCCTACGAGGCCCTCGTTTCACCATCATAACGAGGCTTCTTCAGAAGGTTTCAAAAAAAATGGTGCCCCTGCCTAGTCAAGCACTACAGCACTTTCCCTGAAGAAACCTCGTTATGATGGTGAAACGAGGACCTCGCAGTAATTGAAAGTCAGTGACAATACCTATTGCATTTGCTAAATATAAGCAGTGTTGCCTTTAAAGGTCTCTGAGATCTTATTTCTCCCTACATTCTGTGTTTCAAAAAGGGGATTACTTCCAACAAGGGTGTTTGTTAGGAGTAGACTAGTTATACAGTAAAACCTATTTGCACTGTTTATTTGTACTTAAGCATTATTCCCTAACTGTCCTGGTGGGCTCCCACTTTACCTAATGTACCTGGGGCAATGAGGATTAAGTGACTTGCCCAGGATCACAAGGAGCAGTGTGGGATAAAAACTCAATGCCCAACAATATGATACACGACCTACTCCTACTGGAGCACTGGTCTAGGACCTGGCAACTGAGTTCAATGCCAAAAAATGCAAAGTCATGCACCTTGGCAACCAGAATCCATGCAAGACTTACACCCTTAATGGCGAGATCCTAGCAAGGACTGTAGCAGAACGGGACTTAGGGGTAATCATCAGTGAAGACATGAAGACTGCCAATCAAGTGGAGCAAGCTTCATCTAAGGCTAGACAAATCATAGGGTGTATACGTAGGAGTTTCGTCAGCTGTAAGCCTGAAGTCATTATGCCATTATATAGATCCATGGTGAGACCCCATCTGGAATACTGTGTACAATTCTGGAGGCCTCATCACCGCAAGGATGTGCTGAGACTTGAGTCGGTCCAGCGAAAGGCCACCTGGATGGTCTCGGGACTCAAGGATCTTCCGTACGAGGAACGGCTGGATAAACTGCAGCTATACTCACTCGAAGAACGCAGAGAGAGGGGAGACATGATCGAGACGTTCAAATATCTCACGGGCCGTATCGAGGTGGATGAAGATATCTTCTTTCTCAAAGGTCCAACGGCAACAAGAGGGCATCCGTGGAAAATCAGGGACGGGAAACTGCATGGTGACACCAGGAAATACTTTTTCACCGAAAGAGTGGTTGATCGCTGGAATAGTCTTCCACTTCAGGTGATCGAGGCAAGCAGCGTGCCTGATTTTAAGACAAAATGGGATCATCACGTGGGATCTCTTCACAGAGAAAAGTAGGGGAGGGTCATTAGGGTGGGCAGACTAGATGGGCCGTGGCCCTTATCTGCCGTCTATTTCTATGTTTCTATGATTTGAATCCACAACCTCAGGGTGTACAGTGCTGTGTACATCTAGCAGCACTATAGAAATACTAAGTAGTAAGACTTGAATATAAACCAAGACCTGCCCAAAAATCTAGGTTTATATTCTAGTATATACAGTATTTTCTTATTTAAGCATTCATATGTCCCACAAATATATAATATATAACATACATAAAAAGATAGTTTCTCTTCATTGTAAACCGCCTAGAAGTCGCAAGATTGTGGCGGTATATAAGAATAAAGTTATTATTATTATTATTATACAGAATGACATGCAGACAAAAAAACTCAAAACAATGCTATTAATTGAAAATTCCATCCTAGATTATAAAAAGTCTCTGGTTGATACTCAAAATGATTTAACTAGCTAGAAATAGCCCCTGACCAGTTAAATCTCTTGGTCGGGGCTATCCACTAATTTTCAGCTGCACCTTTCTCCCCCCCCCCCCCTCCCCCCTTTATCAAGCTGTGCTAGAGGTTATTAGCATGGGATGGCAAGGTAAGTATTCATGAGCATCAGAGCATTTACGTCGCCAGTTCGCACTAAAAACCTCTAACACAGCTTTCTAAAGGGGCCCTTAACCAGTTAGTGCTGCTGTAAATGACCGAAAACCAGCTATTGGGTGTGGGGGGTGGGGGGTGTTCCAGGAGCAGAGTCAACACGTGGCTGGTTCATTGCCAATATTCAACACTTAACTAGCCAGAGTGGTGGCATAAAAGGGACCACATAAAACCCAGTCCTATCTTTATAAGTTTCAAGTTTCATAAAATTTTTGATTAATCGCTTAATCATATTTCTAAACGATGAACATTTTTAAAATTACAATATTTGGGGCACAATACAACACTTTACAATATTTTACATCCGAGCGGATTAAAAAACAGACATTATAAACCATGGACAAGTGGGAAAAGGAGAATGAAATACAAAATCATTAAAGAAAAGTAAGACAATCAGGGAGTAAAACAAAAGGTAGGGAAAACAATAGTCATAAAATTAAACAATGGAAATAAAAATTTGACCAGCGGACTGCTAACTAATTATCAAAAGCATCTTTAAAAAGAAAAGTTTTTAAATTACTCCTAAACTTCTCCAGATTGCGTTCTTCCCTTAAATAAATAGGGAGAGAATTCCAAATTTGAGGTGCAGTAACAGAAAAAATAAATTGCCGTCTTGTATTAATAATCCTAAGAGAAGGTAACCCTTGGCTTGGTAAGTGCTGAATATTGACTTAACCACCAAAACGGGATTATTCAATGCTGATGCCCGAACAAGGCCTGATATTGAATATCCTGGAATAATGCCAAGGGCGCCCAGCACAATGCTCCTCAGTGCAGACGGAATATTGACCTCTCTGTGCATTACTAATTCTGAGGGGAAAAAAACTTGCTGCCAAACAGACGTCTTTGTCCATGAATTTTGAGGGCTCATAATTTGGGCACTTCAGTTAGTAACATGGCTGTTCATTTTTAGACGTTCTCACGTATTTTCAAACAGGACGTGTTTCCTGTTCGAAATGGCTGTGAGATAGACATTTCTTTGGACATGAGCAGGACGCCCCAATTCTGACTTTACCGTCCTTTTGAAAATGTCCCTCAGAGGTGTTAACTCGGTGAATCCCCAGCTCTATAGCCCTGATTTTTTGTAATTTTTTGTTTACTTTATGCTTGATGCAGTTTTATTTGTTGAATAGGCAGCCTAGTCCTTTCCAATTCTTCTGCAAATCATTAAAAACTTTTTTATTTGTTAAACACTTTGAAAATTAATCCCCTTGTAATTTTAGCATATCTTTCTTAATTATTGTTCACCGAGTCAGAGCTTCCTCTGGTTGATGACCCAGTACATAAAGGTAACATAAGAACATAAGCAATGCCTCCGCTGGGTCAGACCTGAGGTCCATCGTGCTCAGCAGTCCGCTCACACGGCGGCCCAACAGGTCCAGGGCCTCTACAATAATCCTCTATCTATACCCCTCTATCCCCTTTTCCAACAGGAAATTGTCCAATCCTTTCTTGAACCCCAGTACCGTACTCTGCCCTATTACGCTCTCTGCAAGCGCATTCCAGGTGTCCAACACACGTTGGGTAAAGAAGAACTTCCTAGCATTCGTTTTGAATCTGTCCACTTTCAACTTTTCCAAGTGTCCTCTTGTTCTTTTATTATTTGAAAGTTTGAAGAATCTGTCCCTCTCTACTCTCTCTATGCCCTTCATGATCTTGTAAGTCTCTATCATATCCCCTCTAAGTCTCCTCTTCTCCAGGGAAAAGAGTCCCAGTTTCTCCAATCTTTCTCTATCTCTCTCTCTTTCTCTCTCTCTCTTTATATCTCTCTCTTTCTCTATTTCTATCTCTCCCTTTCTCTCTCTCTCTCTTTCTTTCTAGCTCTCTCTCTATATATTTCTCTCTGTCTCCCTTTCTCTCTCTCTTTCTGTCCCTCTTCACTCTCTCTATGCCCTTCATGATCTTGTAAGTCTCTATCATATCCCCTCTAAGTCTCCTCTTCTCCAGGGAAAAGAGTCCCAATTTCTCCAATCTTTCTCTATCTATCTCTCTCTATTTCTGTCTCTCTCCCTTTCTTTCTATCTCTCTCTCTCTCTGTCTTCCTTTCTCTCTCTCTTTCTGTCCCTCTCTACTCTCTCTATGCCCTTCATGATCCTGTAAGTCTCTATCATATCCCCTCTAAGTCTCCTCTTCTCCAGGGAAAAGAGACCCAGTTTCTCCAATCTCTCAGCGTAGGAAATGTTTTCCATCCCTTTTATAAGACGTGTCGCTCTCCTCTGAACCCTCTCGAGTAACACCATATCCTTCTTAAGGTACGGCGACCAATATTAAACGCAGTACTCCAGTTTTAGTTTAGTTTGGTTCAGCCTGCTCAACCAGTCAAACCGCATTAAAAAAAAGTTTTTTAAAAACCCAGACCCCCAAAACTCAGGACTCTTGGGCTGAGGATTCTCCGAACCCCTTGACAGTACTGATCTGAATTTGATTGGCTGAGCAGCATCTGCTTGTTGCCTGCTCGACCAATCAAATTCAGAGCAATGCCCTCAGAGCACAGGTGTCAAAGTCCCTCCTCAAGGGCCTCAATCCAGTCAGGTTTTCAAGATTTCCCCAATGAATATGCATGAGATCTATTTGCATGCATCACTTTCATTGTATGCTAATAGATCTCATGCATATTCATTGGGGAAATCCTAAAAACCGGACTGGATTGCGGCCCTCGGGGAGGGACTTTGACACCCCTGCCTCAGAGCCTTTAGGGGGGGTGGGGTGAAGGCCCTGACTGCACACTGCTGGTAATTCCCCCACCTTCTTGACTAGATTGTAAGCTCTATTCAGCAGGGACTGTCTTTTCTATGTTTTGATGCACAGCGCTGCGTAGGTCTAGTATAGAGGTCTGCACGGGAATGGGAATTGCGGGAATCCTGTGGGTCCCGTGGGGGTCCCGCGGGAATCCCCCCATAACCCACGGGACTCCCGTGGGGACCCCCCTCTGGCCACAGGACTCCCACGGGGACCCCCTTCTAGCCAACAGGACTTCCACAGGGATGGAAGGCTTTGGAAGAAGTGTTCGTCCATATAATATAATGGACACGTCAGCCTTAGTAAAAGAGGGGGTTTATAAGTTAATTACCTGAACAGAAAACAAAAAAAGGGTTCCACCAAAGAGATTCCACAAGGAAAACACCAAAAGAAACTGTGGAATTTATGATCCTATCAGAAGTAATTGCTGCTTTTTGGGGGGATGGGCAGGGATGGAGGTAATTCCTTGCAGGGATGGGTGGGGACGGAGAGGATCCTGACGGGGACGGGTGTGGACGGAGAGGATTCTGGCGGGGATGGGTGGGGACGGAGAGGATCCTGATGGGGACGGGTGTGGACGGAGAGGATTCTGGCGGGGATGGGTGGGGACGGAGAGGATCCTGATGGGGACGGGTGTGGACGGAGAGGATTCTGGCGGGGATGGGTGGGGACGGAGAGGATCCTGATGGGGACGGGTGTGGACGGAGAGGATTCTGGCGGGGATGGGTGGGGACAGAGAGGATTCTGGCGGGGATGGGTGGGGACGGAGAGGATCCTGACGGGGACGGGTGTGGACGGAGAGGATCCTGACGGGGATGGGTGGGGACGGAGAGGATTCTGGCGGGGATGGGTGGGGACGGAGAGGATTCTGGCGGGGATGGGTGGGGACGGAGAGGATCCTGATGGGGACGGGCGGGGATGGGTGGGATTTCTGTCCCCGCGCAACTCTCTAGTCTAGTAGTGCTGTAGAAATGATTAGTAGTAGTTGTAAATTCCCAGTTACAGAGGTTTTAACAGTTTCAGTCTTCTGTGAATACATTGCTACTGTAACTGGATTATAGTGTTGACGTTAACAGGTAAAAAGGTTGTGTTGCTGGTTACTCTGGAAAGCCATTAGCAAACAGTGAGGTGGCCAAATCAAGCTTAAGAAATCATTTGGTAAACAAGTCTTTTATAGGTGCCTTTTAGCAGTTAAACTTTAACTTACTGGAAGGTATGCGAGATTAGGTAAAAGAAAAGGTGACTTTACCCTAACAACACATCCTGCCAAGTATTATATAATTGTTTTCCTTAGTGAAAAAAATGAACAAACTGTTGCAAAATTGCAGGTACAAGACAATCTTGGAAACCTGTGTTTTGATATTTCTAGATTTCTACATTTTAGAGCAGCGGTCTCAAACACGCGGCCCGCGGGCCGCATGTGGCTCTCCAGGTTTTATTTGCGGCCCGCAGTCTGGATGCAATCAACAGCATTTCTCTTCCCCTTTCCCTTCCTTTTGGAGCAGCAGCGTGTCTGGCCGGCTCGTTCCGTTCAAAGCCATGGGTTGGCGGCTCCTCGCGCTATCCACTCCTGCATCGGAAGCCTATCTGACGTCACAACATCAGAGAGGCTTCAGACGCAGGTGAGGATCTCGCAAGGAGCCGCCTCCCGCGGCTTTGAACGGAACAAGCTGGCCAGACACGCTGCTGCTCCACAAGGAAGAGAATGGAAGGGGAGGGGAAAGAGAAATGCTTCTGCTACATAGGAAAGGGGGACCCTAAGGAAATGCTGCTGCTGCTGAACAGGGAAAGGGAGAGGGAGAGGGAGGGAAAGGGGAAGAGAAATGCCTCTCCTGCACAGGAAAGGGGGAAGGGAAATGCTTCTGTTGCTGCTGCACCCAATTGTGGAAAGAGAGGGAAGGAAGGAGAAGGGAGAGGAGAGGAACAAGAGAAGAAGCCAAGTTCATGGGAAGGAGGGAAGGAAAGGAGATATCAGACCATGGAGGGGGAGGGAGAGATGCCAGGGCAAGGGGGAAGGGAAGGAGACAGATGCCAGACCAGGGGAAAGGAAGGAAGGAGGGAGGGAGAGAAAGGAAGGAAAGAGATGCCAGACCATGGAAATAGGACTTAAGAAGAGAGAGATAGGAAGGAAGGTAAGACATGCAAACATAGATTTTGAAAAGAAAGAAGAAAAATTGAACATTAAGTTAATGCCAAAGATGGATACTAGGCAGAAAGTGAAGACTTAGAGAAAAACAGTCAAAGGACAAGAAGGCCCTGGAAACATAGTTGAAAGCACAGAAAAATAAAGTCACCAGACAACAAAGGTAGGGAAAATGATTTTATTTTCAATATAGTGATTGAAATGTACCAGTTTTGAGAAAAAAAATATATTAAACTTTAAATGTAAGTGCTGCAGAAAAAATAGAGTACTTGGAGGGCCGCAGAAAAAATAGTTAATGTCTTATTAAAGAAATGACAATTTTGCATGAGGTAAAACTCTTTATAGTTTATATATCTTTCCTTAACTGTTAAAGGAAAGTTTTATAAACTATAAAGAGTTTTTCCTCTTGCAAAATTGTCATTTCTTTAATAAGACATTAACTATTTTTTCTGCGGCCCTCCAAGTACCTACAAATCCAAAATGTGGCCCCGCAAAGGATTTGAGTTTGAGACCACTGTTTTAGAGCGTGTCGTCCCCCCCCCCCCACCCCCCACCCCCCACATATACACACACTCTCTCTCTCCAAGAACAAATCTAGGCAAAGCTGAACAACTTTTCTTTTCCATTCACAGTTGTAAACCAGGAAGGTCAACCTCTCATTGAGGGCAAACTCAAAGAAAAGCAGGTCAGATGGAAGTTTATCAAGCGCTGGAAAACACGATACTTTACCCTGGCAGGAAATCAGCTCCTCTTTCGTAAAGGAAAATCTGTGAGTGTTCCGACAAGGTTTGGCTCTTTTTGTTCACGTTCTATCTTCTCCAGGAGTCTGAAGGCCTTTGTTAATTCCCTCTGGGGGTAATTTTGTAAGTAACGAGCTTGTAGAACAATGTTTTATGCGCTGAAGTAGTCACTGAGAAAATCACGATAGAATATTAACACACAAAAGTAAAGGCTCAGAAAACATAAAACATAGGGGTTCCTGAGATCAGCACTTCTTTATATATTTATTTTTTATACCCATTTTTATATATTAATGAAAAGAGTCACAGTGGTTCACAAATGAAATCACCATTCAAATCCTTCCCTTTCTCACCTTCCTTAATAAAGCCTTTAACATTTCCTGATTACAATTTCCCGAATTCCTGACTTATCTTGACCTAATCCATTTTTATTCTGTTAAATAAAAAACAAAAACCCACACACCTACCCCAGAATACACTATTCTGACATTATTGTGGGCAAAGCCAAGTTTGTAGTGCTTCATGAAAATAGTCCAGAATAGGGTTACCAGACGTCTGGGAAACTGCATGGGGCAGGGCTTTTTAGAGGACTGTCCGGGATCCCGGACGAACTTTCCAAAGCCCGGCATCTGTCCGGGTTTTGGAAAGCCCTGACCAGTTCCAGCCGCATCTAGAGGGCCTCAGAGCATGCGCGGATGATATCATACACCTCCACGCATCCTCCAGTGGTGCAGGCCCTCCAGACACAGCCAGAGCTGGTTGATTTTGAGCCCCATAGTGCATAGTGAAATAAGTTCCCATTACAGAGGTTTTCAGCCTTCGTTGTTTTACAAAGACAACGTTAAGTGCTTAAAGCTGTATTTACCTTGAATTTTGACTTATGTTAAATCTCATCTATATCTATTATGCCTCACTTCATGTATTTTATATTTATTTTTATACTCTGTTACCAAAAATATTTGAAGAGCGATAAGTATCATGTCATTGAACGTACCAAAACTCTCGTTGCTCAGGATTCAGTTATGAGTTTTACTGCTCATCCACTATCCGCATGCAGCCAACTGAGAAATTACATGGACTGCAGCTCTGAGTGACAGCTGCGGTCTGTGTAATACTTTCTGTACACATTGAGACTCCATAAGAATTTGGTAAATGTACAAGATCTCTGTCTCTCGCTAAACAAATAGTGAGGTGTATTGGAATGTTTCCTGTTCGCTGGGGAGCCAGCGTACAGGATTATTGCCTTAGAGGCTTAACGTTTCCTGGAATTGCTTTAGCAATGGTTTGAAAACATTTTTATTGGAAAAAAAAAAAAAAAGAATATATACATTGTTTTTTTGGTTCTGGCTGAAACCTGGTTTTTGGCAGCTAATAATGTTGAACAGTTTTCTTCTTTAGCTGTGTCATGCTTGAATGGATGTCTCTTCTTTACAAGTTTGGCTAATAAGTGTATTTTATTTTCATTCTAATCTAAACATTTTTTCTAAATATCACAGTGCTAACTTGAATGAAACTGCTGGTACAGAATTAAGATTCCCTTAGATGTAATGCAGGGGTGTCCAATGTCGGTCCTCGAGGGCCGCAGTCCAGTCGGGTTTTCAGGATTTTCTCAATGAATATGCATGAGATCTATTTGCATGCACTGCTTTCAATGCATATTCATTGGGGAAATCCTGAAAACCCGACTGGACTGCGGCCCTCGAGGACCGACATTGGACACCCCTGATGTAATTGTATTATGGTTTTTAAATTTAAATTTCCATGTTATAAACCACTTTGGTTAAACTTTACTGTTTAAAGTAAGTGGATTATAAACGTAATGTAATACATATAGTATATTGATTGAAGCTTGGTACTGTATGTAGTTGATACAAATATTTGTAGGAGATCAGACATTTTTAGTCTTTCGGTTTTTTTATTGTCTAGATCAGTGATTCCCAACCCTGTCCTGGAGGAACACCAGGCCAATCGGGTTTTCAGGCTAGCCCTAATGAATATGCATGAGAGAGATTTGCATATGATGGAAGTGATAGGCATGCAAATTTGCTTCATGCATATTCATTAGGGCTAGCCTGAAAACCCAATTGGCCTGGTGTTCCTCCAGGACAGGGTTGGGAACCACTGGTCTAGATCAGGGGTAGGGAACTCCGGTCCTCGAGAGCCATATTCCAGTCGGGTTTTCAGGATTTCCCCAATGAATATGCATGAGATCTATTTGCATGCACTACTTTCAATGCCTATTCATTGGGGAAATCCTGAAAACCCAACCAGAATACGGCTCTCGAGGACCGGAGTTCCCTACCCCTGGTCTAGATCTTCCCTTGTCCCTGAACAAATGTCTCTAAATACAAAAGAGCCTAATAAGACATGTGGAGGGGCATTTTCAATAAGACATCTAAGTCTAATTTGGACGTTTTGAAAAAAGACATCCAGAAATCCAGTAGAGAAAATGTCCATTATCAAAACCTCCAGATGTCTATCTTTTATTTTTGAAAACAATCCATGCAGACGTTTTGGTCCTTAGTACGTCTATGTTGTTTGAAAACTGCACAAAAACAAGTTTTGCAGACGTGCTCAGCTACCTGGTCTGACTGCGGCAGGAGAATCCCCATCAGCTCAGCCGGTTTCAGTGCAATCCTGCCGGCTCAGCTGATGGTGTACTTCCCTGCCAGAAGCAGCTGAATCAGCAGGGGAAAAAAATTTGTCTCTCCCTCCCTCTTTCCCTCACACCCACCAATTCCCTACACCAGGGGTAGGGAACTCCGGTCCTCGAGAGCCGTATTCCAGTCGGGTTTTCAGGATTTCCCCAAGGAATAGGCATGAGATCTAATTGTATGCACTGCTTTCAATGCATAGTCATTGGGGGAAATCCTGAAAACCCGACTGGAATACGGCTTTCGAGGACCGGAGTTCCCAACCCCTGCCCTACACCCTTCCCCCTGACAACCCCCATACCTTCGGATGACAAATCAGCAGGAGCGAAGCCCACTCCTTCCTGCCTATAGGACCACATGCTCCTATTGACAGGCCTTCCCCCTCCCAATGCATCTTGGGAAGCAGTGGAGGGGACCTAAGGCCCTTATTGGCTCAAAATCGCTATTCCAGTGGTCTTCTTATCAGTTTAGGCATCTTTGGCAAACTTACACCCTCTTTTACTGAGGTGCACTAAACGCATCCATAGACTAACATGCATGCATTAGCGTTTACCACGCACTAAATCGATTAGCACGCTAATCGGTTAGCGCACCTTAGTAAAAGAGGGCCTTAGACACAACTAAAACAGGTCTAACTCCCTACGTCTAAGTTCTGCCTAGGAAAGCTTTGGTTATTCCCTCAGGATGTCCAGGTCTAAGCTCGTCGGTGCCCACCCATAACACACCTCCCAAGATGCCCCTTTGAGAAATGGATGTACAGCGGCTTAGAAATGCTGCTGAACATCCAGAAAGTTGGTTTTGATTATCAGCACTTGGACGTCCCTGCTATTAAGACATCCAAGTTCTGACATAGGTGGGTTTTTGGACATTTGAAAGTTTTGATTATGCTCCACATTGTCTCAGGAAAGTCAATCAAGCACTGTTCCCTCGGTGATGAAATAATCACGCGCCAGATGCCAGCGCGCCGACATTCCAGCACTGACAATTCGGCGCAAGACAGAAGCGCGCGGGGGAAAAAATCATTTTTAAAGAGCTCCGACTGGGGGTTTGGGGTGGCAACCCCCCCCCACACACACACACACACTTTATTGGTTAGTGTTCACGCTGCCATTGCAGGGGGGCGTGGGGGGGTGAAACCCCCCACATTATAGAGAAAATGGAACTTTTCCCAAAAAAATCAGAAAAAGTTCAGTTTTCGCTATAATGGAGGTTTCCAACCCCCCCGAATCCCCCTCCAACAGCAGCGTGAACACTAACCAATAAAGTGGGGGGTTGCACCCTAAACACCCCCCCCCCGTCGGAGCTCTTTAAAAATTACTTTTTCCCCCACGTACTTCTGTCTTGCACCAAATTGTTGGCGCTGGATTGTTAGCACCACTGACTATGAACCGTTCCCTCTAAGCTCAGTGGGAGCCCCCCAGCTACATTGCTGTTAGTGGGGAGTGGTGTTTCAATATTGTCTTCAGTCCCTAGGGCAGTGAATCACAAATTGTGTGCTGCGGCAAGATACAAGCCTGTCACTGCTGGCACAGGTGCTGGCACCTCTCCTCCTCTCTGCCATAACCCTCCTCCCCCCAGCAATGGAGAGATTTCCAAAACCTGGCAGTTTGTACGGGCTTTGGAAGGCCCCTGAGCTCAGGACCACATCTGGAGGGCCTCTGACCTCAAAGTGACCCAGCAAGTAAAAAAAAAAAAATCTAAATAAATAAACTAATATTCTAATATTCTAAAAAGTGCTAGAATGGTTTATGAAATAATTTACGTACTTGTTTCTACCGTTTGCAGAAGGACGACTCTTATGATTGCCCTATAGAACTAAGCAAAGTGCAGAGTGTAAAGGTTGTGACCAAGAAGCGCCGGGATCGAAGCCTTCCTCGAGCATTTGAGATCTTCACGGAGAGCAAGACCTATGTTTTCAAGGCAAAAGATGAGAAAAACACGGAAGAATGGCTCCAGTGTATCAACGTGGCCATTGCACAAGCCAAGGAGCGGGAAAACAGAGAGGCTATGACATACCTGTAAAGCTGTCGTCTATTTTGCATTACACATTTCGAGTTCTGAGTTCCAGAAACTGCGATCAAGTTTACCACAGGCAAAACAAAAAAAATGTAGGCCTAATTCAAACTTCTTACATAGAGATGGAAATAAATACCAAACCTAAAACCAAATGTGACATATTTGATATGCATAACATATCTGAGAAAATGTATTCTTTCCCCCATGGAAGTGTGTACTGGAAATATTGCTTTCTCAACCCAACCTAGGAGATAGCAAACTCAACCCAACCTCGGAGATGGCATTGTACAACTATGTGGCCTTAATTAGAAAAACATAGAAAAGGGATTCGTGGGAAAGTTGATCACATTGTATTTGACTTTATTAATGAAACCAGTTTTGTAGGTTAATTCATATCTTTTGTCCCTTCTGATGTAGCCTCAGTCAAACCTCTCCCTCTGACGTTTTTCTTTCTTCTAAAATCTTGAGACTGGTGATGCCGGGGTAATATTTTGGTGACGAGTTTATCTAATGCAGTCAAAGCAAAAGAATAGATTTGGGGAAACTCGGAGTCATCAATGCATACTTTTGCCTGCAGAAAGGGAGGACAAATTTCAAATTCTAATTCAAATTTCAGGTGTTATTAGAGATTTGATTTACAGGATAACCATTCAAATGATTACTCGCAATTGGAAGATCGCCTTAGTTTTCTTTTCTGGTGGACGAGCTTATGCTTAATTTATAAGTATGAGAAAATGAATGCTGATTTGCTGGGGCATAATAAGATATTCAAATTGGTTTGGGGTCCATTGACGTCTTTTGTAGATTTGTTATAGTTGCCCTTTATCTTTATTTTCCATTGTATTGTACCCACACATCCAGAGGGGGTGAGACCGGGAGGGGGGGTGGTATATCTTTTGTTTTGGTATTATTCCTGATGGTAATGATGGAAGGGGGAGAGAATTTTTATCTTTTGTATAGATTTGATTGTTTATAAGTGCTTATTTGATTATTATTATTTGTATGTAAATTGTATTGCACTTTATGTTGGCATTAAAAACTAAATAAAATTTTAAAAAAGAGATTTGATTTACCGCTCAGGGCTAATGACGTCAGATTGAGTTACATAACATCCCAGAATGAGTAAGTTAACATAATGTAATAAAACAGAGAGAAAGAGATTGGTGGAGGATGGACTGGGGAAGGCTTCAATGGCTGGGAGGATGTAGATGGGTGTAGATGGGCTGGAGTAAGTCTTAACAGAGATTTCGCCAGTTGGAACCCAAGCACAGTACCGGGTAAAGCTTTGGATTCTTGCCCAGAAATAGCTAAGAAGAAAAAAAAATTTAAAAATTTAAAAAAAAAATTTAAATTGAATCAGGTTGGGCAGACTGGATGGACCATTCGGGTCTTTATCTGCCGTCATCTACTATGTTACTATGAAAGAAAATGAATTCCATCAATGATAGGAAAGTACATTACATTAGATTAATGACTTCTATTCCGCCCGTACCTTGCAGTTCTGGGCGGATTACAAAAGAAACAGCTGGACATTTCCAGGAGGATTACAAGAAGATTGGAGAATTACAATTTAGGGTTTAGGATGCAGAAAAGATGACTGGGCTATTCCAGTAGATTTACAGTTCGGGGTGTTGTACAAATAGGAGATAGTGCAGTTCTAGTAAATATACAATTTGGGAAGCAGTAGACATGCTTGAGGCTTTGAAGAGAAAGAATAACTGGAGATGAGGAGAGATTAGGGGGGGGGGAATACATGGAGAGTAAAACCAGAGTTAGAGTTAAGACATCTGGATGGATTTTTTGAATAGCAAGGTTTTGATTTCTTTTCGGAAAGATTTGAGGTCGCTCGTTGATATCAGCAAGTTAGAGATGATATGGTCAAGTTTCGCTGCTTGCGTCGCTAGTAGGCTGTCGAACATCTTCTTGCGCTGAGTGCCTTTCAGTGGGGGATAGGTAAATGGGGTCTGGGTTCTTCTTTGTCTAGTAGTGAGGTTTTGGTTCAGGCGGTTGTTTAGGTAAATGGGGGCTGTGCCATTTATTGCTTTGAATAATAGACTGTATAATTTGAATTGAATTTGTGCTTGTATTGGTAACCAATGTGAGTCTAGGTAGGCTGTGGTGATGTGGTCAAATTTACTAAGCGGTAGAAGAGAAGAATGAAGGTATATAGCTCTTGTGTACATCATCTACCGCTGCCTGGAGTGGTGAGGCTGAGGGACTTGAAGGGATATAATGTGTTATTTGTGGAATGTGTCTTGAAATAAAAAGTCTGGGATGCGCCAGGGTTGCTTAAGGCCCTTCTTATGGGAGGGGCCTTAGGTATCTGGGCCAATCAGAGCCATAGGCCCCTCTCTGGTGCATCTAGGGAGGGGCCTAAGGCTCTGATTGGCCCAGACACCTAAGGCTCCTTCCATAGGAAGGACCTTAAGAAACCTGGGCCAATTAGATCCTTAGACCCTTCCCTGGCACATCCCAGGATGCACCAGGGAGGGAAAGTCCCACCATTTTGAAGAGGCGGGCCTGGTGACCAGAGGGATTAGTCATCCCTCTAGCCAGTCATCATGAACAAGGTAGAGGTGAGACAGGGGGCCATCAAAAGCATGGAGGGGGCATTAGGGGCATTATGGCAGCGGCAGGAGGAAGTAGGCATCTCTCCCACTGCTGGAGGGGTGTCAGGGGGTTGCTTGAGGGCAGCAGCGGGAGACAGTGGGCATCTCTCCTGCCAGGGGTGGCAGGGGGAGGGGGGTAAAAGTTTCCGGCAGGTCTGAGCTGGTAGGCCTTACTTTCCTGTCGATGCCTGAGCCAATTAGCACTCAGTCACTGACCAGAAAGTAAGGCTACTACAGCTCAGACCTGCTGGAAAATTTTGCCCACAAATGAAGGTCAGCAAGGTTAGGGAATCACCCGCGATAATGGAGAATTGCCTGGAGTGCTCATTTAAATATTAATTTTCATCGTAATACTTTGCATGACAGAGTCAGAGTCTGCCAGGAGGATCAGAAAAAACCACAGTGTGCCCTTTTGAGAATTGACTGGTAGAATACTTCCATGCTAAACCGGCTAAAACCACCATTAAAGGCACAATGGGTTTGAGAATCGTCCCCTTAGTCCTTCCAAATAGACACAAGCTTAGGAGTCAGCTTTTCAAAATGATTGGGGGTGCTAAACTCAAATCCCACAGCACCCACAGAGCTGGCACCTATGATCACAAAAAATGGGTAAGTACAGAAGTTGAAATGGGTCCTAAAGTAATGAGGCTTTTACACTGTGAAAACCAGGTTTGTACAACAACAGTTCTACACAGAAGCCCCTTTCCTTTGGACAGAGGCAGAGCTGGTTATTTGTCCTCTGTGAGAATTGGACTATCCTTTTTGTGGAACAGGTGTTAGTCCATCTAGACCAGTGGTTCCCAACCCTGTCCTGGGGGACCCCCAGACAGTCGGGTTTGCAAGATTTCTTAAGGTCCTTTCTATGGAAGGAGCCTTAGGTGTCTGGGCCAATCAGAGCCTTAGGCCCCTCCCTAGATGCACCAGAGAGGGGCCTATGGCTCTGATTGGCCCAGATACCTAAGGCCCCTCCCATAAGAAGGGCCGGCACATCCCAGACTTTTTATTTCAAGACACATTCCACAAATAACACATTACATCACTTCAACTCCCTCAGCCTCACCACTCCAGGCAGTCTAGATCAGTGGTTCCCAACACTGTCCTGGGGGACCCCCCAGCCCCCCAGCATTATATGCATGAGAGAGATTTGCATATAATGGAAGTGACAGGTATACAAATCTCTCTCTTGCATATTCATAGGGATATCTTGAAAACCCGACTGGCTGAGGGGTCCCCCAGGACAGGGTTGGGAACCACTGATCTAGACTTGTCATTTATTCCCTGAGGAATTCTACAGACTTGAAACCACGAGGTATATAGGAAGGAAGCATCGGTTATTGAATAGTTCATACAAACAGCTCACTATCACCAAGACCCAGAACATGATGTTAATTTAAACACACTGTGATTTTGCAGATCTACAGATAAAAAATACTGAAGTGCTACAAAACAAAACTACTTTGGCTTGGCCCAAAATTAGATCAGCTAGCCACGCTCATTTCATTACCTTCTGGTCCCACACTGCAGATTGAATTCTCAAGCAAAGTTTTGGGCATCATCATTGACTCTACACTTTCATTTAATGACCTTCTCAACTCTCTGGTAAAAAAAAAAAAGATGTTTTTTAGTTTTCACATGTTGAGAAAAGTGAGATCCTGCTTCCGCCAACAATCAATCATTCTTTCCAGACTGGACTATTGTAACTCCATCTATCTAAGTCTAACCAAGAAAAGTCTTCAAAGACTTCAGTGGATCCAGAATACTGCGGCTAGGTTGATCTTCGCAAAAAGTAAATTTAATCGTGTTTCCCTGCTTCTGTCAAAACTTCACTGGCTTCCAGTAATTTCTAGGGTTCACTTTAAATGTGCCTGCCTAACATTCAAGATCCTGCATGGCATTCTTCCTCCCCTTATTCCACTATCTTGGAATTCTACGAGACTTGACACTACCAGATCCATCCAGAAACTTAAACTATCTTTCCTCTTGTTAAAAGGCGTCATCTATGCAAGAAAATTAGGGAAATCTCTTTTCTTCAAAATCACTGAGCTTTGGAATAACCTCCTGCCCTGCTGCGGAATCTGGGCTCCTTCCAATTATTCCGAAAGCATCTGAAAACTTGGCTATTCTCAAAAATGTAAATCTCGCTACCCTCTTTATAATCACTAATTCTTATTTGTTTTTCCTTCCTTATATTAAAGTTCCTGTAAACCGTGCGGAGCTCTATCTTTATGGAGAGGATGCGGTATATAAACTTAAGGTTTAGTTTAGTTTAGTCTACACATGAGACCTAGACTTTGATGCAAATTCTCATTAATGATAACTATCGATTGGGGGAGGGGGGCAAATAACCATCCCTAAGAAAATCAAGATGTAATGTTATCCAATAAGGGGCTCATAATCAAAACTTAGACATGTCTAAAAACCTGTCCAAGTTGGCACTTGGACAACCTAAAAGACAGGTCATCCTAGTGCCAATAAACTGACTTTCTGGACATGTCGGCGGACTTTATAGGCCTCTGATGCCGCTGTGCACCCAGAGCTGAAAGGAGGGCATCTGGAGGAGTGGCTAGGGTGGGATGTGGGCCAACCTAGCCTTAGTCGTCCTGCAGGGATAATCAAATGTTTTTGCTAGACATCCTGGACGAAACTTGAATGTTATGAGTTAGATGATGTAAAAACAGGTATAAGTGCCAAAAAAAGGTATCCAAAGTGGCCAGATAATCGCTGCAGAGACAAAGTAAAGACCCACACACACTCCCCTAGTGTTCACTGACCCCTGCAAAGATCAGAATAAAAAAGTACATACCTGTCTCCAAAATATCAGTGCCCACTATAGGAAAGCCTAGTAGAGCTGCCCAGAGGTGGCTTAAGTAGCTGAGGGGGGGGGGGGGGCTAGTGAAACATAGAGAGAAGGGCCTAGGCCCATACGCCACTCTAGCCACTACATTTATGGTGGAACATGTGCACCCATCAACCCCTCCCCCAAACCCTATTCTACTGACATATATGTGCCACCTACAGCCATAAGGGCTATTAGGGTTGTAGACAGGTAAGTATAATAGGTTTTGGGGGGCTTACCATAACCTATAAGGAAGTTCTGGTGAGATGTTTATGTGGCGCCCTTTTTGTGAAGTTCACAGCAGTGCCCTGTAAGGTGCCCCACTGCTCTGTTGCCATGTCTGGGTGGCCAGTCTATTACATGATTGGCCCCTCCCACATCCAAATGGTCTTGTTCTGGGCATTTGGGACTTGGACGAGATTTTGGTCAAAAATGCAGTATATAGATACACATCCTGATGGTCTGGAAGAACAATAGCCTGGATGTCCAGGTAGATGATTTTTGAAAGAAAAAAAAAAAATTCTAGACATATTTTTCAAAAATGGGCATTTTTTCCACTGGGCGCCAAGCACCATACATCCAAATCGGACTTAGATATATGTTTTGATTATGCCTCTCCAAATGTACAAACCAATTTTTTTTTTCTAAACAACTAAAAATTAATATTGATGTAGAAAAAGAAAATATTAAATAAAACTGTTATGAAAGAAGCTTCTGTGCATAAATATTTATTTGTCCTAAGTGTTGAGAGGATTTCTAGGCGCTAATCTATAATGGTGAAAGGCTTCCTTCACTAAAGGCAATAAGACAGGCAATTATGAAAATGCAGTGTGCCTGATTACTATATACCTGTACTTAGGAACCCTGTTTTAAGCTTTCAATTGATAACATACGAGCGGCCACTGAAAAGTTCTCATCCCAACCAACAAAGTTGAGGTAGTCAACATTGAGGGCTAGACACTTACCCCCCTCTTTTACTAAGGTGCGCTATGCTTTTCAGCGCGCGCCAAACACGCATTAAACGCTAATGCGTGCATGTTATCCTATGAACGCGTTAGCGGTTAGCGCACGCGTTGATTTAGTGCGCGCTAAACACACGCAAAAATTCCTAGCGCACCTCAATAAAAGAGGGCCTCGGTCCAGCGATTTTCCATTTTTTTTCATTCTGTATTTTTTTCAATGGCATAGTAACATAGTAACATAGTAGATGACGGCAGATAAAGACCCGAATGGTCCATCCAGTCTGCCCAACCTGATTGAATTTAAATTTTTAAATTTTTTTTCTTAGCTATTTCTAGGCAAGAATCCAAAGCTTTACCCGGTACTATGCTTGGGTTCCAACTGCCGAAATCTCTGTTAAGACTTACTCCAGCCCATCTACACCCTCCAAGCCACTGAAGCCCTCCCCAGCCCATCCCCCATCAAACGGCCATACACAGACACAGACCGTGCAAGTCTGCCCAGTACTGGCCTTAGTTCAATATTTAATATTATTTTCTGATTCTAGATCCTCTGTGTTCATCCCTCGCTTCTTTGAACTCAGTCACAGTTTTACTCTCCACCACCTCTCTCGGGAGCGCATTCCAGGCATCCACCACCCTCTCCGTAAAGTAGAACTTCCTAACATTGCCTTTGAATCTACCACCCCTCAACCTCAAATTATGTCCTCTGGTTTTACCATTTTCCTTTCTCTGGAAAAAATTTTGTTCTACGTTAATACCCTTCAAGTATTTGAATGTCTGAATCATATCTCCCCTGTCCCTCCTTTCCTCTAGGGTATACATATTTAGGGCTTCCAGTCTCTCCTCATACGTCTTCTGGCACAAGCCTCCTATCATTTTCGTCGCCCTCCTCTGGACCGTCTTCTTACGTCCTTCGCCAGATACGGTCTCCAAAACTGAACACAATACTCCAAGTGGGGCCTCACCAATGACCTGTACAGGGGCATCAATACCTTTCTCCTTCTACTGGCTACGCCTCTCTTTATACAGCCCAGCATCCTTCTGGCAGCAGCCACTGCCTTGTCACACTGTTTTTTCAGTTTTAGATCTTCGAACACTATCACCCCAAGGTCCCTCTCCCCGTCCGTGCATATCAGTTTCTCACCTCCCAGCATATACGGTTCCTTACGATTATTAATCCCCAAATGCATTACTCTGCATTTCTGTGCATTGAATTTTAGTTGCCAGGCATTAGACCATTCCTCTAACTATCAGTGGACCACGTGCATAGCCCTCGATGGAGACTGTCCCAGTTTTGTTGGTTGGGCTGAGAACTTTTCGGCGGCCCCCCTGTACAACACCTGCAATGCAAAAAAAAAAAAAAAACTTACAAAATGTACGTATTTATTTATTTAGCTGGTCATTAAAATTTGTTTATTGGAAAACATCACTGACTTTAATATTCTTAAATCACATCCTGCCTCCTTGGACCTTGTACAGTACTGTTTTGCACCTTCTCAGCCTTCCCAAGATTTTAGCAGCTGTCGGGGCTTCATTGTGTCCTGCACAACTACTCTCAATAATGAGAGCTGGCAATGAAAGAACAGAGGGGCCCTTGCAGAAAACGAGCCATGTAATTAGCAGTCATATAGTTTTACCATGGGATAGCAATGTAAGAAGGCTTTCACTGCAGCTGTTAACTTGTGCGGAAACCATTACCACAGATCACATTAAAATGCATTTAATGCAGTCATTTACGATCCCACAGTCATCTGCAGAAAAAAAAAAAAAAGCTGGGTAAATTTGCATCAGGTATTCAAAAAGTTTTCCCAGGTAGTTTAATGGCCCCCTGATTTGACCTTCCTTCCCCTAATATTAAAAAAGATGCCCTGTGATCCAGTGCTCCCCCCCCCCCCAGCCTCCCTCCCTCCTTAATACCCACTCAAACACATACATTTCCTGGTAGTCTAATAGTCTGCTCCCTCCCCTCCCTACAGCCCCAAGAAAACACAGGTATTCTAATAGGCCCCCAACCACCCTGTGACCCTCAAACCGAGGTCCCTGACCCCAGACCCTGAACAAGGCAGAAGCGGTGCCCATCTGTTCTAGCCACAGGTGTAAATTTATGTGTGTTCATGTGCTGGTCAGAATCTGTGCATATGTGTGTACTTTATAAAAACACAGAAATAAAAAACCTGGTGTGAATTTTTTAAAAAATTTCAAAATGTTATTAAATGATCAGTACTTAAATAAAAATTGACAACTGATACGTTTAAAACCTTGCTATATTTCCAACAGATGAAGATGAGGACTCGATACGGTGTATTTTGGCAAAAATGTCTGCATCAGGAGTCAATCTGATGGTATTACATTACATTAGTGATTTTTATTCCGCCATTAACATGCGGTTCAAGGCGGATCACAGAAGAGGATTTCTGGACATGTCCAGAGCTGTTACAGAGTAGAGCGGGTTGCTTCAGAGGATTATAATGTTTAGGCGCCTAAGTTAGGCGGCCTTTGTAGAATCGCACTCAGCGTCTAACTTTTAAGGCGTCCTTTAGAGCAGTGGTCCCCAACCCCATCCTGGAGGACCACCAGGCCGATCGGGTCCCCAGGGTAGCCCCAATGGATATGCATGGAGCAGATATGCATGCCTGTCACTTCCATTATATTCAAATCTCTCTAATGCACAGTTCTTCAACCGCCGGTCCGCAGACCGGTGCCGGTCCGCAAAAAAATCTTGCCGGTCCGTGAAGGATTCGGGTCCCCGCCGCAGCAAAAGGTGCCGGCATCAGCTGACATGCAACTTCCTGTTGCCGGCACTATGCCGGCACTTCTGCCTTTCACCAACAACTCCTGCCACGTATGTCTCCTGCTCCGCACCCCCAGACAAGCAGGGGTAGCTCTGTGTGCTTTTAACTTCGGCACACAGCTACCCCTAAACAGTATTATAGCTGCGGTTTCATGACGCAGCCTCGGGGCCTTTGCTAGGCCGGCCCGCTTTGATGATGCGATGTGGGCCGGCCTACCAAAGGCCCCGAGGCTGCGTCATGAAACCGCTAGCCTACATAGAGGAAACATTTGCTGGAGAGGGAAGGAGGGAAGGGAGAAAGGGTACTCCTGGACAAGGGAGGGGAAGGGGGTACTGCTGACAGGGGAGAAGGGAAAGGAAAGGGACGAGAGTTACTGTTGGATAAGAGGAGGAGAAAAGGGAGAAGGGGTACTCCTGGACAAGGGAGGGGAAGGGGATACTGCTGACAGGGGGGAAGGGAAAGGGAAGGGAAGAGAGTTACTGTTGGATAAGGGGAGGAGAAAAGGGAGAACATAACATAGTAACATAGTAGATGACGGCAGATAAAGACCCGAATGGTCCATTCAGTCTGCCCAACCTGATTCAATTTAAAAGGGGTACTCCTGGACAAGGGAGGGGAAGGGGATACTCCTGACAGGGGAGAAGGGAAAGGGAAGGGAAGAGAGTTACTGTTGGATAAGGGAAGGAAGAAAGGAAGAAGGTACTGCTGGACAGGGGAGAAGGAACATTGGAAGGAAACAGCTGGCAGGGAGATTAGAGGAGGGGAAGGTGTCAGGATGGAATGGAGAGATCAGATGAGTGAAAGGGGAGAGACAGAGGAATGACAAAGTAGAGAGAGATTGATGCTGGGAAGGGGGGTCAGATGAGAAATAAGAAAAGAGGGACAAAGATGCTAGATCTGGTGTAGGAGAAAGGGGCATAGAAAGAACGCAGATACCATATGGGAAGGGGAGAGGGCAGACAGTGGATGGAAGGGGCAGATGCTGGATTGAAGAGACAGAGGGCAGACGCTGTATGGAAGAGAGTGAAAAGACGATGAAAGCAGAAACCAGAGACGACAAAAGGTAGAAAAAAATAATTTTATTTCTATATTGTGATTAGAATGTATCAGATTTAAAATATGTATCCTGCTAGAGCTGATGTAAGACATAACTGGGGAATGCAAAGCCCAAGCAGTGCGTCTTTAGCTTCCAGCTGGCTTAGGGCTCTCTCTGACCAGGAGGCAGTTGCCCTAGTTGCACTCCCCCTGACACCATTCCTGCCATTTGTAACTGCAGTATTCTGTTAGCATGATATTTGTGTAGCATTCTGTAATAATTTGGCTTATTCAGTTTACTTGATAGTAGAGGGGATATATGTGAAGGGGAGGGGAGATGGGGGTTTTGTTGATCCTTACCCTGTATTATTTATATTTATAAAATGACAATTTTACAGAATATTGTTTCTTTTTATACTTTAATAAAATATGTTCAATATAAAATCATAACTATTTGAGACTTGTGCGGATGGGATCAGATGATTAACGGGACCGAGCTCGCGGGGACGGGGCGGCAATGGTTTTTTTAAAAAAATTCAGTCTTATTAGTTTGCCGGTCAACGAAATAATTATTTTATTTCTGCCGGTCCATAGGTGTAAAAAGGTTGAAGAACACTGCACTAATGCATATCCATTGGGGCTACCTTGGGGACCCGATTGACATGGTGGTCCTCCAGGACAGGACTGGGGACCACTGCTCTAGAGAATCAGGTTTAGGTGAAATTTAGACGTCCAATGTCCTTAATGTTATCTTTTGTTATTAGAATGGCGATTTTGAGCATAAAACAGCATGAGCAGGTGCGAAGCAGGCATTTTCGCTGAAACATGGTGCCATGTCGAGTCCTCATCTTCAACTGTTAGAAATATAGCAAGGTTTTTTTAACCTATGGGCATTTGGTCAATTTTTATTTATGTACTGATCATTTCAAACAATTTTGGAATTTCAAAAAAAAATTCACACCAGATTTTCTCTCTTAGGTGTGTTTCTGTTATTTCTGGGTTTTCAGGTGTTTCCTACTTTTTTCCCATCTGGTGTTTCCCGTAGGGAAATTGTTCTTCCTTTTTTTGGTTTATAAAACACATACGTAACTACTGAGCCTGCCTTAGCTCCGCCTACCTCTGCCCTCAGGAATGTCTACACATATATCACACAAAAGTATGTGCTATTTGTCAGTACTGCATACTTCGGTGTGTGCATACTCCAAGGTAATTTTATAAGGGCATAAATCTCTTGCAATGTTACCCCTTAATGGGTAAATCCATTTTATCTAAATGTTTTCATCTGTTCATAATCTTGCTATAAACGTAAAGATAATTCACTGCTACATGACGTAAATGCTGCCATATGTTTTTCATTTCATACAGTTTGCTTTCCTTATCCCAGCCTGATTTTGTTAACGTAAAGAAGCAAAATTGCTTCATTGTGATAGAGTGACCTTTTTGAAGGAAAGTACGGGGACTGAAAATTCTCTTGGGTATTTCTGTAGATCATCGCCAATTCAGATATTTTTACCTCCTACCCAAGGTTGAGATGCAGGTTTGCTATTTCATGGATATTGAGCAATTTTACAAAGTCATTTTCACGTGTACAGTGTCTCCTAGAAAATTACTCTGCAGTTAAAAATATGGGTGATGGCAAAATACACATAAAATAAATCACTTAAAATAAATTCAATAGTAAGTGACACCAACCAGTGCTTTATATATAATCGTGGAGAGAAAAGACCTCAGAAACCTTAATTCGCAGGCTATGTTTTTGTCCGTTCTTCAAAGGTTCTTTCATTCTCAGTCTTGAAACCTCCAATCACTTTATTAAAGTGATGCTAATGAAAAAGTGAAATAGTTTAAAATCACTGTGTTAGAGCGAAACTTAAAATAAAGGGCATATTTACATTTGCATATATTTAGCAAACAAACCCCCCTCTTTTACATAACCGCACAAGAGGATTTTAGTGCCGGCCAGCGCACTAATTGCTCTGCGCTGCTCTGATAGTCATAGAGTTCCTCATATGTGAGTCCCACCCATGCTCCACCCCGGCTCTGCTCATGTATATAACTGCCTATAAAATCACGCTATGGGGAAAATTCTATAGCACTGAATGTCAGGCACTACTTAGCACGGAAAAATGTTCTAATAGACATAAAGAGGGCAGAAATGGCAAAACTGTGCAAAAAGCCCCTCTAAAGAATAGCAACCACGTGTTTTGGAGTGGATCTGCAAAGGCCATGGGAGGGGCATGAGCAGGTCAGAGGCATTCTTTTAAAATGCACAGTGTTATACAATTTGAGGGGATCCACAACCAACTTACATGCTCCGATTTACACCTAGTTTCAGATGGTGTAACTCCTCGCACTTAAAGTTGAACGCAAATCCCCGCACTATGCACTATTCTATAAAGGGTGGCGATCCTGGAACGCTCATTCTAAAATACCAACCCAATTCTGAGTGCTATTTATAGACTTTTTCCCCTATATGTGCATATATGTGTCTCACCCATGCTACACATGTTTGCCTGCCCATATAATAGCCTCTTGTTCAGGTTCTGAAGCTCCTATCATCTGCTATACCAGTGGTTCCCAACCCTGTCCTGGAGGACCACCAGGCCATTCGGGTTTTCAGGCTAGCCCTAATGAATATGCATGAGAGACATTTGCATATAATGGAAGTGACAGGCATGCAAATCCGCACCATGCATATTCATTAGGGTTAGCCTGAAAACCCGATTGGCCTGGTGGTCCTCCAGGATAGGATTGGGAACCACTATGCTATACTATATCGAAGAACCCACCTGGCTGTGATTATACTAAGTTCTGATACCAAACAATGATTATATTGATTCAGAAACTTACAGGTGGCTGTCTTCAGATAATGCAAAAGATTAGTTTTTGACGCTCGCTACATCCAACTGAAATCCAACTGATACAGACATAGAAACATAGAGATAAAGGTCAAATGGCCCATCCAGTTAAGGGATTTGGGTGTGCATTGTTATAGAATAGTGCAAAGTAAGATGTGTGTGAAAATTCAAATTACTGCCAATTGGCACCAATTACATTCAATTATTGGCACTAAATGGCTCTTAGCCAATGTAGTTGGGCACACATCTTGGAATCAGTGCCATATATAGAATCCGGGGATAGTGTGTGCATACATTTTAGCACCTATGTTTTAGAAGAGCTCCCTACGGGGCAACATGTGCTAACATTTATTTGGCACATACACATAGAAAACATGATGGCAGATAAAGGCACAATGGTCTGCCCATCCGCAGTAACCGTTATCTCTTCCTCTCTCTTTAGAAATCCCACATGCCTATCCCACGCTTTCTTGAATTCAGACACAGTCTTTGTCTCCACCACTTCGTCTAGAAGACTATTCCACCCATCTACCACCCTTTCTATAAAAAAGTATTTCCAACTAATCCAGAATATTGCAGCCAAATTGATCTTTTCAAAACGCAAATCTGACCATGCCTCCCCACTCCTTGCCAAACTACACTGGCTCCCAATGATCTCCAGAATCCATTTCAAATGTTCCTGCCTGGCTTTTAAGATCATTCACGGCATCCTTCCTTCCCTTATCCCACTATCTTTCAACTCCTCCAGTCCCGACTCCTCCAGAACCGCCCAAAGGTATAAACTAGCCTTCCCTATGCAGGTATAAACTAGCATTCATTATGCAGGCAAACTGGGAAAATCCCTTCTTTTCAAAATCACAGGACTTTGGAACGACCTCACCATCCCGTTGCGGAACCTGGGCTCCCTCCAATTATTCCGCAAACAACTGAAAACTTGGCTTTTTACCAAATTGTAACTCTATCCTCCCCCCTTTTTCTCCTCCCTTCTACACATAAGTTTCATGTAAACCTTTCTCCTTCTCTACCTATTATTTAAGTTCTTGTAAACCGTGTCGAGCTCCATATTTGTGGAGATGATGCGGTATATAAACTTAAGGTTTAGATTAGATTAGATTAATTTACTCCTGAGCCTATGACCTCTTAACTTCATCCTATATCCTCTCATTCCAGAGCTTCCTTTCAATTAAAAAAGATTCGGCTCATGCACATTTATGCCACGTAGGTATTTAAACATCTCTATATACCTAACGTCTCCTGCCTTTCCTCCCATGTATACATATTGAGATCTTTAAGTCTGTCCCCATTCGCCTTATGACGAGGACCACACACCATTTTAGTAGCCTTCCTCATGGTCCGACTCCATCCTGTTTATATTTTGCTGAAGGTGCGGCCTCTAGAATTGTACACAATATTCTAAATGTGTTACAGGATGCCAGGTAAAACAGGATGTCAATTCATCCTGAGTTTTGGTTCCTACCTTAGTTAATTTCATATGAAGAGTGGGAGCAGAAAAGAATGCATTTAGGCATCTTATTTCATAGAATTATTTTTGGCACAAGAATCGGTGTCTTTTAGCAGTACATTTATGCAAACCATATTGTTTCAATCATGGGCAGATTCAGTGAAAGGATTCAAGTGATTACAAGAAATGCAAAAATGAATAATATGTAACAAAGGCATAATTGTATTGTAGTACAGGTCGCCCTCCATACTCGTGAGTTCTGCATTTGCAATTACAATTATTCGTGACAACGCCCACGAGCCCCGTACTATGAATCAGCCCCAACTCCTTATCGGAGAAGATCCACAAAATGGTTCCTGCATTGGTACCATTTGCAGAAAACTTTCAGCATTTGCACGTTACACTGGGGGAGAAGAGACAGGCAACCGGATCAACTGTGTGCGCAGCTGAGAGGCCGCTTCAGAGACGCTCTGCTGGAGCTTGGCAGCCAATGCCCAGCTTGCTGAGCCACTCGGCCAATTTCCACCCCTCAGACATGTTTCTTCGGTGTTCTCGCGTCGCGTCAGATTTGGGCTTTGAGTGCCGGAAGGAGGGGTGGAGGGTGGAAGAGGAGGCAGGGCTCTAGTGAGGGAGCAAATATGGCTGTGTGGTGGCCAGAGCATCCAGGGCAGTCCAGTTCACAGTGTTTCCCTCTGCTTAGACCCAGCATCAGCCCCCTGAAACAGGCCTTTCGGGGTGATCATTTTTTTGTTGAATTCCTGTTGATTTCATGTATTTTCAGGCCCATACTAACATGAGCCCCTCTGCGGCTGCAAGAAGCAGCAGCAGTAGCAATGAGTAAACATCGGAGCGGTGAGGGGAGGGGGCGCCGGCACTCATGGCTCTAGTGCCACTGGATTTGAGTGGGCCCTAAAGTTATTCACAAATGTATGGTATTCGCGAGGAGGCTACACCACAAATATAGAGGGTGTACTCTACTTTCAAGAACTTTGCACTGATTACATTATAGTAAGACTATGTTTCTTTGGTGGTAATTACGCTATGATTCACAGCTATGTCAGCAGCTGAACAAATTCTGTCTATGATTAGTTCTGCTGCCTGTATGTTCTGCTGCACGTAGGGTAGGGTTGACAGATTTTTCTATCTGGAAAAATCAGGCCCCCCCCTAGACCCGCCCCCCCAGGCCCGCCCAGTCCCACCCATCCCTGCCCCGTCGCGCCCCCAATCCAGCCCCACCGCCAAATCCCACCCAGCCCCGCCCCCGCTGCCTGTCCTCATTGGGCAGCACATCCGTGCATGCGCGGGTGAGACGCAATGATGTCACGTGCCATATCCGCGCCCTATCATGCGCCATATCCACGTCATATCTAAAGGACGACATGTCCAGGGAAATCCAGACATCTGGTAACCCTAACTTAGGGGGCAGCTCTATAAGGACCATCTAGTTCTAGGTGACAGGAATGTAATTCAATGCGGCCCAGTGGTTAGTGCAATGGCCTCGTAGCCTAGGGAGATGGGTTTGATTTCCCCTTGTGACTTTAAGCAAATCACTTATCTAGGGAGGCGGAGGAGGAGTGTGTGGCGCAGTGGTTGGATCTACAGCCTCAGCACCCTAGGGTTGTGGGTTCAAACCCCACACTCCTCCTTGTGACCCTGGGCAAGTCACTCGGTCCTCCATAGCCCCAGGTACATTAGATAGATTGTGAGCCCATCGGGACAGACAGGGAAAATACTTGAGTACCTGATTATACAGAGGGATAAGTGTAGGGTTTACAGATTTTCCATTTTCCGTCCACCCATCCCCACCCCACCCTGTCATGTCCCCAATCCCTGCCTCCAATCTCACCCAGCCCCACTCCCCACTGCCTTCCCCGGTCAGGCCTCCAAAACCTGGCAGTTTGTTCAAGTTTTGGAACCCCCCGAGCTCAGGGCCATGTCTGGAGGTCCCTCTGCGCATGCGCTGATGTCAACACAATGTTGTCAAGCACACACACATGCATGCACGTGTCATCATCATGCCAACATCTTTGCATGCGCAGAGGGCCTCCAGACCTCGGGGAAGAAGACAGGCGGTTCAGCTGAGGGCAGGGCTGGGGGCATAGTGGGGTGGAGCTGGAGACAGAACACAGCAGAGCTCGGAGGCCAAAAGGGGCAGTGCCAGGTGTCCTCTTTCTTTAAAGAGGAAATCTGGCAAACCTACAATACACAGCCAGTTAAGAGCAATTTTCAGCATTTAAGTGCCTATGGTGAACCACATAAAGAGAGGATTGCGTTTTACCCAGTCCTATTTATGTGGTTATCATAGCCACTTAAGTTCTAAATATCAGTACTTAACCTGCTAACGGCTGACTCCACCTCGGGTAGGCCCACAAAATAGTCGGTTTTGGCTTTGATGCTAACCAGGCATTTTTAGCGGCCATTGAATATGCCTGGTTAACTCTAGACAAATGATTTAAACAACCAGAAGCCTTTTTTGGCCTTTTAAAATTGCTTTAAATATCTACCCCTTGATTTTCAAATATTTACGTGTTGCTTTATCCTCAATAGTTACAAAGTACTAATTTTCATGGAGATGCTGCAAATCTTGTAGAAAAGTGTGTGCATATTTTGCAAGATCACAGGTTAATGAACAAATTTCCCCCATGGAGTTTTGATTTGTACATCTGGAAAAATAAGAGCTCAAAGTTTCAATTAGTTTTAAACCATTACAAAAAAAACCAAAACAACAAACAGGACCTTCCTTTACTGGAGATTAAATTGGCAAAGCATATCGTTATCAATATAATTCCTATGCAAACCCTTTAACCAAGCAAGGTTAACAAAGAAAACATTTGTAGACTACACAACGTTATCTCTCTGTACTAATTGTGCATAATTACTTTCCCTGACACAGATGATTGCTTGACAAAAGGGCTATAGCCCATCAATTGTGCCCACCTAGTAACCCACCCTCAGACTTTATCCCGCTAGAGATCCCACATGCATATCTCATTTCTTTTTAAATCTAGCACACTGCTGGCGTTAATCACCTGCAGTGGAAGTCCATTCCAATGATAGACCACCCTTTCGGTGAAGAAATACTTCCTGGCGTCACCATGAAATTGCCCGCCTTTGATTTTCAGCGGATGACCTCTTGTGGTCGAAGGTCCTTTAAGAAAAAAGATATTGTCTTCCACCTCGATGTGGCCCATGATATATTTAAACGTCTCAATCATGTCTCCCCTCTCTCTACGTTCCTCGAGCGAGTATAGCTGCAATTTATTCAGTCTTTCCTCATATGAGAGGTTCTTGAGTCCTGAGATCATCCTGGTGGCCATTCGTTGAACCGACTCAATTCTCCGCACATCTTTTTGATAATGTGGTCTCCAGAATTGAACACAATATTCCAGATGAGGTCTCACCATGGATCTGTACAAAGGCATTATGACTTCGGGGCTCCGGCTGACGAAACCTCTACGGATGCATCCCACCATTTGTCTAGCCTTGGATGCAGCTTTCTCCACCTGATTGGCAGTTTTCATGTCTTCACTAATGATCACTCCCAAATCACGTTCAGCCCTAGTCCTAGCTAAACTCTCACCATTTAGAGTGTAAGTTCTGCATGGGTTTCTGCTGTCAAGGTGCATGACCTTACATTTTTTAGCATTGAAGCCTAGCTGCCAAGTCGAGGACCAATGTTCCAATAAGAGCAGGTCCTACTCCATACTGTCGGGCGAAGCGCTGTTACCTACTATGTTGCATAGTTTGGCGTCGTCAGCGAATAATGTTATTTTACCTTGAAGCCCCTGAGTCAGGTCTCTTATGTATATGTTGAAAAGGATCGGTCCCAAGACCCTGTGGCACTCCACTGGTCACCTCCGATGTATTGGAGGGGGTACCGTTAACCACTACCCTCTGGAGTCTGCCGCTTAACCAGTCATTGACCCATGTCGTCAATGTTGCTCCCAATCCCATCGATGTCATCTTGCTCAACAATCTGCGGTGCGGGACGCTATCAAAAGCTTTGCTGAAGTCCAAGTACACGACCGTCCAGAGAAAAGTAATGAGACTGCCTTATTTTTCTTTCCAAGAAGTAGACATGGCAGTGCTGGGCTGGTTCTTGTGAAGCTTCATATATCGACATTGCTGAACCTGAAGCTGTCATGCCTACAATCCAGAGCTTCCAAAACTGTGGGCTATGACCCCAAATATTTACACCATATTCTAGACATACTTTGAATTTAAGGCCTTGATACCGACATCTAATTTATGACTAGAAAGTTTCCCCGATATGCTTTGGGGTTTGTAAATGGCTCCCCTTCCATCAAAGGAGGAAAAAGTTTGCAGTGCATTACATGTAACTAACCCCCTCCTTTACAAAGCAGCGCTAGCGTTTTTAGCGCTGGCTGTGGCGGTAACAGCTCAGACGCTCATAGGAATTCAAATGAGCATCGGAGCTGTTATTGTAACAGCCAGCACTAAAAACGTTAGCTCGGCTTTGTAAAGGAGGGGGTAAGTAAAAATCACTTTTTTAAAAAAGTACTTTTGGAACCGTATTCTCTACTCCTTTTTCAAACCCAAAATGAAAGGCTTCTGCTAGAGCAGTGTTTTTCAACCTTTTTACACCTATGGACCGGCAGAAATAAAAGAATTATTCTGTGGACCGGCATCGGTCCGTGGACCGGCGGTTGAAGAACACTGGGCTAAGTCGTGGGCCAGACCCCGCCCATCTCTACCCAATCTCCACCCCAGACCCCGCCCCATAATAGTACTAATTGTAACACTATTTTTTCCATTCATTTTTCACAGATACACAAAATAATCTTATCAACAACACATAATGGTTAACCACGAAATTAAACTACACAAATCGCACTGACAGCAGATGTAAATTTTAAATTCTCAAAATTGGCATAATTCAATCACTAAATTAAAAAATAAAATCATTCCCCCCTTACCTTCTGGCCTGCTCTCGCCTGGCCATTTTATGCCGCCTTGGTATTATCTTCAGGCCGGTTCCCTCTTCCTCACTGATGCAATGCACAAAGCTGCGGACAGCGGCTCCTTATGCATCCCGTGCCTCATCTGGAAGCCTTCCTTCTGACGTTGCAACGTCAGAGAGAAGGCTTCCGGTTCAGGCGCAGGACGCGCATAGGAGCCACTGCCCTCGGCTTTGTGCACTGCATCAGTGAGGAAGAGGGAGCTGGCTCAAAGATAACGCCGCATCGATCGCACTGTGGACCGGCGGTTGAAGAACACTGTTTTGGGCCTGATGCACGTGCTGGCCCTGTGGACCGGCAGGAAATTTCTGTGGACCGGCACTAGTCCATGGACTGGTGGTTGAAGAACACCGTGCTAGAGTATAGTGTCCATTCATGAATCAGCTGCACAACTTGAACCAGGAAAGAGTGTTGAACAAGAAAGATGATATATTTAAAGATGTCATTTCTGTCAACTGCTGCCTTGACATTCCTTATTTTCCTTATTATGAATGAAATATGCAACTTAGAACATCAGATGCGGATTCTGGTGTTCTAAGTTGCATATTGTGACTCTTACATGCATATAAGAAGGGAAGAGAATGACCATCACTTCCTAGAGGAGAGCATTTATCACACCCCCTGTGTGTTTAGCGCAGATAATATTTAGTGTGCGCTAAAAAGCATAGTGCACACCTTTGTAAAAGAGGGGGTAAGGTGCGCTAGTCGATTAGCATGCGCTAAATGCTACCGCATCCATAGACTAACATGCACGCATTAGCATTTAGCGTGCACTAAATCGATTAGCACACGCTAATCGGTTAGCGCGCCTTACCCCCCCCTCTTTTACAAAGGTACGCTATGCTTTTTAGCGCATGCTAAATATTATCCACGCTAAACACACGCTACACACTAACACGTGCATGTTATCCTATGGACGCGTTAGCGGTTAGTGCATGCGTTGATTCAGCATGCAGTAAATCTGTGGTAAAACGCTTAATGCACTTTTGTAAAACAGGGCCTATAGCAACTGACGTTGAATATAAATATTCTCTTGTCTATTGTAACCTATCTGAATACTGGAATTCCTGAATTATGTTTTGTGGCTTCATTTAAGGAGGATGTGTAATGCGAGGTTCTACTGTTTAGTCCACTTTTAGACTAGTCTCTGTCCTCTAAAATCCCTTTTCTATAAACAGACACCATTAGTTTTATATTATTTAATAAATTTATATTTCACCCACAAACTAAGTAGAATAGAATAAAACATACATAAAATTGATCAACAATATATACTGTACATCAAAACAATATACATCAAAAACAGACAATGGACCATGTTAAAATATCTCTGCTTCAACCCCCAGGATTTTTATATTGTATTGGTTATTGCTAAAAGCAATTTAACTAGTTTCAATAAACTATACAGTAAATCATAATTCCTCCCTCCCCCCTTTTACAAAACCGCGGTAGCATTTTTTTAACGCAAGCCAGCGCACTGGACGCTCTGCGCTGCTCCCGACACTCATAGGGACTCAACGAGTGTCGGGAGCAGCGCAGAGATTTCATGGTTGTGTATCTATCTCATATCTGTTTATTGAGTATTACCTTAATTTTCCTCCCCTGTTTAGAAAACCACGATAGCGGTTTTTAGCCCAGGCAGGTGCGCTGAACGCCCTGCGCTGCTCTCGGCAATCACAGAGTTCCTATGAGTGTCGGGAGCAGCGCAGAGCCTTTGGCACGCCGGCCTGCACTAAAAACTGCTATGGCGGTTTTGTAAAAGGGGGGAGGAAATTAGTTAATACTCAACGAGCAGATATGAGATAGATGCACAACCATTTAACTAAGCAGACGTACAATATAAGTAGCAACCTTGCAAAAAGAGTTTGTGCTTGACCTTATTAAAAATAGCTTTGTAATAAAAAATTAAAAAAACAGAAGCAAAATAGGTTATGTATTCCTGATGTGAAAGGAACAGCTTTGTTCCTCATACACTGGAGGTATTTTTCAAGAACTGTTTATTGAAATCAAAATATTAGTCTGTAACTAATAACACGGAGTATGGTCTAATTGTATCTAATTACTTAGGGGGGGGGGTTTCCTTGAAACCAAAGATCGTTTGACATGATTTATAAGAAACATATGGATTTTCAAACCTCTTAGGAAACATCTACCATGACTAGAAAATGCCAGGAATATCAGTGTTGGTCATGTGCACCATGGAAGACAGATATCAAAAAGGCTGTGCAAATATTTTGCTCATGACGTGGATTTATTCTCATAGGGGAGTGAGTACAAGGCGAAACATCTCATTTTTCTTTTCCTGGATTCTTTCATTTTGCTACGGCCATTTTAGCACACACTAAGGGCTCCTTTCACAAAGCCGCGCTAGCGGTTGTATCGCACGCACTGGATTAGCACATGCTAGCCGGAAATCTACCGGAGGTGGTAGCGCGGCAAGTTAGCACGAGCTATTCTGCGCGTTAAGGCCCTAGAGCGGCTTTATAAAATGAGCCCTAACCCTCAAATTTTGTATATGGTGCCTTACATTATGCTTGCAAATCAGTGCATAGCTTAGAGCCAATTTGTATACATAACTTACAGCCCCTTTTATCAAGCTGCACTGCAGGTTCTCAGCACGGGCCGACGAGGTAAATGCTCCAGTGCACATAGGATCTCGGTACTATTATTCATTTATTCAGTTTTCTATGTCGTTCTCCCAGGGGAGCTCAAAATGGTTTACATGAATTTATTCAGCTACTCAAGCATTTATCCCTGTCTGTCCTGGTGGACTCACAATCTATCTAATGTACCTGGGGCAATGGGGGATTAAGTGACTTGCCCAGGGTCACAAGGAGCAGCATGGGTTTGAACCCACAACCTCAGGGTGCTGAGGCTGTAGCTTTAACCACCGCAACACTCTAGAAATCAAAATGTAGCAAAAGTGAGCCAAGTATAGGACAACCAAGCCATTGTGACATCACTGAAGAGGTTGGCTCTTAGGCATTGGTGGAATGAGGCATTATGATGTCACAATACCAGCTCTGGTTATTAGAGGCTGAAACTTTCCACACTATTTATTTATTCAGTTTTCTATACTAATCTCCCAGGGGAGAACTCAGAACAGTTTACATGAATTTATTCAGGTACTCAAGCAGTTTTCACTCTCTCTCCCAGTGGGCTCACAATCTAATATAACTGGGACAATGGGGGGATTAAGTGACTTGCCCAGGGTCATAAAGAGCAGTGTGGGTTTGAACCCACAACCTCAGGATGCTGCGGCTCAAGCTTTTAACCACTGCGCCACTCTAGAAATCAGAGTGCAGTAAAAATGAGCCAAGGACAGGACAATCAAGCCATTGTGACATCACTGAGGAGGTTGGCTTTTAGGCATTGGTGGAATGAGGCATTATGATGTCACAATACCAGCTCTGGTTATCAGAGGCTGAAGCTTTCCACACTTTATTTATTCAGTTTTGTATACTAATCTCCCAGGGGAGTTCATTTACAGGAGAGTTCTGTTCCAGGAACCCCCGCGAATATTGAAAAACCGCAAATACGATTTTTAGCAGAGGAGACAGGAGAGGGCAGCCAGAGCACCGGCGAGTAAATGAAATCACTCGTATTATGCTCTAACCGCCTCTTCCTGTACTAAAGTCGGGCCTCACCAAACTTGAAACTTGAACTTTAACCACTGTGCCACACTAAAGCTGTGGATAGTCTGAGGGTAGCTCCTGAGGTCTTATAAGATTAGGTGGTCTTTTTTATGATTGATTCTTTTACTTCACCTAGTTAATTGTGAATAATATCGCTGACTATTTTATCCCACATTCATATGTTAATTTGATTAGCGCACGCTAATCAGTTAGCACACCTTAGTAAAAGAGGGGGTTAAAAGCACCTCTGAAATGGCTCACTTGATTTGTCATTTGGTATTTAGCCCTTGTGTGTAGGCACATCTCCTCAATGGCTTCCTTCCTCCTTCCCCTTTGCACCCTCTTTTTACTATTTCATCATGGATCCCCACTCCCTCCTCCACCTTTTTTTTTTCTTTTGTTGTCTGGCTTGTTAACCACCTCATATTTACAGCTACCTGAACATCCGGGACTGGTGGGAGTCTTACACGACCCAGGGCTCAGCGAGATTTCCAATGCTAACTCCTGTCCCATAGCACCAAGACCAAGATAAGGGGTAATGGCATCAATTGCTGGACTGACATAGAAATAGTCATACTGGGTTAGACCAATGGTCCATCTTGCCCAGTATCCTGTTTCTTCAGTGGCCAATCCAGGTCACTAGTACCTGGCAGAAATCCATATAGTAGCAACGGGACAAGCAGTCCCACGTCTGTCTGAATAGTAGACAATGGACTTTTCCTCCAGGAATTTGTCCAAACCATTTTAAAACTCATCTACATTAACTGTTATTACCACATCCTCTGGTAACATGTTCTAGAGCTTAACTATTCTTTGAATGAAAAATATTTTCTCCTCTTTCCCTGTAACTTCATTGTCTCCTATTCTTTGTAAATTTTGATGGAGCAAAAAATCAATTCACTTGCACCTATTCTACACCACACAGGATTTTGTAGGCTTCAATCATATCTCCCCTCAGCTGTCTCTTTTCCAAGCTGAAGAGCCCTAACTTCTTTAGTCTTTCCTCAATTGAGAGGAGTTCCATCCCCTTTATCATCTTGGTCGCTCTTCTTTGAAGCTTATCTAATTCTGCTATATCGTTTTTGAGATATAGCAATCAGAACTGAACACAATACTCAAGGTGAGGTTGCAATACAGAGGCATCATAATATTCTTAGTCTTATTCACCATCCCTTTTCAAACAATTTGTGGTATCCTATTTGCTTTTCTGGCCACCGTCATACATTGGGTAGGTTTCAGATTATTGTCTATGATGACAGAACTTTTTCTTGGGTGCTGATCCCTAAAGTGAACCCTAGTATCTGGTAACTATGATTTGCATTTGTCCACATTAAATTTCATCTTCCATTTGGATGCCCGGTCTTCCAGTTTCCAAAGGTCTGCCTGCAATTTTTCATAGTCGGCATGCGTTTTAACTTTGAACAGTCTAGTGTCATCTGCAAATTTAATCGCCTCACTTGCCATTCCTAAAGCTGGGGAAGTGTCTGCAGACTGGTAATTGTGCACATACACTACCGTTCTCTCCAAGAAAACAGCTTACCTCTCAGTAAACATTTGGGGCTCCTTCATCCATTCAAGCCGCCATTTTGCTCTTTCCCTTTTATTTTATTGGGGGCTTGGTAACGGATGCCAATAATTTGGATCATTTCCTTCAGTTTACTTACGTCTTGATGTAATTACCATATTGTGCATTATTTTCTGGGCAAAGAATGTTTATTTATTGCAATGTTTAAAATGCAAAATAACTTTTTACATTTGCTTATTGTATTTTTATTTTTAACACCATTCCTACTGAATAAATCTGGATAGGAAACCATTACTCACTTATGCCATAGGTAAATCCCCCCAAGGAGGGTCTTTGGTTTCCATTGATTCCTTCATGTCATCTCTTCCACAGCCTCAGATAAGAGTTCATAACCGATCCTGAGTCCATACTAGGCTGTTGCCAAAACACTGTATTTGGTTAATAAAGTGATTTTCTGTACAACATATGCAGAGGTTTATTCTAACGAGTACAGAGTCATTGCCACAGGAATGTGCTTTCCTAATGATAGCATGTAATTCTGGGGAAGATTTACTCCAGTAGCATTTTTGCTTCACTAATTTACCATTGTTTAGATCTTCTGCATTCTTGGAGAATGTATATACAGCACTGTATATACAGTAGTTTACAAGAGTTTCCTGCCATAGTCGTCTCTGTAAAAGACTTTTAAACGTCTTCGGACTACACAAACCTGCAGGCAAAAATTGAACAAAATTTGAAACATTTGGGAATGTACACCTTCTCCAGAAAATTAGGGCTCTCAGGCTCTCACTGTTAATTTGAATACCTGGATGACTAATGCCAGTCTAGAACTAAAAATTGTGGGGTCCTTTTATTAAGGTGCACTAATTGATTTAGTGCGCGCTAAATGCTAAAGCATCCATTATATCCTATGAGCGTCTTAGCATTTAGTGTGTGTTAAATCAGTTATCGCACCTTAATAAAATGACCCCTAGGAGTAAACTATTAAAGGAAAACAAGTCATTAAGGGGGTCCTTTACTAAGGCGTGCCAGACGATTTAGGTGCGCGCTAAATGCTAACGTGTCCATAGAATATAATGAAATATAAATATCAAAAATCATTAAAGAAGTCAAAATGAGCTGTAGAAAGTTTTTTTTATAAACAAGCCTCAGACTATGGGCTCCTTTTATCAAGGTGCGGTAGGCGGTTGACGCGCGGAATACTGCGCGTTCAACCGCCTGCCGCGCTAGTTGCTAACGCCTCCATTGATGAGGCGTTAGTTTTTAGGCTTGCCGCAGGGGGTTAGCACGTGATGAAATGTCTGGCGCGCTAACCCCCGTAGCGCGCCTTGATAAAAGGAGCCCTATGGAGTAAATTTCCCCATTCTGAATTAACTTAAGTATTTATAGCACATAAGCACTTTCTGTGAAGCACTTTGAAGCACCAGTGCACTTTAAATTTACAGCACATTTTTTTCTGTCGGTTTCGAGTGTTGAAATGAATTGTAGTTTTCTAATGAAAAATTCCCAACCATGAGAAATCATTGAGTTATAAGAATCTCTACATTAGATTGAACTTAATTGGAGAATGAATTAAGACTAGATAGTGAGATTTATGAATTGAAGGAATAAATAATAAATTAATAGATAATAAGTAATAAATTAACGTTTTTAGTTATGTAGGGAGGATGGGTTCAAGACAGTGATGTTATCAGGAGTAAGAGAAAAGAAGTTTCCTTTCTCTTGGAAGAAATCCCAGAATGGGAAAATTTACTCCATAGTCTGAGGCTTGTCCCTGTTTGTTTATAAAAAAAAAAAAAAAAAAAACAACTTTCTACAGCTCATTTTGACTTCTTTAATGGTTTTTTTATATATATATTTAATTAATAGATAACCATTTAGCCTTTTTAGCTTATTGTCCTAGAATATAATGGGCACGTTAGCATTGAGTGCACCCTAAATCGGCTAGCATGCCTTAGTAAAAGACCCCCTAAATAATAATAAAAAGATGTATGTTCATTTCATTCAATGTAATGCAATTTATTTTTCATAATGGCTTTACTTTATTAGAATCCGTGTTTTTACTGGCAATTCTAGATATTTGACTGACTTCTTAATGATTGCATTAAATTAAATTCCATATGAAGTCAACACTATTATGCTTCATAAATGTTGTGTTTTACAGAGATTCTTTACTAGCTTAGGGGCTCCTTTTACGAAGCCAGGCTAGCAGTTTAACGTGAGTAATAGTGCGCGCTAAACTGCCGGCCACGCTAGCCGCTACTGCCTCCTCTTGTGCAGGTGGTAGTTTTTCGGCTAGCGTAGGGGTTAGCACATGATTAAAAGTCACGCACTGATAAAACCGCTAACGTGGCTTCGTAAAAGGAGTCCTTAATGTTATTTGTGTATTCGATCCCTAGTGTGTGTGAAGTTAGGATAAAAACTTGTATTGGAATAAATTTGCAGTTAATAATAAGAACATAAGAAGTTGCCTCCGCTGGGAGGCAGACCAGAGGTCCATCCTGCCCAGTGGTCCGCTCTCGCGGCGGGCCAACAGGCCTAATTGCCTGAACAGTGTCCCTGACTAATTTTGTAACTGCCTCTAATCCTATCCCTAATACCTACCTCTACTTCTATCTGTACCCCTCAATCCCTTTGTCCTCCAGGTACCTGTCCAGATCCTCTTTGAAGCCCTGTAGCGTGCTCCTGCTTATCACATCCTCCGGTAGCACATTCCATGTATCCACCACCCTCTGAGTGAAGAAGAACTTCCTGGCGTTTGTTCTAAACCTTTCCCCTTTCAATTTCTGTGAGTGCCCCCTTGTACTTGTGGTTCCCCGTAATTTGGAAAATCTGTCCCTGTCTACTCTTTCTATGCCCTTCATGATCTTGAAGGTTTCTATCATGTCTCCTCTAAGTCTCCGCTTTTCCAGGGAGAAAAGCCCCAGCTTCTTCAGTCTGTCATTATATGAGAGGTCTTCCATACCCTTTATTAGCTTAGTTGCTCTTCTCTGGACTCTCTCAAGTACCGCCATGTCCTTCTTGAGGTACGGCGACCAGTACTGGACACAGTACTCCAGGTGCGGGCGCACCATTGCACGATACAGTGGCAGGATGACTTCCTTCGTCCTGGTCGTGATACCCTTCTTAATGATACCCAACATTCTGTTTGCCTTCCTTGAGGCTGTGGCGCACTGCGCTGACGCCTTCAATGATGTGTCTACCATCACTCCCAGGTCTCTTTCAAGGTTACTCACCCCTAGCGGTGATCCCCCCATATTATAATAATAATTTTATTCTTATATACTGCCATACCGAAAAAGTTCTAGGCAGTTCACAACAAGATGAGCTAATACATGGGATACAGATAAAATACAAATTAGAATAATGGACTTAAAAACAGATAAAGAGAGAAAGCATTTACAATATAATGCAGAAAAGAAAACAACAGTTTAAAATTGGGGAAGCATTGTTGACAGTTTAAAAAGAATTGTTAAATGCCAGCCAGACAGACAATAAAATACCGGCATGGCAGGGAAAGAAGTAATGCATAGAACAGATAAAATTCATCAAGTTGAATATACGGAACTTGATTGAAAAAATGAAGCAGAATGCATTAAGATACCAGCCTATCAAAGAGTTGAGTCTTTAACAATTTTCTAAAATCAAGATAGGAAGAGACCTCTAACAATAATTTTTCCCAAGCCATACATTCAATTTAGCAGCTTGAAATAAGAGGGTTCTCTCAAGGAACTTCTTATAACGACAGGATTTTATGGAGGGATATGAAAACAAGTGCACTCTACGTATGGTCTTTTTGGCGTGACTCAAAGAAAAATGAGACACAAGATAACCTGGTAACAAACCCGAAACTGATTTATAACAAATACAAGAAAATTTGAACAGAATTCTCGACTCTATCGGCAACCAATGGAGTTTTAAATAAAAAAGAGTGATATGCTCCCATTTTTTTTAAACCAAAAATGAGGCGAATGGCAGTATTCTGAATTACTCTCAAGTTTTTGAAAATTTTCTTGTAAGCACCTAGGTATATAATGTTACAGCAATCAAGAATACTTAAGATAGAAGACTGTACCAATAAATGAAAGGAAGTTTCGTCAAAATACTTCTTAATGGTATGAAGCTTCCAAAGCACAGAGATATATTTCTTAAACAATAAATCTATATGTTGTTCCAATATGAGATGTTTATCCAGAGTCACACCCAATATTTTTATGGGATAACTATGGCACATTGTAACCTGTAAACTCTATATTATGTTTATTGATATTAGACCCCCCCCCCCCTAGTATGTATCGAATTAGGACACAACCTTGTATTGCAAACTTCTCGTATTGTAACCTGTTAACTGTATTTTATGTATGTTTGACCTGTAACCCGTTCTGAGCTCTTTGGAAATAAATAAAACTGAGAGATGGTTTCCAGTGAAATGCTGCCACCTGCTGCATGAGGGCTATATAAGAGCAGGACAAAAACCAAAGGGCCTAAATTATTAGGTTCTTTCCCATAGACACAATAATAATGATATACCCAATCAGGGCTAGGGTTAAATATGCTAGGGAATACTACAGCCCAGGTAGAATTTTGGGATGGAGCACCCAAAACTTTTTAGCATGTGGTATATCAGACTTGGGGCCCCCTGTATCACAGAGGTCCAGGACAATTCACCTGTTTTCACTCCTCCCCCCATCAAGAATGTTTTGAATAAATCACTACCGAAGGTCCGAGGACATTGTGTTAACCACACTCTTGCTTGTTTGGATCTGTTCTTCTTATCCTGTTGGAAATTTGGGTCTTCTTGTTTTTGCCGGAGCCAGTTTGAACCATTAAGCTGGTTTGAGCCAGTCAAAACCAGTTTGAATCCATTTCAGTCAGTTGGAACCCTATCAGAATGAACCATTCAGCCAGAAAACTGGTCGGAACCAATCAAAACCATAGGAATTTTCCTCTTCTTACTCTTAATGCCATCCACAAAAAAAAAACACCAAACAGATTTACACTAGATGCACAAAAAGAACACAAAAGGCTTATTTACAGGACAAATAAAGCATAAGATAAACTATGCTCTCAACTATTTCCTGCAATGCTGACAGGATGGTGATGGTGGTGACTCACTGTCTTCTATCCTTGGCCTATTGCTAGCAGGACTGTCTACTAATTCTATAGTCGGATGACCAGAAGATCACGATGGTGCTTTAAAAAAAAAAAGAAAAGAAAATCCTGGAATGGATATTTTAACTTTTCCTTAGGACTTATCTATTCAAAAAGCAAATATATGAAAGCAGTTAATTTAGGAAGGGTTCGATGGCATAGAGGAAACATCCCAGAAGACACAAACAGCAGCACATAGATTGTAAATTTAAAAGAGAAGGGACTTTCTCTTATGTGCATGTGTCTAGTCGCATTACAGAAATAATAAATCATCCTAGTCTTCCAGGTTCTGCACAAGTCATACAAATTTGGGTGTGTGGATTCCACGTCCATGTATAAACTCATTAGGCCTAGATGCACTAAACAGGATTGGTAAGACCGCTGCGGTCCGATTTTTGGCTGATTCCAAAAGAGTGACTGATGCTCAAACAAATTTGCATGCAAATGATTTGAGCGGAGGCTCGTCGTAATCGCCATCTGCCGATGAATCTCTGTGAGAGCTACTCTCACACATGCACAGAGCTGGCAGGGGAATCCTGAACAGCTGAGAGGCAGGGGAAGCCCAGAAGCAGCCACCTGCCACTCAGCTGTTCGGGGCAGGATACCTTTTTTTTAATAGATACAAATGTTATGCATGTTACCCATGCACAATATCTGTCCCCATTAAAAATAAAATTGTGTTGGCCCCCCTCCCAACCACAGCCATCACACAACCCCTACCCCAGATGACAACTACAGGTCTCCGAACCTCCGGATGATGACAGCCGCCTCTACCACAGCAATGCACCCACAGAGATAGGAAGGATGCCCACTCCCTCCTGCCTCAGCAACCCTGGTGCATCCGGGCCACTTGGAACCTCCTGATACCCCCCCCCCCCCCCGACTTTCCCCCCAGCACTCCCCTGACACTACCCATCCTACACAAAGATCCCCCCCTCCCACCACCCCACCAACAAGACCCCAAAAGACAGCCCTGGTGGTCTGGGGGGTCAGCTCAGAACCTCACCAGTTCAAGCAATCCCCAGTCCCTCCCCCATACCTCATTGTAGAAGCCGGCAAGAGGGTTGCCCACTCCCTCTTGCCAGGAGGCCCGCCTCTTCAAAATGGCAGGCCATCTCCCTCCCAGTGCATCCTGTTATGCTCAAGGGAGGGGCCTAAAGCGCCAATTGGCCTGGATACCTTAAGCCCCTCCTATGCCTATACACATGCCTGGTAATGCTATAGAAATGAAAAAATAGTAATAGGAGGAGGAGGAGTTAGGGCTTTTGCATGGATCTGCCTGATGCCTTATTCTATAACATACACGTCTAAATTTCATACTACAGTGTGGCTATGGGAGAGCATGGGCAGGTCAGGGGTGGTCCCAGAAATTAGGCACAATGTTACAGAATACTTCCATTTGCACACCTAAATGCCATCAGGTGAGTGTGGGCAAAAATGCTCACACCCAAAGTTACCTTTATCAATTCCCCAAGTGCATAAACCCTCCAAACAGCTACAATTAATTCTATATTCGCTTCCAGGCCTCAGCGACATCACTCCACTGCTCGAGTGCTCATAGCAGTGAGCTTTATGTGTCATATCATCACTGGGCCATAATTTGTACACTTTATTTTAACCTTTTAGCTTTTATATTTATTTAAGATTTTTCAAATATATATTTTATATAAATATTTTTTCATACAGCTTTTTTTTTTCCCCGTGATACCGTAAAGAAATGTTTAGTTATTGGAAAAAATTAAGACACTAATTAAAGAATGGTCAAAGCCCCAATGCAGGAGAAAATAAACATATTCCCTATGTTTTTCTAATGTCAAAAACCATATTAGTAAATGATTTGGGTGACTCATTTAAAAAAAAACCAAAAAAAACCAGGTTATTTATTCTTTAGTCATGAATTTTTGTTTTGGAAACTAACCTGCCCTGTGACAAAAGCCAGCTTAAGAACTCCGAGAATGAAGTTTAGCAAGCTGAAGCAAAGCTTTCATGAGTATGCAACATGTTAAATTGTGGTGTCCATGGTAACAGCAAAACAGGAACAGGCTCAGTCCAATCCAGAGTCCTTGTACACATTTGGGCTGCAGAGTGAGACCTACGCAGGGAGTGAACCTCTCTCCCCCAAGTGTGCCAAATCTTGCACCAAGCAATCTTTGGACACGTTCCCTTCCCATCCCCACTGAAAGCAATCATGGCTACCCACCTGGAGATCATGTGGAAACTGCTGGAACTTCATGATTCTGTATCACTCTCCAAGTCTGAATGCCGAGTCAGGAGAGGTGCGAGCATGAAGCAGTGGCAGCTGGAGAGGTGGCCACACCTGAAGTCCCCTGATAACAATTCACTGGAGAGCAGAAAAAAACTGCTGCAGAAGGTTGCTTGGGACGGCACATTGGAACAACTAAATGGCTTGCTGAATTTTGGTGTACCTGTGAACTCACAGTAAGTGTGTTTATTTAATTTTGAATGCCCCCTCAGCTTCCACCTGCTCCTTCAAGCATTCAGCTCAGTGGGAATCAGATCCTAATGAAGGGATATTTTAACTGTATTGTGTTTATTATTCGCCTTATACAAAGCAAAGAACAAATTAACAAACATAATAAATATCATTACAAACATAAAACCATACAAAAATACAATCTAAAAGAACACATAAAACATAAAAATAGCGATCCTCATCAATAGTCACAGCAATCCTGCTCACCCTTCAGTCACAGATAACTGGCAGCTTTGCTTCCATCGGCAATTCTCTCCTGCCTTGTCCAATCCAATTATTTCCCTGTCAAGCCTCAAGGAGGAGCCAAAGATTGCAGCTTCTCTTTGCCCTTCATCTAGAACAGAGAATGACACGGTGACAAAATTCATCACCGTTCCCGTCCCCGCGGATAACCGCGGGAAACCATCTTCATGTCATTCTTTAAGGAGAGAGGGAAGAATCAGAGTATGAATGGCCACAACCACTGACCCGCAAGCTTTGCTTTGAAGAATGCTGGTGTAGAAGGACTGAGGTTGAAACAGACACTACAGAATGACAGTCTCTGGTATCCAGAGCAGATATTGTGATGTCATAATGCCTCATTCCACCAGTGCCTAAGAGCCAATCACATCAGTGATGTCACAATGGCTTCATTATCCTTGGCTCACATAAGAATCAGAGTATGAATGGCCACAACCACTGACCCGCAAGCTTTGCTTTGAAGAATGGACCGAGGTTGAAACAGACACTAGAAAATAACACTAGAAAATGACATGGGATTATTTCCCGCGATTATCCGCGGGGACGGGAACGGTGATGAATTTTGTCACCGTGTCATTCTCTAATCTAGAACACATGTATCTGGTGTCATATTGTGTATGAATGCAACAAATTAGTTCGAGTACTAGTGTTACTAGATTCTGTCTCTACAAAAAGGACTCGTGACCCCGCTCCACTCTGCCCTCAACCAGGCCCCCGGACAATCCTCTAAAAAGAGGACACGAATGGAGTGGAACAGGTCAATGAGAATCCATTGTTTACTCTTTCAAAAAGTAGAAAGTCTATGGGACATTCCATATAGTTACATAGTAGCAACATTTAAAACAAAAGGGAGAGAATTTTGTTTCAATCAGCATATAGCTACACTCTGGAACAATTTGCCAATCCAAGTAGAAAATGCAGTTAGTGTAGCTGGGTTTAAAAAAAGTTTTGGACAAATTCCATAAACCGTTATTAAGGTAGACTGGGGGAAGGGCACTGCTTATCTCTGACAGGGGCACAGCCAGAGGTTGATTTGGAAGGGAGTCCTGGGGTAGACTAAGGGGGGGGGGTGTTAACCATTTTCAGTCCCTCTCCTGCTGCTGCTGCACCTTCCCCTCCCCCCCCTCAGATCATGCCCTTGCTGGTGGGGATGCTCGAGCCCGGTTGAAGTTTCACCGCCAGGCAAGTCACTTAATCTCCCTATGCCCCAGAGTGTGAGCCCACCAGGACAGATAGGGAACAATACTTGAGTACCTGACTGTGAACCACTTAGGCCTCCTTTTACTAAGGTGCGTTAGGGCCTTAACGCGCGGATTGGCACCCGCTAAATTGCCACGCATGCTAGACCTTAACGTGGTAATTTTGTGTGTGCACTAAAAACGCTAGCGCACCTTAATAAAAGGAGCCCTTAGGTTATAAGTGGTATATAAATACTGCAAATAAAGAAATAAAAAATATATATTGAGGGTAATCCCAAACACTTTCGCTGAATCACAGAGAATGACAGGGGTATCTTGAATTGACAGACATTTTAGTATACAAGAGGATGAATTACTACGTTAGCTTTACTCTGGTTCAATTTCAAGCCATGGTAAGCTATGTAATGTTCAATGACCTCAAGTTTTATTAGTGTTCAGAAAAAGGATCATTTAAGGAGGAATTAAATTTTAAAAAAAAGAAAGATGTTCAATAATATTGGACCCAGTAGTAAGGGGGGAGACGGCACAGGCGCCATCTTGGTGGGGGGCCAGCACCTCTTCACACCCCGCCCCCCTCCACACCACGCTTGCTGGTTCCCTCCCTTCCCCACCCCCATTCCTCTTTAAAATCTTCGGCAGTGCGAGCAATTACTCTAGCCTGCTTGCTCGCGCCGGCCTGGCTCCCTCTGAAATCACTGGGTTGCGGGGCCAGGAAATGACATCAGAGGGAACGCAGCAGGCTGGTTCTCTTCTAAGAAAAGGCAAGCGCCAAATCATCAGCCTGTGGGAAGCTGGAGGAATTTGAATGAGTCATTGTACTGCAAAGTTGTCTAACAAGTCTAAACAGTCAGGCTGAATTAATGCCCCTTTGCAACAAAGTGGAGAAATATTCCCTCTGAGCTTTAATAATGTTAAGCCGGTAAGCAGCTTACAGTCAAAGAGTAATCAGTTACTGTACTATTATCAGTATACAATAAAACTTGGCTTGCAAGTGTTTTGCAAGACAAGCAAACTTGATATAGAAGCAATGTCTTGCAATACAAGTACATACAGTATACACACATCACAACTGAGCCGATGGTACTTCTCTCTCTGACGCTGCAGGCATGTAGTGACTGTTCTAAATGAGCGAGATCTTGCAATACAAGTACGTATGGTATTTTGTATTAAAGTTTTTGGGTTATGGAACGAGTCGTCTGAGTTTCCTTTATTTCTTATGGGGAAATTTGTTTTGATATACGAGTGTTTTGGATTACAAGCAGGCTTCTGGAATGAATTATGCTCGCAAACCAAGGTTTTACCGTATATGATTAAGTGGGTATCTTTAAATGGTATACACTTCTCCCTCCGTATTTGCGGTTTCTGCACTCGTGGTTTCGCTTATTCGTGATTTCTTGCATGCTGACTCTGCCCCCCAAAAAAATTACATCATGAGTAAAGTTCCTTTTCTTTTACTGTACCGATAAAAAAGTTTAGCGCTTACTAACATTCACTCTGAAAATCGCTGCTTCCATGATTTCACCCTCAAAATCGCTGCTTCCCAGCTTCCCAGTGTGCATGGAGAAAAACGCTGCTTCCCAGCATCCATAGAGAGAAACACTGCTTCCCAGCATGCATGGAGAAAATCGCAATTACCCTGAAAATCGCGGGGAATCGCGAATAACAGCTGAAAAGTTATTTGCGGTTTCAAAAGTAAAAACGCTGGCTTTTACAAAAAAAAACCCACAAATAACATATAAAAAGTTATTTGCGGTTTTTCCATATTTGTGGCTATGTTCTGCCCGCATCCACCGCGCATTCAGAGGGAGAAGTGTAGTCCTAATGAATTTATCTTGTTTGCTCTGGAGTTCTATGATTTGCTTCTGGCAAAGCATTGGACAACTGACACTAGGTGAAACCTGTACACTCAGGGCTGGTCCAACTATTAGGCAAGATTGGGCACTTGCCTAGGACAGCAGCTTCTGGGGGAAGCAAAGAACAAAACAATAGATCCCAACAACCACACAAACTGAAAGAACCATCAATGCTTGCTTTTCCCTGAAGAAAGGAAGGGCAGTTTTCAGTAGCCCCTTTACTTGGTGAATGACTTCTTAGAAGTTGTTATCATTTTGTGGGCATTTTGTATACACACACAAAAACACATATACGCAACAAAGTTTGATATTTAAAAGTCTAATGTCTTTGGAGCAAGTCCTCAAGGGCCGCAGTCCAGTCAGGTTTTCAGTATTTCCCCATTGAATATTTATAAATCTATTTGCATGCACCATCTCCATTGTATGAAAACAGATCTCATGCATATTCAATGTGGAAATTCTGAAAACCCACCCCTGCTTTAGAGGCTGCGCAGATTAGAAGCCTGAAAGTTAATTAAGGAAACGAGGATGTGTAATTTGCACCAGCACTCTGCACACTCTGAGGTGTGACCGTATATCGTAGAACTATAAATTTAAAGAGCAATTCTGTATAAAATGTGCCTGCAGTTACACACAACTGGTGCACAAAACTTTGAAAGAAGCACCATTTGCACCCATTTCTGCCCAAAGTGACAATTTTTTAACCCTTTATTTGGCATTGTTGCTCAGAAGCAACACGTGCTTTCGATGGCTCTTATGGGAGATCTGCATCTCCAAATGTCTGTTACTTGGCACTGTTGCTCTCGTTCAACATCGGTACATAAAGCAGCCATTTCACCATCTGCCAATTAAAGGGTTAAGCTCATGCATAAGTGGGCACACATATGCACGTTTGTTACCATTTGGTACGTTGTTAGAAAAGCTAGAGGTTTTATAGATTGTATGCAAATAATATTTTATTTCTCCATTTACCTAACATTCCTTTGATGATTTGTCCAGAGCCAAACCCTGTCTGTTGTGAATTGGATGACGACCAATTAGCTGGCTATAAATCTTGCAAAAAAAAAAAAAACCCCAGAACTGATGGTGTTGAAAAAACAGAAATCTTCTGGTGTTGAACTAGGATTATGTTGAAATTCCTCTTCGTACTCAAATCATGAGGTCTACTTTCACCCTGAAGTCTTTTGTGAGGAGCTTAATTACAAGCTCCGCCTATCGATTGAAAATGTGTCATTTAAAATGGTTTCTTTCTCACGATGATTTTTTGACTGTTCTTCAAGCATCTTGTCTTTTTTTGTTTTTGTTTTTGTTCCATGGTTTGCCTTTGGCTACTCTCAGAACCCTTCAATCTGTCCAAAATTTTGCAGCTGGACTACTTGGCAATATATCTCACTTTGCTCACTTTACACCTTTGCTCCTTATGTATCACTGGTTTGCCAGTTTCTTGGCATGTGAAGTTAAGATGTTATATTTGATTTGTATGGCTTTGGCAGGGCAGGTTGCCATTTATTTTGTTCATTGTTTGCAATTTATTTCACCCAGTTTGATGGCTGCATTTTGGGACAGGTAGGTGCACTGTTGGCTACTTCAAGGTTCTGCTAATTGGTTGAAATGTATGGAGTCCTTTTCTATTGCAGCCCCTTTTGAATGGCAGAAACTTACTGCAAGGGTGTCAAAGTCCCTCCTTGAGGGCTGCAATCCAGTTGGGTTTTCAGGATTTCCCTAATGAATATGCATGAGATCTATTTGCATGCACTGCTTTCATTGTATGCTAATAGATCTCATGCATATTCATTGGGGAAATCCTGAAAACCCAACTGGATTGCGGCCCTCAAGGAGGGACTTTGACACCACTGACTTAGTGGTACGGTGTGAACACAGGTGAATTACTGTACTTTTCACAAGTAGGTGAAGAAATTATTTCAGAAAACACTGAGCAACTGTTGTAAGGTGAACTTGAGTGCTGTAATGAATTATACATTATGTTTGTTTACCTAGAACAGGGGTAGGCAACTCCAGTCCTCAAGGGCCGGAATTGTCGGGTTTTCAGGATTTCCCCAATGAATATGCAATGTAAGCAGTGCATGCAAATAGATCTCATGCATATTCATTGGGGAAATCCTGAAAACCCAACTGGATTCTGGCCCTCGAGGACCAGAGTTGCCCACCCCTAACCTAGAACCTGCCAAAAACACTGGATTGTGTACAGTGGCATAGTACAGTGGTTCTCAACCCTGTCCTATGGGGCCCCCAGCCAGTCGGGTTTTCAAGATAGCCCTAATGAATATGCATGAGAGAGATTTGCATATAATGGAGGAGACAGGCATGCAAATATGTCTTATGCATATTCATTAGGGATATCTTGAAAATCTGACTGGCTGAGGGTCCCCTAGGACAGGGTTGAGAACCACTGGAATAGTAAGTGGAGGGGGTAGAAGGGGCGGTCCACCCTGGCTGCAAGCACCCCTCCTTCTCTTCCCACTCCGTCCCTCACCATGCGCGTGCCCCCTTCCCCTAGTTGAAGTTGCTGCTCGTGGCAGTCAACCTCTTGCTCCTTGCGACCCTAGTGGCTCTCCTGCAGTCACTTCCGGGTGTCACGCATAGGAAGTGATGTCAGAGGGAGAGCCGATGGGGGTCGCGAGGAGCACACAGTTGACTTTTGCTACAACTTCAACTAGAGGTATGGAGGAAGGGAAGGGGCGCATGCGGCAGGGGGGTTCGGGGAAGGAGTGGGGGGCAGAGATGAGGGTGAGTGAGGTGCGCCTCTCACCCTCGCTATGCCACTGATTGGTGTGGGCTATAAATATTTTAAATAAAAATAAATGACAAGGCATGGGCGGGATGTGGCCATGTCAACCATCAAAACATGCAGCTCATTGGTTTCATTCAGCGGAAGAATTCCAAGTCTAAAATATGGGAATTTTATATTAGTATGCCTGAATAAAGGCTGTGATTTAATAAACGTATAAAATGGCATTGCTTTTGAACAGGTACTTCTTGCTGTCACTTTATTGTGATTCTCATTCTAATTCTTGTATTGATCCCTGCTTTAACTTTGCATTGAACATAGAGGGGGGACATTGTTTTATTGCATTATCACATCAAATTTTTTTTTTATTAGTCTTGGATCATGGCTCATGTATGTTTGATGAGCAATAGATGAATTTATAGGCAAAGCTGTAGATGAAGTTTCTGGTGCATCTCTACTTAATCTCTGCACGCTTATTCTGTTTCCACAAAGGTCTCACTCTCACTATGGTTTTGTTTTATTTTCACGAGTCACCAGAAAGGAAGAAACACATCTGGCCACTTGTATGAGTTAGGCCAGGGATAGGCAATTCCGGTCCTCGAGAGCCGGAGCCAGGTCAGGTTTTCAGGATATCCACAATGAATATGTACGAAATGGATTTGCATATACTGCCTCCTTGAGATGCAAATCTATATCATGCATATATAATGTGGATATCCTGAAAACCTGACTTGGCTCCGGCTCTCGAGGACCGGAATTGCCTACCCCTGGGTTAGGCTGTGATATCACTAGGTGCAATAGAACCCAGTGTTCCTTTACTGGAACATTCTATATAGTCCACCTAAAGTCAGGCGCCTAGATTGGCGCTCCTAACTTGATGAATAGGCTTAATCAGCACTGATAATTGGCATTTAACACCTCATAATTTGTTTCAATTGGACTTAATTGAAAGCTAGGAACATAAGAATAGCCTTACTGGGCCAGACCAATGGTCCATCTAGCTCAGTATCCCGTCTTCGCGGAGGCCAATCTAAGTCACAAGTACCTGGCAAAAACCCAAATAGCAGCAGCATTCCATGCTACCGTCCCATGTCTGTCTCAACAGCAGACTGTGGACTTTTCCTCCAGGAATTTGTCCAAACCTTTTTTTTTTTTTTTAAACCTGCTACATTAACTGCCCTTACCACATCCCCTAACTCAAAAAACAAGATTCTGTTAAAAAAGTAGGCGTCTAGTCCAAAGCGCCTACTTAAAAGTGGGCATGGTAGGGGGGGGGGGGCGGATCAGGAGCGTGTTTTTCAGTTAAGCACCTCTTTGTGACTTAGGCATCTTAGCCACAGGTATTTAAACCAAGAAAACCCTGGTATAAATTGGGTGTGCCTCAAGTTGGGACACCTAAGCGTGATTCTATATGGTGCGTCTTTTATAGACTTACATTTAGAAACATAGAAAATTTACTGTCATACTGTCATAGTTACATACTGTCATAGTTAGCACCCGATTTTTTAGGCGAATATTATTATTTTATTTCTTATATACCGCCAAAGCTGTAGAAGTTCGAGGCGGTTCACAACAAAGAAGGGCTGGACAATCAGCGAATAGTTACAATCAGCGAGTACAGGTACAATAAATATGCGTGGACAAATGTAAGGTGGGCAGGGCGAAGAGGTAAGGCAAAAGAGGGCTTGGGGAGCAGGGGTAGGGAGAGAGGACTAGGTTATGATTCGGTTGAATAGGTTAGTTTTTAATAATTTCCTGAAGTTTAGGAAGGATGAGGAGCCCTTAGTCACTAACTTCTGCCAATTTTTCTCTGCTGAAAGAATTATAATCAGAAACTTCCTGCTTTGTGTTCCCTTTGAAAAAAATATTACATAGAATAATCCAGGAAAGAGTACAATTTAAATTCTACTGTATACTATTTAAAACTATAAATGGAGACAGCCCAACCTACCTAAACGACCGCCTCATCCAAACCACCTCTACCAGGCATAGAAAAACACACACCCCATTCACTTACCCCCCAATCAAAGAAGTAAAAAGGAAAAAACTATACAACGGACTACTGGCCACTCAGGCAGTGAAGATAGACAACCAAGTCTCCAACCTATTGACAACAACCCCAGACTACAAGATGTTCAGAAAGGAAATAAAAACTATACTCTTCAAGAAATCCCTTAATAAAGCTTAATACCATGATAAAGCTTAACCCCCCTCTTACCATCCCCTCCCTAACCCCAGATTCTACTTTTCCCTCTCTTGGAAACCTTCTCTGATCTAACATTGTAACCCTTCTTCCATAACTCTTTTTGTAATCCGCTTTGAACCGAAAGGCAATGGCGGAATAGAAATCTGTAATGTAATGTAATGTAATAATGATTTTCATTCTTTATAAATCCTTGACAGGGACAACAGAGGGTGGTCACCCCTTCACATTGCTTCTTGCTGTGGGAATCTTCCTTTGATAAAGCACCTTATTCACAAGGGAGCATCTGTTAACCTACGAGACGTTTGCCACTACACACCGCTGCACAGGGCAGCTTGGACTGGGCACACGGAAAGTGTGGAATGTCTCTTACGGAATGGAGCTCTGGCAGATGCTCTGACCTCTTCCGGGCTATCACCCCTACATTTAGCTGCAGCCAATGGGCACTTAACCGCTGCAAAAACATTACTCAAATTCAAAGCCTCCGTTGATGCTAAAGATATTAACAAGTGGACTCCGCTGCACTGGTCGTCTATCAATGGCCACACAGAGGTGCTTGATCTGCTTTTATCAATGGGAGCGTCATTAGAGGACACAGAGCATACTGGTGTTGTGCCGTTGCAACTGGTTGTCATAGCAGGGTGTATCCAAACTACTAAATACCTAGTGAACAGGAAAGTGGATCTAAACATAAGAAATCAGGATGGCCAAACTGCACTTCATATAGCTTCTGAATCTGGAAATGAGAAGGTAGGAAATAAAATTCTGCACATGCAACCTAGAAGCCAGATATTCTAAGCATAATTTTCAAAGATACAAAATAGGAGATACCTTTCAGCACTTCTTGGGTCTTTTGCTTATGTTTGTTGTGTTATTGTAACAATGTTGGCCAACACCTCGCGCTTAGACTGCTGCAACGTACTTCTCTCGGGCCTCCCGCGTACCTGCCTCTCGCCTCATCAATCTGTTCAAAATGCTGCTGCGCGACTCATATTCTGCGAGAGCCGCTATTCTCATATTACCCCTCTCCTCAAGTCGGTTCATAGACAACGGCGCGAAAGACAAAGGCGCGCCTGGACAATTGAGCGCAGCGCGGAGGCGCACGCTGCTCTAAATTACTTTTTTTAGGGCTCTGACGGGGGGGGGCGTGGGGGGGAACCCCGCCACTTTACTTAATAGACATCGCGCCGGCATTATGGGGGGTTTGGGGGGTTGTAACCCTCCACATTTTACTGACGAGGGCAGGGGAGGGACGCCACTGCCCAGGGCACCTCTCACCCTCGCTAAGCCACTGTGTATTTCTAAGGCAAAACAACCGCAGCCACTGATGATCTAATGTTACAAAGCAGGAAAAATTTGAGAATGGTCTCTTTCTACACATAAAATAAATATTAACATAAAGCAGACACACACCTGCTGTTGTCTATAATGCTTCCCTAAGAGAATGTAGTTATTGCTTCTTTTTTTATATATTTATACATAGTTAAGATTATATTCATACACTTTTTTAAAGTGTATAAATAACTTTTTATATAAATCTTTATTAATTTTCAATTTAAGAAGAGAGCAATGAAATATACATACAATTAACTTCATAAACAGCACTTAAAATCAAGCTGGGATTGGCAGGGGACTTTACAAAGGATTAGGAAATTTAGTTTATTGGAACATAAAACAATAGTGCAGGTCTGGACCGTCTCGCAGACACCCTCTTATTGGACTTGGGGGGGCATACATTTCTCAGTTGATCATTTGGGAGGTACAGGATGCTAAGACAACTTATAAGAGAAAGAAATTATTTCTGTCCCTTTGAAAGCCTTACCTGCAGTCCCTGGCACTGAGATCCCGAAGTTAGATAATGAACAGGCTGGGAGATACATCTCACTAAGGGAGGTGATTCTTGTGCTAATTTCTCTGGATCTCATAATCTTTTAGTTTTTCCTTTTACATTGATGTTCCACCCCCACCCCCTACATATTTTCTGAATCTTATATAATCCCTTTTTCTCTTTCTAGGTTGTGTTCCTGGACTCTGGGGCCTAGATACACTAAGAGGATCGGTAAGACCAGGGGTGTCCAACCAGCGGCCCCATGAAGTATTTTGTGCGGCCCCAGTCGAGGACGATGCAGTGTTTTCCTCTGCTGCCCCCGGGTGTTTAGCGTCTTGCCAGCTCCCTCCTCTGTCTTGCTGCAGCGTTTGCGCGGCCCCAGAAACATTTTTTTTCTGCCAATGCAGCCCAGGGAACCCAAAAGGTTGGACATCCCTGGACCATGTGGGACTACCCCGATCCGATTTTTTGCTCGATTCAAAAAGAACTATCGATGCACTAAAAAGTTTGCATGCAAATGATTAATGCGAGGTTGGTCATAATCCCCAACTCTGCCGTCCGATTGATTGCTGTGAGAGGAGCCTTAGGCATATGAGCCAATCAGGGCCATGATGTACTGAGGAGGGAAGGCTCGGCATTTAGGATCGTCGGGCCTTGAAGGAGGAGGGACTGCACTTCCCTCCTCCTTCCAACGGACAAAGGTACCGGAGGAAAGTTTTTGTCACATATCAGAGTTTTCTAGGAAGCTCCAATAATTCTACTTTCATTTCAAAGAATTTTTTGTTTTGTGTTCACAAGTGGGCCACTGATACAGAGATTTACCTACCCCCAACACCATTTTTTTTTCCACAAATAAAGAACAATAACTATAAAGGCTGAAAATAGAAAGGAAACAAAAGAAAGGAAAATAAGGTGATCCCTTTATTATTGTACTATCTTAATACACTTACTCTAGTGAATACAATGGCTGCCAAACTCAGATTGTGCCAGTAGGTGGCACTGAAATTCCATTCCTCAGTTCAAAAAATAAAACCCAAAAAACATAGTGCTGGTTTCCACCTGAGAATGTATTCCACTGAAAAAATGAAACAAAATGGCCTTCTTAGTGAAACTAATTAGTTCTGTGCATCTCTTTAGGCTAATTAGTCTTGTCAGATAAAGCAGAATTACAGTACAGTCTCTAATAATAGGGGTGCAAGGCAACAGCGGTAATAGGGTTCAGGAAAGCCTGCAATAAGCACAGAATTTTCGTGGCAGGGATCCAGAGCCATTCCAAGAGTATCTATGATGCTCTAGTCTAGGCAAACAACAGCCCCCCCCCCCCCACCTCTTAGTCATGTAAACCCTCTTTCCCCTCTCTACTCCATCAGGCAGACACCTCCCCATCCCTTCCCTACCAGGTCCAGCATCTGCCCTTCCCCTCCCTATCCTGGGATCCCAATTATCCCCATCCCATCTGTAACCATCCCACCCCTTTTCAGAACTAGCGTCTCACTTTACCCTTTCTACCCCTCCCAAGTCCAATAACTCACTGACACCCCCTCCCCCTAGGACCAGCATTTAATTTCCCATTCCCTATCTCAGTCATGTGTACAACATCTTCACCCTCCCCCTTCCACCTACCTCTTCTCAGTCACTGCTAAGACATCCAGTGGCCAGTGCACTTCCACATACCCCCTGCAACAGAAAATGCATCAGGAGAGGACAAGACTAGGGTTACCACATGTCCGGATTTCCCAAAATATGTCCTCCTTTAGAGGACATGTCCGGGGGTCCGTACGGGTTTTCAAAACCCGGCACTTTGAACAGTTTTGAAAAGCTGTGTCGGACTTCCTCCCTAACCGACAAGAGCAGGCAGAGGGGGGCGGAGCTGGAGCAGGCTTGAAGGCAGGATTAGGGCGGGGTAAGTGTAATTGGGCAAGCCTGGAGGCGGGGCTAGGGGGTCCAGAATTTCCAGGAAAATCTGGCAACCCTAGCACAGGACTAGCAGCGTTAGAGCACATGCCTCTGCTGAAAATTTCCATGCTGGCACTGCGTACCTTTGGAGTGGCTGAGAAAAGGTGGAACAGCAGCAGTAGCAGGGGAAAAGGAGGAGGGGGAAGATGCCACATTTCTGACCTTCCCTTGGGTTACCATATTTAAGGACGGAAAAACCCGGACATATGGTCCTGCCCCATTCCGCCATGAGCTCTGCCTTGTTCCTCCTCCAACCCTGCCCCCAAAAAGCCTACTCTCTTTTTTGCTGATCCACATCTGGAGGGCCTCCAGCTTGCGTGGATGCATGTTATGTCATCCGCGCAGGCCTGCTAAAGGCCCTCCAGACGTGGCTGTAGCTCGGGGCTTTCCAAAACCCAGACAAACTGCTGGGTTTTGGAAAGCCCGTCCAGGAACTTAGATAGTCCTCTAAAGAGAGGACATGACCAGGTTTTCCTGGATGTCTGGTAACCCTACCCCTCCACAAAAAATATATTGCTCCACTAGGCAGACACCTAGTTCACCTATTGGTAGAGCTGGCCCTCAGGGATAAGAGGAGGTCTGTTGTATTGCATGTCATGATCTTAAGATGGCCAAACAGGTTGAAAAGGTGACGCCTAAAGCTAGAAGGATACTAGGTTGCATAGAGAGAAGTATGGCCAGTAGGAAAAAGCAGGTATTGATGCCCCTGTATAAGACTCTGGCGAGACCTCATTTAGAATATTGTGTGCAATTCTGGAGGGCGCACCTTCAAAAACATATAAAAAGGATGGAGTCAGTCTAGAGGAAGGCTACTAAAATGGTTGGTGGTCTTCGTCATAAGGCGTACGGGGACAGACTTAAAGATCTCAATATGTATACTTTGGAGGAAAGACGGGAGAGAGGAGATATGATTAAGTGGTAGAAAACTGGAACGCTCATCCAGAGTCTGTCATAGGGGAAACACCCTCCAGGGATTCAAGACAACGTTAGACAAGTTCCTGCTGAACAAAGACGTACTCTGATAGGGCTAGTCTCAGTTAGGCAGCTGTTCTTTGACCAGAGGGCCGCCGCATGAGCGGACTGCTGGGCATGATGGACCACTGGTCTGACCCAGCAGTGGCAATTCTTATGTTCTTATACCTACGTGACGTAAATGCGCATGAGTCGAGTCTCTTTCATTTGAAAGGAAGCTCTGGAATGAAAGGGCATAGGATGAAGCTAAGAGGTGATAGCTCAGGAGTAATCTAAGGAAATACTTTTTTTACAGAAAGGGTGGTAGATGCGTGGAACAGTCTCCCAGAGAAGGTGGTGGAGACAGAGACTGTTCAAACCGCGCACTGCTCCTTGTGACCCTGGGCAAGTCACTCATTCCTCCATAGCCCCAGGTACGTTAGATAGATTGTGAGCCCACCAGGACAGATAGGGAAAATGCTTGAGTACCCGATTGTAAAACCGCTTAGATAACTGCTTGATAGGCGGTATATAAAAACCTAATAAACTTGAAACTTAAATTCAAGAATGTGTGGGATAGGCACATGGGATAACTAAGAGAGAGGAAGAGATAATGGTTACTGCAGATGGACCATTTGGCCTTTATCTGCCGTCATGTTCTATAACCATAAAGTTCTATGACATCACAATGTAACTGTAAAGAGCCTTAGCCTATAGGAAGACGAGATGCAAATGTTAAGAGCCTTAGCTAATAGGAAGAGGAGGAGATAATGGTTACTGCAGATGGGCAGTCTAGATGGGCCATTTGGCCTTTATCTGCCATCATCACCGTGCCATCATTTTCTGTGTTCCTGTTGGATTGTTTGTTTACAATCAATTAAATATCAATACAGCATGTACACTACCTCTTCACACATCACTCAAAATTAAAATGAACATTTTCATATTTTTAATAATATTCACATAAATGGTGGTCAGATGCATGATATCTATAAATCTTCAGCTGGTGTAGACCTATGGAATGCCTTGCCTGGTTTTGTGTGGGGAGGATGAATTTTAAGAAAATGCTAAAACTCGTCGTGTGCCACTATCTCTGCCTTTTGGCTGGAGGTCAGGTGTTATTTGAAATCTTTGGTGGGTTATCCACTCCCCTCGACAGTGGAAGGGATTATTTTTTTGGCTGCTGGCCATCTGGGTGGACTTTCTGCAGGCGATAGACTGCTTATTCGTAAGGGTTATATTGTGGGGAAGAAATGCATTCTTAATCATTGGCTCCAGGACTCCCCACCCACTATCTGGTATTGGCGCAATAAATTTCATCTTTTAATGGTCTGGGAGTCCATGTCCGCTCGGTTTTCTCGTTCTCGGAGTAAGCTTTTTCTGTCCATTTGGGCTTCCTATTTGGACACTTTACCCCCTCTGATAAAAAGCCAGGTGGTCAATTGATTGCGGAAGCCCATTGTCCCTTCTTTGCCAGTGGGTGAGGGTGGGGTTTAAGGGGTGGGGGTGGTAGGGGGGTCTTTGAGTTGGGGGTGGGTGGGCGGGGTGCTTTTGGGGTATGGATTGGCGGGGTCCAGGCTATCAGACCACAGGCCTGGACTTCCCTTCTATTCTATTTCGGGTTCTTCTGTGGGTTGTTTGCTACTAGTTTTGTATTGGAAAATGTGATTTCTGTTTATTGCGTGTATTTTCTCTTGTGAATAAACAGTTTATAAAAAAAAAAAAAGAAAATGCTAAAACTCAATTATTTGCCAATGCCTTCTTATGCTAAGGTATATTTCAGTTGATAATTGCCTTTTAGAATTCTTTTTTGACAGCAATGTATGATTTAAAGCTTGCTTGTATTTCTGAATTGATTGAATTTGCGCTCTATCCCTGTTTATAACAGGGGCAATTAATGATGTTGTTTAGACATGTCTGTGTTATATGTGATAATCGTAGGGAAACAAGATTTTAAGTACGTGATATGGAAACCGCATAGTTGTATGCGGTATATAATTTTTTAAATAAATAAACAATCAGTGCCAAAAAAAATCTGTGCTTATTGCTATTCTATAAACTGCATCTGCAGTTAGGCACGGTTTACAGAATCCGCATAGCACCTGTCCACGCAACTAAAATATAGGCACAGCCATTTATGACACTGAAAACCTGGCATAAATGCCAGTACCTGAATTGTGCACGGATTGGGCGAATTCTATAACAGCAAAACAGAACTGTGGAGACGATGATCTCAATAACCAGTTTATTATAAACAGTTAAAAGTCTTCACAAGTAAAAGTGATGTAAATACTTAAAACATCGAAATCATAAGAACATAAGAATAGCTTTACTGGGTCCATCAAGCCCAGTAGCCCGTTCCCACGGTAGCCAATCCAGGTCACTAATACCTGGCATAAACCCAAAGAGTAGCAACATTCCAAACAGAATCCCAAACAATAGCAAGATTCCGGAATCCCAAAGAGTAAAAAGATTCTAGAATCCCAAATAGTAGCAACATTCCATGTAGAATCCCTAAAGAATAGCATGTTTTGTTTTTTTTTAAAGTTTTTTATTGATTTTTTCACATATCAACAAGTGTTATAAATTTTCCATACATTTATCTTAACAATACACTTGATATCTCTATAATGTATTTTATATAAACCATATTTTATATTATTTTTCTTATGAATTTATATAACATATATATTGTAATGATTTTATCAATTATTATTTAATTATGAACCCTTTTCCCTCCCTTTATCACATTAATTTCTCATAAGACTATCATTCATTCATTATGATATATTTTTTTATAATGTATAATAAAGAGAATAAATTATTTACCCCTTCCCTCCCTCCCTTCTTTAACCATTATCTTATTATGGGGAAAAATTAAAATCAGTCATTGCAAAAATCTGTTAATGGTCCCCAAATCTTCTTGAACTTATCCATATATCCTTTTTGTGTTGCAAATGTACGCTCCATCTTATATATATGGCAAACTGAGTTCCACCAAAAATTATAGTTCAATCTGTCATAATTTTTCCAATTATGTGTAATTTGCTGTACTGCTACTCCAGTCAATATAAATAAAAGTTTATTGTTATTTGATGAAATTTGACTTCGAGCTCTCATTGCAGTACCAAACAAAATCGTATCATATGTCAAGGCTATCGGATTTTCTAACATCCTATTAATTTGAGGCCAAATTGATTTCCAAAATATTAATATGAATGGACAATAGAATAAAAGATGATCTAATGTCCCTGCTTCAAGATGACAATGCCAGCATCTATTAGACTTAGAGCTATCTATTCTATGTAAACGTGTAGGGGTCCATAAAGCTCTATGTAAAATAAAAAACCAAGATTGTCTCATAGAAGCTGACAATGTGCATTTTAACCTCCAAGACCAAAGTCGTGGCCATTGAGATGCATTAATCTGATGCTTAATCTCAATGCTCCAAATATCTCTAAGACCATTTTTTTTCTTTTTATGTACGAATCCAGATATTAATTTATACCACATTGCGGCCTGGTGACCCATGGAATCTATCTGAAAACATAAGAATTCCATACTATGATAGTTATTAAGATTTTTCCATTCAGGGAACCCTACCTGAATGGCCTGCTTCAATTGCATCCATCTGAAATATTGTGATTTATTCAAACCGAATTTATTTTGCAATTGTGAAAATTCAAGCAGTTTACCTTTATTTATTACATCTTCTAAAATCTGAATTCCAGCAATCAACCAATCTTTCCAGATAATTTTAAAACCGCCAACTTTGATCTTTGGATTGAGCCATATTGTTTGAGTCATTGATTTAGTTATTGGAATAGGAGTTAGATTACTTATATATCTTATAGTTTTCCAAGTATCAACAAATATTTTGTGATCCTTATATAACCTTGGCATTTGAATACTGATAACATGACTCAGACATAAAGGAAACATTAATCTCCATTCTAACCAGAACCAATCTGGTATATGTTCAATGGGCTCTGGGAGGATCCAATACATACCCTGACGCATAATATAGGCTTGATGGTACCTATAAAAATTTGGAAAATTTACCCCTCCCTCCGCAATTGGTCTTTGTAATGATACTAGAGCAATTCTGGGGTTTTTTCCAAGCCAAATAAATTTTGTTAACATCTTATCCAATTTTTTGTAAAATGACCCCTGAAGAATAGCATGATTCTTTACAGAATCCCTAAATAGCAACATTCCATGCTACCAATCCAGGGCAATTTTGACACACCCGATTTTAGCTGAATAAAATTCCCTACGTTTCTCTTTTATCTTTCTCTTATATTCATGTGCATCTTTTCTCCAGTTAACTCTATCCTCATCATGGTGGGATTTATGTCAAATGCACTCCAATTGTCTTAGTCTGTGGCATGGACCCAACACGGTCTGTGTTTCGGTATAAAACAACCTTCTTCCATTCTGGTGGAGCCACAAAAAACAGAAACGCTAAAATGCATCCACAATACTGAGTTATAAAATCCGAGCACAGCCTGCGCAGAGTCAGGCCCATGCCGTGTCGGGTCTATACCACAGACTTTATATTGTGTATGATTTGGATATGTTAAGTATTTGCATTGCTTTTATTTGTGAAGCCTTTTAATTTTTTATAATAAACTGGTTATTGAGAGCATCATTTCCACAGTTCTGCTTTTGGCTTTCTCCTCCTTATTGTGGAATCACTTGGTGATCTCTTGTTGTATTCTATATCAGTGCACTTAGCTTTTAGGAATGACCTGCCTAGGCCCCCTTCTGCGCACTAGAATTTATGCACAACACTTTATGGATTACGCATAGAAAGTTGTGAGCGTCAATTTTAACTAGTGCTAATAATTGCTTGTTAATTGCTAATTATCAGCGCAGATTGGCTTAAGTTACGCATGCAAATTGGAATATGCTGATTTGCACGCGCAACTTTAGTCACGGTATATATGGAACCTGAAGGACTGCGCAGAGACAGGGTGTTCGAAAAGGACATCTATTTATAAGAGCCACAAATGCATTCGCTCATCTAAGCCCTCTTGCTTCCAGATCACACGATTGCTGTTAGAAGGAGGGGCCTCGGTGAATGCTCCAGATAAAGATCAGCGCACACCCCTGCATCGTGCAGCAAGGCATGGCTCCGAAGTCTCAGCACCTCTACTCCTGCAATACGGAGCCTCAGTGCATGACAGAGACCGGCTAGGGATGACTCCTTTACACCATTCTGCCTTTGGAGGCCACATTCAAACATCTTCCATTCTCCTTCAACATGGTGCAGACATCAATGCTAGAGACTGGCTCGGGAAGACGCCTTTTCATCTTGCTGCAGAGAAAGGTCATTCGAAACTGCTGCGATATTTGAAGGAAGCTGGGTCTAATCTCTCTCTTGAAACAAAGTGGAATGAAACAGCTGGTGACCTGGCTCTACAAGGGAACCATGGAGAAGTGCTCAATGTTCTCAGTACGCACAGTATGAAACTGGGCTAGTTTTAGTTCATTGGCTCTTGTTGCATAGCAGAAAAGGCTTCCAAAGCGAAAAAGCATATATTCAGTCCTGGTTTCAATACCATGCTGAAATAAGTACATTTAGTCCTACTGCTAGTTAAAACGGAATAGGAATGCTCTAAATAATCTTGGAAATGCATCAGGAACACTGAGATGTGTTATTTTATTATTAAGCCCTGTTATTAGTAACTAGGTCTCATTGCATAAAATGGGATCGGTCTTAAAATAGTACAGGTTAGCAGTAAAATTACATGTCTTAACATGTTGATAGCTAGAAAACCTCTTTTTGGTCAATTCAAAAGTTAACTAGAGCAGTGGTCTTCACCAATTTCAAGTTGGAGCTGCTTTGGGTCCAAAAGAGCTAAAGGAGAGCAGATAAATATCTTCCAGTTCCCACACAATAATAATAATAACTTTATTCTTTTATACCGCCATAACCAAAAGTTCTAGGCGGTTTACACTAAAAAGAGCTGGACAATCAATGAAATACAATAATACAGTAAAAAATACAAATATTTGTAAAATAGAATTTCAATAATAAAACTCACTAAGTAATAAACTTATCGAACAAAATGGTCTTAATTAATTTCCGAAAACTGCGATAGGATAACATAGCTTGCTGAATACATTTACCTAACCAAGATTGTTGCTTACCAGCTTGAAATTTTAGGGTCCTATCTAAGAATGTCTTATATCTACACCCCTTAATATTTGGATAAGCAAATAAGTAGAAGTTTCTAGTTTCTCTTGATGGTCTATGCAACACAAAATGAGGAAAAAGGTAAGCTGGAAACAATCCCGATATCAGCTTAAAGCAGATACAGGAAAATTTGAATAATACTCTTGCCTCCAATGAAGTAAACGATAATATGGTCATTCTTTTTTAAACCAAAAATCAATCGAAACAGCTGTATTCTGAATTATCCTTAATTTCCTTAGAATTTTTTGGGTGCTCCTAAATAGATGATGTTATAATAGTCTAAAATAGATAAAACTAATGCCTGCACCAATAGCCTGAACGATAAAGGATCAAAATATTTTTTTATGGTTCTTAATTTCCACAATGTAAAAAAGCATTTTTTACCACCAAGTTCGTATGTTCTGCTAGTGTTAAATGTCAATCTGGTGTGACTCCCAGAATTTTGAAAGAGCCACAACATTGACAAATGTGTACCAATGACATTCATCCCCAGCAGGATACCACAAAGTAGTAAGATTCCATGCTGCTTACTCTCAGGGCCAAGCAATGGCTCTCACCAGGTATATCCTAATGGTTTATCGACTTTTCTCCCAAGAATCTGTTCAAATGTTTTCTTAATCCAGTTATGATGTCTTTACCGCATCTTCTGGCAACAAGTTCCAAAGCTTAACTATGCACTGAATGACAAAACCGGTTTTGCCAAAGGCTACGCTTACTCTTCCAGTCTCCGATACCGCATCGACACTCAGCAGTCTTTTAAGAGCAAACCCACATAGTGTCCATTGATGAAGACATCATTGATGCCAAAACTTGGATCCTTGTTGGGACTTTATTTATAAATAAAGGTTACACTTTGGTTGAATAGGATATCTCTCTTGCCTTTTCCTTGTCTTGGTTTGTTTATCTCTCACAAGGCAAGTATTCTCTGTTTATTAAGGTATCAGCACACACCAGCTCCACTGTTTCCAGCTTTCAGGTCCTTTCCCCAATAAGACTGTCCTTTGACACAAGTCATATGTTTGCTATAATACTTGTCTTTTTTTTTTCCTTTTCTTTGTTGTGGATACCACTGCCTAGTTGGGGACGATGTCCCGATTATATATTATGTTGATTATTGTACTATTTCAGGTACTCATTCTTTGTTCTTGTATCGTTTCTCTTTATTTTTGTTTGTTTTAATTCAAAAATTTGCCGATAAAGAATATTTGAACTGAAAAAATAAGACTGTCCTTTGCCCGCAGTTTCATTCTGTTACTCTCCCTTTCAAAGGATCAGGATTCCACCTAATCAGTTCAAGGCAGCATTAAAATTCCTGATGACATCACGATATGTTCCAACATCCCTAAACTGAACTGATCAGATGTGTTTTCCACTAGGAAACTAATGTAAGAAAATAAGTAGCACTTGTAAGTTTAAGTTATAAGATCCTCTAGTATCTGTGGTACAAATGTGAATAATTTTATTAATTGGAAAAATGGATCAAAATATATTTCAGAGTAGGTGAGAGGGAGACATACTGTTATGATTATCCATACTTCAAAAAACAGATTCCCTGCAGAAAATATACTATAGAAAGAATTATCTAAAGCAAAGGCAGCGAAATACTATTTATTTGGGGGGGGATAACAAAACTATGCCCTAGATCCTGTCCAAGCTCCACCCCAGTCCCCACCCCCATAATAATAGTACTAATTGTAATACCATTTCTTCAATTCATTTTTCATATACACACACACACAATACAATCTTATTAACACTAGATAATGGTAGCCACAAAATTAAACTACACAAAAGGAAACTTTTTCCTCTTCCCCACCCCTGCACAGTTTTTCTTCCTCTCTCCTCCACTACCATGTGCAATATGTCTCCCTCTCTCTATTTACCATCTCTTGTTTTCTCATTCCCTCCCTTGCTGCAAAGGGAGTGGAGAAAGAGAGAAAGAAGACGATCCAGGGTGCATCTCTCCCACCCCATCTACTGTCACATTCAACATTTCTCCCTCCCTCATCCCCCAGATCGTGTGCAGCATCTTTTGTCCGTGCCCACCAGCACCCCCCATGCCCAACATTTCTCTTTCTCTCACCTCTCCCCATCACCATACCACATCTCTCCCTCCATCACCATGTCCAACATTCCTCCCTCTTGCATCCCTTTACATCTGTCCCACTGTTCCCTCTCCACCACCACATCCAACATTTCTCCCTCTCATCTCTCTTCCCTATGCATCTCTACCTCACTCCTCTCCTACCACTATGTCCAATAATTCTCTCTCCCTATGCCCAACAATTCTCCTTTCTTCCTTTTCCTCTCACTCACACACCCATGCCCAACAATTCTTTACTATTCCCTCCCTCCTATATCCCAAGTTCATGTCCCCCACCCTCCTTCCTTTACCCATTTTTACACTCCCTTCCTTCTGTGTCGCAACACGCCCCTCTCACCTCGTGTCTCAACACACCTCTCTCCTTCCCTTCCAAGTTCATGCCCCATTCCAATGTGTACCAGTTCTGGCCAAGTCTAAGAAGACCACACAGACCTCCTCCTTCCTTCCAGCCTCACGTCTCACTGATATCAGAGGGAAGGCTTCTGGGTCAACCGCAGGCAATGTGTAGGAACCACTGTGGCTTTGTGAAGAAGTGCGGCTGGAAGGAAACAGGAGGAGGCCTAGGAAGATTCCAAGGGATTCCTGTCATCTCCATGCCTGTGAAAATTTTGGGGAGCCATGCCCCCCCCCCCTCCGTTCTGACAGCCTCTGATCTAAAGATATGGAAAAGAGACAAGGCATATGAGTTAGTCACACATGAAGAGAGCAAGCTATAAAGCATTAATTATTAGCAATTAAAATACCAACCTGGTAGGGGAGGAAAAGGATGGTGTATAAAGAGGAAACTGAGGCATTTTAGGGAGGGGAAGCCACCATCTATCATCTGGTAAGAAGAAAAAAAAAGGATCAAAATCTGATCAAATACCCAAGATCTAGGACCCCCAGGACAGTCGAGTTTCCAGGATAGCCCTAATGAATATGCATGAGAGCGATCTGCATATAATGGAGGTGCCAGGCATGCAAATCTGCTCCATGCATATCCATTAGGGCTATCTTGAAAACCTGACTGGCCTGGGGGTCCTCCAGGACAGGGTTGGGAACCACTGCCCTAGACCACAAAATTGTCATAAATTCAGAAAAAGTGTCCATCTCCTGGGGCATAGAGTCACCCTGAGGTGACTAAAATGTGTATTTCTTAGGCTGCGAAGGGTTCGTAGCCTGGCAAATGGAATTACCAGCCATGCCAAACCCCAAAAGCAACAAAGGCCGCCCCACTGGGCTAGCTGAGCATTTGGTCATATGCTTCAGCAGGGGAGAGGCTAAGTGGGACGCTTCAGCCCACCCCACCCTCCTCCCCCAGCTGTGCCACACGGCACGTGGCACAAGAATGCTCTAAAAATGCTACATTTGTGCAATCCTGGCAAGAATCCACATGAGGAAAGCCCAAAAACTCCATCCCTGCAAGTTTCCAGGTAAAATTTGAAGTTTTGAAAAAGCAGAGAACTTTAGGAAAAAAGATTGCTAAAAATCCAAGATCACTAAAAATCTGTCAAAGCATTTGTGCCAAAATCACAATATTTTTCACACTTCCCATACTCTAAAAACAGTGATTTTAGGATTTTTTTCAGGAGGGGGAACATTCAGAAACACTCAAAATCCCACTTTCCAACCTCCCCCGATTCTTCTCACAGGCTGTCAGCCTGTGTATTCACTATGACCTAACAGGATCTGTGCTGTAGCCTACTTTCAGTGCTCTCACAATAACTAGAGGAGAAAATTCACTGCCACAATGCTGGGAATTGTTCTGTAAAGCTGATCTTCAGGCTGCCAGTCATACTCCTATGTCTGACTACACATCCACCCCTGCAGACGAACAGATTGCACTGGGATGGGCAGAGGCGCGAAGACGCAGCCAGCACCCTGTGAGACACCGCAAAGCCTCTTAAGGGCACCTAACAGCCGATGCTCAACCCCTACTTAACAGTAGGTGAAACCACATCAGGGAGGGTCCTGAGCTCCAGAGAAAACTATGTAAGCTGGCTAACGGGTATCCAGTGGGATCGGCCTGTCAGCAACAGACTGAAGTCTATGAATTCCCAAGCAGGCAGAGCTTCAAATTCGCTCCAAGCACCAAATTACATCAAATTAAAATGGGGAGAGTCGAACAAACACTCTTGAAGGCATGTGTGCAGAATAAAAGAACTGTAGATGGAGCTAGAGAACCCAGTGAAGCACAGCACAGGCAGAGTGAAAAATCCAGAGTAGATTCCTTCTGCAGCAGCACACGACTATGGGGAAATAACCATCTGTCTAGAACGTCTCACCTATTGCACTGGAAATGGTGTTTGGAAACTGCTCTCATTCGGGAATAGTTTTGTAAATATTTTCAAAAAGATGTCGCTTAAAAATTGTGCTGGTATATACACATTTAACAAGACGGCACACCAAAATATTGCACCTGTTTTAATGTAATGTGTGCTTGAGTGTTCCCAGGAGAATAGTTTAGGAGGAGTTTCAGGATACAAAAATATCCTTATACGCACATAAAACACACACACACCCTTTCTTTGTAAAAGGAGCCCTATGTGTTTGTGTTTTCAAAAAATATAAAGATGATGAACACTCAATGAAGTCACATGGTAATACTTTTAAAACAAATAGGAGAAATATTTTTCACTCAGTGAATACTTACGCTCCGAAATTCATTTTCAAAGGATGTCATAAAAGTAATTATAAAGTTTAAAATTATCTTTATTATGAGTTGTAATTTATTTTGTAAAGTTGATGTTTTATGATTATGTATGTATTTTTTGAACCCGCTTAGATATAAGTGGGTTTTAAGTCTATTAAATAAATTAGCATAACTGGGTTTCAAAAATATTTGGATATGTTCCTGGAGGAAAAGTCCATAAGCTGCTATTAAGGTAGAAAGAGAAAGCCACTACTTATCTGGAAGCAGAATACTGGGTTAGACGAATCTTCGGTTTGACTCAGTATGTTCATATACATATTTTTTTCAAAACAAAGCTTAATATTTCCTCTCCCCGACGGCAGAATTGACGTCGGGGAGAGGAATGCTGATTGGCCGAAGCAGGGAGAGCTTGGGGCGGCAGCGGCTTTCAGGCCTGTTATTGGTGGCGGTTTGGGTCCTGGTCCCCGATGGCAGTGGCTTGGGGGAGGGCAGGGAGAAAGAAAGAAAAAGGGCAGGCAGGGAGACAGAAGGAAAGAAGAGAAACAGAAAAAAAAGAAAGGGAGGCAGAGAGGAAGGAAAAGTTGGGGGAGGGAATGAGGTCTGGAGGAGAGGAAGCATACAGGCTAAAAGAAGGGAAGAAAGATTGGATGCACAGTCAGAAGAAGAAAGTGCAACCAGAGACTCATGAAATCACCAGACAAGGTAGGAAAAATGATTTTATTTTAAATTTAGTGATCAAAATGTGTCTGAATTTATATCTGCTGTCTATATTTTACACTAAGGTCCCCTTTTACTAAACCGCAATAGAGTTTTTTAGCGCAGGGAGCCTATGAGCGTCGAGAGCAGCGCTGGGCATTCAGCGCAGCTCCCTGCGCTCTAAAAACTGCTATCGTGGTTTAGTAAAAAGGGAGGGGGGTATATTTGTCTATTTTTGTATGGTTGTTACTGAGGTGATAGTGCATAGAGTCATCTGCTTTGACCTCTTTGAAAAACCCTGGAATAGGAATGATAATTAACATTTTCTATGCGTACAGTGTGCGTTGTGTTTTTTTAAAATTTTATTGTTGGTAGATCATTTTGACTTGGTCATTTTAAAAGTAGCTCGCAAGCCCAAAACGTGTGGGCACCCCTGGATTAGATTAATGATCATAATACTACTTCATTTCAGTATGTCTGTTTCCTCTTTCCTTCAGAATTACCATATTACTCAGAGATTCAGAAGGAAGACCTTTTAGATAATCCCGATTTTGAACTTACATTTCCAGTGCAAAGTGGCATTTATAGTCGCCGATACCACCCATTGAAAAACCAGTATTACAGATCCCATAATGAAAAAGGGCTGGCCCTAAATCTCCCTCCTGGAACTAGATCATTTGATAGCTGGTTCATTTCCAGAAACGTGTTAGGCACTAAACTGAAGACTGAGGAACATCTTTTAACTCATGATATACTTCTTGGTATAGTGCCAATTGTTCAAATAACTCATAAAAGCTGCTCAGCAACATGGTTTGTAAAAGTTTCCCCACATATGATCCATATCCTTTTTTTCTGTAAATGCCTTCATTTTCATCACTTCACAGGATATCCTACATATTTTAATCTCCAACCAAATTCCAGGACACTGAAGAGACAGACCTGGCCACCCCCAACCAGGAAAGGGGGCACCAACTAGAGGGGCTTGGGGATCCTTCGAACAAGAAAGAAGCATATCCCTAAACTAACCCACAGAATGAAAGAGAGATAAAACAAAAATATTTCCAGCTGTGAAATAAAAATATCAAAAGTTTAGACAGAATTACTTAGTCAAGTTATTCAGTCAAATAAACCTTTTCTATGCACTACAGAAGGAAAATAAAATATTCAGAGGCATTGAAAGAACCAGACAGAAAGATTCAGTCACACGGGAGAAAGAATGTCTTACCAAACTATGACAAGTATCTCAGTTCTCCAGATTCCCATTCACCAATAACTAAACATAGTAAAATAGATAAATTAGATAGATTTTATTGTTTCAGATCTGGAGAGACAAAAATGACCAAAACCAAATCCTCTGTCTCCAAACACAAAACTTCTTAGTTACCGTATATAATGTTATAAATTTGTGATTGCCACATGTACACCCAGGAAATTCATACTTTATGGTAATCTCATACTTAATAATCTTAAATTATACATAGTCCAATAAGTTAATATTCTTAAATTATATAGTCAAAGCATGCAATTAGCAGAAATCAATCAGAAGAGAGGTCACATCTACACACGCTTTTGCAAATGTTGTCACACCAGGCATTACAGCGTACAGTACTTGTCATTTTAAATCACTGTAATCCTTCTCACAAACTGGTAATCTCCTCATTAAGCAATGCACAGTTTCAACCAGCAAAACACAAATGTTTATAATTTCTTTCAAAACCTGGCAGCAAACGGCCCTGGAATTTATTTTTTTTTTGCATGCTCAATGCCAGGAAAATATTTCAACTGGAGGGGGAACTCACGGCACTACCCTCCCCCTCCCAAAAAACTACTCAACTTCCAACGACCTAAGAGAAACCACCCTACACGTTCACCCAAAGCGGACTATGAAATCTGACGTCACCAAAGCGCACTCCGAGTAACCAATTAAAACCAGGAAGGTCACCAGAGAAGTATGTTCCAATACCAGATCAGCTGGTAACGCAACGCCATGCGTCACGTGAAACGATTGGTCTTCGTTGACAGAACAGCTGTTAGCCGGAGCAGGCCGGAAATGAGAAAGCTAGTCCCGTCTACGGAAGTGCCGGCGTAGGGATAAGCAACGTGAGGAAAGGCGAGGCTAATGATGTAGAAGAGTTAGGGTAATTCCTAGAAATTACGTCAACAGAGTTGTAGAACAGGCGGGACAATGGAGGCTCGGGAGGAAGTTTCGGGGATCTGAACCTAGTCATTAGAGAATCACACGGGTACAAATTTATCACGTCACCGCGGGATCTATCTCCATCTATGTCTGGCAGAGCTGTGTGCCTGCCTTATCCTTACAAGCTCTGTCCTTATCTACAAAAGTTTTAAAATCATAAGTGTTCGAGGCGTGTTTAGATGAGGGGAAGGGGACAAATTTGTTCCGGTCATTAATTTGACTCTTCCGACTCGCGGCTCCAGACTGCTAATTCTGAGCCAGGTAGTAAGTGTTTTCCCTATAAACCCAGAAATCTGAAAAATCCTATGTAATTTTTGTTGTAACTGCTGATAGGAGACCCTTCACATTTTGCATTAAGCAAATGCATCCCTGCATCTTTTGCCTCCTTATCAGAGCGGACATCTCTTTAATATAGGGCCCCTATGAACTTATTTAGGGTACAAAATCAGGACAGTCCAAAACTGGGTTATTTGCTAGTTCCAGTAGTTCCCGGATCTTAATATAGGGCTCCTATGAACATCATTTTTATGCACATTTTACTATATTGCTGTAAGTGTGGATTTAGGCCTAGTGTCCATGGATAAAGCAAAGATTAGATAGCCAGAACTATTAAGAATAATAGAGAAAAATAGTCTTTAAGAAAGAAAAAGTATATGTGAAAAATAATGGTTTGATAAGATAGTGACTGTTCTGTTTTAATTAAAATTAAGACATTCCTTTCTTGGCTGTAAAACATTAAATATGCACGCTGTCAAATACACTGCTGAAGACTGTGTGTAGTGTGTATACTGCACTTCTGCTGGCTGGCTTGCCTCTTAAATGTAATAAATGGAGGTTTCAGTTGGCATGAAATGTTTACATTTGTTTCTTATTTGCACTGCCATTCCACCTAAGACAGTCAAGGCAGTTTACATTAAAAGAAACAAACCCCCCAAAAACAACAAGTTAAGCAAAAACCCATCCAACCAACATTCACTCAGTAAATTACAACAAAACACACACACAAGCAAATCAACCACCTGTTCCTAAAGTATCTAGACAACTGATCCTCTCTTCTCTCTCCCCTCTATAGCGATTAACTTGTTCTATTGATCACTCTCTCCTCAAAAATGGATTTCCTGTCCTATTAACCCTCTTTCTTCCTCCCCTCTTAAAGTCAATCAATTTGTACCTTTGCTTAATCTTTGTAAACCGCATAGAACTTCACGGTATTACGGTATATAAGCTGTTATTATTATTATTTATTATTATTATTATTTTAGATTTTGTGACTATTATGTTTACTTCCCTTTGGTCATTCAATAAACATTGTTTGATTTTACCATCTCCATCTAAGTCCACTAGAACAGTGTTTTTCAACCTTTTTTGGGCAAAGGCACACTTGTTTCATGAAAAAAATCACGAGGCACACCACCATTAGAAAATGTTAAAAAATTTAACTCTCTGCCTATATTGACTATATATAAAGTAATTCTCTTGAATAGGAATCAAATAAACACAAAGAAACTATTTTATAATTACTTTATTACGAAATAAAAATTATAAAATACTTTATTCAGTGCGAAACCTGGGCCTGTTTGGCTGAACACAAAGCTGATATTCTGGCTGGAATCGAAGAAAGACACACACGTAGCTCTTCGTCAACAGCTCTCAGTCTCTCTCTGTATTTGGTTTTTATAGCATACAAAAATAGACAAATATACCCTCCATCCTTTTTATTAAACCACAATAGCAGTTTTTAGCTCAGGGAGCTGCGCTGAATGCCCAGCGCTGCTCTTGACGCTCATAGGCTCCCTGCACTAAAAACCACTATTGCGGTTTAGTAAAAGGTGACCATATTGTAAAATATAGACAGCAGATATAAATTCAGAACTGTGCATAGTAAGTGAAGGGAAGTTTTCATCTCTGGGAATTTACCCAGTTAACTATTAAGTTATTTGGGCAAATTCCTTTGAAAACTGTGGTAATACTGCCTCCACTTTGCTAAATTTAAAATAAAATCATTTTTCCTACCTTGTCTGGTGATTTCTGGTTGCACTTTCTTCTTCTGACTGTGCATCCAATCTTTCTTCCCTTCTATCAGCCTGTATGCTTTCTCTCCTCCACACCTCATTCCCTCCCCCAACTTTTTCTTCCTCTCTCCCTGACCTTTCTTTCTTTTTTTCTGTTTCTCTTCTTTCCTTCCGTTTCCCTGCCTGCCCCCTTTCTTTCTTTCTCCCTGCCGTTCCCCAAGCCACTGCCACTGCCGCTGCCATCGGGGAACAGGACCCACCAATGGATAACAGGCCCCAAAGCCGACGCCGACGCATGCTCTCCCTGACGTCAATTCTACAATCGGAGAGGAAGTTTCGCCCAGCCAGGCAGCGATTGGCTGGCCCGAACTTCCTCTCCGACTGCAGAATTGACGTCGGGGAGAAGAAGATTTATCGGCTCGATAGATTAGATCGCCAAGACAAAGTGAGTCCTGGGTGATCGACTCACTTTGCCTTGGTGAGCTACTGGCGCCCCTGCCTCGAGCCCCCTGTCAGCTCCGGGCCCGGCGGCCCTGCGGCACACCAGGCAACATCTCGCGGCACACTAGTGTGCCGCGGAACAGCGGTTGAAAAACACTGCACTAGAACAAGTGCATTTTGCTTTATAGGGCTGACCTTTTGGAATGAATTTCCTTTAAATATGCAAGTGGAACCTTGTTACAAGAAATGTAAAGCTGCCTTTAAGGTTGCATTTTTTTTCATTTGCCTATGGGATCTGAGAATGGGTATGTCTTTCTTGGTTAACCTTAACTTTAAATTTAGAAACTTTCCTGGTTTTTATGAATGCTTTTAGAACTTTTCCTGTCAAAAATTGACATTCGTTTCCTGTTTCTTCTTTTTGGATATTATTTGCCTTGATTTGTATGCCTAAGAAGGCAGTATAGCAAGATCAAATAAACATAAACATTGCTGACCAGGACTGGGATTAATCATTTGGTGGGCCCCAGGGGAACAAGCATGTTGAAGTCCACGTTATAATCTATATATATAAAATCGGAGGTATGTATGTGTGTATGTGTGTGTGTATGTGTGTATGTGCCGCGATCACGCAAAAACGGCTTGACCGATTTGAACGAAACTTGGTATGCAGATCCCTCACTACCTGGGGTGATATGTTCTGGGGTCTCGCGGCCCACCTGCACACGTGGGCGGAGCTACAAACAGAAAATCAGATTTCACCCATTCATGTCAATGGAAAAAATGTAAAAAGCTGCCAACGCAAAAACGGCTTCCCGATTTGAACGAAACTTGGTATGCTGATCCCTCACTACCTGGGGTGATATGTTTTGTGGGTCTCGCGGCCCACCTGCACACGTGGGCGGAGCTACAAACAGAAAATCTGATTTCACCCATTCAAGTCAATGGAAAAAAATGTAAAAAGCTGTGGGACCGATTTGAACGAAACTTGGTATGCAGATCCCTCACTACCTGGGGTGATATGTTCTGGGGGTCTCGCGGCCCACCTGCACACGTGGGCGGAGCTACAAACAGAAAATCATATTTCACCCATTCAAGTCAATGCAAAAAATGTAAAAAGCTGTGGGACCGATTTGAACGAAACTTGGTATGCAGATCCCTCACTACCTGGGGTGATATGTTCTGGGGGTCTCGCAGCCCTCCTGCACACGTGGGCGGAGCTACAAACATAAAATCTTATTTCACCCATTCATGTCAATGGAAAAAATGTAAAAAGCTATGGGATCTCCAGTTATTTTACTTAGCAACCTTGACCCACCAAAACTTTGCAATGGCACAAGGCTTTGTGTAAAGAGGTTACTGTCCAATGTAATTGAAGCGACTATCTTAACCGGAAAGGGACAAGGTGAAACCGTATTTATCCCGCGGATACCACTTATTCCAACAGATCTTCCTTTTCAGTTTAAGAGATTGCAAATTCCAGTGAGACTTGCATTCTCTATCACAATCAACAAATCACAAGGACAGACTATTACATACTGTGGAATGGATTTAAGATCCCCCTGTTTTTCCCACGGACAACTATGTTGCTTGCTCAAGGGTGGGTTCACCCAAGAATGTATATGTTCTTGCTCCTGGAGGTGAAACTAAAAATGTTGTTTATAATCAAGTTTTGTGTTAGTAATATTTCACATTAATATTTGAATATTGTACTTTTTATAAAGCTGTAAAAAAATAATTTATTTTGCGTTCAAATCGGTCCCACAGCTTTATACATTTTTTGCATTGACTTGAATGGGTGAAATATGATTTTCTGTTTGTAGTTCCGCCCACGTGTGCAGGTGGGCTGCGAGACCCCCAGAACATATCACCCCAGGTAGTGAGGGATCTGCATATACCAAGTTTCGTTCAAATCGGTCCCACAGCTTTTTACATTTTTTCCATTGACTTGAATGGGTGAAATCTGATTTTCTGTTTGTAGCTCCGCCCACATGTGCAGGTGGGCCGCGAGACCCCCAGAACATATCACCCCAGGTAGTGAGGGATCTGCATATCAAGTTTCGTTCAAATCGGTCCCACAGCTTTTTACATTTTTTCCATTGACTTGAATGGGTGAAATCTGATTTTCTGTTTGTAGCTCCGCCCACATGTGCAGGTGGGCCGCGAGACCCCCAGAACATATCACCCCAGGTAGTGAGGGATCTGCATATCAAGTTTCGTTCAAATCGGTCCCACAGCTTTTTACATTTTTTCCATTGACTTGAATGGGTGAAATCAGATTTTCTGTTTGTAGCTCCGCCCACGTGTGCAGGTGGGCCGCGAGACCCCCAGAACATATCACCCCAGGTAGTGAGGGATCTGCATACCAAGTTTTGTTCAAATCGGTCCCACAGCTTTTTACATTTTTTCCATTGACGTGAATGGGTGAAATCTGATTTTCTGTTTGTAGCTCCGCCCACGTGTGCAGGTGGGCCGCGAGACCCCCAGAACATATCACCCCAGGTAGTGAGGGATCTGCATACCAATTTGCATTCAAATCGGTTCCACAGCTTTTTACATTTTTTCCATTGACTTGAATGGGTGAAATCAGATTTTCTGTTTGTAGCTCCGCCCACGTGTGCAGGTGGGCCGCGAGACCCCCAGAACATATCAACCCAGGTAGTGAGGGATCTGCATACCAAGTTTCGTTCAAATCGGTCCCACAGCTTTTTACATTTTTTCCATTGACTTGAATGGGTGAAATCTGATTTTCTGTTTGTAGCTCCGCCCATGTGTGCAGGTGGGCAGCGAGACCCCCAGAACATATCACCCCAGGTAGTGAGGGATCTGCATACCAAGTTTTGTTCAAATCGGTCCCACAGCTTTTTACATTTTTTCCATTGACGTGAATGGGTGAAATCAGATTTTCTGTTTGTAGCTCCGCCCACGTGTGCAGGTGGGCCGCGAGACCCCCAGAACATATCACCCCAGGTAGTGAGGGATCTGTATACCAAGTTTTGTTCAAATCGGTCCCACAGCTTTTTACATTTTTTCCATTGACGTGAATGGGTGAAATCTGATTTTCTGTTTGTAGCTCCGCCCATGTGTGCAGGTGGGCCACGAGACCCCCAGAACATATCACCCCAGGTAGTGAGGGATCTGCATACCAATTTGCATTCAAATCGGTCCCACAGCTTTTTACATTTTTTGCATTGACTTGAATGGGTGAAATCAGATTTTCTGTTTGTAGCTCCGCCCACGTGTGCAGGTGGGCCGCGAGACCCCCAGAACATATCACCCCAGGTAGTGAGGGATCTGCATATCAAGTTTCGTTCAAATCGGTCCCACAGCTTTTTACATTTTTTCCATTGACTTGAATGGGTGAAATCAGATTTTCTGTTTGTAGCTCCGCCCACATGTGCAGGTGGGCCGCGAGACCCCCAGAACATATCAACCCAGGTAGTGAGGGATCTGCATACCAAGTTTCGTTCAAATCGGTCCCACAGCTTTTTACATTTTTTCCATTGACTTGAATGGGTGAAATCTGATTTTCTGTTTGTAGCTCCGCCCATGTGTGCAGGTGGGCAGCGAGACCCCCAGAACATATCACCCCAGGTAGTGAGGGATCTGCATACCAAGTTTTGTTCAAATCGGTCCCACAGCTTTTTACATTTTTTCCATTGACGTGAATGGGTGAAATCTGATTTTCTGTTTGTAGCTCCGCCCACGTGTGCAGGTGGGCCGCGAGACCCCCAGAACATATCACCCCAGGTAGTGAGGGATCTGCATACCAATTTGCATTCAAATCGGTCCCACAGCTTGTTACATTTTTTGCATTGACTTGAATGGGTGAAATCAGATTTTCTGTTTGTAGCTCCGCCCACGTGTGCAGGTGGGCCGCGAGACCCCCAGAACATATCATCCCAGGTAGTGAGGGATCTGCATACCAAGTTTCGTTCAAATCGGGCAAGCCGTTTTTGCGTTGGCAGCTTTTTACATTTTTTCCATTGACATGAATGGGTGAAATCTGATTTTCTGTTTGTAGCTCCGCCCACGTGTGCAGGTGGGCCGCGAGACCCCCAGAACATATCATCCCAGGTAATGAGGGATCTGCATACCAAGTTTCGTTCAAATCTGTCAAGCCGTTTTTGCGTGATCGCGGCACATACACACATACATACCTCCGATTTTATATATATATAGATCTAGCAGAAGGGGAGCTATAACAAAGCTTTAATCATTTGAATAAATCCAGAATCCAATCCAAACCAGTCCATTGCTTAGTACATAAATGTCCATTCCACACGATCAAATGCCTTCTCTGCATCCAAAGATACAGAGAAGGCCGGATCTTCCATGGACTTTGTTAAAGTCAACATGTGAAGAGCCGACCTGGTGTTACTTGAAGAATGTCTTTGAGCAACGAAACCTGTTTGATGCACACCTATAATGAATCCCTTTCTTAGCATGACTCATTGGTAACTTCAAGGTAGAAGCACTTTATCTTTTTTCTAGGGTGAAAAGTAGGCAAATGGACTTCCTGATTAAAGTGGTAAGCAGATACTACTTTCAGTAAGAAGAATGGAACCATTTTAAAAAGAAAGCCCTTGTAACTCAGAGACTCATCTCGCCAATGTAATTGCCACCAGAAACATCGTTTTGACTGTAAAATCCCAGAAGGGAAGCATCCTCTAAGGGCTCATACTGAGCTCTTTTGAGACCTTGCAATACAGTGTTAATATTCCAGGATGATAATGGGAGACACAGCAGAGGACACAACCAAAGAGCCCCTTCAATGAACTGGGTGACAGCTGGGTGAGAGGCCAGAGGGTGCAGATAGTAGGCTCGGGGGGAGCTTGGAAACAGGAAAGGCCTACCATCTGCACTTTCAGCAATTCAACCTACAGACTCTTCTGAAGTCCCTCTTGCAAAAAGTGCAGGACTACCAAAATTGGAGCTCGTAAGGGCTCTATATCATTCACAGCTCACCAATGCTAAAAGGTCTTTCAGGTCTTAGCAGAGGCTGCCACCGTTGATGGCTTCTTAGCCCTGAGCAATGTGGCAATGACCACATCCAAATAACCGTTGCTTGTTAGGGCAGCCTGCTCAAGAGCCATGCCTTAAGCCCAAAGTGTTCCAGATTCTCTATAATGACCAGTCCCTGAGTAAGAAGATTCATGTGCACTGGCTGTCTGAGGCTTTCATACCTCTGGAAGTACACTAGGTCCGCATACCGTGGTCTGTGGGGCCAATCAGGCACCATTAGATCTACCAACCCCAGATGACTCGCAATCCTGCAAATGACTCAATCTAGAATGGGCAATGGGGAAAACATGCACAAGAGCTCCTTCTCTGGCCACAGTTAGACTAGCACGTCTAAATCTGCGCTTTTGGGCCCAAATCTTCAGCTGTAAAAGCAAGCCACCTTTGTTATTACTGTTGAGGACACCCTCACCGCCAAACAATGGAGTTGAATGCCTGTGGGGACAGTGACCATTTTGCGGGTCTCGAGTCTTCCAACTGAGAAAGTCAGCCTGCACATTTTCCATTCTCATAACGTGTGCAGCCGAGAAAGCCTGCAAGAGCTTCTGCTCACCGAAATAGGAGTTGAGCTTCTAGGTGTAATGGTGCATTTCTGGTGCCTCCTTGTCTGTTGACATAGGCCATCACTGTGGCATTATATGAGAAGACCCTGAATGCCTTGCTTTCCAGAACCTTCTCCAGTGCTTGAAACACTAGCCAAATGACTCTGAGTTTTAGGTGATTTGTGGACCACTTTTGCTAAGAAAGAAACCAATGACCCTGAACTGGATGTCCCTTGCAATAAGCTCCCCAACTGTAAAGGCTGCCTTCGGTCATTAGTATCTCCCAGGAGGAGATGTGGAGAGGGAAGCTGTCTGCAGCCACCACCGCAGACTGTTCCTCACTTTCGGTAACTACAGAAGTGGTTGCTGAAGCAAAGTCCATCTAAGGAGACCAACGAGAGAGAAGAGAGTCTTGGAGAGGTCTCATGTACTCTCTTGCCCAAGGGACCACCTCGATGGCTGCCACTATTGATCCCAGGACCTGCAGATAAAGCCATGTCATGGGATGTAACAGATTCAAGAGCTGCTTCTGAACCTTCAGTCTTTGTGACTGTAGAAGAAAAACTTGGCCCAAGGCCATGATGAACAAAATTCCCAGGTACTCCAGGCGCTGAGTCAGCTTCAGTTGACTCTTCTTGAAGTTGACTATCCATCCCAGGTCCTGGAAGAGTTGAACCACTCTCAAAACAACCCGTTGTCCTTCCTCCTTGGACAGGGCTCTGATTAGACAATTGTCCAAATATGGTTGCACTTGGATCCCTGCCTTGTGCAGGTGCGCTGCTTCTACTATCATAACCTAGGTAAAGGTGCGAGGTGCTGCTGCTAGGCCGAAGGGGAGCACAGAGAACTGGAAATGCTGCTCCAGCACATGAAACTGCAAGTACATCCTGTGGGCCAAAAAATGGGAATGTGAAGATGGGCTTCCAACAAATCGAGGGAGGCAAGAAATTCCCCTGGCGCCACTGCCACTTTGACTGACTGAACAGTCTCCATGTGGAAGTGTGGCATTTTCAGTGCAAAATTGACCAACTTGAAGTCCAGAATTGGCCTCCAGTTATCTGAGCCTTTCTTTGGCATGAAGAACTAACTATATGAAGTATCTGCTTGAGCCTGATTCTTCATCCGGGACAGGCTCTATAGCACGAAGATCCAGTAGCCTTTGCACTTTTGCCTGGACTCTCTAGCTCTCTATGGCCGGCTGCCTGGGAATCTACAAAAAGATCAAGAAGGGAGGCACAGAACTAAATTTTGTAACCTTCTCGAACAACTTCTAGGACCCAACGGTCTGCGCCAATTAGAGCCCAGACCAACCAATAGGCCAACAGCCTGCCCCCTATCTGGGGGAGCTTGGCCCCTGTCCTAGCATCATTGCACTTTCTTGGAGGCTGGAGAGGGGTGAGAGTCAGAGGCCTGCCCCTGCTGAACATCTGCCGTAAACCCTGAAAGGATCTTTGTGTTGCTTGGCCTCCCTCATAAGAATGGAACCTTGGAAAGCCTCAAAAATTCCCACATCCTGTACCCTGAACCATCTGGAATTTGCTGTCTGGCAAGGCCTTAGGGCAACAGTCTGTAACACTGGCCATCAGGTCATCCAGACCCTTGCCAAATAGCATCTGCCCCTGAAAGGGAAGCCTGCTCAGTGTGGTCTTAAAGGCTGAATCTCCTGTCCTCTAATCCAGAGCATCCACTGGGTAAAGATAGCATAGGCTGACACCTTGCTTAGGGTTGGTTATCCTAACACATCCCCCCCCCCCCCAATATTCAACTGGTGGTGCTAAGCATGTTTTTACACTCTGATTGCTGCTGGCTAAATTATCCAGTGATATTCAGTAGATGCATTAGTTGGTTGTTTTTTTTGAACAATAAAAAGAACCTGACCCCCTTGCTTTGCCTTCCTTCTAACCCCCTCCCCAAAAAACATGCCCTCTCCTCCAGGAGGGCCCCCAACCCCCACCTAATGTTTAGGTAGGTCCCCCCCCAGACCTTCCTTTGTCCCTGGTGATCCAACGGGGGTCGGGAACAGAAGTGCAAACCCTCCCCCCCTCCCCCTAGTGACAGCTCTTCAAGAACCTTATGGAGATTGGACTATGACACAGCCCCATGGTGAAACATGAATTCACGTCAATTTTTAAAGTTCACTTACTTATATTGAAAAAAGTGATCGTTTTAATTATTGAAAGAATTAATAAATAACTATATCAATGATAAGAATTTACCCAATTATTGAATATGCAGAACGGGTTGGAAATATTCTGATGGATCCATTTCACAACCTCAAGGTAGACACACTGAACTTTATAATTTTATAATTGGTTGCAGCTGAAGCAGGCCATTCAGAAAGGGTTCCCTGATTGGCGTAATTTGAAAAATTTTTATAGTTTGCAGTTTCTCTCCTTTCAGACAAATATGCTAGGACATCAGGCTGCCAGGTGGTATAAATTAATATCCAAAGAAACCCTAAAACGCACTTAGAGATATTTGGAGCATCGAGATTAAGCAATATATTTCTGCATCTCGATGGCCACGCATTTGGTCTTGGAGAATAAAATGTACAGCATCAGCATCTATGAGACAAACTTGGGTTTTTTTGTTACATCGTTCTTATTGGACCCCAGTTAAATTGAATAAGTTAGATAATTCTAGGTCTAATAGATGCTGGCACTGTCATTTAGATGTAGGTACTTTGGATCATTTACTGTTTTAATGCCCTAAGATTCTGAGCTTTGGGAAGTCAATTTGGAGACATAATAATATTTTAGATTCTGAGATTCCTTTAACTTATGAAGTAGTGATTTGTGGGACTATATTGTATGTTAAAAATCTCAGATAAATATAGGAGGTGATTGTTTTTAATTATGACAGGTACAGCTATACAATTGATTATGCGAAACTGGAAAAATTGGGACCGTCTAAATTTCACATTCTGGTGGGCAAATTTATGTTTAATTTATAAATATGAGAAAATGAATGCCGATTTGTCGGGGAATATAAAAATTTTTAAATTAATATGGGACCCATTGATGTCGTTTGTAGAATTATTATAGTTTTGAATTTTGTTGATATATCAAATGCACATCCAGGGGGATGGGGGTGAATTTTTCTTTGAATTTAAATTTTGAATTTTTTATTGATTGATGGGTTGGGTTGGAATGGTTTGGGTTTTGAATAATTAAATATTTATATAGGTGCTTTCTATTTCCTTATAAAGATGAAAAATATGTTATTTGCACTTTTTGAAGGATATGAATATATTTCATTAATAACTATATAATAATTTTTTGATGGGAAAAATGTATTGATCTATTTATATATTGTAAGGATTTTAAGTGATGTATAAAGTGTAAAATGAATTTTTCTTGTATTCACTTAATGAAAGTGTTAAAAACGAATAAAGATATATATATATATATATATATTTTTTTTTTTTTTTAAAGACGAATCAACAGGTCACAATTAACATTACAGTGGAATCAGGGGATAAGTCAGGGGTGTCAGAGTCGGTCCTTGGGGGCCACGGTCCGGTCGGGTTTTCAGGATTTCCCCAGTGGGTGTGCATGAGATCTATTTGCATGCACTGCTTTCATTACAGTGTATGCTGGTGGATCTCATGCATATTCATTGGGGAGGTCCTGGGGACCCGACTGGATTGCGGCCCTCGAGGACCGACTTTGACACTTGTAGGATAAGTGAATAGCTCAGTGGCAAAGTAAGGGGGTACTGTCTGCTCCAGGTGCCATGTTGGTGAGGGTGCCGACACCCCTCCTCCTCTCCACCCCCCACCTCTTCCCACTCCTCTCCTAGCCACAGGCGTGTGTCCCCGCCCCTTCGCCTGTACCTCTAGTTGTTCGCCACTGAGGGCAACTGCTTTGCCATGCTCCTCGCAACCCTGTTGTCACTCCCACTGATGTCACTTCCGGGTGTCACACAAGGAGGTGATATCAGTAGGGGGAATGGTGGGGTCGCGAGGAGCACGTTGAAGTTCTTGTTGCTCGCACGGTGAACAGCTAGAGCAGAGGTGTCGGGGTCCCTCCTCAGGTGGGCCGTAGTCCAGTCAGGTTTTCAGGATTTCCCCAGTGGATATGCATGAGATCTATTGACATACAATGAAAGTAGTGCATGCAGGTGGATCTCATGCATAGGGGAGGTCCTGGGGGCCCGGCTGGATTGCGGCCGAGGAGGGACTTTTACATCCCTGAACTAGAGGGAGGGGGTGCGCATACGGCAGGGAGGATTAGGGAAGGAGCGGGAGGGGTGCCCCTCACTCTCGCTACACCACTGCTCACTATCATGTGTTTTAGCAATGATCTGAAAAAAGGAACAAATAGCAATCCAGCCATGTCATCAGTGGCATCAACCTATTTTATGCTGAAAGATTTCTGCAGGATTTCTTGAGCTTTATTGTGTGATATGTTGGTAAAGGCAGATGGGTAGACACAAGCACCAGATGAGATTTAACGATGCCAGTGGGGCACGAAAGATGGTTGCAGTATACTTTGAACAGGGCAACATACGGTATGCTCATGCTAACCATTAAATAAACCTGGATCTGCTAGTTAATAAGAAACTTGGAATGAATGTGCAAAGTCAAGGTGCAAAGTGACATATTTCAGTGTTTATTAAACAGATGTACAGTGAGCAGGCATATCAACAAAGAACAGAGTTATCATCTCTCTACTGGACCTCCAAGCTAGCAAGACTCATTTGGGAAAATCTCTTGAAAAAGATGAAAAGTCACATGAAATGCAAACTAAGGGAAAGGAAGAGATCCAAACATTTAAATTCAAGTGGACTAATTTAGCTTAGAAAAGACACTCTCTAAAGTAAAAAGGGGATAGATTCCGTACAAACGTAAGGAAGTTCTTCTTCACCCAGAGAGTGGTAGAAATCTGGAACGCTCTTCCGGAAGCTGTTATAGGGGAAAACACCCTCCAGGGATTCAAGACAGAGTTAGACAAGTTCCTGCTGAACCAGAACGTACGCAGGTAAGGCTAGACTCAAATAGGGCACTGGTTTTGACCTAAGGGCCTCCGCGGGAACAGACTGCTGGGCACGATGGACCACTGGTTTGACCCAGCAGCGGCAATTCTTATCTTTTTATCTTGCACATTCTTTCCAATGCAGGCATAACTCTGACATGATCTTGGGCTAATAACAACATGAAAGGACATTGAAAAATATGGTTGAATGTGGTGCAGTAGTTAAAGCTACAGCTTCAGCACCCTAAGGTTGTGGGTTCAAACCCACACTGCTCCATGTGACAGTGGGAAAGGCACTCAATCCCCCCCATTGCCTCAGGTACATTAAATAAATTGTGAGCCTGCTGGGACAGACAGGGAAAAATGCTTGAGTACTTGAATAAATTCATGTAAATTGTTCTGAGCTTCCTTGGGAGAAAGGTATAGAAAACGGAATGAATAAATAAAAATTTTTATCTTCTACCGCATGTTTTAGTGCAGGGGTGCCCAAAAGGTCGAACGCGATCGACCAGTAGATCACAAAGGCAATGCGAGTCGATCACGGAGCCCATCTCGGGATCCACAATATACTCGAGTTGCCTTTACGTTCTCCCTTTCCCTGATGCCACAACATGCCAGCAGCAACTACAGAAACGCAGGGCATGCCGGCCTCCCTCCTCCCCCTCCCCCAATTCTGACATCGGAGAGGAAGTTCTGGGCCAGCCAATTGCTGCCTGGCTGGCCCTGAACTTCCTCTCTGACATCAGCCTGTTGCTGCGTCGGGAAATAGGGAGAACTTGGCGGCAATAGCGGCGGTGGCTTGGGGGCCTGTTCCGAGATGTCGGCGGTGGCTTGGGAGCCTGTTTCCAGAGACAGCCCCGGTGGTGGCTTGGGGAGACAGGAAGGCAGAACAGGGAGGCATAAAGCTAGGGAGGCAGAACAGGGAAACAGAAAGAAAGAAAGGGGGCAGGGAGACCGAAAGAAAGGCAGACAGAGAGAAAGTAAGAAAGGGGGGCAGGGAGACAGAAAGAAAGACAGAGAGAAAGAAAGTAAGAAAAGGGGCAGGGAGACAGAAAGATAGACAGAGAGAAAAAGAAAGAAAGGGGAGGGGCAGGGAGAGAGGAAGAAAAAGTTGGACTCATGGAAGGACAGAGATATTGGTTGGGGAATGAAATGAGGTCTGGAAGAGACGAAGCATGCAGGAGGCAGAAAGAAGGGAAGAAATATTGGATGCACAGTCAGAAATGCAACCAGAGACTCATGAAATCACCAGACAACAAAGGTAGGAAAAATGATTTTATTTTCAATTTAGTGATCAAAATGTGTTGTTTTGAGAATTTATATCTGCTGTCTATATTTTGCACTATGGCCCCCTTTTACTAAACCGTAGTAGAGGATTTTAGCGCAGGGAGCCTATGAGCGTTGAGAGCAGCGTGGGGCATTCAGCTGTGCTCCCTGTGCTAAAATCCACTATCGCTGTTTAGTAAAAAGGGAGGGGGAATATTTGTCTGTTTTTGTATAGTTGTTACTGAGGAGACATTGCATATTTTAAAGTCATCTGCCTTGACCCCTTTGAAAAAAAACCCAAACATTTTCTCTGAGTACAATGCGCTTTGTGGGTTTTTTTTTATTTTATTGTTAGAAGATCATTTTGACTTGGTCATTTTAAAAGTAGCTCTCAAGCCAAAAAAGTGTGTGCACCAGTGCTCCCTCTAAGCGGGCGGGTGGTGTGAGCAAAATTTTTTCCCCGTGCGCTAAAAATATCGGGCGCCAGCGCCAACTCGCCCGATTCTCCTCTCGCCGCGGCCTGCCATCTCCGTACACCGTGCGCTGTGACGTGACATTGTGCGCTGCGAGGCAATATTTTGTGCGCCAGCGCACGCCAGCGCAGCTTAGAGGGAACACTGGTGTGCACCCCTGTTTTAGTGGATCATTCTGCTAATTCAACATTTTCAATAGTTTGGCCATACCAGAGTACTTGGGTGGTTTAAATCTTACCCAGAAATCATTCTTGTTAAGTTTTGTGTCAATGGAAATCTGTGGTCAGAATAGCCTCTTCTGACTTGGTCCATCGTGGTTTGAGTGCTAGTTCTCCTCATCATTTTTCCCTTGCTTTCTTTAATTTAGTCACTTGGATAAAACCCTTATGTTTATACAGAGGATAATCAGATTTTATTTAGAGTTGATCCTCTCTTTAGCCTTCACATTCTTCAAGGCAGGTCTTTGAATGGCTTATTGATCTTTTTGAACACTGCAAAATGTGAGAATATCTGGTTTAGTTGGGCTGGATTATCATCAAAACTAGCTCTAATTGAGCGCTGACTGAGCCTGCCAGCGATTTTCCTCCAGTCAGGCACCCCTGCAGCCACCACCCGGCACTTGCCGACTCGGAGAGGAGGTCCTCTCTCCCTACAAAAGAACTGGTGAGCCGCGGAGAAAAAGAGGGCTGACTGAGTCTGCCAGCGATTTTCCTCCAGTCAGGCACCCCTGCAGCCACCACCCGGCACTTGCCGACTCGGAGAGGAGGTCCTCTCTCCCTACAAAAGAACTGGTGAGCCGCGGAACGCGGCCCGCGTGTCCAAGGCTGCGTGTCCGAAGGGGTGTGGCCAAAGGGGCAGGTCCTGCCCCTTTGTAGCCACGAGGAGCCACGAGGAGCGAGGAGTAACAAAGGGAATTACCATGGGAAAACGGAAAGCTAAGATCATATCTTCTTCCCTGAATGTGATTGGACCGATGGATCGTCATCTTTCCGTTTCAACTGTGACTCCTACAGAAGGTAGGCTTGAAATTCGATCCCAATCTGCTTCTATCTCTTCTGGCGAACCCACGCCTCCACCTCAGCCTCTTACACAATTAAGGGAGAAGGCAGACTCTGTATCCATATCAGGGTCAGATTCAGCCTCTCCATTACCTTTAGAACTGGATTCTAAAAATGTATCTGAGGGTGAACAATCCTTTACGGTATCTCCTGTTTCAATGCCTATTGGTCCTATTTCTAGGCCTGAGATAGGCAATAAACAGATTACGTTGCAAGATGTCTGGACTGTAGTAAATAGAATTGAGAACTCTATACAGGGCACTGTAGTTCAACTTTGTCAGTTTTCCTCAGAAATTACAAAGAAAGTGGCTGAGCATGATTCTCAATTGGCAAATATGGGGAAGAAATTGGATAAAGTAGAAACATCTGTTGTTGCAATGCAATCATGTGTTGTATCTCATGTCAAGGATAATACTATATTACATCTTCAGTTGGAAAAAATGGAAAATGTTATGAGATCTAGAAACCTCAGGTTTTTGAATTTTCCTATTTCCCATTTTCTCTCTCCTTTGGAACTACTAAAAATGTATTTTAAAGATATACTTTCCTATACAGGTTTAGAAAAGTTCATTCCAGATAATCTTTATTATTTGCCTACTGGCATTAAAAAAATATCAGAAGAAGGGGGGAAGATCAACTAGTATCCCCTGATAGTTTAAACATTTCCCAATTTCTTGAATCATCAAAAGATTATATAGCCAAGAGAGCAACATTATTAGTCACTTTTATGACTGAAATAGAGAAACAAGATATACTTAAATTGTATTTTTTGAACAAAAATGCCCTGTTCTGTGGTCAACAGATAAATATCTTTCCAGATGTCTCTAGACAGACACAATACAGGAGGAAGCAATTCCTGCAACTCAAGGATAAAACCTTGGGTGTAGGTGCATCATTTTTTCTTAAGTTCCCCTGTAAATGTTTAGTGACTTTTCAGAATACTAAATATATATTTTTAGATCCAGCTCATTTAGAGAATTTTCTTATAGATAAACCTAAATTAGATATATTACCTGTTACTAATGCAGAAGCTGAGAAGGAATGAATATAGAGATTTATTGCCTGGTGTTATAGTTTATTGACTGATGTTTAGTTTCTTATATTACTTTCTGGAGGATAAAAACTGTGACAGGATTAGTCAACCCTCAATAATGTGGGCTTGTTTATGTTTATATTTTAATTTGAATTATTTTCTTCATATCTTGTATTTTTTGCTTGAGTTTGTTATGATGTAACAATAAAAATTTATAAAAAAAAAAAAAAAAAAAACTAGCTCTAATTTATCTTGACTGTAGCGGTTTTTAATGTTTTATTTTTGTATTTTGTGTTATTGCTGTTTTTTTATGATTGTGTTTTGTAAACTGCTTAGGTTTTAAGCGGATAACTTTGCTAAATTAGGGTTCCTTTAAAATTCATCTCTTTCTTTGAGGGCCTCATATTGCCAGTGATGAGGCCCTTTTACATAAAATTATAAGACTCAAATCTTGCTTGAGCAGCTATGATTTTAGGGTGTTGCTACACACACATCTTATCCTGCTAGGGTGCATAGGGACAGGTATGGCTAGTAGGAAAAAGGAAGTATTGATGCCCCTGTATAAGACTGGTGAGACCTCATTTAGAATATTGTGTACAATTCTGGAGACTGCACCTTCAAAAAGATATAAAAAGGATGGAGTTGGTCCAGAAGGCTACTAAAATGGTGCTTGGTCTTCGTCATAAGGAGTATGGGGACAGACTTAAAGATCTCAATCTGTATACCTTGGAGGAAAGGTGGGAGAGGGGAGATATGATAGAGACATTTAAATACCTATGTGGCGTTAATGTGCATGAGTCAAGTCTCTTTCATTTGAAAGGAAGTTCTGGATTGAGAGGACATAGGATGAAGTTAAGAGGTTATAGGCTCCGTAGTAATCTATGGAAATACTTTTTTACTGAAAGGGTGGTAGATGCGTGGAACAGTCTCCTGATAGAGGTGGTGGAGACAGAGCCTGTGTCTGATTTCAAGAAAGCCTGGGATCTCTTGGGATCACTTGGGATCTCTTAGAGAGAGGAAGAGATAATGGTTACTGTGGATGGGCAGACTGGATGAGCCATTTGGCCTTTATCTGCCATCATGTTTTTATTATAAAGTATAATGATCTTCTGCCAGCTTATAGTGACAGCTCCAACTAATTCAGAGCACATCTGTAAAGATATTGATGGGAGAGAGGAGGTTCAATCAAATCTTCCCATTGCTTGCTTTCCAGCATTGGCTCCTGGTTAGTTATTGGATTAATTTTAAAGTGCTGATTCTGATTCATCAGGCCTTACATACTGATCAATGTACGGTTGACAGATTGACTCATCATGGGCTTCACTTCTTGTCTGACATTTACTTGGAGATTCCCCCCCCCCTCCAATTGTTTGGATTAGCCTCAGTTTTGCTCTGATAAATGTAAATTTGACTGAAGACTTTTACAAAATTTTTATCAAGTGTTTCAAGTGAGAACTTGTGAGGGGAGAAAGCCTAGAGATACAGGTCTAGGGTTTCTTCTTTTGTGTTGTGTGTGTAGCATAATTTGTTTGGTCTGGATTTTTTTTTTTTCATTATGAACTGATTTGCAGTGCCTTGATTGGAAAAATAGGTCAAGCAAGTTTTATAATAATAATTAAACAGATTTGTATTTATTGCCTCTGTTTACTATACTGCATGATGACACATACGGTACTACACTTGCACAGGTTTTGAATGTTCAGGTACTGTAAGTCCTTGCTCCAAAGCACTTACAATGTAAGTATAAAGAGGAAAAAAAACCTGTGCTCTGAATTTACATACTATGCATTAATTATGGTTATAGAATCAAATGATTATAACCAGTCCAAATAGGAGCATATAGGCTCCAAAAATACTAACCAGGAAAGGAATGGAGAAGCAGCCTGGTAGTTAGTGCAGTGGTCTGAGAACCTGGGAAATAGGTTCACTTCCCATTGCAGCTCCTTGTGACTCTGGACAAGTCATTGAGCCCAGGAATAAGAATAAATATTTATTATTAGTTAATTATTAATATCTGTATATAATATGTAAACGTTTTGATTGTAACCCAGGAAGGCGAGGTAGCTTTGTGCTACCAGAGAGATGACGCAAAGATCACATTACGCTTCAGGTCACTTTTATTACACGACATTACATCATCTGCGGCTCACAAGGCTTTGCACGAGCAAGCAGCCGCCCTCATCTTTCTGGGGCGAGAAATCTGGGAAGGTGGGGGGGACTATTTCGTGTCGTAAGCTGACCTCAGCGGACGGATACGCGGCGACCGCCAGTCAGAGAGGGGCGTTCTCCTGTCCCGCGGGCGGCGGCTGCGTCACAGACAGGTCCCGGCTGTTCCTTTCATTCTTCCTTCTGCTGCCGAAGCCGCTCGCGCGTCATGGCGTCCGGTGCTCACCCTGCCGCCGCTGGCGCCTCTTCCCGCAGCACCGACGGCGGCATCCTCATCGGGGACCGCGTCTACTCCGAAGTCTACCTCACCATCGACAACTCGCTAATCCCGGAGGAGAGGCTTTCTCCCACCCCGTCCATGCAGGATGGCCTGGACCTGCACTCCGAGACGGATCTGCGCATCCTGGGCTGTGAACTCATCCAGTCCGCCGGCATCCTCCTCCGGTTGCCGCAGGTGAGGGCGCCGGGGGGTGTTGGTGGCCGTTCCGGGTTGGTTGGGGGGGGGGGGGGTCACACGTTTTCACATCGCGACGCCTCTGTGGCGCTTCTTTGTCCTAAAAAAAAAAAAAAGTGGGGGGAGGGAGAGTTGAAATCTACTCGCGCAACTGGTAAATTTCAGGGGGGGGAATAGTTGGGGTAGTTTCGTTTGGGGGAGGGGGGAAGGAAGCGCGAGCTTCCGCCGACTGCGCGAATGGAGGAAAAACTGCTTCACAAAATGGCGGCGCTGACATGGCGCTTTTTTCTTCGCAGGTGGCCATGGCCACGGGTCAGGTGTTGTTTCATCGCTTCTTCTACTCCAAGTCCTACGTGAAACACAGTTTCGAGGTGAGTACGGCTGGTTTGTGGGGAGGGAGGGGGGGAGGCGCTGATTCTATACTTCCGATGAAGCCTGAGCGGCCATTACGTGCCTGCCATGCTGGGAGCCGGAGGCTGGAGAGGACGCAGGACACACTTCCGGGGGTATCTGGCAGCCAAATATAGAGTTAATTAAAAAAAAAAAAAATAGGTGCCGTGGTTACCAGCGTTACCTACTCTGGTGGCCCCGTAATTATGTCTAAATGTGATTCATTAAGGAAAAAAATAAAATCTAGTCCCATTTTTTGGTTCGAATTAATATTGCTGTGAATGTTTGGGTTTTCATTGTTTTCGTAATGCTCAGGTGGTCTAATAACCTTTAACCAAATATGGGTTAGTGACTTAACGTTGGTAGTTGAAATATACACATGAACAAATACAGGCTTTGCCACCTTATGCCAACAGACAACCTAGAGTTTCTACCTGATGGCGCATAATTGTGCTGCAACATGTGAGAATATTTTTATTATGTTTCCATCATACTTAACTAGTATATTACACAGTGAGTCTTGTGTGTTAGTCTTGCTTTTACAGATTAGTAGAGAGGCTTCATTTCTGAAATATATTTATATTCTAAGGTTTGATTGTATTGATCACCCTGGTATGGTACAAATACTAGCTTATTAAATGCAGGCTGGTTAATGTTATTGGCCTGGAGAAGACCACTTGCAGCTTCTTCCCTCTCTTTTCATGCAGTCTTCTGTGGGGAGTGCTATTTGAAGCACATACCATGAACTAGTGTAGAAACTTGTATTTCATGCTAGTGACGTTTTTTTCAGATTGTTGCCATGGCTTGCATCAATCTCGCTTCAAAAATTGAAGAAGCACCTCGTCGTATCAGAGATGTAATTAATGTTTTTCACCATCTACGCCAGTTAAGAGGAAAAAGGTAAGAAGCTTTACTTTTTTGTTGTATTATAATTTCACAATTGATAAACTTTAACAACAAAAATGTGTTAATTTGGTCGTTGATATGTTAAGTGGCATCGTTACTGTCAAGTATACATTACATTCTTCTGATCTTTTGTGTTGGAGCAGAAAAAAACATTGACCACAAAAAATTCTCATGCTGTGACTGAGAAATGAAAACTCTAAAATGCACTGCTGTGTGGTTGTGCATAATAGTTCATGTGTGAGTCTGCAGTTAAATATTCCACATTGCAGGCTTTTTAATAACTATTCTTTGTATGCTCAATTTTAAAATGAATAACACTATCTCATTTTGCACAGTAGCATCAGATTACTAATTTTATGGTGTTAGTATTTTAAATACTGACTGCCTTTCTGTTTTATACTCTGTATGTGGAAACTCTTGGGTTGAAAAATCAAACTCCTTGATTTGATATTCCTGCTATGGCTTTCCCCATTGATCATCTTCTTTCTGAAGTGCTTGAGCACAAGCTTTCTGCACAGCTATGTTCTTTGGTGTAGATTAATTAAAAATCAGAGAGCTTTTTTCAGTTCATTTTTTTAGCAGTGGAGTATTGTTTATAATATCAAGCTATATGAAAATACGAGACCTTAAAAGGATTGAAGCCAAAACAGTTTCAAGGCAGGAGCAAGGCTTACAGGTATTATCTTCTGGGCAGGTTTATTTTCCGTAAGTGTAATTTTAAAATTCTTTTAACTATTATAAGTTAATGTTAGTTGCTCTCCTTGAATTCCGAGTTCAGCTGTCAAGACCCAATTTCTATCTGCTTAACTGACAGATGTTAAAACATAGTAGATGTAGTGAATGTGCCTGGCCTTAAATATTTAACTCTGGCCTGATTTGACATGCAGTACATATCTGTGGGGTTTTCCCTTAAAATATTGTACATCATGAAACAAATTACTAGGTTGTAACACTTTTCCACAAAGTTAACTAAGGGGGTCTTTTTATTAAGGCGCACTAAATGTTAAAGCGCCCATAGAATATAAAGGGTGCCCTAGCATTTAGCGGGCGCTAAATTGGTTAGCACGTCTTAATAAAAGGACCCCTAAATTCCACTTTGCATAACTAAGATGTTGCTGTTTGTATTGACTCTTAAATGTGTATAAAAGGTGATCACCATGAGTATCCTAATTTAGATTTTTCTGAGATTTTCATGAAATATGCTTTTTATATGCTAGATTTTAATATAGGAATTTTATTTTTAATCTGATATGGATAAGGGGTAAACATTTCAATTGTTATCAAAACATTGTACATGGCAAAATAAGTGGTCCTATAAATGAGCCATTACAAACAGACATCAAAAATAAGTTATGCTTTTCACCCTCAGCTAGAGGGGGGGGGTGTCAAAGTACCAAGAATTACATGCCTATTCTCCCCAACAGCATTTCTTACTAAAGAATAGCGCAAGTTACCTGCCCTATGGGCTCTGCTGTAGATAATGCTATTAGTAAAAGACTTCATTAGTCTTTCCTTCAAAACAGATTTATCACAATAAAGTGGGGGGGGGAGTCTTAATACAGAGCATGTTACCTGCGGCAAGGCCCATAAGAATAAAATGGGTCTTGTAGCAGATAACTAATTTAAGAAGGCCTTTTACTAAAGATAAACACATTAACAATAGGTCTTCCCACTGAGTAAAATAACATTAATAGAAACATTTATAAATAAATAAATATGAAACAGCCAGCTGATGCTTTACATCTTTTTTTGTCTTTGCTCAAGAGAGTAAGATCTTTATTTTCTTAAAGGACTAAATCACGATTTGTTTTTTTTTTTTTTTTTTTAAAAAGGTGCTTTGAAATAGATTTAATTGCGTGAAAAGGAAAATTGGAAATAATTATAGCTCTCTTCAAAGGTTTTTCCAAAGTCATCTTGAGTATTTGTCAGGTTACCCTTCAAGGAGAAAGAAACATACCCAGTCCACCTTCCATGGGAGACATGGAATTTAGATTAATAAAATGCCCTAGCTAAAAGTACAGCACTAGGGTTAGTTAAGAATATTCATAAAATAATTCTTGAACATTCTGCAGTCAATTTGCAGAAGGTTAATCTAGTTTTTGGAATGAATATTCACCAAATGTTTCCTAGCAGTATGACTTTTTTATATAAGCTACTCTAGGGATGGGTGTACTGTGGCCTGCAGGCCGAATGCAGCCTGGCATTGAATTTTATCCAGTCTGTAAGACCATGGGTAACATACACAGAAAATGTCATCATCTAGAGTTTTGGTAATTTTAAATCCTGTATTTCACAAACTTTCAGAATGGCCACTGTTTCCATTGTTTAGTTAAACTTATATAGCACAAGTTTATGGACCTATGTGCATTTCAGTAATGACATTTTGTAATGCTGTGACTTGCTTGGAATAGTTCTGACAGCAGTCCTCTCTGTGTTTAAAAGGTTTTCAATCCCTGCATTCACATAATCTATTTTTGTGTGCGAGTGCCTTCAGAAAATTATACTTGGACAGCAATTTAGGACATTTGCACATCTTTAATTGGCTGATACAGCATGAGTATGAAAGTATGTCAACAAGTTTCATGAAATTAATGCACCAGGGGTCTAGGATACTATAACACCATTTTGGAACAAACAGTTGCTTGAAGCTTGATTTAATTGAACCCCTAGTTTTACAGAGCTTCATATAGTAAGGTGGCCTCTTTGTAGTTTTTGGGGGTTTTTTTAGTTGAATGCCCGAGATGTTGCAACTAAAACATTTTAACGGCAACAGCTTCAGAGTGGAAATCAATCTACAATGATGCAATAGTTTCTGTAAAAGACAGTCCACAGAACATAAACACATATTTATACCCAAAAGGAAGCTGTGAATGCTTTCCCACATGTCCAAATTAACCTGCAGTGTTAATACAAATGTCTAAAAGCCATATTCAACAATGCTTTATCTAAAATTGTTCATACCAAACTGTTTCTAAGTTTTATTAGGGTTTGATATCCTACCTATCATAAAATGTCTAAGTGGCTTACAATAAAAAGTCAAAGGATAGGAGTGTATGAAGACATGATATGGATGTGAGAGGGAGAAAGAAATTACAATATTAATAGAAAAGTAGGGGAGGGAAACACAAAAGGAAAGATCTTGATGCTCAAACCGATGAGCTAAAATGTACCTGTAATGATACCGGAATATAGCTTTTTGGAGAAAGGCGCTTAGAGATAAGCATTGGAGTAAATATGAAGTCTGAAGTGGTTTGGGAGAAGATTCCATAGTTCAGGTTCCTGTACAGAAAAGATAAGAGCCACAAGTGGCATCTTAGAGGATTTCTCTGAATGTAGGGACAACCAGATAATTTTGATTAATGGATCTTAAAGTTCATGAGGGATTGTAAGGTGTCGCATGTCTACTGAGATAGAGAAGGACATCAACAGTGCGGATTTTGAAAAAGAGTAGGAATATTTTATAAGTGATACGGTGCGATATAGGTAGTCAATGGGCCAATTTTAGAAGGGGAGTGATGACATATTTCCTGTGGCTAGTTACTAATTTGATAGCAGTATTTTGAATGAGTTGAAGTATTTTTTAAGATCTTAATCTAAATAGCTTTGTATAATGAATTACAGTACTCTAAATGGCTAATTACAAGGAAGTGAACTAAAACGTTGATTGCTGAGGGTTATAAGAGAGAGCAGATGGAGTTTGAAAAAAGCTACATATAACTGAAGAAATCTGAAAAATGTTCTAGAATAATAGAGACTTGTGGGACTGGTGTATCATTTAATAGAATCGAGGAAAGAAAGAGATTGGCTATGATTGTTTACCGAAAAGTAATGTTGTAGACTTGGGTTAAAAATTAATTTGTTATGTTCAAGCCAAGTAGTCAAGTATTTCAACTTATTAATGGTGGAGATGTAGGGTAGGTTTTGTCAGAAGGGATCTATGGTGGATAAGATTTAAATATCAGCATACACATATGTAGTGAAGTCAAGTCTAATGATTTGAAGAATAGTTGAGTGGAGATAAATAGGTATTAAAGAGGGTGGGAGAAATAATAGATCCTTGAGAAACTCCTGAGGAAATAATGAAATGTCCGATATAACCATTAGTAAAACAAGTTGATCAAAAGAATGAGCCATCTCCAAACATTGGGGGATCGGAGGTGCTGTGCAGAGGCCTCTGTTAACATGATTTTATGTTAAATAGATTTGCATAGGTCAAGTGTATCTACAAACATAAATTTAGATAGGTCCCTGAACAGTATATAGCATAAATTTTGTATAACTAATCTATGACCTGTATTTTTATATGTTACCTTTTTGTTTGTACTGGGATTTAACCCACTCTGAATGCTATACTATAATAGCACAGAACTTGAATCTTCCAAACTGGAATACCTCCATGCCCTGAATATTTGTGTCTCTAGTACAGTATATGCAGTGCAAGCACACAACTTGAATATGAAATGGATAGAAAGTACATGCCAATCTGGGAAGCTGAATTTGAAAAGCTCAAGTTATCCACCATTATTCTTATAGTCTCTTTGCTTTGTCATCCAGTAATTCCTGATTCATAAACCAAGCTCTCAAATAAGCTTTTCTGAGAGCAGATTTCATATAGCATTTTTTGTTTATACTGAGACTAACCATCTACAGCAGTATTCTTCAACCTTTTGACACCTATGGACCGGCAGAAATAAAAGAATTATTTTGTGGACCGGCATTGGTCTGCCGACCAGCAATTGAAGAACACTGGGCTAAGTCGTGGGCCAGACCCCGCCCATCTCTGCCCCAGACCCGCCTCTGTAATAGTACTAATTGTAACACCACACATAATATAATCTTATTAACAACACATAATGGTTAACCACAAAATTAAACTATACAAAGCACACTGTATGCTTCTCAACATTCATTCCTACCAGAAAACAGATAACCCCATGTAAATATGGGACCAAAAACTAAAAGTACTAATATATACAAACAAACCTTAAGATGCACTACACCCCCTTCCCCCCCATCTTCCCCCCCCCCCCCGAGAAATAGAAACAAATGCATTTGTTCCTGACAGTGCAAAATACAGACATAGCAGATGAAAATTCTCAAAATTGACACAATTCAATCACTAAATTCAAAACCAAAATAATTCCCCCTACCTTTGTCTCCCTCCCTCCATGCTGTGCCTTACCTTCTGGCCTGCTTCTGACTGGCCGTTTTATGCTTCCCCCGGTGTTATAGTCGGGCCGGCTCCCTCTTCCTCACTGATGCATTGCGCAAAGCCATGGGCAGCAGCTCCTTGCGTTTCATCTGGAAGCATGTTGCAACGTCGGAGAGAAGGCTTCCGGTTCAGGCACAGGATGCACTTAGGAGCCGCTGCCTGTGGCTTTGTGCAATGCAGCAGTGAGGCAGAGGGAGCTGGCCTGAAGATAACGCAGCATCGATCGCACCATGGACCGGCGGCTGAAGAACACTGATCTACGGTGTATGCATATTCAGTCTGCCCATAATGCTTGATAATGTGTTCTCTGTCCCTGACTGAAGCTATGTTGGCAGGACCACTAAACTAATTCAAATTGATTAGCAGCATAAAAGCCATGTTAATACAGGCATGTCTACAGCTAGTTTGGAGAAGGTATTTTAATTGTAATTAGTTTATTGATCAGATAACAAACTCCATCAGAGGAGGTGATAGAGCAGCAAGATTAGTTTGGCATTAACAATTAGCGCCACTAGATATCCCTTTTGACCAGCACAACACTATCTGGGCAGTGAGCCCACTACCTATTTAGCTATCTGGATAAGAGTGAGAATTGCTCACATAAGAACATAAGGTCACTTTAAGGGTACTGCTCCTGCCTCTGCTTGCACTGGGTTCAAAATGGCCACAACCTTTAGTACTGCTAGGTTATCGCATAATGTCATGGCTGCATTACTGCTGCATCCTTAAGGTAGATCTGTTGGGGGGAGGCTTTTGAAGAGCAGATTATTATCTTTCATGTCAGTATCAACAGCATTAACTTTAATCACTATTAAAATCTGTGTTAATAGGCATGAGCAGTGATTTAAATTGTAATTAAAGGCAGACAGATGCATCTTCCACACATGTTCCACACATGTAGAACTTTTGTTTTATCTGCTGCTCCTCACAGTTGATCAGTGAGCTTTTTTCAACTGTCTGATACTGCATCTGTCTTGGCCTTCTTGGACCTCTGTGTCCTGTTTTCATTTAGTATGTTGCTTTGGCATGTATTGTGTGTACATATAAAAAAAAACAATTTTGTGGACTGTATTTTTTTTTTTTTTTAACATCAAGCCCAAAATGCACTAACAAGCATGAGCACCTTGCCATAAAACTGTTTAAAAAATAAAAATCAGGTTTTCAGTTAATTACCAATGACTTTTTGGTGCTGAGTGGCATTATGGTATCTTGGACCCTTGAGTAATTTCATGAAACCCAGCATATACTAGAGACAAATCTCCCCCCCCCCCCTTACTAAGCTAAAGTAGAGGTTTCTTTTCTTTGCTTCCTAGCATCTTCCAACTCTGCTATGTAAATGTACAACGAGGTCATCAATGTTAAAATTAGCGTTCTGAGCAATGCTCTGACATCGCTTGTTAATGCACAAAATGAATCATCGTCTTCTAGCGCTCCAAAATTACCACTGGTCCGGGGGTACCGGTAGCATTAATAAAAACATCTGAGCCGCGTGCATCAAAGCTCAGGTTGCCCATTGCATGCGGGGTAGAAGTTCATCATATTTGGAGGCGATTGCGTGAGGGGAACACTTGTCCTGCCAAAGCAGTGTAAAAAAATGTTTTCATATATTGCTGCTCCCCTTCCCTCCCTTTAAGATGTGTGCCTATGATGCGATGCTATAAGCCACTCCTATGGCTGATGCACATGCGCACATTCATGCTTCTTTCCATGGACTATTGTGTGTCGGTCATTTTTTTCCAATGACTGATCAGATGGGATTTCCGTGGACCTCCGTGAATCTCATTTGCATGCAAAGTTGTTTGAACATTGATCATCATTTTCAAATTGCACAATTTGCTGGCACCATAGCAACTCGCAGGATTTTAGAGCATCTGGGTCTGAGTTTCTGTTCACATTCATTTACTTGAGCCAGACACCCAAAGTACCCTGTCCTGAGTAGCCAGCTTAGAGTTGCACTTTGTAAATTTACAAAGTTCCAGAAGGATCAATTGACACCTATTGATCAGACAGCTTCCAAAGCTATTATGTCGCCCGGAGGCATGAGCATCATCCCTCTCATCGCAGGGAAGATGGTAGACTCTTAAGTGTGACTTGAGAAACCATTTCAAAAACTAGGGGACCCTGGGCCTGATACTTGTTAGGCTGTTGAAGCTTAACTGTTTGTCTCCTCTGTGATCTTTTGCAATTTGTATTAATATCCATCCCTCACCAGAAGGCCCAGCTGTGGTTACAGTGGAAATGGATATAGTATATTTTAAACTTAAAGGCAAAAGTAGAGGGGAGCAAACTATTGAACACAGTACTTCAGAGCCAATAAGCCCTTTGCCTCAGACACACAGACATTAGTGGTACCAAGTAGGAGCAGAAACTGCTTGTGGTTAGGTCTTAACATTCTATTTATATTAACACATCCCCCTCCCCTTTCCAACAGCTTGTTGGTATTCTTGAAGTTGTTACCAGAGGGGAAATTATTTTCATCCATAGTATGCTGTGCTACTGCTGATTCTTTTATTCGTATTGGGTAACCACCCTTTGATAAGGTCATTTATCAGAGGTGGGGGGAGGAAGCTTTCCTGAGAGGTCTTTATATGTGAGGGACCCCCTAAAGTTAGGATACAAAATCAAACTCTTCTGCTGCCGGTCATTGTATCTCTTCTATAAATTTTTTATTTCTAATTTGTATCAATATTGCTAGTACATTTCTTAAAGAAAAAAGATGAATCTTCTTCATTTAGAAGCCCTACCTGGCAATCTTTGTACTGGAAATATGTTTGAAGCAATGCAGTTTGATTTTCTTTTTTTTTGCAGGAGGTTGGGTGTTTTTCTGTTAAGCATTCCCTGCTTCAGAGATCAGATATCATCTTTAGTTTGCACTTTTTTGAATTCCTTATTTCCATAATTCCTTTATATTGCATATGAGGGTACATGATATTTTGGGTTAAAAAGTTTTCTTATCCTGTATCGTAACTAGGCTATGTACCTCTCCTATCAGCAAATGGAAATAGATACTGATTTTCCAGTGACATCAGTGCCTAGGCTGATACCTTCTGGAATTCTCCATTATTTCTCTCTCTCCAGTAGACAGTAAAGTGGTTTAGGCTAGTGCAGCTGGTACAGGCCAAGCTCCTCAGAATGCAAGCTAAGGTCCATTCTTGTAGTTGAGCTTAACAGCCTTAGTGTTTGGTTCACAGACTTTACCCAGTATGTTTGTTTATTTAAGATTTGATATACCAATCCTGCATTTTACTGACCTAAGCGGTTTACAATGTATCAAACTAAAATGAAATTAGGTATTTGAGAAAAACTACCCTATCTGTCCTGAAGTCTTGCAATCTAGCTAAAGTACCTGATTAAAATAAAAATGTGTAATACATTTCTAAGATCAAAAATCAAAGAGTGCAGAGTTTAATTTTCCACATCACCTGAGGTGCTGGCTTTGGCTGCCTAGTAGTTTTATTCCTGTTTTTCAGTGAAAGAAAGCTTGGGGGGAGGTTTGTTGTTGGTTTTTTTTCATATACACTAAAGCTGGAGGAGTAAGCAGGGAGGCAATAAAGATTCCAAGCTGTTTTCCATAGATAGTGTTAGCGGTAGCAGCAGTAATGGGCAGGCTGCAGACCAGTAATGTGCATAAGCAACTCTGCCAACTGGTACTGCACTACTTGGTCCTCTCTGCCCCAGCTGTGATGGGCTATTTCTGACTGCAGAAATAAATTTGTGGGGAGTTTGAGAGAGTCACATCAGGGGATCCTTAATGTGGATGGAATCTCAACCAAAGATGTACAAGTCCAGTGAATTGGTGGGAATGCCAGCCATTTTGTCAGTGTTTCTTCGCTTGTACCTGCAGCCTGTCCTTTCTGTTTGGGGGGAGGTGAGGGGGTACTCCTATACACTGGTTGGCTCTTGGGGATCTTTAGACTTGGTAAGGCACTGGCCAGCATGGCCTGTCGGGCTGAATTCTATACTGGTAGGATTCTGGGGGACCAAGGTCTTGGTATCAGGAATCGGAAACTGGCAAAGGTCCTGGGGTACTATATTTGGCTGGGGGTGTTTCTCTTTACCATCCCCCACCCCAAAAGCTTGTCATTGAAGCTTAATCAGATTCATCTGCTGTCCTGTGGGGGGCAAATGCACAAAGATCCCTGGTTGGAGGTATTGGCAGGGAGCTGTACATAGCCCTTCCTGCAAGGTGAATCAGTCTTTGCTAATGCAGGTGCTAGCTTTGCTGTGTGCTGGGTCCATTCAGCTTCAGTCATGGGGAGGTAGGGCAGGAGGGACATGATGGCTGGTCTCCACTTTCTTTTGTCATGAGTTGGTCAAAGGATAGCAGCTCTCCTGAATGTGCACGTTAGATAGTGAGAGATGGTTGCAGGTGCATCAGTAATGAGCACAAAGTATTTCTCTCTCTCCCCTCCCCCCCCCCCCGGCTCTCCTCTGGGTTGACCCTTGGGGGCAGTATGTCTGGTTGGTGGGCAGAGCCACCACAGACTTACCAGCCTGATGGTGATCGTAGGGGCTATTGGGGTAGCTCTAGTGAGGTGCTTGTTACCTGAGTATGCAGTTCACGTTGCAGTAGCTGACAATCTTGACAAATTTGACAGAGTGAGAAACTGACAGGCTATACTGGACTCTCTGAACTAAGGAATTCATCCAATCAACAACTGAACAATACAGGTCTGGATGAGAGCCTGAGTCAGAGCTGGTAGGTGGGATCCCAAGGACCCACGGGGAAGTAGAAGAAGGGGCAGAAGGGCACAGTCCTCAGGAATCCTGAGTCAGGTTAGTTGCTGGGGTCTATGCCTTCTGGCTGCAGCTGGTCACAGGTACTATCCAGGCTTGGGTCTCTTTAGTAGTTAGTTGGGGCACAGTCCATCTGGAACTTTGGGCTGAGACTGCCTCACAGTTGTTATCCTTGGGCAGTAGCCCAAAAGTCTTTAAACGCTGGTCACTTGCCACACATGGGCTGGAAGATCCATTTCAGGACAGTGATACTGCTTTTCTTCCCCATAAAGCTAATTCAGAACCTCATTGGTGTGTGTGGTGGGGGGGGGGAGTGAAGCTTAAGGAGCTAGCTTTAAGAGAACCTGGATTAATCCTTAGGTCAATGTCATTTATCTTGCAAAGGATCTCTTGCTCAAAGGCAGATTAGCTATCTGGATGGTGATGCTGCACTCAGTCATTGTCTTGATGTGCCCAAGCAAATTCCCTTATTTCCTGGTCTTGGCAGAGATTTAACTCCATGTTCCCATCAAAGTCAACCACAAGTGTCTTCTGAGCTTCTGTGTAGACATTCAGGCATGGTCTTTTTGCTTTGCAGCAGCCCTTTGAGCCTTCTCCAAAGTGGTGGTGGTGTTGTGGCCCAGCTTCACACAGAGAGATTTCATATCCTCCCTTATCTCCATGACTGGCTGGTAAGACCATTTTGGAGGCTGATTTTGGAACAGTTATGGCCCCGATGATTCAAGGATCATCAAGCTTTCCAAAAGCCTTCTGTCCCCACCACAGTGCTTGGGATACCTAGAAGCCCTGTTTGACAAGCCCTTGAGAGCAGTGTTCCTCAAAGGAGCAAATGTGCAAGTTATAGGGCAGGAAGCACAGGCCATATGCTCTAGAGGCTATAATGTACTGTCTGCAGTTCCTAGGTTCCATGGCGATGACTCTGGCGGTGCTTCCATGGGCCTGGTCTCACATGTGACCCCTTAAAGCAGCTTGATTAGATTGGGCCCTGAGGTTGCAGTACCTCAAGGTTCATTTGCTTCTACTATCTGTGGTAGGAAGGAGTCTGTTGGTGTGACAGTTCCCAGCATCTCTTGAAGGGAGTTTGTCTCATCCAGAATGGATTACAGTGACCACCAACGCCAGCCTTTGGGGGTTGACATTTTTTGGATTGATTATCATGGGGCTATGGTCCTGTCTGCAAGTGTCCTGTGCATTCAGTTGGCTAGAGATGAGCGCCATCTGGCTGACTACCACAGTTTCTTCCCATATGAGGGAAAGCAGTATGAGGGATGTCAGGAAGTGCCATGGCCATGGTCATATTTAAACAGGTAAGGGGGAGCTAAAAGTTGAGAAGTGGCTCATGCAGCAGCAAGCATTTGCCAGAGGGCCAAGTAGCATATTTGAGTGGTCCACATATCTCAGACCAGTATTCAGATGAATTTTCGTAGTTGCTTAGATTAAACCCTGAGGAGTAGAAGCTGGGCCCATTGGACTTCAGCTCTTGGGTTTCTTGTGGGGGTCAGCCTGTCTTTTGACCTAATAGCATTGAAGCTAACCTCAAAGGCCAAAACACTTCTCTAGCTATAGGAGGTTAGTTTACTCAGCTGGCATCTATTCCTGAATGCAGCTGTGGCTTAGGAACTCTTGGATTTCTTTCCCCTGTGGCTTTAATCGGGTTGGTTCTGTGAAAAATCATGTGTCAGCCCTCCTAGTTGCTCCAGACTGGCTGGGTAATCTTGATCTCGTTTGTGGAGCCTCTATTTCCTTTCCCTAGGGGCTGAGGCAGAGCCTGGTAAAGAGGGAGGCTCCCAATACTTTCTGATTTATGGTCTGGCCCTTGAAGTGTGGCACTTCATGGGTTTGGGTTTCTCTCCCTCCATGATAGCCTCCTTCCTTAAGACCTGTACAACACTCCATCTTATTGGTGCATGTCTGAGTGTGGAGAGTCTTTTAGTATAAGAATGCAAGATCTAGATATACTGGAGTTTTTCTATAAGGGGTTTGAGCAGGGCTTGACTCTTAGCTACCCAAGATTTAGTTTGCAGTGTTTGCTTTCTGCTTGATCCCTAGGATATCCTTAGCATGTACAGACATTGTGCTCCTTTGCTGGGGGGGGGGGGAGGGTCCACACACTTGTGTGCCCACTTTGGTCAGGCCAGCCCTGCCCTTGTGGGATCAAAATCTGGAAAAAGAAATGCTTTCTACCAATAGGGGATTTTCCTTTTTTGTGTGAATCAGTTTCCTTTGCCCTCCTTTCTACAATGAATTTCAGATCCTCAGTCTAACTCTGCAAATGTCCTGAATGTTCTACCCTATCATGTGCAGGAAATTAATTCCTCCACCTCTCAAATGGTTTCTTCATTCCATGGCCCATGAAAGAGCTTTTGATCTCTCTATTTTCCATTGCTTGTTGTATCAAGGCAAGTGTTGAGATGGCTTACATTTGTTCGAGCAAGCAGGTGTCGAGAGGATTGCAGGTTAGAAGCCCAGGCAGGTTAGAAGCCCAGGCAGTCTAACCTGAGGATGTCTGTAGGGCAGAAACCTGGTCATTGTTATATTCCTTTGAGTTTGCAATGTTTCACAATGTTCTTGCCAGTGGACAATCAGCCTTTGGAAGAGCACTTACATAGAAGGCTTTCTCTCTGTCCCTTCCCTCTCCCCCCCCCCCCCCCCCCACACACACACACATTGAGTTATTCAGACAGTATGGCGGAGACAGTAAGGAAGGTCAGATTTAATAATACTGTTAATTTCCTTTCCTTGAGTCATGCCATACCAGTCTGGGACCCATCCTGAAAGATTTCTGTTGGTGGTGGATGTAGATATGCATTAAAATTGTATGCCACAGTTGTCAGATGGGAAATAGGTGTGGTATATTGGATTGCTTTTGTAGGGGTATACCAGAAGGTACCGGCCTATGTACCATGTCACTGGAAAAATCAGTATCTCCCTCCATCTTTTGGGAGGAAGGGGACATAACCTACCGTTCTGAACTCCCCTGGGAGAACGGTATAGAAAAATTGAATAAATTAAAAAAATAAAAATAAAAATACTTGTTCCATCAGATATGGTAGGACTCAAGGAAAGCAAATTAACAGGTATGACTAAATTTCACCATTTCTGGTGGAATGTAGCTAGTTTTAAATGTTAAAGTATGCCAGATATGTTGGGTTGGATTGTCTGCTTCTATCAATATCTAATCTATAAGCAATTTCTGAGTTGCTCTATGCCCAACTAGGTTCAAGGTGACTTAAGAGATTTACATATGTTTAGGAGAACATAGTAGTTATAAGGCAACAACATACTAAGGGGATTTTACTGAAATACAGTGAAGATGAGGCTATTTTAAGGGAACTGTAGAGATAACAACAGATACACAATACAGTGGATTAATTTACATATCAGGAGTGATGTATAAGGTAGAAGGAGAAGATCTGCTTTGTGGCTATAAAGGAGGGCCGCGTGGTAAACGGCCAAACGAAGTTGTGTAGATTTGTTGTCGAGCATAATAATTGGCAGTGGTGTATATTTCTTCAGAGGACTCTTAAGTTTCTTCCAAAATCTAAGGTAGTTGGGTTCTGCCTTGATGGATATTGGGAGACCATTCCAGATCTTTGTGCCGAAGTAAGTGAGTAATGTGTTAAATATGCGCTTATTTTAACTCCTCTTGGTGAAGGAAAGATTAGAAGTTTCTTGAGATTTCTGGTCCAGGTTAGCCAGAAATCGATGAAAATTTTGAGAGGCTCTGCTGAGTTTGCATATAGGATGTGCAACATTAGATAAGATAGCTTGAAGGTAATGCGTGCACTGAAGTACGGTATGACAGAATCAAATTTGTTTAGTTTAAATGTGGCTTTTTGCATTATTTTGAATCAATTGCAGTTTGCAGATGAGGTTGATTCAAACTCTGTAGGTCTCTTTCCTCATATTTCAGGAAATGGAAGTGGGTCATCTTGCTGTACTGAGATCTAGCTGTTTATGAGGAGGGGCTGTCCTTGACTTTGTAAAGAAAACAAGCTATGGGAGTGAAAAACCTTTTATTTACTCTACATATTCAACACTGAGCTCCACACACTTATGACTTCATTGTTCTAACTTCTTTAACCCATCCAGGAAAAATTATTTTTATTGTGCTGCAAACCACTCGTCCGCAGCTAATGTGGAATCTTCATTACTTGAAAACATTCTTCCCTTGAGATGTTTCTTGAGGTTAGGAAAGAGGTAGTAGTCTGAAGGGGCCAAATCAGGTAAGTAGGCCAGGTGTTTCAGAACTTCAAAGCAAAGATCTGCCAATTTCTGCTGTGTAATGGCTCCTTTGTGAGCAGTGGCATTGTCTTGAAGAAACAAGATTTTTCTTTGAAAGCTTGCCTCAGCGTTTGGAGACCAGTTGCTGCTTCAATTTGTCGAGAAGTGCAACGTAGTACTTTGCTGTGATGTTTGCACCCTTTTCCAGGTAATCTACAAGCAAAATTCCATCTTTGTGCAGGAAGACAGACACCAACACCTTACTTTGACTTCTGTTTCTTGAACTTCTAGGGACATGGGGAATCGTTCTTTCCTTTCTTTTGCATTGTTTTGTTTGATTTCTGGATCATAGTTAAGAGTTGGTTCAAAGATCCCACAGGATCCTGCTGAAATCAGTCCAAAATGGATTGTGAGGCAACCACTCAATCATGCTTCTGGTCAACATATTGGGACTTTTGGGAACCCATTTGGCTGAGAGCTTTCTCGTGTTTTAAAATCTGTGATGAAGGGGATAAATTACCCATGGAAAAAGAAGAGGAGGCTTCCCATTTTTAACTAGATACCTCTCGGAGGCCCATCAGGTCCCTGAGCCCCTATCCCATACACTTTCTGTAGGACCAAAGGGATTTTGAAGGCCAGGGAAAGTATCACCTCATAACCTCGATGAATACAGATTGAACTCTGGAAGTGTAGGTCCTTAGCTAAATAAATGGTAGGTGAAGGTGTCAACCCAGAAAAGGAGGAGATGATCTGAGAATCCTATACTGAGGAATATGAAAGTCCTGTGGAATTAGGGGAAGGGAATGATCAAGAGAGTGGCATGGAAATAGGTCCATAATCCAAGGGAGCATTGGGGGAGGAGAACCTTTCTAATGTTCCTGTGGGTGGTAAATTTCTCCCTTTGCTTATAGAGCACAGTTACTGAGGTGAGCTCTGTCTTCTGAGCATCAGCCTGTTACCTTTGTGGTAACAACTTTTCTTGATTTGACCCAAATTCTGTTTGACTCGGGATGAATCTAAGACTTACATTTACATAGAACCTAATTTTCATAACACCAGTTGAAGTTGTTGGATATAAGAGTTTATAAAGAGACTTTCACACCAGTGAAGTGTTTTCCCATGCTGAATTGGATATGATTGAACTGTGAACTCGGGATTCAAATGTTTTCTATTTTGGGGTTTCTTCTTCATCTTAATGGACAAAGTAGATGGAAATTAGGACCTCTATTGCTTGAAGTGAGCTGGGGATGGGTAACCCTCAGGTGGAGGAATGCTGGTGTCTTGCCAATCCTTGGTAAGTCCATCCGTTAAAAGATTCCAGAGAATCTTGTTCTGGAGGTCAGACCTCAGCTGGAGCAGTTGGAGAAAAGTACTGATTCTAGGACTTGGACAACACTACCTTGATACTACTCATTTTCAGGATATCTCCAGGGTCTCTGCTATCTTTTTAGTAGATATTCTTCAATCAATGGCATCCACATTTCTGAAATTGTCACTCAGGTTGGTGTCCCAGAACGTTCTTCGTCTTCATGCTCCAGTGTCCTGTTCTAAATGCACAATCTAGGAGTTGGAAGGGCAGTTATTCCCTAATGCAGTGGTCTCAAACTCACAGCCCAGGGGCCACATGTGGCCCGCCAGGTACTATTTTGAGGCCCTCTGTATGTTTATCATAATCACAAAAGTAAAATAAAACAGTTTCTTGATCTTGTCTCTTTAGCTATAAATTATAATATTATTATTAAGACTTAGCCAAAAGGAAAGATTTATAAACTATAAAGAGTTTTACCTCATGCAAAATTGTCATTTCGTTAATAAGACATTAACTATTTTTTCTGAGGCCCTCCAACTACCTACAAATCCAAAATATGGCCCTGCAAAGGGTTTGAGTTTGAGACCACTGACCTAATGGAACTGATATATCATTGTACATTTGTTTGGCCACGTTCCCTTTTAGGAAAAGATAATTCATCACTGCTTGGTACTCTTTTGAAGTGAAATCTCCTTTGTTTTGTTCCATTTTCACTTAAAATCTGCAACAACAAAAAAATCGTGTAAAAATTATGACATTTAGGTCAGACATTGAAAACAAACTTTGATGTGATGAAAGTAGTAGTAGCCTAAAAATAAGTGAAATAGGAAAGCCAAAGACTTATCAGTGCTCCCTCATATTTCAAACAATCCCCCCCCCCAAAAAAAAAAGAAACTTTGGTCATTTTTACCAACCTAGATTTTCTGTGGGTTAGTGACTTGTTTTGCAAGAGAGTTTTCCATAGATGTAAATGAACTAAAGTTCTTTTTTATTCAAAATTAGCGATTTATCACAGGAGCTCATTAGTTTAGAAATTTTATATATCGGGGCTATGCCCAAATGTATACCATCATTTAAAAATATAGAGAATATTTAAATGGAGCTGCTTTGCTTGCTTTATAAAACATGCAATACCTCCCCCCTCCAAAAAAAACAAATTTTTTTTTTTAAATTGCCATGCGTTTTAGAATGCAAAAACATTGTGGAAGTATGCATCTTTGGATGTTGCCTGCCCATCCTCTCCTGTTTACAAATAAATGATGCAGATGACAGAATAAAAGAAAGAATGACCATTGCGACAACTGGAAATTACGTACAAACAAATCGTATCTCGTGTCATGGAAGGCACCTTCTGTTCTGTCTCCAGTCAATGCTGGAAGACACAAGTGTGTTGTGATTTGACATTGTAAGTGCTGCAGCAGTGAATTGGTCAAAATACGTTTTTTGTCTTTTGAGTAATAACTATTGATTGTCTTGGAGAAACATACTTAGATTACTTATATTCTTCCTTCTGGTCACATGAGAATTTTTATTTATAGGAATACTTTGATCTTTTAAAAATCATATGCTTCCATATACCTGTATAGTCTTAATTATTTTCTATCTGTCTGCTTAAAAGTTGCTTTGGGAAGCAGGTATTTACATGGTGATAACAGCAGTGAAAATCGAGAAAAAATCAGAATGACGCATACAGTTCTGATCTTATGTGACATGTTCAGGACTGTTATCTGCAAATCTTTATTCTGATTTAACATCTATTCTGCCTTCTGATCAGACTAAAATCAAACTATAGGGATGCATTTTGATTAAAATTGTAATTGTGTGACTAGAGGTATGGTATTTGGGTTTTTTTTGTCATCATCCTCTCCCAAGCCCCTTGTCCCTCTGGAAAATCACTTAATCTCCATTGGCCAGAGTCACAAAGGAATTGTAGCTGGGAGAAAAATAAATAAAATGCCTTTTAATTGTGTGATTAATCACAGTTACATATTTTAAAATAAATGTAGCCCTAAAATAACGAAAAGATAAATACAAATTGAAAAAAATACATATTTAAAGAATCTGAAACAGCGTGCAGAATAGCTATAAACAGCCTCAACTGTTTTCACAGCTTGCTTCAGAAATGCAAACTTAGTGTCCAAATGGGTAATGGAAAACCTTTAAGGAACTAATAACCTCTTCAAATGAGTTCTTATTTAATATAACTGTGTACAAAACACAGATTAAGAAATGGCTGAAATTGACATCTCTGATGTGAAATTAATCTTGTAAACCATACAAGGGCAAGAATAAATTGATTAGTTCTATATGCACTTCTGTAAAGACACTACTTCCCACAAATAGTCACACCTGACGTAGACCAACTGCTGTTGATAAATAAGGTGTGTTGTATCTTAAGGGATGCTTATGCATGTGTTGTTTTTCTTATTAAATTTTTAAGTATACTTCAGGCACAATACACTTATGAAATTTAACAGCTTAACTGAAATACTATTTGTAACGGTATTTATTCATTTTGTAAAATGAATTTTCCCTTTTAAATATGGATAGAAATTTGAAATGATGTGGTTTCAGATTTTGTTATGCAAAAACAAGCAGAAATAGATGTTCTTTGTAACCGTTCTGTACAAGTATGCAGTTAAACACATAGTAATGTTATTAACTTGAATTCTTTTTTCCCTTGCAACCGACTATACAGCGACCAGCTACATTTACCAATGCCTGGGTGATGTGGAGTGGTACATAGAGATGAAGCTGTCGTCATGGCAACAGTGAGTGAAGTGTCGAAAATCCCCAAGGAGAAGCCAGTGCTCTGAGAATAGGTCACTGGAATCGGGGACGAACAGGTTGGCCGTTGGTGAACCACTTCAAAAAAACAAAAAACTCCTGTATCTTGTTCTAAGCTTTTGTCTTTGCTGTCCAGGTGTTTTCAGTGCATTATTTGCATTATTTTTTTCTTTTGAGTTAATCTGATAGCAGGTTGATTCAAAAGAAATTGTGCATAATTAAACTACATTGAGGAAGTTAGGCTGTAATAAGACCCAAAATTAGATATGCATTATTTATGTTCATGGTTTGTATGTCAGACTAACACCAAAATATTTTTGTATGACAGGACACATTTACACACAAAACTTAAGATAAAAACTGGAATTGAGTAGTTTTTCATGTTAGCTGAGAGAACCTATGTCTTTAAAATGACAGTTACTCTGAAACAATAATGGTGCTATTTTTGGGACCTATAGGTAGTTAAAAGATCAGGGAGTTTTGAGTTTAATATAGTGTGTTCAATTAATTTAAAAATTGATTTCCCTAAATTACCTCCCTTTTACAAAAGCATGCTAGCATTTTTAGCGCTGGCCGCGGCTGAGCTATTACCAAAGTGGCGGGTACTAAAAACGCACAGCTTTGTAAAGAAGGGGGTTAATGTAATCAAACATGACATGCAACATAAGAATGTAGGATACAGTCTAACTCCTTGAAACAAGAGCATTGATAGATATATATCTGGCTTATGTTAACTGAGATATTGACAGCCAGAACATTTGCTAGAAATTCTGTGTTTTGAACATTTTAATAGTGAGTTAGGGTTTGATGTGAAGTTGTAGCACAGTGCAAATGTGGGAATTTTATGACAAGGTTACCATTACATGAGTGCGCACACAAAAGTACATCAGTTCTAGTTATCTTAGCTAGCCCACTTTAAACTTATGTGTAGAGGCAATAGTAAATAGATTTTATGCTGCTTCTCCTAGGAATAAGCAGTGGATTTCCCCAAACCATCCTAAGAATGGTCTATGGACTTCTCTTTTAGGAAATTATCCAGACCTCTTTTAAACTCAGTGGGGTATAAAAAAGGGTTGAATAATTTCCTAAAAGAGAAGTCCATATTGAGATGGCTTGAGGAAATCCACTGCTTATTCCTAGGAGAAGCAGTTTAAAACTTGTTTACTACATGGGATCTAGCTAGGTACTTGGGATCTGGATTGGCAACTGTTGGAAACCAGGATACTGTGCTTGATAGACCTTTGGTCTGTCCCAGTATGGTAATTCTTATGTTCTTATCACATTCTGACGGATTCTATTAGCTTGAGGCTTTTCTTTCTTGTTGCCAGTGTGTGTATATTGTTTGTCCCTTTCTTTTTTATGTTCAAATCTGTTTTATTATAATTTGAATAATACATTATCCATTAATAACAGGAAAAAAAAGAGAAATCTACAGTCAAAGTACATAATTTCATCATACATAAATCCTTTTTTAAGCCCACATAATTGGGGTGCAGGGTACTAATACAACAAGAAAAAGTAAAGAAAAGATAAAGGATAGATTCTCAGCTCGACAAGAACAAGGAAAAAGTAAAATAGAGATAAAAGAAAATATTTTTAAACTCGACCTTCGCAAACCTTATATTAATCCTTACTTATAGGGATACATGCCTCCTTAAAGATCTTAGGAATGAAACAATACAAGAAAGAAAGAAATAATATTATTTTTGCTCACGTGCAACTAAAAATTGTTGCAATTGAATGGGATCCCAGAAAACATTCAACATCATGTAACTTAACTAAGCATTTACAGGGAAATTTTAAATAAAAAGACGCCTCTAGAGCCACAACTCTAAGATTTAACTTCAAAAATTATTTCCTTCAAAATTGAGTAGCTCTAGAAACGTCAGGAAAAATCCTAATTAAGTCACCACAAAATTTGGTTAACCTATTTTTAAAGTAAAGTTTCATTTTATCTATCTCGCTCATGCATGTTATCACCAGAGTGGATCGACTCTGAATCACCTCTTGAGTATCTTCCAAAAATTCAGTTAAATTAATTTCTGTAGCGATCAGATGATCCACCTCTTGGCAGATTCTTTTTTTTTTTTTGAGGTATATAACGCCAGGAAGTTCTGTTTCTCACAACGAGTGGTGGGCACTTGGAATTCTCTTCCTGAGGATGTTGTGGCGGAGACTACTCTTCGGGGTTTCAAGCACAAGTTGGATATACACCTTCTTGCAAATCATATTGAGGGATATGGTAATTTCAGGTTTTCATAATAGAGAACCTAAACGGGCCGCCGCGTGAGCGGATCGCCGGACTTGATGGACCTCGGTCTGATCCGGTGAAGGCATTTCTTATGTTCTTATTGGAAAATTCTCCGCCTTGGGCAAACCCAGTATTTCTTTAAAGAATTTTTTAAACAAAATTTCAGGTGATAACAAGTGAGTTACAGGGAAATTGACCAATCGGAGATTTCTCGCTCTCTTCATATTTTCCATAGATTCTATTTTGGCATGTAAGACAGTAGAATCTTTAACAGCAGAGACTGAGACAGCTTGTAATGTATTACAATGAGCTTCTGTAGCATTTAAACGTTTGTCTAAGCAACTTAGATTGGAATCCACATTTTCTAATTTAGAAGATACAGATTGTGAAAAATCCCTCATTTGTTTCATCGTTGACCTAAGAAACCCTTCAACCCTAGTAATGCCTAACCACAAGGCTTTAAATGTAATATCTTGTGCTTCCACCGTAGGTGCTTGTTCCTCTACTAGACCAGAAAAAGCCAAAGCTTTAGGTATTTATGAAAAAAAAAAGCTGCTTAGTCTGAGTGGGGGTTGCCACCTGTTCGAAGGATATAGCAGGGAGTAAATTCCTGCTATCACCTGATACTGGATGGAGGGGAGGAGATCTTTCAAGAGGGCTCATAGAAGCACCAGACAGAGAAGAATTCATATCAATGGGTACTACAACAGAGTTTCCAGTCACTAATGTTAAATGCCTATCCATAGGGCCAGAAATAGCTGGAGTTGAACTTTTTGGCTTGATTTTCCTTTTCCCCTTGCTGACCCAGCCTTAACCTATATAGAGTTACCATATACACTTCAACCCGGCTCCTCATGGCTCCAAGGGGCCTGGTGTGCCCCTTTGGGCACGCCCCTGCGGCTGCAACCGCAGCGGCGGCACACTTTAAATCCACTTCGAGACAGACCCGATGACGTCAGAGGTCTGTCTCAGTAGATGCCTGCAACTTGCCACCAAAAAGGAAACGCCGCTGCTACGGGAGGCACGGGGGTAGCCACTACAGCACACTCTCCTTTCCCCAGATAGGGTTCTCCAGCTCCCGGTCTGTCCGTGGCGGCGGCACACTTTAAATCCACTTCGAGACGGACCCGATGACGTCAGGGGTCCATCTCAGTAGATGCCTGCAACTTGCTACCAAAAAGGAAACGCCGCTGCTACGGGAGGCACGGGGGTAGCCACTACAGCACACTCTCCTTTCCCCAGATAGAATTCTCCTGCTCCCGGTCTGTCCGCGGCAGCGGCACACTTTAAATCCACTTCGAGACGGACCCGATGACGTCAGGGGTCCGTCTCAGTAGATGCCTGCAACTTGCCACCAAAAAGGAAACGCCACAGCTACGGAAGGCACAGGGGTAGCCACTGCAGCACACTCTCCTTTCCCCAGATAGGGTTCTCCAGCTCCCCTTGTCCCTTTCTGTTTACAGTGTAATTTGCCAAAACACATTTGATTCTGCCAACCTTCCATAGGTCTGCTTTTCTAAACACATTTTGGAAAATATATTTTGATGAAAAATGAATGTCTTGATAACATTTTCAAGTTCCATAAAGAATACATTAATTCAATAATTTAAAATCTACTCATCTGCCATTCTAGAGGTGCAGTGTGCCTATAAGTGTTATACTAAAACTTATATTCCACTGATATCTTATCAGTTCAAGGACAGATAATGCAAGATTAGGCTAGACCATTTTGTCCAGGAATTATAGCAAAATCTATTACTCCTAATTTAAAATAAACAAGAAATTAAATTTATAAAATAGTTTAAATTCTGTTGAAACAAAAAATAATGCCCACATAATCTTAAAGCGGATGTTGGATTCATAATTCAACCATCTGGTACTGTATCGAAGAAGAAAGTGTCTAAAATTGATTTAAAATCTTTAAACATAGGAAACTTTAGTAAAAAAAATTTTGTGTTGTGTTGAAATTGGAGCCATAGAAACATAGAAATAGACGTCAGATAAGGGCCCACGGCCCATCTAGTCTGCCCACCTTAATGTCCCTTCCCTTACCTTTGCCCTGTGAATAGATCCCATGTGCCGATCCCATTTGGCCTTAAAATCAGGCACGCTGCTGGCCTCAATCACCTGTAGTGGAAGACTATTCCAGCGATCAACCACTCTTTCAGTGAAAAAGAATTTCCTGGTGTCACCTCGTAGTTTCCCGCCCCTGATTTTCAACGGATGCCCTCTTGTTGTCGTGGGACCCTTGAAAAAGAAGATATCTTCCTCCGCCTCGATGCGGCCCGTAAGATACTTGAACGTCTCGATCATGTCCCCCCTCTCTCTGCGCTCCTCGAGCGAGTATAGCTGTAATTTGTCAAGCCGTTTTTCGTATGGTAGATCCTTGAGTCCCGAGACCATCCGGGTTGCCATTCTTTGCACCGACTCCAGTCTCAGCACATCCTTGCGATAATGCAGCCTCCAGAATTGCACACAGTATTCCAGGTGGGGCCTCACCATGGATCTATACAATGGCATAATGACTTCCGCCTTACGACTGACGAAACACCTTCGTATGCAGCCCATGATTTGTCTTGCCTTGGACGAAGCCTGCTCCACTTGATTGGCAGACTTCATGTCCTCACTGACGATTACCCCCAAGTCTCGTTCTGCTACCGTTTTTGCTAGGATCTCGCCATTAAGGGTATAAGACTTGCATGGATTCTGGCTGCCCAGGTGCATAACTTTGCATTTTTTGGCATTGAAGTTAAGTTGCCATGTCCTAGACCATCGCTCCAGTAGGAGTAGGTCGTGCATCATGTTGTCGGGCGCTGAATCTTCGTCTGTTGTGCATTTGCCCACTACATTACTCAGTTTGGCGTCATCGGCGAATAATGTTATTTTACCTCGAAGCCCTTCTGCCAAGTCTCTTATAAAGATGTTGAATAGGATTGGGCCCAAGACTGAGCCCTGTGGTACTCCACTAATCACCTCCGTCATTTCGGAGGGGGTGCCGTTCACCACCACCCTTTGGAGCCTACCTCCAAGCCAGCTCCCAACCCATTTCGTCAATGTGTTACCTAATCCTATAGAACTCATCTTGCTCAGTAACCTGCGGTGTGGTACGCTATCGAATGCTTTGCTAAAGTCCAGGTACACGACTTTAGCAAAGCATTCGATAGCGTACCACACTATAGCCATGCAATAATTGCTAAATGTAACATATACGGTTCCTTTTATTAAGCTGTACTAGAGTTTTTTAGCATGGGCCAGTGCAGTAAATGCTCTGACGCTCGTAGAATTCCTATGAGCGCTGGAGTACTTACTTCGCTGGCCTGTGCTAAAAACCTCGGTTCACAGTCATTCTCCCGCGGGACAAAGCCGCGCTGACATTTGAGCACAGACAGCTGGGCACAAGACTCCAGTGCACTACTGGAAAAGTTAATTTTAAAAAGCTCCGGGGGGGTGTGAGGGGGGAAACTCCTCCAGTTTACTTAATAGTGTTCGTGCTGCTGTTGGGGGGGGTGCAATCCCCACATTATACAGAAAACTTAACTATTTCCTGTTTTGTTTTTTTTTAGGAAATAGTTAAGTTTTCTGTATAATGTGGGGGGTTGCACCCCCCTCCAACGGCAGCACAAACAGTATTAAGTGTGGGGGGGTTCCCCCCCACACCCCCATCAGTGCTCTTTAAAATTAACTTTTACAGGGGGCGCACTGGAGTCTTGTGTGCAATTATCTGTGCCGAAATGTCAGCACAGCTTTGTCCGGTGCGCTTTTGTCCCGTCACCAAAAACATCTAGTGCAGCTTGATAAAAGGGGAGATAAGGTGTTTCTCAAGTTAAAATTTTAAAAACTGCGACATACAATTTAAACTGTATTTGTATGATTAGAGGAAGTCAGTGAAGCCCGATGAACTAGCTTTTTTTTTTTTTTAAGGTAAGCCAATCTTATAGCATTTTGTTCTATCTGTAATCAGTTAATAATTGATTTAGAGTAAATGATTAATGAAAAATTACAATCATCTAGAAAATATTAAGGATTATACTAGAATCTTAAATGCTTCAGGGGTGAATACTTTGAAATGGCCCCAAGTTTTCTTAGTTATAAACGTTTTAACACTAAGTACGAGTTAGCAAGTTATCAACATCTACACCCAGGATTCTAAAGTGGAGCTCAATAGCAAAATTGTTCCCATCACTAGATACAGTATTGACAAATCTTCGATCAGCGCTAGGACCAAGCCATAAGAACCTTGACACATAAGAAGTTGCCTCCGCTGAGGCAGACCATAGGTCCATCATGCCCAGCGGTCCGCTCCCGCGGCGGCCCATCAGGCCCATTGCCTGAGCAATGGTCTATACCTATCTATACCCTTCAATCCCTTTTTCTTCTAGGAATCTATCCAAACCTTCTTTGAAACCATTTAAGGTTTTCTTGTCTACAACAGCCTCTGGAAGCGCGTTCCATGTATCCACCACCCTCTGAGTGAAAAAGAACTTCCTAGCGTTTGTTCTAAACCTGTCCCCTTTCAATTTCTCCGAGTGCCCCCTTGTGCTCGTGGTGCCCCTTAATTTGAAAAATCTGTCCCTGTCTACTTTTTCTATGCCCTTCAGGATCTTGAAGGTTTCTATCATGTCTCCTCTAAGTCTTCGCTTCTCCAGGGAGAAAAGTCCCAACTGCTTCAATCTGTCGGTATATGGGAGATTTTCCATTCCCTTTATCAGTTTAGTTGCTCTTCTTTGTACTTCCTCAAGTACCGCCATGTCTTTCTTGAGGTACGGTGACCAGTACTGGACACAGTACTCCAGATGCGGCCGTACCATTGCACGATACAACGGCATGATGACTTCCTTCGTCCTGGTCGTAATACCCATCTTAATGATACCCAACATTCTGTTTGCTTTCCTAGAGGCTGTGGCGCATTGCGCCGATGCCTTCAGTGATGCGTCTACCATCACTCCCAGGTCTCTCTCCAGGTTACTGACCCCTAGTGGTGTTCCCCCCATTTTGTATGTGAACATCGGGTTCTTTTTCCCCACGTGCATGACCTTGCATTTCCCCACGTTGAAGCTCATCTGCCATTTTTCGGCCCACTTTTCCAGCTGCATTAGATCCTTTTGGAGATCTTCGCAGTCTTCCCTGGTTTGGGCCCTGCTGTATAGTTTGGTGTCATCTGCAAATTTAATGACTTCACACTTGGTTCCCGCCTCTAGGTCGTTTATGTAGATATTGAACAGGAGCGGTCCCAGCACCGACCCCTGCGGAACTCCGCTCGTGACCCCTTTCCAGTCTGAGTAGTGGCCCTTCACGCCAACCCTCTGCTTCCTGTTTGCCAGCCAGTTTTTGATCCATCGATGGACCTCCCCTTGTACCCCGTGGTTCCATATCTTTTTAAGCAGTCTCTCGTGTGGCACCTTGTCGAAGGCTTTTTGGAAGTCAAGGTAAATGATGTCTATAGATTCCCCTTTATCCACCTGGCTGTTTACTCCCTCAAAGAAGTACAATAAGTTTGTGAGGCATGATCTACCCTTACAGAAGCCATGTTGACTCGGTTTTAGTTGCCCATTTTTTTCGCCGGGACTGAGGTCAGGCTCACCGGCCTGTAGTTTCCCGGGTCCCCCCTTGCGCCCTTCTTGAAGATGGGCGTGACATTTGCTATTTTCCAATCCTCCGGGATCTCTCCGGTTTTTAAGGATAGGTTGCATATCTGTCGAAGTGGCTCCGCTATTTCGTCTTTTAGTTCCTTGAGTACCCTTGGGTGAATGCCGTCCGGACCTGGCGATTTGTCGCTCTTTAGTCTGTCAATCTGCTTGAGTACATCCTCTTGGCTCACCTCTAAATCTACCAGCTTATCGTCTTGGTCTCCTATTACGATCTCCTCGGGTTCCGGAATGTTGGTTATATTCTCCATCGTGAAGACTGACGTGAAGAACTCATTTAACCTGTCAGCTATCACTTTCTCTTCTTTTACTACTCCCTTTCTGTCTCCATCGTCCAATGGTCCCACTTCTTCTCTCGCCGGTTGCTTCCCCTTGACGTATCTGAAGAACGACTTGAAGTTTGTTGCTTCCTCTGCCAGTCTCTCTTCGTATTCTTTTTTTGCTTTTCTAACCACTCGGTGACACTCCTTTTGGTGTTCTTTGTGCACTTTTTGGTTCTCCTCTGTTTGGTCTTTTTTCCATTTTCTGAACGATGCTTTCTTGTCGCTTATCGCCTTCTTCACTGCATTTGTTATCCACACTGGGGTTTTTGTTCTATTTTTTTTGCACCCTTTTCTGAACTTGGGGATGCATATGTTTTGCGCTTCGTGCATAGTCTCCTTGAGTAAGGTCCAGGCTTTTTCTACGGATTCCGTCTTCCCTATGTTGCCTTTGAGTTTCTTTCCCACTATTTTCCTCATGGCATCATAATTTCCTTTTTTGAAGTTGAGTGCCGTCGTTGTGGTTCTTTTCCCCTTTGATGATCCAAATTCAAGCCTGCACTGGATCGTGTTGTGATCGCTGTTACCTAGCGGGGGTAATACCGCCACCTCCTTTGCTGGCCCCCCTAGTCCGTTGAAAATTAAGTCAAGAGTGGCATCGCCCCGTGTTGGTTCCGGGGCGATGCCACTCTTGACCTAATTTTCAAACTCATGCTTAAGTTTAAGTCAATGTAATAAAATCCAATTGTCAACAGCAGATGAATCCAGAGAAGTGGGTTATATCCATCCACCAGTAGGTGGAGATAGAGAACCAAACTCAGCTCTCATATAGGGTGGTAAGCTCCCTGGTTACAACAAGAAAGTTGACCCTGGTTCCTCCACAAAAGGAATATGGCCAAAAAACAAAAGACTTGTGGAGAGTTGATATCCAAGATGAAGGCTTTATTAGAACAAATAATCCACATAAAAATGTCTAGGGCCTGAACCACTGGAAACATATGGACCCAACACGGTCCATGTTTCAACAGTATTGTCATCTTCAGGGGTCCCTATAGGTTCTATAAGCAGGCTTGTGGATTAAATAAAAATGAAAAATTCAGCACTGGTGAGATCTACTCGAATAGATCTCACCAGTGCAGAGTTTTTGATTTTTATTTAATCGGCAAGCCTGCTTATAGGACCTATAGGAACCCCTGAAGAAGACAATAGTGTTGAAACATGGACCGTGTTGGGTCCATATGTTTCCAGTGGTTCAGGCCCTAGACATTTTTATGTGGATTATTTATTTGTTCTAATAAAGCCTTCATCTTGGACATCAACACTCCACAAGTGTCTTGTTTTTAAGCTCCCTGGTTGGATGATCTCTCATGAGCTCCTGGTTTCATATTCTCGACTACCGTATTTTCACGCATATACGCGCGCGTTATACACGATTTTTACAAACCGTGCATAACCTTGCGCGTTTTACAACTTTTTTTTTTTCAATCTGATCCGGCATTCCCCCTGCGAACCGGCATCCTCCCCCCCCCCCCCCGCTCGCGTCACCCCCCTCCCCCGCGATCCTACATCCCCCCCCCCAGCACCGCAAAACATCTCTTACCCGATTGGGCACCGGCACCAATGCACAGGATGTGCCAGTGCCCGAAGATCCTCCCTCGTTGGGCTGGGCTGGGCTGGGCTGGGTGGTGCGATGCGAAAGAGATCCTCCTTCTTCCTGCGCCGGGCTGGACTAGGCTTTGAGCATTTGCGCATGATTATCTCGGAGAGAGCGAGACCAGAAGGCTTTGAGCATGCGCAAATGCTCAAAGCCTAGTCCAGCCCGGTGCAGGAAGAAGGAGGATCTCTCTCGCACCGCACCGCCCAGCCCAGCCCAACCCAACGAGGGAGGATATTCGGGCACTGGCACATCCTGTGCATTGGTGCTGGTGCCCAATCGGGTAAGAGATGTTTTGCGGTGCTGGGGGGGGGATGTAGGATCGCGGGGGAGGGGGGGTGACGCGAGCGGGGGGGGAGGATGCCGGTTCGCAGGGGGAATGCTGGATTCGAATTTTTAAAAAAAATGCTCTCGGGTAAGCGAGCAGGGGGGAGGATGCCGGTTCGGAGTAGGCGGGAGGAGGTTTTAGCATGCGCGGTATACGCGTGTGCGCGCTATATTAAATTTTTTTTTACATAAATTTGTGTTCCCCGCGCACTATACCCGTGTGCGCGGTATATGGGTGAAAATACAGTACTGCTATTCTAGGTTTCCTGGTTCAGTTGAGCTTGTGGGGGGGAGGAATTGCTGCCCGATGGTGGCCTATCGTTTGGGTACACCTGGTGGTTTAGGTCTCCCTCATGTGCTGCATTGCCCTTCTCACAGCAAAACAAAAAAGTGTAGTTTTTCTGCAGCAGCTTTCTGGTGTAGTGGGCAGGATTCAGGCAAGCCTGTACTGTTGATAGGGATCTTGCAGTGCTGGTATTGGTAGGAGTGCTTGGTTTTCCTGCCTTCCGTTGGGGGCGGGGAAGTCTGTTCTAGGACTAAGCCGCACGAGCCTGGTCTTATCTTATTTAAGCAGATGTAATAAAATACAATTTTCAATTATATTAATACAATTTCAGATACCTAAAAATTTCAGCTCAAAGCTATGATATATTCAGAATAATAGTGATATCTTGAGTGATTTTTTTAATTCTTTGAGTTTCTATTTTTTGTGATAATACAATCATATTAACAATAAACAGTATCCATCGTAAAACAAATTATATTAAGTAATAATATAACAAGGAAAATTAAGCATTATTTCAACTGTTAATTAGTCCACAATCACTGGAGAAGGAGTTTCAATAAAATTGAAGATTAATTTAGTCAATCATTAATAAAGGAAAACAGACAGATAACCTGAAGTGGACCCAAGCTACTACCTTTGAGCTTTTATTCCTGAATATTGATGGGGTGCTTGCAGAGCTCACCTCTTTCTCTAAAATAAATCTCGATAATTGTGTAGAATCAAAGAAAATATATCTGGCTCCCTTGAAATTGATCAAGCATTTACATGGGCATCTTAATACAATCATAAGTGGATTTATCTGATTGGAATTTGGGGTGGGGGAGGATTTAACAAGAGGCTTGAGATCTACTCTACTGAAACCTAACTAGATGGGTATGGTCATTTTTAAAAGGTCAAAGGATGAGAAGCATTCCAACTTTAGATTTTGACCTTGAATAGGCTTTACATATGTGGGTTCAGATTTCAGATCTGCTCACCTTAGAATATAGGTGGATTCAAGGAAATCCTTTGACTACTTTTACTCGATTTGTGGCAGCCAAAAATACTAGATATAAAACAGAAAAGGAACAAAAAACCCTACGTAAAATACAACAAAAGGAAAACAAGTGGGAGTGGGATAGAGCATGTCAATCTTGGGACAAGCAAATTGTATTTTAATAAACTCAAAGCAAATAAAAACTCACATAAATAAAAGTACATATGCCAAAAGTCTTATGGATATAATGTCCTTATGTTGAAAGGATCCAGCCAATGACCTGACACGGTCTGTGTTTTAGCCCCCCAGGTGAAGGCCTTCTTCAGGGGTGTGTCTGTAGGTCCACTAAATGTCGCTCCAATGTTGAGAATGCAAACTTTAAAAATTCTCTAAAAATACTACAAGCATTTGAAAAGGCTCATAGAAAGTCTGAAGGACAAAAACAACAGGATATGTTAGTCTCTTGCCAAAAATACTAGCCATATTAAGAATTATTATAAAGGAATGGAAAATTTTAAACCACAGAATGTCATAATGTGCCTCCTGCTCTATCGTATCACATCTTAAATAAGGGCAGCGCTTTAGAAATAATAGTGTACAGCTCTGATTGTTGGATTTCAAAACATATATAGTAGAATTTTTGAAAGTATACAGAGAAGAGCAACCTAAATGATAAAAGGGATGTAATTTCTTTGATAGACTAAATAGGTTATCATCAGTCAGCTTGGAGATAATGGATGAGAGAAGATACAAGAGGGGCCTATAAATTATGAATGGAATGGATGAACTCATCTGTTTATGCTTTCAAAAAGTGCAAAGTCTAGGATACAAGCATGATGTTACTAAGTAACATGTTTAAAATTTACAATATGTTTTCATGCAGTACACATTCTGGAATTTGTTGTCAGAGGATGCAATGAATGCAATTAGCATTCAAAAGTTACTCATCCAAAGGGATTGGCAGCCTAGAATCTAGCTACTTTTTGGGATTCTGATGGATACTTTTGGCTTGGATTTGCAGTTATTAGAAACTGATTACTGGCCTTGATGGACCTTTTGGTCTGACCCAGTATGGTAGTTCTTGTGAGCTCAAGGTGAGGTTACATATAGGGTACTATAGATACTTCATGGCCCAAATGCCATCTAAAGATTTTCCTGTTGTGTGTCTGTGGAGAAGTTGCTTATTGAATAGGGTCTTAAGATTGTACCAGAAGCAATGGAGGATGATATGATTTGCCCAACATGAGTGCCAGAAATAATTTATTTGGAAATAGGGGAACATGATCCTTTAATCCAGCACTTACCCTGCTGAAGCATGTTGTAATGGCATGCCTATGTACTGCTGAGCAGGGCCACAACACAGTTTGGATTTGCAAACCACATTGTTCCATGAGAATAAGGCTAGGGAGGGTTCTTCTCTTCCAAATTAAGTATCCTTAGATAGTGTATAATGGTAAAACAATTACTAAAATCAAGCAAGTTCAGTTTAAACAAGTTAAAACCTATAAAGTGTATTCTTATTCTTAAATTGCCAGTTAGTGTCTTTGAGAGTTCTATTGGCATACTTCAGAATTCTTACCTGTGCACACTATCATTCTTGGACAAGATTCTCAAGGTTTCATGCATTGTTTCCTTTTGAAGAGTCCAGTAGCATGTAACTAGAATTATAGTTGAATCACCTAATGACTGGATAAGTAGACAGTGGAAATACTTCTGTCCCTGCAAAATTTTTCTGCATGACTTCTACACTTGCCTTTCTTCGCTTCTTCCTTGCCACCAATAATGAATAGGTTCAAAGCTGTTCTTTCAACTTCAGACATACTGATGAAGTATAGATTCAGAGCTTGTCTCTACATGGTTACTTGCACGCTGTCAGAAAAACTTCCTTTAACTTGAGGATTCTTCAGCATCATCTCAATCATAATGGTTGAAGCTATTTCCGGTTTTGATTATTTTATCAAAACTATTTAGGTCTGCCAACTTCTATTACAAATGCTTTGCAGATGATTCAGAACTGTGGTGTGTTTTAAGTGTTAATCATTTTACAAATGTTAGTTCTGGTCTTAGAGTTTTGCACAGGCTTTAATGAAGTGTAGAGAGCAGTTTAAGGTATTAATATTGGGTTTCATGGTGAGTGTCCAGAATGTTTGAAGGATTTAGTTTTTGACTAGCCTTCTGCTTTTAAAGTACGAGTCTGTTCCTGGTTGCTTCTTTGAAGCAAGCTAGGCTTTGTGAAACTCATGATCCTGCTTGGTAGGTGTTTTGTTGCTGGTTGTTCCCCCAACCCCCCTCCACCACCACCTACACTTGGGAAATGAATTTCAGTTTGCTGACTTGCAAGCAGAGACCAACTAGTTAGTCTATCATAAGAGATTTAAAATCCTTTTTTTTTTTTTTTCAAGATAGCTTTTGATTGGGGAGAATAATGTATTTTATGTCCATTAATTTGTTTTATTGTAATCCACTTTGATCATTTTTGTGGATTTAGTGGAATATAAGTTTTGTTAATGCTATGAAACATACTGGTAAATTTTTTATAAAGGAAATACAGTGCATTTTTTGAATGTTTTTTTTAGATCTATCTATGCAGCAAACTCGGGGATGAGTTTTCTTATTGAGCCCCCCTTCCCCCCACCCAATAGTATTGGATTAGTAAATTTTACTTGGTTTTCCAAATCTGAACATGTTAGGTCTAGGGCTATTTCCTTACCCACTTAGACTTATGATATAAATAGTACCTGTTGAAGTTAAGTAGCTAAAGCAAGACCTCTGAATATGGTCATTCTAACTAATAGAGGCTATTTTCTCTTAAGAAGAGAACTCCTCTTTCCACAAAGTAGTGGTAATATAAAGTCCATCACAAAATAGATATTACATAGACTGTTAGTAGGGCAAGCTTTCCTCTAACATGCCTTTAAGAAAATAATTCCCATCTCTGCCTGTGAAGTCAACACAGCTCTGCTGACAACTGATCCCAGTTTGGCAGTAGAAACGTATTTATTGGAACAATACTAACACCAACAGTTCAGTTCATTTCATTTCATATAAGGTACCATTTTAAGTATTTTCCAAGACAAGCTGAATTTGAACTGCTTGTTTTAAAGGCATTTCTTTTGAAGTTGACCCTCTTTTCAGAAGTGTGTAATAACCAAATAGTGCTCAACATCTTCAGCATAATACATTTTTTAATATGTATCCTTTTCCCAGATTGAGGCATGCTTCTAGCTGCCATGTATGTGTGTGGTTTTTTTCCTTGCAATTTATTGTAGTCATGCACCATGAACAGTTCCAACTTGAAGCACTTTTCTTGGAGAAAAGATTGACATGTGCCATGTTGCAAATTTCAGAGAACATACTGTGTTAATTAAGTTATTTTTTCCATTATGTACATTTCTGTATTTTTCTGGAAGTGGAAACTAGTATTTATTTAACAGTAGAATAACTAGCAGAGGCAGTGACTACAATGGAGGAATAGCCTAATTGTTAGTGGAGTGGGCCAAGAACCTGAGGAACTGGGTTCAATTTCCACGGCAGCAACTTGTAACCCTGGGCAAGTCACTTAACCCACCATTACCCCAGGTACAAAAACAGATTGTGAGCCTAGAAGGGATGGAGACAGTACCTGCATAGAATATGTAAACCACTTTAGTTGTACCACAATCCATGACCACCCCTGCTCAAAGTACCTGTTTGTAGAGCTCTACCATGTGTTTGCAGTGCATTTCCTGCTTTTTTGAAGCATATAGTCTAATAATATAGACAAACGTGAATTAGATACCAGACCTTGACGTTAAAGCGGTAGTGCCAGGCTCATTAGGCCTTAACATCTTGCAGTTATAACAACAGCCCATGGGTAAGGAAAGGAGATCATGTCAACCTTTGATAACGTCTGCAGAGATTGCCAGATTGTGATGGTATGTTAATGAACAGCCATTCAGTGGTATCTGAATAGCAGTGTCCACTTTTTTTTTTTTTTTTTTTTTTTTTTAACATAGGCCACCAAATGCTTGTCAGATGGTTTAGTTATGACTGACTAACTGCTATAAATTCCAATGGCCTTTTGAGCCTGAGGAATGGAAACCGTTTGTAAGAGCAAAATGCGGATGTTCGCAGGGAACATCCTAGAACAAATCCTTGTGCTAGTAAAGTAAAATCACCATATTGCTATGGGAATAACATAAGAAAACAAAGCAACCAATATTTTAAGGACTGGGGTGAAAAATCCCCCCCTTGCTTTTCCTGGGATTTTTGTTGCTGTTGTGTTTTTAAGTAGAACCATAAAAAATGACAGCAAACAGACATGTCTATCAAGTCTGCCCATCCAAACCACCTATTAATCGCTATTATCCCTTTCTCTCCTGTAGAGATCTGGGCTTGTCCTATGGGCTTTTTTTAATTCAAATAGTCCCAATCTCCTCCACTTCCACAGAGAGGCCATTTCATGCATCCACCTCCATTTTCATAAAGAAGTATTTTCTTTTAGAGTAGAGAATGACACGGGGACAAATTTTTTCCTGTCCCCGCAAAGTTTTATCCCTGTCTGTTCCTGTAAGCTCTGCCTTACCTGCACAAGCCTCAAACACTTACGATTTTAAAGTGTTTGAGACTTGTGCAGATGAGGACAGATTTTGCAGGAATGGGGCAGGGACAGGAAGAGAACTCGTCGGGACGGGGAAATTGAGTTCCTGCAGGGACGGGGAAAAATTTGTCCCCATGTCACTCAGGTACTCTAAAGTAGAGAATATCTCCTTTTACCTTCATCCTGTTTCCAGAGCTTCCTTTTTCATTTGAAAGAGGCCTGCCTCTTGTGCATTTATGCCAAGAAGATATTTTCTCTTTTTCCTGCTTTTCTTTCAAAGTATAAGTATTGATATATGAAGTGGAGGAGTAGCCCAGTGTCTAGTGCAGTAGGCTGAGAAACTGAGTTTGACTTCTATTGTGGCTCCTTATGATCCTGGGAAAGTCACTTAACCCTCCATTGCCCCAGGTACAAAGGGGTAAAAAAATCTTATATAGTAAGCCCACCAGGGACAGAAAAAAGGTAATTGTATATATGTTATAGAAAAAAGTAAACAGCTTTGGTTGTACAAAAGAAAATTAGTATATCAAATGCATTAGTAACCATCCTCTGGACTGAATTCATCCTGCTTATGTCTTTCCAATGGTGGTGTCTTCAGAGCTGTACTGTATACAGTACTCTAAATGAGGTCTCGCCAGAGACTGCTACAGAGGCACTGATATCTCCTCTTACTACTGGCTATTCCTTTCCCAATTCACTCAAGAATCCTTCCAGCTTTTGTCATTTCCTTTTTCTTTTTGCCAGTTTGACCTCCTTGAAATAGATATGATTGCCCTCAAATCCCATTCTCCTTTCAAGCATAGAAGTATTTCATATCCTATACTGTACCGCAGCAGTGGTACAGTGCTCATTTAATTGCCTCTATCCTTTATTTTTGTTTGCTTGTCTGGTTAGAGCTGCTGCCTTGGTACCCTGAGGCTGTTGGTTCAATCCCAGTTCTACTTCTTATGACCCTGAGCAAATCACTAAATCCTCCATTGCCCCAGATACCATAGGTTGTGAGCCCACCAGGACAGATAGGGAAAATATCTAGAGTACCTGATTTAAAAAAAAGCAAAACAAAAAAAACCCTTGCTGTACATTGCCTTTGGTGAATCACTTTATAAAGGTGATTAATAAATCCAAATAAATCTTTTAGCTGTCAAATCTTAGGCACCCAGATTGACTCCTGGGATTTTTCCAACCCTCCTTAATACATTGAAGTTATAAAAACTAGTGTGGAAAAAAAAACTAATGCCAATAGATATTTGAAATTTTCTATAAGGAAAGACTAAAGAAGATAGGACTTTTTGGACTAAAGAAGAGCTGGCTGAGAGAGGGATATAATAAAGGTTTCTAAAACCTGAGTGGACTGGCACGGGTAAATACAAATCAATTTTTATTTTCATAAAGTACAAAGACTAGGGGAAAATCAATTGAAGTTACATAGTAAGTAATTCTTAAAACAAATAGAAAATATTTTTTAAGCTGTGGAACTTGTTGCTAGATGATGTGATAAAAGCAATTAGTGTAACTAGGTTTTTTAGAAATGTTTGCATAAGTTCCTGGAGGTAAAGTCTATATACCTTATTCCTGGAGGTCAGTAGCATACAATCTTGGGATTATGCCAGGTAACTTCTAGATCTGTTTTAGTCATTGCTGGAAGCAGGGTTACTGAGCTAAATAAACCTTTGCTCACCCATTATGACAATGCTTATGTTCTATATTTAGCTTTACAAACTAAACAGGATGTTAATCGAATAATAGGATCAACAAGTTTGCAGCTGGGTACAAATAAGAATGGATAGGTACTATTGAACAGAGCCCTTTAAAAACATAAAACTTAAATTTAATTTTTTTGTTGGTTTTGCAATTTTATAATTTCAGTTATAATGTGCCATGAAAATCATTTGCTCCATTGAGTGTGCCAGAGCTAAAAAAAAGTTTAAGACACTGCTCTATTCAAAGGTACTACTCAACATAGTCTCTATCACAAGCAAACCATTTCCACCATCGTTGAGCCCGGTTCTGAAATCCTCTTTTGAATTCAGGTGTGCATGGTTGTACCAACTTCACAGCCACTTTCCACTTCTATGTCATCAAATTATTTTCCACGAAAACTGTCCTTCATTGGACTGAACAGGTAGAAGTCATAGGGTGCCAAATTCTAGCTGTACAGTGGATGGGGGACCACTGACCAGGCCAATTTGCCGATCACCTGATTTGTTGCCAAAGATGTGTGTGGTCATGCATTGTCGTGGTGAATGTGGATTGTTTAAAACATAAGAATTGCTATACTGGGACAGACCAAGACCGATGGTCCATCAAGCCCAGTATTCTGTTTCCAACAGTGGCCAACCCAGGTCCCAAGTAACTAGCTAGATCCCAAGTAGCAAAAGAGATTCTATGAGCTTATCCTAGGAATAAGCAGTGAAGCCATCTTAATAATGACCTATGGACTTCTCTTTTAGGAAATTATCCAAACCTTTTTTAAACCCCGCTAAGCTAACTGGTTTCAACACATTCTCTGGCACAAATTCCAGAGTTTAATTCATAGAGTATGACGGCAGAAATGGGCTGATGGTCCATCAAGTCTGCCCACTCACGAACCCTCCCTCCTTCGAGAATCCGTCTTCTAAGTATTCCTCTGGAGCGACCCCACCTGACGGTCCCATCGCCTTTGAAGTTGAGCATTGTGGTCGCTTCAACTACCTGACGTGGAAGACCATTCCAACTATTAATCACCCTTTCGGTGAAGAAGAATTTCCTGGTGTCCCCATGAAATCTTCCCTCCTTGAGTTTTAATGTGTGCCCTCTTGTCACCGTGGGACCAGTAAGATGAAAGATTTCTTCCTTCACCTCAATGTGGCCCGTGATGTATTTGAATGTTTCTATCATGTCCCCCCTTTCTCTGCGCTCTTCATATGGGAGATCTTTGAGTCCTGAGACCATCCTAGTGGCCATTCGCTGAATTGACTCCATTCTCTTCACATCCTTTTGATAATGTGGTCTCCAGAACTGAACACAGTATTCAATGTACCACACTGGTCGCAGTATGGCCAAGTTCCAGAAAATCAAGGCGAATAATGTTCTCTGTGGCATAGCGAGGATGAGAGGCACCCCTCCCTGCTGTTTTCCCACCCCCTTTCCTCGCTCTCGCACCCCTCCCGTACCTCTTTTAACTTCCCTGGTGCAAGCAGCATCACCAACTCGCTGCCTACATCAACTCTCTCTCTGACATCACTTCCTAGGTGCAGGACCTGAAAGTGACGGGGGGGGGGGGGAAGAGTCGATGCTGGCACAAGAAGCAGGTTGGAATTGCTGCTCATGACAGTAAAGAGATAGAGGTATGGTGGGGGGAAGTGAAGGCGCATGCGGGGCAGAGAGGAGAAGGGGTGCTGGCACCCTCATCAAGACTGCTCGGGGCGGACCATTCCCCCCCCCCCCTTTTTAACACTACTGGACACCCTTGAAATCCCCCCCAAAAAAGTCACCATGACTTTATGCTGATCGCTGGCTCTTGAATTTCTTAGGCCTTGGAGAAGAGGAGTGACACCATTCCATGGACTGATTCTTCCAGATCATAAAAATATGCCCACGTTTCATCCCCTGTTACCAGGTTAGAAAAAAATCATGTCTTATTGGCTTCAAATGCTTCCAGCAAATTAAAGCAGACTTCCATGCTTTTCTCCTTCAAATTGGGTATCAACTGCCCGGGTACACAACTTTCTGATACCCTAAAGTCTTCCACCATCTTCTGTATGGTATTATAACCACAGTTAAGTTGTCCGTGCAAATCAATTTGTCCACTCGCTGATGATGTGTTAGTAGTCACAGTGGATTATCTCCCACTGTGTGGTTTGTCCTCAATGCTGGTTTCCCCTTCTTTAAACTTCATCTGTGCATGTTACTCTTTTCAGTGGTGCCATCTCCGTAAACATTCTGTAGCCTTCAGTGGATTTTAGACATCCTGCACCCCTCCTTCGTCTAGAACTCGATGTCGGCACGTTGCTTTGCTTGGAATCCTTTATTCACTTGCAATGAAGAAAAAGACTGAAAAAAAGACTCTGGAACACCTGTTTAGAGGAAGAGTTACTCTACCAACATGTGCAATTTGAACATAGAAACATGATGCAGCTAAATGGCCCATCCAGTCTGCCCATCTACAGTAATCATTATCTCTTCCTCTCTTTAAGAGATCTCACGTGCCTCTCCCAGGCTTTTTTAAATTCAGACAGGCTTTTGTCTCCCACCACCTCTTCCAGGAGAGTGTCCCCTTTGGTTAATAAAGTTATAACAAATCATTTCTATATCGCATAACCAGTAAGTTCGATGCAGTTAACAAATATTAAGGAAACAATATACATGGGGAAAATTTAATTAGTTAGCAAACAGATGTGTTTTCAATTGCTTTTGAAAATAAGATTCAGAGCTCAACAACAAAGGTTTTAGTTCCTTATCCCAGCAAGCTACCGGATAAGAAAGTAAACATTAAAGATGTTTTTTATATTGACAACCTTTGATTGGTGGAAAATTAACGAGACTATGAGAGCACGGTGGGCATTTAGATTGAACAAAGGAAAATAATTTGGATAGATTATGCCCACTTATGCATTACTTTTTGGTACACCCTTGTATTTTCTTTTACCCAAAGTGGTTTACAATACATTGAATAGTAATCAGGTACTTTAAAATATTTTCTCTATCTGTTCTGGCTGGCTCAATGTAACTGTGGTACCTGGGGCAATGGAGGGTTAAATAATTTGTCCAGGGTCACAGGGAGCAGGCTGGGATTGAACTCACAACCTCAGGGTGCAGAGGCAGCCGCTCTAACCACTAGGCTACTCCTCCACTAGTGTGTTAATCAAATGTTTCCTTCCTGAATAAGTTCACTACATATATGGTTTTCAAAGCTAAAAATAAAATGCATAGTTCATTTTGTTAAATATATTGTCTGAAGTTGTTTGAAGGATTTAAAACTTAAAAGATTTCTATAAAATGCAAGAGTAGCTTATTCAGCATTAACTTTTCTGACTATTCTCTGTAGATTTCCCATGGTGCCTACCTTTCAAAATCTCAGCATGCTTTGAATCCCACATACCTCTGTATTTCTGCATTTAAATTGAGTTAGAAGAGGCTTCTATACTATAAAACCAGAGAGGAATAAAGCAGGTGGTAGCAAAACTTACTGAAAACCAAAATTGATCGTTCAGTCATTTTACAACTGTGTTATGCTGTTAACAAAATTGTAAACTTTATGCTAAACTGTACCTGTTATACACTGCCTTGATTCTTAAAGACAATTGTTAAATCCCAATAAACAAATATTAAGATTAAGTCAAATTTTGAGACCAGATAGCTTTTCTAAGTTTTGAGGTTAGCAACTGTACATACGTTTGTATTTGTAAATCTTAGTTTGCTTGAAACCACACTCCAGTGTAGTATAAGTTTAAAACACCTTCAGATACAGGTTTAATGAAGGAATTAAATATTCAATCTGTATTAGATAATGGTATTTTTTCTAAATAAAAAATTACAAAAAAATAGCTAACTGGAGAACACTTGGATTTCTCAAGAGAAATTTATCCAAAAAAAAGAACCTTCTTGATAACTAACAATTCAAAGTTAGGTGAAATAAATTCACCTTTAATTTAATTTACTTTCCTTTTATGAAATTCTTGTAATATTTTTTTTATATAGTGCTTCATTGGCAAGTATATAATGGCCAGTTAATACAATGCACACCTTTTTGCTCTCCTTGCCTTAACTAAGTGCATAAATCTAGTATTTACAAGCATGCTTTTTAGAGAAATATTTATGCATCCACAATACAATTGTAATATTTTAGCTCATTGACTTTGGAAGCCTGATGAAACAACTAGAAAATATCTGCACGTCTGGGGCAAAAAGATTTTGAGTCGGAAAATAACACAGCCATAGAAGTTAAAGCAAACTATTACATTACAGCTCCAGTCTTATGAGTCTAAAAGTATTGTTCTCTGCCTTCCACTTATATTCCCTTCTGGTATAATGTTAGTTCTTCCAAATATTGAAATGGCTTGTTTTAACATAAACAAGTGATCATCATTCTAAAAGTAAATGTGAAATACTGAATTGATCAAGTCATTTTCATTTTGAAAATAAAACTGCAGTTATATAGTAAGGTATAGGCTGAGCTATATGCATTTTATTCTTTGCATGACATGCTTTGCAAACTAGATTTATGCTTTTCAGTAGTTTGTTTTTGTTTATAGTGAAATTAGTTTTATACATGTTCTTCTTGGCCAACAGTTATATGTAAATCTGAAACAGTATTAGATTAATTTAAATTTCCACTGAAGAAATGCCTACTATAGTAATTACTAAAATACACATAATAATAATCTTCCCATGCACCTCTATCCCAACATGCAGGCCAGAAACCAAATTTGCCTTTTACATGGTTGCTTCTGATTAGGGCATTTATATTTCTTCCATCAGTGTGATTCAGTTCTGCTTTCTAATATGCACAAGTTATCTGTAATTATTAAAGGAACCAATCATTTTACTAATCTGAAGAATGCAAAATTCCTAATATAACAGGAAAATGCTGCCATACTTAATAGGATTAGAATATGTAAGGTCTGGTTGGCCTTTGTATTGTGCATTTTGTTTTGTTTTTCTTTTTTTCTGTGCAGATACGAAAAAGCAGAAACTAGTTCTTTTCAGGTCAGTGTATGTATTGCCATTTCATTATTTGGGGAAGTCTTGCTGCTGAATACTAAGGAATTCTTTGGTTTGTAAGGTGATATATACAGTTTTTAATTTTAAAAAATAAGATGGTTTACTCTAGTCTACACCAGGGAATAGACAAACTGCCTTATGATCCTCCATAAAGGAAATTTAAAGAGAATGAAAGATATAGGTTGGTCTGCAATCACTGTATTGCACAGCAGAATGAATTATTAGAGAGGGAAGCAAGTTACTTTTGATAGTATGTTGAAAGAATTTGAGAGTTAATTTGATCACTTTCTGCAGTTTACAAATAACAAAGAATAACTATGGAAAGCTATTACCTTCTTAAAGATCCGTATAAATGATAGAGCAGCATTCTAAAATTCTATCCTTCAATGGACTAAAGTCATGAAACTAACAGACCTTTTTTAAAAAAAACTGAAACATAATCTGGAAGGTAAGTTGAATATCGGTAACCTAGTTGTGGAATGGATGTATAACAGTTGGAGTTAGATACTGAACTTGGACAGCACAAGATTAATGCTTAAACTTGTTTGCAGGAGTTTCAAAAATTTAGTTTCTGTTGCCGCTTAGTTGGTTGGAAGGGAAAACTGATATGGATATGGGTATTGGATATGCAAAGCAGTTCTGATTTTGTCTCCTACAAACTAGGACTCCAAGCCCTTTGATACTTGATCAGAACTACATAAACACCAAAAACCAAGTAATCAAAGCTGAAAGGAGAATATTGAAGGAGTTGGGATTTTGTGTTCATGTCAAGCATCCCCACAAGGTGAGTTGAAAATTTATAAATACTTAACTTTGAGTAATATGAATAGTATATGTAATAGCTTTTTCCTTTGAAAAGTAAGATCTTGTGGTATAAAGTCCATGTGTGTATAAAGATATATGTATAACTTTTCTGTGGGTTTTTTTCCCCCCATTTGTTTTATCCATAGATAATAGTTATGTATCTGCAAGTGTTAGAGTGTGAACGTAATCAGACCCTGGTTCAGACAGCCTGGTAAGTTAATCTTAATGTTCTCTTTTGCAGCCAAGAAAATAGTAGCAGAAATAATGTAAATTGATTGTGCTTTTGACAAAGCAATAAGGTACTCATAACTATATCAAATGAGAGGTTTTTTTTCTGGCTCTAGAATTGATCGCTTGTTTCTGCTTACTGTTTTCATGGTCTGACTAACCAGTTTTAATGGAGAACTCAGTTTAACTTTGTTCTTTTTTTCTACTCTTTAATTAAAGGGTAGTCCATGATGGTAAGTCATAGAACTCTGCCATCTGCACCACAGCCTCAGGATGGCCCGATTGGCTGCTCTTCTCTCCAGCCAATCCAGTGCAAGCTCTCATCCGAGATTCACTGAAGTGGTCGGTCTATATCCATCTGGCAGCATCTTCTAGTTCTCTCGGGGTGTCAAAAGGATTTGTATATTTGCTTCTAGAAATAACTATTTGACATACATGTGTAATAAATATATGCATGTTAGTAGTGATACTTAATATAGTTTGAATAGCAGGCTCTCTGTAAATCTGCTTATATTTTGCAGTCAGTCTAAATTATTTTTAATTTTTAATTTTCATTGTAGACTTTAAAATGTATGGAGCTACCACTTCTTTCAGCAGATAGGCATTTATAGTGCAACCACTACATTTGTAATGTAACATTTCCCTTGTCACTTATTTAAAAGTGGGCTGATTAAGACAAATGATGAATGCACTAAGATTTCAGCCTGCTGTATTATAATGATTACAATAAGGCTAGTTCAGACTGATGAAATTGACAATTATCAAGTAAAATGTTTATTAAAGAAGTCAATTTTGCTATTCACTTCAAATGTATAAGTTGGAATGCCTGCATATATAAACATCTACAACAAAGGAAAGAGGGAGAAGGGTTGTAGGCTGTTTAGTGAAATTATGGCTGTTCCATTCATGATGCCTTTTGGAGGTCTTGATTATGTAATGTATTAGGATTTATTACATATATAATCATCTGAGGATAAAGCAGCAGTGTTGAGCTTTAAGATGATATTATCAGACCTCTCTTGGTAACAAGATTTAAACTATTGTCAAAACTTTTTATCTTGCATTTGGAGCAAACATGTCATGGGCAAGTTTAGAAAGCCACCTATGTCTTCTGATTGGTTGGCATATAAATATATATTCAGTGACCCTGAATGCTGCCACATGCAATTGAAGTTCAAGACATATTAACTGAAATGTTTTGCAGATGGCACTAAATTTTTTATTTTGGTGCCACTAAATAAGACTGGAGAAGGGAGGGCCAAGTGCCACTGTAGCACCTACACATGACTCCTAAGCAAGCAGGAGAAGGCTCCTCTTCAGCTTCAATAGTTTTTTTTTTTTTTTATAATGTACAGCACTGTGTACGTCTAGCAGCACTAAAGAAATAAGTAGTAGTAATAGTCTTCAAAATTGACACCTTAGGCAATTGACTATGTTCTAAATCTGGTCCTGGTCTGAAGAGTGACTTTTTCTTATTTTGTAACACTTCAAGAATTTGTGTTATAATTCTTATGAATTCCTACTAGAAACTGTACTGCTGTCTATACCATCTAATTTATATTCCAAGCACAGGATGTTTTTAAGCCATGCAGTATCTGAAAAAGAAATCCTATTGAGGTAAAATAAATATTTGTTTTTGTGATGAGAAATAAGTGGATAGATGCAAAGTGGAGATTAAAATGATGCTGCTTTTTCTTTGTGCTTCTAATTAATGACTTGAAAAAATAGAGGGGTCCAGGATGCTTAGTTTCAACTATAAAATATGCAGAACTTGAAGATTAAACTAGTGTAAGGTGGGGGGAGATTAGTTTCCAGTTAAAGAGAAGAAAAAAATAAAGTTGATTTGAGTCTCCAATTTTTATTTTTTAATTTAATTTATTTTTTTTAGCATATAGAATCTATTGTACCTAAATCAAAGCTTATAACTTTTTTTTTTTTCTCCCCAGGAATTACATGAATGACAGTCTTCGAACTAATGTGTTTGTGCGATTTCAGGCAGAAACCATAGCTTGTGCTTGTATTTATCTTGCAGCCAGAGCTCTTCAGGTGAGTATTATGCCTCAATTTTGTTTAAAATTTGAATGTTTTATTCAATTAGTCAAGTTTTCAGGATATCTAGAACAATATGTGAGAAATTTGCATACAGATTGATCTCCTACATATTCGTTCTTAATATCTTGGAAAATTTATTGACTAGATATGTCCAAATCGCTAGCTGAGAAACCTCTATCCTAAATTTAACACTTTCACTCTGGATTGAAAAGGATCCATTTCTAGTCATTGTAATTCATAGTACAGTACTTAAATACAAATTATTTAATCAAATTTTCATTGCTTTTCTCACTGGGGAGGAACATTCTAAGGTGGAAGAGTAATCATATGGGTTAAGATCAGGTATTCTTTGTATAATGAGATCATTCTGACATGGTATTTTCTTTCTGGAATGTTATTTAACTAATAAATACAAAGGAAGGTGGAGTATTCGAGCTTACATGAAAATGACCTTTTCTCCTTAATAACTCCATCATGAAGATGTTTCACTACAAACGGTTCTCTCCATGTTAGCTGGATTGTCAGCAATGCTCCCTCTAAGGATTGGTTGGGTGTGGGTAAATTTTTCATTTTAACGACAAATTCTAAAAACCAACAATTTCCCAGATTTGCAAGTATTTTTGTGAATGACATGTAAAATCTGTGAGTAACGCTCCTAGAATTTAGGAACTCACGTACTCAGTTTAGAGGGAACATAGATTTGTCAGTGTTGTGAAACATCTTGAAAATAAGCTGAATATAGTTGTATAGTGTTACAAAGTAAATCTAGGATAAGGTCACCCAGAGCTGGCCCAAAGGTACACTATATGCACCTTAGGTAAACCTCCCCTGTCAGTAGCCAGCATCTCCCCTTTCCCTCTCAACTACATTGTCTTTGCAACCACCCTAAAGCTGTACTTGGCATGGCTCTGCCATGTCCTGCCCCTTCCCTGACAGGAAGTGTACCGGGAGGGACAGGACAAAGCAGCACTTAAGCTCTGGCTTCTACAGAAAGGTCCCACACCAGCAATGAAGTAACTCTTTGGAGAAGCCGGAAAGGAACCAGAGCTGCAAGAGAAAGGGAATGCTAGGTTGGGGGGGGATGATGAGACCACCACTGAACCCTAAATGTTGGCGATTTAGGGCACCTAGTCTACCTCTGAAGTCACCATTGATCTGTATGGGTGTTGTATTTGTATATATGAGATAAATAACCAAAAATGTGAAAAAATTAAATTAGAAAAATGCTTTTAACTAAAATTTTATTTGCTTTAATCTGATTTGTATTTGGTATGTCTCAAGTTGTCTTGATCATTTTTGTCCAAAGTAACTTGAGATCTCATGTGCACTGGTCTTTCACACATTGTGTTTAATGGTTCTGCTAATCCATAATTAGCAGTTAACCAGACAGCTGGCAAAGTATAATAACAAGGATGCCAATGCAAAAAGCTGTATAAGCTATATGTTAACAGCTGAGCATACTGTTTCTAATATGAATTTAAAAACTTTTTGCCTCTTGATGCAATAAGCAAAACAGATCTTGAGCGCTAAATCTACCAGATGCATGCACACAATTTTCTGCGCCAAGAACAGCTAAGCATCAGCCTCATAAAAAAAATTTATTTGCGCTGGCTCCAAGAAAATAAAAATAAATAAAATAAATTAGCTGCTTAGGTGGCCTTCATTGAAAAAAGATTTGGAACATAGACTTTTTTGGTTTCTTAGATTCCACTGCCATCACGTCCTCATTGGTTTCTGCTTTTTGGAGCTTCAGAAGATGATATTCAAGAGATATGTACTACAACACTTAAGCTTTATACGAGGAAAAAGGTGAGTTTGTGTGATTTGAATTGGCACATTTCTTTAGACAAAATACATTTCAAATAGGCACCCTTCACTGAACAGTTTTTCTATTATTTTTGCCTGGTTCCTTTAACAGCCTAACTACGAATTTCTTGAGAAAGAGGTAGAGAAGAGAAAAGTAGCCTTACAAGAAGCTAAACTGAAAGCAAAAGGCTTGAATCCTGATGGTACTCCAGCACTTTCCACCATGGGTGGATTTTCTCCTGCTTCCAAACCATGTAGGTTAATTTCATTTAGTTTGCTTTTAGCTCTATAAAATTGTACTAAAATATTACTGTTATAATGTGGGATGATATTTATCATTTGGCATTTCAACTCTTGCTACAGTATCAAATTCACAATTTTGTCCTATTTTTGAAGCTAACATTTTAAGATACACATGTTGACCTTTAAAGATATTCATGCAAGTAAAATATATTTAGGGGCTGATATAGAAAGCCTCGTAGAACTGAATCTGTGAGCAGCTGTACTGTAAAATCCTAATCCTAAAACTACCACAGCGTTCTTTAAGCAATGGGCTTACAAATTACTGCTGCTTTAAAATATTGACAGTAATCGGAAACTCATTGCAAAATGTTACCCTTTCCTGTCATGTCTGAGCAATGATTTGACTCAAACACTAACAGGAAGGGTGACATTTTAAATGAAGAAAAGTTGACAGATTGTATGGAACCTAATCTCCCACAATCACATGACCAGCTCCTCCTGACAAAAAAATATTGCCTTTTGTACCCCTTTCTATATCCATCCAGTCTGCCCAACCCTACCCACTCTTTAAATTACCGATTTAATTTAAATTTTTCTTCTTAGCTATTGCTGGGAGAGAACTTAAAGTTCTGCTAGGTACTATGCTTAGGTTCCATATACTGAAGTCTCCATCAAAGCTCACTCCAGTACATCTCCATCAAAGCCGTCCCCAGACCATCCTCAACCAAACGGACATATATGGACATAAACTGTGCAAGTCTGCCCAGTACTGGCCTTAATTTTTTCTGATTCAAGATCCTCTATTTATCCCACGCTTTTTTGAACTCTCACCGTTTTACTCTCCACCACCTCCCTCAGGACGCATTCCAGGCATTCACTACCCTCTCCGTAAAGAAGAATTTCCTTACATTGCTCTTGAGTTTACCACCCCTCAACATCAAATTACGTCCTCTGATTTTACCATTTTCCTTTCTCTGGAAAAGATTTTGTTCTACATTAATACTTTTTAAGTATTTGAAAGTCTGAATTGTATCTTCCCTGTCCCTCCTTCCCTCAAGTAGGGCCTCACCAATGAGCTGTACAGGGGCATCAGCACCTTCTTTCTTCTACTGATTACGCCTCTCTTTATGCAGCCCAACATCCTTCTGGCAACAGCCACCACCTTGTCACACTGTTTCTTCACCTTAAGATCTTCAGACACTATCGCCCCAAGGTCCCTCTCTCCATCTGTGCATATCAGCCTCTCGCCTCCCAGCACATATGGCTCCTTCCGATTATTAATCCCCAAATGCATATCTTTGCATTGAATTTTAGTTGCCTGATATTAGACCATTTCTCTAACTTTTGCAGATCCTTTTTCATGTTTTCCACTCCCTCCTTGGTGTTTACTCTGTTTCAGATCTTGGTAGAGCTAAAATTCAGAGGAAGCAAATTCATTTCCTAAACTTTTCACAACCTCTGTTTTGTCAAGTGCTTGTGTCGGGGGTTCAGAATAATAAGGTTGCAAGTGCTTCCTTTAGTATAAACAAAGAAGCAAAAAGCTTCTGGATATCAAGCCCAGTGTTCTAACCACTGGACCATTCCTCCCTACCTATTCTCTTAAACCAGAAAGGGTCAGGTTTCATGTTAACTAAGGTCTGCCTTTAAATGTAAACCTATGCCTTCCCTAAACCGTTTACCCCCCCCCCCTCAGATGCCACATATTAGTTATTCCATTGGCTATTTTTTTTCTCCACCCTGTGTCCTCTGAATCCTTATAGTCCAAGCCCTGCCCCCTTCAAGGCATTATGAGGGCACGCTTTTACTTAGCAAGTTTGTACCTGGAAGCTGTTCCAGCTGTTGCATTTCAGTCTACATAGCGGAGTCAGGGTCATTCAGGCCCAAAAACATGAGCTGGTAGACTATCCCTGTCTTGGTATATTAATGCCAACATTGTAGGTGATGGTGCTGGATTGCTTCTGCCTCCTCAAGTACTGGCATCCAGGAGGGGCGTCTAAAAAGGGTAGATAGCAATAGACACCAAGGAGTGTATGTTGGCCCACTAGACTACCAGGGCCTATTTTTTAAATTTTTTTTTTTTTTTTTGTAATTCAGATTGGGGGGGGGGGGAGGGAGGGGCGTGCCAGAGAGCAGAAGAGAGAAGATGGGGCTGATGCTGACCTCAGGGTTCTACAGTATATCAGCCTCACACTTGCCAGCAGGTTTCTGATATTGAGCTGCCGCACTAGATATCAGTTCACAACTCTGTGTTGCTGTGTGGTGGCTGATCAGCTCTTTAGAATGTATTTTAAAATGCTGTATGCTGAAGTCTACTGTGGGAGTAAATTATGAACACTTGCTGCTTTCTATACATTATATAGAAAAATATCTTCCCAAGTTGTTAAAATTTAGAATATAATTCCAGCAGAAAATATTGAGGAACAGTTGCAGCAAGCAACTGTGGGCTGCAGCACATCTTAATGAGCAGTTTACCTACTCACTAATAGCTTCTGCATATTAAAAAGTGTTCTGCACAGAGATTTAGAATGAATTTCTAAATTCTACTTTTAGTTTAAATATTAGTGAAATGGTGTGTTGTTTTTTTTTTTAATAGTACTTCCTGATGGTATGTAGTAGTAATATAATGTATTTGGAACTGCACCATGTTTTATTTCATTCTGTTATGGCTTTAATATCAGCAAGTAATTAAATTTGATTATTTTATTAGTAAATGTTTTGCCTTTGCCTGTTCTGGATAGCTGCTTCATGGTATGATTGTTTCACTAGTTTGAAGAGGGGGGACTACAGCTGACATGGCCTCTAGATAAAAGAATGTCTCCAGTACTTAGAGGCTAGTTAGTTTTGCTCTGATAAAATGGAAAAATGTACAATACCATCTTATTTCTAATATTTACTGTTTAAATATTGCTTTAGCATCGCCACGAGAAATGAAAACTGAGGAAAAATCACCAGCTTCTATAAATATGAAGAATATCAAAAAAGAACCAGAAGAGAGGCAGCAGACCTCAAAAAGTCCTTACAACGGGTAGGCTTCCCATATTTAAAAAAATTTGTTACTCATCTTAACTTTTGGCCTGGTTTCTTTTAATGGAGCACATTTTAACCATTTCAAGGAATTGATTGCATTTTTTCTAACCAGCACCGATTTTCTAGGTGCCCAAACTCGGGAAAAAAAAGAGATGCTATTAAAACAGCATTTTAACTGAGTTTCAAGGCACCGGAATTGCGCTTCTGTAGGTGTTGCGTGATTGGCGGCCGCCAGCAACGGCATCAGTTACAGAAGCCGGGCCTTAATTTCTAGATTTAGTTTCAAAGTAGCTCATAGCAAAAGATTACTAAACTAAACCTTAAGTTTGTATACTGCATCATCTCCATAAAGATAGAGCTCGACACGGTTTGCAGGTAATTCAATAAATGAGGGAAGGACATAATAAGAAATAAGAGGTTATGAAGAGGATAGCTAGCTTTACATTTTAAATAGATAACTTTACGTTTTGGAGAAAAGCCAGGTTTTCAGATGCTTTCGGAATAATTGGAATGAGCCTAGGTTCCGCAGCGGGGCAGGGAGGTTATTCCAAAGCTCTGTGAATTTGAAGAAAAGGGATTTACCTAATTTACCTGCATGCATGCCATCTTTTAACGAGGGGAAAGATAGTTTGAGTATGTGGGCGGATCTGGTAGTGTCAGGTGTCGAAGAATTCCAAGATAGTGGGATTACATTACAAACCAAACAAAGAACAAGATAAGTTTGCTTCAAGTATTTATTTTTCAAAAGGTGTTTTCAGATACTTCCTAAAAAGGAAGTATGACAAAGATTTTAAATGTAATGGAAGACCATTCCAGAGCTGTCCTACATATTCAAAGAAGAAAGAATTTAAAAAAAATTAAGCATATATTTAAAAGAAGGAAAGTGCACTAAACGCTAACACGCCCATTATATCCTATGCACGTGTTAGCGTTTAGGGCGCACTAAAATGTCTAGTGTGCCTTAGTAAAATGACCCCTCTGGATCTAAATGTCAATCTTTGTGTGCTAAGTGACCAGACTATTAAGATGTACAATGGCAGATCCATATAAAATGTTAAGCACGACAAAATAATTTAAAATCAAATACAAATGTGACTAGGAAGCCAGTGGAAGTAGACCAATAAAGGAGTTACATGAGAAAATTCTAGCCAACACTTAAAAGTATTTTCTTGGAGATTTTCTTCCTTATACAGTAAGGGGCTCATAATCGAAAGAGATGGTCTAAGTCACAAAAACCCACCTAAAATCACCAGATAAGCACTGCAAACACATAACACAGACCCCCACACACTACCCCAGTGATCACCAAACCCCCCCCCCACCCCCATAAAAATGTTATTCACAACTTAAAATTTCAGCATAGGAAAGCCTAGTCGTCCAGCCCAGAGGCAGCTTAAGTCGTCTTGGGGGTGGGTTAGGGACCTATAGAGAGGAGGACCCATGCCCATAAGCCCCTGTAATCACTGCATTAATACTTAAACATGTGCACTGCCATATACACCCCCAAAACCATTTTTTACTGCATATAAGTGGCTCCTGCAACCATAAGGGCTATTATGGTGGTAAATAAGTGGGTATAGGGGATTCTGGAGATAGTTTGGGGGGCTCACAGTCGCCTATAAGGGAGCTGTAGTGAGGAGAAGCCATGGCACCCTTTTTGTGAAGTTCACAGCAGTGCCCTGAAAGGTACCCCATTATTTAGGTGGCATGTCTGGGTGTGCAGTCCATCACTTTGCAGACCCCTCCCACATCCAACAGGGCTTGTTCTAGGCATTTTGGACTTGGATGGAAATGTGGTATAAAGATGGACGATTTAGTGGCTTGGACGATCAAATCGGCAGAACGTATAATTAGACGATTTTCAAAAGTAAAAAAAAGTTGGACATATCTTTCAAAAATTTGTCTTAGGTTCTTTTTAACTTTGGACGACTTGCGAGATGGACGTAAACGGACGTAGAAGTCCCTTTTGATTATGCCCCTCCACAAATCATAGTTCCAAACATCCTAAAATGAGATACTGCTTACAAAACCAACAATAGCTATAGGTATACTGTGTTGTAGTAGTAGTAGTAGTTTGTTTGTTTTTTTCTATCCAACACTAGGCAGATTACAATTCTTCATAATACATATCATAAAAAAACAACGTAAAATAAACATTCTAATACCATCTGCCACAGTGGCCATGTTCCTATAAATCCCATGGCAAAAAAAATGACCCTTTCTCACCACCCCCACTCCTTCTCTGAAATGATGTCCAGGAATGTAAAGCGGCACAGGTCCAAGAGACAGTGGCCGCTTCATTTTGAGCACGGTGGGCTTGATAGTTTTAATAACGTTTTCACATTTAAAAAAAGCTTCATTGAAATACATTTGTGCTAATATGCTGGATTGTCTGGAGCCAAGTAGTGTATTTTTATATTTAAGTATTTATGTACCACTTATATCCTAATTGGTTTACGTTCAGGTACACAAGCATTTTTCCCTATCTGTCCTGGTGGCCTCACACTCTTATCTAATGTACCTGGAGCAATGGGGGATTAAGTGACTTGCCCAGGGTCACAAGGAGCAGCATGGGATTTGAACCCACAACCTCAGGGTGCTGAAGATGTAGCTCTAACCACTGTACCACACACTCCCGGTAGTAGAGTCCCAAGCAGTTGCAAGGAGTTAGACTAGGATGTCCTCTAGTGATTCAGCTGGTTCCAGTTAGTGATGTGGTGTGCCTGTTTTGCATTTCCTATGGTGCAGCTCTTGGAAGAGGGTGACATGGTCTTGCCTGTCCATCCGTACAGCATATATAGGTACGGCATATATAGGTGATGCTCTTTGAAGGGTGATTTAAATGAAAGTGACTTTAAATACAGCTGTTTTTGTTAGAAGCTTGTCACTTGGATCCTCACCTACATATTTTGTTTTAAAATTCATTAGCCAACATATTTCATTTCTTCTTTTAATTTTAACTAAGCATGCGAAAGGAAAGCAAAAGAAGCAGAAACAGCAGAAGTGGCAGCAGGTCAAGGTCAAGAACAAGGTCACGGTCTCGATCTCACAGTCCAAGAAGACAGTAAGTTAAAATGACTGGCATTTATTTCAAATTTAGAAAAATATATAACCTGATGTATTGATGTTTCTGTCCATTTTGTATCTGCTTTGTATATCTGGCCCATAATATGCTTTCCAGTGCAATAGGAATGTTATGCTGAACCATAGGATTATCAATCTGTGTTTACGAGCATATTGCAGAAGATATCAGTCACAGCTTTTCAACTGTTCCTCCTATATGGTCTCTGCTGCCCCCTTCAGTTCTTCTGCAAGCAAACATGAAGGTGTCTCTGATCTGCTGTGTTTATTTCTTTATATAGGTTTTGGTTTTGTTTTTTCAGCTTCACAGACTTTTGTTGCGGTTTCAGAGATCCCTGGTTTCAAGGGACTACTTTGCCTGCTTGAAGAGGAGCAGATGTTTGTCTGCATCTAGCAGATGTATCCATTGGGAACCTGTACAGCCAGCTTGCTGAAGATTTGTGGAGCTCAGGATTCCAGACCCTCATCACTTGCTCGCTTCCTTGACTTGTTCAGGATCTTGTGTGCAGGCTTTCGTGGTGCTCAGGGTGCCAGCTGCAACTTCACCTCTTCCACCCTCCTTTTTTTCTGTGTCACAATCTGGGGTGGGTAAAGGAAAGGATCAGTCCAACTAAGGTTCAGTTGGTAGCCTGAAGATCTCGGTGTTGCAGCTGACCATTGGCTTGAGACGGAGAACCCCTCCAGACCCATTTACGCTTTAAAGGAGCTGAAGTAGGCTGCAGCATCATTTGTCCAGCACATGGGCTATGAGTAGGCTGTGACAGCCTATGGGGAAAAATCAGGGAGGTCTTGAAGTGTTTTTTTCACTGTTTCTTTAGTTAGGTCTTAAGATTTTAGTGGAGGGGAAACAATTTTTGGAGTTTTTGGTCAGATCTGAAGGCTTAGAAGCCGTTGATTGGTTTCAAAACACTGCCATGGTGGCCATCTTGGATTTCCTGAATCTTTTTTTTCCTTAAGTTCTCCCAACTTCAAATACCTAATTTTGCCTCAAAACTGATAGGGATGGAGTCCTTGGACCTGAATACTTCTGTATCATGCCTTAATTGTGCTGGATGAGTGGCTGAAGAATACCATTGTGCCACATTCCTGGAGAGGCGGGAACTTTGGTCTTAGCTCCTCCACAGTGTTTTAGAGCTGGAGAACGGCAAATGGTCCTGTTGGAGTGGAAGAAACACCTCCTGGAGCACTGGGACAGCAGTCCTGCGCACTATAAGGGTGAAGATGTTTCCCAGACCAAGAACAAGCAATTAATCCATACTAAGGGAGAAGGAGAGTTACCCACTCAGGCCTTTACCCAAGAGTTCATTAATCTTCTCTGGCAGGCTTATGCACAAGGTCGAATCCCACCTGTCAAGTCCGCTGGTGAGTGGCCCAGTGCACAGGCCCCTCTGGATACTCGGAGCAGTTCTTCCCTGAGAACAGAGGCTATTTTGGGCTATCATGATCCATCGGACAGGGATGAGGGGTCATATTTAATACCTTTATTATATCAACACGAGGCCTCCCTGGTGAGAGAAGTGGCCTCCATGTGGAGGACCAGAAGATGATATCGGCCATAGACAAAGAAAAGGATCCTTCTGTTTACTGGCTCTTTAAGTCTTCTACATTGCTGGAGATCGTTACTGAGACCCTTCGAGAACTAAAGATAGAGCCTGGGCAGAGATAATGGTTACTGTGGATGGCAGACTAGATGGGCCATTTGGCCTTTATCTGCCATCTATGTTTCCATGTGTTGGAGAATCACTACCAATTCTCAGTGCTTCCCTTTGAACTGGCAACAGTGTCCCAAACTTTCACTAAAGTTATGGTAGTAGTAGCTGCTTATCTCCACGGAGCAGGTTGACAAGTGCATTCATACTTGGACAATTGGCTCATCAAAGCACCATCCCAAAAAGGCAATAGCAAAAGTTGTGGAGATGTTAGAGTGAGGGCTGGATTGTGTGCAAACCTAGTACTGGCATAATCTCTGGAATATCTGGGGGTCTTATTCAACACGGCAGAAGACCGAGTTTTCCAGAAGCACACAAACGGAACTTCATGGTCATATTACAGAGCTGTTAGCCAAGTCATCGCTTACCACATGGCATTACCTTCAAGTCCTTGGGTCGATAGTGACTATGATAGAGGTATTGCCCTGAACGAAAGCATATATGTGCCCCCTCCGGGACAGTCTCGCTTGTCAGCTCAAAGAGACTCACTGCACGTTCCACTCCCTTGGACGACAGCAGCAGCAGCTATGAACTGCTGGCTTCACCCAAAGTCTCTAGCGAAGAGAATTCCTCTCTGGATCGATTCTTGAATCATCCTAACGACGGATGCCAGCTTGTTTGGCAAGGGACTCATTGCAATAGTCACCCATTTTAAGGACAATGGACTCCATCTCAGTGGAAATGGTCTATCAACAGGCTAGAACTGTGAGCCGTTCATCTAGCACTGCTGCAACTGCAGGCTTTATCATTAGAAAAAGGGGGTTTCTTTTGAATAATCTAATTAATAAATTATTTAAGCTGTTCATTCATCACCCTAACTTATCAACTTTCCCAAGTAATGGATAAATACATAAACTAGGAGGATGGAGTATCATACAAAGGCCTTCAGCTCAGTGCATTATAACATATGTTATTTCAAGTCTTCATTCTGACTTAAAGCAGTGCCATATAATCATCTACAACAATCCTCCATCTCACCCTTAAATCTCCTTAATTTATTTGTAACTGCAGGCTTTGCCATAGGGCGAAACACAGTCTTCTCCGACAATTCTACTGCAGTAGCCTATGTCAACAGGAAGGGAGGCACCAGAAGTGTTCGGCTATAACAGGAGATGAAAGCATTGTTCTGTTGGGCAGAAATTTACCTGCAGGCAATCTCTGTGGCACACGTGGCTGGGGTGGAAATTCTATTTATGTCACCTAAAAAACTTGTACCTTCAAAAATCTGTGCTTCGCGCTAATCTATAAACCACCTCTGCAGTTAGGCATGGTTTATAGAATATGCATAGTACCTTTCCATGTGACTAAAATTTAGGCGTGGCAGGCGAGTGGTGGTTGTCTCTATAAGCATTCCAGGCTATTGTGAGACAATGGGGTTGTCCGACATTCTACCTCAGGATGACTTCAAAGAGCAAAAAGGCTACTCGGTTCTTCAGCCGAAGATGCAGACCCTGAAGTGAAAGCTAGACGCCCTGGTTCATCCATGGCCAGAGATTGGGCTCAAGATAGGCCGGGTGATCCCTCAAATAGCAAATCACCCAGTAACGGTAGTTCTTGTAGCACCAGATTGGCTCAGGTGCTCATGGTACACATCTCATATGCCTGCAGAAGGAGCAAAGTCTCAGACTCCAGGTGTACTCGGGTTCTCACAGGTGCCAATTGCCCTAGAAGATCTGGGATGCGTTGGTCTTACAGCATGACTCTTGCATGGGCAGCGCTAGTCTAAAAAAGATATTCAGAATTAGTCATTGCTACTCTCCTTAGGGTCAAGAAGCCGATGACAGTTTCAGCATATGCTAAGGCATGGGAAACGTTTCAACGCTGGTGCAGCAGAGAAGTTAGAGCAGAGCCCCATCTTGTTGGTACTGGTGTTCCTCCAAGAGGGTCTTCACAAGGGGTTGGCAGTGGCATCCCTTAAAGTTTAAGTAGCAGGGATCTTATTCTTCCAAGGCTAAGAAGAGAGTTCTTGAAAGGCTCCCTAAGGCCACCAATTCGAGACCCGTTTCCATTCTTAATATCGTCTTAGAGGGACTAAGCAGGGCTCCTTATGAGCCCTTACAGGAAGCCTCCCTCTTGGATGTATTGCCCAAAGCAATCGTCTTGATTGCAATTACATCTGCCAGGAGAGTCTCAGAATTGCAGGCACTCAGAATAACAGAAGCGGGAGTGACCTTGCATATGGTTCCCTCCTCCTTACCAAAAGTGGTTTTAGCATTTTATGTCAACCAAGAGGTTAGAGTGCCAGCATTTCATCCTACAGGATCCAAGAAAAAAGACAAGGTCTTGAAGGTTTTAGATGTCAAGAGAAGTCTCTTACGTTACCTAGAGGTGAGTAATGAGTTTCATCTCTCAGATCTTCTTTTTGTGTTAACCAATTTGGAAAGACGAGTCAGACCCAATTCCAAGGCCACCATATCTAGATAGATGCGTAGAGCAATATCCTCTGCATACATCGGTTGTGGTAAATTGCCTGTTTTGTTAAACGTGCATTCAACAAGAGGAATGGCCCCCTCTTGGGCAGAAGCTCAGGCAATTCTACCTGAGGAGATTTGTAGATCAACAACCTGGCCCTCCCTTCATACCTTCACCAAATTCTAAAGGGTAGAAAGAGCAGCACAGAAGAATACCGCTTCTGGGCCCTCAGTCCTACGCACAGGCTCATCTCTCCCACCCTAGAGTTTGGGGACTGCTTAGGTACGTCCCTATGGTTCAGCATACTATCCCTATTGCACTGGAAAAGAGATTAGGTTCTTACCTTGATAATTTATTCCAGTAGATAGAGATGGTATGCTGAACCCCCTGCCCAGCAATTTGCCTAATGCCCCTGATTTCTGGTTCAAGCTTAATGGTCATCTTCATAGCTAAGGTTTCACAGTCAATCAGACTTAGATTAGGAAGAGACTGTCTATAGCAGTGGTCTCAAACTCGCGGCCCGGGGGCCACATGCGGCCCACCAAGTACTATTTTGAGGCCCTCGGTATGTTTATCATAATCACAAAAGTAAAATAAACAGTTTCTTGATCAAATGTCTCTTTAGCTATAAATGACAATATTATTCTTAAGACTTAGCCAAAAGGAAAGATTTATAAACTATAGAGTTTTACCTCAAGCAAAATGGTCATTTCTTTAATAAGACATTAATTATTTTTTTCTGAGGCCCTCCAAGAACCTACCAATCCAAAATGTGGTCCTGCAAAGGGTTTGAGTTTGAGACCACTGGTCTATAGTATTACGAGGGAGGAATGGTTGAGCTCCATAAATATTCAGGCTGTTTATTTCTTGCATGACTTGTATTTTATTAAATTCATTGTTCCTTTCAGAAGCTTGTTAATGTGTTAACTACTTTACTCAGTTTCCTCATCGATTGTTTTAACTTCATCTGAGTAAATCGGAGTTCTGCTTTTGGGGAATTTCCCATATTCCTTCTCCTGTCTTAATCTGTAATGTTGTTGCCAGCTGTGGTATGAACTGAAGGGGGCAGCAGAGACTCTGGAGAAGGAGGAGGAGTTAGAAAGCTGTGATTGATATCTCCAATATGCTCATGAGCACAGATGGATAACCCTGTGATTCAGCATACCATCCCTATCTAAAGGAAAAGATATCAAGATAAGAATCTATCTCTTTTTCTAGTAGAAAACCAGTAAAGCAACCTGTACTATATTTCTGGCAGTCCACTTAACTTCAAAACTGACGTTTAAAGAGAACTCCATGATTATAAAATGTTAATTTCTAGTACAACAGACACACACTATTCCCGAACTATTCAACCTCTTCTTGCAAGAACTCTTGTAGGGAGCTTCATTTGCATTCTTTTGCTCCTCTTACCTCTGAGCTGTCCTTTAACTCAGTTGCCTTCCTACTAGCAATACAGTAGGAGCTTGTCTTTTTTTTATTATTTAAATTCAGTATTTTTTTTTCATTAACCATTTGTGAGGCTTTTTGGTGCTGCAGAGGATCCCTTTTATGGAACAGCTCTGGCTGCAGGACAGCGTTGACTTGAGGTCAAGAGTGCTTCCAAGGAACAGACTGTTTTGAAATGTACCCACTTGGACAGCCTGTACTAACAGTTCGAAGGCCATGGGGCTATTTCCTTGGAAGCAAGGCTCTTCCTAGTTTTGTCCACAGTGGGTTTGAGTGCAGGTTGAGTGGCTCTGTGGCAGCTTTTCCACAATCAGGCCTTACTGCATATTTCCCCTGTGTGCTTGATGTAGTGGGTTTTGAGGTTTCCAGCTGGTTTGATGGGCCTGAGAGGCAGTCAGAAGACACAAACAGTCCGGATTCCAAGCTTGTTGAGGTAGAGGCTCCCTGTAAGTTGTTAGCAGCTTCCAGCAAACAGCATGGCATAGAGTAACAGCCTGACAAACTAAATAAGGGGGGGGTCTTAAAATATATATATTTTTTTATTTTTTTTGGGGGGGGGGACGCGGTTTTAAGTTGGAGATAGGTTCTTCATCTTTTAAAATCCTGGACTGCTGTTGATGTAAAAATCGCTGCTGCAGCAGCCATCTTGAATTTCCCAATTTGAAAATAGAAACCTCTATCTGACTCAAAACACTTTGTTTTTGCTTAAAAACTGTTGGGATGGACTCCTCAAGCCAGGATACCTTGGATTCATGCCCCCATTGTATCTCCTCTTCCCTCGACTTGTCTAACCTCCAAAGCAACAATTATGTCCTGCACTCTCTGGGCAGCTTCTTGCAACAATGTAACCTACCTCTATGATGTAATGTAACCTCATGGGCCTCTTACCTTGTAAATCACCTCGAACCTGTACTGGATAAGTGCGATTCAAAAATTCTGATTAGATTTGTGGTGGATGGACGTCTGAGGAGCATCAGTGTAGGGGGCAAGAGACGCTAGCTTAGCCTTCTATGGAGATGTCTGTACCCAGTTGGTCCGAGGAATAGGAAAAAAGTCTAAATTTAATCCAGGGAGCAGTGCAACTGAGTCCCTGATGCAACGCAGCCGCAATGTGGCTAAAAACCCCCAAGAAGGTGTCCACAAGATCCGTCTGGACATCCTGGACAGGGATTTCACTGCAAATGTATTAATATGATTTCCTATAGCAGGAAATCTTGCTGCATCCCTGGGAAAGCAGGATCCAGAGCTGGTGGCAGTTCCTGACCTTGGTAAGGTCCCAACTGTGCACAGGCTGTTTAAACTTTCAGCACTTATAGGGACGATCATGGAATCCCTCCAAGAATTTAAGCTAGCGATTTCTCAGTCCCCTGCCACACAGTGCTTGCTTATGAGCAGCACCAAGGCACAGATCTCTTGCTTTCCCTCTCACATAAAAAGGCATTACTAAAATGCTTAGAGATTATTGGGAGGTACCGGAGGGGCCGTTCAGGTGGCCAAAACTATTTCAAAGTCCGATGGATGCTGCATTTAACCAGCTTTTTGTTCCCCCAAAGGTTGATTCACTGGTGGCACAGGTTACCAAACTTATCTCCCTTCCCAGTGAAGGCAGCATGGTATTGAAGGATGCCCAGGACTACAGATTAGAATTTGTGCACAAAAGGCTCTTTTAGGCTGCGGCATCAGGCTTGAAAGCAGCTGTGGTGGTGTCTTTTGTCGCTCATGCTTGCCACTCCAAGTTGTGCCACAATCCAGACACTATTGTGGACAAAGATCTCAAGTTTTTAATGACTGGAATGGATTATATGACATGCTCCAGGTGGGAGTGTACCATGGCCTGGTACAGCAGCATGATAACCTTCTCAGATCTGTTTGTGATCCCCTTCTTAATCATTCCTATCATTCAGTTTGTCCTTTTCACCGCTGCCGTGCATTGCACGGACAGTTTCTTTTTTTTTTATAAATCTTCATTTTAAATTTTACATCAAGTATACAGAAAGTCATTCAAATAATATACAATTCCACTTGAAATTCTACAATTCTCACACAAAAGAGTTTAATCCCTTCCCACCCCATATAAAACATACTTTATAATAAATATCCCATAATATAATACCTATATCATTTTCCATTTGACAATAAGAAAAACTAAAATCCACTCTCCCTCCCTATATCATATATTAATAGGGGAAAAATACTGATTAGTCATAATATTTTATTAATGGCCCCATACATCCTCAAATTTATTAAAAATCCTTTTTTAACAGCTAATATTCTTTCTATTTTATACACATGACACACCGAATTCCACCAAAAGCAGTAATTTAATCTTGTACAATCTTTCCAGTTATAAGTTATCTGTTGAATGGCAACTCCTGTTAAAATCATTAAAGCTTATTATTATTAGAGGATATTTGAGATTTAGCCCTCATAGACATGCCAAATAAGATGGTATCATATGACAAGGCTACAGGATTTTCAAGCATACAATTTATTTGATCCCAAATCAATTTCCAAAAAGCATTAATAAAAGGACAATAAAATAATAAATGATCTAAAGTTCCAGCCTCAAGATGACAATGCCAACATCTATTAGACCTAGAGCAATCCAATTTTTGTAAACGAACAAGGGTCCAGAGTGCTCTATGCAACAGGAAAAACCATGTTTGCCTCATAGACGCAGACATTGTACATCTCATTCTCCAAGACCAAATGCGTGGCCATTGAGATGCATTAATTTGATGCTTAATCTCAATGCTCCAAATATCTCTAAGTCCAGTTTTTGGTTTCTTATTCAAATAGCCAGATAATAATTTATACCACTGCGCGGCCTGATGACCCAGAAAGTCTGCCTGAAAGCATAAGAATTCTAAGCTAAATTGATTATTAAGCAATTTCCATTCAGGGAACCCTGCCTGAATAGCCTGCTTCAATTGCAACCATTTATAACTTTGTTTTTTATCAAGACCAAATTTATGTTGCAATTGTGAAAACTTCAGCAGTTTACCATTCTCTATAACATCATTTAAAGTACGTATTCCTGCTTCAATCCAATCCTTCCAGACAATCTTAAAACCACCTATTTGGATCTTGGAGTTTAGCCATATATTCTGATAAGTCGATTTTTGAATTGGAAGAGGAGTTAAATTATATATTTTAAAGTTTTCCATGTGTCCATTATTATCCTATTACTTTTCCGTATCCTAGGCATTTTAATACTGAGTAAATGACGAAGCCTTATAGGAAACATGAGCTGCCATTCCAACCATAACCAGTCCGGAAGCTTCTCCATGAGTTCTGAGAGGACCCAATACATACCTTGGCGCAAGATATAGGATTGATGGTACCTATAGAAGTTTGGAAAATTTACCCCTCCCTCCTCAATTGGTTTTTGTAAAGTCACTAAGGCAATTCTTGCAATTTTACCCAGCCAAATAGATTTAGTAATAATACTATTCAACTTTTTATAAAAAGACCCCTGGAAAAAAACTGGAATCATTCCCATTTGGTAACAAACAGGCAAAATCATCATTTTGACAGTTTGGACTCTTCCCCACCACGACAAATGTAAAGGATTCCATTGCTCACATAACTCTGTTACTTTTTGCAATAAAAATTTTTCATTCACTTTTACTGTTTCGTCAAGTGTATTTTTTAACCATATACCTAAATATTTTATTCCTTCTTCTTTCCATATAAAAGGGAATGCATCAAATAGTCCTTTTGTGCAATGCACATTTAGAGGAAGAACTTCTGATTGGGACCAATTTATTTTATACCCTGAGAATTTTCCAAATTTCTCAATCAATTCAAGTAAACATGGAATGGTTGTTTCAGGATTTCTCAAATGAAGCAGTATATCATCCGCATAAGCAGATACTTTATACTCCTTTCCAGAACATGGAATACCCTGTATCTCCTTCACTTGTTGAATAGCTAATAATAAGGGTTCAAGCACTATATCAAAAAGCAAAGGAGATAGAGGACAACTTTGCCTAACCCCCCTTTGCAATTTAAAACAATTAGAGAAATTATTATTAATATATAATCTAGCAACAGGAGAGCTATACAAGGTTTTAATCATTTGTATAAATCCCGAACCAGTGCCAAACCATTCCATGGCCTGATAAATAAATGTCCATTCCACCCGATCAAAAGCCTTCTCTGCATCTAAAGATACAGGGAAAGCTGGATCTCCTATTTCTTTTGTTAGGTATAACATCTGGAAAGCCAATCTAGTATTATTAGAAGAGTGTCTCTGAGCAACAAACCCTGTCTGGTGCATATCAACTATATAAGGAAAAGCCTTTGCCAAACGCATGGCCAAGAGTTTGGCTAATAACTTATCATCAACATTAATCAAAGAAATAGGCCTGTAATTTGAAACCAGCATGGGATCTTTATTTGGCTTTGGCAAAACAATGGTCAACGACTCTGCCATAGTGCCTGAAATACAACCTTTATTTAGCTGATTCTGATACAAATTTAATAAATAAGGTAATAGGGTAATTTGAAATGCTTTATAAAACTCTACCGTAAAACCATCACCACCTGAGCGGTCCCTACTCTAAGAGACTTCAATGCTGTTTGCAATTCTTTTAATGATATCGGTTCTTCCAAACTCCTTTCTTTAGCACTCTCCAGACCAGTAGAGGTTAACTTTACGATTGGGTATATATCTAATCATGACCAGCAGGTGGAGACTGAAAACAAAACTTTGGGACAGTATATCCTAGCCCCTCCTCTCTATTTCCCTCAGTCTTCTTTCAGTCTCCAGCAGGTGTTGAGTGATCTGTACCCATCTCCCTTGGTAGGGCTGTTGGAATTTGTTTAGAGGTTTATTGTCCCTGTTTTTAGCCGGACGGAGCTTGGACGGACTCTGTTTGGGGGTTCGTCCGACCTCGGGGGTGTCAAACCCGGCGGGTCACGAGCGGGGTCCCTCCCCCCACTTCCTCCACCTCCCCATATTTTTTTAGAGGAGCCTCAGCAGTAAGCCTTGCCCCCTAAATCAAGCAAGGCATATTGCTTCGAGAGCCTGTGGAGTCTGTTCTGTAAAAAAAAAAAAAAAAAAAAAAAAAAAAATCCTGAGGTAGTGCTGGTCTGGAGGGTTGTATCCCTTTAAGAAAACTGTATTTTACTGTATTTTTTCAACTAACCGGCACTTTTTTACAGCTAGGTCGCGTATGGAGCAATGAGCACTTCTAAAGGGAAAAAGTGCTCATTGTGCTCCAGACGCGAGGCACTCGCGGCCGGCCTGTGCAAGCGGTGTTCAGGCCGGTGCGGTGGAGGAGCTCCGTCGGCAGCGGCTGCAGGCGCCCAGAGCTCCCCGCCGATGGTGCCTCGCGAGTCGGCAGGGAACGGTGGAGAAGCCCGGTCTTCTCCGTCCGCCCACGGAGGGATTCCCCGAGCCGCCGACGGTCGGGTTTTAGAGGATTCCCTCTCAGCTGATATTTTGACAGCTGATGCCGGCTTGCCTGTTTTAGCGGCTGAGACTATTCAGGTCTCTCAGCCGCTTCAGGCTGTGGAGGGAGCTGTTTTGGCGGGAAAGACGCCATCTTCTCTGTCTGGCCCCTCCATTTTGTCTTCCACCTCAGGTGACCTTCCCCCTGTTTTGTCTAAGCAGGGGCAGGTTTCTGCTGGGTCCCCTGCTGTGGCAGGGAGTCCCTTGGGACCCTCGGGGGGTTTTTCCCCTGATTTTTTCTTTTCATTATGCAAAGCCTATTTTCAGGCGGCTGGGGGTCCCGGTTGCGCCCAGGGGGTCTCGGGGGGTGGGGTTTCCTCCGCGCTCCCTGCGGCTTTGCCTCTCTCGTCTGACGTGACGTCCCCTCCGCCGCCTCTCTTGTCCAAGCGTCCGCGGGTGTCGTGGGACGAGGATTTGTGGTCGGAGGAACGTGTCGGTATGGAGGAGGACCTGGACCCTTCTGAGGAATTCCAGGACCCTCTGGAGGGGACGGAAGCTGGCGGCGGGTTGTCGGGTTTCCCGTTCTCCAGTGACGAGGCGTCCGTGGTGCGCCTTTTTCAGAGAGATGAGCTGCCTGACCTTATTCAACAGGTTTCTTCGGCTTTGCGTTTTGAGGACGCGCCGCCGGAGACTCCGCGTGTGGGGGACCCTCTGTTACGAGGGATCCGTTCCGTTTCCCGCTCTTTTCCTATGCATCAGGATATTCGGGATATTATTCTTGAGCAGTGGAAAACGCCGGAGACGCCGTTTCGGCTGGCGCGCAGCATGGCTCGCCTGTATCCCATTCCTGAAGGGGATCGGGCTACGTTAGCTTCGCCAGTCGTGGATGCGGTGGTCTCGGCTATTTCCAAGCGGCATACCGTGCCTGTTGAGGGCGGTTCTGCCTTGCGGGACTCTGAGGAGCGCAAATTGGAGAACATCCTTAAGCAAAATTTTCAAGTCTCTGCTTTTGGGGTCCAGGCGGCTATTTGTGGGGGACTGGTCGCTCGCGCCGTGTTTCGGTGGGCGGAGCGGGTCTTGGATCGAGAGTCTGACGACTGGTCTCTGGTGGATCAGGAGGTAGCAAAGATTGAGATGGCTGCCTCATTCCTCTCGGATGCTCTGTATGACTTGGTGCGGATCTCGGCTAAGTCCATGGCTTTTGGCGTGGCCGCAAGGCGTGTGTTGTGGCTGCGCGCTTGGGCGGCGGATGCTGCGTCCAAAGCTAAGCTTACTAAATTTCCCTTTCGGGGGTCGTTTTTATTTGGAGAGGACTTGGATAAGTTAATTCAGACTCTGTCGGACTCGAAAGTTCCCCGTTTGCCGGAGGACCGTGCCCGCCCGGCGTCTCGGGGGGGTGCGGCCCGGGGGCGTTTGCGGGAATTTCGCAAGTATCGCCCTGGGCGTGGGGCTGCTTCTTTCCAGTCTCCGGGGTTTTCCCGGGGTCGGTTCTTCCAGCGCATGCAGCCCTTTCGGGGGGCCCGTCGGGGGGCAGGGAACCCCTCCGCCGGTTCCCCCGCTTCCCGTCCTGCACAATGACGCCTTGCCGGCGCCCCCCTTGGTTCCGGTGGGGGCCCGGCTGCGCGACTTTTTTCCCAAATGGGCCGAGATCACGTCCGATCAGTGGGTCCTGGAGGTGGTGCGGGACGGTTATGCCCTGGAGTTCGCCCGCTCTCTGCCGGATTTTTTCCTCGCTTCTCCGTGTCAGACTCCGGGGAAGAAGCAGGCTTTTCGCCAGACCCTTCAGCGCTTGCTAGATCTCAGGGCAGTAGTTCCGGTGCCCCCCCCGGAGTGGGGCACGGGCAGGTACTCCATTTACTTTGTGGTGCCCAAGAAGGAGGGGACTTTTCGGCCCATCCTCGATTTGAAAGGGGTCAACAGGGCTCTCAAGGTTCCCTCTTTCCGTATGGAAACGCTGCGGTCGGTCATTCTGGCGGTTCAGCCGGGGGAGTTTCTCACTTCTCTCGATCTGACGGAGGCCTACTTGCATGTTCCTATTCGGACCTCTCATCAGCGTTTCCTGCGCTTTGCGATCTTGGGTCGGCACTATCAGTTCTGTGCGCTTCCCTTTGGGCTGGCCACGGCTCCCCGGACGTTCACCAAGGTGATGGTGGTCGTCGCGGCAGCCTTGCGGTCGGAGGGCATTCTGGTACACCCCTACCTGGACGACTGGTTAATTCGGGCCAAGTCGTTGCAGGAAAGCTACCGGGTTACGGCTCGGGTGGTGGAGTTTCTCCGGTCGCTGGGCTGGGTGGTCAACCTTTCCAAGAGTCGGTTGGTTCCGGCTCAGCGTCTGGAGTACCTCGGGGTGCTGTTCGACACCTCCTTGGGGCAGGTCTTCCTCCCAGAGGCCCGGGTGAGCAAATTGCAGTCTCAGATTCGCCTGCTTTTGGCGTCCCGGTGTCCTCGGGCGCGAGATTTCCTCCAGGTCCTGGGGTCGATGGCGGCGTCCCTGGACGTGGTGAGGTGGGCGCGGGCCCACATGCGTCCTCTTCAGTATGCTCTGCTCCGGAGGTGGTCTCCCCAGAGGCACGGGATGGATGTTCCGGTTCCCCTGCGAGGCTTGGCGCGCTGCAGTCTGCGTTGGTGGCTCCGGACCCCTCACCTAGTTCAGGGGGTGGGTCTGGATCTTCCGCAGTGGACGGTGCTCCTTACGGATGCGAGTCTCCTGGGTTGGGGGGCCCAGTGTCTGGGTCACTCTGCTCAGGGAACCTGGTCCACGGAGGAGGCCTCCTGGTCGATCAACGTGTTGGAGACCAGGGCGGTCCGGCTGGCGCTGTTGGCTTTCCACTCCCTTTTGTTGGGCAAGTCGGTCAGAGTCCTGTCGGACAATGCCACGGCAGTGGCTTATGTCAATCGTCAGGGGGGCACCAAGAGCACTCTGGTGGCGCAGGAGGCGGCTCGGCTCATGGTTTGGGCGGAGTCGCATCTTCTGGACCTCTCGGCCTCTCACATTGCCGGGGTAGAAAACGTTCAGGCGGACTTCCTCAGTCGTCACTTCTTGGATCCGGGAGAGTGGTGTCTCGGCGCCGAGGCGTTTCAGTTGCTAGTGCGTGCTTGGGGGCAGCCCCTGATGGATCTGATGGCTACAAGTGGCAACGCCAAAGTACCCCGCTTCTTCAGTCGTCGCAGGGACGGTCTGGCCGAGGGTCTGGATGCTCTGGTCCAACCGTGGCCAACGGAGGGGCTGTTGTATGTGTTCCCTCCTTGGCCATTAGTAGGCAGAGTACTGCTTCGCATTGTTCGCCATCCGGGGCTGGTGGTCTTGGTGGCTCCGGATTGGCCTCGTCGTCCGTGGTATGCGGATCTGGTGAGGCATCTGGTGGCGGATCCTCTTCCTCTGCCTCTCGAGTGCGATCTTCTGACGCAGGGTCCCATTCCCATGTTCGACCCGTCTCCCTTTTGTCTTACGGCTTGGCTCTTGAAAGGGGCCGCCTGAGTAAGAAGGGATATTCCGACAAGGTGATCTCTACACTTTTGGGGTCCCGGAGGCTTTCTACCTCTCGGGCTTATGTACGGGTTTGGCGTCTGTTTGAGGAATGGTGCCGAGCGCGGGGAGTGGTCTCCTTTCGCGCTTCTCTGCCTAACATTCTGGAGTTTTTGCAGGATGGCCTGGATAGGGGCCTGGCCTGGTCTTCTCTTCGGGTTCATCTGGCGGCCCTGTCGGCTTTTCGGGGGCTGGTGACAGGTCAGCGTTTGTCAGCCATTCCTGATGTGATTCGCTTTCTTAGGGCGGCCAAGTTGCTCAGGCCTCCCATAAGGCCCTCGATTCCCTCTTGGGATCTCAATCTGGTTCTCTCTGTTCTAGTGCGCCCTCCTTTCGAGCCGTTGGATGGCTGTTCGTTGAAGGACCTTACGCTGAAGTCGGTCTTTTTGGTGGCCATTACTTCCGCTAGACGGGTGTCGGAGCTACAGGCTTTCTCTTGTAGGGCTCCCTTCCTGGAGTTTTCAAAGGAGCGGGTTGTTTTGCGGCCTGTTCCTTCCTTTCTGCCGAAGGTAGTTTCTCCTTTTCATGTCAATCAATCGGTGGTCCTCCCGGTCTTGGGTAGTCGGGAGGGTTCTTCTGAGCAACGACAGCTGCGCAAGTTGGATGTCGGTCGGGTCCTCCATGCTTATGTGCAGCGGACCCGGGATTTTCGGAGCTCCGATCATCTCTTTGTGCTTCTGGCGGGTCCTCGTCGGGGGGCTGGCGCTTCTAAGGCTACTATTGCGCGCTGGATCAAGGAGACGATCGCTTCCGCTTATCTTCTGAGTCAGAAGCCGGTTCCGGAGTTTCTCAAGGCTCATTCCACTAGGGGTCAGGCGGCTTCTTGGGCTGAGTCGTCGCTCGTGCCTCCGGTGGATATTTGTAAGGCTGCGGTTTGGTCCTCCTTGCATTCATTTGTTCGGCATTATCGGGTAGATGTTCAGGCGCGTCGGGACGCGGTGTTCGGTGAGCGTGTTCTGGTATCGGCCCTTCGGGGGTCCCGCCCGTGAGAGGGACTGCTTTGGTACGTCCCAATCGTAAAGTTAACCTCTACTGGTCTGGAGAGTGCTAAAGAAGGAGAAATTAGGTTCTTACCTGCTAATTTACTTTCTTTTAGCTTCTCCAGACCAGTAGAGGTCCCCACCCTGTCTGTTGTTGTTGTTGTTGGGGCTGTTGCGCGGGCAGTTTTTGGTTTTTGCTGCGGGTTCTAGTATTTTTCTAGGGCCGGGGAGAATTGAAGAACAGCGGCTGTGGCTCGGCTGGCTTAGCTGGCGAGCTGTGGGGACCTTCTTCCTTCGGGAATTTCTCCTCTGCATTTTCCAACAGCATTTTTTGGGTATGTTATTGGTTACTCCTTTCGGAGTATTGTTTTTTCTCTCTGTTGTTTCCAGTTCTTGGTTCTGCTTGGCTATTCGGCAGACTGAGGGAAATAGAGAGGAGGGGCTAGGATATACTGTCCCAAAGTTTTGTTTTCAGTCTCCACCTGCTGGTCATGATTAGATATATACCCAATCGTAAAGTTAACCTCTACTGGTCTGGAGAAGCTAAAAGAAAGTAAATTAGCAGGTAAGAACCTAATTTCTCCTTTTATATGATCCGGAATATTCGGTCCTTTAATAAAATTTAAAAACTCTATACCATCCTTTTCTTTATCTAAATAAGACTCAGAAGAATTTGAGAATGAGTATCTCCTTTGTCATATTTAATTGCACTTATTTTTGTCCTTCTTTTTTTTTACTTTAAGATAATTAGCCAGTAATCTTCCCGCTTTATTTGAATTAGAGAATGACACGGGGAAAAAATCTGTCTCCTTCACTGCACCGTCCCACTATCCTCTGCACCGCCCCGTCACCGCCGTTCCCTTCACCGCCCTGTCACCGTCCCCGCAGCATCCATATAAGCCTTAGTACTGCGAAACACCATGAAGACAGAAGAGAGTCCTGCCACTACTATTGCACTGAGAATCTGTTTCAGTGCCTCTGCCCTGTAGTAAAAACAGAACATAAAATAAATCAATTGACTTGTCCTCCCTTGCAATGACGTGTCCCCCATGTTCACCTATAGCTCGAATCATGTCAATTGTACACACTAAAATTGCAGGAGGATCTGGAATGTACATTAACATTTTATAACATATCCAATATTCCTTTTATCCTTTTCACAAAGGTATATTAAGAGAATCTGCATTTGTTAAAAAGGGTGCTGAGATATTCTCAGCCTGCTTTGAACAATTAACAGTTTCATGGTCAGCCTTGGAGGAAAAGGAGGGGTTGTTTTCCCCCTTTCTATGCTAGAGACTGCTATAGGTCTCTGATTCTAATTTAACAATTTCCAGATGTTGTGTTCAGGATTTTTTCTTAGTGTTCTTTTTATAAACCATTTCATTTTAAATATAGATTCTTTCATCCATCCATTCCGCACTTGCTTGCTGCCCCACATCCATTCAGACCATGTATTTTCATTCATTCTGTTTATTTCATTCATATTTAATACCTGTTATATCTCAGTTTGGGATACGTAATCTAATATGCTCTTCCTACCCAGCCTAAGGCACATCTGGTATCAATTAGAACTGCGATGCTAGAAGCGGGAAAACTAAACAAAAGGACACAGGCTGAACACAAAATGGAGTACAATGAGGCAGAAAATATAGAAAGACAGAGAACAAAATGGAGTCCATTTCCTTTATGATCTAGCCTAATACAAAGTACATAAAAAGAATATTATTATGCTTTTCCTTAATATTAATCTGTAGTGAGTTTTTCTGCCCTTGGCTACATCCATATTCAGATTTCTATTCACCAATTTTTCGTACGCTTCTATTGGGCATGGCCTTAACTAACACATATGCTTGTATCTAACTAGAGTTACCCAGAATCATACTAAAAACAGGCTCTTTTATAGAAAAATTTCATAAAATACTGTACTATCGTGTCCTGACGTCCATTCCATTACCGTCCCATAGACATCACACCCTACTGGCCACGAGCCACTACTGCTCAACGCGCACTCTTGCTGTGGTATCTGGAAGTTTCAAATGAATTTCGATAGCCAGATCATTTATGTTGGCTGGATCAGCTCGTAAATGTCACCCAGCATTGAAAGCAACTATTTTAAAGTGAGATTTGTATGGCCATTTCTTCTGCCTATATCGGAAGTGAGAAGTGTCCGTCTATATCTATAAAGGCACATTCCACAAGAAGCATTGCTTCCTCGTGGCAGAATCCTTGGCTGTTCCCTAGAAGAAATCTGTAGAGCCGCTACTTGGTGGTCTCTGCATACATTCATGACGTTTTACAGAATAGATGTGGTGGCCAAACAGGACCCCCCACATTTGGATTTTCAATTCTGGCGGCAGGCTCATCTGTCCCACTCTTAAACTCAGGGGACTGTTCTGATAATGTCCCACTAGTTTAGGAATAGAATGTGTGTCTACTAGAAAGAAGATTAACAAGGTAGGAACCTAATCTTTCCCTCTAGGTTCCATCAAAATTTAGATTGTTTTTTTTTTTTTAATTCTTTATTCATTTTAGAACTGACAAACAAGTGATTAATATTAAAACATTACATTACTAATAAAATATACAGCACTTGACATTCTTATACATATAATCCATTAAAGTTGAAATTATAACCCTTTCCCCCCACCCAACAATTCTTCAATGAAATTTTCATAATACAACAGAAATCCAATCATTTTAATTAAAATATTAATCATCCAATTTCCCCCCTCCCCCCAATAAAATACATGTATCCATCAGAAAGGAAAAAGATGTTCATTTATTACAATAATTCTCTAAAAGCCCCCAGATCTTTATAAAATTGTTATAATAACCTTTCTGTACAGCAATTGCTCTTTCCATTTTAAAAATGTGACAAAGTGAATTCCACCAAAAAGAATAATTAAGATTTGTATAATTTTTCCAATTAGCCGTAATGTGCTGAATTGCCACCCCTTTTAGAGAAAAGATTGAACAGGCTTAGTTACGGCACAATTTAAAGATCATTTGACTTTTGTACATTTAAAGTGGTTATTTTAAAAACGCTAGTCTCTTTTAGATGTCTGGAAACTGACATTTAAATGAATATATTGCACAGACATTTAAATTCCAACATCATAAAGGCAGGATATAGAAGTCTTTAACCCTTTCAGGACCAAGGGACATATTTGTCCCATAACTTTAAAATCCTATAAATTTTGATTGGGATAGTCTACAGTTCTAAATTTGATATGTACGGATTCCATATGATACTGCCTTTATGTAAACAAACTGGTTCCGACATTCATTCATTAGCGTCGTTGCTAGATTGACGAGAAGATTCACTTGCCACACTGTCCATAAGCCAGAAGTGTGATTTTTTTAAATAAAAATAATGATATTTCACAAAAAAAATCAATTTTTTGGCATCTGCAAGCCCTTTTTACCATAAAAATGTCGTCAAAACCACAAAAATTGGCCTACGATCCTTATGGTCCTGAAAGGGTTAAACACTGAAGTACATCCATATTGCAGGGATGAGTGGTCTGGGCATGTTTTGGGCAGAACTAGGGAGAGTCCAAAATATACCGGAATATAAACCTAGATTTTTGGATCTAAAAATGGCCCAGAAATGGGGGTCTCAGGTTTATATTTGACACAGACACACACTCATTCTCCCCGGGCCTATCAAAGCACTACTGGTCCAGTGGTGAGCCAGGGCAAGAGCACCTGCCCAGTGCAGTCTGCATATTCAAGTAAGGCTGTGTTCCCACAATGGTTGCTATGTTTATTTATTGCCTTTTCATGAAGAGATGCATTCAATTTGGTTACAATACATTTAATAGTAATCAGGTACTCTATTTTCCTTATTTGTCCTGCAGGCTCACAATGGTAACTGGCACCTGAGACAATGGAGGTTATTAAGTTACTTGCCCAGAGTCGCAAGGAGTAATAAGGGATTGAGTTCTTAACCCCAGGGTGCTGAAGTATCAGCTGTAGACCACTAGGCCATTCACTCCCACAATAACCTCACAAGACTGACATGAGTTCGGTTTACATTAAGTCAACCATCTTCTCCCCTTTTGGGGGGGTGGGAGATGGAGGTTACCTTGCTTTATATTTGAATGGGTTTATATTTGAGTATATACAGTAGACATCCAGCTCTAACCACAGAAGGAGTAGGGTCATCCAAGTCTAAAAAGATGGATATTCATATTTAGTCCTGGTATTTATCTTGTCCAGGTCCGCTGGAGGGATTAAGGCATGAAAAAACCCCAGTGGTTGCTGGCCCACTCCCATTCCCTGAAAGTGAAACCAGCAAAGGATACCAGACTATAAGTCAGCTTTAGGTATTATGTACATTCTTAATGTGTATATCTGCGGAGTAGCTTAATGATTTGTACAGTGGACTGAGAACAGGGACCCAAGTTCAAATCCAAGTTTAGCTATTTTTTAAATTAATCTCTTCAGGAATATAAAAAGTACTTGCTGTACCTGAATGACACCCATGAGCCTGAAGGCCAAAGTGCTACATTCAGGTACATTTGGTATTTTTCTGTTCTTAAAGTGCTTACCATTTAAAAAAATAAATCGCTAAAGTGGGATTTGAATCCGGGTCCCCTGATTCTCAGCCCATTAGCCTACCATTAAATTACCCCTCTGCATGAATGTCTAAGTGGCCGTTTTATAAGATGGATCTTCCTGTGCTGCCACACAGACTTTTGTGTTTCTTGTTTTCCCATTAATTTCTGCAAAATGGATGTTTGTTAGACATTTCTAGTACATGGACATCCATCTTGCATATATTTTAAAACAGGCTATATATCATGTGAGACATTCATATGTGACATTCTGACTTGGATGTCCATATTCTGAGGTAGCTGTCTATTTCTTTTTGGGAAGTGCGCAATATTAAACTTGAGTTTGGATGATTTCCTTTTCCAGCATCTGATTAATTTTCTGTAAACTGAAAAAATCTTGGAAACTCATTTAAATAAAAAGATATTAATTATTTGCTTTTCATTAAGTTATAATAATAGGAGGAGTAGATCCGGCACATACAGCTCAAGATCACGAAGTCGGTCACGCAGTCACAGTGAAAGTCCTCACAGACATCACAACCATGGTTCTCCACAACTTAAAATCAAGCACCGTATTGATGAACTGAAGAGCTCCAACAGACATAGCCACAAAAGGAAAAAATCTCGATCTCGCTCTCATAGCAAATCCAGAGATCACTCTGATGCCAAGAAACACAGACATGATCGGGGTCATCATAGGGACAGACATGAAAGATCACGATCATTTGACAGACCTCATAAAAGCAAGCACCACAGCAGCAGTCATTCTGGACACAGCAGACACAGGCACTGAACAGAGTTTACTTTTATTTATATAGTTTAGTTGTTAATCTTAAAATAGGCTATATGGACTTAAGATTTGACAAAATAAAACCATGATTACACTTTGATTTACAAGACCTGATCTCAGATATTTTTCTTTTGAAGAAGCTATACTTTTTTGCACATTAAAAATACCTTAGCAGTATCAAAATAATCTGTGGTCAGGTTAATTTGTATGTATTAAAGTTGTGATTGTTTATGGAAAGAAGCTGGAGAATAGTTTTGGGGGAAGGGGCATAAAACTACTTATTTTTATACAAACAAATGGCAGACATTGTTATTTAAGTATAGTTATTTGTTTAAACAATGTGGATAATTTTCTTACACTGGTTTTAGTCTGCATGTGTACAAACTGATTTTTACAAGAAAATAAAATACAAATGTGTTTTTATTTTGAAATAGTTTAAAGTTTGTTAGTTTCTTGGATGTATTCAGAAATATTCTGGGTCAGAGAGAATAGGCCATGTTTCTCTATATTTACAATAGAATAAATACAGGATTCAGTGTGGGGTTGATGTACTGTAATACATTAATATCTGCTGCTAAGAGATGTGTATAAACAATGGTATTTATTAGCACCTGATGGGATGCAAATGAAACGTATTACTTCAGATGCTAATGTATGCTTATCCAAGTATTCACGTTAATACAGTTGATGTAAAAATTGGGTGACACCAGGCATATGCAGATTCTTTCCTACCTCACATGAGCAGAGGTCCCCTAGTTTGTATTATTCTGTGGAGCAGAGGAGCCTGGTGTGGACACTTGGTAGCACAATGTTGATAGAAATTTCTATGTTTTCCTGCCTCAGCTTATTTTACTAGTGTGAAAGGCCTTCCTGTTTGATTTCTTCCTCATTTTATTTTTGATTTATTCATTATTTACATTTTAGTTATTCCCTAATTCCTTTGTCCAGGTTTTGAAAAGCTATGTCGGGTAGGGAGGATGTCCGCGCATGCACGGCCACACGATGATGTCATGCGCGGACGTATTTCCTGCCTGACGAGCAGGCAGCGGGGATGGGACCTGGGTGGGCTTAGGGGCGGGCTTAGGGTGAGGATGGGTGGAACTAGTTAGGGCTAGGGGGTCCAAATTTTCCAAAAGGAAAATATGGCTACCCTATCCCAGACCCCAGGATCACCCCTTTATAGTCTGCACCCGAGTTAGAAACCTCCCCCCCCCCTCGGGTACACCACTGACACATGGTGTAAAAAAAAAAACCCTTCAGTTGGAAAACATAAGAATGAGTCAAGTTTGTGAAACCAGGAAACAAAGGCATGGAAATTCAAATGTTGAATCACTGAAGATTTTACTGAGTAGCTTCAAATATGTGTTAATGGCCTAATCTTAGCAACAATATGGTATTACTTTAAAAGGCTGATTTGTGTGGTTGTGTATCTCTACATTATCTGCTGGGAATGACTGAATCAGCTGAACAGATTGGTGGAATTGACCATGTCTAATATCAGCAAGAAGTCTGGTTCATATTTGGCCACACAAACACTATGAATCAGTCTCCTTAGTACGTTTGTGCACATGTTAAAAACAATGAAACAGCTGTAACCAGGGCAAGCATGAGTGGAAACTATCTGTCCTCTTTAAGTGTGGCGATGGGAGATTACAGGCAGAAGATCAGCAGATTATAGAGATGTACCGTATTTTCACGCATATAACGCGCGCGTTATACGCGTTTTTACCTACCGCGCATACCCCTCGCGCGTTATATGCGTGAGCGCGGTATACAAAAGTTTTTAAACATAGTTCCCACCCCGCCCGACGCCCGATTCACCCCCCCAGCAGGACCGCTCGCACCCCCACCCCGAACGACCGCTCGCACGCGCTCCCACCCGCACCCGCATCCATGATCGGAGCAAGAGGGAGCCCAAGCCCTCTTGCCCGGCCGACTCCCCGACGTCCGATACATCCCCCCCCCCGGCAGGACCACTCGCACCCCCACCCCGAAGGACCGCCGACTTCCCGACAATATCGGGCCAGAAGGGAGCCCAAACCCTCCTGGCCACGGCGACCCCCTACCCCCCCCCCGCCCGACGCCCGATTCACCCCCCCCCAGCAGGACCGCTCGCACCCCCACCCCGAACGACCGCTCGCACGCGCTCCCACCCGCACCCGCGATCGGAGCAAGAGGGAGCCCAAGCCCTCTTGCCCGGCCGACTCCCCGACAATATCGGGCCAGGAGGGAGCCCAAACCCTCCTGGCCACGGCGACCCCCTAACCCCACCCGGCACTACATTACGGGCAGGAGGGATCCCAGGCCCTCCTGCCCTCGACGCAAACCCCCCTCCCTCCCTCCAACGACCGCCCCCCCCAAGAACCTCCGACCGCCCCACCAGCCGACCCGCGACCCCCCTGGCCGACCCCCACGACACCCCCACCCCCCTTCCCCGTACCTTTGCTAGTTGGCCGGACAGACGGGAGCCAAACCCGCCTGTCCGGCAGGCAGCCAACGACGGAATGAGGCCGGATTGGCCCATCCGTCCCAAAGCTCCGCCTACTGGTGGGGCCTAAGGCGCGTGGGCCAATCAGAATAGGCCCTGGAGCCTTAGGTCCCACCTGGGGGCGCGGCCTGAGGCACATGGTCGGGTTGGGCCCATGTGCCTCAGGCCACGCCCCCAGGTGGGACCTAAGGCTCCAGGGCCTATTCTGATTGGCCCACGCGCCTTAGGCCCCACCAGTAGGCGGAGCTTTGGGACGGATGGGCCAATCCGGCCTCATTCCGTCGTTGGCTGCCTGCCGGACAGGCGGGTTTGGCTCCCGTCTGTCCGGCCAACTAGCAAAGGTACGGGGAAGGGGGGTGGGGGTGTCGTGGGGGTCGGCCAGGGGGGTCGCGGGTCGGCTGGTGGGGCGGTCGGAGGTTCTTGGGGGGGGCGGTCGTTGGAGGGAGGGAGGGGGGTTGCGTCGAGGGCAGGAGGGCCTGGGATCCCTCCTGCCCGTAATGTAGTGCCGGGTGGGGTTAGGGGGTCGCCGTGGCCAGGAGGGTTTGGGCTCCTTTCTGGCCCGAACAACTAGCGGGGGGGGGGGGGGTTCGCAAGAGCCAGGAGGACTTGGGCTCCCTCCTGGCCCGATATTGTCGGGGAGTTGGGGAGTCGGGGGGGCAAGAGGGCTTGAGCTCCCTCTTGCCCCGATCGTGTCGGGGGTGCCGCGGTTGGCTGGGGCAAGAGGGCTTGAGCTCCCTCTTGCCCCGATCGTGTGGGGGGTGCCGCGGTTGGCTGGGGCAAGAGGGCTTGAGCTCCCTCTTGCCCCGATTGTGTCAGGGGTGCCGCGGTTGGCTGGGGCAAGAGGGCTTGAGCTCCCTCTTGCCCCGATCGTGTCGGGGAGTCGGGACCGCTAAGAGGAAGCAGCAGGACTTCTACATGATGGGGGGGTCAGGAGGCTGTGGGGGTGCGAGCGGTCCTTCAGGGTGGGGGTGCGGGTGGGAGTGCGTGCGAGCGGTCCTTCGGGGTGGGGGTGCGAGCGGTCCTGGGGGGGTGAAGGGGGAGAGGAGAGTCGGGCGGGCGAAAGGAGAGTCGGGGTGGCCAGAGGAGAGTCGGGGCGGGCGAAAGGAGAGTCAGGCGGCGACGGGAGAGTCGGGCAGCATGCGCGGTATACGGGTGTGCGCGGTATATAAAAATTTCTGTACATAAATGTGTGTTTTTTGCGCGCTATACCCGTGTGCGCGTTTTACACGGGTGCGCGTTATCTATGTGAAAATACGGTAAATATTGTCTGTGAAAAGACAATATTTAACTGGACACTAGTTAGTATAAACTGTCTTGGAACTGGAACAGCACCTCCCACGTCTTTCTCATGGAATTGAAGGAAGAAAGGCATAACAGAAATACTGCTAGTAGATGGTTTTGCAGGCTCTCTTTATTCAAATAAATTGACCGGAAAGTGACTACATTTGTATTCAAAGGTGTTGAGGGTTAATGCAGATCATGATGACGGAGGCAGGGAGGTGAAATCAGTGGCGTAGTAAGGGGGGTTGGGGTGGTCCGCCTAGGGTGTGGTCTTCCTAAGGGCACAGCACCCCTCCTCTTCCCCCTCACTCCTATCCTTGCCGCATGTGCGTGCCCCTTGCCTTCCCCCGTACTTTTTTAACTTCCCAAGCGAGAGGTTGCTGCCCGCGTCGGCATCTGTACTTTTTCTGCCGTCACTTCCAGGACCTGCACCTAGAAAGTGAGGTCAAAGTGCAAGCTGACACCGATGCAGGCATGCTGCCCATGCCAGAGAAGTTAAAAAAGTACAGGGAAAGGGAAGGGGCTGCGCGTGCGGCAGGGGGGGAGAGTGCCACCGCCCCGGACATCACTCACCCTTACTATGCCACTGGGTGAAATGTTAACCTGCATGAGCACAGTTCAGTTCTTGGAGGGGCCCTTTAAATAAGCAGCGTTAGGCACAAACATGCACCTAATACAGCAAAAAATGTAGTACAGTAAAACCTTGGCTTGCAAGTAACTTGGTTTGCAAGTGTTTTGCAAGACAAGCAAAACATTTGATTAAATTTTAACTTGATATACAAGCAAGGTCTTGCAATACAAGTACATACAGTATACACACCACAACTGAGCTGATGGTTCTTCTCTCCTCTGACGCTGCGGGAGTGTAGTGACTGTTCTAAATGAGCGAGGTCTTGCAATACAAGTACGTATAGTATTTTGTATTAAAGTTTTGGGGTTGGGAAATTTGCTATGATATACGAGTGCTTTGGATTGCAAGCATGCGTCTGGAACAAATTATGCTTGCAAACCAAGGTTTGACTGTATTTGGGTCACAGGCATCATGCAGTAACTATGAAATCTATGTGTGCTAGCCATTCATTCTGGTGTAGTAAGAGGGGTGGGAGGCGTTCCACCCCAGGCTCCATCTTGGTGGGGGCACTGGCACTCCTCGTCCTCTCTGCCCCCTGCTCCTTCCACACCCCACCCCTCACTACCACATATCAAAATAATCTGTGGTCAGGTTAATTTGTATGTATTAAAGTTGTGATTGTTTATGGAAAGAAGCTGGAGAATAGTTTTGGGGGAAAGGGCATAAAACTACTTATTTTTATACAAACAAATGGCAGACATTGTTATTTAAGTATACCTCTTTAACATTTGAAGTTAAAGTGGGTAGCAATCCCCAACCTGCTGCTCTTGCTAGCATCAGCTCTTCCTCTGATGTCACTTCCTGGATCCATGCCTAGGAAATGACATCAGAAAAAGAGCCGACACAGGTGCAAGCAGCAGGTTGGCGTTGCTGCTCAGGAGGGGGCAAGGAAGGAGTGGATTGGGATGGGGTGGAGAATAGGGAAGGGTGCCACCACCCTGGGCGTCTCTCAACCCTCCCTATGCCACTGCACTCACTAATGATTTTTCCTATCAAAGATGGACTTTCTCTACAAACTCCTCTTAAACTCAAACCTCAACCTATCAAAGTGGTATCATCATTAAAATTACTGGGAGTTGCGCTTGACAGTCAATTTAATTATCATCTACACATTAGCACGGTGGTCCAGCGCTGCTTTAATCGACTGTGCATGATAAGATCTTTATACAAATTGTTAGAGCCTGCTTCTCTGAACATTTTGATCCACTCTTGTAATTTCATCAAGTTTAATTAATTTTAATATACTGATCATCGATGTGCACCTGGCCGGTTTACAATGCTAAAAAAATGAAAAGTTAAAATAAGTTTTTGGGAGGGGGAAATGTGGCCATTAAATAGACAAATTACAAATATGAGCTTGAGGGTAAATGGGGAGGGGAAAGTTAATAATTACATTATTAAAAACAAATTAATTAAAAGGAAGGGGGGAGGATAAAACACCAAGAATGGGGATCGCTTCTTAAAAGTGGTTTGTGTTTATTTTGCTAGCTATTGGAGAGGAAATATTAGACCAGGGGTAGGGAACTCGGGTCCTCAAGTTCTTATTCCAAGACGCATACCATAGCATCTAAATCAGGGGTAAGGAGCTCTGGTCCTTGAGAGCTGTATTCCAGTCGGGTTTTCAGGATTTCCCCAATGAATATGCATTGAAAGCAGTGCATGCAAATAGATATCATGCATATTCATTGGGGAAATCCTGAAAACCCGACGAATACAGCTCTTGAGGACCGGAGCTCCTTACCCCTGATTTAGACATTATGGTATGCGTCTTGGAATAAGAACATTTTTAGTTTAGTCTTGAATTTGTCGAGTGAATTATTGTAATGCCCTCTACAAAGGCATCACAAAAAAGGAAATAAGAAGACTCCAAATAGTACAGAACACCGCAGTAAAAATAATATTTGATGCAAAAAAAATATGACCATGTTACCCCTCTTTTTTTTATTATTTATTTATCATTTTATAAATAACTAGCTGATGCCCCGGCGTTGCACGGGTATTTAATTATAGCAATAACACTGTGAATGGATTCAAAAAAAGATACTTTATAGTAGTGAAATAAATTATTTTTTTACAGCTTTATAAAAAGTACAATATTCAAATAATAATGTGAAATATTACTAACACAAAACTTGATTATAAACAACATTTTTAGTTTCACCTCCAGGAGCAAGAACATATACATTCTTGGGTGAACCCACCCTTGAGCAAGCAACATAGAGTTGTCCATGGGAAAAACAGGGGGATCTTAAATCCACTCCACAGTATGTAATAGTCTGTCCTTGTGATTTGTTGATTGTGATAGAGAATGCAAGTCTCACTGGAATTTGCAATCTCTTAAACTGAAAAGGAAGATCTGTTGGAATAAGTGGTATCCGCGGGATAAATATGGTTTCACCTTGTCCCTTTCCGGTTAAGATAGTCGCTTCAATTACATTGGACAGTAACCTCTTTACACAAAGCCTTGTGCCATTGCAAAGTTTTGGTGGGTCAAGGTTGCTAAGTAAAATAACTGGAGATCCCACAGCTTTTTACATTTTTTCCATTGACATGAATGGGTGAAATAAGATTTTATGTTTGTAGCTCCGCCCACGTGTGCAGGTGGGCCGTGAGACCCCCAGAACATATCACCCCAGGTAGTGAGGGATCTGCATACCAAGTTTCGTTCAAATCGGTCCCACAGCTTTTTACATTTTTTCCATTGACGTGAATGGGTGAAATCTGATTTTCTGTTTGTAGCTCTGCCCACGTGTGCAGGTGGGCCGCGAGACCCCCAGAACATATCACCCCAGGTAGTGAGGGATCTGCATACCAATTTGCGTTCAAATCGGTCCCACAGCTTTTTACATTTTTTGCATTGACTTGAATGGGTGAAATATGATTTTCTGTTTGTAGCTCCGCCCATGTGTGCAGGTGGGCCGTGAGACCCCCAGAACATATCACCCCAGGTAGTGAGGGATCTGCATATACCAAGTTTCGTTCAAATCGGTCCCACAGCTTTTTACATTTTTTCCATTGACTTGAATGGGTGAAATCATTTTCTGTTTGTAGCTCCGCCCACGTGTGCAGGTGGGCCGCGGGTCCCACAGAACATATCACCCCAGGTAGTGAGGGATCAGCATACCAAGTTTCGTTCAAATCGGGCAAGCCGTTTTTGCGTTGGCAGCTTTTTACATTTTTTCCATTGACATGAATGGGTGAAATCTGATTTTCTGTTTGTAGCTCCGCCCACGTGTGCAGGTGGGCCGCGAGACCCCCAGAACATATCACCCCAGGTAGTGAGGGATCTGCATACCAAGTTTCGTTCAAATCGGGCAAGCCATTTTTGCGTTGGCAGCTTTTTACATTTTTTCCATTGACATGAATGGGTGAAATCTGATTTTCTGTTTGTAGCTCCGCCCATGTGTGCAGGTGGGCCGCGAGACCCCCAGAACATATCATCCCAGGTAGTGAGGGATCTGCATACCAAGTTTCGTTCAAATCGGTCAAGCCGTTTTTGCGTGATCGCGGCACATACACACATACATACCTCCGATTTTATATATACAGTGGTGCCTCGCATAACGAACGCCTCGCACAGCGAACGCTGCGCACAACGAACTTCATGTCTTGCTTCCTACAACGAACTTCGTTTCACACAACGAAGTCGCCCGAGCTGCATCCTTCCGCGCAGGCACTGCGCTTAACTGCCCTCTCTCCGCCTGGCTCCCTGTGCAGTGGCGGACCGTCGGCTCGCAGGGGCCCGGCGCCTACTGCTGATGCGTTGGGGGCGGAGCTACTCTCGCCGCTTCCCCGATGCTAGGAAAAAAAAAAAAATGAACAGTTAAGTCCCAGTTTTTGCCGCTGAGACTCTGCCCTCTCTCACTGTAAAATTAGACTCTACTTAGTCTGTCTTTAAATTTAAAAAATGTGTGTTGTTTTAAAAAACAATTAAGTTTTTAGATGTATCTAAATAAAAATAATAACAAAAAATTTATCTTTTTTTATGTCATCTTAGCATATTTTATGCTACAGAACGAATTATTTTTTTTAACATGTATTGTTATGGGAAAACGCTTTTCGCATAACAAACTTGCTCCTGGAACCAATTAAGTTCGTTGTGTGAGGCACCACTGTATATAGATTATCAAGTATAAACTTGTACAGAAAGCAAAAATTTAAGTTTAAGGATACATAGCCATAATCATCATATTAAAGTCCAAAAATCAAAGAAACAAACGAATAATACATATCCATATTTTCAGAGAAAAACAATGAGAAAACTCCATTATGTTACTTAAATTTTAACTCAAGTCCACTTTGAAGATCAAGATGTACAAAGGACAGTTTAAATTAAGAAAGAAAAACAAATAATGCTGAGATTAATCTAAGCTGAGCTCAAAGTTCCCTAATAATTTCCCACTAGGGCTAGATCTTATTGTCCTGTTCTTTTTCCAAGCGAGACAGCGACAGGAAGGTCACCAGTTGTGAAGGATCAAAAAAGACAAATTTCTGAGAAGAATAATACACTATGCATTTACATGGATGACGTAAATAAAAGGTTGCCCCAAGGGCCAACACCCCTGGCTTTAATAGTAGAAATTCTTTACGACGCCTCTGAGTTTCTCTGGCAAGATCAGGATACATTTGTATCTGCATTCCTAAAAATGTTTTCATTTTATTTTTAAAGAAAAGTCTCAGTAACCAGTTTTTGTCCGGGGCCAATGCATGTTACCCCTCTTTTATATAAAGCTCACTGGTTACCAATAGAACACAGAATCACTTACAAAATTCTTCTATTAACATTCAAAACCAGCCAGAATTCATTAATAACCTTATCCCTTATAATCCAACAAGGACTTTAAGATCTACAGCTCAAAACCTTCTTTCTATCCTATCACTGAAACGTATAAATACAATGAGGTCTTCAATTTTTTCTGTTAGCGCCCCCTCTCTCTGGAACTTTATCCCAAATGACCTATGTGAAAAAGTAACTTATAAACTTTAAGACGATGTTAAAGACATTTATTTTTCTTGATGCTTTTGAAACCTAACTGTCTTTTTAAGGACGACCTAGAACAGGGGTGGGCAACTCCGGTCCTTGAGGGCCAGAATCCAGTCGGGTTTTCAGGATTTCCCCAATGAATATGCAAGAGCTCTATTTGCATGCACTGCTTTCAATACATATTCATTGGGGAAATCCTGAAAACCCAACTGGATTCCGGCCCTCGAGGACCGGAGTTGCCCACCCTTCACCTAGAACCTAGAAGGATTTTACTATCAGTTTCCCTCCCTATCATTTTTTTCCTTACATGTTCTCTTTCTCCTTGCTTATTGTAGTTCCAGCCCTTCTTTCCCTTTTGTTCCCGTTTGTTAATGTTTTTATGTCTCTGAAAGTTGTTACTATTCCTGGTGATGTTTTGTCTTTTTAAACTGTATTTTAGTTAACAAATGTTTTTAACGATTTTGTACACCGCCTAGAAGGTTTGTTTAGGTGATATAAGAAATTTTAAATAAACCTGAAACTTGAAACATGTGTCAGGCAGAAAGTGGCCATTCCTATGTTAACCAGCTAGCACATCTATATTACTGCACGCTAAGGAGGGAATTCAATAAATGAAAAGTCAGCACCAAATAACTTGAGTTTTAAGCGCTATGCTGTAAAGAGAGCGTGTTATAGAAAAGCGCTTTTTGCAGATCATGTGTCAAACACAATCTAATCCACCCCACACAGTCAGGCTTCAGAGCCAACCACAGTACGGAGACCCTACTAGAAACACTAATGGACACTGCCAGACAATACCTATATACAGGCAAGAAAATCCTGCTCATACAACTAGACCTGTCTGCAGCCTTCAACCTGGTTGATTTATCATGGCATTCTCATACAAACTCATTGGAATCTCAGACATTGGAGATTCATTGGAATCTCAGACAAGGTACTTTCATGGTTGAAAGGCTTCCTACAATCCAGAACCTACAGGGTTAAAATGAAGAAAGAAAAATCAGAACCCTGGTTCAACCCCTGCGGAGTACCCCAGTGATCACCCCTGTCACCTACTCTATTCAATATATACATAGCCTCTCTCAGCTTCTACCTAGACAAACATGGCATAACCTCATACAGCTATGCAGATGACATCACTATCCTCCTCCCCTTCAACCACCCAGAACCCGCCATGACAAGCACAATACACAGAACTCTCGAAACAGTAGCAACATGGATGACAGAGCACAAACTAAAACTTAACCCTGACAAAACAAACTTCATCCTCCTAGAAAACAATAAAACTACCTTAACAAATCTAGTAATAAACTCGATCTCATACCCTATTCAACCCACACTAAAACTTCTGGGAGTACTAATTGACAGAGGCTGTACCATGCAACCACAGATCAACAAGATAATAAAAGCATCATTCGTGATCATGAGAAATCTAAGACAAATCCAAAAGTTCTTCGACAGGAAACAATTCCTACTCTTGGTACAATCCCTTATCCTTGGACTAAGACTACTGCAACATACTTTACCTCCCATGTACAGCGACCATGATAAAACAATTGCAAACTATACAAAATACAGCCCTAAGACTCATCTACTCGTTGAAAAAATATGACCACATCACAGAAGCATACCATGACTCTCACTGGTTCCCAATACAGGCAAGAGTACACTTCAAATTCTACTGCCTACTATTCAAAGCCATTAACGGAGAAAGTCCAACCTACTGGAATAACCGACTAACTCAATCCTCCTCATCCAAGCATAGAAGAGCCCACTCACTTTTCACACACCCACCATCCAAAAATGTCAAATGAAAAAAACTATATGACAACCTAATAGCCACCAGAGCAGCTAAACTGGACAGTCAAATCACCATTCTGTTGTCATCGACTACAGACTACAAAACCTTCAAGAAAGATACTAAAACCCTACTCTTAAAAAAATACATAAAACCTATCCAACACGACCAGTTCCTACCTCATCCCCACTTCTAATTACCCAACTAATGCTAAAATGCCTCTATTTACCCATCACTTACCACCTTAAGATCTTGACAACTCTTTGGTAATTCTTATTACCCAACATTTATCACCTTAAGATAACGACAACTCTTTGGTAATTCTTATGTAACTCTTATGACATCTCTTATGCTATTCCTGTAAACTTTTTTGTAATCCGCCTTGAACCGCAAGGTATTGGCGGAATAGAAATCACTAATGTAATGTAACTTTTGGACACTGTACTTCATCTGCTAAAAGAAGGTCAAATACTGGCACCAAACTTTGACATATTTTGCGTGAATTCTATAAATCTGCACGCAACTTTATGGAACATATCTGACATGCCCCTGCCCCCCCCTCCCTTATACGTGCAATTGAAGTTAGGTACCATAGAACAGTGCACCGTGAGATGCATGGGTGTGGAGGAGTGGGCCGAGATTCACAGGTTTATTTATTTGACAACCCGCCATTTCACTATACAATGAAGTATAAGCAGTATAGGGAAAAAACTTGAGTACCTGAATATAAACATCTTAGACTATGGGCTCCTTTTACTAAGGTGCGCTAGTGTTTTTAGCGCATGCAGGAAATTACCACGCGCTACGCTTCTAGAACTAATGCTAGCTCAATGCTGGCGTTAAGGTCTAGTGCGCATGGCAATGTAGCGCGTGCTATTCCGTGCATTAAAGCCCTAACTCAGCTTAGTAAAGGGAGCCCTATAAGTGGTATATAAATGTAATATCTAATATAATAAAATGGTAGGACGCGCATGCGCACTAAAAAAATCGTGTTCCCTGGTCCTGTCGCGGAAACACGAGTGCGCATGCGCGCCTATGTCACCACAGCCTGCTCTCCACCTCGCGCCACTACAGGCCCCACACTCGCAACTCACACATCCGCTGCAGCCTAGCAACTCCGACCACAACCTTCCCCCCTCAACCGCCTAGGAGCTGCGGCGAGGGCTTTCAGAACATAATATGATTACCATGTTTCTTTAGGCAGCCCCGGTTGTTTACTTGGATTCAATGTCAGCATTAGGGTTCGCCGGCCGCCAGCCGTGAGAGGAAGGCCGCCGCAGCCTCGACGCTAGGTAGGGGGACAACAATCGCGCTTATGCTCAATCCGCCGCCACGACTCCTCTCTCGAACCGCACCAGGATCGAGAGAGGAGCTGCGGCGGGGGCTTGAGCATAAGCGCCATTGTTGTCCCCCTACCTAGCCGCGGCGGCCTTCCTCACCCGGCTCACATTTAATCCAAGTAAACAACCAGGGCTGCCTAAAGAAACCGGTGCTTGGCCCGCCAAACAATTCCTGCCGTTGCCGAAATTTGCCCCACCGTTCCTTCCCTTCCTCCATCAGGTCAGTTCAGCTCCGTCTATGTTAAAAGCAGCTGCTTTGAAATTGGAGCCCTGCCGCCACCATAACACGTTCCCTCTGCCGCGGTCCCATATGTCAGAGAAGGGGCGGGACCAAGGCAGAGGGGAACGTGCTACGGCAGTGGCAGGCCTCCGATTTCGACGCGGCTCCTTTTAACATTGGTGGATTCACTGCACCTCATGGAGGGAGGGAAGGAAAGGTGGTTGGGCGCTGTTGAGCCCCTCTTTGCCCTCAGACCCTCTCCTAACTGCTCCCTCCTGTCTCAGACCACTGGGGGGAGGTGCCTGTCTTCAGCTGCCGAAATGGAGGGAGGGAAGAAGAAAGAAGGGGCCCTGGCAAGCGAGTTATCAAAAGCCAACCATAGCCTGGGACCCCTACATGATATGAATAATGACCAGACAACAAAAGGTAAGAAAAATAATTTTATTTTCTGTTTTGTGATTACAATATGTCAGATTTGAAATGTGTTTTGAGGGAGGCTGCCACCGCGGCTTTGGACAGATGGGTACCATTTTCGTGGGAGCCGGCCTTCGGAGAGGCTTGGGACGCGGGGTTGGATGCGGGAGGGGCTGCCACTGCGAAGGGCTTTGGTGGGGGAGCCAGCCAGACCGCGAGTGTGGGGACGTTGTAAGCACGGATTGGTCAAGGAGCCGCCGCTTCCGAGGCTTTGAAATTGCTCTCCCCCGTCACTCCCTCCTGCCCCAGCTCTGCCTCTGCCCCTGCCCAGGTTCAAAAGCAGGAGAGGCGGTCATCTAGCACCCGTTAATCTAATGGGCTTAAACACTAGTACAGTATAAAAGCAAATACAAAGAAAAGAAACACCATCAGTTAATAGTAGAGATCCACCCAAAATAATCTCTCTGAGTTCAATCCCAGTGCTGCTTCTTGTGACCCTGGGCAAGTTACTTAACCCTTCGTTGCCCCAGGTACCATAGTTAAGTTGTGAGTCCACTGTGAAAATACAGTACGTACAGATAGGGAAAATATACTTGTAGTACTTACACTCTCTGATTAGTATTCAATGTAAACGGTCTTGGATGAATATCTTTATAAAGATGGTTAACAAGTGTGCAACATTTTCAACATCATGTTTCTGAGCTTATTAGCCAATTTATTTGTATATTCATCTCTGATGTGCCCAAAACTTTGGGCATGTGTTGCAATCTAAAAAAAGGTACCAAGTCTTAGTGCACGCTTACTTGAGAAACGAGGCAACAATGCTGGTTGGGTTCTATTTATAAGTTAAACTAGATGATGCCCCGGCGTTGCATGGGTATTTAATTATAGCAATAACACTGTAAATGGATTCAAATAAAGATACTTTATAGTGGTGAATGAAATTATTTTTTTACAGCTTTATAAAAAATACAATATTCAAATTATAATGTGAAATATTTGACAAAATGAATACAATACAACTAACACAAAACTTGATTATAAACAACATTTTTAGTTTCACCTCCAGGAGCAAGAACATATAAATTATTGGGTGAAGAGACCCCCAGAACATATCACCCCAGGTAGTGAGGTATCTGCATACCAAGTTTCGTTCAAATCGGTCAAGCCGTTTTTGATTTAATGTGAGAATGGCAGCTGTTTACATGTTTTCCATTGACATGAATGGGTGAAATCTGATTTTCTGTTTGTAGCTCCGCCCACGTGTGCAGGTGGGCCGCAAGACCCCCAGAACATATCACCCCAGGTAGTGAGGTATCTGCATACCAAGTTTCGTTCAAATCGGTCAAGCCGTTTTTGATTTAATGTGAGAATGGCAGCTGTTTACATGTTTTCCATTGACATGAATGGGTGAAATCTGATTTTCTGTTTGTAGCTCCGCCCACGTGTGCAGGTGGGCCGCAAGACCCCCAGAACATATCACCCCAGGTAGTGAGGGATCTGCATACCAAGTTTCGTTCAAATCGGTCAAGCCGTTTTTGATTTACTGTGAGAATGGCAGCTGTTTACATGTTTTCCATTGACATGAATGGGTGAAATCTGATTTTCTGTTTGTAGCTCCGCCCACGTGTGCAGGTGGGCCGCAAGACCCCCAGAACATATCACCCCAGGTAGTGAGGGATCTGCATACCAAGTTTCGTTCAAATCGGTCAAGCCGTTTTTGATTTACTGTGAGAATGGCAGCTGTTTACATTTTTTGCATTGACATGAATGGGTGAAATATGATTTTCTGTTTGTAGCTCCGCCCACGTGTGCAGGTGGGCTGCGAGACCCCCAGAACATATCACCCCAGGTAGTTGGAATTACTGAGAGAATGGCAGCTTTTTACATTTTTTCCATTGACATGAATGGGTGAAATCTGATTTTCTGTTTGTAGCACCGCCCACGTGTGCAGGTGGGCAGCGAGACCCCCAGAACATATCACCCCAGGTAGTGAGGGATCTGCATACCAAGTTTCGTTCAAATCGGTCAAGCCGTTTTTGATTTACTGTGAGAATGGCAGCTTTTTACATTTTTTCCATTGACATGAATGGGTGAAATCTGATTTTCTGTTTGTAGCACTGCCCACGTGTGCAGGTGGGCCGCGAGACCCCCAGAACATATCACCCCAGGTAGTGAGGGATCTGCATACCAAGTTTCGTTCAAATTGGTCAAGCCGTTTTTGAAGTACTGTGAGAATGGCAGCTTTTTACTTTTTTCCATTGACATGAATGGGTGAAATCTGATGTTCTGTTTGTAGCTCCACCCACATGTGCAGGTGGGCCGAGAGACCCCCAGAACATATCACCCCAGGTAGTTGGAATTACTGTGAGAATGGCAGCTTTTTACATTGTTGCCATTGACATGAATGGGTGAAATCTGATTGTCTGTTTGTAGCTCCGCCTATGTGTGCAGGTGGGATGCGAGACCCCCAGAACATATCACCCCAGGTAGTGAGGGATCTGCATACCAAGTTTCATTCAAAACGGGCAAGCCGTTTTTGCGTTTGCAGCTTTTTACATTTTAGCCATTGACATGAATGGTAGAAATCTGATTTTCAGTTTGTAGCTCCGCCCACGTGTGCAGGTGGGCTGCGAGACCCCCAGAACATATCACCCCAGGTAGTGAGGGATCTGCATACCAAGTTTCATTCAAAACGGGCAAGCCGTTTTTGCGTTTGCAGCTTTTTACATTTTAGCCATTGACATGAATGGTAGAAATCTGATTTTCAGTTTGTAGCTCCGCCCACGTGTGCAGGTGGGCTGCGAGACCCCCAGAACATATCACCCCAGGTAGTGAGGGATCTGCATACAAAGTTTCGTTCAAATCGGGCAAGCCGTTTTTGCGTTGGCAGCTTTTTACATTTTTTTCCATTGACATGAATGGGTGAAATCTGATTTTCTGTTTGTAGCTCCGCCCACGTGTGCAGGTGGGCCGCGAGACCCCCAGAACATATCATCCCAGGTAGTGAGGGATCTGCATACCAAGTTTCGTTCAAATCGGTCAAGCCGTTTTTGCGTGATCGCGGCACATACACACATACACACACACATACACACATACATACCTCCGATTTTATATATATAGATTATTTTGTTACTTGAAACAGTATATCTCCGGCAAATGGAATGATAGAAAGATGTGGTTTGTTGCATTTGAATCAGCATCTTCTTAATTACTTAGCCAGCTGAATAACTCAGTTTCTAAGACTTGGTCACTTTTCTTAGATTATGACACAGCCAATAATAGTTTTATCCCAGGACAAGCAGGCATGATATTCTCACATGTGGGTGACATCATCTACAGAGCCCTGATGCGGACAGCATTTCAAGCAAACTTGATTGAAGATTCAAGCTTGCTGTGCTGCACCATGCATGCGTGCCTCCTGCTCCACTAGAGGGCGCATCCCCTCCTCGTGGTCTCCAGTTCGTTTTTTTCCGCAGTGCTAATAAGACTTGTTTTTTCCTAGCTCTGCCCCAAGTGCCTTCTTTGCACCGCGATTTATTGTTTTTCATAGTTTAAAAGTCGCTGTGCGTATTGTTCTTGTAGTTACTTCTTTTTCCTGCTCATCGCATTTCAACGCACTTTCGTTCTCGACCCGGGGGCTCCCGGGTCATCGCGGCCGCGTGGCCTGGTAGGCCACGGTCGCCTGATTTTTCTATGTCCCGGCCTGTTACCGCTTCAAAAAGTGCACCAGGTGCGAGCGTCTACTATCGATCACAGATCCGCATCGCTGGTGCATCCTTTGCCTGGGGGCCGATCATCCGACCGAAACTTGCCCCCGGTGCGCAACCTTCCAACACCGGGCGCTCCGACGATGACGGGCCCGCATGGCAGACCTGTTTGCTGCCGACCAACCCTCAACCTCGGCCTCGAGGTCGGCCCCGGCCTTGACCTTGGCCTCGGGTCCCTCGGCCCCGCCTTGGGACTCGACCTCGAAGACCCCGAGTTCTCAAAAATCTTCGGCTCCGGGTAAGTCCCCTCTTCCTTCCTCAGGTTCCATACCTTCGAAGAAGCCAACCTCGGGGACAATGGCCGGGCAAGGGGTGAGTTCCTTACCCACGGTCCCGGCGAAGTCCTCGACGACCTCTGGGCGTGCCTCCACCACTCGGGAATGCTCAAAATCGAAATCGCCCTCGGTGGAGTGCACCGCGGCCTCGGACATGCCATCGATGCTGTCCGTGCCGGTGTTCCAGGATATGCTCCGGGCAATGATCTCGACGGAGCTATCAGCTGCCCTGGCTCACCTTCACCCGGCCCCGAACTCGACCTCGCGTGCGCCAGACCAGCCTGAGCCCCGCGTCGAGACCCCTCGGGGAAAAGTGCGCCGTTTCCGCCGCCTCTCTTCTTCCTCAGATTCCTCTCCGAGGTACTCGAGGCGTTCGTCCCCGGCGGAGCTGTGCGGGGCGAAACGTAGATCGAAGCCCCTCGACTCCTCGGGCCGCCGACTTTCCAAAAAGGCCCGGAGTTCACCATCGACCCGAGGCCGCTCGCCCTCGACTCGATCGAGGGGACCGCTACGGGTTACCGAGCTATCTCTCACTAACACCAAGCTGTTACTGACTCCCCCTCGGTCCGGGGCTCCGGTCCGAGGCTCTAGGCTTTCGCCGAGGGAGTTCGGGGAGAGGTCTCCGACCCGACATCGATCGGTGCCCCTTACCCCGGCGGCGTCCCCGAGGGGCTCCTCGAGGTGACGCAGGTCCTCGACGCCGGAGCGCTTCCATAGCGCGTCCCCGGTGTCGGATCGAGGGTCCGAGAACCTCGCTATTCGAGGGAGGCTTCTCCTTCCTTCTCAGCGAAACGGAGGTCTCGTTCACCGTCCCCGCAAGGGGCCACGGGATCACACCGGCCTTCCTTTACGAGGTTCGTCCAGGACATGGGACGTGCCCTTGACTTGGACTTACAATCTGACTCGAGGTACTCCAAGAAATACCTGGCGGAGCTGGATATGCCTTCTCCACCCTGAGAGTCCCTCCGGCTGCCACTGAACCCGGTGCTCCGGCAGACCCTCATCAGGAACCTTGAAACTCCATACATGGTGACGGCCGTCCCATCTAAAATGGAGTCAAAGTACCATACGGTACCCTGCCCGGGGTTCGAGCAACCACAGTTGTCCCACCAATCTTTATTGGTGGAGTCTTCGTTGAAAAAAGCTCACCCCTCTAGGGTATCTGCAGCGGTCCCTCCGGGACGCCAGGGCAGGACACTTGACAAATTTGGCCGCCGTTTGTATCACAACTCTGTGATGACCTCTAGAGTTCTGAACTATACATTCACTTTTTCCTCTTATCTGAAACACCTCATCGGGCTGCTGAGCGCCTTCTCGGTGGATTTACCTGCCCCCCGCCAAGCAGCATTTGGCCTCCTCCTCAAGGATTTTTCAAACCTCCGACTGCACCTGTTCCACGCCGCTTACGACGGCTTCGAACTTTCATCCAGGGTAGCAGCCTTCGCTGTGGCCATGCGCCGACTGGCGTGGCTGCGGCTGGTCGATATGGACCCTAACCTCCAGGACCGGTTGGCTAACCTACCTTGCGTCGGTAAGGAACTGTTTGACGACACTATCGAAGCAGCGACGAAGCGGCTATAGGAACATGAACGTTCCATTGCTTCACTTGTCCGGCAAAAGCCTAAACCGCCGGTCTCTCAACCTTTTCGGGGATTGCCTCGCCGCTACCCCTAGAAATCCATTCTGGTCTTTTCCAGGCCGCCACTTCGGCGCCCCCAGACTCATTCTAGGGCTTTACCAAAATCTCAGCCTATTGGGTCTGCGAAGCCGTCTCCGTCCTTTTGACGGGATGAGCGGACGGGGGCTGGCCCCCTCCATGCCTCTGCCTGGCCTCCTTCCCATCGGGGGCCGCCTACGAGCCTATTACCCTTGCTGGGAAGTCATAACGTCGGACTCATGGGTCCTTGGCGTGATCTCATCAGGGTACTCACTCAACTTTCGAGAGGTTCCTCCCGACAGCCCACCAAGTGCGTGTCCCCCCAATCGAGCGCAGTTGTCCCTCCTCCTCTCCGAGGCACAGGACCTCCTTCGCCTGCGGGCGGTGGAACCGGTCCCCCAAAAACAGAGGGGCCAGGGGTTTTACTCCCTTTACTTCCTGGTACCGAAGAAGACGGGGGACCTGCGCCCGATTCTGGACTTAAGGCACCTGAACAAGTCTCTAGTGCGGGAAAAGTTTCGGATGCTTTCCCTTCTGACTCTTTACCCCTTAATTAACGAGGGATTTTGGTTCTGCTCCCTCGATCTGAAGGAGGCCTACACCCATGTTCCGGTGCACCCTGCTTGTCGCAGGTACCTGCGCTTTCAGGTGGGGGACCTCCATCTGCAATATCGGGTCCTCCCCTTCGGCCTGTCCTCGTCCCCTCGGGTCTTCACGAAGTGCCTCGTAGTGGTTGCGGCTGCCTTGCGCTCCCAGGGTCTGCAGGTATTCCCCTACCTGGACGATTGGTTGATCAAAGCCCCGACCAGGGAGGGGATTATCTCAGTGACCCGTCAGACTATTACTTCTCTTCAAAGTCTGGGGTTCGAAGTAAACTTCCCAAAATCCCAGCTGTGCCCCTCTCAGTCCTTACAATTCATTGGGGCCGTGCTGGACACGGTCCGTCTTCGTTCCTTCCTCCCTCTTCAGCGTCTGGAGGCGCTGGTAAATCTGAGCAGACAGATCTCGAGGTCGACCTTTGTCTCGGCGCGACAAATGATGACGCTCTCCTCTACCGTCCACGTCACTCCGCTTGCCCGTCTTCATCTGCGGTTACCACAGTGGACTTTGGCCTCACAATGGCGTCAGGATCAACCGCCTCGTGACAGTGACTCCTTCTTTGCAAAAATCGCTCCGTTGGTGGGCCGACTCTTCAAATCTTTCCAAAGGTTTGCTCTTTCTCGCCCCTCCACACCACAAGGTCCTAACCACGGACTCGTCGGAGTATGCTTGGGGGGCTCATGAGGACGGTCTCCGCACTCAAGGTCTGTGGTCAACAGAGGATCGTCGCTGCCACATCAACGTGCTGGAGCTTCGGGCCATTTACCTCGCCGCGGTGGCCTTTCAACACCTGCTTCACGACCGGGTGGTTCTCGTCCGCACAGACAACCAGGTGGCGATGTACTACGTAAACAAGCAGGGAGGGACGGGGTCATGGTCCCTCTGCCAAGAAGCTCTGCGTCTCTGGGAATGGGCGGTCTCCCAAAACATCCTCCTTCGAGCGGTTTACATACAGGGAGAGCAAAACTGTCTGGCGGACAGGCTCAGCCGCCTCCTCCAGCCACACGAGTGGTCCCTGCATTCGCAGGTCCTGCGACAGGTGTTCGACACATGGGTGACTCCCCAGATAGATCTGTTTGCCTCCTCCGACAATCAAAAACTGCCTCTCTTCTGTTCAAGGATATACTCCCCGGACCGTCTCGAGGCCGATGCCTTCCTCCTCGATTGGGAGGGGAAGTTCCTCTACGCGTTCCCACCTTTTCCTCTGATTCTGAGGACGCTGGTTCATTTGAAATCGGTGAGGGCCACTCTGATCTTGATTGCTCCCCGGTGGCCCCGCTTGCCTTGGTTTTCCCTACTACTTCAACTCAGTGTCAGGGAACCTCTGCTTCTGCCTGTGTTTCCCTCTCTGCTATCTCAGAGTCGGGGTTCACTGTTACATCCCAATCTTCAATCTCTACATCTGACTGCTTGGTTTCTGTCCCCCTGACTTCTCTCCCCGTGTCTCAGTCGGTCAGGGAGATGTTGGAGGCTTCTCGGAAATTCTCGACTAGACTCTGCTATTCCCAGAAATGGACTAGATTCTCGTCCTGGTGCTCCTCTCACCGCCAGGACCCGGTGTCGGTCCCTGTGCCTTTGGTTCTGGAGTATTTGCTCCATTTATCTCACTCTGGCCTGAAGACCAATTCCATTCGAGTACATCTCAGTGCCATTGCTGCCTTTCATCAGCCCCTGGAAGGGAAGGCTCTTTCACTCCATCCCTTGGTTTCTTGTTTCATGAAGGGTCTTTTGAATGTTCATCCTCCCCTCAAACCGCCTCCTGTGGTTTGGGATCTTAATGTGGTTCTAGCTCAACTGATGAAACCTCCATTTGAGCCTATGGATAAATGCCATCTTAAGTTTCTCACTTGGAAAGTGATCTTCCTACTCACTCTCACTTCTGCTCGGAGGGTTAGCAAGCTGCAGGCCTTGGTGACGGACCCACCTTTCACGGTATTCCATCATGACAAGGTGGTTCTCCGCACTCACCCTAAGTTTTTGCCTAAGGTGGTATCTGATTTTCATCTCAACCAGTCCATTGTTCTGCCTGTGTTCTTTCCCAAGCCCCACTCTCATCCTGGAGAGGTGGCGCTCCACACCCTTGACTGCAAGAGGGCGTTGGCTTTTTATCTTCAACGCATTCAGTCTCATCGGACAGTTCCACAATTGTTTTTGTCCTTTGACCCTAATAGGTTGGGACGCCCAGTGTCCAAGCGCACCTTGTCCAACTGGTTGGCTGCTTGTATTTCTTTCTGCTACGCTCAGGCTGGTCTCGCGCTGCATGGTCGAGTTACGGGGCATAAAGTCTGAGCGATGGCAGCTTCGGTAGCTTTCCTAAGGTCCACGCCTATTGAGGATATCTGCAAGGCAGCCACGTGGTCTTCGGTTCATACTTTCACCTCCCACTACTGCCTGGATACACTGTCCAGGAGTGATGGCCGGTTCGGCCAATCGGTTTTACGTAATCTATTTTCTTAAATTGCCAACTTCCCTCCGCCCCTTTTTATTTGCTTGGAGGTCACCCACATGTGAGAATATCATGCCTGCTTGTCTTGGGATAAAGCACAGTTACTTACCATAATAGGTGTTATCCAGGGACAGCAGGCATATATTCTCACAACCCGCCCACCTCCCCGGGGTTGGCTTCTTTGCTGGATATGTGAACTGGAGACCACGAGGAGGGGATGCGCCCTCTAGTGGAGCAGGAGGCACGCATGCGTGGTGCAGCACAGCAAGCTTGAATCTTCAATCAAGTTTGCTTGAAATGCTGTCCGCATCGGGGCTCCGTAGATGACGTCACCCACATATGAGAATATATGCCTGCTGTCCCTGGATAACACCTGTTACGGTAAGTAACTGTGCTTTCTGTGCTTTAGAAAAGCATAGTTCATTTGGGCAGTTTTTCTTATCTCTATGCTTTGTTTTTGAGGCTGTTTTTCTATATTGTTATAAGTATGTGTCACACCCTCAGCAGGAAAGGAAAATAATAAAATATACTCTATTTGTTTTATATAATCCTATATAAACACATGTTACATCCTATGTAACACAAGTATAGAAAGCTAACCAGGTAATAAGTATAGAAAGCCAACCAGTTTGTGCATGGGCAAGACCGGAGGGTGAGGACTTTGATGGGAAGATAGGACTTTAATGAGAAACCAAGGTGGCAAGGGAGCCCCTTCTGGTGATTCAGACAGGTCGTGACCTGTTTGGGCCGCCGCGGGAGCGGACTGCCGGGCAGGATGGACCTATGGTCTGACCCGGCGGAGGCACTGCTTATGTTCTTATGTTCTTATATAATAAAACCCTAGCTGCGCATGCGCACTCAACTGCGTGCTTCCATGATCTCTGATCTGTGAGATGTAGGTCCGTGGCCGCAGGAATGCGCATGCGTGAGTCCCCAGCCTTACTGCTTCCCAGTTGCCAGCGTTGGACTCCCTCCTCTCCAGATCGCGGTGTCGGCTCCTCTCATGAGCCGCACCAGCATCGGAGAAGGCTTCCGACACTGGCGGGGATCGAGAGGAGCCGCTGCGACACTCGCCCATAGCAGGCCAGACTGCGGGCCGGGCAGGGAAGCGCTGAAAGAGACTCCAACTGTGAGCCGCTCAGTGGGACCAGGCAGGCAGCCACGCGAGGGAGGGAAACAGAAACAAAAAAGGGTATGTGCAGGGAGAAGCTGGGCCTGCCTGCGGGAAATACGATAAGGGAAGGGGGGGGGTGCCCTTGGAGCAGGCTACACCGTGGGAGGGAAGGGGGAGGGGCCAAAAGGAGCAGGCCACATCGTGCTAAGAGTAGGGAAGGGGAGTGGGGGAAAATGCTGATACTGCTGCACAGGGACTTGGAGGGGAAGGGAAATACCTGCTGCTGCTGCACCGGAAAATGGAGGGGGAGGGAAATGCTGTTGCAGCTGCACAGGGAAATGCAGGGAATGAATGACACACAGACAGCAGGAGGGAGGGAGACAGAAAGAAAGGAGGAAAGACACAGGGGCAGGGAGAGGGACAGAAAGACAGAGAAAGGGGGCAGGGAGAGAGAGAGACAGTGGGAGGGAGAGAGACAGAAAGACAGACATACATATATTCTAGCACCCGTTTATGTAAACGGGCTTAATGACTAGTTCAGAATATAAAATTTTAACATACTTTACTAAAAGGGGCCCTTATTGCATGCTAAAAGCTGAATTGAACCCTTAACGGGTATTTTATTCAGGGGTATGTATGATCTGGGGTGGGCTTTGTTCTTTTCTTTATGTAGAAGAAAATGACATAGGGACAAATTTGTCCCCATCTCCTCAGGAACTCAATTTCCCTGTCCAACTCCGCAAGTTTTGTCACTCTCTCTGTCCCTGCCCCTGCCCCATTCCTGTAAGCTCTGCCTTAACCGCACAAGCATTGAACACATATGATTTAAAAGTGTTTGAGGCTTGTGCAGATGAGGACGGAGCTTAGGCATTGGTGGCATGAGGCATTATAACATCACACTCTGAGCTCTAGAATGTTGCTACTTATGATTTTAAAGTGTTTGAGGCTTGTGCAGATGAGGACGGAGCTTAGGCATTGGTGGAATGAGGCATTATGACATCACAATCTGAGCTCTACAATGTTGCTACTTATGATTTTAAAGTGTTTGAGGCTTGTGCAGATGAGGATGGAGCTTGCAGGAATGGGGCAGGGACAGGAAAAGAACTCGCGGGAATGAGACGGGAAAATGAGTTCCCGCAGAGACAGGAAAAATTTGTCCCTGTGTCATTCTCTATTATGTAGTTCCTTTCTGTGTGTGTGTGTGTATTGGGGGAGGGGGGGTGTAGTTATTGGTTTCATTATGTATTCTCTAAGTTACACGTGTAACTGGGAGATCCACCCATGTTTAGGCCCTCTTGCATTTGCTTGCTATGTAAGTTAGAAATGGAAAAATGAATTAGTGCCATATGAAGATAATATGGATAGTGTGGAATTATTTTCCAAAAACAAATTAAATCCCGTACATTTTAAAGAAATTTTTGAAACCATGCCAGTCAGCCCTTTGAAATACTAGCTGAGAGCTCTAGAGACATTGTCAATGCATTGAACGCTGGTTCTTGTTCTGTAACTGTATCAGGAAAACTCTTTGCAGATTTATTTATACCCTTGTGACTCTTGATTACCTACCTATAACACTGAAACCTAGTTGCAAGAGCACTGTGTTCTTTGTAAGTTCAAAATGTACATATGTCTGGAATGCATACTAACCACACAAATGATTATTGTAGTTTCTATGTTAGTTTTGCTGTTGCCGTGGTAACCTTAAGAGACTTTACAAAAATAGCTGACAGACCTACTGTACTAAATCACGTAACCAGCCATGTTTCTTCAAATAAGAAACATATGTTGAAGATACTATCTTTACTTTATTTATTTTTGTTTGTGGGTAACTACTGTACTTTGATATTTATATAATATCCAAGTGCTTTAGGAAAAAAAATATCTTTTTTATACAACTCTGCAATGGATAGTCTGTGCATGTGAATTTCTTCCATGAACTTGTATGAGATTAGCCTATACTCTTTGAGCTGCAAACCTGTGAAATGTAAAGTCTTATAATCAAATAACAGGTATGTGCCGAAAAACTTTCGACAACTCGTGTAAACTCTGTCTTTCTCTGAGAAATAATGGGGAGGGGAAAAATCTAAGTGTGTGTGGGGGGGGGAGGGGTTGTGATGGATGAATTGTATTTTTGTGATTCCTTAACTTTTCTTTATTTTCTGCAAAGTAATCCTTTCAATTTGATGTGTTTATGTGCCGCAGGATTCCTATGTCTAAGCAGACTGTATTTATTGATGACTTTATTGAAGGTTTGTTGTGGAGTTTTTTTAAGAGACCAATGGTTGTGATTAGCCCTGCTTAGTTGTGCTAATATGAGGGTCCATAAATTTTGAGGTCTCTTTTTCTCCACATTCTTTTGCTGTATTTAATGTTGCAGGTGTCTTTCCACAGGGATCCATACTGGTTAATGACATATTTTGTAACATTGTATTGGTGGACCATGGAATACAGAGTGAGATATAAGTTGTTACTGTTAGTTTACTTAAGTGTACATCATTTATCACTGAAATATCTGTAGGATTGTGTGACGCCCTAGGCACCCTCTCAATCTTTGCATTCTGCTGAACATTGTGACTTGGTTATTCCTACTCATAAGAAATTGCACCTAGAGATAGTGAACATAAGAATGGCCTTACTGGATCACACCAATGGTCCACCTAGTCCAGTGTCCCGACTTTACAGCGGCTAATCTAAGTCACAAGTACCTGGCAAAACCCCAAATAGTAGCAGAATTCACTGCCTCCCCCATGTCTGTCTCAACAGCAGACTATGGACTTTTCCGCCCGGAACTTGTCTACACCTTTTGTAAAACCAGCTACATTATCTGCTCTTACAACTTCCTCTGACAATGCGTTCTAGAGCTTAACTATTCTCTGAATGAAAAAATATTTCCTCCTATTGGTTTTAAAAGTACTTTTTCATGTGCGGGGCCTGCAGAATGGAACAGTCTCCCAGTATATATTTAGGCAACAGAAAGATCTGGGTAAATTCAAGAAATCGTTACAGTGTCATTTGTTTTGTAAAATGAAGTATGATGGTTGATACATTTATAAGAATTGGCAATTTTGATGTTATTTGATTTGTTTGGATTTTCAGTCCTGTTGTTTTATAAATTATGTATGTATGGTTGTAATCCGCCTTGTTTAAAGGCAGACTATAATTAATAAACTATAATAGTTGTATACAGGTAAAAGAGGTTGCATGCTGTTTCTTAGGTGGGTTTAAACTGGAAAGGAAAAGTATATTTTAAAACCGCCACATAAGATTTCAGGTGTACACTATGCATAAGCTGTAATGCAGGTGTAAATTCAGCAGGTTTTTATTTTTTTTCACCTGCAGTGTGTTTTTAAAGGGAAACTGCAGTTTGTGACAGGCAAGGAGCCTGTCATGTAAGGCAGTGGCCACAGGAGGGAGCTCAGTGACCAAAGATGGCTGATACAGGGGTGGTATATGCCCAGAGGCCACTGGGGGAGCTCTGTGGTGTTGTTTCCAGGAGGAGAACCAGGTAAGGGAGGACTACACTTCCCAGGATACATAGGGGTCATGAGTTGGTTCCATGGGACCTTGGAGAAATAGAGTGGAAACCTGGACTGGAATCTTCTGGGGAAGAAAGGGGAATAAAGATAGAACCTTCCAGTAGTCTCCAGAAGGGGGTAAGTTCAGAAGAAGCACCCTCAGTCAGCCAGGGGTGAGTTCCTGGGTGGAGCTATTCCAAAATCATCCAAATCCTTGGATAAAAGCAGGTGGGCAATGAGAGAAGGGAAAGTGTGCCTGGGACTGCCTGAGCCTGATGAGAGAAAGTCTAGGATTACCAGACGTCAGGATTTCCCCAGGCAGGTCCTCCTTTTCAAGGGCATGTTCGGGGGTCCAGACAGCTTTTCAAAACCTGGCATTTTGTCACATCGGGCAGGAGGAAATCCGCGCATGCGTGGATTTCTTCCTGCCCGATGAGAGCAGGCAGCGAGGGCATGGCTAGGCTGGGTTTGGGGGCGGGACTGAGGCATAATGGGGCGGGGATGGATGGAACTGAGTGGGTCTGAAGGTGGGTCTAGATTTTACCCCTAAGAAAGTCTGCCTGATGTTGGAAGGAGGTTATGGGATGGTTTTGCAAGCCCTGAGTGAGGCTGGATGAGAATGGACAGAGTTACCAGAGGACGGCTCAGAGAGGGAAAGTTCAATGAGGAAAGAAAGAAAAGTACTGAGAAAAGATTCCAGCTACCTATTTGTATTATAAGTAGAGTAATGTTGGAAAGGGTAGTAGCCCAGCACTGTTTTGTTAGATGAATTTCATGGTTAATGCAGGAATGCTGGGAAGATTAGAGTCCAGCAGTGTTTTGTTAGTTTTTCCTTTTAATTATAAGCAGGGGCGGAGGATGACATGAAAAAGCATTACATAAGTACATAAGTAGTCGCTTCCGCCGGGGCAGACCAGAGGTCCATCTAGCCCGGCGGTCCGCTCACGCGGTGGCCCATCAGGCATATTGCCTGATCTGCGGTCCTTGACTAATTTTATGCCTACCTCAACACTTATCTCTAAACTTTCCACTGCTCTTATCTGTACCCCTCAATCCCTTTGTCCTCCAGGAACCTATCCAGGTCTTCCTTGAAACCCTGTACTGTGCTATTTCTTATTACGGCCTCCGGAAGGGTGTTCCATGTGTCCACCACCCTCTGTGTGAAGAAGAATTTCCTTGCGTTTGTTTTAAACCTGTCCCCCTTCAATTTCATCGAGTGTCCCCTAGTTCTTGTGGTTTCTTTCAAATTGAAAAATCTGTCCTTGTCAACCTTTTCGATGCCCCTCAGGATCTTGAAGGTCTCTATCATATCTCCTCTGAGTCTCCGCTTCTCCAGGAAGAACAACCCCAGCTTCTTCAGTCTGTCAGTGTATGTAAGGTTTTCCATACCCTTAATCAGTTTAGTTGCTCTTCTCTGGACTCCCTCAAGCATTGCCATGTCCTTTTTGAGGTACGGTGACCAGTACTGTACACAGTATTCCAGGTGCGGGCGCACCATAGCCCGGTACAGTGGCAGGATGACTTCCTTCGTTCTGGTCGAGATACCCTTCTTAATGATACCTAACATTTGATTTGCTTTCCTCGAGGCTGTGGCGCATTGTGCCGACGCCTTCAGTGTCGTGTCTACCATCACTCCCAGGTCTCTTTCAAGGTTACTGACCCCTAGCATTTGTCCCCCCATTTTGTAAGTGAACATCGGGTTCCTTCTCCCTATATGCATGACCTTGCATTTCCCTACATTGAAGCTCATTTGCCACTTTTTCGCCCATTCTTCCAATGTCGTAAGATCCCTTTGGAGATTCTCGCAGTCTACCGTGGTTTCAACCTTGCTGAATAGTTTGGTGTCATCTGCGAATTTGATGACCTCGCATTTTGTTCCCGCCTCCAGGTCGTCAATGAATATGTTTAACAGGAGCGGTCCCAGCACTGACCCTTGAGGAACCCCGCTCGTGACCCCTTGCCAGTCCGAGTAGTGGCCCTTTACACCAACCCTCTGCTTCCTGTCTGCCAGCCAGTTTTTGATCCATCGGTGGACCTCCCCTCGCACCCCGTGATTCCATAGCTTCTTGAGCAACCGCTCATGTGGTACCTTATCGAAGGCTTTTTGGAAGTCTAGGTAGATTATGTCTATGGGTTCACCTTTGTCCACCTGGTTATTTACCCCCTGGTTATTTACCATTGGTGTCATCCAGGGTGAGGAGGCATATAATTAAAAAGGAAAAAACCCCTCACCAATCCGGGGGGGGGTCACGGATCGGCTGGGGGGGGCAATCGGGGGTTCTTGGGGGGCGGATGTTGGGGGGGAGGGGGGTGCGTTGAGGGCAGGAGGGCCTGGGATCCCTCCTGCCCGTACTGTAGTGGGGGTGGGGGGGTCGCCTGGGCCAGGAGGGCTTGGGCTCCCTCCTGGCCCGAACGACATGCAACAAGTTATTTATTCATTCAGACTCAAAAAAATTTACTCTGTGTTACTAACTAAACAATCCTAATATAAAATCAAAAGAATTAGTATATTGGGACAGACTGAAGGTCCATCAAGCCCAGCATCCTGTTTCCAGCTGTAGCCAACCCAGGTCTCAAGTACCTAGCTAGATCCCAAATAGTACAACAAGATGTTATGCTGCATATCCTAGGAATAAGCAGTGGATTTCCTCAAGCTACCTCAATAATGGCCTATGGACTTCTCTTTTAGGAAATTATCCAAACCTTTTTTGAACCCTGCTAAGCTAACTGATTTCACCATAGTCACTGGCAACAAATTCCAGAGTTTAATTACACGTTGTGTGAAGAAATATTTTCTCCAGTCTGTTTTAAATCTACTACTTAGTAGCTTCATCGTATGCCCCTTAGTCCTTGTATTTTTGGAAAGAGTAAAAAAGCGATTCACATCTACCCTTTCCACTCCACTCAGTATTTAATAGACCTCTAACATATCACTCCCTGGGCTGTCTGTTCTCCAAGCTGTAAGGAACCCTAACCTATTTAGCCTTTCCTCATAGGGAAGTCGTCACATCCCTTTTATTATTTTTTGTCTCCCTTCTTTGTACCTTTTCTAATTTCTCTATATCTTTTTTGAGATACAGCGACCAGAATTGCACACAGATTTCGAGGTACAGCTGTAGAATAGAGCAATACAAGAGCATTATAACATTTTCATCTTTGTTTTCCATTCCTTTCCTGATAGTTCCTAATGTTCTATTTGCTCTTAGCCACTGCTGCACATTGGCCGAGGGTTCTGACGTATCTGATCCTTTTCCTGGGCAGTAACTCCTAACATAGAACCCTGTATCACATAGCTATAGTTCGGGTTTCTCTTTCCCATATGCATCATTTTACCCAGTCTCCCAAGATCATTTCGCAATTTTTCACAATCCTCTTGCCATTTAATCTTTGAATAACTTTGTATCATCAGCAAATGTAATTATCTCACTAGTTGTTCCCATCTCTAGATCAGTGATAAATACAGTAAAACCTTGGATTGCAAGTAACTTGGTTTGCAAGTGTTTTGCAAGACAAGCAAAACATTTTATTAAATTTTAACTTGATATACAAGCAATGTCTTACAATACAAGTACATACAGTTTACACAGATCACAACTGAGCTGATGGTTCTTGTCTCTCTGATGCTGCAGGAGTGTAGTGACTGTTCTAAACGAGTGAGATCTTGCAATACAAGTACATATAGTATTTTGTATTAAAGTTTTTGGGTTGTGGAATGAATCGTCTTGAGTTTCCATTATTTCCTATGGGGGAATTCACTTTGGATTGCAAGCATGCTTCTGGAACGAATTATGCTCGCAAACCAAGGTTTTACTGTATGTTAAAAAGCAGCAGTCCCAGTACAAGACTCCAGGGGAACCCCACTATTTACCCCTTGAGTTAAAATAAGGAGTAATCAACAAACTTCAAATCAAGCTAAATTCTTGCCCTGATTAAAATAATAATTTTCTGATACTATTTCAAGCATTTCATTAAAACACATTACATCCTACAGTAAGTATGCAATTAGTGAATGCTATTGCCAGACGTGACAAATGTTGGATTTAAAATTATTGCAAAGGTTATCAAGAGGAATGTCTGGGAAAATAAAGGCTGGCTTATGTACCAAGCAACAGGTCATTTCACTGGTTTGCTGGATGGATAGAAGCAGTGAACAAGCTTTTAAGGAGAAGCACAGGGGCTGCAAACACAAAAAAAGAAAACCAAGGAGTGATTACTGAAAAAAACAAAAAAAACAATATAACCATAAATGATTAAAAATGCTTGAAAAAATAAAACCCAATATAGCTGTAGAACAATGGTTCCCAACCCTGTCCTGGAGGATCACTAGGTCAATCGGGTTTTTGGGATAGCCCTGATGAACATGCATGAGAGAGATTTGCATATAATGGAGGTGACAGGCATACAAATCTGCTCCATGCATATTCATTAGAGCTATCCCAAAAACCCGATTGACCTAGTGATTCTCCAGGACAGGGTTGGGAACCACTGCTGTAGCATGCCTTCGTCAGGGGTAAACCTCAACTACAAATGTCTGATATTATACTTTGGATAAGAGTGGCCCAGGAACCAAATCCTTTCCGTAATCATAAAGGTAAGCAGCAGGTCTTCTATCGCTCCCATTCATTTTAGCCATCATGGTGATAATCCTTAGTCTGCCAATAGGAGTCACTGTAGAGATTTGTTTTCCTTAGGGGCCATGAATGCACATCATCATCTTCCACTAGCCCAGAGCTCCCTCAGTAGCTCACAGTATTATCACTGTGCCAACCCTGTTTTATTTCATTTTTATAGGTCCCGTGACCATGGTCTTAAAGGGTGACCATCAGATCAATATGTATGTACTTTATGTGACCTTAGCTTTTTTCCTGTACTGGTTAGTGATATTTGTTTCATGTCTTTAAACCATGGTGATGTTATTAATGACGTAGCATGGAACAAAGGATAAGAATTGTAGGAAGTGTGTGTAACGTGTCTTAAGGAGAACAGGGGCAGTTGCACTGCACCCCATGTTCCCAGGGTGCACCACACTTAACTGAGTCAATTTTGCAACTGACCATAAATTAAAGCTTCCTTTCCTGTTCCATCTCCTCTGTCCTTACCCCTAATTGTTCTCCTCCTAAGTAAGCAGCAACTATAACAATTCTGTTTAGTTTATTGTAAGCTTCTATACCACTAGTTTATTGTAAGCTTCTATACCACTACTGACTGGGGAGTCAATTCAGAACGGTTTACATGAGCTTCTGTGATGGTGTTACAATACAGACACATTTATACCATAGTTATCCTATGTATATACACATATACCACCAGTATCGTGTACTATGTTCATACTAAATCCTACTTATTTGCACACATTGTGTTCTATGTTCATCTTAGATTTACGTACATCCTGCTAATTCTAGTTATCTGTACTTTATCAGATCCCCAGCAATTCTGGGTATCTCTACTGTTCACACTATCCTGTTCCTACTGGGGACTAACCACCTATCTTGCCTCTATGTTGCATTATTCAAGTAGTCTGTGAAAAGGATGGTCTCTATCCCTTTCTTGAACTTTCAGGTATCCTTTTCTACTTTTAACTCCTTCGGGAGTTCCAGCACTTTGGAGCCATCACTGAGAACATTCTTGTGCTGATGCTTTGGTATTTGATGTCTCTGAAGGAGGGTATTTCCAACAGGTATTCTTGGCTCAAGTGCAGGGTACGTGCTGGTGTATGGTAACGTAATCTAGCTGCTAGATATTGTGGTTCTGAGAAACAAATGATTTTGTGTCAGCAATAAGAATTAAATAATTCCCTGAAACCTTATATGAAATCTTAAGTCCGGGGGGAGGTATATCAAATTAGTCTGTGTAGGGGCAATGGCTAAGATTAGATCTCAGAGTGTGACCTCTTTTGCTTGTTGAACCTCACGGAGGTAGAATAAGATTCTTCTCCTAGGCTTATTGTCTAGCCTTTCTGAGAGCCATAGATGGACTGTGGTGACACCTGCTTGTGGGGAAATCTCAGCTTCTCTATCAGCCTTTGAGTGGAACATTACTGAGGAGGAACTACCCGCTATATCGATTTGGCCTGAATCTGAATGTTGCGTGAAGAGGAGATTGTGTTTCTTTCAGCCACTACTGATGTGATGCTTGGGATTTTCTTCTTGTGCTTTTTCTTCAGTATAATTTGTCAAACTGTTACCACCCAAAAGTGACTTGGATCTAGTCTGTGCCTAGTGTTTTGACTGAGTCATGTCTACTAGAAAAATCCCATGCCTAAAAGTAACCATTATTTGGAAAACAAAAAAAACCTGACAACTGCAGAGGGAACTGACTTTTTTCCCATGTCCAGTGAAGAAAATTACCTCAAACATGGTCCACTATGCCATCTGCTCAACCTCCCTCATATGGTAGCCAGGGCTGGGTTTAGACCCCACCTCCAGCAACCGATTATAAATCCGAGTCGTGTCTTAACTTAGAAGGGCAACATAGAGCCATGCAAATAGGGTGGAAAAACTAAACATATTTATTTAATCATCTCACTCATTATGTCATAAATTACAGGAAACATATTAAAACACAATAAAAATTTGAAACGTTATTTATTTAAAAATTTATACCATCCTAGGGCTCGAGTTACAAAATAATTTTTGTGAGGTACAAAATGAAGCAAAAACTACATTTAATCAGGTGCTAAAAATTTGCAGCAACCTACATATTGTTAAAAATAATAAGGAAAAGAATAGCCCTGAAGCCAAGTCTTTTGGCCCTGATTCTATAAGTGGGGCCTAAAAGATAGGCGTTGAGGAATGTGGCCGTCAATCATCAGTTAGGCACCATTTATAGAACAGCGCCCCCTATTTATGCCAGGGTTTTCTTACCCTAAATACTAACACCTAAGTTAGGCGCCTTCGAACGCCTAAATCCAATGTAGGCACCGAGACACCCACTTTCTGGTAGGCGCCTTGGACTAGGTGATTACCTAAAAGTTTTAGGCCCCCCCCAAGTTAGGCACCACCCATTTAATTTAAATTTCTGCCAATTATGAGCTCATTTATTGCTCATCAGTGCCAATTTAAGCTTTTTAAATAATTAACCCCCCCTACAAAACTACGCAAGAGGTTTATAGTGCCGGCCAGCGTGCTGAATGCTCTGCGCTGCTCTGATGGTCACAGAGTTCCTATGAGCGTCAGAGCAGTGCAGGGCATTCAGCGTGCTGGCCGGCACTAAAATCCTCTTATGCGGTTTTGTAAAGGGGGAGGGGGGTAAGTTAGGTATGCACCCTGATCTAGACGCATAACTTTAGGCATCTTTTATAACATCTAGGCCTTTCTGCATAAGATCCTGTGCCATTCGCGTAAAGATCACATTGGGATGGAGGGGAGGGAGAGGGTTAGCAAGCTACTTAAGCTCTTCCCACTTCTCCACATCAAGCTCTCACCAGTTTTCACTTTGCCTTAAGGGGTCATTCTATGAGCTGCCCAGATTTCAATCAAACTTACCCCTTCCCCTCCCCCTTTTATGAAGCTGCGTTAGGCTTTTTTTTATTGCCAGTCACAGTGGTATTAGAATTTCTATGAGCGTCAGAGCTAATGCCACCGCAGCCGGCGATTATAAAAGCCTGACATGGCTTCGTAAAAGGGAGGGGAGGGGTAACTGTTTACTTCCAAATATATATTAAGGTGCAAGTGTTCTTAAAAAATATTATTTCATAAAGGCAACAAAAGCAACTATCTGCTTTTATAAAATAGCCAGTCTGAAATCTTCTGCACAATCATTTCTGTAGTAACTTGCTGATGGGAACCAGCACATGTGAGTACTGTATAAAAACATCAATACATCTTCTACGAAAACAGAACAAGCAGGACCATTACGTACCTTCACCTAAATCACACTTCAGACACTCAGCAAATAAAAATAAGAGAACACCATTTGAAAATAAATCTGAAATGGAATCTTCACGAACCAGATTCTGCAAGTACCCCCCAAATTCTGTAAATGGCACTTATAAACTGCACGCGCAAATTTGTGTGCGCAATTTAATTGAATTGGCAACTATTTGAATTTACGTGCACATCTTGCTAAGTGGCATTCTGTAAAGATGTATGTGTAAATTTTTTAGCATGCAAATTCAAAGGTGGTGTGGTCATGAGAGGGACGGAGGAGGTCGGGGCGTTCACTAAAGAATACAGCAGATTCGTGCCTAATTTAGACACGAGGATTTGAACCAGGCATCTAACTTGGAACACTTGTTTATAGAACAGCTCTTTTTTGGGGGACCCAGATTTGGGCATCATTTACTGAATCTAGTCCATAACAGTGGCACAGTAAGGGGGGCGCGGTCACCCCCGGGTGCAATTTTCCTAAGGGCGCAGCCCCCCTCCTCCTCTCCTCTCCGTGTTGCACGCGCATGCCCCTTGCCCTTTTTACTCAACCGGCATGAGGTGTTGCCCGCGTCTGCATCGGCGTGCCCTCTGACATCACTTCTGGGAGCCGCGCCTAGGAAGTGACATCAAAGGGCGAGCTGACACTGACGTGGGCATGCTGCTCATGCCGGAGAAGTTAAAAAAGTAAGGGGAAAGGGAAGGGGCATGCGCATGCAGCACGGACAGGAGGAGGGGGTGGACCGCACCCCCCTTACTGTGCCACTGTTATGGACTAGATTCAGTAAATGATGCCCAAATCTGGGTACCAAAAAAAAGAAGTGTTCCAAGTGCCCCTGCGTGGCCGGGGAAGGGGCATGGAAGAGGGTGGGGGAGGGGCACCCCTCTTACTACGCCATTGGTCCATAACGCAACACCCGAGAGGGAGGGAGAAAAAGAAACATTTCCACATGCACTGTAGAAAATACAAAGATATTAAGGTGATGCATACTTCCCAAAGCGGAGAAAACAAATCCAAGACTTCCCAAAAAAGAATAAACAGCTTTTCTTGCTCCATCTTGTAGAAACAAGAGATGTAAGGGCTCCTTTTACGAAGCCGTGTTAGCGGTTTAATGTGCATAATAGCGCACGCTAATTTGCCGGCCCCGCTACCCACTACCGCCTCCTCTTGAGCAGGCGGTAGTTTTTTGGCTAGCGCAGGGGTTAGCGCGTGCTAAAAAGGTGCGTACGATACAGCTTCGTAAAAGGAGTCCTAAGTGTAGCAGCGAGCGCTACTCTTCTGCTGCCCCTTAGCCTCCTTCTTTCATGCTCCGCCCCTGTTCTTTTTCTCTTCCCCTTCAGTCTCTCTTTTCTCATATCCCAGCATCCTAGAGTGGAGGCCTGTGCTGGCGATGGGACCTGATGGTGCTAGAACCTGGCACAGCAGTGGAGGGTTTTTGTCTATTGTTTTGAGAAATGTTCCCTTTTGTTTTCATATTGTAAACCATCTAGATTTAACTTTTTTTTTTTGCTAATAGTTGTGTTATATCAAATAGACTAAACTGAAACTCCCGCACGTCACAACCAAATTGCAGCATGAGTTATAGCTACTACTACTACTTCCAGCCTGTATTGGCTGCTTTCAAGGGTGCACAATCAGAGAGAGGTGGGTGGAGGTCAGGCGAAGACTGCAGACAGCCAGTGTTTTGGAGCAAAATTCCTGTGGCTTTCTGCCCTGTAGGAGTTCATCTGTTTGTTGAGAGAAGCCTTTGTCAAAAGTCTGGTCAGGCCATCGCCCTTGTGGCCCTTCCCATTCTAACCTCCATGGGAAAGACTTTCACCAGAAGGTGATGCTATTCAAGTTCCTCCTTCAATGCAGAACATGGTATTCAATGTGGGAAATGGGAAGAATGCTACTTTTTTTTAAAAAACAGGCCAGATGTTAAAGGCAGGAATGAGTTCACACAGACAGAAAATCAGACGCTATAAAGCAGAGCAAAGTGACATCTTTCTGGGGGGAGCACATTTGGAGTGCAGAACATTACAGCAATGACCTGCTACATGTAAAACTTTAAAATAATCCAGGAACATAAAATTGTTCGAAAAATTTACCAAAGATCTTGGTATTGTAATGTATTATGGAGGTAATTTTACTTTTGTGTGTAAAAAAAAAAAAAAAAAAAGGGGCCTTTCATAAAATTAGATACCTATGGTGCGCTCAGTGGTGGAATCTGAGCAGAGTCACACTTTATACACACACTTTATGTGCTTCCACTTATATCTGCTCCAGCGTTGGCAGAGTCGTGCTTTATACATGTACTTTGGGTGCTCATATTTACACCCTCTCCAGAGCAGGTATAAAATATCACAGCCAACAATTTACACACTATTTCTGAAAAGTTTGAGCTATTTTATAGAGACATATATGCACCTATGTGTCTTTATAAAAATAAGCCTTTTCCTGCCCAATTAACCTAGGGGCTATGATATAAAATTATCCTTTGCTACATCCTACCTACTGCCTGCCAAGTCCTGCCAACTCATTCATCTCCTCCCAATTCCCTCTTTTCCGCTTTAGACTGCCATTAAAATGCTTTCTGATTCATTTATAGGGGTTGATTCAATTAACCATTAGGCTCCTTTATAGAATCACGCCTAGCGGTGCCTAAGTGGACGTAGGCATCTTAGAGAAAGGCACCGGTATAGTAATAGTAGGTCAGATTTTACTTAGTCTAATTTCCTAGCGCCTACCTCAAAACACCTAGCGACAGCTAAATCAACCATGATTATTCTGTGTCTCTAACCACGTCTACTTTTCAGGCAAGCATCGTTAGGTGTCAGAGAGTGCCTCGACTTGGCTGCGCAGATATTCGCACACAATCTAAATTAAAATTATTTTTTTAAATTATTTTTTTTAATGGCCTGGTGTTTTGGGGTCAAATTATCACGATATTGGAAGTTCCACTATCATTATCATATGATATAATATTGTTTGGAATGATATTACCCAAGAATCTAATTAATGCAAACCAGAAAGCACAGTTACTTACCGTAACAGGTGTTATCCAGGGACAGCAGGCAGATATTCTCACATGTGGGTGACGTCATCTACGGAGCCCCAGCGCGGACAGCTTTTCAAGCAAACTTGATTGAAGTTTCAAGCTTGCTAGGCTGCACCACGCATGTGCATGCCTTCTTGCCCACTAGAGGGCGCATCCCCACCTCGTGGTCCTCAGTTCCATAGCCAGCAAAGAAGCCATCCCTGGGGAGGAGGGCGGGTTGTGAGAATATCTGCCTGCTGTCCCTGGATAACACCTGTTACGGTAAGTAACTGTGCTTTATCCCAGGACAAGCAGGCAGCATATTCTCACATGTGGGTGACCTCCAAGCCAACCAAAAAAGGGCAGGTGGGAGGATGGCAATTTAGGAAAACAGGTTATGCAAAACCGACTGGCCAAACCGGCCGTCGCTTCTGGACAAAGTGTCCAGACAGTAGTGGGAGGTGAAAGTATGAACCGAAGACCAAGTGGCAGCCTTACAGATGTCCTCGACCGGAGTAGACCGGAGGAAAGCAACAGAGGCTGCCATAGCCCGGACCTTATGCCCCGTGACTCGACCAAGGAGCGGGAGACCAGCCTGAGCATAGCAGAAAGAGATACAAGCAGCTAACTAGTTGGACAAGGTGCGCTTGGAAACAGGATGGCCCAACCGATTAGGATCGAAGGACAAAAACAATTGAGGAACCCTCCGATGAGACTTAGTGTGTTGGAGATAAAAATCCAACGCCCTCTTACAGTCAAGCGTGTGAAGCGCCACCTCGCCAGGATGAGAGTGGGGCTTCGGAAAAAACACCGGAAGAACAATGGACTGATTAAGGTGGAAAGCAGACACAATCTTAGGTAAAAATTTAGGATGGGTGCGAAGAACCACCTTGTCATGATGGAACACAGTAAAAGGTGGGTCCGCAACCAAAGCCTGCAACTCACTAACCCGCCTAGCGGAGGTGAGTGCAAGCAGAAAGATCACCTTCCAAGTGAGAAACTTAAGATGAGATTTGGCAAGAGGCTCAAAAGGAGGCTTCATCAGTTGAGCCAGAACCACATTAAGATCCCAAACCACAGGAGGAGGTTTCAGAGGAGGATGAACATTCAAAAGACCTCTCATGAAACGAGTAACCAGAGGATGAAGAGAGAGAGGCCGACCCTCGAGATGCCGATGGAAAGCAGTAATAGCACTGAGATGCACCCGAATGGAAGTCGTCTTCAGGCCAGACTGGGACAAATGCAACAAATATTCCAGAACCGAAGACACCGGAACCGAACACAGATCCAGATGTTGCGAGGAACACCATGATGAAAATCTGGTCCACTTCTGAGAATAACAAAGCCGAGTCGAAACCTTACGTGAGGCTTCCAAAACCTCCCTCACAGACTGAGAAACCGGAACCGAAGTCAAGGGGAAAGGAACCAAGCAGTCAGATGCAGAGACTGAAGATTGGGATGCAACAGCGAACCCCGACTCTGAGACAGCAGAGAGGGAAAAACAGGCAGTATTAGAGGCTCCCTGATACTGAGTTGAAGAAGCAGGGAGAACCAGTGCTGACGAGGCCAACGAGGCGCAATGAGAATCATAGTGGCCCCGGTCGATTTGAGATGAACCAACGTTCTCAAGATCAGAGGAAAAGGAGGGAACGCATAAAGGAACCTCCCTCCCCAGTCGAGAAGGAAGGCATCGGCCTTGAGACGGTCCCGGGAGTACATCCGCGAACAATAGAGGGGCAGTTTGTGAGTCTCCGGTGAGGCAAACAGATCCACTTGAGGAGTCCCCCAACGGTCGAAGACCTCGTGCAGAACTCGGGAGTTGAGCGACCACTCGTGTGGTTGGAGAAGACGACTGAGTTTGTCGGCCAGACAGTTCCTCTCTCCCTGAATGTAAACCACCCGAAGGAAGATGTTCTGAGAGACCGCCCATTCCCAAAGGCGTAGGGCCTCCCAGCACAGGGACCAAGAGCCCATTCCCCCCTGTTTGTTCACATAGTACATCGCCACCTGATTGTCCGTCCGTACAAGGACTATCTGATCGTGCAGGAGGTGGCAGAACGCTCGAGCCGCCAGAAAAATGGCACGAAGCTCTAAAACATTGATGTGACAAAGACGGTCCTCCGCCGACCACAGGCCTTGAGTCCGCAGACCGTCCAGATGAGCACCCCACGCGTACTCCGAAGAGTCCGTGGTCAGGACCTTGCGATGCGGAGGGACGAGAAAGAGCAAACCCCCGGAAAGATTGGAAGAGTTGGTCCACCAACGGAGCGAGCGTCTCAAGGAAGGAGTCACTGTTACAGGAAAGGAGACCGGGTCCCGATCCTGACGCCACTGGGAGGCCAAGGTCCACTGAGGAAGCCTCAGGTGCAAGCGGGCGAACGGTGTAACATGAACCGTCGACGCCATGTGGCCGAGAAGAATCATCAGACGTTGCGCCGATACAGAGTGCTGCAGCGAAATCTGACGGCTCAGTCGAAGCAGAGCCTCCAACCTCGGAGGAGGGAGGAACGCACGAAGGTGAACCGTGTCCAGCACGGCCCCGATAAACTGAAGGGATTGAGCAGGGCACAGTTGGGACTTGGGAAAGTTCACTTCGAACCCCAGACGTTGAAGGAAGACAATAGCCTGTTGGGTCGCTGAGATAACCCCCTCCCTGGAAGATGCCTTGATCAGCCAATCGTCCAGGTAGGGAAAGACCTGCAGCCCCCGAGATCTCAGGGCTGCCGCGACTACCACCATACACTTCGTGAAGACTCGAGGGGACGAAGCCAAGCCAAAGGGGAGGACCCGATATTGAAGGTGCAACTCCCCCACCTGGAACCGTAGAAACTTGCGGAAGGCGGGATGCACCGGAACATGAGTATAAGCTTCCTTCAGGTCCAGGGAGCACATCCAGTCCCCTTCTTCCAACAGAGGGTACAGGACCGGAAGCGATAACATACGGAACTTCTCCCGGACAAGGAACTTGTTGAGCTTCCGGAGGTCCAAAATGGGGCATAAGTCCCCGGTCTTCTTTGGGACCAAAAAATAACGGGAATAAAACCCCTGTCCCCGTTGTACGGGGGGGTACCGGCTCCACCGCCCGAAGGCTCAACAAGGCCCTGGCTTCCGAGAGGAGAAGAGGAAGCTGGGCTCAGTTGGAAAGAGACGTGCCGGGTGGATTGTCCGGCGGCGTAGTCATGAAGTTTAGTGAGTACCCCTCCGAGATGACATGGAGTACCCAAGCGTCCGAAGTGATCAGAGTCCAGGCCGAATAAAAGGTCCGTAACCGGCCCCCGATGGGAAGCGGGTTCGGTGACAGCGCAGAGGGGGCCTGCCCCCATCCGCTCAGCGCGTCAAAAAGACGGCGCCAGCTTGGACGCCCCGGGCGCCTGAGGCTTCTGGTGTGACGCCCTGGCCTGCTGAGGGGGACGCCGGGAAGGAGGCCTAGAGAACGCCGGCGTAGACTTCTGCGGGTAGCACCGCGGTGGAGGTCTGTACGGCTTCGGATTTGCCACCCTGGGTTTGGGACGGACCAGGAGGCGATAGAGCGCTCATGCTCGGCTAGGCGTTTAGTAGCCGCCTCCAGGGACTCATCAAAAAGTTCCGAGCCCACACACGGTAAATTAGCCAGGCGCTCCTGCAAATTCGGGTCCATATCCACCGTGCGCAGCCACGCTAGACGGCGCATAGCCACCGCAAAGGCGGAGACCCGGGATGACAACTCAAAGGCGTCATAGATGGCATGAAAGAGATACAGGCACAGCTGGGACAAGGTGTTCATGAACTTGCCAAAGTCACTCTTATGCGAATCCGGCATGACCCCGTGATAATGGGGCATCGCCTTCACCATCTGCCGCAGATAGGAAGAGAAGATGAAAGCATAGTTAAGCACACGGTTAGCCATCATCGAATTGTGGTAGAGGCGGCGCCCAAACTTATTCAGGGTCCGCCCCTCCCGCCCGGGCGGGACCGCTGCGGTGACTCGAGAAGGCTGAGATTTCTTCAAAGCCGACTCCACCAGCAAAGACTGGTGGGACAACTGCGCCTTCTCGAAGCCCTTACAGGGGACCGTGCGGTACTTCGACTCCATTTTCGAGGGGACCGCCGTGACAGCATAAGGGGAGTCTAAGTTCCGCAAGAATGTCTGATGAAGGATCTTGTTCAAGGGCAGACGCGGAGACTCCCGTGGGGGAGATGGCAAATCCTGTTCCTCCAGAAACTCCTTCGAATATTGGGACCCTGACAAAAGGTCGAGGTCCAAGGCCTTCCCCATATCAATAACAAACCTCGAGAATGAAGAGGGCCTCGAGGGAGGGGAAGGGGATCGAGAGGCCCGTGCCAAGAAAGACGGGGAAGCCTCACGGGAGTACCTGGGTTCCCGACCGGTGCCAGACTCCGAGCCCCAGGAAGCCACACCAAAAGACTTCGTCGGGGTCGGAGATCTCCGATGCCCCGAAGAACCCCTCGGAGAAGTCCCCGGGGTACGAGGCACCGAGGCGAGCTCCAACCTCCTCGGGGAGGAGTCCCTCGATCCCTTCCCCACAGAGGAACGCAAAAGCCTTGGATTATCCAGGCGGAGCTCCGAGACCCTCAGAGTCTCCGCTCCCCGGGTTGGCGAGGAGCGACCGCGCCGCCAGGGCGACCCTCGATGGCGCTTGGGCTTCCGGGCCCGGCGCTTCACCCGAGGCCGACCCGAGGGTGAGGATCCGCGGGAGGACCTCGACGAGGAAGAGGAAGAGGAAATCCTGCGAACCCGGCGCACCTTGTCCCGAGGCCGCACACTCCGCTCAGGCTGGTCGACTATCGAGGTCGAGGGCAAGGTCGGGGTCAAGGCCGGGACCACCACTGGTACCGAGGTCGGGGCCGAGGCCGCCGAGGTCGAAGCTGGCTGCAGGTGTGCCAAGGCGCAGGACAGCTCCGAGACGATAAGCGCTCGGAGCATGTCCTGAAATACGGGAACGGCCATCATGGACCGCATGTCCGTGGCCGGCGGGTGCTCCCTCGAGGGTGACCTCGGTATAGAGTATTCCCGCGGGGCACCCGACTTCGACGCCCAGGGCGGGGCCGAGGATGACCCACCCGCCCCCGTCGAGGAGCCCGAGGATGGCTTCTTCGAAGACCCTGGAGTAGAGGAAGGAAGCGGGGACTTACCCAGGGTCGGCTTCGAGGACGCAGGCTTCGACGAGGAAGGCATCCGCGGCGAGGTCGAGGGAGTCGAGGCCGAGGTCAAGGCCGGGGCCGAAGCCGAGGCCGACGTCGAGGCCTTCCCCGTCGCGGGGTCCACACTGAAGAGCTCCGCCATGCGGGCGCGTCGGCGGCGGAGATCTCTAGGTTGGAACTTAGAGCACCGAGTGCAGGAGTCAGTCGGGTGATCCGCACCCAGGCAAACCAAGCACCACCGGTGGGGATCGGTGATAGAAAGTAACCGATCGCACCAGGTGCACTTTTTAAAGCCCGTCAAGGGACGGGACATGAACACAAAAAAAACGGCTGGGAACGAACGAGGTCCCGCGGCCGCGGCTCCCGGGAGCCCCCTGAGCCGAACGAAAACCTTTTTTTTTTTTGACGGATTCAAACACGCAATGAAAGAAAATAATAAACAAAGCACAGCGACCGAGAAAAATAACCCAGCCGCGGTGGCAGAAGGCAAAAAGGTACGGAGCACAAAATCAACAGGGCTTCTGGCTCCGCGGAAGAAACAGAACTGAGGACCACGAGGTGGGGATGCGCCCTCTAGTGGGCAAGAAGGCATGCACATGCGTGGTGCAGCCTAGCAAGCTTGAAACTTCAATCAAGTTTGCTTGAAAAGCTGTCCGCGCTGGGGCTCCGTAGATTACGTCACCCACATGTGAGAATATGCTGCCTGCTTGTCCTGGGATAATAAATTGGTCCTCATCATGACAGGAGTAGCCATGCAGCTGATAATGAGAAATTGGAAAAGTTGGGATAACTTAAATTATACTTTCTGGTGGGAATCGTTATGCCAGATTTATAAGTTTGAAAACATTAATTCTTTGCAGAGGGGACACCATAGTAAATTCAAGGAAATTTGGGGCCCGTTTACAAAATATTGTAAGTTATGAAAAGTGATTTATTAACATTATTATTATTATTTCCCTTTGATTCATGAAAGATTGTGATACACATCCAGAATGGGGAGGGGGAGGGTTAATGTGGGGAGGGGGATAAACAGCTTTATATTATTTGTTGGAATAGAATGCAGTAGGTTATATTACTTGACTGTTCATGTGTTTGCACTTTGTATTTGATGTCAAAAACGAATAAAGATTTATATAAAAAAAAAAATGATTTTTAAAAATGATTTTTTTTAATGGCCTGAAAGACACTTGTGTTCTTGGAAAACAGAAGCCCATTTGCCTATCATAAAATTACCCTCCTAGTGATGATTTTCTCACAGGTCAGTAACCTGCAACCGCACAGAACCAAAGGCCTCTTTTATGAAGTCATACCCCCTCTTTTACAAAACTACAATAGTAGTTTCTAGCGCAAGGAACCGCGCTGAATGGCCCGCGCTGCTCCCGACACTCAAAGGAACTCAATGAGCGTCGGGAGCAGCACGGCTCACCGCGCTAGAAACTGCTATCGCAGTTTTGTAAAAGGAGGCCACAGTGTCATTTAGGGGACTTAAGACATTTTTTTAAAAAAAGTATGCCCCTCCACGTGTACAAACTGCGTACATTTTACACCTGCTTGGGAATAGGAGTAAACATTCACACACAATTTATTAAAAACCTGTGAAATCTGTGACTCCACCACACTCGGCACAAAATCTGCCCTCAAAAACACCTCCACCCAAGTCATCTAAAAGTATGTATGTTCTTGTCACTGTGTGTAGTTTACTGTTACATAGGAATAATTCCATAAGGCATATATTGCACATAAAGGTCTTTAAAAAATTAGCTCTGCATATGATATTTGCTTTACTGACAAAAATGCTTGTAAAAATCATCAGATGTTACAGGGAAGACTAAAAAACCATGAAATTTTCAACAATGTGAGCATCATAATCAGGTCCATCCTGAGTTCCGGGCAAGTGGTGTGACTGCACAGGGCAAAAGAGACGGGGAACAAATTTCACTCCCCATCTCTTGTCTCCTCCTATAATGGAGTGCAGTGAGTGGGGCATGGGCACTAGGGGACATATTATACATGACGCCATTCTGGCTGGGACCAATCCAGCTCATACCACAGATCATTTGAAAAGAAACCAGGCATATGCCAGGCTTTGGAGTATTATTTTTTTACTGTGACTTCCTTAGAAAAGCACTTCACCTTTATCAGGTTTGACTGCTTTCAGTGGTGTTACTTGCTGGACAATGGGTGACCTTTATCTCAATTTTTCTGTGCAGACTGAATCACCCCAAATGCTTTTCTGCTGTATGTCAAAAAGTATCAAAAATCCTTCTGCAGAAATCAAGATTTTGTTTGCTGCCCTCATTAGCTCACATAAGCAATAAATAAATAAAATTATACAACTTAAACCACTCTGCCAGCTTCAATTCTTTAAGAAAAACTGGAAGGTGATGAAGCACATTTCCCTGATGTCTGTGAATGGCAGGGTCCACCATGTTATCGTCATTTGTCGCATGGAATATTTTGATATGCAGAAATGTTCATCTCAAGAGCCTTGACTTGTTCTACCAGTCACAGCTGATTTGACTTTCTTCTCAGAATGGCAGTTATTTGCCGGTTTCCAACCCCAAAAGGTTCTTTTTCTTTAGGATGGGGAGGGAAAGGTAGAAAAGGCAAGCCCTTACTTCCGGTGCTTCTGGTTTGAAAAGTGGCTGGTGTACTCACGGATCTTGACATCTTACTGGAGGATGGATTTGTATAGAACTTCTGCCCCTTATTGCTGACTGAAGAACAGGATGAGTTTATATTAACTCGACTGGAAGAGCTTTGTGAATATGGTAAATTGCCACCAAGTCGCTTGAGCTCCAACAATTGTGCTCTCGCTTGGCTCAAAGCATCGGTCAACTCATAGCGCTCTTCACACTCTCTACGCACAGTTTCCTGGAGAAATGATTTCTATAAATAAAAAGAAAGATGCATTCTTACCGGTTTTCTTATACAATTATAGATGTTTGAACGTTTTGGAGAGAAGTCAGCAGATATGAACAAAAATGTATTCTGATCATAGAAATGTGTTTCAGCTACGAGAAGCTAACTTTAATAAACATAGTAACATAGTAACATAGTAGATGACGGCAGATAAAAACCCGAATGGTCCATCCAGTCTGCCCAACCTGATTCAATTTAAATTTTTTTTTTATTTTTTCTTCTTAGCTATTTCTGGGCAAGAATCCAAAGCTTTACCTGGTACTGTGCTTGGGTTCCAACTGCCGAAATCTCTGTTAAGACTTACTCCAGCCCATCTACACCCTCCCAGCCATTGAAGCCCTCCCCTGCCCATCCTCCACCAAACGGCCATACACAGACACAGACCGTGCAAGTCTGCCCAGTAACTGGCCTAGTTCAATATTTAATATTATTTTCTGATTCTAAATCTTCTGTGTTCATCCCACGCTTCTTTGAACTCAGTCACAGTTTTACTCTCCACCACCTCTCTCGGGAGCGCATTCCAGGCATCCACTACCCTCTCCGTAAAGTAGAATTTCCTAACATTGCCCCTGAATCTACCACCCCTCAACCTCAAATTATGTCCTCTGGTTTTACCATTTTCCTTTCTCTGGAAAAGATTTTGTTCTACGTTAATACCCTTCAAGTATTTGAACGTCTGAATCATATCTCCCGTCTCTCCTTTCCTCTAGGGTATACATATTCAGGGCTTCCAGTCTCTCCTCATATGTCTTCTGGTGCAAGCCTCCTATCATTTTCGTCGCCCTCCTCTGGACCGCCTCAAGTCTTCTTACGTCTTTCGCCAGATACGGTCTCCAAAACTGAACACAATACTCCAAGTGGGGCCTCACCAATGACCTGTTCAGGGGCGTCAACACCTTTTTCCTTCTACTGACTACGCCTCTCTTTATACAGCCCAGCATCCTTCTGGCAGCAGCCACTGCCTTGTCACACTGTTTTTTCGCCTTTAGATCTTTGGACACTATAACCCCAAGGTCCCTCTCCCCGTCCGTGCATATCAGCTTCTCTCCTCCCAGCATATACGGTTCCTTCCTATTATTAATCCCCAAATGCATTACTCTGCATTTCTTTGCATTGAATTTTAGTTGCCAGGCATTAGACCATTCCTCTAACTTTTGCAGATCCTTTTTCATATTTTCCACTCCCTCTTCGGTGTCTACTCTGTTACAAATCTTGGTATCATCTGCAAAAAGGCACACTTTTCCTTCTAACCCTTCAGCAATGTCACTCACAAACATATTGAACAGGATTGGCCCCAGCACCGAACCCTGAGGAACTCCACTAGTCACCTTTCCTTCCTTCGAGCGACTTCCATTAACCACCACCCTCTGGCGTCTGTCCAAAATTTTGGATAACTGTTCATTATTCTCAGAAGCTTTGAAAAATGTTTGCTCAGCTAAAAATAAAATGACTCCAATTCAAGATCTGATACTAAGCCATCAGCTCAGTTGACTCAATATAATGGAGACATTGATAGCTGAGAGGGATAGATCTTTTAAATCAGCTTTATCCTAATGGTTACAGGGGTTTTGCTTAGAGAAGGCGTGTATCGTATGGTTGAGTGGCTTACTATTTTATTTCATCAAGATTTAGCCATAGGAGTGTTTTTTGTGCAGGAGGACTATGTTGGGTGGTAACATTTTAAAGATGAAAGACAGGACTTTTAATCGTTTATCATCCTGCATTTCTGAGCCAATCTAGCATATAGTAGGCTTGGTGGTGGGTCAGTAGAGTGGGCAGACCTGATGGGCTATGGCCCTTATCTTCCGTCATCTTCTATGTTTCTATTTTTGGAGTTTGGAGATTTTATTTCAGAACTCCTGCTATTGTTTCCAGGGTTGTCGGTGGTTGGGGGTTTTAATATTCAAATTGATTTGTCAGGTTCAAAAGTGCAAAATTGTTCTTGCACTTTAAGCCCAAGAAGTATATTGTCCCACAAACATGTAAGGTCATAGTTTAGATTTAGTATTTCATCCAGCATCAGAGGAGGGGAGATAATGCTAAAATTACACTCTTGAGGCTTCCTTGCCAAGACCATTTTTAGTTACCGTTCATTTATTTGACAATTTTGGGGTTTGTTTGTTTTTTTGAGGGATTGCACTAGGAAGATTATCTATTGAGATAACAATTGATATGTTTAAGGAGGTATTGTTAAAGACAAATTTTAATTCTACTGGCTTGTCTTTAGACATGGTAGGGCATACTTGAAACAAGGAGTTCGGTAATTGTTTTAGTAATTTTGCCCACTATGAGAGAAATAACTGCAGTCTGAAAAGATCACCTTGGTACAGACCAGAGTTAGTAATTCTAAAATGACAGATGCGCCATGGGATACTATGTTGCACAAGTCTTGTACTGACCAGGATTTAAGAAGGCACAAAACTTAAGGAGAAATATAATGCTTGTAGGCTGGTCTATCACTTCAGCAAATTGGCCAAAAGAACTCTATGGTTTATTGCATAAAATGAAAGACCGTTTTCATGAGAATGAGAACTCTCCAATCCTCCATAATATTTATTTTAAAAATTTATACCCCGCCTAAAACCCTAGGCGGTTTCCAAGCAACCTACACAATCATTTTAAGCAACATTACATATACACATAAGATAAAACAGCTTACTATCTACACAACTGTTCAACTTCTCACCTACTCACAAAAGTGCACTTACAAACAACTGTCTCTTTAGTAGTTTTTTAAAGATTACTCTGGCAGCCCCGGCAATGCATTCCAAAGTTTTACTCCAAAAAAACACGGAAAGAAACCCCACGGTAAATGTATCACTGAGAGAAAGTGGGGAAGGAACTTATACACATCAACCTGGGATAAAGGAGAGTTAATTTGATACAAACAATAATTATAAAACAAAATGTGCTATATTGCCCCATGATGGTATAACAGAACCAATCTATCTTGCAAACCCGACATGGTCTATGTTTCAACTTTATTTTAAAAAGCCTGCCTCAGGGGTTCTGTGGCAATATAGCATGTTTTGTTTTATTATTATTGTTTGTATCAAATAAACTCTCCTTTATCCCAGGTTGGTGTGTAGAAGTTCCTTCCCAACCTTCTCTCAGTGTTCCAAAGTTTTACCCCAGTTACTGAGAATATTGAATTGCTTTTCTTTACATGACATACCTTAGCTACTTTATCCACCGTCAGCCTCATACTACTCTCAGATCTTAATATCCTCCCAGGACAATATATCTCCAGCATGCCAAAAAACGTGCAGGAGCTACATGATGCACAGTCTGATGGATTATACTGCACTCTCTGTTGGACAGTTCAGCAAAGTAATGGGAAGAATTTTCCCTGCCTACAAGGTACTAGTAAATATGCAGATGTCCTGCTATCCTTGAATTCCACCACTTTTTTTTAACAATCTACTCCCTTTTCGGAAAGTAATTAAGATGATGTTTGATAGATTCATTTACTAATGTGAGTATTATCAGTAATGAATTGTATTTTAAGTAAAAGTTTGTATTGTACTTTTAAGAAATATTTTGTACTTTTTAAACTATTTTGATTTTCGCTGATTGTCCAGCCTTCTTCAGTGTAAACCACCTAGAAATCATTTGGTTATGGCGGTATAGAAGAATAAAGTTATGTTATGCTTTATCTTGGTGGAAGATTCTTCCAATGCCCATAAGGTACATTATTAATGCCTCCCTAAGGACTAGCAGTTTCCCCATCATTGCTGAAGCAAGCATTTTGAGGCCTACTTGTATATTGAAAACGAGAACTCTGGATGTGTCAGCTGTGGAGAGCTATCATCCAGCAGCTGATCTTCCTCTTTTTAGGGAAATTGTCGCAGAAGATAATGCTATAGCATTTCATTAATCACTGGGATAAAAAGGGCATTTATCATCATTAACATTCAATCAGAGAATCTATTTTTTAAATGAAAACTTGACAGTTCTCTCAATTGAGCTAATGTGGAAACATTTTTTATTGTTCTGTTAATTTTTAATTTAATGAGCAGATGATGTGTCTTATTTCTATGTCATTCACTTACAGAGTGTCATAGGCGAACCATCAATTACGAAACTATATCAAACCAAGTTCACAAAAATGTCAGTGGGAGTAGAATTTGAATCCTGGTTCTCAGCTCACTGTTTCATTCCTCTAATAAAGAAACTGACATACTGTATCTATGTTAGAAATACTATGATACAGTTCTTACCTCCTCTTGGGCCTCGTCCAAATGTTGACGCAGTAGCTTTAGTTCTTCCCTTAACTCTTTCAGTTCTTCTGACTTCCTTTGAGTTTCTTTACGCATTTTTTCAATAGCTGAGTTACTATTGTCCTGTTCTTTCTTCTGCTGAACCTCAAGTTCAGAAATTAACATTTTAAGATTTTGGATTTCTTTTTCATTATTTTTCTCTTTAAGTTTGCTCTGAGTTTCCTGTAGCTTCTTCTCCAGAATCTCTACTTCTGTTCGAAGGTCATTACTGGCATTGGTGACCAAGATGGGTATCTAAGCAAATGACAAAAATTTAAAGTTTAAAAAAATTACACAATCCACTTGTTTAGGCTCTAGGTCAATTAAACATTAACTCCTAACCTAATGTGCAGATCTTAGCAGACTTCTTCCAAAACAAGATTTAAAAGGTACAATCAGAAATCAATAAAACTACCTTCACTGCCTATATATCTATCCAACCAAATCATACACCTCCAATATCGAACCCAGCAAACCAAATCTGTAGTACCTTCCTGCCTTTATCTCAAACAACTAATACAACTCTCCTAAAAAAAAACTATCCACTTGCAACAGCATACTTGACCGATGCCCCCCAACTGTCTACTTGCTGAAGTCCCCAACCACATCATAGAATTGCTAACAAAACTCTTAAACAATCTTCTCCATCACGGCAACTACCATCCTAAATGGGGCAAATTGCCCTTATGCCAATCCCCAAAGCCCAAAATGCTGCCCTTTCAAGCCCCTTTAAATTACAGACTTGTAACTTGAATCCCAATACTAACCAAACTTCTTGAAAGCACAATGGTAAACAACTCTCCACCTATGCTGAAGAAAACTCCTGCCTCCATCCCACTCAATTTGGATTTCGCTCGAATCAAAGCACAGAGGTCCTTTTATTGACCTTAACCACTAAAATCAAGCAATACTTGAACATTGGCTGCTAGGTGATCCTTCTTCAATTTTATATATCCGCCGCCTTCAACACGGTCGACCACCAACTATTACTAGCCAAACTCAATGAAATAGGCATCATAGGAACTGTCCTGAATTGGTTTAAAGAGTTCAGAGTTCCTGCAAAATAGACAACATCTTGTCTACAAAGATGAAGCATTTTCAATAAACTGGCAAGCCTTCTATGGCGTACCGCTAGGATCACCGTTATCCCCGATCCTCTACAACCTTTTCATGAGCTCACTAGGCCGAATCAAATTCGACAACGAATGCATATTCTCATACGCAGATGACATCCTTCTACTCATCCCAATTAATCATGACACAACGCTGATAATATCAAATAAAATAGACAAAATATAGACCTGGGCAGCATCCAATAAACTCAAACTAAACATGGACAAAACCGAAGTTCTATAGTTTCACAAAGCTGTACACACCGTTCCTTTTGAGGTAACTCTAACCTCAGGTTCCACACTGACTGTCAACAAGATGCCCAAAATCCTTATACTTGACTCGACCTTATCATATGAATCTCAAGTATCCAATTTAAGGAAGAAAACCTTCTACAATATGAGAAGACTAAGACTAATCAGACCCTTTTTTCAAGAGCACCACTTTGCTGTATGAACGCAAATGTTTATACTGTCACACCTGGATTACTGCAACTCCCACTATGCAGGTCTAAACTCCACACTCCTGAACAAACTACAGATGATACAAAACATCGTGATATTCAAACTCAAAAAATTTGACTCCATCTCGCCTTACTGGCTACCTGTGAAAACTCTTATAACCTTCAAACTGTTTCAAATTCTACGAGTATATGCAAAATCAGCAGAGCCGCTCATAAACTTATTTGTCAATTCCTGGCCAGAATAAACCAGAAAACTGAAATCACTTCAACTACTCATCCCATCTCCCAAAGGAATTAAATACAAATGCATATTCAACTCTCTTCTTACTTATCTTGGCACAGAGACCTGGAACAACCTCCTGACTGATGTTAGGATGGAAACATTCTATGTAGATTCTGAAAAAAAATTAAAAGCTCTCTTCTTTGAGAGCATACACACTTTAGACAACTAACTTAATATACCTAATATCACTAAATTCCATACTTAAGTGTTATACCAGTACAATCATTGAACCTCAGTTCTTCCCTTCCCCATTACTCCGTTGGTTCTCTTTAAACTGTTATAATATAATGTAGCTTATACATTCTATAATTCCTTATATTGTAAGTCGCCTTGAACCTAAGTAGACATTGTGCGACTCAGAAATACTGGATTACATTATTTTACTTTAGGCACATGTGGGGCCTACAATAATAAAAATCAATTTCAAAATTAGAATTAATGGTGTCATTAATGAGCTTTAACAAGATCATAACAACAAAAAATTTAAGGTTAATAGGATAGTAGGTACCTACACCCAGGAGGTGTGGTTAGGGGGTATTTTTTAGTTAGGCACCGCTAGGCGCCTACATTAGGCACCTCAGTGTAGGCGAGGTATACCCTGGCCTACATTAGAGACGTCTGCAATGTAGATGCGATTCTGTTAGCGATGCCCAACACATGACTGACACATCTACGCATCTACATTGTAGGCACCTACAAATGTAGGCATCATTAACAGAATCGGGCCCAATATTCAGCATTATTTAGATGGCTGGAAATGGCTCCTGGACATTTAAATAGCAAATAGCGGGATGATGATTTTCAGCAGGGAATAGCTAGTTATTTCATGCTGAATATCCTGGTCTCTGGATTAGCCAGTCACTGACAATATTCAGAGGCCGTTGAGACTTAGCTGGCTAGCTGCTGAATACTGGCATAAACATCTATGTCTCTGCTAGCCCAAACCCCAGAAATTCAATGCCAGTGGTCAGATATGGTGCTGGCACCGAATTTATGGTATTGCCGCAGACTGCGGGAGATCACCAGTGATCTCCTGCGGTCTGAATACGAGCCTGACATTAAACTCATAGGGGTAGATATTCAGCTAATGGCACTCAGCATTTTTCAGAGTTTTTCTGGCATTATCCCCGGAAATTCAATCTCAGGTCATGTTCGGGCTCTGGCACTAAATTTCGGGTATACATAGGCTCCGCAAACATAACCAGTTAAGTGCGATATTCAGCACTTAAGCAGCTATGATGCATTAAGATGGTTATTTTTGCTGCTTAATCTAATCTAAGCCTTAAATTTATATACTGTGTCATCCCTTGAAATCAAGAGCTCAACTCGGTTTACATAAAAGTTCAATATACAGGGAATCTGTTGACAAAATTAAACAATAAAAAATTGATAAAAAGAAGAAGAAATTGTTAACATTCCTTAACACTGTTACCCCCAAACTGTTGAAATAGCGCCGTTTACATTGATTTACGAAAGATCTGAAAAGAGAAAGAGTTCTAATCTAGCCAGGGATATAAACAGCAGCACTTAACAGGCTAAGTGCCAACTCCACCCTAGGAACGCCTACAAAGTAGCTGGTTCTGTCTTAGGTGTTCACTCGGACTTTTCAGCAGCACCGTCCAGTGAAGCGCTGCTGAATATGCTAAGTTAGCCCTCCTGAGCGAGGTGGTGAAGATGAAAACATTGACGGAATTAAAAAAAATAAAGCATGGAATGAACGCAATGGATCTCTAATTAGACAATAAATGATATAAATTGAAAAACTAGGGCTGTTACTAGGTACACACACTTGCACGGTCTGTGCCCTGTATATAGCAATTTGGTTTTGAATGGGCTAAGGAGGCCTTCGACATGAACTCCAGCAGTTTGGAACATGAGGACGGTGCTGGGCAGACTTTTACAGTCTGTATTCTGCAAAAGATGAGAGGGTTTAGATAGGCTGGAGTAGTTGGAACCTAAGGATGGTACCGGGTGGACTTGTATGTTTATGACCCAGTAATATCAAAGAAAGTGTAACTACTGGGCACATTGGATGGACCATTCAGGTATTTTATCTGCCATCATTTACTATGTTACTATGTAAATGGCCAGCCACAGTGTTCTGCGTATTTCCCTGATCAGACTCTACCATTTCATTGTTTCTTCTGTTATAAAAGAATAAGGAAGTAACACAGCAATTCCCAAAATCCTCTTTAAGCACTCGGGAAAGAACAGCAGGAAGAATCTTACCTATAGGGAGAGCTATTGGGGCACACGCATTAGAGAATGACACGGGGACAAATTTTTCCCCATCCCCTTGGAACTCATTTTCCTTCCCCATCCCAGAGAGTTCTTTTCCTGTCCCTGCCCCATTCCTGCAAGTTCCGTTCTCATCTGCACAAGCTTCAAACACTTTCAAATCATAAGTGTTCGAGGCTTGTGCAGTTAAGGCAGAGCTTTCAGAAATGGGGCGGGGACAGGGGCAAAACCCACGGGGATGAGGAAAAATTTGTCACTTTGTCATTCTCTACATTGCACCACTCTAGAAATCAAAATGTAGTAAAAGTGAGCCAAGTACAGGACAATCAAACTATTGTGACAACACTGAAGAGGTTGGCTCTTAGGCATTGGTGGAATGAGGCATTATGATGTCACAATACCAGCTCTGGTTATCAGAGGCTGAAGCTTTTCACACTATTTATTTATTCAATTTTCTATACTGTTCTCCCAAGTACAGAGTGACATGGGGACAAATTTTTCCATGTCCCTGCGGGAACTCATTTTCCCATCCCGGTGAGTTTGTTTACGGTTCCTGCCCCATTCCTGTAAGCTCTGTTCTCATCTGCACAAGCCTCAACCACTTTAAAATCATAAGTGTTCGAGTCTTATACGGTTACAGCTTATGGCGGAGCTTACAGGAATGGGGCAGGGACAGTGAGAGCAACAAAACTCACAGGGATGGGGGAATTGAGTTCTTGCGGGGATGGGGAAAAATTTGTCCCCATGTCATTCTCTAATGTGCATTTCCCCCCAATGGCTTTTGTTTACTTACTGATGTGCTTATCCTTCCTAGTAATTATAGCATTTCTAGTAGTGCAAATGTCTAGTTCAGAAGAACATAAGCCTTGCCATACTGGGTCAGACCAAAGGTCCATCAAGCCAAGTATCCTGTTTCTAGCAGTGGCCAATCCAGATTACAAATACCTAGCAGGATCCCATTTCACAGTTTACCCCCAGAGAGACGCAGTGGCTTTGTCCAAATCTACCTTAATGGTATGTGGATATTTTTCTTTCACCTTTTTCAGCTGTGCTAACTGCTTTTTATATGACCTTTGGCAACTAATTTCAGGATAGAGAAGGTAAGTGCAGTGGCCTGAGAACCAGCAACTTGTCACTCTGTGCAAGACACTTAACTCTTCATTGCCCCGGGTACAAAATAAGTACCTGAATATAATATGTAATCTACTTTGATTGTAACCACAGCAAGGTGGCACATCAAATCCCATCTCCTTTGAAGAAAACCAGAATTTTTGCAGATTCCGCAAAGTTTTTTGGGACCAATTTAAAAGAAGATACGAGAAATACATATGCTTCTAGGATCACACAGTGCCTTATTCATATTATTTCATATCAGGGTATGTATGTTTTTCTAGAATATTTCTTTTGGCCAAGTTGAGCTTTACTGCAGCTAGAACCTTGACACAATCCCATATTACTTATGTAGATGACTTCTGAAACTAAGGTGCCATGTCCTGTTCCACCTGTCCCCGCCCAAAACTAAGGCTAGCCTTTCACCATGACTCAGTCCTTGTGCGAGAAGGCTTAGGAATGTTGCCAAGTGATGGTTATGACTATTTTCCTAAGGGCTTCCACAACATCCCAAGTCCCTGCTAGACTGATGAGCAAAAACCAAGTCCAAGCATTAAACCCTCATGGAGCACTACCCCAAATAAATGGTACAGTAGTTAAACAATTTTTTAAACAAACCTTCAGCTGCAATTCTTTTAGTTCAACTTGGTATTTTTTAATCAGTTCATCATGCTTTTGTCTTTCAATGTCCAATTCCATTTTCGCTTCATCTTTAAGTTTACTAATCCTTTCTTTTAGATCAGTAGTGTACTGGATTCGTTCTTTTGTTAGTTCATTTTCCATCTAAAAAGCAAGCATCTTTCATTTAGACATACCCCACAGCAGAACTACATAGCACTTTATGGCTTTATGCAAGCTTGAAATGTAAGCGCTATAAGATTGGTCATTTTAAAACCAGTTTTTATAAATCCCCTCAATGTTTTCATTTACATCTGCTTTTTCTGATTTGCTGTCTAGTGGCCATTATTGTACTAGTGATAATCCATCTGGATTTCCCCGGACATGTCCGGGGGTCCGGAAGGCTTTTCAAAACCTGGCACTTTGTCCTGGTTTTGAAAAGCCTCCTCTAAATCACGTCGGGCAGGATTTGAATTTCCTCTTGCCTGATGAGAGCAGGCAGCGGGGGGCAGGGCTAGGGCAGGACTGGGGTCCGGATTTTACTATAGTAAAATCTGGCAACCCTATATGTAAGGCAAAAGAGTTTTTTTTGTCACAGAAGCAGAATGGGGAACATTATTTTATTTGTTTTATTGCTCGCGGCAGCCAATCAGCTAGCGGCTCTGCACGGGCAGGAGGTGGTTCACCGCTGGACCACCAGGGATTCTAAAAGGTACGTGGGGGAGGTAAAAATTCTTAGAATCAGCTGGGACAGAAAGTGAGAGGGATCCCTCCTGTCCCGGCCCACCAGGTCTCAAGACAGGCCCGGCAGAGGCCAGCAACAGTTTCGGAAAGGGGGAGGGGGGTGAGGTCAGCGCTGACCCAAATATAAACCGAGACCCCAAATATCTCAGTTTATATTCAAGTATATACAGTAAGTCCTTGAATGGTCAAGAAGCCTCCTACTAAGCTTTTCTACCATTCCTTTACTGGAAAAAAAAAGCTGTTAAGATTATAGCAATACAACACTGAGTAGCAATGCAAACCAGATGAGGGTTTAATATGTGAGTTTGACAGATGCGGTAAATTATTTTTACAAACTCTGCATGTTTTGATGCATTATGTAGCAAAACATGTTTTGAACTGAAATCAATATTTTCAGCATTATAATGTTAGATTTGTATGGTGTAATGCTGATAGTATTTCTGTCTAGTACAGTGTTCATTCAAATAAATATGAAAAACAGCAGAGAAAAATAGTAGGCAGTTTGTTTAGCAATATAGTACACATACGGATATACATTGTTTATTGTAAAATCTTATTTATTATTTATACAAAAGGTTGAATGCTGCAGATGATGATAATAAATTTTGCTGCTTCTACAGAGGAAGAAACTATGCCAAAATATGTCTTTTATAACAATATAACACAGCAGATAATGCAAAAATTGACAAATCAGACCATCCAGTCTGTTCCATCTTTCCTGCTTACACTACTGAGGATATAGTCCAGCCAACAGCCGTCACTTCTTAAACCAAGACACTTTTTATACCTTTCTCCTTTGTACTCTAGAAATGTGGACAGATCAGCACACAAGATACCTCACTTAACTGCCATTTGGCACCCCTGTCTAACCACAAGGCTTTCTAATAAAAGAGCTGCCCAAAACCCCCTATGTCCCTGGTTTAGCCTGCTAGACAGACTCTGCTATATAAGCGCATGCACTTCTGCTGGGATGAACCCGGCCGCTTGGTTGCCTCTTTTCCACTATCACTTCTAACGTTTCATGTTACTGATTTTGTCATTCTATCTCAGTAGTCATCAAATTATTCAAATGGGGCACTTGAAACATGTAAAGCAAAAGAAAAAAAACCTGCAGAGACGATGTACAAAGTGCCAGGCAGCTTTATTGATAAAATATGGTAATCTCAATGATGGTTCTAGTTTCCAAGTTTATTTATAATTTGATATACCGATCATCAACATGTATCTGGTCGGTTTACAATGCTAAAAATTTAGGTAATAAAATGTAAAATAAAAAGCAAAAATGTAAATGGGCGGGATTAAAACAAGACTATGACACAGACATTGACACAATTAGATCCGAGGGGTGTTTGGGGAGGGGAAAATATGAAATGACATCAGAAAATAAAATTAAAAGGGAGGGAAAAAGTGAGTAAAGGGAGGTCGCTTCATAGAAGTGGTTCTCATGGCTAGTATGATGTGGTTGGAGAAAGAATCTTAGCTGGTATTTTGGTAAGTGTCTTGATTTTGAGTTTGATTTTGAATTTGTCAAGAGAATTTTCATGACGGAGATGTGATGGCATGGCATTCCAGAGGGCAGGGGCTGCGGCAGAGAAGATGCTATTTCTGGTGTAGAAGAGTTCTTTAATCGGGGGAACGGGCAGTAAGTTCTGATCGGCGGATCTGAGGGCCCTAGATGAAGTATAGGGAACAAGATGTTTGTCACGAAAAGCTGGGGAGCGGGTAAGTTTAATTTTGAAAACGAGCACAAGTATTTTATATGTGGTTTTATGGGAGACTGGTAACCAATGGGCTTCTCGGAGTAGCGGGGTGACGTGGTCATATTTCTTTGCTCTGTAGATAAGTTTGATGGCGGTATTTTGGATCAGCTGTAGTCGACGGATTTCCTTTTGAGTTATTCCATGATATAAAGAATTGCAATAATCGATATGAGAAATGATCAGAGAATGAATTAGGATTTGATGGACTGTCAGACAGTGGACTGTCGTCTGTCCCAGTAAGGCAATTCTTATGTTCTTATGGGAGATATGATCTAGACATTTAAATATCTAAAAGGTATTAATATAGAACCAAATCTTTTCCAGAGAAAGGAAAATTGTAAAACTGGAGGGCATACATTGAGGTTACGGGGAAGTAGGCTTAGGAGTACCTTTAGGAAATTCTTTTTTACAGAGAGGGTGGTTGATGCCTGGAAAGCCCTCCTGAGGGAGGAGATGAAAAGGAAAACGGTGACAGAATTAAAAAAAAAAAAGTGTGTGACGAACACAGCAGATCTCTAATTAGAAAATAAATGGTATAAATTGAAGAAATGAGGCCGATACTGGGCAGACTTATACTGTCTGTATCCCTTAAATAGTGATTTGGTGGAGGATGGGCTGGGGAAGGCATCGATTGGAACTCCAGTAACTCAGAACATGAAGACATTGCTGGGCAGACTTTACCGTATGTATCCGGCAAAAGATGAGGTGGTTGGATAGGTTGGCGTGAGCTTCGATGACAACTCCAGTAGTTGGAGCCTAAGGACAGTATCGGGTGGCCCAGAAATATCAAAGAAAAGACTATTTAATTTAATCATGAATTTATAAGGTATGCAACTAATGGACAGACTGGATAGACCATTCAGGTCTTTAAATGCTGTCATTTACTATGTTACTATGTATGTAATATATATGGCAATATTATATATACTGTCGCAGATACACACATACCCAGATTGGAGGGTAGAAAAATGTTTCACGCTGAAAGAGTCGTGTATGTGATTAGTGTAAATAACACATCTGAGATACATAAGCCATTTTAAAAAGTAGTTTAATGGTTTAGAAGCATGTCAAAATGCTTACAGAATATATTCAAATGTGAGAAAATAAACAGAAAGAAGTTGTAAACAAAAGACATGCAGATTGCAATGCATAATGAGGCACATCAGGACATGTATTGTCTTACTACTGCGGCATGCAGAAGTTACCTTTGGAGGTAACTGGTTGAGTGATTTAGGGACAGGCACTACTATAGCAAGCAGGTTAGTGCAGATCTTGGCTTGATTCTCTTATCTACAATTACTATACCTAGTTAATCGCTGTGAACTTTGGCTTAAAACTACAAGTTCTTTAGGGGACATGGATATTGAGAATAGCAGTATATTTAACTGGGCAAATTGGGAGGACCATTTAGGGGGGAATTCATCAAGTAGTGCTAGGGCCTTATCACAACTTAAACAGTCCTAATGTTGCAGGGTCAAAAATTGCACAGCGATATTTAAGTTGCCATGTGTTACTGAGATGCAAAATATGCAAATGCACGTTTTGCATCTCATTACTATGCTAAATTGGCAAATGCGACTTGCGGTGATATATTACAAGTTGCATTAGGGCCAAAAAACAACAGTCAAATAACCCCAGCAAAGCCATGGCCCGATACTCCCCCTCACCAGAGGCATCTCCCTGGCAACCCTCACCTCCAATGGCTATCTGCAGTCCATCACTCCCTATCACTCCTGGCCTCTCCACAGCTGCTAAAAAAAAAAAATGGCGCCCCCAGCGACTGTCTCACAAGACTACCACTAGGGGTCATGTTTTCCTGCAGAGGGGCTCATCTCTGGTGTGTGTGTGTGTGGGGGGGAGGGGTTCAGAAGCATTGGGCCACAGGAATAACGCTGCTTGTGAGGTGGCTCACAGATTACATATTCCTCTGGGCATCAAGGCACGGTAAAGGGCAAACATTTCCCGCACCTTGATGAATCCCCCCTTAGTCTTTACCTGCTGCCATTTACTAGGCCACTATCCCCTGGATTCTATATATGGCGCCAAAACAGATCAGCTCTCAAATTTAGGCATAGATCTGAGACTTGCGCGCACCCAAATTAATGAGCTTTCATGTGTGAATTAATGAGCCTTAAAAAAATCAGTAACTGAACTTAATTGGCACTGATTTGAATTTGCACGTGCATCTGCTTCTGCGCTATTCTAGAACCCTGAGAGCCTAAATCACATAGCCTGAAAACCAAAGGGGGACGTGGTCAAGCGAGGGACATGGGCAAGTCGGGGGGGGGGGGGGTGCATTCTAGCAATTTGTGCAGTTTTATAGAATAGCGGCACTTATGCACTGAAATGCCAAGAGTCAGTGCTCTAAGTGCTATTCTACAAAAAGCACTCATCTCAGAGTGCCCTTTATAGAATACTGCTTACACCGTTTTTTTCTGACCCCTTTTTTGAGTAAAAATAGAATAGGAAGACTCTTCACCTGATTGTGCATCTTCAGGAACACCTTTATTCTCTATTCTGAATAGAGAATAAAAGTATTTCTGAAGATACACAACCAGGCGAAGAGTTTTCTTTTTACCCTACTCTATTTTTATTGTATGGACTTTCGTAGTCTTGTATTCTCTTTTTCTATTTGGGTTTCCCCATTTTTGAGTGACATTTATAGAATTCCACCCTATATTAACATGGCCAGAATTTGTTTGCTGCGTAATAATTTATGTATTGAAATGTCTTACTGCTATGATAAAATAAACTCGTTGTCTTAAGAAAATGTAATTCAAAATGAGAACTTCTCCTTTTCAAGGGTCAGCTCTCTGGTATCAGGTGCCAAAGAAAATCTGAAACCATCCTAGACTGACTCAAGGCTATGGCCACGGTGACTTATTCTATTTATGTTTCTCTGATAGCTATTGTAGTTGTTCTCATGTTTACATATGGTGCTTTAGAAATAAAATGCCAGGCAGCCTAAAATGAAGTACAAATCTGAAGTCAATGAGAAAAAAAGTGGCACTAAACAGCCCAAGAGAAAGCTGCAGTGTTCCTTTTGATTGTTCTTCTGAAAGATTTGTCTGAATCTGGTGTGTCCTTCCTCAGAGTGATGTGAGCGGGCACAGCTGAGAGCCCTTGCACTGGCAGTACACCTCAGAAAGCAGCAGAATGGTATGGAAGGGAATGGAGCAGCTGATCCTGAGAAAAACGTGGGATTGCACTTGTACCCAGATTTTCCTCATGGGAACTATGAGATAATGCTATGTTTTCCTTGTGGGTTTGTACAGAACTTGTAGATAGTAAAAAAAAAAATACAGATAACATTCTGCTATATTTTTGTAAGAAAGAGGACTGTTTTGCCAAGCTGATAATTGCTTAAGAATACATGTCTTTGATAGCTATGGAATCTTTAAACCTGGAGAAATACATACAACTTTCCTGCTAGCACATTTATTTATTTAATCAATTTTCTATACCGTTCACCCAAGGGAGCTCAGAATGGTTTACATGAATTTTTTCAGGTACTTAAGCATTTTTCCCATCTGTCTCGGTGAACTCACAATCTATCTAATGTACCTGGGGCAATGGGGGGATTAAGCGACTTGCCCAGGGTCACAAGGAGCAGCGTGGGTTTGAACACACAACCCCAGGGTGCTGAGGCTGTAGCTTTAAACACTGCACCACACCCCCCCCCCCCCCACATAAGATTAGCTTCTTCTTTTTTATTTTATTAGTTTGCTAGTTTATCATCAGTCAGATCTTGTAAACTACAAATGTAATTTGGGTGTCTATGCAAAAAAAAACCAACAACAAAAAAACCCCAACAAATTATAAAAAAAGATGTGGCAAGTATATGGTAAAATATGTCCCTGATCATATGGACCCAATGTGACCAAGTTCTTTATCTAAAGGAAACTAAATAATGTAATCATTCTAAACTAAGCATACTGTGGCCTAGATTCACTAAGCTCACTGTTGTTGGGAGATTCGTGGCAGAGTCTTGCCAGGCGACCGATTCACTAAACAGTCCTCATGCAAATTATTTGATCGGAGGCATGCCCCACACCGACCCCATGGATCGCTGCAGAGCGATCCAGACGCATGCACAGACTTTGCCTGTAGCTGTGATCTGCGCATGCTCTTCGTACAAGCGAGGTCAAAACAAAGGGGGAGGGTGGCATAGGTACAGACAGGTCCCGAAAGGAAATTGTGCAGGCAGAATGGAACAGAAAACGTTTTGCAATCACACTACGGAACAGAACACGCTTTAAACCTGCGGGTTAAAACCATGGCCTCGCAGAGAGGCAGGGTGGCAGAAGAGAGCACAAGGGAGATGTTTTATTTTGATGGTTTTATTTTTGATACTGGGATTTCAGGGCAGCAAAGGGCAGGACAGTCGGCAAGGACGTGAGCAACTGGTCCTCTGCAGTCGCTTCTTTTTGGATCGGCCAGCCCAATCGGTGTTCCATCTTCTGTTTAGTGAATCGCTGCCTTCCTACTTATGCATGCCATTTACCCTCATTTGCACGTGTGGATCGGATCAGATCAGGCAGAAGGTTGGTGAATTGAGTTGGGGGTCAGAGAAGGCTCACAAACTGGTCAGGACACAAGCTTAGTGAATCTAGCCCTTTGTTCTCTCTTCTTCTTGGCTCTTCCCAATGGATATACAAATAAGTCTGGCATATGGGATGTTGTTTGTCACAGATAAGTGGAAGTGAAAGGTGAGTAGAGTTTTAGGATGCAGAAAAGTAAATGTGTGCATGTTTAGAATTGTCTTCTGTTTATTAATGAGAATCTTTAAAGATTGGTATGAGACAGCTGCAGACAAAAGTCTGTGAAATCTTAATGCAGGCAGAGCTGAATAATCGCTCCGAGCACAGAAACCAAATAAAATAATAAATTGTGGAGAGCAGAATAAATACACTCCTGCAGGCATGCATGCAGAAGGGAAAAACTGTAGGTGGAGCTAAGGAGCCCAGTGAAGTACAGCAGAAGCACATAGAGAAAATCTGGAGTGGATTCCTTCTGCAGATGACACGCAGCCATAAGAATCCTACCTATCTGTCTAGAACAGGGATCTCAAAGTCCCTCCTTGAGGGCTGCAATCCAGTCGGGTTTTCAGGATTTCTCCAATGAATATGCATTGAAAGCAGTGCATGCACATAGATCTCATGCATATTCATTGGGGAAATCCTGAAAACCCGACTGGATTGCGGCCCTCAAGGAGGGATTTTGAGACCCCTGGTCTAGAATGTCTCACCTATTGCACTGGAAAGCAAATTATGTTCCCCTGTTAGATGACATTTGGAAGGCAAACCCCCCTCTATAACTCTGCTATTTTCATCTGCCAGCCTGCTCAGTCCCACCCTTTCTCTCAGTACCTGGCCAAGCTCTATCCTCTAGGATCAACGATATCATCTGGGGCATGACTGAAACCCGCCAAGCCAAAACGGGTGGTATTATAATTTGTTCTTATTTTCTTCCCTTTTTCTCCCTCTTAGGATGAATTGCCCAGGAGGAATGTTGGCTGAGAAGAGGTTTCCTCCAAGACTCTGACTAGTAAGGACTGCTTTTGCATCAGCAGTCATTCTCCTTCTGCTATGAACCCTTCTGACACCACTGGCTAGAAGACATATACAGATTTCCTTTGTTACAGCAAATGAAATACAGGACTAACAGAACTATTTTTCATGATTTCTAGGCATGTTTGTTTCAGTTTGATGTGATTTATATGCATTGCTAGCATATCTCTTCTTCCAAGCATTTGTAGAAGAGCTGAATGTACTGTTAATGCTATTTTAACCTGTTTTTCTGAAGCTTTGTATCAAAGATGTGGCTGTTTTTAAGTGCCTTAACTGAAGAGTAATTGTATTTTTTTCTAGACAATATTTACTTCCATAGGAAGATCAGACTTTTGTTTAAAATACTACCAGGCATGCATGGACAGGTAGATCATAAGGGATTAAAAATTCTACGTAGCATAGGCAAAGTAAATCTGGAGTTGTGTACAGCCTCTTTCTAATTAACCAGAACTGTTGACAACAAATCTAAACTATGCTGGCTAGAATATTTGCCACGATTACCTTTTCCCTCCAGCTATCATCATTCAGCATCTTCTGTCTGAAGCTTTCCTGCAGCTGCTCGACTGTGTTCTGATGAGAAATCAGCATCAGTTCCCTGAAATACATTAAGAACACCTGTGTTTAAAAGCCATATTATCACACACAACAATTATTGCACCATAATTAGCTTCAGGGCACTTAGAACACTGCAAAGAGTTATCAAATGACCTACTTGGATCACACAGCATATTTGTCTTAAAAGACATCTTTATATCTTACATTAACAGACTGGTGAAAAGGAGACTGCATGGGGATATGATCGAGACCTTCAAAATACTGAAAGGAATCGACAAAATAGAGCAGAGAAGATTATTTACATTGTCCAATTTGACACGGACTAGAGGACATGAAATGAAGCTAAGGGGGGACAGGTTCAGGACTAATGTCAGGAAGTTCTGCTTTACTCAGAGAGTGGTTGACGCCTGGAATGCCCTCCCAGAGGAGATTATTGCGGAATCGACCGTCCTAGGCTTCAAGAGCAAACTAGATGCATATCTCCTTAAGAGAGGCATATAAAGATATGATGGACTATAAATTACGCCAGGGTACACCTGGCAGGGCCTCCGCGTGCGCGGATCGCCGGACTTGATGGACCAAAGGTCTGATCCGGAGATGGCAGTTCTTATGTTCTTATGGTTCTCATTTTTTTAATTTCCTCAATTTTGCATTTCTTTTTAACGATTGAGGCTCAAACATTTATTTCAGAAAGTAGTTATTAAGGACTGTGTTCAGCAAGGAAATGTCTCTCCTACAAAGGGAGCATGACTTTATAACAGGCCACCTAGGCACTTATTTTATAAAGAAACATAGGGACTTATGTGTCTTTATAAAAAGCTAAGGCAAAAGACAACAGAAATTGTGCCTAGTTTGAACCCACAGACATTTACACCTGCTCAGGAGGGGTTGTAAACATTTTCATGCAAAGTACGCACGCAAGTGCATTTTATAACCAACACGTGTAAATTTTGACTCTGCCCCAGAACATACCTATATATGTTAAAGATTTTTCTTAAATATTTGATATGCAGCGGGATATACCCCTGAAGAAGGATAGAAAACATGGGAACACTGTAGGGCATCAGCCGAGGCATCCCCTTCAAGGAAATTATCAAACACTTGCGGATATGATCAGATAAGTTTCCATTTACATTGATTTGTGACTTACATGGAGGATAGAGAGTTGCGCGGGGACAGAAATCCCACCCGTCCCCACCAGGATACTCTCCGTCCCCACCTGTCCCCGCCAGGATCCTCTCCGTCCCCACCCATCCCCGCAAAGAATTACCTCCATCCCCACCAATCCCCATAAAAAGCAGCAATTACAGTGGTACCCTCGGTTTACGAGTGCACTGGTTTGCGAGGGTTTTGCAAGACCAGCAAAACATTCGCAAAATCGGCGCCTCGGAAACCAAGCGCACTTCGACTTGCGAGCACCCCCCCTGCGAACCAGCACCCTCCCCCCCGCGATCCGGCACCCCTCCCCGCCATCGGGCACCCCCCCCCCCGCCGCGACCTGAGGTCCCCCCAACCCACCCGAACCTTCTTCTTACTTTTCTGTAGCCTCCGCAGCGGCACCGGCACCAGCATGTCCTGTGCGTGGTGCCGGTACCTGAAGATCTGCTTCCTGTGCAAGGCCTGAGAGTTCACGTCGAACATGAACTCTCACGTCGAACGTGAACTCTCTAGGCCCAACACAGGAAGCAGATCTTCAGGCACCGGCACCACGCACAGGACATGCTGGTGCCGGTGCCGCTGCGGAGGCTACAGAAAAGTAAGAAGAGGGTTCGGGTGGGTTGGGGGGACCTCAGGTCGCGGGGGGGGGGGATGCCCGATGGCGGCGAGGGATGCCGGATCGCGGGGGGGGGGGGGAGAATGCCGGTTCGCGGGGGGGAGCAATGCCGGTTCTCGTGGGGGGGGGAGCAGCGCTGCTGGCCTCGGGGGGGGGAGGTGGGGGGTGGAAACATATCAAAGCAAGTTTTCCTTACTTCCTATGGGGAAACTTGCTTTGATATACGAGCATTTTGGATTACGAGCATGCTCCTGGAACGGATTATGCTCGTAATCCAAGGTACTACTGTACTTCTGACAGGATCATCAATTCCACAGTTTCTTTTGTGTTTGCGCTGCTGTTTTCCTTGTGGAATCTCTTTGGTGGAACCCTTTTTTTTTAATTTATGTTCAGGTAATTAACTTATAAACCCCCTCTTTTACTAAGGCTGACGTGTCCATTATATTATATGGATGAACCCTGCTTCCAAAGCCTTCCATCCCCGTGGGAGTCCCGTTGGCTAGAGGGGGGTCCCCGTGGGAGTCCCGTGGGCCAGAGGGGGGTCCCCGTGGGTTAGGGGTGGATTCCCGAGGGACCCCCGTTCCTGTGCAGACCTCTAATGGAGGAGACTCTTTTTCATTGGGATAAGTGGATTTACACGATTTTTGTAATTTTGCACTTATTACTTTTGATATCTCAATTTTATCTTTGCACTCAACTCTTTTGGTATTTAAATAAATGTTTAAAACACAGGATGGTAATAAGGCCCAAATTCTGTAACCAACGCCTAATGTTAGGCACCTATTTCGGAGGCGCCTACCTAGTTAGGTGCCTATCTAAATTGAATAACAAGCTCAATTAGGCCTAACTTTTGGGCGCTTCGTACTTAAGTGATAGTAATAAGTGACCTAAGAGGTAGATCCTGGAGTGCGTTTTAGGGTGCACATGAACTCTGGACATACCCTGGTGAACACCTTAACTATTGATAGGAGGTTCCCACAGACTGATAAACTTCCCTGTTAGTGAGTAACTGATAATCACTACAAAAGTGCACACTCTTTATTCAAGGTTCTGGGTGCAAAGTAAAGATTTGGGAGCAGGTCTTTTGTAGTAGCATATTAGGTTCAGACCCCTCCGAAATATTATTAGGCTATATATATATATATATTTGTATTTCATTATTTTTCTTCACCACGCATACTTCTATGTGCGTAACCTCTAGGACAATTTTATAAAAGGCCTTTACACAGGAAAAATCCTATATAAAATTACCCACTGGCAATAGTTTATGATAGGATATCTATGTTGAAGGTCCCAAAACATCTCACCTATGTTAACACATCAAATAAAAGTCCCCTTTTATCAAGCCACATTAAGATTTTTTTTTATCGCTGGCCGCTGTGGTAGAAGCGCCAACATTCATAGAATTGCAATGAGCATCAGAGCTTTTACTACAGCAACTCGTGATAAAAAACCTTGATGCAGCTTCATAAAAGGGGACCAAAGAGATGGGACAGAGCTTTCCATTTATTGAAGCAATTACCAGTACATTGGTTACTAATAGAGGCCTGGACTTTATTTAAATTATCTAGGTTTATATTGAATATTATTCATAGCATGACCTCTTTGCCCCTAATGTCAGTTTTAATGTTTCCTTTGTCAGATAGAACTTCTCGAACTGCAGATCAAATTAATCTCTGTTTCCCATCAGCTGTTCATATTAAATATAAATGTATCCATTCTGTAATGATTTCTTATCAAGCAGCAAAGATACAGAACTCTTTACCACCTATTTTTAAATTAGAAGCAAATTACATCAATTTTTTAAAAAAGAGACTAAAATTTAGAGGTTCATTTACAAAACAGAATTGCTATTTTCAAAACCCATTTTTAGGATGGTTTTCTATGTGCAGTGCATCTAAATCTCAAGAGGGCGTCTTGGAGATGTGTTTTGCACAGAACTAGGGTGGGGTTAGGATTTAAACTTTTTTTGTGATCATGAAAGATTCTCAAAGTTACCGTGCCCTTAATATGGTTGCTAAACAAGTTCCAATCGGTTTAGCGTAACCAGTATTTTACCGGCTGATTATCCGAACTGACTTTTCCGAAAAGTCCTAGCAGTCTTACGACGCTGCCGATCTTGTGTCAGTGTGTTGGGAGGATCTGGGTAGCAGCGGGCGAAGGGGGTATCTCTCTGCCAGTTAATCAGCTGAGCCGGCAGGACTTGGGGAGACACGCGGCTCAGCAAAACGTATAGAAAATGCCCCTCCACATCTCCTAAAAATTGACTAAAATAAGAATTTTGTAGTCTCAGTAGATTTTTCTGGTTATTGCTTGTTGCTATCCGCACTGAACTTTTATAAAGGCGCCTATGTACTTTTACAATTAGTTAGTTTATTTGATATTCTGCATTTCTTAACAATTGTAGTCAAATCAAGGCGGTTAACAAAGTTAAAAACAACGGGTAAAAGATTAAAAAACAAACAAACCAGACAGGGGAAAGACCGATACTGTAAACAAACTGGGACAAAAGGATATTCGGGGAAGGGATGAGTTACAATATTTATAAGAGAAAGGGGAAATTAATAAAGCAAAGGAAAAACACAAGAGGTTAAGGAGATAAAGGTTTTTTTTGTTTTGTTTATTCCTGATCAGTTTGGAGGTTTGAAGGTACTTTTCTGAAGACTTTCAAGCTAATTTTGAAAAGGAAAGAAACTTGTAGTTCCCCTTTGAAAACTGAAATTGCAAAATCTGTGAGTGCAGAAGTTGCCACAGTTGCTTTTGAAAATCAAATCTCCATCTGTATTTTCCCATGACGTGTCTTCTTCTTTGGGACAGCCAGCTTCGCAGCTTCCTCGTGAAATTGAGGCTAGTTTTGGGAAATGGTAGGAAACAGTATTCAGGACAGGAGAAGAGAAATATAGGGCAATTTTCTGGTAAGATCAGGGGAGGGAAAGAGTACATGTAGCCACAAGGAACAGTAGTTTAAAGATCTATATTAGCTCCATTCATTCATTCTGTTTCAGTGGGGATTGCTCACACCATAGGCGCAAGCAGAAAATTTTTTACCCTTCTTTATCCTTACTGTTCTGTGGCACTCGAATGACTATGGTCTTCACGTGTGGATTCTTCCTGATGAGTTTACATTAAAAATGTACTCTCCTTTTATCTTATGAAACTTGCCACCACTATTCACAGACCTCACTCATCTATCTTGCACCATCATATCTAGGACAATTATCACTGTCCAATTAGGAAGCAGCTACTACTCCCTCCCTCCCCTCTGATCTTTTGCTTCTACTGACCTTTCCCATCCCCTCTTTCCATTCCAAACCACTTAACCTGTCACAACCACACCACTCACTTTTCAACTACACCACTTCACCCTCTCACTTGTCCCCCCACCCTCTTCTCAGCCCTACAGCTACTACACTTTCTCCCTCTCGTTCAGATATCCCCACTCTACCTATATGCATCTCGACTACGGCGTAGCCCCCCATGCTTCTCCTACACTCACTCATATTCTCCTACTTCTTCTCTTGCTCTCTGCTGGGGACATCAATCCTAATCCTGGTCCTCCCAATCATCCCTCAGCCTACTCATGGGGATCACACCGCAATCCAACCAATTTTATTTCTGTTCCTCTCCTTCCCCGTTCCTCCCTGCCCTTCTCATGCACCCTGTGGAATGCCTGCTCCGTCTCCAACAAACTTACCTTCATCCATGACCTCTTTATCCCATCCATTTCTGAATACAGTTCAAACTCCTCTTACTGACTTACAAGTGCATTCACTCTATAGTCCCTCAATACCTCTCCTCACTTATCTCCCCCATGTGGTTAATTTCAGAAACCCACTGAGAAGAATCAACCCGATTTATTTGAATAGGAAAAAAAATTTAATAAGTTAGGTACAAATTACATAAGAAAGACATACATACATACTATATACTAGGTCAGACCAATATCCATCGAACCCAGCATCCTGTTTCTCACAGTGGCCAATCCAGTCACTTGGAAGGAATACTATATTCAATAGTAGAAATCTCAGTAGAGTAGATCCATTCTCTATTGTTCACTCTAAGTTCTCAGCAGCAAGAGATGGTGATCCTTACATCTAATGGAAATGTACTCTAGTTTTAAAACTCTGCCATACTATGCTGGCCCTGCTACGATCTCTCATACTATGTTCATCATTCCACAGAGTTTCTTTTGCTTTCTTCTGGATTTTCTTCTCTGTGGATACTTTGGGGTCAATCCTCTTTGGTTTTTGCCATTCCATATCTTTCATGCTAGGTTTCATCATGCATACTTGACTAACCATTTTTACTAGTCATGTCATTCTCCGTTAGCCATGCTTTGTAATACTATGTTTACTGTGTTATGTTTTGCTGAACTATGCTCACCATGCTATGTCTCACCATACCATGTTTTGTCATATTATATTTTTACCATGCTTTGTAAACTTTGTTTTGCCATCTTTGTCAGACATGCCACAGGTACTTTAAATAAGATTGTGAGCCCATTGGAACAGACAGGGAAAAATGCTTGAGTACCTGAATAAATTCACATAAACCGTTCTGAGCTCCCATGGGATAACGTTATAGAAAATTGAATAAATACATAAATAAATAAATATATTATTATCCTTGACTATATCCTTGGGCAGCAAACTTCACATCTTAGTTGTACATCTGTAGCCCCATATATGCTAGAATGCAGAAATCATTATTGATGTGTACAGTTCTGGTAGTATTTTAGAAAAGGATCTTTCCAACAGAGAGCCCTTTCTAAAATACATTTAGAAGCACACATTTGCCTTCAATGCAATAGGAGCAGTCATTTTACAAAAAATACACATTGGAAAAACTGAATGGAGGACATGCACATAGGTATAGCACATAGGTATAACACATACATATAGGTTTGCAAAATGGCAGGCACACATGTAACTTATATATGTAAGCTGTGAAACACCAACTTGCATGTTTAAGGTATACATGCAAGTTAATGTTTCCAAGCTTACTTGTGTATACGTGCCTTTAGGCAAATCTACATGGGTAGATTCTGATAACTGACAACAGAGGCTGCATAGGGAGAGGTATGGCCAGTAGGAAAAAGGAGGTATTGATGCCTCTGTATAAGACTTTGGTGAGACCTCATTTAGGATATTGTGTACAATTCTGGAGGCTGCACCTTCAAAAAGATATAAAAAGGATGGAGTCGGTCTAGAGGAAGGCTACTAAAATGGTGCGTGGTCTTTGTCATAAGGCATATGGGGACAGACTTAAAGATCTCAATCTGTATACTTTGGAGGAAATGCAGGATAGCTCGAAATGAGAGGGCACAGGATGAAGTTAAGAGGTGATAGGCTCCAGCGTAATCAAAGGAAATACTTTTTTACAGAAAGGGTGGTAGATGCATGGAACAGTCTCCTGAAAGAGGTGGTGAAGACAGAGACTGTGTCTGAATACAAGAGGACCTGGGATAGGCACATAGGATCTCTCAGCGAGAGAAAGAGATAATGGTTACTGCGGATGGGCCATTTGGCCTTTATCTGCCATCATGTTTCTATGTTAATTTTGGAATGGAAAATAAGCACTGGGGAATTAAGATGGAGAGTGCCACCTGTAAAAAATAAACTAGCCCAAATGAGCTCTTTTTACAAATCTCAACATTTATCTATTGGGACATATTTTACATGTGCATTCCCCTTCTGAAATGGGACATACACATGTAGATTTTGGTTCTGCCCAAGCCTTGTCCAAACCATTACTCCTGGTGGAATTCTGTGTAAAAAAATTCAAAATTCTGCACAAAAATTTTCAAAATTCTGTGCACAAAATTAGCAAATTCTGTAAGTTTATTTGTCAAAATGTAAACAATATTTTGGCTAATTATTATCCATATTCCATAAAATGTTTTTCTTCTACCTTTGTTGTCTGGATGCTTTATTTTTCCATCATGTTGGTTCCAGTTTCTTTTTTCTGCTTTCCTGTCGTCTACTAATTCTCCTTCAAGTGGCTGTTATCCATTTGTCTCTTCTACTCTCTCCTGTCTATTCCCTCACTACATCTGCCTCACACATATCAATCATTCCTTTTTTTCTGCCTCTTACCCTTCTCCTTTTTTTAACTTTTCAGCTATCTATCAAATTTCCATCTTTTCCCCCATTCCCCATCTCATTCTTTCCTCAGCCCTCCATTCCCTTTCATCTTCAATGTACCTTCATTACTATATTTCTACCCTCTGTTATATCTATTCTCTCATCCATTTCCTTCCACCCTCTCCTTCCCCTCAGGGTTCTAACATTCTCAGCATCTTCCTTCATCCACCCTTATAGCACAGCATCTGCTCTCTTCCTTCCCTCCCTACCCTTGTAGCCTGACAGCTCCCTATCTATTCCCTGCTGCACTATCACCCATGGTCCAGCATTTCTCTCACTCTCTTTCCTCACTCCCATTTCCAGCCATCTCTCCATCACTCCATTTTGCTTCTGGATCCAACATCTTCCTCCTTCTCTCCCTCCCTCTCATCTACCTCCATTTCCAACACCTCTATTTCTATTCTCCCTTCCTTGTGCCCTGTGTCAAATCTCTCTATCCCCCTCTATGCACCATCTCTCCCTTCCTCCCCTCCATTAGGTGCAATTACATCCTCTCCCCTCACTGTGCATGCCTCCCTTTTCTCCCCCTTTGCAAGCATATTTCCTTCCTCTCCCCTCCCCTTCTCCTGTGCCACCAACTTTCCTTCTTCTCACCCCTTCCATTCCGCATTGCGCAGTCGTGCAGAATTCCACAGGAGTAAGCCATACTCCCCTGCAATCTAGAGATACAGCAGTTATAAACATGTAAAAAACAACTGTTTGAAATTGAGTTTTGCTTGTATATGTGACATATCTGTGTAAATGCTGGTATTTACCTATGTAAATTGCAAATAGACCTTCTAAAATAAGGGCAAAAATCTAACTTTCTTCCCTAGCTCTGCTGAACACGGTGACATTATTTTCCAAAGAGATATAAAAGCTCTGCTTTGTATTATCTATATAAGGATGCCAACAAATGTTGTTAGAAGACTAGAAAATAAATTAGGGAGATAGATAGCCTGGGTTGACAACATTTTCCCTAACAGTTCAGTATGTAATACCCTTTAATAATCAAATTGGTTCTGAAAGGCATTTAATGAGGCAGTTTGAATTACCTCATAGAGTAGCACATTTCACAGCCTACTGCACATCTCTCTGTTGTGGCAATTGCTTTTTTAAAAAGTCTATTTAAAATTTCTGAGAACAATTTTCCAGCCACGATTCTTAAACAGCTAGTTCTTTGCTAACAGGTCACAACGGTCTCATAATAATGACCCAGGTCATTTTATACCGGTCATTAAAACCATGAAGCACTACAAGAGAAAGAATCTCTTATTTTAGGATTCTTAAGCAAAGCATGATAAAATCAAATCAGGGAAGAAAGTACGATAATTTAAACTTGACAGAAAACAGAAATATGAGTTTCCGAATGCAGTGATTTAAGAAACAGTAACAAAACAGAAAGAATTATCAGATCAACTTTTAGACAGCTTCTATGCTGGTAAATTTTAGTGGCCTATTTAGTATACAGCTGTATATACAAATTAGAGAATGACACGGTGACAAAATTCATCACCGTTCCCGTCCCCGCGGAATACCGCAGGAAATAATCCCATGTCATTTTCTAGTGTCTATTTCAACCTCGGTCCTTCTACACCAGCATTCTTCAAAGCAAAGCTTGGGGGTCAGTGGTTGTGCCCAATTATACTCTGAATCTTCCCTCTCTCCTTAAAGAATGACATGAAGATGGTTTCCCGCGGTTATCCGCGGGGACGGGAACGGTGATGAATTTTGTCACCATGTCATTCTCTAATGCAAACCCCCTCTTCAAGAATCGTGCAATTGTGAAAAACTAGGATTCTTCAATGGGGACCCAAGAGACTCATACAGAGTCACTCGTGATTCAAATGGTGTTCCAAAATAGTTTATTCAAAAATGGTAGACTAGATGAATAGAGAAAATCCATCCAGGTTTTATGTTTTCACAAAACATACGCTTCGAAATTAACAAGCAAAAACACAAAAGCTGAGAACAATAAAATGCTTCCCAAATGTCCCTTCTAACCTCCCTTTCCTGCAAGACCTTTCCAAAATACAAGCAGGCTTTGATTATATAATCTTATATTGCTTTGCATTTCTGTAAGACCTTCAGAAAGGGCTCCCTGTTCTTGTTCTTGAGATGATATTTTAAGTTGCACCTATAAAATTGTTATCCAATTTTTCTGTCACAAAAACAGATGCAACACACTGCTGAAGGACATTACTGCACCCAAGAGCAGGATCATATAACTCTCCCTGGGGAATCTTTTCTACTCTTACATGAACAAGTGACACAAAGAAAATCGGGTTCATCTAGTCTCAATTAGCAAGACCAGTGACTTTCTCTTGGCCAAAATCAGAAGGTAGACCAATATCCTTGCAGCCTTTCTTCTCTCTCCATATGACTTTCAACTCAATCTATTCCATTTTCCAACTTAGAACATAACAACATAAGAGTTGCCAGACTAGGACACACTGGCAAAATGGAGCACATTAAAGAGAGAGTAAAAGAGAAGACGGGAAATTGACAGAAACTACTGGTAACAGAGTTGAGTGACAAAAGAAAGATGTAGACAACACAGAATAGTTGGGGGTTGAGAGAGATATGGAGACTACAGGAGACAGAGCTGGGTGATGAAAGAAAGAGAGACTACCTAGTATAGTTGGTGTTTGAAAGAAAGATGGAGACTACTAGGCAGTTTGTTTATGAAAGAAAGATGGAGAAAACATGGAATAGGAGGTTGAGAAAGATGGAGACTACTGGAGAGTTTATTGATGAAATAAAGATGGAGACTAAAATGAATAGTTGGGGGTTCAGAAAGATGTTGAGATGCTGGTGACAGCTAAGGAGTGAGGGAAAGATGGAGACTGATTGGAATGAAGGAGGAGGACAAGGGATTTTAAAAAGAATCAAACTTATGAGGTTGGGATGTGAGTTTGAAAGAGTGGGAGACTGGAGGAAGGAAGTAGAAGGAGAAGTTGAGAGAGCTCTCAGTTTCTAGCCCTTTCTTTGTACCTATTATCCCATTTCTTATTTATTTATTCATTTATTTTTATTGATGCTTGATATACCACCAATCGTAATAATGCATAGAGGCAGTTTACAATCAATAACAAAAAAAGCTACTTAGATAAGGTTTGTAAGAATAACCAAGTTTCTAGAGAGTTTGAAAATATGAGGCACTCTGGTATCATTCATTATAGTTTCTTGACTCTTGGTGTATAAAAGATTGGCTACCCCTGGCATAGACAGCAGAGGAGCAATGAATGGTGCTTCCTAGTTTTATGATGTATATATGTTCTCATTCTTGCACCAAATGTAAGTATGTGTGTTTGTGCTTAAAATATTCATCTCTGTGTTGCAATATTAATATCAGGTTTTATGGTAGCAATAATTTGAAAATGTGATCATTAAATTACAAAACCTTAAAGGCTGAAAAATGAGCCTGGCTCCTAGGTTTGTCATGGGTATTTGAAAAACAACTGTTTCAGAAAGATTAGGTTCTTATCTCGGTAATCTTTTTTCTTGCAGATGTGTCTAGTAGTCCTGAAGTGATACGGTTCTGTATCTCAGCTTGCAAGTTGCTTATGGAAAACTGTCAATCATGTTTTCAACTCTGCCTCTTTTCTAGGAAGCTGTTCCTGCCCTCTCAGTTCATACAAAAGAAATCAAGTAGCACTGTAATTAAAAACATGACTGGAAGGAGGGAAACAGAAAAATACTCGACACTGGAAGGAGGAAAACAGAAAAATACTCGACACTGGAAGGAGGAAAACAGAAAAATACTCGACACTGGAAGGAGGAAAACAGAAAAATACTCGACACTGGAAGGAGGAAAACAGAAAAATATGCGGCCCATCCAGGGTCTGCTATCTGATAAGGCCTTGGGGCGACAGTCCACAACACTGGCCATGTCATCTAGGCTCCTGCCAAAGAGCATCTGCTCATGAAAAGGAAGCCTGTGTAGTGTAGCTTTCGAGGCAGAGTCACCTGCCCACTGTCTGATCCAGGGCATCCGTCGGGCAGATAGCATAGGCTGAGACCTTGCTCATAACTCTAATAACAGAGCATCTGATAATTCATCCCAGAGAGGAGCACTTGGGGATCCTCACTGTCCTGCAGGTCTGAGACTCGAGACAGGAGGGTGTGGCAAGCATGTGCCACAAAGGATGATGCATCTGACGCTTTAATCCCTAGAACCAAAGCTTCAAATTGCTGCTTGAGGAGCAAGTCTACTTTATGGTCCTGAATATCTTTTCACTCACTTTGGACACCAGATATTTTAAATTTGACCTGCACTGAATGCTCTATTTATGTGATAGAACTACCAGCCATTGAGACTCTTGACAAAAGCATAGATGCCAAAACACTGTCAGTGTTGAATCTGCGAGTCCTCGAAGTGCTACTATCAATAAAGTGAACTCTGAACTGCACACCGGTGGCTGAATTATTGACATCTCCTCATGACTCCTTTGTTGTGCCTTGATTGTCTCGTCGCTGAGGCCTCCTTTGGCTCCCTTTATGGCATCTTGAATATCCTTTAACATCATCTCTCCTTCACTAGAAAGGGAGCCAAACAGCCTGCACTCAAGCTCGAATAAATCAGGGATGCGAGCAGCTACGTAGGGGGACGGCCCCTGAGTTCAAAAAATATAAAAGCAGGCTAGCTAGCTAGGTGTTCTCAAGGTCTGATCCTACTAGCAGCAGACCTCCGTCGTGCAAGTCTGCATCTTCTCCCAGGCAGAGGTCCCAAAAAGTGGGAACCTCTGGGCAGAGAAAAATATCCCAAAATAATAAAAACCGCTGAGCAGATCAGAAGCATTTCTGAGCAACTTGCTTGCAGAAAACAAACTGAGGGGGCAGGAGCAGCTCCTTGGGAAAGAGGCGTTGTTGAAAACATGATTGACAGTTTTCTGCAAGCAACTTGCGAGCTGAGATACAGAACCCTATCGTTTCAGGACCACTAGATACATTGCACTAGAAATGACTTTTAGAAATTTCTTACTTAAAACTGTATTCATTTGCATAATGCTATCCTACTATTGCTCTATGAGATGCATCATATAACTTATATGAGACCTTGCCAGTAACAAATCTACCATGAGAATTTGTTGCTATCAAGCATGTTTTAAAAGTCTCCGTATAATCCTGGCCAATGAAAACTCACATATGGTAGTAATATATATATATGTCTAGAGTTTCACAGGCAGTACAGCAGCTTGAGGCCCGACTACAGGATATGAAAGATAAGTGTCTAATCCATAGTTTTTGGGCTCGCTGAGACACTCTCAATGCTGTTTAAGTCCAAGTTCAGCCCCATAGAGAGGGCCATTCTTGTTGCTGAGATTGGGATATCTGGGAATGGGATATCCGGGTGATAAGCTAGTATATATATATATATATATATATATATACTAAACAGTATTGGAAATGTCTCAGCGAGCCCGAAAACTATGGATTAGACACTTATCTTTCATATCGTGTAGTCGGGTCTCAAGCTGCTGTACTGCCTGTGAAGCTCTAGATATATATATATCACCCGGATATCCCAATCTCAGCAGCAATCTCAGCAGCCCCAATCTCTATGGAGCTGAACTTGGACTTAAACAGCATTGGGAGTGTCTCAGTGAGCCCGAAAACTATGGATTAGACACTTATCTTTCATATCCTGTAGTCGGGCCTCAAGCTGCTGTACTGTCTGTGAAGCTCTAGATGTAGCAGCTCTCTTTCATATCCTGTAGTCGGGCCTTATGCTGCTGGAATGTCTCTGAAGCTCTAGATGTAGCTGTTGGAAACTTTCCTTACGTTTCTTTGGAGGTATTGTTACAGCAATGACAGCACAGCACATTGTGACATCATTCTCCAAGCTTCACACAATTGGTCAAAGCAATATCTGACTTTTTCGATGATTCTTTACATGTCATCCCCTTCCCACCCCCAAAGTGTTTGTTCCCAAATAGTAATTGATATGTACACCAAGTATAGTTGAAATCTGTCCATGCGTTTCAGAGTTATGCTGGAACATACATACATACATCCGATTTTATATATATATATATATAGATATAGATATAGATGAATATATGAATAATTTGATCTGGTAATAAGAGAATAGCCCAATTAACTAATTCATTCTTACCTTTCTTGCTTCAATGTTACTACTTCATTTTCTGTTTGTCTTAAGATGGATTTTAGCACATCCAATTCATTCTCTAACCGGTTAGTACTTCTTTTCGTATTTTTCTCTGCCCGCCCTTTCTCAGCTACCTCTTCTTCTAGACGACTGCACTTCAATTGGCATTCCAGCAGAAGACTGTTTTTTTCTTGCAGTTCTTTGGTGAGCCTAAGGAGAATTAACATAATCAAGTTTCAAAAATGTTGTTGTTTTTTGCCTTTTCATTCTGTTAAGTAAAGAATGAAACACTGTCCCAGTTGTGATGTAGTTCTCAGATAAAGCAGACCTAGTAAACAAACTACAGCTGCATTTTCTGGGAGCATAGTTTGCAGATATATTCATATGGCTAATCTAATCTAGATCTTCAATTTCTGGGATGGTCTATCTGTGCCTATCTAGGTTCAAGGCAACTCCAAGACACACAGTACATTCAGAAGCAAATTGAGAAAACTATAATTATATGGCTTTAACAGATGATGCATTCTTAAATTGTGGCAAAGTTCTGACAGCGTATGAGGCAAGTTTTCAGCCCACTTCAGTCTGAGTAGCAGATTGATGTTTTTAATGGATGGTGCCATCATGACCTATTATTATATTCTTAACTTTTATCCCATTTAAATAGCTCATTCTTCTTTATTTACACTCACTACCAGAACTTATTCACATTAGTGGCTGAGACCAGTACAGAAACTGAGAAATTTCTGCAAGCATTGAAAATGAACTCTTATGTCACTACTGTGACTTGCTGAAGGTTCACCACACAGACTGAAACCCCTCAGACTATGCAGCAGCTGAAAAAAAAAAATAGAAAAAAATGAATTTCAGTACTATTTTGCACCAGGAATAGTTTTTAAATATATAATTATACCGAGATTCGGCGTTTTCTTTTTCAGACTTCAGCTTTCCAAGTTCCAACCGGTAATTATCAGCTTCTTTTGATTTCATTCTGCATTATAGTTATTAAAAAGAAACAAACATGTTGATTCCGTGGACATGATTCTTTTGTAATTGCATCTGTCTCACTGCTGAAAAGAAACAATAGTTTATATAATGTTTGTATATTTTTTAGGCTGTGGATTCTATGGTTTTTCATTACCACATGTTACATGGCCTTGTGTAATTGCCAAATTAAAATTTTCCATTCAAATGACTTATTTCATGTCCATGAAGCGTGACACACAAATATGTCATCCTCGGCAAGTTTTATGGCTGACTTGTCATCTTGATGCTTTCCTTTCCTACTCTTCTAATTACATGTGTGCCCAATATTGTCTGAGGTAGAATAATGCAGTGATGTAAAATAATGCAGAACAAATGTTTTGGGAATTTCAGTTATGAGTTATTTCAGTCTCATGAGCAAGAAATAGCATAGGGCTATACGTTTAGGAGGGATTTAATTTAGTATGCTACATAGCTAACAGGGATCTGAACTACCAACAGCGCTGACTTCTTACAAGTACTGATAGCTCTGACAACCCAGTGATTTCCATAGGTTTTGGACACCAATTTCTCATGTCATTTCAAGGCACATTATTTCTAGGAGGCCTTTTGTAGAGTGTGATGCGATGACATTGTTGTGATGGGGACCCACAACCACTAGGGGTCACTCGGAGAAATTGAAAGGGGACAGGTTTAGAACAAATGCTAGGAAGTTCTTTTTTACCCAAAGGGTGGTGGACACATGGAACACGCTTCCGGAGGAGGTGATAGGCCAGAGCACTTTACAGGGGTTCAAGGAAGGTTTGGATAGGTTCCTAGAGGATAGGGGGATTGAGGGGTACAGATAGAACTAGAGATAGGTTATAAAAGTGGACAAAAACCACTTCACAGGTCACGGACCTGGTGGGCCACCGCGGGAGCGGACCACTGGGCGAGATGGACCTCTGGTCTGACTCAGTGGAGGCAACTTCTTATGTTCTTATGACTGTAGTTTTAATGAGTATACCCATATATTATGGGGGGGGTGTAACCCGCACAGATTTTTGGATATGCGGGATACAAATGTTTTAAATAAATAAATAAACATATGCAACAAGACTTTCGGATGGTAACATTTGTTAGTATTGTTCAAGGTAAGATATGATAAATTAAGAGGTCGAAAGTCTGGTATTCTCGTGTCAATCTATGCTGCTATTACTGTTCCCTTTGCATACTCTGCTTCGCATTTTTCAATGCTCTCTCTATATTCAGTATCCTTCTCCCTTAACCCTCCAATACATCATCTTCACTCAAACATGGTGGGCCAAAAGTAGGTATACAGTATTTATTCATTATTTATTTTTATTGTACAGGTACTGAATAACGATAATCAAGTAAAAGTGAAACAATGAAACTGACACAAAAACTTCATACAAATGTTATTCGTGACACCTGTAAAATAAACAGAAATAATGAATAAATACTGTACACCTACTTTTGGCCCATCCTGTATTTACCCACTACCTTAATTATCGGCTCCTTTAATCAAGCCGTGCTAGCGGTTTAACACACGTAATACTGCGCGCTAAACCACTGGCTGCGCTAGCCACCAACGCCTCCCTTGAGCAGGCGGTAGTTTATAGGCCAGCGTGGGAGTTAACGTGTGATAAAACGTCACGCACGTTAACCCCACTAGCACGGTTTGATAAAAGGAGCCCTAAATCTTGGTGACTTGGACTCAATAAACTGATTAGTCTATAAGATGTCACCAACATCTGTCATCTAAACTATTTAGCATCTCATGGGAGTTGATAAATACCATGATTTGATTGGACTAAATTAATGTTCCAATTAGATATATCATGCATAAAAATGGCCCCAAAATGGGGATCCCGTCCTATATTCGGGTCATCACCCGACTTGTTCCCTGACTTGATGCAGGCCTCTGATAGGCCGGGACAGGAGAGATCCCTCCTGTCTCTCTGCCCAGCCGATCAAATCATTTTTTTAAACCCCTCCCCTCCCCCCCATGTACCTTGTCATCCCTGATGGTCCAGCGGTATATGCTCCTACCCTGAACACCTCCTTCCGGGCTCGGGGCACACAGGCATGCAGGAGTGAGCTTCTCGAGCTTCTGCACGGCCCTGCGCCATTCGCTAAATGGCTGCAGGCAGTTCTCACGAGACTCATTGGATCTGGCGGCAGCCATTCAGCTAGTGGTGCAGGGCCATGCGGGAGCTCAAGAAGCTCACTCCTGCATACCTGTGCACCGCGAACCCCGAGCCCAGAAGGAGGTGTGCAGGGCATGAGCATATACCACTGGATCACCAGGGATAACTGACAAGGTACGCGGGGGGCCGGGGGTGTGAGTGTGTTACAGAAAAGGTGCATGGGGTTAGGGTTAAAAAAATGATTTGTATCGGCCGAGCCGGGAAGGATCTCTCCTGTCCTGGCCTACCACTAGACCACCAGAGATGGAAGAGGAGGTGGGACAGGGTGCAGAGCCTTGCATGGAGGGGGGGACAGGGTACAGTGCAGAGCTTGGCAAGTAATGAGGGGGGCTGGCTGCATAGCCTGGCAGGGAGGGGGGCTGGCTGCATAGCCTAGTAGGGAAGGGAGGGAAGGGGGCTGGGTGCAGAACCTGGCAGGGAGGGGGGCTGAATGCAGAGCCTGGCAGGGGAGGGCATGAGGGAGAGGCTGGGTGCACAGCCTGGTAGGGCAGAGGGAAGGGGGCTGGGTGCAGATCCTGGCAGGGCATGGCACTTGAATATTAAGCCCCCGTCTTATATTCGAGTCAACCATTTTTCCTCCTTTTTGAGGGGAAAAATGGAGGTCTCAACTTATATTTGGATCGACTTATATTCAAGTATATATGGTAGCTCTGAAATGTGGGGAGATATTTTTAGCTCCTTGCACTTAGTTCAAGCTGACACAATCAGAGCATCCTCAGAACATTTCCTCTAACTGTCAAGAGGGCAACTCAATATAACCAAAATGAGAAATGAGGGTCGATTATGTTGTAATGAGGATGGTAAAGTGTTATCCTGTTCAGAGATGAAATGCCAGCCTTTAAACCTGTGGAGGGAATTTATTCATACCTCCAAGCTATTCATGTTTGAGTCATGTTTTGTTTTGGGTTTTTTTTCATTGTTTTCAAATTATAAGCAAGCAAACTTTACTCAAATACAAACTTAGAAAAAGAAAAACTCCTACATAAACATGCATGTCCAAAAATAATCTAGGAAATTAACATTAATTATTTATTGCACAACTTTTAGGATCCCAAGATAAGAAACAAAACAGAAGGAAATATATACCAAAGGGACAGTGCTGGAGAACATTCCGACAGAATCAGGTTTTTTTTTAAACATAGGATGTGATTATTTATATTTGCTAAACGTGACCAAAATATTTTGCTGCAAAATTTCCAGCAACCCAAACTTGGGTAAATCAATCTTCTTGGGACTGTAAACAACGGGTATGATATTTGATTTGCTGACTTTATATACCGCCTACTACAATGAGTTTAAGAGTGGGTTACATAGAATTATATACTATACAGCAATGCAATCTAAGGAAATCAGTCACTATTGGAAAAAGCTGAAAAAACCAGCCATGTTTTCAAAGCTTTACGAAACACAGAGTATCCAAGCAAGTAAGAGATGGTTGCTGGTAAAGCATCAACAAACAGAAAATCCAACTAAACTGCAGTGGTAAAGCATTCCATAACAAAGGTCCAGCATAAGAAAAAGCTTTATTCCTTGTAGAATCAGTCACACTAATTGTAAAGAAGAGAGGTCCAATAGGCTGTACTGTGATGAGCCAATGAGGTTACCGCACTGGCCACTATTCAGGGCCAACCGCCCCCCCCCCCCCCATTTTTTTAAAAAACTGGGGAGAACTGTTCCCTCTAAGCTCTGTGCACACAGATTATGAACACCATACCTATAGTAAAATATAGTGCACTCAAGTAAACATAGGGATCCTTTTACAAAGGCGCACTAGCGGTTTTAGCACGCGCTAAAATGCCACACGCGCTAGCCGTACCACCTCCTCTTGAGCAGGCGGTAGTTTTTTGGGTAGCGCACACTAATCCGGTGCATGCGCTAAAAACGTTAGCGCACCTTTGTAAAAGGAGCCCATAATGTTAAGCCAACAGTCTGGGTGGCAGCAAAAGAGCAGATGCAGCAAGCAAACATTTTCCTGGCAGCTCAACCCCTGCCCTGTGGCAGCAGGAGAAAGGGTGTTTAAAGGTGCATCAATTTTCTCTGCGTCGTGGGACAATTCACAAGATCCCTGGGTTGAACGCCACTTCTGAAGGTGTAGCCAATTATGCCAAAGCTGCCACAGTAGCTTGTAGAGTACAAATCTGATCTCAGCTTATAAAGAGTTGCACAAAGAAAAATTTTAAGCCTCTATCCCTTCAAATACTAAAGAGAGCAAACCAAGCACTGTCCCTGTCCCTCATCTTCCTGGCTGTTAATGCTGAGTGGTGCAAAAAAATTGATAGGGCCTTGGCTCTTGTGACCCACCCTGTTCTGCTGCCTATGCCACAATCCATTTAATGACTGAATATTTCTGCTAAATAAAGGTTCTCAGTAGAGAATGACATGGAGACAATTTTTTCTCCGTTCCCCGAGGGAACTCATTTTCCCATCACGTCCCCGCGAGTTCTTTTCCTGTCCCTGCCCCATTCCTGCAAGCTCTGTCCTCATCTGAACAAGCCTCAAACACTTTAAAATCCTAAGTAGCAACATTCTAGAGCTCAGACTGTGATGTCATAATGCCTCATTCCACCAATGTCTAAGCTCCGTCCTCATCTGCACAAGCCTTAAACACTTTAAAATCCTAAGTAGCAACATTCTAGAGCTCAGATTGTGATGTCATAATGCCTCATTCCACCAATGCCTAAGCTCCGTCCTCATCTGCACAAGCCTCAAACACTTTAAAATCATAAGTGTTCGAGGCTTGTATGATTAAGGCAGAGCTTAAAGGGATGGGGCACGGACAGGGACAGCGACAAAACTCATGAGGATGGGACGGGGAAATTGAGTTCCTGCAGGGACGGGGACAAATTAGTTCCCACATCATTCTCTAGCTCCCAGAACTGCCACTAACCCTATCCCCAATTAAATGGATAATATCCGGCTGCTAAGTAAGTTAAAAGGCCCAATATTATTTGTTTAATTTCTCAAATCTGACCAGTAAACATTTATATCCAAATAGTAATATCTTATGTTATTATATATAACCACAATATTCATATTTTTATCAAATATTAACATTATGCACACTTGAACTTGTTCTCTTAATGATCATCTGCTCAGAAAGTTGCTAGGTACTTCAAACATTTATGAGCTGGTATGACTGAGATTTTTGTACACTCAGCAGCAACTCCCGAGTTCCTGTGGCGATTTTTCTTGAATATTTGTGCCAGGCAATAGGATTTGTCTTGTGTGCACCACAAGTTCAGATTTTGGCTTGATTTTTTCTTGGACTCTGGCGCCATCTACTGGGCTATTCTTTATACCCCTGAGGAAGGCCTTTTTGGCCGAAACACAGACTGTTTTAGGGTCCAGTGTACATTACAATCCGAAGGACTGGGGTCCAGTATATATTTTATCATAAAGGACTTGTGTATTATGCCTGCCACATTCTGTGCATATGTTATATATGTATACTTGTTATTTTAATTTTGAAATTTGTTGATATTTTAATAAATCGATTGTCCCTGCAGCAGTTTGACTAGTGTCCTTTCCCCACTTTTCTTTGGTTTCCACATATATACGTGGGGTCGTACTTTTCCTTTGTACACCAGAGCCAAGAATTATGGTAGATGAAATACAATGAAATTCAAATGGAACCACAAGAATATCTATGAATCAATTTAAATAACGCCTACCTTAAATGATCTGTTGTAAAGATTCACTAATATTTAAAAGCTGCTGGTCCTAGGACAACAATAACTTTCAAAATGGATATTAAAAGAATCAACACAGCTATATCTTATTGGGTTTTTTGGTTAGACCATCAGGCTGAGAACCAGAGGAGCCAGTGTTCAAATCCTGCTTCTCCTACTGACCTTAAGAAAGTCATTCCACCCCCCCATTGCCTCAGGTACAGCTTCGATTGTAAGCAAAATCAGAACCATCTGCATCACTTCATTAAAGACCTCACTAAGTGGAGGAATAGCCTAGTGGTTAGTGCGGCAGCCTGGGGAACTGGGTTCAGTTCCCACTGCAGCTCCTTGTGACTCTGAGTAAGTCACTTAACAATTGCCCCAGGTACAAAATAAGCACCTGCATATAATACAGTAAACTGCTTTGATTGCAACCTCAGAGAGGCGGTATATCAAGTCCCATTCCCTTTCTCTCACTAGACCATTATTTTTTGGGCCTAAGAAGAAGATTTTTCAAGCAATGTCCCACTCTGGCAAATAAAGGCTCAGTTGCAAAACATGTGCAACACCATCTTAATATTATTTTAAACTAAATCCTGAAGTTTAATCAAGATATCAACACTGATGGGATATCTCATAACCCCACATGAGAATCTCTTTTTTGTTTGCTGTTGCACTTGAATTTTGCACAATATTCTAAACCATTTTTGCAGGAAAGGGTTTTTTTTTCTGGTTTTATATCCTAAAAAAGTTGTTAAAGTTCAAGCAAAGTTCAAGATCCAATTCAACAAGTTAGCTGAATTACTGATACAGTCGACTTCACCTAAGTGCACGTCAGTTAAGCGCACACTTGGGTTATCCGCAGCCGACCATCACAGTCCCATTTTTTTTACATTAAAGTCAATGGACGTAACTCCGGATATTTGCAATTCAGATAAGCACAAAATCTGCTTATGCGCACTGATGTCATAGGTCCAACCTCTATTCTTTCACGTTACGTTCGCTCCGGTTAAATGCAATCACGTTTTGACTGGGAATGGCTAGGCTTCATATGGCAGCTTATGCGCTGGGATAACTGGGAAAGTGAGTACCCCGTTTCCACTCGAGCTGTAGGGCGCAGCTTTCCTGTACTTTAGGCTCCAGCAGCCCACGCACCAGATTTAAACTGAGTCGGCTTAGCTACTCCCACACTCCTATTAAGCACACACTCCGTTTAAGCGCACGTGAAGACCCGGTCCGAAGGGCGTGCAGTTAAGCGGAGTTGACTGTACTTTTACTTATAAGAGTAAATATGATTAACACCATTCAGATAATGCCTAAAGGGAGAGTTTCACCTGCATATTTGTTTTCATCCTGGCTTGTTTTCCTGCAATTCCAAGCTTTCAGCTCTGCTTGGGGGAGAGGGGATCAACAATGAAACAGTATGGATCAGTAGTTATAGATCCATTTTTTTCACATTAATTATATCCCAATCATAAATCTGTAACTCCCAGAATTCTCAGCAACAATTCTCAGTAGTGGGCCAAAGACCTGTAATAGACCCTAATTCACAAGCCTGGGAAATTCTCACCAGCAGGTCACTGTTGCACAATGGCTGAAAATTCCCTGCATGGTCCATTCCCAAAACATTAATTTGCTGATTTGTCTAAAATATGTTTATCTATCTGTACCCTTATTGGTTCAGAGGTTAAAGTTCAAAACACAAACAAGGAGGCAGCACAAATAGTTTATTTAGATTTTACTGATTTAGCAACATTGTTTTACTATCGGGTTTTATATTAAATATTTTTAATAGTCATTAACAAGCTCAAAACTGTCCCTTCTAGTAAAATCCCAAATCAAGGTCTTAGCAATAGATAGCAGTTAATGGGATCAGATCCAATAATGGCTAGCAGAACAGACAAATATTTTACAAAAAGAATTGCATTGCGATCTCATAGAGGCAACTCTAAGATGTGTGTTAAACCTTATCAAAATAAAAAATAAGAATCAGAGTTCTTGGAATGTAGTAGGTGGTTCCAGCATTAGTTAAAGAAGCAGACAAATACTTTGAAGTAGGAAAAGAAACAAACTGAGGCAAAATCTGATACCTACGTTTGGCAAAAAAATCAACTTCTTAACATGAAAGTTTCAAGAATATTAAAGTGGTAGCTTGTTATACTCATCTGCATTCACCACAAGTATGAGGATAACATTTTATTATGGGATGAGGAACTACTGGGTATCTTCTTTTTTCCCCCCAGAGGAACTGTGTTCCTTTGGTATTAAGTAGGAATGAATAAAATGGGAGGCAGGGCCATGGTCTGCCTTCTTCGTCCTCTTCCTTTCATCATATCCCAAACCACCAGCCACTGTCACAGCTCCCAGTTTAAAACAAAACAAAACAGCATGTGATTCCTGTAGATTTAACACAAGACTACTGTATTAAAAAATATTAAAAACACCCTGATAGATTCCTCACCTGTCTACAACACAAGTTGTCCAGTTACTCAGATCAATTGTGCCTCAATGAATTGGTACTGCAGCTTTAAAACAGTATCATACATAGGGGTCCTTTCACTAAGGCGCGCTAACTGATTTAGTGCGCACTAAATGCTAAGGTGTCCATTATATTCTATGGGCACCTTAGCATATAGCGGGCACTAATCTTTACTGCGTGCTAAATCGATTAGCGTGCGCTAAATCAGTTAGCGTGCCTTAGTAAAAGGACCCCACAGAGGCACAGAGCATTGCAACAAATGTTTAGTGCTGAACTCAAAGGATAATTTTCAAAGCTTTTTATAGAGTACAAATATATTTAGACATGTAGAAATGTTTCTTAAAATTGCCCTCCTTCAAAGCAGGATAAAACATGCATGCTGTTTCACAATGCACATACATTTGCCCAAGAGGAAAAGGCTGAGGGGCAGGAGAGAGAGTGAAGTGCTTCATGTAATTTCACTTTGAAATCACTGTGTGTAATTTCCAGTGTGTACTTTGTTGCGATTGCAAAACACTTGCAAAGTTTGCAGGTATTTTAGACCCATGGTGTACACAATAGCACATGTTCAAAGTTTCCATGCAGTCCTTGATAGAGTGCCTATATATATATCACATCCTTCAAACCAAGTTTCCAAGTTTTATTAGTGCTTGATAAATCGCTTATTGGATACCTAAGCGATGTACAATTCAAGTAAAATAGAAATACAAATACAGTAACTTTTAAATAAAAAAAACATACTGGGTTAACACACATGAAACATGAGGGTAGAGGGGGAAAGTTACAATATATTTGTAGAAGAAAATATACATTAAAGGGAAAAATAACTCAAGGAAGGGAAAAAAAGCAAAATTATGGGATATAAAACCTAGGGTTAAAAAAATTTATAAATCTGAGAGTCATATATTAAAAGCATCCTTAAAAAAATAAGTTTTTAAAGCTCTTTTAAAAGAAATGAGGTCCTTTATGTCTCTAATGTACTGAAGAACACAAAATAGAACCCAAAAATGTATAGGGAGGAAAAATATATAACTGCTGCAAAACCTCCCCAACCCCAAGAAAACCAACTGACAAGGGGGAGAGACAAGAAGAAACCTCAATCTAAATTAATCAGCAAATTACACATAGTGTGAAACAGGAGAACCCTCAGTAACACAGCCACCCACTAAGGGAAAGGCTGTCACCGGCTGACACTCAGAAAGAGTGTAAACTGTGAAACATCCCCGGGTTCTTCCTGTGAGTGAGAATAAATCAAGTGCACCCCCAAAAAGTGCTACGTGTGAAAAAAGATTCTAGAAATCAAAAAAACACACTATGAGGTTAAGAAATTCTTGTCTCTACTCCTTGCCAGGGGGGCCAAACAAGGAAGGCCATTTTCTGCCTTACTTTCCAAGCCACGCCGGAGGAATCACCAGTCTTATTACAGTCCAGTTGTTCCTGAGGAAGGGGGTGTGCACCCCCGAAACGGAGTCCCGTTGGACGGATGATGTTACACATCGGCTGGCTGTTCTACAGTCTAAAGAAGCTAAGTACTTCCATTTATTGACTGGCTTGGTTCTGATTTGGACAGATTTGGACACTTTCCTTCCTTGTTTGGCCCCCCTGGCAAGGAGTAGAGACAAGAATTTCTTAACCTCATAGTGTGTTTTTTTGATTTCTAGAATCTTTTTTCACACGTAGCACTTTTTGGGGGTGCACTTGATTTATTCTCACTCACAGGAAGAACCCGGGGATGTTTCACAGTTTACACTCTTTCTGAGTGTCAGCCGGTGACAGCCTTTCCCTTAGTGGGTGGCTGTGTTACTGAGGGTTCTCCTGTTTCACACTATGTGTAATTTGCTGATTAATTTAGATTGAGGTTTCTTCTTGTCTCTCCCCCTTGTCAGTTGGTTTTCTTGGGGTTGGGGAGGTTTTGCAGCAGTCTAATGTACTGAGGCATAGAGTTCCATAAGGTAGGGACGATAATTGAAAACATGTCTTGTCTTCTAGTACCAATAATTTTTAAAGAAGGAACTGTTAACAGATTGTTTGAAGCTGATCGAAGGGTCCGTGAAACGTTGTATGGAATAAGCAGTCTAGTGATGAATTGGGGTTCATTATAGATCATAGATTTAAAAACTAGCAGTAATATTTTGTACGAAATTCGATGAGCAATAGGAAGCCAATGGGAGTCTATCAGCAGAGGGGTGACATGGTCAAATTTTTTTGCATTGTAAATTAGTTTGATTGCAGTGTTTTGGATGATTTGTAGCCTCCTTTTTTCTTTTTGCGGTATATTGAGAAAAAGGGAATTGCAGTAATCGATTTTGGAAATAATCAACGAGTGGATCAATATATTAATAGACTTAGGTTTAAGAAACTTGGATATAGAACGTATCATACGTAATTTATAGAAACATGATTTAACTGTATTCCCTATGTTTTCGTGAAATGATAGCTTGTCGTCCACGATGATACCTAAAATTTTTAATGAGGAAACGGAATCTAAGGGAATGTTGTCTAGGACAAAGGCAGTATCCAATGAAATGTCCTTTTTCCAAGGGAATAGTATAGATTTTGCTTTCTTTGGCACAGTGCAAGTCCTATGACAAGCATTAGAAGTAAATTTGAAAAACTGAGACTGATCCCGGGTACCTAGAAATTGCACACTGGCTCCTGTGATTTACTGTCCACCCATTCCAAGTTTTAGCAGGGTTGTTTTTTGGTAACACAACTTGTTTTTTTTTTGCTTCTCCGCCACAATTCAGCTATGCAATATTGAGCCACACAATGCAGGAAGCTCGGGAGTCTCACGGGACTTGAAACTGTGAGATCAGCCCAAACTTTCAATATTGTGCAACTCAAGATTACATGACAATTGAATCAAAGATGCTAGGAATCATGCAAAAGCTCCTCCCCGCGAACTCCGTTCATCAGGCAAGCCCCTCTTAGCTGTACCCTTCTCTTCCACTGCCAACTCCAGACTCCGTCCCTTCTTTCTTGCCACACTGTATGCCTGGAACAGGCTGCCTGAATCAATGTGTTATGCTCCATCCCTAGCAGTATTCAAATCCAAGCTAAAAGCCCTCTTTTGAAACTGCTTTCAACTCTTAACTCCCACTCACTTCTGTCGGATACCTAGACCCACTGTATCATTTCCTCTACCATAATCTCCCCAACCCTGAGATGTCAAATTAGATTGTTAGCTCTTCTAAGCAGGGACTGTTTATTGTATATTAAATGTACAGAGCTGCATACGCCTTTTAGCGTTATAGAAATGATAAATAGTAGTAAGGAATAAGAGCAGTCTTTAGAGACAGAGGGGGTGAAGGTTGGGGGAGAGGGTTTGAGAGAGAGACTAGTTGAAGGGTGAAGAATGGGGCTGAGAAAGACTGGGTGAAGATTGAGGAAGGGTTGAGAGAGACTGGGTGAAGGCTGGCGGGGGTGGCTATGAGCAAGCGAGAATGAAGACTGGGGGCGGATATGTGCGAGCAAATGAGAGACTGGGTAAAGTTTATGGGAAAGGGGGGTATGTGTGAACAAGAGAGAGACTGGGTAGGCAACAAGGTCTTTGTTTCACTTATCTAGGGAGTGCTGTCATACAGCCGACAGCATGCTTCGGAAAGAGATTACTGGCTTTTGCCACTGGATTTGCAGAGGCACGGTAAGAAATCGATTTACCAAAGTTTTTTTGCCCACAGACTCAAAATAGGAAAAGAACCCTTAGTAAGCCAGTTTCTAAAAGAGCTACTGTATTGTGGATCTGGAAGGGGATTCCTTCTCCCTCCTTAACTGGGGACAATGTTGCAAGCTCCTAAGTCTTTGGGCTGGCTCCAAGATTTTATGAAAATTTGTTGAGGCCTGCTCTACACCCTTGGCTCAGGAATAATGCATTTGGAGACATTGCCCCAAGGGAATCTATGCGACATTTTCCTTTAAAATAGTGCTTGTACATTTTGCACTTAAGGACTGGCATGCTCCATGGAGCAACTGAAAACGAATCCCTACAGAGACAATGAACAAAGATTTTGCAGATGAAAAGTGTGCTTTCATAGTATGTGCATTCTACTCATCTGTACCTTGTATCTGTATAGCATGTGGGTACACATCAGTCATATTTTTATGAAATTGCAGTCCCCATGGGACAGCAACCTCTGTGGGCAGTCTCATTATTGACCTACCCACTCTTAACTATTCCATATGCTGGACAGAGAAATTCTGTCTAATTCAGTCCCTGAATTTCTGAAATAAGAATATAAATGCTCCTAAATTACAGAATTAGATTGGAATTTTCTATTTTGTAGCAGACAAAAGTATTAAGTATCCAATCCAATGCACATAATAACCTTGAATCGGTTTATCCACCTGGCCAGTTCATGTTTTTTACATGTGTACGGCAGTCAAAACAAAGAGTAAAACAACCGAGTTAACTGCAGACAAAATACAAAGTGTGGCTGGCCAACAAGAAGATGATAGATGGGAGCAAAATTTATTAAGTGGCCCAGCACATTCCATGTTTTGGCAAACTATTTGTGCTAGGGGAGTCTAAAAAATAGTTTATGGTTTACTTTTATACCGCTTTTAAGTGCAAATATCAAAGCAGCTTACAAGTCATAAAAAGGCAATTAAAAAAGAGGAAAGGGTATGTCATCATTTATATAGGACAGCGTTTCTCAAACTATGTGCCAAGGCACAGTGGTGTGCCCCGAAGAGATTCCAGGTGTGCCACAAGAGATTCCAGAATTTTACTTTATTTAAAAAAAATTCCCTTCATATGTATACTAGAAAAGATGGCATGTACATCGCATACATAAGAGTCTGTCAATGTTATGAGCATCTGTGTGCGAAAGGATACAACCACCCAGACAAGAATCATTCTTTGACGTGATTGGTCCTTGGAAACTAACGGCAAGTAATTTGATTTTGATTTTTTTATGCAGTAGTTATCTTGAGTAACATAGCAATTGAGGATTTGTTACCATTTGAATCTTCTTATCTTTGCGAAATTGGGATTTTCAGCTCTGACAGAAATTTAATCGAAAAAAAGAGAACGACTGTAGATGGTGGAAGATGAAATGCGTGTTTGCTTGTCGACTATTGAGCTGCATTTTTAGTTTATTTGCATTCAAAAACAAGCGCATCCATCGCATTGGTTAACAAGTCTATCTACTTTAGTTTCACCATTGTTACAGTTACCCATACATTGCTTAAAGAACTTTAAATTTAATTTTTTTGTTGGTTTTGCAATTTTATAATTTCAATTATAATATGCCGCGAAAAACATTTGCTCCATTTCGTGTGCCAGGGCTAAAAAAGTTTGAGAGACACTGATATAGGACAACACAAGCCAATAGACATAAGTAGGAAAGCCATATGAAAAATTTAACTTGAAGACGAGGCAACATTGTGCAATGCTAAAGAAAAAAAAGTCCATAGGTCCCATTTATTAGGGAAAGGCAAGATCAAACATGTTTTCAGGGCACCTTAAAATTTGGCTCAAGATGATTCAGCACATAAACTTCAGGGTAAGGAGTTCTAGAAAAATGGGACCACAAAAAAAATGGTGAATGGAGGGTAGAGTCAAGCTGAGCTTGAGCAAATGCAGATAAAGCGGGGAGAAATTCAGATGTCTGAGGAAGTTGAGCTGGCTTGTATGGGACTCATAAAGAGGAGAAATAACCTAGGATCCCTTTGAAAATTGCATTATATGTAAGCATGAGAATTTTAAACTGAACAGAAAATTGTAAGGGAAACCAATGACGTGGGTGGAGAAAAGAAGTCACACATTTCGTTTTATGTGCTTGATATAAGAGTCACACACAAAAATACTCTCCAAAAACTGCCACAAACCTGAACTAGAAACAACAAGGGAAGGCAGACCTAGTCAAATCAAGGTTCATTAAGGGGGCGCTCAGGGTCACAGACTGTGCACACCGCACAAGCCACGTACAGCCTGTTGTGAATAATATCAAAATAAAGGGTGCTCTCAGTGTGAACCACCAGTGATAGGAGTCCAGCTCCAACACTTCACCATTTAGGTAGAGGTAATAAACCCCCCACCCGCACACCATCATTGAGCACCCTGAGTGTGCTGAAAATCAAAGTGAAAATATCCACCAATCAAACCAATAAATCAAACAGGTGAGTAAACCAATGAAACCTGAGCGACCCCTAAACGAACCCTGCCAGCCGAAACCCCAAAAATCATCAACCAAAAAATCAAAATACAAAACAAAAAGCAATGTACTTATCTGCAAAATGAAAAATCACATAGCTGAGACACAAGATAGAAGTATGCCAGGCAAACAGGTTCAACCGCGCTGGTTTCAGGGAGGAGCCTTCTTCAGGAACCTAAACACCCAACTGAAGCAAAAAGCTGGGGTCGGCTGGAGGGCGGGGTTATTTTGATATTATTCACAACAGGCTGCACGTGGCTTGTGCGGTGTGCACAGTCTGTGACCCTGAGCGCCCCCTTAATGAACCTTGATTTGACTAGGTCTGCCTTCCCTTGATATAAGAGTCAAGCTGTAGCATTCTGAATTGACTGCAGGGGTTTGATAGCACATTGTGGTAAGACTGCCAAGACTTTGGAAACTCTTCAGATTCTCCATCCATCTTCCTCTTTCTTAGATCTTTGGCCACCCCTTTTAATCAAACGTTTTAGCTTAATGTTACTCCTTTCCTTCTTCCACTAATTCATGGATTGCCAACACAGGATATAATTCCAGAGCGACTCCCATTTGTAATGTTTAGATGTTATTATTTAATTACAATGTCTGTGGGATGGGTGGGTGGTGGAGGGAGTAAATTTATGTTTTTAAGATGATAATAGGAAAAATTCAAGTGATGTTGTATAAATTAAATTGATGTAATATTGTTTACTTGATGTATGATGAAAAAAATGAATAAAGAATTGGGGGGGGGGAAAAAAAATTAACTTGGATTCAAATGCCCCCCTAAACTTCCATCTGACTTCAAATTTACTGTTCTTTTCCAAACTGCTGGAAAAGATAAAACTGATTCAACTTACCATTTTTACAGAGAAAATATTTGCATTTCATCCTAGGCGTGCGGGTTTTAGCAAAGAAAGCAGCACAGAAATATACTAGTTGAATTCATATCACTTTAGATCGAAGTCTACTACTACTACTATTTATCACTTATATAGCGCTGAAAGGCATACGCAGTTCTGTACATTTTGACACTGGCTGTGGTAGTTTCACTTGATTTGGCTTCCGCTTTTGACCTATTCAATTAGAACTTATTACTTGACCGTTTAGCTCTAATGGGCATCGCAAGTACTGTTCTTTCTTCTTTTCTTTTTCACCAGGCTTTTCAAATTAAGGCTCCTTTTTACAAAGGTTACATTACATTAATGACTTCTATTCTGCCCGTACCTTGCAGTTCTGGGCGGATTACAAAAGAAACAGCTGGACATTTCCATGAGAATTACAATAAGATTTAGAGAATTACAATTTAGAGTTTAGGATACAGAAAAGATGACTGGGCTATTCCAGTAAATATATAATTTGGGAAGCAGGTGTGCTAAGCGTTTTAGCGCACGCACCGGATTAGTGCGCGCTAGCCGAAAATCTACCGCCTGCTCAAAAGGAGGCGGTAGCGACTAGCGTGTGGGGCAATTTAGCGCACGCTATTCCGTGCATTAAGGCCCTAGCGCGGCTTTGTAAAAGGAGCCCTTAGAATCAATAATCTTTCAACTCAACACCTCTCAAAATGTGGAGTCCCTCTAAGCTCAATTCTTGGGCCAATGTTATTTTCTATTTTCACTTCTTTAATAACTCTCAATCAATCCTGTGGCTGTAGTCCCTACTGCTATGCCGACGATATCCAAAATATTTATAGTTTTGCTTCTGAATCAACAGATACAATACCTTTCAATTTCTGCCTAGAGCGGATATCTTCTTAGCTTCATGATAATAAGTTTTCTTTCAGTGTACTCAGATATGAATCTATTCATTTTCCTAGTCCAGGGAAGGCAATTCTGGCCCTCGAGAACTACAGGCAGGTCAGGTTTTCAGGATATCCACAATAAATATGCATGAGATAGATTTGCATCTCAAGAAGGCAGTGCAGGCAAATCCATCTCATACATATTCATTGTGGATATCCTGAAAACCTGACCTGCCTACGACTCTTGAGGACCAGAAATTCCTACTCCTGCCCTAGTCCATTCTGTGCCATACCACCACCTACCAGAGGAGTGTCATACCACTAGCTACCAGAGGAGAGAGTGGCGTAGTGGTTAGAGCTACAGCCTCCGCACCCTGAGGCTGTGTGTTCAAATCCCATGATGCTCCTTGTGACCCTGGGCAAGTCACTTAATTCTCCGCTGCCCCAGGTACATTAGATAGATTGAGAGCCCACTGGGACAGATAAAGTGTTTAAAATACCTGTATGTAAACTGCTTTGAGTATGGTTGTAAAACTACGAAAAGGCAGTATACAAATCCCAATCCCTTCCCTCCTATAGTAATAGGACATATTCTAAATTATTCGGAGAGAGTCAGAATTCGAAGTGTAATTGGTCAGAATTCGAAGTGTAATTTTTGACAAAAATTTAATGTTCAAATGGCGCCCAGACAAGGTTGTACAATCTCCTTTCTTTGAAATACAATGCATTTGTTCAATTAGATTTTATCTGCCTTTAGCATGTATCCAAATGCTTATTTTGTCCCTTATCATTACATACTCAGATTATTTTAATCCCCTTTTTTCAGGACTCCCACTCTATTCCTTAAAACATTTACAACTTATACAATCTACAGCAGTTACTGTATATACTCAAATATAAACTGAGATTTTGGGGCAAAAATAAATGGCCCCAAAACCTTCCTCTTTACAAACCCAGCACCTTGAAGACCCACATCTACACCCTGATGGATGGATCTCAAAGACATGACCTAAAACTCCAAATGGAATCTCACAAATAGTCGCATGTCACTCCAAATATAACCTGAATTACTACTACATTCTCTGACAACAAACATGCACCCACTTACTAAGAAAGCTATCTTACCTCCAAGTGATATCTACACTGAATGTGAATTTAAATCCACCCTATGCCCACTAAGGGCTCCTTTTACAAAGGTGCGTTAGCGTTTTTAGCGCACGCACAAGATTAGTGCGTGCTATAGAGTGCGCTAGCCAAAAAATTACCGCCTGCTTAAAACCGCTAGCGCACCTTTGTAAAAGGAGCCCTAAGTCAGTATTTTATGTCTGCATGTTATGTCTAAACTGTAATCTAACCCCTTTGTCTATACTGTAAATACTGTAGAATCTGTATTTCTCACCTAAGTATGTCCTACCCGTACTATGAATGTACTCTTGTAACCTGTTCTTGGCTCCTTTGGGAGGATGGGCTAAATAAATGAATAAATAAATAAAATATATTCAGGACAGCGCCCACTAGACCCCCCTCCCGGACTGGTTGCAGACCTCCCCCAGGCCTGCCGTAAGCCCTGGTGGTCCAACGGTAAGGCCGGAACAGGAGGGATCCCACCCACCTCCTGTCCCGGTTGACTCTGACACATTCCATCTCCCTCCCGTCTCTCAGACTTTTAAAAAAACCTACCTTTAAAGCCCTGGTGGTCAAACGGTGAACTGCGGCAGGAGCAATCTTCCTATGCTCCTGCCCTGTGCAGACCCACTATCTGAAATGGCTGCTGCGAGTTCTCATGGCAACCTCGTGAGACCGCAGGGACTCACAAGGTTATACCACTGTTAATGCAGGAACACTGGCTACCAGTCTCTGCTCACATACCAATTAAAATTCTGACTCTGGTACACAAAGGTCTTCCTCCCACAGCCTCCTGAATACATTTCAGATTTGCTGATTACATACACTCCTAGTCAGACCCTTCTACCTGTCTTTGTTTGGATGTCACCAGAGAAACTGTTTTTGCCTATGTTGCTCCTAAACTTTGGAAAGCTTTACCAAGAGCTCTCAAAACAGAACTGTCATATATTTCATTTAAAAGGTTACTCAAAGCCTGGCTTTTTAAACAATCCTTCAACTCACAAAATGAAGCTTAATTACTGCCTTGGTATGTGTGAAAATAATCCTTTTGGAGATATTGCCCCTGAGGAAATCTCTGTGACATTTTCTTTTTGAAAGTGCATGTGGATTTTGCATTTGTGGACTGGCATGCTGCATGGAGGGACTGAAAAGTGATCCCTACAGACACAATAATATTATTAAGATTTTGTTAATAAATAAATAATCATGACTGAAATCCATATGTGGTGTGATAAGAGAATGGATTTTGGTCATTCCAATTCAAGGGTTCTTTTACTAAAACGTACTAGAACATAAGCAGTGCCTCTCCTGGGTCAGACCAGAGGTCCATCTTGCCCAGCAGTCTGCTCATGCGGCGGCCCATCAGGTCCAGGACCTGTATAGTAATCCTCTATCTATACCCTTCTATCCCCTTTTCCTTCAGGAAATTGTCCAATCCCTTTTTGAACTCCAATACCATATCCTGTCCTATCACGCCCTCTGGAAGAGCATTCCAGGTGTCCACCACCCGTTGGGTGAAGAAGAACTTCCTAGCGTTGGCTAGAATCTGGGTTTAACACAGGGTTTTACCACATGCTAAGCCCAGCACTTTTAGGGGATTTTTAAAATATATTCTATTGCAGGTTGTATGCTAATGTTATCATTAGCATGCAATACCTGCATAGTTAATGTAAGAGCACTTAGGGCCAGATTTTATAAATGGCACCTAGAAAAGCAGCATTTATCGCATGTCTATCAAAGTTAGGCGCCATTTGTAGAACTGCACCTAGAGGTGCCTAAATCAACTTAGATGCCCGTAGACATGACATATTAGGTGATGGTATATATTAAGCCAGGGTTTGCGTGATCTAAAATACTGGCGCCTAGCTCAATCCATGCCTATACTCTGCCCCTAATCATGTCTACTTGCCGGTAGACGCCTACATCAAATGCCTACGGGCAAATTGATTTTTTAAATCATTTTTAAATTGGTTTTTAATGGCATTTTCAATTATCAGGACAATTAAGCCAATTTAAAAAATTAGGTGTCTAGAATCAGGGCGAAAGGGTTAGATTCACTTACCTCCTTTCCGTGCCCGATCCGTGGCCAATCCGTGAAGGCCTGACCAATTCACAACACAAAAAAATTAAAATGAGGGTGATCGAAGAACGCCCCTCTCTGATCGCACGGATTGCTTAGTGTGCGATCCTGACGCATACGCAGACCATCTGCTTTCCCTGTAGATGGTCTACGCATGCGTTTTGGGTCCATTTTGGCTTGTTCTTTGGTTGTTGTTTTTTTTTTTTTTTACTGGCCCGTTTCCTGCTCTGGACGGGCGATCCCCAGAATTTAAAAGCAGGTAATTTTTGACTCTCCTGCTTTCTGCTGCCCTTCCCCGTAGTGCAGCCCTGCTTTAAAACCAAGGGCTAGCACAGCGGGGAAGGGCAGCTGAGAGCAGGAGAGTTGGGGGCGGCAAGAGCAGGGCTCGGCTGAAAGGGGCAGAGAGTAGAGCAGCTCCATTCTCAGCTGTGAATTAGCAAAAGGCCTAGAAACACTGAAGAAGTTAGGGAGAGAGAAGCGGCAGAGAGCAGGAGAGCCGGGGGAGGCAGAGAGAGTCGGGGCAGGCAGAGAGCAAGTCGCGGAAGACAGCAGGAGAGTTGGGGGAGGCAGAGAGAGCAGGAGAGCTGGGGAGCCAGAGAGAGGAGAGTCAGGGCAGGCAGTACTCCGAGTGGAGCCTCACCAAAGACAGAATCGGGGCAGAGCGCAGTTTTTTACACAAGCGACTGGTCCTCACCAGTCGCTTGTTCTTGATCGGCCAGCCAGTCGGTGTGTCAGAAAAAAAGGGTAGTGAATCGCGTCCTTCCTGCTTTGCATGCCGATTCCCCTCATTTGCATGCACGGATCGGGATTGGATCGCTACACAGGTTAGTGAATCGGGTCGGAGGAAAATCGGGTCAGAAAGGGCTCGCAAACCGATCGGTACACGATCAGTTTGCTTAGTGAATCTAGCCCTTAGTCCCCATTTCAGAAGGGAAATAAACATCTATTTATTTATTTAAAAATTTATATACCGCCTAAAAAGTCTAAGCAGTTTACAATTAACATACAAAATAACTTTAAAAAACAGTTTATTTTTCTTATGCAAATTTTTAATAAAAAATCACGGGGAAAAAAAAGCCTACTGGGACCCGCCCCGCTGATCATATTCATTTCTTCTACATAAGTACACCAGTAAATAACTGTATCCTCTAAAGCAGTGTTTTTCAACCGCTGTTCCGCGGCACACTATTGTGCCGCGAGATGTTGCCTGGTGTGCCGCAGGGCCGCCATCAGGGCAGTACTACCAGTCCTGCATTCAGGGGCCCGGAGCTGACAGGGGGCCCGAGGCAGGGGCGCCAGTAGCTCGCCAAGGCAAAGTGAGTCGATCACCCAGGACTCACTTTGTCTTGGCGATCTAATCTATCGAGCCGATAAGTCTTCTTCTCCCCGACGTCAATTCTGCAGTCGGAGAGGAAGTTCGGGCCAGCCAATTGCTGCCTGGCTGGGCGGAACTTCCTCTCCGATTGCAGAATTGACGTCAGGGAGAGCATGCGTCGGCGTCGGCTTTGGGGCCTGTTATCCATTGGTGGGTCCTGTTCCCTGATGGCAGCGGCAGTGGCAGTGGCTTGGGGAACGGCAGGGAGAAAGAAAGAAAGGGGGCAGGCAGGGAAACAGAAGGAAAGAAGAGAAACAGAAAAAAAGAAAGAAAGGTCAGGGAGAGAGGAAGAAAAAGTTGGGGGAGGGAATGAGGTGTGGAGGAGAGAAAGCATACAGGCTGATAGAAGGGAAGAAAGATTGGATGCACAGTCAGAAGAAGAAAGTGCAACCAGAAATCACCAGACAAGGTAGGAAAAATTATTTTATTTTAAATTTAGCAAAGTGGAGGCAGTATTACCACAGTTTTCAAAGGAATTTGCCCAAATAACTTAATAGTTAACTGGGTAAATTCCCAGAGATGAAAACTTCCCTTCACTTACTATGCACAGTTCTGAATTTATATCTGCTGTCTATATTTTACAATATGGTCACCTTTTACTAAACCGCAATAGTGGTTTTTAGCGCAGGGAGCCTATGAGCGTCAAGAGCAGCGCTGGGCATTCAGCGCAGCTCCCTGCGCTAAAAACTGCTATTGTGGTTTAATAAAAAGGATGGAGGATATATTTGTCTATTTTTGTATGCTATAAAAACCAAATACAGAGAGAGACTGAGAGCTGTTGACGAAGAGCTACGTGTGTGTCTTTCTTCGATTCCAGCCAGAATATCAGCTTTGTGTTCAGCCAAACAGGCCCAGGTTTCGCACTGAATAAAGTATTTTATAATTTTTCACTATTCTGTTTACTTAATATTTCATAATAAAGTAATTATAAAATACTTTCTTTGTGTTTATTTGATTCCTATTCAAGAGAATTACTTTATATATAGTCAATATAGGCACAGAGTTAAATTTTTTAACATTTTCTAATGGTGGTGTGCCTCGTGATTTTTTTCATGAAACAAGTGTGCCTTTGCCCAAAAAAGGTTGAAAAACACTGCTCTAAAGCAGGGGTCTCAAAGTCCCTCCTTGAGGGCCGCAATCCAGTCGGGTTTTCAGGATTTCCCCAATGAATATGCATGAGATCTATGTGCATGCACTGCTTTCAATGCATATTCATTGGGGAAATCCTGAAATCCCGACTGGATTCCGGCCTTCGAGGAGGGACTTTGAGACCCCTGCTCTAAAGAGTAAGAAAATCTCTGCTCTTACATTAACTACTATTCGTAGACAATTCATTCACGTAAACACTTCAACAAATAATTGTGTCCCCAAGAGTTTTTTTAAAGACATCTATGATCTTACACAGGCACAACTGACCTGACGAAGTATTCCACAATTTCACTCCAGCAACCAAAAACACAGAATTCCTAACTCTTGCATGCATTACACTCCTTTCTCCCTCTGTAGATAATTTCATTGTATTTTCAGATCTTTAATTCTCTTCCAGGGCAATATAACTCCAACATACCTTGAATACATCCAGGTTCTTTATAATACAAAGTTTGAAGAATTATCGGTATCTCTTTATTATTTTTTTTTCAAGTTTCAAGTTTATTTAGTATTTTGATTACCTCGCCTAGTCCAAATCCAATGCGAATTACACAAGTTTCAAAATTATTTTTTTAAAAAACCATTATAAAACTAACAGACATAATATTCATTACCAATACAATATTATATGTAAGGGGGGAAGGGGTAAAAACAATAAATGTAAATACAATTTTTAAAAAAAATTAAGAGTAAAGATAAAAAACCAGGGAAGGGTTAAGACACAAAAGGTAAGGGAACAAATACCCGCTTTATTCTTTTAAATCGTCTACCTGAATCAATTGTAGAGTATGACCAATCTATTAGAAAGCATCTTTGAATAGCCAGCTCTTTTGTGTATGGAAAGCCAATGCAGTCGTTTCAAAACTGGCATGATGTGGGTCATTCGTGGAAACCCCTCACAATCAATCTAGCAGCAGAATTCATTAGGACTTGTAATGCCTTACTCCTAGTTTTCTTAAAAGATCAACATTGGGAGATACACCTGATACCAAGCATGTTTAAGATTTGGGGAAACAGCTGTCCAATGGAGGGATAAGGGAGGGTTACCCCCTTAATCCTCCAGTGGTTTCTGTCTCCCCCCCCCCTACAAAATCCAAACTGGCATGAGAAACCAGTCACTGTGACAGTGTCAGGATAATAGCCGGTTACATTTCTAAGATCAGAAAGATGACTAGTTATGTGATGGCTTAAAAAAATGTTGATATTATTATATACAGTACATTTTATTTTTTCATAATGAATGTTGCACACGCCCAGCATATAAGATCCATTTCTCTGTATTTTAGACAGACTCTATGTGTAGGGTTACCAGATTTTCCAAACGGAAAATCCGGACCCCCTAGACCTGCCCAGTTCTAACCAGCCCCGCCCTGTTACGCCCCCATTGCCTGCTCTCGTCGGGCAAGAGGGCATCCTCACATGCGACGCAATGATGCGGATGCCCTCCTGCAGTGTTCTCCCCAGAAATTTTTTCCAGCCGGGTGGCATGAAAAAGTAGCCGGGTCGGGCGGGGCGTGGAAATTTGGTAGTGGAGAAAATTAAATGTATACTATTTTTATTAGTTAATTATTATTATTTTCCAATGCTCGATATGACTTCCTTTTTTAAGGTTTGACACTTGTGCCAGAATATTTTTACTAAATCTAAGAAGTATCCAATTCTAGAAATGAATAATTAGATATTCACCCTCTTTCAAATGGTATAGAGGTTTAAAAAAGGGAAATGCGTTAATGAAGTCATTAGGTTCAATCTAACCATTTATTTCTGCATGAATTTAAACAACTAAAAAAAAAAAAAGATAAATATAGCTCATCCAGTCATACAAGAAATGGCTGTACAACACCTCTAATAATGTTTTGATCACTAGGTTCCTTCCTGAGGTCTCACTGAGGATATAAAATAGATGCTATCCCCACTTCCAGACCTCTTCCACATAATTTAGGGAGAGGTGTTACTGAGCCTTGAAGGGCACCTGTGTGATTGATCTTTATCTGCTTCTTTTTTACTTTGCTATAGTGCAAAGTAAGAGCTAGGGCAAAACAGTATAGGTAAAGATGCAGGTAAAGATAATTAGCAATGTATTAAAAATATTTTATTTTTATTTGCTTATAATGTCATTTGAAAGCTGCTTGATGATAATACAACTTTAATTTAATTCTTTATAATGTGTGTGTCTGTGTGTTGGGGGGGACAACACCTACGTCAACAGTAAAGTTAAAACAGGGTCATTAAATCCAGTGGTGTACCTAGTATATATGACAGCCAGTGCTAATTATTTTTTTAACAATCCCCTCCTCTATATAAAAAAAGATATTTTTAGTAATAATCCATGAGTCACACAATAAGGGTGCATCTAGGAAAAGGCAGCATCTTAAACACTGCAGTGAGCACTAGAACACCAACACACGCATTGGAAAACTAAACAAACCAGATCCTACAGTCAATTGATCCTGTAGTCGATGCTAACAGAAAGCCATGTCCTTTTCATACACACAGATACACCCTCGCCCAATATGGAATAATCACAAACTAAAAATAGAAATATGTAGTCAAAAGTTAAACTGAACCAAGAAACCAGACTCTGCATACAATGCAACACCACAGAAACAGTGACACATGTCCCCTAATACTGTGCAAAATATAAAGACAGTAGATGTAAATTTGAAAAAAAACTTCTACATAAGTCACCACTTTACAAATTAACAAATAGAAATAAAACAAATAATGAGAAATATGAAAATACCATTTTATTGGACTAATCCATTTTTCAATTAGCTTTCAGAGGCCAAATCTTTCTTCAAGACAGTACAGTAAACAGCTGTTATGGTATCCTGTCCTGATCTGAGGAAAGGGGTTTAGTCCCCCCCCAAATTGCCTTATTTCCATTTCCTATTGATAAATTTTAATCAATACAGTTACAATACTACTTGATTCTACGTAAAGCAAAAAAAATATTTTTTTTTTCTACCTTTTGTCGTTTCTGCTTTAGTCATCTTCTCTTCACTCTCTTCTTTCTATTCAGCATTTGTCCTCGCTCCCTTCCAGGCAGCATCTGTCCTCTCTCTTTGCCCCTTCCACCCAGCCTCTACCCTCTCTCTACCCCTTCCATCTACTGTCCACCCTATCTCTGCCCCTTGCATCCACTGTCCACCCTTTCTGCCTTTTCCATCCAGTGTCTGCTCTCTCTCTGTTCCATATGGTATCTTCCCTCTTTCTATGTCTCTTCAATAAACTCTATATCCTGTGCCCTTTCTCTCCTTTGTACATGATTTATTTCAGCTTCAACCCCTCTCCATTTTTTGTCTCCACCCTTCCCCTATGCTCTGGCATCTCTCTCTTCTCCTTTCCTTCCTTGCCACTCCACCCCATGGTCTGACATCTCTATCTCCTTCCCTTCTCTCCCCCCCCTCTCCAGTATCTGCCTCTCTCTTTCTCTCCGTCTTTCTTCTGTGAGGAGATCATGTTGATCTTGAATACTGAATAATTCTTCCATATTCCCCATATCACTGAACTGTAGTCTGGTCCAGCAGACTGCTTTGGCACCATTACATGCATCAGCTTTCCACACAGAATGCCACAAGTCTCTATTTCTTGTGCTGTGTTTACATCTGCCAGCAGCAGAAACTTGTGAGACAGATCTCTTGGCAATACTACACTTCGGAGCCCTTTGACTATCTGGTTCTGTAAAGCTGCAGGCTTTAAAGCTCTGTTTACTGGAGGAGACTGTCCAGCATACATAACTGCATCACTCTTAAGGATCTGATCAGAGATTACATTAGACAAGGTGGTATTTTTAGGCATGGAAAAACAGGACTTGTTCTCCTCAATCTGCTCAGATGCCCTTTAATGTTCGTCTGATCTCGGGCTAAATCTTGCCTCCTAAGCTAATCTTCAAAGGAGAGCAGAGTGAGAGCAATATCGGCAGTGACATCCGTTTTGGGCCGCATGTTGTGCAGGGCTGGACTAAGGCAAGTTGTAAGCTTCCTTCCATCGCTGATCTATCTTCCATAAGTCAGCAACGGAGGGAAGCTTACAACTCGCTGCTCTTGCTTGCTTCGGGCCTTCCTCGTTGCCGGGTCCTGCCTTTACGGAAACAGAAAGTAGGCAGGACCCGGCAGCGAGGAAAGCCCGATGCAAGCAAGAGCAAGTTGTAAGCTGACCTGTCTCCTATAGCGAACCCATGCTCCGGGGCGTGTGCATGCCGACTTCCCTTCTCTTCCCCCCTCGGGACGTGACTTCCGGTTTCGGAGGGAAGCGGCATGTACGTTAGAGCCCCGCCGGGGAGCATGGGTTCAAGTCGCTTGCTGGCGTTAAAAACTAAAAAAAAAAAAAAAAAAAAAAAGTCAGGCTCTTGCGATTCAGGCTGTGCCGAGTCAGCCCGGTAAATCTCCAAGCCGGTGAAAAGGTTTTTTTTAAAAATGTTGAGCAGAAGGCGGCAGCAGCAGCAGGATTGCGATCGAGATTACAGCCGGGCGCTCATCTAAATTAGCTGGGCGGAGCGCCCGGCTGAAAGGCCCTGGGGAGAACACTGCCCTCCTGCCTGACAGGGATTTGTTGGAAGCTTGTCAAAACCCGGACAAATAGCCGGTTTTTGAAAAGTCGTCTGGACCCCCGGACATGTCCTGGGAAATCCAGACGTCTGGAACCCTATCTATGTGTTGTAATTGTAGTTAAACTTTTGTAAACTGCGTAGAAATCATTGGTTATGTGATCTAGAAATTGTTTTTTATGTTCTGTTCTGAAATACTTGTGAAATTTGAGATGCACAGACATGTATGTCTCAATTCCTACTTTTACGACTTAGCTAAAATGATGTTGATTTTGTTTTCACACATATACACAGCCATTTTCATGGACAGTTATTTATGTCTGGATTCAGTGTTTGGTGAATGCCTGAAATTGATAAACCACGATACCCGTTAAAAAAGAGAAAGAAAGAAAAAGAAATACCTTACATGTAATTTTTCTTATAGCACTCCGTTTCTGCTGTTGTTTTCTGATCTTTTAATGCAGCATTTTCTATTTCATTTTGTAAATCTGGAACAAGAAAAGCAATTCTCCTGTTTTATGGGTATATAAATATACAATATTTTTTTTTTTGCTTTATTACTATTGCCTTCCATGGTATCTGATGAACAGCATTAATATCTAAGGTGTGAGCCAAAACTACATGCCAGTGCTTATCTTGTACAAGGAGATTTAAGTGCTGGAAAATGCTTAATCAGCTTAAACCCTCTCTACATCAGGGCATTTACATTGGACTGGAGCTTGAATCAGGCCTTACGGTATTAGCTATAGACTATACGGGTGTTCTGGCACAGTTGCTGTTAAATCATGCTAGGGCCTAAGGCAGAAATTAGGAAGGGAAGAGCCCACTTGCAGGCAAAGCCTTCTTCAGCTTCAGGCCTAAGGCATTTACCCTGTTTATTCATCCCCTAAGGCCGGCCCCGACACCAGATCATTCACAAGTTCAAATCTCTGCAATATTAACCAACACTTTTACCTTGTAGAGATACATAACTGAAGTGTCAATTGCAAATAAGAACTGTGCAGACATCTTGTAATTCGGGATTTCATGATATGTGGCACAATATAAGTACACATTGTAATTATGGTGCTTATTTTAGAAGCATCCCCACATCTATGTGTCTGGAGAGGCTCAGACATTTACATGCCATTTCGGAAGCTGAGTACGTCCAGATAGCAAGGGGAAATTGGGGAGGGGGAGTGGTCTGGATGGGACAACAATGCAGGCATACATGCCCCATTTCACTCAGGGAATTGGGACAGCTGGATGCTTGAAATTACACCTGTTCTGAGGCATAATTAAGTATCTGCTATAGAGGCAGCTATAAATCCTGAAGTGTCCAGTACCTGCAATGACAGCCCCCACCCCAATTGCAACCCAGCCCTGCTCCCCCTCTCCTGACATCATAATTTAATCCCCTATAGTGCAACATGCTGGCAACACCTATCCTACTGCCAGCAAAGACACTCTTTGTGCCCCCCCCCATATGTAGGCATGAGCTCAACATGTGGCAGCCTCTCCCAGAGTCAAATCCACCCCCCCCCCACGCTGAGTCAGTTCCAAGACTTACTGGAGGTACTTAGGCCCAGATGCACTAAAGTCAGCAATCGTTGCCAACCCGATGCAGAAAATGACTCACCGTGTGGTTTTCTGCACGACCATGCAAATAAGCTCATTAATATTGAAATACCATGGCTTCCCTAAAAAAAATGATCGCTTTTAGCGATCCAAAAAAAGCAACTGGTCAAGACCAGTTGCTTACCTAACGTTTTTTTTAATGGGCACAGATGCTGTGCATGTTACACATGCACAATATCTGCTCCATCACAAAAATGCCCACTTCCTCCTGCTATGCCAACCCCTCTCCCCTCCCCCCCACCCGCGTAAGAAATTTCAGTAGGGATGGCCACTCCCTCCTGCCATGGTGACCTCCACTCCCCACTCCCCCCCACCCGGCACAAGAGAAAATTGGCAGATTCATTAATTGCCTGTGGTAATACTCTACCAACTCAGTTAATGTATATGATAGCTACTTTATAGCATATATGCATAAAACAAGTGTTCATTCATGTGAGAGCATGTATGTGCCATTGAGGATTATTGCAGAAGCCTATTTTATAAAGACATGTGGAGGGGCATTTTCGGCAAGACATCTAGGGATTGCGTGACACTGTGGTTAAAGCTACAGCCTCTGCACCTTGAAGTTGTGGTTTCAAATTCATGTTGCTCCTTGTGACCCTGGGCAAGTCACTTAACAACCTCCCTGGCACATTAGATTATGAGCTGTCTGGGACAGACAGGAAAAAATGCTTCAGTACCTGAATAAATTCATGTAAACCATTCTAAGCTCCCCTGGGAGAACGGTATAGAAAACTGAATAAATAAATAGGACCAACTTTAGATGTTTTGAGAAAAATGTCAAAAAATCAGGTGTAGAAAATATCCATTTTTGAACCTGTAAGACATCTACCATTTTCCCCAAAATAGCCCAACTAGACATTTTGTCCAGCTAGCCAACTATTTTTTTCCAAAACAAGCCATTTGCATGTAGGAGGGGCTAGCATTTTTAATGGACTGGCAACACAGACATGCTAGCAGAGCAGTAGGGCACTTCACATTAAGGGTGCCAAGCACCTATCTCACCATAACTCCTGTACATTATATGGTGAGTCCTCCAAAACTCCCCAAAACCTACTGTGCCTACCTATCTACCACCCCAATAGTCCTTATGCCTGCAGGTGTCACCTATATGGCAGTAGGGATTTTGGTGGGCTCATATGTTCCACCATGAATGTACTAGTTAGGGTGGCATATGGGCCTAGGACCCCTTCTCTGCAGTCCACTGCCCTGCCTATCAGGCTACTCCAGAGACCTGCTTGCAGCTCTGCTAGGACTGGTCATAGTATCTGCAGCTATTACACATATATATATTGTTTCATGCAGATATTTAGGGGGTGGGGTGGAAGCCCCAAAACCACCATCCCCCCAATCAACCCCCCCAAACACTCTCTCCTGCAAGCAGGCGCCCCCTGAACTGATGATCCCCCCCAAACAGGGATACTGCCCACCCCGACTCCCCATACCTTTTTCTAGCAAGAACGGTCAGAGGGATGCCCACTCCCTCTGGCTGGTAGGCTTGCCTCTTCACAGTAGCGGGCCTTCCCCTTCCCGGTACATCCTGGGATACATCAGAGAGGAGCCTAAGACCCTGATTAGCCCAGGCCTATATCTCAGGCATCTACTGCAGCCCTAGGGAGAATCCTAGGGCCGCTTAAGCTCGTCCAAGGCTACTTCCGGGCGAAACCACGCCCAAGCCCAGCCTTGGACGCAACTCCCTGCACCCGCGACAGATGCCTACAGTGTAGGTGGCCTTCCTCTGATTTTTTTTTGTTAGACAGCGGTAGGATGCCTACTACTAACTACTATTGTGATACTGTTTATAGAATCTGCCTCTTTGACTAGTAAAATGTCCAAGTGCCAGTTTATGTCGTCTTTTGAACATCCATGTTTTTTGAAAATAAGCCCTATTGGCATCTATGTTGCCTTTACAAAACAGATGTATTTTTAACATATTTATAGGTATCTTGTTTAAAATAATACCCCCTTCAGAATAGTGTGCAATGTGCTAAGGGGTTATTTTATAACTGCCTGCACTGGTGAAAAGTACTTGCATACATTTAACCCTGCTAATTTGTGTGCATACGTTTTCTGAGTAAAAGCATGTAACTACTTATGAAAATTTAGACGTTTTGCAACTAAATCCAAATCCCGCCTGGCCCAGAAATGCCTCCCTTTACAATGGGTGAAAATATGCACAAAATGGCACTGCACATGTACTTTCACCCACATCTTTTACTGAAGCCCATTTCTGGGAATAAAGCCCTGTTTTACCCACTGAAATAGCTTTGAAAATTATCATTCCTGAGCCTAGCATATACCCTAACCTTTCCCTGGAAGACAATAGCAGCTGTGTATGCTGACAAATATATGTGCCCTTCTGCATGTCTTTCCATGTATTTTACAAAAAGCTCTTGATTTGGCAGAGTCTTTTGGAAAATATTAGGTTATCCAGGATATTCACATTTCCTTATTTCCCATGTGGCACCATTATTCAAAATGGGGATTCTCATATAAAGACAGACATTCTGCAGTTTCCATTTCTATTCAGAAATTTATTCATAAAATTCTCTTCAGGGTACTTTATTTGCCAACATATTTCAAACACAGTAAGATCACTATTCAAAATAATTGTCCGGATAACCTTGAGAGTTAGCTGGAAAAATTCTGCAGGATCAAAAACTCTCTTTCCTCTTCTGCTCAATGATAAAATTCTATATGCACAAAATTTACCAAGAGGTGGAGAAGGAAGTATTACTGGAGTAGTAAAATTCTAAGTGCTCAGCACTGATATTAGCACTGTCTGAATAAAATTGTATAAATAAGACTCGAGAGGGAAGAAGGTTGGCCCAAAGTTATTCAGTTTTTTATCCAGATATACTCTGCTACTACTTTTAATTATTTCTATAGCGCTACCAGATGTACGCAGCGCTATACAGAGTCACAAAGAAGACAGTCCCTTTTTGAAGGAGCTTACAATATAAACAGACAAGACAGACAAACAGGATATCATGGATACAGTTAAGGGGAACTATTAATCTGCTGGATGGGTAGGTGGGCAGTGGGGAGTAGGGTTATGGATTGAAGGCTATATCAAAAAGGTGGGATTTCAGTCTGCTTTTAAACAAAGTAAGGGAAGGGACTTGGTGGATAAACTCGGGTAATTTATTCCAGACATAGAGAGGGCAGCTAGATAAAAGGAACAAAGTCTGGAATTGGCAGTGGTGGAGAAGGGTAAAGCTAAGAGCGGCTTATCTGAGGAACAGAGTTCTCTGGGAGGTGTATAAGGAGAGAGAAGAGAGGAGAGATATTGAGGGGCAGCAGAATGAACACACTTAGGAGCTTGAACTGTATGCAAAGGCGGATAGGGAGCCAGTGAAGTGATTTAAGGAGAGGGGTGACATGAGTGTAGCGAGCCTGGTAGAAGATGAGTCGTGCAGCTGTGATTAACAGTATCAAAGGCAGCAGACAGGCCAAGAATGAAGAGAATCGAGCAAATCTGACCATGAACAAGTCATTGCAGACTTTGGTGAGGGCAGTCTCTGTGGAGTGTGGGAAAAACCAGATTGTAGAGGATCAAAAATCTGACGAGTTGACAGGAAGTCCACGCAGCAGGGGGGACAGCACGCTCGAGTAGCTTGGATAGGAATGGAAGAAGGGAGACCGGGCAATAGTTGGACAGCAGGTGGGGGTCCAGCGACTCCTTGGAAAACTTATCCAGATAAGTTCTAAGAATTTCTTTAACACTGGCTGCATGAGTGGATGACAGATTAAAACATCTATAGTATGACCTTGGGTTTTATGGAGGAGTATGTGGCGCAGTGGTTGGATCTACAGCCTCAGCACCCTGCGCTGCTCCTTGTGACCCTGGGCAAGTCACTTAATCCTCCATAGCCCCAGGTACGTTAGATAGATTGTGAGCCCACCGGGACAGATAGGGAAAATGCTTGAGTACCTGATTGTAAAAACCGCTTAGATAACCTTAATAGGCGGTATATAAAATCCTAATAAACTTGAAGTGGGGGGAGAGAGGTTTCTATTAGATATTTTCAAACTGTGCACCTTTCTCCAAAGCTAAATAATTCAATTTTAATTTTCTATCATTCAGAATGACATTAGATTATGAAACAAAAGGGAATGCCTGCCTAGAAATACCAAGCAGATGTAAGGCAGAACACATGGAAGCAATCCAAATTTACAGCAGCAAAATTTACTAAAATGTGACCTTTTCAGAGATTAAAATGATTGTAGTGGAGGAAGACAAAAAAAAAAAAAAAAGAGCTACTGTTCTCCCTACTCATAAAAGCAGCTGCTGCCAGGACTGCACTTATAGTCATCTGCTTTTTCAGCCACCACAATTTTGATAATGTAGGAAGGAGGGCTTTTGAAACTGTGAATAAGAACTGTGATTGCATTTATATAAGTCGTACTGAGAGCCTCAAATGCAGCTTAAAAGACATAAATCCCAGGCAGCTGACAACGAGAAAATCCTAAGCACTGAAACTCATGCTGCAAAAGATCTAGCACTGATAAAATGTAGAGGGCGGTTTTCAGCAGGTGTCAGCAGCTTGCAGACCCTGCAGAATTTCCCTTTGAAAATCCAACATTGGGCCTTGCAGGAATGGCAAGTTCAAAAATGGATTCGCCGTACTTTCTTTTTCAAGCACATCTGCCCTTTTCCCCCACAAAGGAGAATAATTTAAAAACAGGCTGTCTCATTTGTCTGGCAGATATATTCATAAGTTATGTCACTCTTATGAAATGACTCCCCCTACTCCAGAAAGCTCCTGTTTAAAGTTAGACCCATTCAGACACACAAACACCTTTCATGTTTTATCACAGATGCTTAGAGAATATTCTATAAAATACGCGCATAACTCCTTCGTTCATTCCAGATGCAGATAGATATGAACAGGTTGTTCGTGTAGGCTTTGTAGCAGCTGGTTCATAAACCGCTCTTTTTCCCTCCGTCCCACATCCAACCAAGCTCTCCCACCATACGCACAACATCTTTTTACGCGGATGAAGATCTTGTTTTTACGCAGAGTCGGAGTCAGAAGTACAAAAAACTGAGGAGTCGGAGTCGGAACATTTATCTACCAACTCCACAGCCCTGGAAAGCAGACAGGAGAAAGGAATGCATCCTATGTGTAAAACACCATAATAGAAGAATATGTAGCCAAAATTTACACACACGTGTGATACATTACAACTGTGTATCCTTTTACTGGAAGATTACATGAGGTAAAACCACACTGTGGAGCATATTCCAACCATATTTTCTAATCTAAAAGATTTAGGGCTCCTTTTACAAAGGTCTGCTAGCACCGGATTAGTGCACGCTACCCAAAAAACTACCACCTGCTCAAGAGGAGGTGGTAGTGGCTAGCGCGTGGTATTGTAGCGTGCGCTATTCTGCGCGTTAAGGCCCTAACGCACCTTTGTAAAAGGAGCCCTAGCGTTTTTAGCGCACGCACAAGATTAGCGCACGCTAGCCAAAAAAACTACTGCCTGCTTAAAAGGAGGTGGTAGCAGCTAGTGCGCAAGGCATTTTAGCGCGCGCTAAGTGTGCGCTAAAACCGCTAGCACACCTTTGTAAAAGGAGCCCTTAAATTTAGATTAAAATGATACATCAATAGATAAGCAATACTGGGACAGACCAAAGGTCCATCAGGATTCTGCTGCTTGCACCAGCAAACTTTTAAAGAGGTACGTGGGGAACAGAGAGGAGAGCAGAAGTGCTGGTGCCCCCCCACAAAGATAGCGCGCCTGGGGCAGTCTGCCCCTGACCCCACTTAGTATACCTCGTTACTCCCTTGTATACTTCATCCTATTCTATAAATGGTGCCCAACTCATAGCAGAGTTTGTAGAACAGCACTCAATGATCATTTTTTTCAGCACCCAAATTTGTCCGCCATTTTACTGAATCTAGTTCTATGCACATGTAATACATGATCCTTTTAAAGAGTGCATGCTATTTGCACATAGTGGGGTGAATTCAGGAAAGGGTTTTGTAAATTAGGGACCAGGATTCTATAAACAGCACCTAAATGCGCTGCTCCACACGGTTGTAAATCAACTACTAGGCTCGCTTATAGAATCTTGCCTAGTGGTGCCTAAGCAGACTTAGGCATCTCCAGGCACTATACAGGTAGGCACTGGTACATTAGGTCAGGTTTAACAGGGCCTAATTAACCGTTGCCTAATTCAGACGCCTACGTAAATCCAGTATCTTGTTTCCTATAGTGGCCAATCCAGGACACACATACCTGACAAGATCCCAAAAGAGTAAAACAGGTTTTAGGCTACTTATCCTAGAAATAAGCAGTGAATTTTCCCCAAGTCCATCTTAATGATTTATGGACTTTTCTTTTAGGGACTTATCCAAAGCTTTTTAAAATTCTGCAAAGCTAACTGGTTTCACTATATTCTCTGGCAATGAATTCAAGAGTTTAATTAGCACGTTGAGTAATGAATCTTTCATTTCTCCTCCACCCCATACCCAACACTGTCCACAATGAGACTGAAATTTAATTTATGACATGAGTTATTCAAAAACAACAAATGTTGATTGACCCTTCTATTCAAATTGATTTGATCAGTTCTCACCATGGATGAAGACACATATAAACATTTTCTTTGAGTTTTGATAGCTCTCTTATAATCGTATCAACAATCATTTATTTTGAAGCCTGATCCTCTTCTATATGTATCTATTGCTTATCTATTGATGTATCATTTTTATCTAAATTTAAGGGCTCCTTTTACAAAGGTGTGCTAGCGGTTTTAGCGCACACTTAGCGCTCACTAAAATGCCATGCGCACTAGCCTCTACCGCCTCCTTTTAAGCAGGCAGTAGTTTTTTTGGCTAGCGTGCGCTAATCTTGTGCGTGCGCTAAAAACGCTAGGGCTCCTTTTACAAAGGTGCGTTAGGGCCTTAATGCGCAGAATAACACACGCTAAAATGCCACGCGCTAGCTACTACCACCTCCTCTTGAGCAGGTGGTAGTTTTTTGGGTAGCGTGCACTAATCCGGTGCTAGCAGACCTTTGTAAAAGGAGCCCTAAATCTTTTAGATTAGAAAATATGGTTGGAATATGCTCCACAGTGTGGTTTTACCTCATGTAATCTTCCAGTAAAAGGATACACAGTTGTAATGTATCACACGTGTGTGTAAATTTTGGCTACATATTCTTCTATTATGGTGTTTTACACATAGGATGCATTCCTTTCTCCTGTCTGCTTTCCAGGGCTGTGGAGTTGGTAGATAAATGTTCCGACTCCGACTCCTCAGTTTTTTGTACTTCTGACTCCGACTCCGCGTAAAAACAAGATCTTCATCCGCGTAAAAAGATGTTGTGCGTATGGTGGGAGAGCTTGGTTGGATGAATTTTTCGAGTCTACACCAGGTGATTTCTACCAACGAGGTATTGAAAACCTTGTTGAACGTTGGAAATAAGTTGTAAACAACAACAAGGGAGAATACATTTATAAGTATTGGTGTTCCGAATTGTGCGTTGCGTGCCATATAGTGAAGCACGTGTTCGTTTTGCGGTTACGTGAGGCACTGCATGCATTGGTCTTTATTCTTACAGTAGAGAAGTCATTAATTATAACTTTTTGTGAATTGGGACATTTAAACTTGCTTTTTTAAATTTCAATCTAAATTTAGTCAGAGTTTGGCAACTCCGACTCCAGGTACCCGAAATTTCCTCCAACTCCGACTCATCGACTCCGACTCCACAGCTCTGCTGCTTTCACTGCTAAAACTTAACCATGACAGCTTACACCAGGGTCAATGGCAGGCCTAAGCTGGCACTAAATGGAATGCCCACCTATGCTGTCCACTGGTATAGCCCATTTGCTGTTACACGCTATGAGACAAGTGTACCGATTTTACAGAATAATGCATAGCACATATATGTATAAATGCCAATTTGTGATATCATTCATGCATGTAAGTGTGCCTATTCTATAATTAGTGTGTAATTGGTGCCCTTTATAGAGTTGCCCTTCACATGGTTTTCTGGAAAATTTGGTAAAAAGCATGCAATATTTTAAACTGCTTAAAAAACACCCAAGTTCTACACACTGAGAAAACATTTGCTTAAAGTATTTTAGCATATTCTAGAAGAAAATATCCTTTTCTTTCTCATGGAAAAATACTAATAAAGGCGGCAAGAGCTTTGATAATTATGTGCATACTTAAATCACAAATTAAAGTACTTTCATTCTGGCAAATTGTCTTTCTTGATTTTAATGCAACCTACTTAGCCTGTTCATGACCATAAAATTAATTTTACTTCTCAGAGGCCCAAATTATATCTATTCTGAGACAAGTATTCTTGATGATCCATTTAATATTTTCCACTTCATGCCAGGAAAGATCCAGAAAACATGTCAGCTTTAAGATGATTCCTAAGTGTACCTGAGCAGGTGACAAAGATGCCAGCCAAAAGAGAAGTATATTGTTTGTTTAATAACCCCAACAAATTATTTTTATACATTTAATAGCAAATACAGAGTTACAGGAAACAAATGTTTTGATATGTGCATACACATTTTTATATATGCATACAGTCAAACCACTACTCTTTGAATATCACATCTTCAGACCTCAGCTACTGCTGCATAAAACAAAACTTCCCATATGCAGACTAATATATATACCAAAATCTTCATTGGTCACATATTCTTCATTATATTATAGGTTAGCTTAAAACTTTGATTAAATTTTCCTTTTAACCCCAGATTATATTACATGTTTAAAGAAATATTCTAATCACAGTTTATATTACATGTTTAAAGAAATATTAATCTTTCAGTTAAACAACAGCTAGAGGATCTTTCTCTGACATTTCACTGTAGCTTTATCAAGGAATTCCCCTTAACCAACCATCACCATTGTTACTGCAATTATGAGATAAATTCAAGAAAATGCACCAGAAATGAGGTGTGAAAAATGTGTCATCAAGTGCTAAGTCTGTAACAGCAACGGTACACAGATCTCGTGGTCCTGTGAGAACTCATAGCAGCCAATCAGCTAGCGGCTCTGCATGGGAAGGAGCAAAGGAAGGTTGCTCCTGCTGCGGTTCACCAGGGATTCTAAAAGGGAGGTAAGAATTCTTAGAATTGGCTGGGACAGGGGCGGGAGGGATCCCTGCTGTCCCAGCCCACCGTTAGACCACCGTGGAGGGAGGTAAAAGTTAGTAGAGTCAGCTGGGACAGGAGACGGAAGGGATCCCTCCTGTCCTGGTCCACCGCAGGCTCACCAGGTCATATGGCAGGCCCGGAAGAGGCCTGTAACAGGTTTGGGAGGGGGGGGGGGTGTCAGCGCGGATCCGAATATAAACCGAGACCCCCCCCCCATTTTTGGGTCATTTTTTTGGCCAAAAATATCTTGGTTTATATTCAAGTATATACAGTAGTTTATGTATCAGTTGCAACCTGCTTGGCTTTTAGAATGTGGATTATTCAACACACAGGAAACTAACGCTGAATTCTAACTGGTTACTCTCGTAACCACAATCATTCATCCAAAGTACTTGTTCAAGAGGAAGAATGAAACAGCATGCAGCAGAAATATTTATTTCAGACCTAAATGCTTTCTCGTTTTTTTAAATTATTTGTGTCATTGTAAGCATTGTTTTAACTATATAAGTGATCTCATAAAATACAAGCTGAGTACAGTCAGCTTGTAAAATCAAACCCCCTATGGTAGCCAGAACTGTTCCAATCCAACCCATAAATCAGCATTTGACATCATTAGGCCTACATTATAGAATGGAACTGCATCCAATATTCATGCCAACCATCCTATTTTGAGAAAATGGTTAAAAGCATATCACCTGATATTTAAAAGCACCTGCTACCCAGATAAAACCTGCTAAGACATATTCAGTGCGCATTATCTGGACAGTCCCCTGAATATCTTTACAGATAGTGCCAGAACAGACACTATTTATCTGGATAGCTATGACTTTCAGTACCATTATTTAGATGATAATCTGAATAATTTAGGGCAGCATAAAATATACCGTATAGGTATCACTGCTATCAGGATAGTGCCAGCACATCGCACTATATCTGGATATTCAGCCACAACCACTATCCAGATACCACCACTGAATATAGATTTTCTTGCCTATGGTAGCCAGCATTTTTTATTAGTACTGAAAGAAGAGATCAACATACAACATAACTAACCACAAAGAATATCAAACTATTAAATGTACAGTTCAAATATAACCTGGTATTTAGGTTTACAGTGCCAATTTTAAACCTCCTTCTGAAGAGCCGCCTGTTATTACGGCCTTCAATAACTGACCTCACGACAACTCAATATGCTGGTATAAATGATATATATTTTAAACAGCATATAGAGCTGACAGATAATATACTTCAAGCACTTGAGTATACCTGGGTGTCTGTCTTGCCTAAGGCCTCAAAAGGCTGTCTTTTTATATATTTTTGACAATCTAAGACCACGTTGGTACATATTATGCATCTGTTTGTCATAATGATCATTTTTCTTATCATTTCAATAATTGGACAATATTTTTACTTTCCTTAAGTCATATTGCGCAGGACATCCTCTGTTTACCAAAAGGTTCTATCTCTTTTCCAACAAATGCCTTTCTAATATCAAGGTTCCTCAATTTTTCTGAGCATGCCCATTCCTTATTTGTATAGTAATCAATTATATATTCTTTAATTAAGAGATGTGGTAGTTCCTCTCTGTGCTGGTAATTTTATTCTCACAAAATAGACTTCTCTATTTCAGCAACTGTGTGCTGACTTCTGTATGAAGGATGGGTTCCGTTTGGCTTGGCTTTGCTAATTTTAGTAGAGATAAGACTATGTAATGTTTCAAAAGTACTTTTCAGGCCTGTAAAAAGATATTGCCGTTTTCTTATTATTCTGGAGATTTCAGGGGGCTTTGTCTTCACCTCCAGTATCATGGAGGTCTTAAAATCTGCACCTGTACAGGCCTCTCTCTTCACCCTCCTTCCTCACTTCCCAGACCTTTCCCCTACCTAATCCCCCACCCCCTAAATGAAATTTAAACAATATAATCAAATAAGCCTGCAGCAAGATACCCATAAAAACAAAAAGACCCCCTCCTCCCCTTAACCTTGGTGACCAGCATTTATTTAAAAAACAAAACACAAACAAACCAATGATCGCTGCGATCTCAGTATTACCCCAATAACTGAGTATTTTTACCCAAGCCTTGGTATAGATTCCTATTTATTGTGATTAACCTGGAATTGTGGCAATAGTCCAGACCATCTGTTGTGGTAATAAAGAATCTGAGGCCAAGACTGGATTTGAGACGGGAATTAACAATTTGCTTGATGTTTTATTAAAACACTTTCTCCTCAACAATGGATTTCCTGTCCTATTAATTTTCTTTCTTCCACCCTCTTAAAGTCAATCCATTTGTACCTTTGCTTAATCTTTTGTAAACCGCATAGAACTTCACGGTATTGCGGTATATAAACTGTTATTATTATTATTAAAACGGTAACATAGTAAATGTCAGTGAATAAAGAGCCAACAGAAAAAAACCTCCCAAACCCCAAGAAAAGGAACTAGACAAGGGAGAGAGACAAAAGCAGAGACGGCTCAACTACATTCACCAACCTATCAATAATGTTTAAGATGTAAGTAGATTAAACGGAAGAGCCCTCAGTAACACAGCCACCCACCGGAGAACCAGTGGAGAAGGCTGTCACATGGCTTACACCCAAACGAGTGTTAACTATGAAACATCCCCAGGCTCTACTCCGTATTTTTTATAATAAAGTGCACCCAACAGTGCTAAGTGTGAAAAAAGATATACATAAATCAAAAAAACACACTTTACCATTCACTACGATTGTCTCTGCCCCTTGTCCAGGGGGCCAAAAACGTCCAAGTCCAGCCAAGCAAAAAACAACAGGAAGTACTTAGCTTCTCCGTGAAGACAAACAGCCAGCAAAGATATTCTTCGTCCAACGGGACTCCGTTTCGGGGGTGCACACCCCCTTCTTCAGGAACAGCTGGGCTGCGCTGTGACCATCCAAATCATCCGGCACAGCAAGGATTGACAAAGCAGGAAATGGCACTGAACCGAACAGAACGCCTCCAATTTAAACAGCAGACCCGAAAGGTAATTGGACAAGAAAAAAAGAAAGAAAAAACACCTGACTCCAGAGAACTTCAAAGAGACCAGAAAAACAGTCTGATTTCTGTAGACTACTTCTACCCATGGAAGTACCAGAATAGCAACGTACTCTATGTTACACTGCAGACCAATTAGTTCAATATTCCAAACGCACTTTGCTGTTGGATAATGAACAATCTAAAATTTCTTCTAGTTCCTCCCCCAACAAACAAACCTGGATCAATTTACAACGTAGTCTTATTCGATTAGATCTACATAGTATGTCCCTGGTAGAATATCTCAAGCACCAATATATTCCCAGAGGCCTTCGTATTCAGAAGGTTCCTGGGTTATTTACAGATAAGGAATCGTTTCTCTGCAAATGGGCATCAATATTAAATAAATGTTCTATTGACCTAATGATGCTCATAGTTGATACTATTCAGGAAGTTACTCAGGAAGTGACCATACAAGCAGATAAGATTCATGAGGAAATATCTAAAGAGCCGGAGGCTCTACAGGCATTACAAGAGAGTCTACCAGCTATCCAACAATCTTTAGACCAATTAAGAACTAAAACACGTGCATCCAAAATTAAAAAATTCCATCGTGATGCAGATGACTATGCTAAGGGTAATATATATTCATGGCTGACATTTAAAGAAACAGAACGCAATATGCCATCAGCCCAACCATATACTGATTTGGACTCAGGTTCCAGTAGTGGCACGGAGGATCTTAGTGCCAGGTCTAAATCCCTGGTTTTTTTACCCAGGGGGGGTCGGGGCAGAGGCCGAACAGAGGCCAACATCCCAGTTCGAATCCATCTACACGCCCCCAAACAAGATCGTTCGGCCCACCCAATCCCTAGTTAACAATTTATCGGGGATACCCTTATCCACTGATCAATTGGAGGTGTTGAATAAGGGGCTCTCGTTCGTTCCATCTATGCGGTATGATGCCTTCACTACACGTTGCAATATTAAACGATTTATCAGATCTCTCCAAATCAGGTTGTTTTTCCAGAAGCAACCTGACGTGGAAGATCCATCTATTTTTAGACCTCCCTCCATATAGCTTCTGCCAGGACCCCTGGATCCTGCCCTTCACACTTTCAGAGAGCTTATTTTGAGAGATTTACATGCTTTAGAGAGCACCCTCAGTAGTAAAACACGGAGGTATTCTAACTTGACTGCTCGAGAACGTGCTGCTTTATTAGCTTTAGGAAGAGACACCCAGCGTATCATCAAACCGGCGGATAAGGGGGGCTCGATAGTCATCTTGAACAAGCAACAATACACCACTGAAGTGTACAAACATTTAGCCGACACTCGTTACTATTCTAGTTTGTCTGGGGACCCCATTGATTCCCTTATTAATACCATCGCATCCATTGTGGATAAGGCTTATGACGAAGGACAACTCACGGGAGCTGAAAAAAGATTTCTCAAATTGCCGTCCCCGTGCCGCCCGACGTTCTATATTGTTCCCAAGGTTCATAAGAACGTGAATCCCCCACCGAGTAGACCAATAGTGTCTCTTAGAGGCACTGTCCTGGAACCTTTGTCCAAATTCATTGATTGGTTTCTTAAACCTCAAGTCACAAAAGCTAGGTCTTACTTGAAAGACACCGCCCATTTTTTGTCAAGTATTGCTCAGATTACGGACGTTCGCAATACTTACCTTTTAGTCACCATGGATTTAGAATCCTTATATTCCAACATACCACAAAATGCTGCTCTTGAATTAATTTCCAGGATTTTTATGCAGGATATTCATCATGAGCATATTAGAGCGGATTTACTTATCCAACTGGCGCAGCTAGTTTTGAATCATAACTATTTTCAATTTGACCAAAAGTTTTTCTTGCAGACACATGGCGTAGCCATGGGCACCGCAGCGGCCCCCAGCATCGCCAATCTATATGTTTCCCGGTTTGAGGAAACCCACTTGTATCCATCTCAGTGGTTTGCTTATATTAAAGTCTGGTATAGATTTATTGACGATGTTTTTTGTATCTGGATGGGCCCTCCAGAATTGTTGGTGCATTTTGTGGATTGGCTCAATACGTTGGACATAAACTTGAGATTTACTATGACATCTGATCAACATCAAATAGCTTTTTTGGACATATGGGTCCAGAAGTCCAACCAAACTCTAACCACCACTGTCTACAGAAAAGCGGTGGAGGTCAACAATTATTTAAGCTACACCCGTTGTCACCCCACTAAGCTTAAACAATCCCTTCCTATAAGCCAGTTCCTCCGTATTCGGAGGTTATGTACAGACACTGATGAGTTCCGCATCCAAGCCCGGAAATTATATCACAGATTTAGAGAGCGAGGATACCCGCATCGTGTCCTGCAGAATGCCTATCATAGAGCCCTTTATACCAACCGGGCCTTGTTACTGTCCTCTACTTCTCCTCAAAAAGAGGTTAAAACAGTCTGTGTATTGTAGTTTTCTGATCAAGCGGCCACTGTTGCTCAAAGCATCAAAAAGCACTGGCACATTCTCCAGCTTCATTCCATCTTTCATGAACCTCCCTGCATAGCATATTCTCGTGCCAAAAATGTTGCAGACTATGTAGTTCATTCCAGATATATCGCTGAACATAACCATAAGATCCAAGAGGGACAGCACTCAAGATGCAGTGATACTTGTGATTTGTGCAAGGTTACTATTGAAGGTAATATATGGCAACATCCTAAGACTCTTAAGACATATGCTCTCAAATCTGTCATCACATGTAGTTCTATGTGGGTGATATATGTTATTACATGCTCTTGACGTATGGTATACGTGGGCCATACTCAAAGAAAAATCAAAACACGTCTTATTGAGCACTGCTCACGTATTAATACCCGGTCAATGAATTCTCCGCTGGTGCCTCATTGTATCCAGTTGGGACATACCTTTCAGGATTTACGTTGGTCTATCATTGAACAGGTTTATGAGAGTCATCAGGGAGATAAAGTGTTGTGGTTACAAAGGAGGGAGCAATATTGGATTTTTGAGCTCCAAGCGTTAGCTCCTATGGGACATAATGACTATATTGAATGGCAACATACCTTTTAATTTATTGTTTTTCGAAAGTTAGTTTTGCTTTATTTTTGATTGAATTTTTTTGCAGTTCATTTTTTCAGCTGAACTCCGGGCCGTGTTTTTCTGGTCTCTTTGAAGTTCTCTGGAGTCAGGTGTTTTTTCTTTCTTTTTTTCTTGTCCAATTACCTTTCGGGTCTGCTGTTTAAATTGGAGGCGTTCTGTTCGGTTCAGTACCATTTCCTGCTTTGTCAATCCTTGCTGTGCCGGATGATTTGGATGGTCACAGCGCAGCCCAGCTGTTCCTGAAGAAGGGGGTGTGCACCCCCGAAACGGAGTCCCGTTGGACGAAGAATATCTTTGCTGGCTGTTTGTCTTCACGGAGAAGCTAAGTACTTCATGTTGTTTTTTGCTTGGCTGGACTTGGACGTTTTTGGCCCCCTGGACAAGGGGCAGAGACAATCGTAGTGAATGGTAAAGTGTGTTTTTTTGATTTATGTATATCTTTTTTCACACTTAGCACTGTTGGGTGCACTTTATTATAAAAAATACGGAGTAGAGCCTGGGGATGTTTCATAGTTAACACTCGTTTGGGTGTAAGCCATGTGACAGCCTTCTCCACTGGTTCTCCGGTGGGTGGCTGTGTTACTGAGGGCTCTTCCGTTTAATCTACTTACATCTTAAACATTATTGATAGGTTGGTGAATGTAGTTGAGCCGTCTCTGCTTTTGTCTCTCTCCCTTGTCTAGTTCCTTTTCTTGGGGTTTGGGAGGTTTTTTGCTGTTGGATTTGTCTATTTACCTTCCAATTTTTTTGGGTTTTTCTGATTTCTCTAGTGAATAAAGAGCAGCATAGCCCATCTAGTCTTCTCAGTGCAGTGTACCCCCGCCAAAGCCTTTTTTTATTTAAATTTTTTAAAATGTAAAGTGTGAAAATTATTTAAAGTTTTACAACAAGTGGAAATGCTCTATCCTCCAGATTCTATAACAGTAGGCCAAATCTGAGCTCCAAACTTTGAGCACACAAGTTAAATTACCCTCCTTTTACTAAGCTGCAGTAGAGGTTTCTAACTTTCTACCACAGCCTAGAGCGCTAAATGCTCTGAAGCTGCTCCAATGCTCATAGGCATGGTTAAGGGCAGAGAATAGGTGTGGTTGACTTAGGCATCGCTAGACGTCCAAGCTAGGTGCCAGTAAATTAAGTCAAGTAAAATCTGGCCTAATATACTGGTGCTTACTGACCCCTAAAGCATACCTAGGTGCCACTAGGTGGGATTCTATAAAGGATGCCTAGCGGTTGACTTACAACCACATGGAGTGTTGCCTACAGTATAGGCGTCATTTATAGAATCTGGTCCTAATTCCTATCAATTACTGGTGTTAATTGGCATTAATCTAGACTTATGCATATATCTGCCTATGTGCTATTCTATAACACTGTGTGCAACCCAAAAAGGGGCCATAGCCATGGGAAGGTCAGGGACATTTCAATATATCAGGGGATGAAAAGAACTTAGCGGCCTTTAAAAAGCCACAATGCTGTTCTAAGTTGGCAAGTGAAGCAGGTCATGTCTCAATCACTGGTCAAAACCCCAGGCGATACTTAATGTGAAAAGTGCAAAGTGCAGAATAAGTTTACAATTATAAATAATTTAAATGCAAAACTTTAAGAACAGCGTTTACTACATAAGACTTCCTATCAAAAATGCCCTCACTAGCATTATATTTCAAGTGATGATGGTATGCTTTTTGGGCCGAGTCTCTATAAGCACAATAAAAGTTCAGTGCAGACAGAACTTGATGGACTGCAATGTTTGATGCAATTTTCATTTCCACAGTTACAATCTAACAATGCATGCTTATCACTGCAATTAATCACAAATATCTATGTGTTTAAGATTATGACAATCTGATTCCATATGCCATCTATCTCTGTTATCTAATATAATAAAAGGCTACTCGAGCATGTGCACTCCCATCTGCGTGCATCCGTTTTCCGTGAGATGTAGGGCATTACAGGTAGGAGTGCGCATGCGCGAAGCTAGCTCTCTCTTTCTCTCCCTCCCCCCACCGAGGCGGATGTCGGCCGCGGCAGCTGCTGGCCGCCCGAAGCTCTCTCTCTCTCCCTGCTCTCCACCTCGCGCAAACCTAAATCCAGGGAAAATGGCACTACCGGTAGAAGTTTATTTTTAAGATTAAAGGTGCTGCGACGGCTCCTCTCACGAGCCGCACTTGCGTCGGAGAAGGCTTCCGACGCAGGCAGCGATCTTGAGAGGAAACGCGGCGGCAACTTTAAACTTAAAAATAAACTTCTTCCGGTACTGCCGTTTTTCCTGCTGTGCCCTCTCGATCTCCTTAACCACAGTGAGTGCGATGGTAGGCCAGACCGTGGGAAGCAAAGGGGGGGAGCGGTTGGGGGAAATGCTGCTGCACAGGGATCTGTAGGGGAAGGTAAATAACGCTGCTGTTGCTGCACAGGGAAGTGAGGTCGGGGGAGGGAAATGCTGCTGCACAGGGAAATGAAGGGGGAGGGAATGTTACATATGGAGCAGGGAGAGAGACAGATAGAAATAAAGACAGACAGACAGCGGGAGGGAGGGAGACAGAAAGAAAGGAAGAAAGACACAGGGGCAGGTAGAGGGACAGAAAGACAGACAGAGAAAGGGGGTCAGGGAGAGAGAAATACAGCAGGAGGTAGAGAGAGAGAGAAAGAAAGACAGACAGACAGACATCTATTCTAGCACCCGTTAATGTTAACGGGCTTAAAGACTAGTGAAAAAATAAAAGGGATATGTGCTTTAAGACCCCTCCCCTTTATGAATAAGTAAACTGCCATAGCAAATATTATGGATCCAAACAGAACAGGCTTTGCAATTTATTAAACATTTTACGATGTGCAGAAGGGCACATGTTGTACCTGAGTCTACTTCTGCTTCCCCTTTGTGGATTATCATGAGTATACTGTCCAGAACAAGAGTGCAAAAGAAGCCAACATCTCTGCAAAGCATGCCACTCTAAGAAAACTAGCAATGTTTTAATTGCACAAACAAGAAGTCAATATTTATTCTTAGAATATCAGAACATAAAAATTGCTATACTGGGCAGACCACAGGTCCATCAAGACCAGTATCATGTTTCCAACAGTGGCCAACCCAGGTCCCAAATACTTTGCTAGATTCCAAGTAGTAAAACAGATTTTAATGCACAATCAGTTTGTTTTAAGACCTTGATTATAAGTGACCTGATAGCTAGTTCCTAGGTTGGTATAATATGTATAACAGAAACATGGATTCCTGGTGATAACTCCCCAGTCCTAGTTCAACTCTGCCTGCCAGTATACAAAGTGACTCATTGATCCAGAAAGACAAAGAGAGGCGGAGGCCTACTCATATTATATAAATCAATTTTCTCTCTAATGTTATTAGACAGTAATAATGAACAGGGTTTAGAATATATGATTTGCAGCATGAAGAACTCAGAAAAAGGGGGGGGGGAGAAACTTAGAAAAACTATTGATATCTCAGATTTGCTGAGATACTCTCAAAAAATTATGCTGCTTAGATATCTGTCCAACTAATATGCTAGAGCAGTGGTTCCCAACCCTGTCCTGGAGGACCACCTGGCCAATCGGGTTTTCAGGATAGCCCTAATGAATATGCATAGAGCAGATTTGCATGCCTGTCACTTCCATTACATGCAAATCTCTCTCATGCATATTCATTAGGGCTAGCCTGAAAACCTGACTGGCCTGGTGGTCCTCCAAGACAAGGTTGGGAACCACTGTGCTAGAGCATATTCCTCCAGGATTTCTAATATGGCTGACAACTTTTGTTAACAAATACTTAGGAAGAGGTATATATTCTAAAACAATAGCTGCCATTGCTCTGACTCATATACCTAAAACATTGGGATTGGATCTACCCTGAACAAATCTAGTGTTCATTCTTAAGGAGATATCCTTAAGATTGAGAAAGTTCATAAGTACTAGGCATTACTCCAGTCCTCGAGGGCCAGAATCCAGTCTGCTCTGGATTTCCTAAATGAATATGCATGAGATCTATTTGCATGTACTGCTTTCAATGCATATTCACTGGGGAAATCCTGAAAACCCGATTGGATTCCGGCCCTCGAGGACTGGAGTTGCCCACCCCTGCTCTAGATTCTTGTTTAACCGTTGGAGATCAGATCAAATTCTTGGCCAAAAATTCTTTTTTAAACTAAGACAACTAAGAACTCCTAAATCAAAATAATTTCAGAATGGTTGCACAAGCTATCTTACTCCCATACCTAGACTATTGTATCACTGAAAAGGAATATCAGATTGCAACTACTCCAGAACACAGCGGCAAATTCAAGAAGGCTAGCCTGCAACTGGGAGAATGACACTGGCTGCCAATGAAAAAAAAAAGAGTTAATATCAAGATCATTACATTACATTAGAGATTTCTATTCCGCCATTACCTTGCGGTTCAAGGCGGATTACAAAAGATTTATTAATGGGGTTACAATGTAAGAACAAATGTCATTTCTAGAGCAGAGAAGAGAAGTTGACTTACAAAGCAATTTATGGAGATAATGGTAATGGACTAGTAGTATTGGGTATCAAGTTTCCCTACTCCTTCCATACCTTTCTTCCCCACACCAAGTTCAACAGAAAAAAAAACTATTTGAATCTAACTTCAAATTTCAGGGTCACAAAGTCTGGAATAGCTTATATCTACGTCAGGGCCTTTCATACTACAATTTCAGGAAAATGTTAAAAACCTCTCTTTTCCTTGTAACTGTCTGACTGCTATCCTCCAATTCTCTCTAGAATGTAATTGTAATGATTGATCTCAAATCTTACTGCTAAACACAATGAATCCTTATTATCAATTGCAGGGTATAAGAAACTACTGTATATGATAGCAGGGGTAGAGAACTCCAGTCCTAGAGAACCGTATTCCAGTCGGGTTTTCAGGATTTCCCCAATGAATATGCATTGAAAGCAGTGCATGCAAATAGATCTCATGCATATTCATTGGGGAAATCCTGAAAACCCAACTGGAATATGGCTCTCGAGGACCGGAGTTCCCTACCCCTGTGATATAGTATGGTATCCTAGGAATAAGCAGTGGATTTCCCCAAGCCATCTCAATAATGGCCTATGGAGTTCTCTTTTAGAAAATTATTCAAACCTGTACATAAATAAATAAATATGGGGGAAAATGTTCAGTCAGTGGCACTCAGTGTTTTGCTGAACACCACCAGCGTTATGTCCAGAAATTCAATGGCTGGCCATGCCTGGGCACTGGCATCGAATTTCCGGTTTTGTGGAGCCAGCTAATGCACAGCTGCTTAAGTGTGATATTCAGCACTTAATCCAGCTATGGGGCATTGTATAAATATAGAACTGATTTTTTAATGTGGTCGTATTTATGCTGTTACTTTGGCCAGTTAAGTGCTGAATATCAGTACTTAATTGGTCAAGTGCTGAATAGAGAGTTGCGCGGGGACAGAAATCCCACCCATCCCCGCCAGGATCCTCTCCGTCCCCACCCGTTCCCGTCAAGATCCTCTCCGTCCCCACCCATCCCCGCAAGGAATTACCTACATCCCCGCCCATCCCCAAAAGCAGCAATTACTTCTAACAGGATCATCAATTCCACAGCTTCTTTTGTGTTTACGCTGCTGTTTTCCTTGTGGAATCTCTTTGGTGGAACCTTTTTTTTGTTTTCTGTTCAGGTAATTAACTTATAAACCCCCTCTTTTACTAAGGCTGACGTGTCCATTATATTATATGGATAAACCCTGCTTCCAAAGCCTTCAATCCCCATGGGAGTCCCGTTGGCTAAAGGGGGTCCCTGTGGGCCAGAGGGGGGTCCCCATGGGAGCCCCATGGGTTAGGGGGGGATTCCCATGGAACCCCTGCAGGATCCGCGGGATTCCCGCGATCCTCGTTCCCGTGCAGACCTCTAGTGCTGAATCTGTCCCCAGATGCCCCCTGAATAGCCAGTTGTGAAATAAGTGCTAACTGGAGATCTTCAGTGGAACTAACTAGTTAATAATTTGGCCAAAACATGGAGAGGGAGGATATTCCAAAAGAAAGAGGCATCAAAATAAAAAGGCCAGTGTCTGGTAGATTCTGATCAGATTTGGAACTACGGAGGATTAAACGATGATCATTAATAGAACAGAGAAGTTGCCCAGGGGAATATGGGATAGTAAGAGTCGCCAAATAATGGGGAAGGCCTATCCTGTGGACTTTAAATGTAAGTATGAGTAAATAAAAATTATATGCTGTTCAATGGAAAGCCATCAGGGGACATGGTCAAAGTTTTGGGCATGGCACAGCAGTCTAATAGCTGTGTTCTGGACTGATTGAAGCTTTTTTTTTTAAAGTTAGCTTGAGAGCAACCAAGATAATGCAATGTATCATAGTCAAAATATCTTCTGAGTGCAGCTGTAAGATGACTGTTCCCACTGTACATGCAGGCAGAGCCTTTATAAAGTGCTGCCAGAATTGAGTATGTCCTGACTAGAATTTCTCAATTCCAATCCCAATATTCTATGTAAAATGGGCCTTCATGCATGATAATGGTCCTAGCTTCTGAAAAGGCTGGACTGGTATAAACTTTGCAGACAGCTCAAATCTAGCCAAGGTCATTCTGATATATCTTGCTAATGTGAGACTTGCAAAGAGCTAGCTCACTTTACAGTGAGACCTTTCTCGGTGGCTGCCCCTCTCCTGTGGAACAAACTTCCATTGGATGTTTGTTTGGAGTATAACTACTGAACCTTGCAGAAGAAAATAAACCTGTGGTAAATTTCCTGGGGTTGAGGAATAATGAGTTTGGAAGAGTGTGGTTGTGGACAATTCTGAAATCTAGAGAAGTGGTACAGAGCCCGTGGGGGCAGGGACAAACTGTGTACTCTTGTCATTCTCTAAAAGCTTGAGAATAGTCTTAAACAGGCTGTTCCAACTAGATGGAATAGCATCTATAAAATACTAGTATCAATATGTAAAAACGTAATACATATTAGACAACTGGCAACTGAATTCAATGATTTTAAAAACTGCAGAATTGTATTTATTTGGAGGATTTATATTCTGCTTTATATTCTGCTCTATCAGTCAGTTTTTAGGCAAATTACAACTTTATATGCATAATTTAGAGGAGGTATATCATAATTTTCAGGGGGTAACAATTTACAGGTGTACAATCATGTTAGAACCATTTTGAGTAGTCTTTGATTTAAATGAATTTTTTACAATTTATACTAATCAAGTAACTTTTTACAAGGTCAGTTCTGATCCGATTACTCCACCATAAAATTTTGTTATGTAATAGCTTCCAGTAGAGTTAACAACAGTAAAGAATTTGAGAAGCATGGGAGTGAGAATCAAAACAAAGACCAAGTAGGATCTACAGTTATGTAGCAGGAAATGAAGATGAGCAGCCCAGATTAGCCTTGTAGCTTTTATCTGGCATAATAGTCTGGTTTTCTATTAGCCGTGGCTAAAATAAAGAAATTTATGACTGGACTACAACTCGAGCGCCCTCCCCAAGGGTGAGTTTAGAATGTCTGAAATAAAAGAGAATGTTCCCATGTTCAAGCATACCACTTTCTGTTTTGATCTATACCATATGTCATCCCCAGAATTGTTCCAAAATACTTGCTGCTTCTTTGTATGCTTTATAAACAATATTGAGCAATATATATATAAAACGCTCTGGCCTAATGCAAAAGAGCTGAACCAGGGACCTTTTAAATCATATTTAGACATTAATGAGACAATTCTATAACCTAAGCACTTACACTTATGCATGCAAATGTTTAAAATACAGTGGTACCTCGGTTTGCGAGTGCACCGGTATATGAGTGTTTTGCAAGACGAGCAAAACATTCGCAAAATAGGCACCTCGGAAACCGAGCGTGCCTCAATTTACGAGCAGCCCCCCCCCCCCGCGCGATCCGGCACCCTCCGCTCGTGTCGCACCCCCTCCCGGCGTGATCCGGCATCAAAAATGCACCCACCCGATCACATTTCTTTCCCCCCATTTGGCACCGGCACCAGAGAGAACGGGAACACGAAGGCCTTGAGCATGTGTAGATGCTCAAGGCCCAGCACAGAAGGAGGCAGATCTTCGGGCACCGGCATGTACTGTGCGTTGGTGCCGGTGCCAAATGGGGGGTAAGAAATGTGATCGGGTGGGTGCCTTTTTTATGCCAAATCGCGGCGGGGAGGGGGTGCGACGCGAGCGGAGGGTGCCAGGTCGCAGGGGGCGGGGGCGTTCGAACAGAGGGGGGGGGCAAAATGATCGGGGGGGGTGAAACAAGCCGGGGGGATGGCAGATCACGCAGGGGGGGCCTTCATGAGTGGGGGGAGCAATGCCAGTTCTTGGGAGGAGGGGTAGAGCAACACCACTGGCCTCGGGGGATGGGGGTGGGTGGGAACGAATCAAGCAAGTTTCCCTTAGTTCCTATAGGGAAACTCGCTTTGATATACGAGTATTTTGGTTTACAAGCATGCTTCTGGAACGAATTATGCTCATAAACCAAGGTACCACTGTACTAGAATACAGACATAAGAGCTAGCATAGCACCTTAGGGCTCCTTTTACTAAGGTGTGCTAGTGTTTTTAGCGCGCGCTAAAGATTACCGCGCTAACCACGCGCTAAACGAAAAATACTAACGCAAGCTCTATGGAGGCATTAGCATTTAGCGCGTGCGATATTGTAGTGCGCTCTAAAACCGCTAGCACCTTAGTAAAAGGAGCCCTTAGTGTTATTCTGCAAATACCCACTTAACTTCTATAGTGCAAACCTAAAAGGAGGTTATACACAGGGGTGGAGCATGGATGAGACATAGGCAGGGCTAGCATTTATGCACATAACTTATAGAATATTGTAAGGGGGTGCTGATAAGTCTTTGGCTTTTCCTATTTCACCTTTTAGACTAATAATACTTTCTTCACATCAAAGTTTATGTTTCATATGTGTCTTACCTAAATTTCATAATTGAAGACTGATTATTTAAAATTTTTTTTTTTTTTTTTGCAGATCTGAAATGAAAATGGCATAAAACAATAGAGATTTCACTGCAAAAGGTGCCAGGCAGTGTTGAAATATATTTTCCTAAAAGGGAACTTGGCCACATAAATTTACGATGATACTTGTATGGCAGTTACATTAGGGTATAAATGCCCTTTCTACTCCACAGTCAAGAATTGAGTTGCTGTGTTTAGACAGGACATTGGAGCATGGAAGACGAAAAAAGTTCTCGGAGACCAACTCAAATGACAATTCTAGAAAATGTGGATATCCTAATTGCTTGGAGTTCCAGTCTATTGAGAGACCACTTCCATTGAAATGGAATCCACTGGCCTTGGACTGGGTGGCTGTTGTAATGAGGCCCCCCCCCCCCCCCAGCTGAACAAGCTAGCATCCATTGTTAGGATGACCATGAAATCGATCTGAAGGAGGATCCCCTTTGCCAAAGACTGTAGACGAAGCTACCAGTTCATGCTGCACTGGGCGAAAGCTGTCCAGGGGAGCGGAACTTGTAGGGAGTCCCTCTGAGGCGACCAGTGAGACAGCAAAGTATCCTAGAGGGATCACATGTGTGCCTTCGTCCAGGGTACTATGTCTATCGTGGCTGCCATGGACCTCAGGACTTGCAGGTAATGTCATGCAATAGGGTCTGGCTTGGTTAACAAGGCTGTAATCTGAGCACTAAGCTTCTGTTTGTGTGCTTCTGGAAGAAAGATTTGAATCTGTGCCATGTTGAATAAGACTCCCAGACATTCCAGGGAGTGTGACAGTACCAGGTGGCTTTTTTGGAAGTTCACAATCCATCCCAGACTATGCAGTGTCTCAACCACTGCTGCAACCACCTATTTTCCCTCTGGGCGCTCGTGGTTTGCTGTCTGGTAAAGATTTGGGTCAGCAATCCTATACACTGGTCATGAGATCATCCAGACCCTTGCCAAACAGTATCTGTCCTCTACAGGGGAGCCTGCTCAGAATCTGATCCAAAGCATATGACAGGTGACAACTGAAAAGGCTGAGACTTTCCCCATGACTCTGATAATGTCATATAGGGCATTCGCTATATAGTCTACTAGTCTTTAAGCCCGTTACATTAACGGGTGCTAGAGTAGATGTCTGTCTGTCTGGTTTTTTTTCCTTTGTCTCTCTCTCCTTGGACCCTGCCTGTCTGTCTGTCATTTTTTCTGTCTGTGTCTCTCCCTATGTTTTTAGTGCCCTCAGTGCCTCCTTCCTACGTCCTTAGTGCCCCCAGTACCTCCTTTCCATGTCCTTAGTGCCCCAGTGCCTCCGTACTGTGTCCTTAGTGCCCCCAGTGCCTCCTTTCTATATCATTAGTGCCCCTAGTGCCTTCTTCCTGTGTCCCCATCACTATCTTCCAGACTTTGTCCCCCTCCCATTCCTCAGAGGAGAATATTTCCATTAAAAAAAACCATCCCCCTAAAGCCAGCCTGCCTGCCTCCTTCCCATCCCTCTGAGCATCATATTTCCATTTAAACCCCCCACTCCCCCCCGAAGCCAGCCTGCCTGCCTCTTTCTCATGTTTCCATTTAACCCTTCCCCCCGAAACCCCCATTGACTCTCCCAGCCAACTCTCCCACCACTAGACGGCCGACAAACCTCCCAGCTCCAGCAGCATCCGAGGCACAGTAAACACGTTGCTTCGGGCCTTCTACTGCCCTAATTTCCTCTGCTGCGTCTCTGATGATGTCATCAGGGACACAGCAGAGGAAATCAGGCCAGTAGAAGGACGCGAAGCTGCGTGTTTACTGTGCCTGGATGCTGAAGCCGGGAGGTTTGTGTTAGTCTCGCGGTGGGAAGTGCGGCTGGGAGGGTCAACGGGGGTTTCGGGTGTGCTGGGTAGGGTCGTCGCTGGGGGGGGGGTAGGGAGGGGAGGAGTCGCAGAGTGTTACCTGCTGTGAGTCAGGCCGGAGCCGGGAAGCCCGCTGCAAGAGAAAGAGATGCATGGTAAGCGCGCGTGCGCACTCTTGTGACCACAGCCCAACAGATCAGGACTCAGGGAACACGGGGTAAGAGTGCGCATGCGCGCTTAGCATTTTATTATTATAGATTCCTGCAAGCACAAGCTGAGGTAGGGGCTCAGAGTCTGTCAGGCTCTGGTTTCTCAGTCTAGAGTGTAAGGTATGCCACGAAGGAAGCTGCGCCTGCAGCCTTGACTCCTAAGGTCAAATCCTCAAACTGCCTCTTGAGAACCACATCCACTGTGGCCCTGCGGATCTTTTAAAACCACCCCTCCCTCATTGGGTAGGGAAATGTATTTGGTCACCTAGGCTACCAGGGAGTCCACTTTTGGCACAGAAAACATTTACTGGAATTTCTGATCCATAGAATACAGATTAGCCACTCTCAGGGAGCCTTCAGGGGTCTCCCAAAGACTCTTATATCCGGATGCCACGGAAAAGATGTGTGCTGAGCCCAAACCCCACTGAGAATAGACCACTGCGAAGATAGGGTTTGCAGAGGGTCTATTTTCAGTTCTCGGAGGGACTCAGTAATTATCTCCATTAGGGCTGAAGACCTAAATAGTTGGCGGACAGTCTCCCTGATCCATGGCTGATAACTCTTGGTCCTCTAAAAGGGAGGCTGCGTCACCCATAAGGGAAGCCTCACTTTGGAACAGTAGAGGCCTACATTGGGGGCAATCCCGAAGCTCCCACCCCCTCCATTCCATGCCGTGCGGCACATGGCACAGTTCAGATGCCCATCCAGAGCAAATAAGGCATGATGATATGGGGGTATCAGGGTCTGAGGACTCCATCCCTATCAATTTTGAGCCAAAACAAGGTGATTTAAGAAAGTTTGAGAATTTAGCAATTAAAAAAAAAAAATTGGGAAATCCAAGATGGCCATTGCAGCAGTGTTTTGGCGCCAAAAAACAACTTCAAAACACTTCAGGGCCAATCAAAAAATCACTCAAAATGGGATTTTAGAGGGGTAAAACAAGGTTTTACCTGAAAAACAGTCAAAGCACAACTTTTCAGACCCTCCTCCCATGATTTTCCCCATAGGCTTTCACAACCTGTACCCACAGACCATGTGCAGAAGCTCCTTGAGAGAGTAGCTGGTTCTGGAGAGATTTTCTAACTCAATCCACTAGTCAGCTGTCATGCAGAGATCTTCAGGCTGCCAGTCAGACTGAACCTTCACCTCCCTAGGATATAGCAACCGCAGAAGAGAGAAGGGGGGGGAGGCGATACCACAGCCGTCAGGAGAGCCCCAAAGGATGCTAGTGATGCCTAATAGCCTACACTCAAGCTCCTGGCCAAGTCAAGGAAGCAAGCAAATGCTGAGGGCCCAGAATCCTAAACTACACAAATATTCAGCAGGCTGGCTAAACAGATCCTCATATGATGCACCTGCCAGCTGCTCCTCTCCACGCAGGCACAGCTGGTCCTGGAGCCGCAAAAAAAAACACCAAAACAACTCACGATCAACCGAAAAAGACCACAAAAATAAAGAAATAAAGGGAGCAGATCAGAACAACACCTTCATGCTCACCTGCAAAAGGAAGAACTGAAGAGGGCAGCAGATACCGGAGGGAAGGAGGAGGAGCTGAAAAGCTGTAATTGACATCTTCTTCTGCAAAATACTTGCGAGCAGGCATGGACAACCCTAAGGTTTAGCATACCATTCATACTGCACTGGAAGGCATAATGAAGTTAGAAAAACCTACTGTATATTTCTATAAGTGCTTTTGGAGGAATAATCTAATGGTTAAAGCAGTGGGGTGAGAACTAGCAAAGCCTGGTTCAAATCCCATTGTGGCACCTTGTGTCCTTGGGCAAGTCACTTAACCTTCCATTGCCTCAAATACAAATTTAGATTATGAGCCTTCCAGGAACTGAGTACCTATCATAGCAGAACTTAAAACTTGCCTTAAGCTACATCCAAATAATTAATATATTATGTATGTGATTTTGTGATCTGCTATAAACTATATATACTGATTTTTCAAGCATGTTTTTGAGTTTCTTTAAGAACTCTGGGTAGTACAGTCATGAAAATGGCTGGGGTAACAAGCATATTGATTTCTTAGGACAATAGCCTCACTAATTTTGATAGTTGGGGGATATTATGAAAACTTGGTAATAAGATATAGAAGGAGGACTGGTGTTTGATTATTTTATTTATTTTAGTATTTATATATCACTTATTACCTAAAGTGGTTTACATTCAGGTAACTCAAACATTTTTCCCTATCTGTCCCGGTGGGCTCACATTCTATCTAATATACCTGGGGCAAAGGGAGATTAAGTGACTTGCCCAGGGTCACAAGAAGCAACGTGGGATATGAACCCAAAACCTCAGGGTGCTGAGGTTGCAGCTCTAACCACTGTGCCACACACTCCCACAAGTATGGATCTTGTAAGAATCAAAAGATGATAAAGCCTGAAGTAGCCTGTCAGCAGAGAAGCTGGACTTGATGTTTTAGGTACCCCTGGGACAACTAACTAAATTGTAAAAGTAAATCTTTTTCAAGAAGTAAAAATAGGTTTAAGAGGTTTCTATTGTCCTTTAGTGTTCCACTAAGTTCATACAAACCAAATAAGACACATTAGATATCCATTAATGGGTAAAGCAAAGCTGAGGGCAATCAGAGAGATTCTATAAAATGAAACTTTGTTGTTGTCGGAAGGATTGAACAGAGTCAACCTTATCTTACCTACTGTTTGCTTTTGCAGCTCTTGGCATCTGTTTTGTAACTCATTTTCCATCTGGAGTGAAGTCTGAAATTGCTGAGTCTGTAATGCATACGAGTCTGATACCACCAGTAAATCTTTCACCTGTTTCTCCAGGTCCCCATTTTTCATTTGGGACACTGCCAGTGTTTCACTGAGTTTTGTTATGTCTAAGGGAACATCAAAAAATTTTAGTCAGGGGAACCACACAATCCAAATGACAGTTCACTGAAAGACACACAAAGATGGCACATCATTTTAGAAATAGTGAAGTATACTTTAATGTTATTTGAATAATTCACTTTACACTCTAGTTCACTAGTTAAGTAAGGGCTTGCTTTCTTCGTTATCATATAAATTTAACTTTCTTCAAAGCACTATCCTGAATGCATTCTAATTAAAAGACAGGTTAATATAAGTCTTCTTACAGAATTATATTCACATTTTGTGCTGTAGGGTGAATAGATTGTCAATGCTTTAAATTAAGGATCTCAAAGCAGACAGGAAAAGTTTTATTTTACATACAAAATATAACATGAAATCACTTGCTTCTGGTAAGTAACATCAAAATCCATAGAATTCAGAAAATGTTTTATAGTCAAGCAGGAACAATTTATAAATGATGTCTGACTACATATATAAAATATGTTGGTCCCCAGCATGATCAAGTACAATGACATCACAATAGGCATGTGGAGGATGAAATCACTGTGGGTTGTTTATTATAAAGGTCCATTTGTGTCATCTTTGCAGCTGTGAAGGATCAACCAGCTACCATGAGACAGGGGCTCTCTGTTCCATAAAAACAATGCCACAATATGATATGTTAACTTCCACTGCTTGATAAATATGGGATTATGCAAATGTATACTCAGCTTCGTTGTCTGTTTCAAGATGACCAAGTATTAAGAAAGAACTCAGCTGGCTTGAAAATATCACCAATAGAGCTTTGACCCTCAGCTCATGGAATTTCCTGCTAGTTAGTGATTTCCTTACCACGCAAGTATGTTACAGGTAAAAACTTGATCAACACAATTCACTATAGGGCTCAGCAAAATTACACGTCATTGAGAAGTAGTTATCTTTTTTTCAACAAATGGCCTGTGAACATATTTTCATAAGCCAGTTTTCACTGAATTCTGCATTCATAACCTTGTTTGCATGAAACTGCATTGCAACAGCTCATTAATGCAAGCATTTAATAAACACGCCCACATGGCAAGGTTGTTTGTGAAGACGAGATATGCAGTTATTCCACAGAAAGGGTTTTTGTGTGAATATATACAAACATCAAAACTTGGGAGTTTTTATGCATTTCAGGCCACTGCATACATGTAAAGATGCATTTTTTTGTAAAATAACACTGTTTAGTAGATTAGCGCCTAAAAGGGATCTCATGTCACTAAAAGCAACTTTCAAGCAAGTGAATATCCTCTGAAAGCTGTAGTGAATACTACACTAAGAGGTTGCAGCCCAACAAGGAGTTGCGATAATTAAATGCTTACTTACTCTAGCCCAGGGGTAGGCAATTCCGGTCCTCGAGAGCCACAACCCAGTTGGGTTTTCAAGATTTCCAGAATGAAAATGCACAAGATTAATTTGCATGGACTTCTTCCGTTGTATAAAAATCAATCTCATGCATATTCATTGTGGAAATCTTGAAAATCCGACTGGGTTGAGGCTCTTGAGGACCAGAATCGCCTACCCCTGGGCTAGTCTGATTATAGGTTCTTGAGTGGAGGAGATTGTGGGTTCAAGCCTAGTGCTGTTCCTTGTGACCCTGCACTAACCATTAAATTCTCCATTGCCCCAGGTACCATAGTTAGACTGTGAGCCTAGTGGGACATATAGGAAATATACTTAGAATATCTGATTAGATTGTGAACTGACCAATATCCTTAGCACGGACCAAATTCTACTGCTAGACAGCATTAAAACAGTAACAACACTAACTCGCAAAAAATGGGCCACACAAGTGTTCCAGTATTTTTATGCAGTAAGTATTTAGTGAAAAACTGAAAATACGCAAACATTTCAAATACTGAAAATACGCAAATATTTCACCTTCCTTCCTCGGTAACTCTTGAGACTAATTAAAGTCCCAGAACAGCTACACCAAGCTTATGTCATATCAGATTGTCTTGTATATACAGGGATACATGCGATATTTATTTATTCAAATCTGACAAACTGTTCTTCCCTATACACCTCAGAGACGTATACAAAATAATATATGATAAACAATAAAACCCTCATCCACTCTCCTATCAGCCCCACCCCTCAAAATCCTTCCTAAAATCCAAACAAAATCATATTGGAGACACATTAACCCTACTATTCAGCTTTTTAGCTTGTCAACATCTGTTCCAAGTAGTGCATTTGTATTGACAACCGAATGTCAACAACTGTTTGATGTTACAGAAACACCCAGAGCTCTGAAAATAGAGATATTTAATTTTATAGGGATGTTTTGTCATTTAAGCAGTTTCTGTTTAGTCACAATTTCTACCAGCTTACCCTCATCTTGATCATTTGGGAGAGTCATAGTAACATAATAAATGATGGCAGATAAAAAGACCTGTGTGGTCCATTCAGTCTGCCCAGCAGTCACATTTATTTTTGAGGCAATGTCAACAATCCAATTATTTGTTTTACTTGCTAAGTTTCATTTTATTTGCTAAGTTCCATTTTAAGATGTTTTTCCCCTCTCCTCTGATATAGGTAAGACTCTCCAACTATATGAATTTTGTTAAAATATGCATTCTTGCTCTTGTACCATATTGTACCACGTGACATAAGACATGGAAGTCTGCCTGGCATTGGCCATACTGCCCAACCACGGAAGTCTCCGTCCAAGCTAACTCCAGCCTATCCTGATCCGTCTTGCCAAATACTAGATCCAGACCATTGAAATCTGTCTGGCATTGACTTCACTGCTGGGGCTGCCATTCTGCATTCTCCTGCTTATCATGAATGAAATTATAGCTCTTGTTCTGGAGAATTTTGTGTCTATACCATCCTCTTTTTATTCAGGGATCCTTCGTGTCCACTCCATGCATTTTTGAACTGTGTGACTGTTTTTGCCTCTATCACCTCTCCAGGGAGGGCATTCCAAGCATCCACTACCCTCTCTGTGAAAAAGTATTTTCTGATGTTCCTCTTGATTTTATGCCCACCCCCAATTTAATCTTTTATCCTATAGTGTTATTCTGGAAGAGTTTTACATAGTAACATAGAAAATGACAGCAGATAAAGACCCGAATGGTCCATCCAGTCTGCCCATTAGTTATTCTAATTAAAAATATATGATTAAATTAACTTGTCTCTTCTTTGGTATTTCTGGGTCATAGATTGTAAAGTCCACCTGGTATTGACCTAGGTTCCAACTGCTGAAGTTGCCATCTAATCAAGCCATTGTGACATCACTGCTGAGGTTGGCTCTTAGGCATTGGTGGAATGAGGCATTATGACATCACAATCTCAGCTCTGGAATGTTGCTACTCTTTGGGTTTCTGCCAAGTAACATGACGGCAGATAAAGACCTGAATGGTCCATCCAGTCTGCCATTAGTTATTATCATTAAAAATACAAGATTAAATTAACTTGTCTTTTCTTTGATATTTCTGGGCTATAGACTAAAGTCCACCTGGTATTGTCCTAGGTTCCAAATGCTGAAGTTGCCATTTAAGATCACTTCAGCCTATCCAACCATCCTGTTGTTTTCAGGATACCTACCAGTAACGTCCTCATGTTTCAAGTTAGTGGAGTTCCCACTGATGCTCTCCCCAGCCCATCCTACACCGAATCACCATATATGTGACACAAACTGTGCAAGTCTGTCCAATACCGGCCTTAGTTCTTTAATTTATGCCATCTAATTAGATATTTGTTTGTAGATGTAGCATTTAAATATCTATACAATATATCATCTATCCCTTCTTTCCTCTAGGCCAGGGGTGTCAAATTCCCTCCTTGAGGGCCGCAATCCAGTTGGGTTTTCAGGATTTCCCCAATGAATATGCATGAGATCTATTAGCATACAATGAAAGCAGTGCATGCAAAGAGATTTCATGCATATTCATTGGGGAAATCCTGAAAACCCGACTGGATTGCGGCCCTCAAAGAGGGACTTTGACACCCCTGCTCTAGGATATACATATTCAGGTATTCAAGTCTCTTCTCATACATCTCTAGGCGCAATCCATGTTCATAACTTCCCCCCTACTTCTACTGCATATATCTCAATATACATCATTTCAAGCTCATTGCCCTAATTGTTAGAGATGCCCAAATCATTAATTTTTTAAAACTATTCCATTATTCAATGCAACAATCAATTTTCCTCTATAGAACATAATGGCTTTGAAAGAATGGCATTGTGTTTGATAGGTGGTGAAAGCAGGCTGAAGCTTGTTCCACTGAACTGCAAATATAAGAACTCTTTGCCAGCTTCTCTCTTGCATAAATTTAGATGCACCTTAATTTCTAAAGTCAGACTGACACAGTACAGAGAAAAGAGCATACGCTGTTGTCCACTTTCTGGAAAAAATATGACTAGTTTGTCTAGTATGCCAGGCCTGTACGTGTGAAATATGCAATAAATCAACAAGAAATTGATCATGCAACCATGCCAGTGTAACCTTTTCCTAATGAAGATATTTTTAAGAAATGAATTAACTCTTGTTAACTATTTTGTGGTCTATTTAGGAAAAAAGGACATAATTATTCAGATTGCATTGCTAAAGAGAACCATTTTTTAATTTTTCCATGACATTCATGAGGCCTGAGCTGAGTAGTTTAGAGCAGTGTTTTTCAACCTGTACTTCAGGGTGTACATGGGCCGCCTGTTTGGGGTATGCGGGCTGGCTGCCGCCTGGGATCTCTCCCTGCCTGTCACCCCGCTGAAACCACCGCCGCTTCCTCCCTGCCCCACCGCTGAAGCCAACCCTACCATCCGACACGCTCCATTCCCACCCGCCGCTGCAACAGAATGGGCCAGGCGCGTGCAGCGACACACATAGTCAGATAGTTTTCCTGTTTTGGGGTTGGTTTTCTTTTGTTTCTGGGGCAGCAGAGGGTTAGGTGACTTGCCCAAGGTCACAAGGAGCTGAAATGGAAACAGAACCTGATTGCAATGGTTCTCAGGCCACGGCACTAACCATTAGGCTACTCTTCAGTGCACTTTAGTAAATCTAATCTTTATGTTTTTAAGAAGTTCTACGTTATTCAATTGTACCTAACAAATGGTGTTCTCCCATGCCAGTATGGCAGTCACATGGCCTACCTCTCAATGCTGTGTCATTTATGGCTTCTGTTTTCAAAAATAGTTCTCCCTTTAATGTAGTCCAGTCTTCTAAAGCACTAGAAATCTCTTTCCTTACAACAGCAAGCTCAGTTTTAGTAAAATGAAGTGATAATAGGCCCTTCTTCAGGCTCAAAAGCTGCTGTGTTATTTTTTCTCTGAAAAATATAAAATATATTTTCATTATTAGTCACTTAAACAAAACAAATGAAAAATAATCCATCTTAAATAGAACTTACTTGAACATTTTTGTACTCTATCCTATCATTAAATTATATGATTTATCAAAACATTTCTAATCCACCTCTCACTATTACTCACAAAGAGCAGATTGTAACAGTGAATGTTTCAGTTTGATTACATATTACTGCATTTCACACTGAATGGTTTGAATTAACCCAGATGTAGCTTACACAAAAGCAAAAACTCCATTTTAAAATCTAACATTGCATAAACTGATATTAGATAAAGGCCCCCTTTTATCAAGCCATGTTAGGGTATTTTTATCGCTGGCCGCCGTGGTAAAAGCTCTGACACTCATAGAATTCCTATGAGCATTGGAGCTTTTACCACAGCAGCCGGTGATAAAAAAAACTCTAATGCAGCTTGATAAAAGGGGGCCAAAGTTTTGTTAGAGCCCAACAGCGCATAAGGCATAGATAAAGGGGTAGAGAAAAGTCAAGGGACTCAAAAGTCCACAAAAACTGTGAAAGGAGTTTTGGCTTGATAATAGGGATGTTAGATTTCTTAGCAGCCTTTATCAGGCTTGACCACAATTTCAAGCTTACACAGCTGGCAAAAACAGGTATCAGTGAGATAACACTGGTTTTGATCATGTTATGGATGAATGCTCCGAAAATTGAAAAATTACGTTTTAAGATGAAAGCAGGGATTGAATCTTTGCATGATCCTGTTAGGTTCATAGTTTGAATTATGTGTTAAATGTCTGATAAGGTTGGAATAGAGAACTTTGAAAGTTTGCTAAAAGTTAGAGCATTCCAATGGCAGCATTTTTGGAGAATATTGAAAGAATTGATTTCGAATGTGCTTTATTTTTTCGATAAAGTACAAGGCAAGTTCTTGGGCTGAAGGGCTATTTTCAGATTTCTGGGGGGGAGGGTTAAATTTGTAGTAAGGGATTTAACGATAGAATAGAGTATTGAAGAATTTTGGGCACTGAGCAGCTGCTGAATGGATGACTTGCCTGAAAAAGTTCTTCCTCACTATGGCGTTTTTGATCTTCAACCTCTCTCTCCTGCTGGAGCTTACTCAGGAGCAGGTAGAAGACTTCAAAAGTCATACCTCTCAACTTCCTCCTCTTCCTCTTTCTGGTCTATCAATTTGAGAAGGAAGAGGAGGTTGAATGAGAATCACCAATCTAAACTGTAACCTTACACTAAGACACAATGCCTTCTCCTATCAGTTATGATAGAGAATTGAGCTCATTACATCACCTGTGTACCTTCCATTTGCCTTTAGAAAAGGCCTTAACATTTTGAGATGAGATGTTCTAATCAGTTTCCATGGGCAAAGGCAGATCCAAACTGAGCTGTAGTTGCACCCTGTGTGACTTGCCCATTGATGTCCTTCTGCTTCACCTACTTTGCCACCATCAATAAAAGGAGATGGTGGATGGAAGTAAGTTTTGTGTACCTCCAATTTGAACCCTCTGAAGCTGCACCCCTTGTATGGCATTAAGAACAGCATAAACCCTCTAGTACATTTAGGATGCAATTTCTAAATGTTTGCACTGAGACAAGGACCATAGATACGTTTTACCTGTGGGTTTTGCACCAGCTCTCAAAGAGAAAATACTTGGGTACTTTCACTATGAAGCCTCTCACAGGTACAAAGACAACATAGTCATTGTGTCTGCTTTTCCTATGGGTAGATTTAATCCCATGAAAAGATTTGAACACACAGTAACTCAAATTCTTCTCTCCCAATCAAAACACGCTGTTTCAAACCATATTGTTTTTTAGCCTCACAGAGGGATGATAAATTTGAGACAATTTTATTAACACAAGTAAAGCCAGAGTTTACCCTTTTGGTTGTAAATTACTTAACAAATTGTCCACTCACACCTTAAACTTTGATACTTAACATGCGTAATTTTTCTTCATTAGAATTGCATTATATTTTAGTATGATTTTATTTCTGTTGATGAAAGCACTTCCTAACCCTTCACATCTAACCAATGCCTTTAATAAGAACTATTATGCGATGGGAGGGATGTTTTTGAATGAGAGTAACCAAGAAAGGGACTTGGGGGTGATGGTGGACATGACAATGAAGCCGACAGCACAGTGCGCAGCTGCCGCTAAGAGAGCGAATAGAATGCTAGGTATAATCAAGAAAGGTATTACAACCAGAACGAAAGAAGTTATCCTGCCGCTGTATTGGGCAATGGTGCGTCCACATCTTGAGTACTGCATCCAGTATTGGTCACCGTACCTTAAGAAGGATATGGCATTGCTCGAGAGAGTTCAGAGGAGAGCAACACGACTGATTAAGGGGATGGAAAGCCTTTCATACGCTGAGAGATTGGAAAAACTGGGACTCTTTTCCCTAGAAAAGAGAAGATTAAGAGGGGATATGATAGAGACTTACAAGATCATGAAGGGCATAGAGAGAGTAGAGAGGGACAGATTCTTCAAACTTTCAGAAAATAAAAAAACAAGAGGGCATTCGGAAAAGTTGAAAGGAGGCAAATTCAAAACTAATGCTAGGAAGTTCTTCTTTACACAACGTGTGGTGGACACCTGGAATACAATTCCAGAGGAAGTTATAGGGCAGAGTACAGTACTGGGGTTTAAGAAAGGTTTGGATAAATTCCTGCTGGAAAAGGGGATAGAGGGGTATAGATAGAAATTTACTGCACAGGTCCTGGACCTGTTGGGCCGCCGCGTGAGCGGACTGCTGGGCGCGATGGACCTCGGGTCTGACCCAGCGGAGGCATTTCTTATGTTCTTAACTATTATAATGATACCAAGCATAACAAAATAGATATTAACTCCCTAATTCATGTGATTTTATCAAAGGAACAATTGATCTGGCTTGAAAAAAATCCTACTTCTCATTTTAACTATCATCTCAGCTGCTTTAATGATATCATTCTCTTGAGATTCATAGAAGATTTACTCACATTCCAATTGTATTTGTTAGGCTAACAATGTTCTGCATGCCTTCCGAGAAGCTGAAAAAATTAAACAAGCTTCCAAAAGTTGTTTCACATCTGTCAGCTATATCTTGTAATGCTGTCCGTGATTACACCAAGCACAGATGCCTCTGTTCATCACAGTTACACATCCAAACAGAAAACATACGTATACCAGTGCTCAGTTCTTCAGAAACTCATACCTGAACATCTGTGACTGCTTACATGTGATTTTTAACTGCTCCTGATAATATCTCTGGTCCTTATTCATCCTTTCCAACTCATCTTGCTTATTCTTCAACTGAAGAGTTATATTTTGAATTCTGTAAACACAAATAAAACACTTTACATGCTAAGACAATAATATTAACAAAAATTTTAAATGTGCTTAGTTCCTATCCTAATTTATATTATAAATCTTATAAAATCTACTCTATTTTTATTTCTAACAGAACAGTACAGTGAATCACAGTACAGATGCAATCTATCACTATAGCTGTAAACAGTTCAGAACTTAACTTTGGGGGGGTGGGGGTTCCCATAGGTTGATAGCTTAACATCCTGGTATTCTGAAAAAGTATACGTTTGACAAAAGACATACTAAACTGGAAGAATAAGAATTCTAGTTTAAAAGATAAACTTATCAAAAGCTATATTCTTTCACATGCCCATAAATTGCTCAATGTGGGAGGTTTTTTGTTTTAAAAAAAACACTAGTTTATTTAATAAAATAATGGTCATGAGACTTAAAACAGATTATATAAATATGAGATTGGAGAAGGACAGATAAGAACATAAGAAGTTTCCCCCGCTGAGTCAGACCAGAGTTCCATCTTGCTCAGCGGTCCACTCCCGCGGCGGCCCATCAGGCCTAGTGCCTGAACAGTGGTCAGTGATTAATTTTGTAACTTACCTCTAACCCCATCCCTATAATCTACCTTTACTCTTATCTGTACCCCTCAATCCCTTTGTCTTCCAAGTACCTATCCAAAGCTTCTTTGAACCCCTGTAGCGTGCTCCTGTTTATCACATCCTCTGGTAGTGCGTTCCATGTATCCACCACCCTCTGTGTGAAAAAGAACTTCCTGGCGTTTGTTCTAAACCTCTCCCCTTTCAATTTCTCTGAGTGCCCCCTTGTACTTATTGATCCCCTTAATTTGAAAAATCTATCCCTGTCTATTTTTTCTATGCCCTTCATGATCTTGAAGGTTTCTATCATGTCTCCTCTAAGTCTCCGCTTTTCCAGGGAGAAAAGCCCTAGCTTTTTCAGTCTGTCAGTATATGAGAGATCCTCCATGCCCTTTGTTAGCTTAGTTGCTCTTCTCTGGACCCTCTCAAGTACCTCCATGTCCTTCTTGAGGTACGGCGACCAGAACTGAACACAGTACTCCAGGTGCGGACGCACCATAGCACGATACAGTGGCAGGATGACTTCCTTTGTCCTGGTCGTGATACCCTTCTTAATGATGTGGTCCCTTTTCAAAAAGAGATAGGGCTGGTAAACCTTACTTTGGTGGTTTGAAAAGTAACAGACACTTCTAAAGGAAAAGACAGTGAGCTTTCTAGAATCCAAGGGGTTGCAAAATCTGAGAAGCATGACTTTACCAAAGTAAGATTCTACTAAACAAATCTGATTAATTTCTTTGACTAGGTGACTAGAAAATTAGATTGAGGACATGTGCTGGATTTCAGTAAAGCTTTTGATATTGTTCCTCATAGGAAGCTCCTGAGTAAATTGAGCAGTGCAAAGTTAGAAGCTGAGGTAGTAAACTGGATTAAAAACTGGATGGATGAAACATGACAGGAGGCGATAATAAATAGAATGCACTTGAAGAAAAAAAGGCCGTTTGGCTTGTGACCATATGGGATATTTGAAAATTGTCTACATAATGTACAGGATTCATGAAACAAAATGCTGGGTGCAAAATTTATTCTAATAGCAGATGATAGAAAACTAAAAATATATAACAAGTTCTCAAGAGAAGAAGATCATACATAACCAAAGAGCAGCACTTCTCTTAATCTACTCCCCTTGCTCTCTTCACTTCCCCAGGAAACAGCTCCATGTTTGGCTTGTGTTTTTAATGAAGTTTTTAAACAGTTTTACCTTTTTAGAAAATACATTTGGGATATGTAAAAAAACAAAAACGAATGCAGTTCAGCTATTCTTGGCTATAAAAATAAGCTGCAAAATTGGTTTATTTATAATCTGCACATTTTATACAATATGAGGCCAGGAACAATAAACATATTTCCCAATATTGAGCCTCTGGCAGTCAGCGTCTGTTTTCAAAACATGGCTGTCTTGAGCAAATATATCCAGTCCTTCAGCACCAATATCTGGTTAGTGGCTGCTGCTGCTGAATATCAGAATAGAGTTGTGAGGTACCAGCACTATAATTATTGAACGCTTCTATACCGCTACTAATGACAGGGGAGTTAATTCAGAGCAGTTTGCATGAGCTTCTGTAAAGGTGCTACAAAACAGAGTTAGTGTTTTCTGAAATGGTTTTCAATACAGACACTATCTGGAGAGTGGCGATATTTAGCTGCTATCCAGACAGCAAATCTGGATACACTTAGAAGAGCTTTTTTTGCTGTCCTAAGCTTTACAAATAGCAGTGCTAAAAACTGCTGCTCTCTAGATAAACTGCATCTCTGCCTCGAGACCACCATAGCGCTCTCCAAATAGTGCTAAAGTGGTCTGCAAAGAGATTCATCAACGCTATTGAGATGGTGCCACTTAATACCTGTCTCAGTAGCATTTATGTAGGTAGCAGCATATATGTTTAGGTTGTGTTGTGCCTGTTGATATTTAAGATGTTTATATTTCTGAAATGGATGCTCCTAATGCATATAAATATCCATTTTACCACATATCTTGTAATAGGCTCTACACTGGCAGAGCTTATTTTGTGAGCAGAATAATACGAGCAGAACTTGAAACAGTCCAACCTGGACATCTCAATTCCTATTTGCACATCCTTTTTAAAATGCTGCAACAAAGGGGAAGGGGGGGAGAGAATTTGTCATGCTGTGTTTGGGCTTAATGTGCATTATTTGGCAATTAATATGACCTAAAAGGCCCTAAAGCCGCTTGACTAAAAATACTGCGGTGATATTTAAGTCGCAGCAGGTTAGATACTAATGAGATGCAAAATATGCAAATGTGTGTTCTGCTTCTCATTACTATGCAAATACCCTAATGTGACTTGCAGTGACACTTGCAAGTAACATTAGGACCCAAACAACAAAATAACCCCAGCTTTTTCCTGGGTTTATTTTAATATCCAAAAGCATTGGACTGCAAAGCCGCAATCTGCAAAGCTGGTTCTCCCACGGCTCTCAGAATGCCCTCCCCCACACCAAATTCAGCACAAGATTACCACTAGGGGTGCCATTTGAAAGCCAGAGCAGCACAGAGCAAGAGCTCCTGCCAAAGACCCTGGAGACCCTGGAGACTCTCTGGCTCACCAATGAAATTGAAAAGGTAACTCCTGTGGGGGGTAGGGAGTGCTAATTTCACAGAGAGGGGTTACCAGGAGCCTCAGGAGAACCAGCTCTACAAGCTTAGGAGCTCTGAAGCATGGCTTTGTGGGTCAATATTCCTGGACCATGGAAATAATGCTGTTAAGCAAAGTGGCTCACAAGCATCATTATTCCTGTAAAACAGAATTCAGCATTCTGTGGTACTGGGATCCCACAGGTTGCTAAATCCCATAGGGCATCAAGGTGCAGTAAAGGGCAAATTTTTACTGCACCTTGATGAATTGCCCCCCTTAAATTTCCCTGACTAGAACATAAGTTTCACATCAGTTGATGTAACTAAATCAGCACAAGAAATTCACAACAGCTAGAATGTGATATTACATAAAAATTTAAATGAACAAACAATTTTTAGTGTTTAATAGTCATGTAATGAATAGAAAATAGAAAACAGCTAATAAAACCCACAACTGGTAACCATGGTTTTCTGTCATACCATGTTACTTTACCCAACTAAAGAGAGATTACCTTACCTTGTTAATATATTTTCAAGTAGATAGGTTGGTCATTCTGGATAGTAAGGTATTCTCCCCATGCTTGTGAACCATGAAGAAAGAAGCCACTACACATTTAAACTCCTTATTCTTTAACTGAGAGCTTTGCTACCCCCTTCAGTTTGTACCAAAGCAAGTGATAGTCCTATGAAGAGACACATAAGAAGGAGGGATATGGGGAAACTCCCCAAAATACAGTGCTGTTCTGCTCTGAAAGTATAACAAACATGTTAAACATTGCAAAGGAATAATCCAAACTTTGGAATAACCATACCAATCAGAAACATTTATGGAGTTCAAACTTTCCCCAATGTGCCATGGCTATACATTATTCTTCATACTCTTGAGGGCTGGCTGACTCACATCAAAATCTCAGCTTTGACTTGAACTGTCTAATGGAGATAGTAGGCAGGCAGAGAAATAACTGAGAGGGCAGGGCTCTAGAATGTGATATTAGCAAGGTAAGAACCTACTCTCTTTTTCTAGTGTAATAGTTGTGTTATTCTGGACAGTAGGGACCTACAAAAGCATCCCCAAAATCTAGAGTGGGATTTTTGCGCCTGCTCATAAACTGAGCACCCAAATATGGGGTCCTCTCGTGCTGCCACGTCCACTCTTTAGAACTTGGAAAACATATTTTATTTAAAAATTTATATACCATATATTACCTATACGGTTTACATAATACATATGCAGTGTGGACCAGGTCACTGCCCTACAGATCTCCTCAGGTGAAATTGTCTTAGCTTCTGCCAACAAAGCAGCCATGCCTCTTGTCGAATGTGTTTCCAAGGAGATCGGCGATTGCTTGCCACAGGCAATATATGCCGACAAGATGGCCATGCAAATCCATCTTGAAATAGTAGCTTTGGACACTGGTCTACTGTATCTAGCCTGACTGGTGAACACAAGCTGATGGTCAGACTGCAATGTTTATGTTTATTAAAAACTTTATACACCGCATAACAGCCTAAAAGGATCCAAGTGGTTTACATTCATCAAGAAAAGAACTCCATTTAAAAATAGAAAAGGAAAGATTAAGAAAAAAAGTTAATTTTTTTTTTCATAAAAATATAACAAGCAACATCTTAATAATAACAATTCTAATGGTAAAACAATCAAATCTCAATGAACCATAATTACTACATACCTGTACAGCTAAAAATGTTATTAGTAACTGTAGTCAAGAGATCATATTAATATTTATCACAATATCTGTTGCAGCTCTGTCTTGAGCAGCAGTGTATCAACGGTGAATGATCAGGTCTGCATCATTTGAAAACATTTCATAAAAACATCTACTTTAAACAACTAGTAAATGCCACCAAATAACCTGGTAACATTTTTTTACCCTTCCCTCCCCCTATTATAAGCTGTACTGTAGTTATATCCATTTATTAAATATATTTTAGCCTTATGAAAATTACCAATAACCTTGATTCAAAGTTGCAGGAGACCATATAGACCTCTGATCAGTACATTGACCTACAAAGAAGATAGCTCTTGAAATTCATAACACAAATCTGCTAGAATAAACATGCCAGAAGGGGTGAAATAAAATGAAAATATATTAACACAACAGAAGAATGGCCAAGGACTTAGAAAAATGTGTTTCAATGCCCGCAGTGTAAAGTCTTTGCTGCAAGAGGAATTGGAGAGTATGCATCCAGGAAGCTCTCTCCATAATTTAGTAAGAACACATCTGCAATTAATTTGCTATCTGTTCCTATCCTCAGACAGAGCTGAGGAACTTTCCTGATCAGAGAACATATATGTCACTTGGTAGCAGGAAGCACATATGGCTGTATGCTCAACTCAGCTTGCCCATTAGGATTGTGTTCTTTCCCTCCAGGTATGTAACTTTGGTGGTTATCTCATGTGAGAATATATTGACAGCCTCCCAACACAGAAGGCATGATCTTGTCCTTCTTTGCTTGTTCATGCAGAAACTCTGCTACCTGATTGTTTGAATTAGGATGATTTTGTTGGATAGCTGATCTCTGAAATCCTTTATAGTGCTCAAAATCACACTTAGCTCTAGCAAGTTTTTCTGACAACATTTTTCTTGAGCAGACCAGAGGCCATTGGTGTGAGGCCCTTCTAAATGAGCTCCCTAGCTCAATTTGAACACAATTACGTTTCAACAATTTCAGTTCAATGAATTTGAAAAGAGATGTCCTCAGGGCACAGAGTTCCTGAGTTGCTGGGTGACTTGGATGGCATCTTGTAAGCTCTGCGTGGCCCAAATACACTAAGAAGCTTAAGGAATACTGGGCCTGTCTTATACGGCGGTAGTTACAAGTAGTTTTGAAGCCATAAGGCCTGAAAACATCAACATTTCCTATGCAGACATTTATGATCAGATTCTCAAAAAACTTCACTGAAAGTTAGGTGCTGGCAGATTTTAATTGGCATGATAACTGATTGTGCCATTAAAACACAATTTTTTAAAAATTAGGCACCACTAGGCACCCTCCAAGATTGGCGCTTAGTGATGTTGAAGCTCAGAAGTGGGCATGTTTAGGGGCACTGCTGGCCGTGATTTTACAACAACCCTAGGCACTGGAAATGTAGGCCTGTAAAAACCTGGCCTCCATTTCCAGCACCTAGTGTCTTTGCTGGTTCTTCAAGCTAGCAGTTCAGCCACATATGCAGGTTTCACACGGAGTGGTACTCTCTACGATGAGTAAAAGAACATTGTGATTTTGTCTATCACGATTTAACTACAAGACTCCTGAGGCAGGCCCTTCTGTGAATGGGAAACATCAGGGGAGGGGGGGCACAGGTTTGAAAAAAGACAACCCAAGATTATAAAATGGGTCTTAGGAGAGATGAAGCCAGGTGCCAGTTATCACAAAGAATACAGTCTAAACCTACTGTCTCACGGGAACAATAATCGGATATGAAATATATGAATGACTGAACTCCACATCACAGCTCTGTAAATCTTCTCAAAAGAAATTGATTTTAAGTCGGCACATAATGCCATGATGTCCAAAATATTATGGACCTCAACATTTAAGCCTGCCTGATGTGATAATAGGTGCTTATCAAATTCTTCTTATCAACAGAACGTATGGAAGTCAACAAATCATTAGCAGCATTCAGGTATTTGAGGAGTCTAAGATGTTTTGGGCTCACTTCAACCTACAATTCAAAGAGGAGAGACTCAGGGATCCTTTCTACAAAATCCGAGAAGGAAAAGTCTTCAGAAGAAGACATATACACAGTCTATGGCAAAAAAGCCCTAACTTAAGGATGCCCTGGTAGGAAAAACAGGAGCAATTCCCAGCTACTCCTGCCTATGACAACTGTGGGTACAACACTGCAGCCATGATCTCAAGTGGTAGGGGTCATGAACCTAGTAGTAAACCGCAAAACTACAGCTAGAATTCATGCATATTGTTTTAAACCTGATCAGGCAGTAGTGAATGGGGATTGCTCCTGCCTTACCTACGGTACTCTAGATTACCAAAGCATCCTTCAGGAAGGGAATTATAATTAAAATTTTTGACTGAACAACGGCTGTACTAAAAACTGATTAGTACTCCTAAAATATGTACCTAAATTTGTCTGATAACACCTGCATCTGGTAAAATTGTTCTGCCTTGGATTCTGTAATCCACTGTGTTATCCTCAATTTAGCAGTGATTCTATTAATTTACTTATCACAAAAGTCAGCCTGACCACCTGCAGCTCCCAGCTTCCTCCTCCTACTTTTGTGAAGAGAAACCGCATCTACGTGATTCTGATCCTTTTAATAGCTCCTTACTGCAAAGAATTACTGAAAAGTCAGAGAGCAGAGTGACCAGATCTTGCATAGTTTCCCTGTTTGACCTCATTGTTTTATTTTGCTAGTTCCTCAAACTATATTAAGGTTTGCCTCACTTTCATTACTATCTATAGCAGCATTTTTAATCCTTCCTCAGTGAACTCTGAAGAGAAATTATTTGCCATATAATTTTGCTGTATCCTTCTTAACCTCTACATATATATATTTCTCCCCTTACAATCAATTTTTGCACTACCTCCTGTCACTAGCATATTTAAAAAAGGCTCCCTTCTTCCCTGTTTTACCATATTATCATTTTTTTCCCATTTATTTACTACTATAGTATATGCCGATCGACAAACAATGTATATTCAAAGGCCTACTAATGGCCTACAAACTCTTCACGGCATGGAACCAGCCTACATGGCCTACAAACTTCCGCCCCATGCACCGAATCAACTGCTTTGCTCACAAGAAGAAAAGCAATTATTCACACCCTCAGGACGCACCCTCTACTTTGAGAACGCCTGAAAAAGATCTTACTCGCATTACCGGTAACTACCATGTCTCTGGAACAAACTACCTACTGCAAAAGATCATTAAAAGGTTTACTGAACTTCAGGAAAGGCAATAAAACTCACATCTTCCCCTGACCCTCTATGAGTATATTAATCCAAATTCTCCGAACCTTCTGACAAAGTGCCCTGACCTTCCTCTGTCTGAGTCTCAAACACTATGTGCTTCATCCTATGACTGACCATGCCATGCTTTCTCATAAAATGTTCTTCCACACTCTGTCATACTGTTCACCATCTTTGTCCTACTATATGCCATATTTACCATACTAATTTCTGCCATGCTATAATCTCTCATGCCATTTGGCTACACAATGTTTGCCGCTCCATGTCTTCCATGCTATGTTGCATCATGCCATACCTTGCCTTACCATTTTTTTCAAATCGTGTTATACTATGTTAACCATGCTTTGTAATATTATGTTTGCTGTACTATGTTTTGCTGTACTATGCTCGCCATGCTATGTTTCTCCATATCATGTTATGTTTTACCATGCTTGAACTATATTTTGCCATCTCTGTCAAACAATGTTTGCCATGCTATCTTCTACCATCCTATGTCTGAGAGTGTAGTGCAGGGTTTAGAGCTATAGCCTCAACAACCTGAGATTGGGGGTTCCCACAATGCTCCTTGTGACCCTGGGCAAGTCACTTGGTCTCCCATTGTTCCAGGTATATTAGATAGATTGTGAGCCCGCCAGGACAGACAGAGAAAAATGCTTGAGTATCTGAATAAATCCATGTGAACCGTTCTGAGCTCCCCTAGGAGAATGGTATAGAAAATCGAATGAATAAATAAATAAATATACTGTTTCTTCAAAAAAGCTACAAAACAATTTACAATAAAACATAATTTCATACAAATATGAGGAAACAATACAATCCCAGTCTACCCTTTTTTCAACTCTATCCCATCAATACCCATCCCATAGACCAGGGGTCAGCAAACTGCAGTTCACCAGCTACATGCAGCTCTTTTCCCATGTAGCTACAGCTCTTCTATAGATAGCACCCCCAGACCTATCAAAGTACCTGGTGGTCCAGCGGGGCTATCTGTGCCAGGAACATAGCCCTCTCGCTCCTGCCATGGCCTCTCACAGCAGCTTGTGGTACTAAAGGAAATGCCACGAGCAGCCACAAAAGGTCATGGCAGCCATTTTAGAAAGCAGCTGTGAGGAGGAAGGAGCGAGAGAGCTGCGCTCCTGCCACAAATACCCCCGCTGGGCCACCAGGTATCTCTGTAGGTTCAGGGGAGAGGGGCTACCAATACATGGCAGAGTGGAGGGGGGTGGGGGCATTGTGGGGTTGAGATGACACAAGAGGGCCATGTTTCTGCCCCTAAGACTACCCCTGCTGGATCTGGTTTCTAAGTAGGCCCTGGGGGGGGGGGAGAGAATTTTGTGGTTTGGACAGAGATCAAAGGGTCAGAACCTGGAGAAGAGACAGAGCCTTGGCTATGGGTTGGGGGAAGGGGGAGGGGAGGGAGGGATAAGAGGTGCAGAGACTTACGAGGGGTTGGAGGAGTGAGAAGCTAGACCTTGGGGGGGTGGAGAATGAGAGACCTGGAATATCTCAAACCCCCTTGTCTACCCATTGCAGCTCTTTGTAAATTATTGGTCAGACATCTAGGATAAAATGACTCTGCTTTAAAAAGGTTTCAGACCCCTGCCCTAGACCAACTGAAATAAATAGACCTTACAGTGTTAATGAAAATGTAGATTACCAATGACATCTTTCAAATCTTTACAACGTTCCTCCACAGAAAAGGGCCCACATAGGAGAAGGCATACTTCCATGTTTCACTCACAATTCTATCTTCTAGTCATTTCAACAAACCCTTTTGAGATGAGTGTAAAGTTGTAAACGGTTTTTATTGTTTGATACAAGCTGCTAGCATCTCTGGAGCTCTTCTGAACCCTCTCCGAGTTTCTCTTAGCTTTCCGAGATACTATTACCTAGCGTCCTCTTCCTGTCATATCTTGTAGTTTAAGAATGTTAACCTTTTTGTTTTACCTTTTCAGTCATTGTTGTCTGCTCAGTCAGGATACTGAAAAGAAACCTTTGAAAATCTCAAAAATCCTAATTAAGTTATGGTTTTTATGGTCAAAGTCAGAAAAGAACAAGACAGAAAAATTATTGTTGTGGTGAAAATGTCTAATGATTCAGTGGGTAAAAAGAAACTGAGTGGAGATGCAACGGTTGAAGAACTACGGCACATGAGCAGTGAAAGGAGTTTACACTTTTGCAAGAACTATATGCAAAAACAATGTGACCTGCTTGTCTTAAGAGAAATAAAACATTTGGTTAGCGATGTCAAAACCTGAAGGAAGACAAAAATAAGTTTAAAAAGATAAGAAAAAGTATGCTTGGAAAATCAATAGCCATTTGCTCTGCCACCTAACCTAGTCTAGTACTACAGTACTCTCCCGAAATTCACAGGGGTTCCATTCTAGGAACCCCCGTGAATTTAAAAAAACTGCAAATGCAGTTTTTCGCCTGTCAAAAGGCAGTGGAGGCAGAATAGGGCAGCTGGAGCGCCAAAGAGTAAAGAAAATCACTCACGGTCTGCTCCGACCGCCTCTTCCTGTAGAAAAGTTGGGCTACACCAATCAGGAGCTGCGTGTCAAAGCAGCTCCTGATTGGTGTAGCCCGACTACTACAGGAAGAGGCAGTCGGAGCAAACCGCGAATGAGCGAATCCATGATTCGTAAACCGCGAATTCGTGGGGGAACACTGTATTACCACCACTTTTTATCATTTGCATAGTGATTTACAGATTATGCAGATATACCCTAGTCATCAGTTTAACCATTCCCTTTAACTGTAACCCTTACCCTGGCATCCTGTTTATCTGTCTTGATTGTCTAGATTGTAAGCTCATTTGAGCAAGGATTTTCTCCTTTGTGACTCTGTAGAGCGCTGCATATGTCTGGTAGCGCTCTAGAAATAATAGTATAGTAATACATAAGAGTTCATCCCTGATTATGATCTAGTCTAAACATACAGAAAAGACAAAAAGGAAGTTTCAGAGATTCTATTTATTACAGATAACATGGTTAAAATAAACAAGGCTTTGATCAGGAAAAGTTGGGATTTAGAATTTAAAAGCAACCTGAAAAGGGTGGGGGGATTTTTTGGCAGAACTTGAACACATCCAATCAAGTTTTTATTTTTTTAGCCGAACAAGGAATTTGGCCTGCAGTTTCCTGAAATCTCATATCCTTCTCTTGATAGTGTGCATGACCATTAAGGAAGAGATGACACATTTGCTTTTGCTTTGCACCAGTGCCTAATAAATGGCTTTATGAGTAAGGAGGAAGAGAAGGTCATGTTATCATAAAATCAACAGTATAAAAACATTTTGTCTCCTAGTGGAGGTCTTGGCCTAGCATTCCTATTTCATTGTTTACCTTCTAATCTTGCAACAATAATTTAGATCTGAAAATCAATTCAATGCTTAATTAATGAAAAATCAGAATTTAGGCATATGCATGCTTGAAAGCACTTACTAGATTTGACAGTTTTGTTCATCTATCTGTCCATTGCATCTATCCACCTGCCATAGAAACAAAAACATGATGGCAGATAAAGGCGAAATAGCCCATACAGTCTGCCCATCCGCAACATCCACTACTTCCTCTTATCCCTAAAAGATCCCACGTGCCTGTATCATGTTTTCTTGAATTTAGACACAGTCTGTCTCCACCACCTCTATACCGGGAGAGACTATTCCATGCATCTACCACCCTTTCTGTAAAAATGTATTTCCTTAGATTATTCCTGAGCCTATCACCAATTAAGCCCATTCTATGCCCTCTCACTCTGGAGTTTCTTTTCAAATGAAAGAGACTCGATTCATGCGCATTTATGCCATGTAAGTATTTAAACATCTTTATCATATCTCCCATCTCCCACCTTTCCTCCAAAATACATATATATTGAAATCTTTAAGCCTGTCCCCATACACCTTATGATGAAGACCATTCATCATTTTAGTAGCCTGACTCCATCCTGTTTATCTTTATGAAAACGCTGTCTCCAGAACTGCACAAGATTCAAGATTCTTTATTTTTGATATACCGTCTATAAAAATACATGTCTAGAGGGTGTACATTATAAAAAATTATAAAAACAATTAAAGGAAGCAAATATTCTAAATGGAGGTCTCACCTGAGTCTTATACAGGGGCATCAAAACCTCTTTTTTCCTACAGATCATTCCTTTCCCCTATGCACCCAAGCATCCTTCTAGCTTTCGCTGTCTTCTTAGAACTGTTTATGGTAAGCCGGCATGTAAAAATAAAGTTATTATTATCTTTTCAACCTTAGTCCTGCTCCTCTTTCGTGCGCAAAAGTTCTTCACCCCCTAAACTGTACCATTCCCTTGGGTTTCTGCAGCCCGAATGCATGACCTTGCACTTAACATTATATCTTAGCTGCCAAATTTTAGACCATTTCTCAAGCTTTGCTAGATCCTTTCTCATGTTTTCCACACAATCAGGGGTGTCTACTCTATTGTAGATTTTGGCATCATCTACAAAGAGGCAAATCTTACCAGTCAGCCCTTCAACAATATCACTTACAAAATTGTTAAAAAGAACAGGCTCATGAACCAAACCTTGAAGCATACCACTAGTAACATCCCTTTCCCCAGAGTGATCCCCATTGACCACTACCCTCTGTCGCTTACCACTCAACCAGTTCCTGATCCAGTCTGTCACTTTGGGGCCCATAATGAGGGTACTCAATTAATTTATTAGACATCTGTGTGGAACACTGTCAAAGGCTTTGCTAAAATCTAAATACACACATCTAGCACTCTTTCTCTATCCAATTCTCTGGTCATCCAGTCATAAAAATTGATCAGATTTGTCTGACAAGACTTGCCTCTAGTGAATCCATGTTGCTTCTGGTCCTGTAATCCACTGGATTCCAGAAACTGCACTATTCTCTGTTTTTAAAGCATTTTCATTAGCCTGTCGTTCCCTACCTCTTCCTTATTTCCACTTTTATAAAAAGGGACCATAGCCGCCTTTCTCCAATCTTCAGGTACCACTCCTAACTCTAGAGAAGCATTGAAATGATCAGCCAGTGGAGCCACCAGAACTTCCCTAAGTTCCCTCAGATGTACACCATCCGGCCCCCATCATTTTATCCACATTTAATTTAGCGAACTCCTCATGAACACAACTCTCTGAAAATTGATCAGGGTCTACCACACTTCCAGTCCAATTTGCTTTTGTTTTCTGCGATTTCGCTCACGGCGCTTCAGCTGTGATCACAGAACAGAAATATTTGTTAAGCAATTCAACCTCATCTTTATCAGCTTCTACATATTCTTCCCCTTCACTAAAATATCTTGACCATCCTGTTTTTATCCTGTGTCTATTTTTAATTCCATTTGCATCTTTGCTTTCCTGACTACTCAACCAGCCTTTCTCAACTTTTCCAGATATTTTTGCCTCTCTTCTTCTTTCTACAATCTTTTGTCGTTTATAAAAGCTAACCCCTTTCCTTACCTTCTCAGCTACTATTTTTGAGAACCAAAGCAGCCTTTTTTCTTCTTACTTTTACTTACTTTCCTTACAAAATGGTTTGCTGCCCTTACAATAGCTCCTTTCAGTTTTATCCACTGCTTTCCTACTTCTTCCAGATGTTCCCAACCAGACAATGGTTCCTTGACATTATCCCTCATCTGAACAAAGTTAGTTTTTTAAAAAAAGTTTAGAACCTTTACTTTCGAATAAGTCCTCTCTATACCTGTCTTAATATAAAACCACACCATGAAGTGATCAATGTATGCCAAATGATCATTTCTCATTTGTAAGCACTAAGTCCAGTATGGCTCCATCCCACGTGGGTTCCATTACCAACTGCTGGAACAGTTCTCTTTGTAGAGTATCTGGGATCTCCCTACTTCTATGAGATCCTGCAATAGGGATACCCAATCAACATCTGGTATATTAAAATATCCTATTAGTGATACTTCACCTTTTATAACTATATCTTTGAATGTCTTCTATTAAATCTCTGTCCACTTCTTCTATCTGTGAAGGAGACTTGTATATCACACCAATATAAATATATTTCCCATTCCCTTTCCATTTTGACCCACAGTGCCTCTTCCTTAACCTGTAGATCCTGCAATTGTGTGGCTTTAATATGATCTTTAACATATAATGCCTTTTCTTCCTACCCTGTCTTTCTTGAACAGATTATAGCCCAGTATAACTATATCTGAGTCAAGGCTCTCCATGAACCACATCTCCGTGATTTCCACTAAATGTAACTCAGTCTATTCCATCACAGCCTCTAGATCAAGAACTTTGTTTCCCATACTTCAATTATTAGTATATACTGCTTTTCAGATATTGCCCCTTTCTCTCATTTGTGCTCTGCTTGAAAGATTTCAGAAGAGTCACTGGAATACAGGCTGAGAATGAGATCACTGAACTTCAAAATGTATCCAAATCCTTATTTTCCCAAATAAATGTAAAGGTGGTAGTTTATGGATCTAGCATATTAAGATGTCTTTTTCATGAATGGAAACATAGAAAAATGCTACTCGGATCTTATGGGGGACTGGACTGTTGGAAGCTGAAAGAAGCCTCATGGGAATGTCAATGATGTATCTGCCCAAAACAGAGATATCAACATTTCTCCTCTTCAAAAGGTTCAAGTAATTGAAACAGTAGTTGAAGGAGGGAAGAGGGAAACATATTTGAAAGATCCTCCTAAAAACTCTTTCAGTCCATTCCTGCTGCCCACCCTCCAATGAAATAAGTTTATGTAGTCAACATAGATTCCAGCTGGGGAAGGTGATGACAAATCACCCCACTGATAGTCTGCCAAGAAACCAACATACAAGTGGCAGCCTCCCATAAGTCATTCGTGACTTGGCATTTACATACTGTGAACTACCTTTACCTTATATTTAGCACATTCAAAATGAAAAGCATTATAAATTCAATCTCAAATCCAATTTATTCTCTACAAAATCTTGTAATTATGATTTGATTTTTTTTTTTTTTAGACAAACTACAAACTGATCACAAGCTGAGAAATGAAGTTAATATGAAAACACGTACAGGTATTTCAACAATTATTTTTGTTCAAATTAGAAATAAAAGATGACCCGATGTTTTGATATACAAGCAAGAAACAGGTGGAATGATTCCAGGAAGGTTGTGAATGAAGGCTCAGGGAATCAGATCGCTGCACTGGTTCTCACTGAGATGAAAGCCCAAGGGAGTAGGAAAATTCTTCTAGGTCAAAAATGAAAGGTAACACAGAAAACAGCTAGAAGCAGCTAGAAATTTTTGAGTGGGGGTGTTGGGTTGGGTTCATTTAAAAAAAATATTTACTCTATTGATTCTGTAGGTGGTGTTAGTATTCTGTTGATCTGTGAATGGGATGATGAGAAGTTTGTTTAAGTTTTGGATATAGTAAATAAAATTTCAGTATCATGATTATTCATATAGCAATCATTTACCTATAAATTAATTAATAATCCAAATTTAGCATTACATGATACATAGCATTTCTGCAAAGGAGACTGCGAGTTACATATGTTTTCAAAATTTGCTTTCTGAGCAAATATGAGAGCAGGACTTACTAAGGGCTCCTTTTACAAAGCCGCGTTAGGCTTTAACTCGCGGAATAGTGCACGTTAAACTGCTGCGCGCGCTAGACCTTAACACCAGCATTGAGCTGGCATTAGTTCTAGCCGCATAGTGCGTGCAAAAATGCTGCGTGCACTAAAAACGCTAATGCAGCTTAGTAAAATGAGCCCTAAATCTTTTTCCCAATTTGTGTCAATGAGAAAACAAGCTTAAGAACTCAGTTAAACACATAAAATAAGAATAAAACTTATGTCCCAACCTTTGAGTTTTGAGTTCGTTCTCAGTTTTGCTTTTCTCAAACTCCTTGCTAAGGGACTGAAATTCTGCCTGGAGCTTTTTTTCACGTTCTACACTTCCTTGGTAAAACTGCATCTCCCCTTCCATTGCTTTTACTTTCTCCTCCATAAGCTTGAATTCGTGAAGGATCAGATAGCTGACTCCACAGTACGCACAGACTGTTTCATCACGCGACATCTAAAAAGTAAAATTACAACCAAAAATTGATTTATTTTGTGCTATGAAATTTAGCCTCGGTACAGCAGTTTCCACATCATTTACTTAAGACTCTACTATCCCCTCTTTTACTAAGGCACGCTAAATCCTAATGCGTCCTACTAGTGTTTAAGCCCATTACATTAATGGGTGCTAGAATATATGTCTGTCTGTCTTTCTTTCTTTCTTTCTGTGTCTCTCCCTGCCCCTGTCTCTCTCTTCCTTTCTTTCTTTCTCCCTCCCGCTGTCTGTCCTTCTTTCTTTCTGGTTCTCTCTCTGGCACCCTGTCTGTCTTTCTTTCTTTCTGTCTCTCTCCCTGCCCGCTGTCTTTCTGTGTGTCTGTCTTTCATTCTAATGCGCTGCCTGCCTGTCTATCTTTCTGTCTCTCCATGGCCCCCTTCTTCCTCCCCTCCCCCAATGCAAACCAAGATTGCTCCCAGGCTCCCTTTCCCTCTCCGTCCCCTCCACTTCCCTGTGCAGCAGTAGCAGCATTTCCCTCCCACCCTTCCCTGTGCAGCAGCAGCATTTCCCAGCCTTCCCTGTGCAGAAGCAGCATTTCCCAGCCTTCCCTGTGCAGAAGCAGCATTTCCCCCAAACACACACACTTCCCTGTGCAGCAGCAGCATTCCCCGGCCTTCCCTGTGCAGCAGCAGCGTTTCCCGGCCTTCCCTGTGCAGCAGCAGCAGAATTTCCCACAGCCCTCTTCCCAGCCGCCACGTTTAAATTCACAGAAAAGCACTGCGCTGCGCTACCACTGTCTTCGGCATCTTCTATCCACTGCGGCCAACCCTAGCGGAAACAGGAAGTAGTCAGAGAGGGCGGGCTGCAGTGGACAGAAGACGGCGAGGCCAGCGGTAGCGCTTTTCTCTGAAGGAGGAGGCTTAAAAGTAGCTGGTTTTGGCGGTGAGTGAGGGCGGGAGGGGGGAGTCGCCGGCTGTGCTTTGTCTCTCTGTGTTCAAATTCGAAAATGGTATTCGGCACGGAGGGACACAGCACTTGACAGGTACCCACAGCCTCTTAAGTGTGCATGCACAATTAAGAGGATTATATTATAGATGGATGCATTAGCATATAGCATGTGCTAAATCGGTTAGCGCACCTTAGCAAAAGGACCCCCCAGTATTGCCTTCAGAACAATTAAAGTTTTTTGCTACAACGCTTGAAAATCATTAGCACCTTATAATTAACATCCATTAATCATTAACACAACAGATAATGCAACACAATTAATGCCATCTGAATAAGCATCATCATCCCCAACAATTGACACAAAGGTTTTGCAGTTACTGCTCATTAATTTTGGCAAGTACCACATGATAACTGAAAACCCACCATAATTTAGCAAATAGAGACCAAATAGTAGCTGCTGCTATCACAATTAATATCCGAATCAAATTTTATCAGTAGTTAGACTTCAGGGCCGACATCTAGCTCATGGTGGTCAGTGGCTTTTAAATTGCTGATAGCTGCAAGCAGATTTAACCCTGGAGATTCACTGCCAGGCCATATCCAGGCATCAGCATTAAACAGCCTTGGATGGGCAGGCACTAAACCAGAAGTTATCCAAGTACTGCCATATTCAGTGTGAGCACCTGCACAGCTAATCGGATACAAATTTGCCCGCTTAGCTATGGAGGCACTAAATACAGCCAGTGCCCACATATCTGCCAGCATTAACCAGACTCTGCCCGAGCAGTGTTGTGGCTCTTTCAGCGGGACTGCCTGGTTAAGCACTGCTGAATACTGGTGGCTGGCCCACTCAGCGTGGTTTAAGTTGGCAGGGGCTTCTCCTACCTGTTTAAACCACATTAACACCTCTGTAGTTTGTTAGCAGTCTATGGACTTTTACTCTTTCTGAACTGACATCAATTTTTATGTTTTTATTTATATTAATTATTATTTAAACAAATCTCTGGTTTTTATTATTCAACTAGCCCTACCTACCTCTTTTTTCTTTTTTTATTTTACTAAGCTGCAGTAGAGGTTTCTACAGCGGCCTGAAGCGCTAAATGCTCTGACACTCATAGAATTCATATTAGTGTTGGAGCATTTAGCACCCTGGGTCGTGGTAGAAACCTCTACCGTGGCTTAGTAAAGGTGGGGGGGGGGGGTAAATTAGGCTGCAATGCCAAGAAAATATTTAATAATAAAGCAAAAATTAATTCAATGAGCATGCTAATTTACAAGGGTAGGTTTTTGTAGGAAAACATTTGATCAAAGTCATGCCACTGCAGCTATCAGGAAACATCCCATCCTTCTATAATTAGTCTCTTCAAAGTGCATATAATAAAAATGTTTATAGGCCCTGTATATGAATAACTAAGAAGCCCTTTTACTAAGCTGTAATAAAATGTAGCCTTAGCACATGCTTATGCATGCGTATTAAGACTGATTTTTGTATATCTAGCATTATTAGTATTTTGCTTGTTTTTAAACTTTTGATAATAACTGCTAATAAAGGAATTCTGACCACTCGGTTGGATTTGACATCTCCACTGCCTCTTCTTGTCGGATTTGCTTTGCTTCGAGGCTTGGTACCTTCTTTCCCCTTCCCAATTCTCCCATTAGCATATGGCCATTAGTGCATGATCACTTAACTACACCTATTTTGTAGGTGGTAAGGACTCGCCCGCATGTGGCAATGTAGCTGTTAACCGATTAGCATAGAACACATCCCTACTCCATTCCTGACTGCCCCCAATTTATTTTTTAGTGCACGGGAAGTATACACACATGCAAAAATTACCAAAGAATGCCTAAGCATGCCTCAAGGTAAGCACTTTTCTGCTGCAGTAAGCAGATGTTACTGCTTACCGCAGCTTAATAAAAGGGCCCCTAATCTAATATAATAAAACGCTAGGCCGCGCATGCGCACTCCCATCGCGTGCGTCCGTTTTCTGTGAGCTGTAGGGCACCGCAGATAGAAGTGCGCATGCGCGCGAAGCTCTCTCTCTCCCTCCCCCCGAGGTGGATGTCGGCCTTGGCGGATGTCGGCAGCCGCGGCTGCTGCCCGCCCGAAGCTCGCTCTCTCTCTTCCTCCCCCCCCCCGAGGCGGATTTCGACCGCGGCGGCCCGAGTTGGATGTCTGCCGCCGTGGCCCAAGTCGGATGTCAGCCGCAGCGGCTGTCAGCGGCTGCAAGCCGTGGCAGCCAAACCCGGAAAGCATGAGGAAGGTATGGGGGGGGAGAAATACTGCACAGGGAAGTGGGGTGGGAGGGAAATGCTGCAACACACGGAAAAGGGGTTGATGGACAGGGGAACAGGTCTGATGAACAGGGAGGGGGGCAGAAAAATGAAGACAGGCCTACTGCTGGACAGGGGGAGCAGGAAGGAGGTGATGATGGACAGGGGGAGGTAAAACAAAGGGAGAAGGGCTTCTGCTGGATAAGGTGAGCAGTGATGGGGTGGTGGAGGACACAGGGGAGGTAAAAGGAAGGGAGAATGGACAGGGGGAGCAGGCAAGGGGTGGTAGTGGACAGCCAAGGAAAAAATACAGAAAGCGGCTAAGGAGAGAGAAAAAAAATAAAGACAGACACACACACATATATTCTAGCACCCGTTAATGTAACGGGCTATAAGACTAGTTATTAAATAATAAGGTGGGAACTCCTGTTTTATTGAGCAAGTACTGAAGCTTTTCCTCAATGTGCAATTTTGTTTAATGAACAGATACCCTTAAGAATAGCCATATTGAGTCAGACCAGTGATCCATCTAGCCCAGCACCCTGTTTCCAACAATGGCCAATCCAGGTCACAAGTACTGGCAGAAACTCAGATAGTAGCTACATTCCATGCTACTGACCTCAGAGCAAGCAGTGGATTCCCCATGTATTTGTCTTAACAGAAGATGGGTCAGAGGCAGGGGGGTGTTGTGTGACAATGAGAGGGAATGGGAATCTCTCCCGCTGCTGGGAGTGGGGTGGTTCGCTTGGCTGAGGGAGAGAGTGGGCATCTCTCCCATTGCAGGGGAGAGGGGGTGTTGTGTGACAGCAGGAGAGAATGGGCATCTCTCCCGCTGCTGGGAGGGGTTCGCTTAGCAGCGAGAGAGAATGGGCATCTCTCCCGCTGCTAGGAGGGGGTTCGCTTAGCAGCAGGAAAGAGTGGGCATCTCTCCCACTGCAGGGGGGCAGGTTTCATTTGGCAGCGGGAGAGAGTAGACATCTCTCCCACTGCAGGGCGAGGGTCATTTGGCAGTGGGAGAGAGTGGGCATCTCTCCCGTTACTGGGGGAGGGGGGTGTTGGTTGGCAGCGGGAGACATTGAACATCTCTCCCGCTATTGCTGGTTTTAGTTTGTTTTTTTCTTTAAGCGTTTATTCTGCACATTTGCTCATCGCTATCACCAGCGATGGGCACATGCAAATTTAGCGAGTATTCACTACTCTCCGCAAACCTCATTTACATGAGCGTCTTTTGGAGAATGATTCGCTTTTTTTAATTCGATAACAGCACATCGTCTTTTAACACAGTTTTTGAGATTCTAGGCCTGAGTGAAAAAAGATTTTCTCCTATTTGTTTTAAAGGTATTTCCATGTAACTTCATTGAGTGTTCCCTAGTCTTTGTACTTTTTGAAAGAGTAAAAGATCAATTCATTTTTACCTGTTCTACACCACTCAGGATTATGTCATACCAATATGTCAAAGTCATCTGGTCAGATAAGCATACAGGTCCTCTCATCAAATAGATTTCAATACATATTATTTTGGGTTAAGCCAGTGGCACCCAAAACAACCATTTAAATATCTTTCTGCCCATATTTACAGAATCTCCAATTGAATTTCTTGGTACCTGAGGATTTTCCATCTCTCCATGTGTTGTAGAGAACAGCTGTTTGGTGCTGACAACTCTATTACCAATGCCATGGTTGTGTTGTTTCCTGTCCCACTCAATTTAGTTTTTTTCTTGCAGGTGGGGCTATTCTGGATATACTGAAATATCCCAGGTTATCACAACCTTTCATTCACCACAGTTAGGGTCATGCTCCCAATGTTTTTTCTGGTATAATGATATTATAGTGTTTATTCAGTTTCCAGTAGATAAGCTTTGCTACTTTATTGAGCTTTTCTGTAAACAGGCCTTCTGATATCAACACATAGAGCCAGCAACAAAATGAATAACAGTCTGTGCAATCTGTGCAGGCTCTGCATTTGTCTGTTTTTACCAGTTTTTGTCTTTGTTTTCTGAGAACCATCTCGTCTGTGGTCCACAGTCCTAAATTGCAACTATTTGTTTCTCATCCTTAGTCACTTCTCCTTAACTATTCATGTGTTAAGTTCTGGTCAATATATGGTTCTTGAAGTGGCAATTTGTTCGCCTTGCTATATTTCTGCATTAGTCACATATTTCTCCTTGTCTGCCAACCTGATTCTTCACAAATTCTGTTGCTGCCTTCCCTGCATGACTTGCTGGATTCTCACTCATTCTATCCCAGTGGTCTCAAACTCAAACCCTTTGCAGGGCCACATTTCGGATTTGTAGGTACTTGGAGGGCCTCAGAAAAAATAGTTAATGTCTTATGAAAGAAATGACAATTTTTGCATGAGGTAAAACTCTTCACAGTTTATAAATCTTTCCTTTTGGCTAAGTCATAATAATAATATTGTAATTTATAGCTAAAGAGACATATGATCAAGAAACTGTTTTATTTTACTTTTGTGATTATGATAAATATACCGAGGGCCTCAAAATAGTACCTGGCGGGCCGCATGTGGCCCCCGGGCCGCAAGTTTGAGACCACTGTTCTATCCCTTTCCTAGTTTAAGAATGGAGACTGATTCTAGACATTTATCTTCATACTTCAACACATTTTGAATATTTGGATCTGTTGATGCTGTTAAATACACCTGGATGTTTTGAAAGTCTCTCCATATGTCTAATATAAAAGGCTCATTCCTCCTCCAGCAATTGAAATGTACAGTGTCAGAATAAAATATATCTTATAGATTATCTCATAGGCATGAAGGAGTGTTCTTGTTTGTAAATCACGTTGTCCAAGATCTTTATGAGGCCAGAGTGCAAATCCAATGAAGTATGAGAGCATGTGAACTGCCAGCTGATTGATGGCTTGTATCCTACTCCATACTGTTAAAGCAATATACGGTTCAATATCAGATTCAGTCTCCTATATCATTATTTGCTCTCAGTAAATTGTGCTGGACTTCTTTGCACAGACCAGTTGATGAATCTGATGTTTAAACTGAACTAGCTTTGGATATAATGACTCTGTACTCGGACCGCTACTGTTCAATGTATTTATCAATGACCTGGAAACGGGGACGAAGTGTGAAGTTATCAAATTTGCGGATGACACTAAACTCTGTAGAAGGGTTAGAAATGTGGAAGAGTGTGAGGACCTACAAAGGGACCTAAGCAAACTGGAGGAGTGGGCGAATAAATGGCAGATGGACTTCAATGTGGGGAAATGCAAGGTCATGCATTTAGAGAGAAAAAACCCGATGTTCAGCTACCAAATGGGGGGATTAGTATTAGAGAGAAGTAGCCTTGAAAGAGATTTGGGTGTACTGGTGGACACAACAATGAAGTCAACAGCACAATGTGCAGCAGCCGCGAAGAAGGCAAACAGAATGTTGGGTATTATTAAGAAGGGTATTACGACCAGAACGAGAGAAGTCATACTGCCGTTGTATCGGGCAATGGTGCGCCCGCATCTGGAGTACTGTGTTCAGTATTGGTCACCGTACCTTAAGAAGGATATGGCAATACTTGAGAGGGTCCAGAGGAGAGCGACACGAATGATTAAGGGCATGGAAAACCTTTCATACACTGAAAGATTGGAGAGACTGGGGCTCTTCTCCCAGGAAAAGCGGAGACTCAGAGGAGACATGATAGAGACCTACAAGATCATGAAGGGCATAGAGAGAGTAGAGAAGGACAGATTCTTCAAACTTTCAAAACATAAAAGATCAAGAGGGCATTCGGAAAAGTTGGAAGGAGATAGATTCAGAATGAATGCTAGGAAGTTTTTCTTTACCCAGCGTGTGGTGGACACCTGGAATGCGCTTCCAGAAGACGTAATAGGACAGAGTACGGTACTGGAGTTCAAGAAAGGATTGGACAATTTCCTGCTGGAAAAAGGGATAGAGGGGTATAGATAGAGGGCTACTGCACAGGTCCTGGACCTGTTGGGCCGCCGCGTGAGCGGACTGCTGGGCACGATGGACCTCGGGTCTGACCCAGTAGAGGCACTGCTTATGTTCTTATATTAACTTTGTGTAAAGGAAGGGAAAAGAAGGGGGATTCAACGTGAGTTACATTCAGGTACTGTACATATTTCCCTGCCATTAGGGCTTACAATCAATTCATACCTGAAGCAATGGATGGTTAAGTGACTTTAGATAAGTTTGCTAATGATGAGTTGCACTAAGGGATAAACCGGGAAAGTAATTATCAAAACCAGAGAACAGGCTTCAAAATGGACCACTATTGGGATCAGAAGCCCAGCTCATATCACTGGCTTGCTCTTCAAGGTTGGGGAAAAACAGAACAGTAAAATAAACTCCTTTAAAAGAATAGGAGAAAAAGACTGTTCTACAAAAACCCAGACTCTATCATTCCAAATCAGAATCCCATATGCAAATCATATGCAGTTCAAGAAAATGTCAATATAAACCTCTCGGGCAAAGTAAGCACTTATCGTAAAGTCATGATTTTCAGTCTAGTCGATGAAACTTTACATCCAGTCCAAAGTAGCTTATTTTCAGCAGTCCATACATCCAGCCAGAGAGGAAAATCATTTCCTGACAATTCCTGCTGTTTCAGGAGCAGTCACAACATATCATTTTTCTCCTGTCGACTAACGGAGTTTTATTTCTCATTTCTTTTTTTAGTATGTGAACTGCTTACTAAGTGCTTAGTTCTGCAAGTCAGAGTAAGGGCAGTATAGAAATTGTAATACGAGTTCATTAGGGGTTCTGTTACAGTGACTGGCTTATGTATGTCCTTGTTTTACTTGTTTTGAAAATCTGTAATAAACATATTCATTTAAAAAAAACCAAAGCAATACTACAGACCAGTGAGCTGAAAATCAGTACTGAGCAAAATGGCAGAAACTATTCTATAAAATGTAATTATTGACCACATAGTTAGACCATATGGTTAGACATGGCTTTAACAGGGCAGAGCCAACATGCATTTAGCAAAGGGAAGTTTTGCCTTACCAATCTGTTAGATCTGGTTGATATAAATGTATTTGGATTTTCAGAAGGCGTTTAATAAAGGCCTTCATAAAACACTACTTAGGAAATTAGAAAAACACTAATTAGAAAATTAGGAGTTGGCAATACCCTTTTTATGCATCGGGAATTGGTTAAAAGAAGCAAAAACTATGACTAGTCAATTTTCTCAAGAAATATACCACATACTCCAATCTTAAAGAAAGCTGCACTTGATTCCTTTCAATCAACTAATTTTAGACCAGTGTCTAGCATCTCTCTGATAGCAAAGTTGTCAGAAGCTATTGTTGCTAAATTACTATCTGATTCTCTAGATCAGGGGTGCCCAACACGTCGATCGCGATCGACCGGTAGCTCAGGAAGGCAACATGAGTCGATCAAAGAGCCCATCCCAGGCTCTGTGATAGACTCGTGTTGCCGTCCCGATCTACTGGGCCTATAAGCCTTCTTCTCCCCGAAGTCAAAGACGCCGACTCCGGGCATTAGGCTGTTTTTATCATTTCGGGGGGGGGGGGGGGCGTGGTGGCGTGGCGGCGGCAGCAGCAACAGCCTGAAAAAGAAATCATCCTGGTCTGGGTCGGTGTCATACTCCGGAACTTGTACCTCTTCCAGCAGCCCTCTCCCTTCTACCTGCTTCCGGCCACACCCCCTGCTCCGCGGCTCTCTTCGGCAACTCAGCAGCAGCGATCGACACAAGCTTCTGACGTCGGGGCCTACCCTCTGCGAGTTCCGCTTGTTTCAACTTCCTTTTTCCACAAAGGCGGGACTCGTAGAGGGAAGGCCTCGATGTCGGCAGCTTGTCTTGATCACCGCTGCTGACGAGTTGCTTAAGAGAGCCGCGGAGCAGGGGGGTTTTGCCAGGTGCAGGTAGAAGGGAGAGGGCCAGATGCAGGACTCGTGGGTGAGGGAGCAGAAGAGAGAGAGAAAGAGAGAGGGGAGGGAAACAAAAGGAAATATTTCATACTGGGCTGGGCCGGAGTGGAGGGAGGATGGAAAGATTCTGGCTACAGGGTGCATTAACAAAGGAAAAGGGGGGAAAGCTGAAAATGGAGATAGTGACACAAAGAAGAGAAAGAGTAAGCAGGACCTACTGAATAAGGATAGAGATACAGAGGGGACATGAAGAGGAGGTGAAATAGAGACATAGAAGTAATGCTGAAAAAGTGTGTGGGGAGGGAGATAAAGACATTGAAAGGGTAAATGGTGAACATGGGGTAAAGACAAGGACAGAGACAAATGAAGATTCTGAAAAAGTGGTGAGATAGGGATATAGATGAGATGGACACAAAGAAGGGTGATGCTGGAAAATAGGTGGAATGGTAATTCTGACAGACACAGAAGGGAAATGCTGGATCAAGGAGAGATGGGGCTCAGGCTGGATGGAATGAGGAGAAATGCCTTGTTGGCTCGGAACTTCCTCTCCTACGTCAGAATTGACGTCAGGGAGCGGAATGCTGGTCAGCGTGACACTTCTGCAGGGAAAGCTTGGGATGGCGGTGGCTTGGGGGCTGTTCCCCGATGGCGGTGGCAGCAAACCGAGTGGCTTGGGGGAGGGCACGGAGAAAGAAAGAAAGGGGGCAGACAGGGAGACAGAAAGAAGGGGGAACAGGGAGACAGAAAGAAAAAGTTGGGGGAGAGAATGAGGTTTGGAGGAGAGGAAACATACAGGAGGCTGAAAGAAAGGAAGAAAGATTGGATGCATAGTCAGAAGAAGAAAGTGCAACCAGAGACTCATGAAATCACCAAACAGCAAAGGTAGGAAAAATGATTTTATTTTCAATTTAGTGATCAAAATGTGTCAGTTTTGAGAATTTATATTTTGCACTATGGCTCCCTTTTACTAAACCACAATAGCGTTTTTTAGTGCAGGGAGCCTATGAGCATTGAGAGCAGCACGAGGCATTCAGCGTAACTCCCTGTGTTAAAACCTACTATTGTGGTTTAGTAAAAAGGGAGGGGGTGTATTTGTCTATTTTTGTATTTTGTTACTGAGTTGACATTGCATAGAGTCATCTGCCGTGACCTCTTTGAAAAAACCCGGAATATGAATAATTAACATTTTCTCTGCCTTTCAGTGTGCTTTATGTTTTTTTTTTATTTTATTGTTGGTAGATCAATTTGACTTAGTCATTATAAAAGTAGCTCGCAAGCCCATAAAGTGTGGGCACCCCTGCTCTAGATCAGTGATTCCCAACCCTGTCCTGGAGGAACACCAGGCCAATCGGGTTTTCAGGCTAGCCCTAATGAATATGCATGAGAGAGATTCGCATATGATGGAAGTGATAGGCATGCAAATTTGCTTCATGCATATTCATTAGGGCTAGCCTGAAAACCCAATTGGCCTGGTGTTCCTCCAGGACAGGGTTGGGAACCACTGCTCTAGATCATCACAATTGTCTCAGTCCCAGCCAATTTGGTTACAAAGCATTTCATAGCACTTTGGTTTCAAAGCATGACACAGCATTATTGTCCCTTGTGATTGATGCCAAACTAGCATCATCAAAAGGCTATGCCATGATTCTGTTGCAATTTAATCTCATTGCAGCATTTCACACAGTTGATCATAACAGCTGGAGACCTTTGCCACCCTCAGACATGCCGCGCAGACTCCTGGCGGAGGAATGCAGTCTTACTCCAATCCTGGTTGTGCTTCCATGGAACTAGCGGACGAACCTGGGGTGAGCAAGCTCCCTGAGCCCCGGTATGTGCAAGCTGATTAGGGGGCTTACTGACAAGCAGGGAACCCCCTAGAAGCAGACTTTTCTCAAAGGTCTGCAATCTCCTGCAGTCAAGGATGTCCCCGCACAGAACCTCCACAGCATGAGGGCGAAACTGCAAACGCAAAATACTGAAACTACATGAAAGAACACACAAGCAGAAAAGATGAACTCCTACAGCCTGGCTTGTAGGAAGGAAAACTGAGGAGCTGGGATACTGGCACAGTGATGAGGTATTACATTACATTGGTGTCTTCTATCCCATCAATACCTTTCAGTTTAAGGCGGTTTACAACAAGAGTTGACCTGGGCATTCCCAGGGAGAATGCATGGTTAATAGATATAGTATGCGTCGGGATCTGAGGAGGGTTGATCAGGTTTAATTAGATCATTTGACAAATTTCTTGAATAGAAAAGTTTTAAGTTCTTTCCTGAATGTTTTGTAGTTGGGTGTCATAGTCAGCAGATTGGAGAGGTGACGGTCTAAAATGACACAGGGACAATTTTTCCCCGTCCCCATAGGAACTCAACTTTCCTGTCCTGTCCCCGCGAGTTTTGTCACTATCCCTGCCTCAGGAATGAGGGGGAGGGCTTTAAGTGTCTGAAATTCTGAGGCTTCCTACAAAGTCCTGACGGGTGGAGGGAAATATTCCATTAGTCTTGAAATAAAGTGGGATTGTACATCTTATTGTACAAAATTTCTTCTCTTGGAATTTCAGGTAAAGTATTGATCTGGTTTAAAAAGTTTCTATCCAAACCTTGGATTTCATACTTCAGAGTTTCTCAGGATTATCCACTTTCTCCCATTCTTTTTTAATATATACTCATGTCTTCAATTGGGGCTGCATTTTCTACTTACATTCAGGAAGAACATAATGACTGACACATCCACTAGTTGTCAAGCTTGAACCCCTCTTGGACTCCAAGCTCTACCGGGCAGGTTGGTCTATTAGGATTACCAAGGGTTCGGCCAAAGCCAGCATTCCTTCCTTTGAGGGTCGCCTGGCTCCCAAAAGAGCTTCTGTTCTTCACAGCTTACTATGCTGGAGCTCTCCTTTCCAATACTACTTCACTTAGGGTGAATGGACAGCTCCCAGCAGTCTTTGCAAGATCTTTATGCAAATGTTTCAAGTTTCAAGTTTATTAAAAGATTTTTTAAACCGCTTAATCAGGTTTCTAAGCGGTGTACAATATAAAATTACATAAAAACATATTAAAACGTAAAAACAAGGGATAGTGGATAAAATCCAAGTGTCATAATAAAGCACAGATAGAATGTTTGGACCTACTTCAAACAATAGGAAAGTGGGGAAGAACTACAATCGTTATAGAAAAGTGCAACATAAAAGGAAAGTACAATAGATTAGGGTAAAAAGTAACAGTTTACTTTAATTTTGTCCTTAAAAGGACAGTTGCTATCCAAAAGGCGTCCTGGAACAAGAATGTTTTTAGTTTTACTTTAAATTGTTTTAAATCAGAGTCACCACGCAAGTGGTTAGGTAGCGAATTCCAGAGAGTAGGTTGCAGTGACGGCAAAATTATTGGAGCGCAACGTATTAATCAATGCACTCCACATACCAATTCTCAGGCTCCCTCTGCAGGCTTGTGACAGGAACTTCATCCTATCACACCTCCATTAATGGATTGAACCTGAGTTTAATTTTACTTCCTAACCTTTTCCCATTTCTTATCACAAACACCTTTTACTATTTTGCAATTTATGAAAATGAAACATTTTATGTGAGTTAGCAAAAATCTTCTTTGATGTATTATTAATCTTGGTTCCCATACCTATAATTTAATTTCTCATCTACTCATTCTGTCTCAGCATAATTTGACCCTAACTATAACCACAAATATACTGAAAAATTCAGCTTTATTTTTCCTGGCAGTTACAATATGTCCTCAAATGTTGGAAAAAAAATCCATTATTCAGAATTAATACCAAGAGTTCCATAGCACTCTGCTGATTTTATTGAAAAAAAATAAAAGAACAACATGAACTGTTATGAGGGTTTATCTTCAAGAGAACAGTCTGTGTTCATGAAACACCGTTCACTTTTCTGCTCAAAATAAATAATTATGAAAACTAAGTGAACTTGAAACTCCCTGTAGATATCCCAAGCACTGACCTGAGACAGGAATACAAACCAGCTCTGACCTATGTCCTAAGTAACCCTGACTTAATATGGTCTTCAATTGACAGAGCCAGGCCAATTCTAAATAAATATTTCCTTTTCCACACATCAAAATTTAAAATGAACCTTTCAAAATCACACAGGTGGCACTCCCCCTGCATACACAAACTGAAATACCTTTTTAAAAAAGCCCTTTCTTTCCTACACCTTAAATAAGAAGTTACATTTACACACAAAGAGTCAACAAGTCTCAAATTAAAATAGATTTGAGCCACATGTTTCAGGGGCCTGTTTTTCTTCTCAGAGGTTTCTTCAATTTCAGCTCAGTTTCAAAAAGGTTTGGAACAAATGCTGTAGAAAATGCCATTAAAAATACTATTTGCCATGAACAGTCTCTTTCATCAATTAAATTCTTGTGGCCAAGAAAGAAAGGGGTCAAAATTACACCAGGGAAAATAGACACAAACTCATTTATACTTGTTTAAATTTGAGTCTTTGCTGGAAACCTACCTTTTTCACACAGCTTTTCATTTAAATAATACTTGAAATATTTTCATTATACCCAGACCTGGACCTATATGGACACAGGCACCACAAGTGTTTTGTGCTCTCTTGTCTGAATTGAATGAATGTGGTTCTTTCCTGACTTTAATGACGTTCTTTTCAAATACATTAAATTTTATAATGTAAACCAAATTGACCCATTCATGGAAAAAAAAGTGGTATATCAAACCTAAATAAACAATGTAATTGTGCATTTATATGCGTTGGTAAAAATATTTTATAAAGTATGCTTATAAGTGCCAATTCCACCCTGGCTTTGCCTATTCTCTACTCCAAGTAATGCCTATGCATGTAAGAGACCTATAGCCAGGCACTTACAGATGCACCCCTTAAAAACTGTTCTATAAGGATGCTGCCATCTGGATCTGGATTCACAAGACAAGGTTGATCCAGTCCTGGGTTTACCCCATCGAAATGCAGGGACTCGTAGTTCTGATTTTCCCATTGCATACCCTAAGAAAACAAGATTACAAGTCCCAGCATGCACTAGGGAAATCCAAGACTGGGATCAACCCTGTCCTGTGAATCTGGATCCAGCTAGCAGCCTTAGAGTAAGGGGGCATACACCTAGGCATAACATGTACTGGGATATGAGTGAGACTTCTACAGTAGTTATGTGCATTACTTACATTATACTTTATGCTATGTGTGCCCTTCTAGTATTTGGGTGCCTATAGTTATTATTATTATTTACTGACTTGATATACTGCATGTACATATTAAAGCAACCAATCAAAAAGGGAAAGAACATCAAAATGTATAAAGGGAAGTGATATCATACACTCAAGCACATGCACACTGTTAAAAAAAAAATCCTACGCTTATCAGTTCAATGTCACCCGCCCGTCCACCCGCCCTCACCCGATACTGCTAGACCAGCATGAAAAAAAGTAGGTCTTGAGTAATGACTTGAAAACAAGAGAATGATTCTTCCAATCTTATGAAATCAGGGAGAGCGTTCCAGAGGGAAGGTGCCAGAAAACATAAAGCAGGTCTATGGTAATGGCTCTTATATTCCGCCAACTCCCTAAGCGCCAGGTTCAAAGCAGATGACATAAAATAAAGTATGAATCTTGTAACAGAGTAATAGAAAACCTTAAAGCAGGGGTCCCCAAAATCCCTCATTGAGGGCCAAATCCAGTCGGGTTTTCAGGATTTCCCCAATGAATATGCACTGAAAGCAGTGCATGCACAGAGATCTCATGCATATTCATTGGGGAAATCCTGAAAACCCGACAGGAATTTTGGGGACCCCTGCCTTAAAGTAAAAATTTTCTGAATAGACGAGTCTTTTTTTTGTTCAGGGCCTGTCTGGGGCGGGCATTAACCAGTTAGTGCACAGATACCACGTGAGCCCTTACCACCCTACAAAATATCTGGCAATAAGTGCTCACAAAATAATGACTGTAAGCTAATGGCAACATTAGCACATGGCCATTAATACAAAAAGCAGCAGCAAAGAAACACCAAGTACCACAGGAAACCAGGGCAAATCCAAGAAGAAAAAAAACCTGTGAATACGATGTACTGTTTCCACATTAATACTCCAAATGGTGCAGATAGTAATAGTCCAAACACACATAATGATTGCCAGACATCCTACCTTTTGGATTTCTTCAGGTAGAGGATATATAGGAAGACGCTGGTCCATGATCTTAGGTTCTGTGGGGCTGTTTAGCATGGCCATGCACATTTATTGAAGAGCAACCACTCTTGGAACGAAAGAGTCTATAGATGTAAAATAAAATAAGGACATTGAAATTTCAGAAGTAGTAGGAGTGGTATGCATATATATACTTATTTATTTTAGTATTTATATACCACTTATAGCCTAAGCGGTTTTCATTCAGGTACTCAAGTGTTTTTTCCCTATCTGTCCCAGTGGGCTCACAATCTGACTAATATACTTGGGGCAATAGAGTGTTAAGTGACTTGACTTTAGTTGTCAACATCCTAAACACATCAGCATCAATACTGGCCTGCATCTCCTCCCTTTTTTCTCCTTTTCTATTCATGATGGAATTTCCTTTCATTTTCTACCATCCTTTAAATTATAAGGATATAAATTAGAGAATGCCGCAGGAACTCAATTTCTCCATCCCATCCCCAAGAGTTTTGTCGCTGTCCCTGTCCCATTCCTGTAAGCTCTGCCTTAACCACACAAGCCTCGAACACTTATGATTTTAAAGTGTTTGAGGCTTCTGCAGATGAGGACAGAGCATACATGAATGGGGCAGGAAAAGAACTCGTCGGGATGGGAAAATTTGTCCCCACAAACAACAAGGTTCTATATTATTAAAGGCAGATGAAAAACAGGCTCCCAAAATCCTGCTTTCTTTAAACAGGTTTAATCCTCTTGCTTTGGTAACAGCCATAATCTCACCATGTCCCCTGGTGGTAGAGCATTAAACAGTGTTTTTCAGGTTCTCAGTCTCAGTTACACTCTACTCATGGCTTAGAACAGTTGTCTTAATCTCAAACCCTTTGCAGGACCACATTTTGGATTTGTAGGTACTTGGAGGGCCTCAGTAAAAATAGTTAAAGAAATGACAATTTTGAATGAGGTAAAACTCTTTATAGTTTATAAATCTTTCCTTTTAGCTAAGTCTTAATAATAATATTGTAATTTATAGCTAAAGAGACATGATCAAGAAACTGTTTTATTTTACTTTTGTGATTATGATAAACATACCGGGCCTCAAAATAGTACCTGGCGGACTGCATGTGGCCCCCAGGCCGCAAGTTTGAGACCACTGGCTTAGAAGTATTGGAACCTACATTTTGATCTTAGCCAAAAGATTAAAAAGACCCACTAAAAGGGGCCAGCCAATAATGAATAATCTCCCCTTTCCCCTAAACTCCAGGCCCCCTTCCACATCTAATCTAATCTAATCCTTAGGTTTGTATACCGCATCATCTCCACGTTCGTAGAGCTCGACGCGGTTTACAGTAGGAGAAATAGGAAGGAACTACAACAGAGGGTTAGAGGTAGAAATGTGAAGAAAATTTAGAGGACTTGGGATGCCAAGATATAAGAGTTTCCTTGATTCCTAAGTTGGAGGGAGACTTACATTTTTTGAGAAAAGCCAGGTTTTCAGATATTTGCGGAATACTTGGAGAGAGCTCAAGTTCTGAAGAGAGGAGGTAAGGTTGTTCCAGAGCTCAGTGATTTTGAAGTGGAGGGAGGTACCTAGCTTTCCTGTGTGGGAAATGCCTTTTAGCGAGGGGAAGGATAGTTTTAATTTGTGGGAGGATCTGGTGGTATTAGGGTTTGAGGAATTCCAAGAAAGAGGAATAAAGGGCGGGAGGATACCATATAGGATTTTGAAAGTTAAACAGGCGCATTTATATCCTCACTCCCAGAGGCCCTCTGATCACATGCCTCACCCCTCCAGAAAACCTCCACACACACATCTAAACCCCCTTCTTGACAAGTTTACTCTTTGCAATAACAACCCTTCACCCTTCCACAGGCCTCCTCAGTACCTTTACAAATTCATGGTCTTGTGGTGAGGGGAAAAAGTGATTCTCATTTGTTCCTGCCCTGCTGGCACTGGGTTCAAAATACCTATACATGTCATGCTACTCCCACTAAGGATCACACTGCTATATAAGGCACAAGACTTTGAAGGAGAGGACAGGAGGAATATGATATAGAGGTCTTCGAGAGGAGGGGATGCATCTGCCAAGGAGGCATCATGAGTTTGGGGCAAATGTATGTCTGTCTCCTGGCCAGGAAAAAATAACACAAGCTGTAATTAGGTGTTTTACCTGCTTTTACATGCTTTCCATATCATTAGTACTGTACACACTCTACAGTAACAAATTAACAGGTGTTATGGTGATACAACATGTTCAGGGGTAAAGAACATGTATTATGACCATAATACAACTTAATAACTACCCTCCCAGTTTGTTTCTTCTCACTAGTAGTCAGTGTGTGGAGCGCATGGATAGCTTATATTCAATATGGATAGCTCAAATTCAACAAACCATTCCTACCCTAAAGCACAACCAGCACACTCTCAGCTCTAAGCTCCCCCACCAACTAATCCTAGCTTCCACTTGACTCCCCCCAAACATCCCCCATCCATTAAGTCCAACCACTGCAAATTTCTCACTCAAGGACCCAACTTTCTAATCCACCCCCAGACTGTACTCCCTACCTATCAATCCACCCTATTCAAGCTCCCAACCTACTACTCTGTACCCACTTCTTTAGCCTACTAACGAAACTTCCAAAACACTAACCCATCTCAACTGAAGTGCCTCCCAGTTGTTAATCAAACTACTCATTAATCATAGCATCCAATTAAGCTTCCACCAACTCAACCCCCAATCAAATCCTCACCATCCCTCTGCCCCTGAAGTCCCCATGCACCACCCCCGCTCATGAGTCCAGCCACAAATGCACACCTACTAAATGTTCCCAGCCACTGTTTAAGCCTCTTACCCTCCCTCTTCTGGTAAGACACACCAAACTCATGCCCCTACTAATCCACTCAACCCACCCACATATTAAACCAATCACTATTGAAGCCTTCCCCATCCAGCCACTAATCTCTAGTCAACTACATTTTATCCATTAATAATTCACAATCAAGCTCTTCCAGTTCAGCTGGGAATGAAGTTAGTAAGTGGTGGATATTCTTTTGGTCTGGCTGGAGACCCATGTTAATTTTACTGTGGATGATGGAGGTGTTGATTGGTGATAGTTTAGCTTGACTTCGAAACCATTAAAATCTTATTACTTGTGGAGTGGATGTTTTGGTTGGGAATGCTTAAGTACAGGATGGATTGAGATGACCGGATTTTATTTCCATTGTTTTATATGGAAGTAAAGACCAGATATCTCTGTCCATCCTCCTTATTTTCATTGCTTTCAATGGAAGAAAACCCCAAATATCTTAATCCATCCTCTTTTTTTCTGGAGCCATATGGTAACCAAAGAAATGTTGGGCTTGTTATAAGGAGTATAGGTGATAATTTGGTTGGGCTGCTGAGCTTATGCTAATGTATGATAAGAGAACAAGATCTAAAGAGCCAATCTGCCAGAAAACCCCAAATTAGAATGGGAAACATCAGAGAGTGATCCAGAAACATCAATTTTCAATAAGACTGAAAACTAAAAAGTACTTTTTTCATCTTTAGGTTTACAAGTACTGCTGTCGCAAATTCAGGCCGGGATACCTTGATGACTCGGTTACTGTAATGACTGGGCTACACAGGAGTGAGAAGGAGGGATTCGAAATGTGGATAAATTCCTCAACAGTCACACAAAAAAGGTTCATGGTGCTCTTGTCTCGTTCTGCAGTGGCCACGTCCCAACTGAGCTAGAAGCAGGAGGCAACTGCCAGGCCAAAGAAGAATACTTAATAATCTCCGAGTTTCAGCTCCAGTTCCTTTAGCTAAGCCAGTCAGGGACCAATGCAGAAAATTCCCTAAGGGTGAACGCACTGGCGTGGGAGATGGGTGGGGCGCCGACACCTCTCCTCTTCCCCCGTCCCCCTACCTCTTCAAATCTTCGCCGCCAGCGAGCACAAGCCCTTACCCGCCGCTCGCGCCGGAATCACACCCCTCCCTCTGACGTCACTTCCTCCGGGAAGTGACGTCAAAGGGAAAGATGATTGTTCGGGGGAGCGCGCTTCTTTCTTGCTGCGTGGATTGTACCTGCCCGAACGATCCACAGAGTTGTTGCGGGTGTTAGCTTGCGCGCAGAAAAAACAAACAAACAGAGTGTAGTTTTTACAAAGTGTATGCTTTAGAGGACCCGTAGTCTTATTTTGAGTTTATGATAATGACGCATTTTGCACAGTGTGATGGGTTGGGGGGGGGGGGGGAGACTACTGTCATTATGCCATTTCAATTCCCGTGAAGAGTCAACGCGGGTAATCTAGTCCGACCTGTCCAGAATTATATTTTGGTTTTGTATTATGCAATATTGTATGCCAGTGCCTCTCAATCTCTGTGCCATGGCACAGTCGCGCACCCCGAAGAGATTCCAGAATAAAAATTTCCTTCATAGATATACAATAGAATTGATGACACGTATGTCCCGTATGCAAGAGTCTGTCAATGTTATGAGCGTCTGTGTGTGTAACCACCCAGACAAGCATCATTCTTTGACATGATTGGTCCGTGAAAAAACTAAGGGCGAGTAATTTTAGTTTTATTTGTTATGCAGTATAAATAATGTAATCATACATCCAGTTTTTAGATCCCCTGTCCCATTGTCCCCATGCACAGCTTCAGGACACCGAAATGTCCCGTTTTCATAGACAGCATCCCGAAGCTGTGCATGGGGACAACGGGATAGACAATCCCTTCACCTCCCTGCCGCGCCAAAGCCAGCCTGTCTATCTGTCTACTTCCCTCCAGCTCCAAAGTATGGCCTACCGCTGATTCAAAACACCCCCCCCCCCAGTCCGCCGCCGCTGCTCACTGCAACTGAAGGAAAGGAAGGGCCAGGCGCCGGCCCACAAGGCTTCTTCCTGACGTCAATTCTGACATCAGAGAGGAAGTTCCTGCCCAGCAAACAACTTGTACAAGGCTCATATTTAAGTGAAGAAAAACAAGAACTGAATTGTGCCGACAGTTTTGGTTTGGGTATGTATACAGAAAGCCATGCTTACCACAAAACCTTGTTCCTACATATGCTGCATATGAAATTTGCAAGCTTGCATGCAGTTAGCCTCTTGAATGCTGTGGTATTACACTTGTGGCTCTACCATGAGCCTTTCTGCATTGGCCCTCAGCTCATCTAAAAGGCCGATGCTCAGATCTCTGGTGCTGTAAGGAACAGAGCTGGAAAATACCACAAGAACAATGTCAAAAAAAATCTTCCCAATTCTCAACGCTAATAGTATGCAAATCATACATGTGTAGTATGCAAATCATACATGCGCATTTAGCATTGAGAATTGGGAGGTTAAGGGGGAGAAACGTATGTCTATACGCACAAGAATTTTGCTGTAAGTGCAACTTTTGTGCACATGGTTAGGGGAAGAAAATGCAGTTGGCCACCTTGTGGTGTGCAGGAGGACCCTTTTCTATCCAGCTGGTCTAGAAGGGCACATTCATCTCTTGAGCCAGCTCCTCCACCTCCTGAGACCATCCCCAGAGAGCTTTCACCGAGAAGCCCTCATCCTTCAGTAGAGGGACAATTACCCTGGCTGTCAGGCTGGTGCCGAATATACCCACCCTGGGCATAGTTTTCTGAAGGTCAGAAAACTATCCTAATGGTGTCAATGTTCTTGTAGCAGCATAGTTTTTTCAAGGGTGCTGATTCTGAGCATTGGGTGGGAATAACTAAGCAGCTAATTTAAATGTTATTTGTGCTGGTTTTCAGCACCCGTGCTGCTTCCTGCACTCAAGCCACAGCCTAATGCTGGCGCTAATCCAGCGCTAATTGCCTCTAGCACTGGTATTAGGTTCTGAACATTGGACAGCTAGTCTGCACATTTTAATGCATACAATTTAGGGATGAAGAGGATCCTGCTGAAGACCTCAATAAGTTTAAGTTTATTTAGGACTTGATGAATCGTCAACCAAATCTCAGCAATTTGCAAAGTTATAAAGGAAATGAGAAAGGAACGCCAATTAAAATAGGATAGAACACAGGTACTCAAAGAAATATTACAATTATACCACAACAGTCAGTATAGTAAAAAGGTATCAGAGAGTTACAATGTATAAAACTACATTAGAGTTATCATACTAAATTGGAAAATTCAAATTCAGCTCCTAGTTCTAAATGTAATTGTTTCTTTTTTATTTATTTATAAGTTTTCAAATTACATACCAAGATTAAACTTGTACAGAAAGCAATTTAAAACATGAAAATAGGTAAATGGAGAATAAGAAACATAAGTTATTGCTTAAATTAACTCAAGTCCTCAAATACTCAATAAGATCCAAAATGTAAATCAAGCGGACATAAAAAGAAAATAACATATCAAGGAACTAAAGTCGTTTAACTGAGTTTAAGGCATCAATCATTACTCCACATAGCCCTCATACTTTTTCCTTGTCCAGTCGTGATAACGATATGAATGTTGTCAGTTGGAATGGCTCGAAGAAAACATATTTTTGCAAATTATAATATATTATACATTTGTAAGGGTGACGTAGGTAAAAAGTCACCCCTAAAGCTATTGCACCAGGCTTTAGCTGAAGAAATTCTCATCTACGTCTTTGTGTATCTCGTGCCAAGTCCGGAAACATTTGTATTTTAAGACCCAGAAATTCCTTTTGTGTATTTTTAAAGAAAAGTCTTAGAAGCCAGTTTTTATCAGGCAGTCACTAGCAATGTTGCAAGAGTATCTCCAATAGGGATGAAATGTTAATTGATTCTTGATTTTTTTCCTGCTGCTGGTTCTGTACTTTACTTGGCAAATAGTAAACTTGGGTGAATGGAGGCAAAGAAGCCTCAGGAACTCCCAATATCTCCATCAAATATCGTTTTAACATTTCCCTAGAGGTTACCAATGTGACCCTAGGGAAATTGATCAAAGATTATTGTTCCTTGAGTTTTCAAGAGTCTCTAATTTTCTTCTTAGATTAGTGTTGTCTTTCATTAGTGTCTCTTGTATTTGTCTTGAAGATTTTAATTCTTGTTTTATACTCTCTAAAGAAGATTTAGAGTCACCAAACTCATGTTTCAGTTGGTTAATTTCTTTATCTTGTTCTTTTATTTTTCCATCAATCTGTGAGAACTGAGGATTAACAGTTTTTATCAGATTGGCTACTAGATCCTACAAAGCATCCAATGTAACTTCTCGGGGGTTTTCAATAATAGGACATTGCAAATTTAAATTATAAATAGATTGCTCACCCACTGGCCCTACTCCTTCTTGTTCATTCTCCTGGACAGGACCAGTCCCAGTTGTTGTTATATCCTCATCCATGTTCAAGCCCCCTTATAATATCTGAGGGCTTGAATCCATGCTCACTTCGCCGTTCTCCTTAGCCTCCAGGGGAGATTGAACACCGACTTCCGGTAGCTCCTCCACTTGCTGGGAGCTTGAGGATGTAGGGGGGGGCTCTCACGTTGGGACTTAATGTTGTGTCTAAGCTCTGAGAGAGCATCTCCATGCTGCTTCTTTGGAGTGCCTCTAGCAGGGGAGTCGCCGACGAAACAGTAACACCTTGCATGCGCCTTATTAGTTCCTCAATATTACCAAAGACAGCTGTACTGGAGCACCGCAAGGCTCCAGCGGCACTCTTTCCTCTCCTCTTCGGCATTTCCAGGCACTTGGTGTAAGAGGAATCGTCGAAAAAAAGGCAACTATCAGAACAAACACGCTTCAAGAGGCGTGTGCTCAGTTAAACAATCTGGCAGCCATGTTGGATCTCCATGTAAAAAAAAAAAATTGTTTCTATTTATAAATAATACTGACTGTGTTTGCTGATATTGCGAAACTAAACAGCACTAACCCAAATTGAAAGCAAGAGTAAAAAGGTGTATTTTCAGATTTATTTTAAATTGTTTCAGGGAAGATTCAGATTGCAGGTTTATAGGAAGATTATTCTAGTGATACAAAGTTGAAAAGTAGAAAGCTGAAGAACTAGTAACAGATCTAAAGCTGACAAAAAAGTAGTCAGGGAGGCCAAACTCCAAATGGAGGAAGATCTAGCACGGAACATTAAGAAAGGGGACAAATCCTTCTTTAGCTATATTAGTGACAGGAAAAGAAATAAAGATGGGATAGAACGCCTGAAGCAATCGGACGGTAACTTTGCAGAATCAGATTCTGACAAGGCAGAACTACTAAATGAATACTTATGTTCAGTCTTCACCTGTGAAGCGCCGGGAGCTGGTCCACAGCTACAGATGGGAGTCAGCCAGAAAGACCCGTTTCAAGATTTTGAGTTTACGCCCAGTAGCGTCTACTACGAACTATCAAGACTCAAAGTAAACAAAGCCATGGGACCGGACAACCTACACCCCAGGGTGCTCAGGGAGCTAAGTGCAGTCCTGGCGGAACCATTATCTGTGCTTTTCATTCTTTCCCTACGCACAGGAAGAGTCCCCTTGGACTGGAAAACCGCCAACGTAATCCCACTCCACAAAAAGGGCTGCAGGACAGAGACAGCAAACTACAGACCAGTGAGTCTCACATCTATAGTGTGTAAGCTCATGGAAACAATGATCAAACGGAATCTTGACACAATCCTAGATGAGGAAAACCTACGTGATCCCCACCAACACGGTTTCACCCAGGGTAGATCCTGCCAATCTAATCTGATTAGCTTTTTTGACTGGGTTACTAGACAACTGGATGCCGGAGAGTCACTGGACGTGGTATATTTGGACTTCAGTAAAACATTTGATAGCGTCCCACATAGAAGGTTATTGAACAAACTGAAATCGATAGGATTAGGGGACACTCTAACTACTCTGGGTTGAGGATTGGCTGAGCGGTAGACTTCAGAGGGTGGTGGTAAACGGTACCCCATCCAAAACTTCAGAAGTGATCAGTGGAGTGCCGCAGGGCTCGGTCTTGGGCCCGATTCTATTCAACTTATTCATAAGAGATATGACGCAAGGTCTTAGTGGAAGGGTATCACTGTTCGCCGATGACTGCAAACTTTGCAACATAGTAAGTAAAAGCATTTTACCTGATAATATGACGCAGGACCTACTACTACTGGAACGATGGTCAGCAACTTGGCAGCTGGGCTTCAATGCTAAAAAGTGTAAAATAATGCACCTGGGTAAGAGAAACCCGTGCAGAACTTATGTACTAAATGGTGAGACCTTGGTCAGGATCACGGCGGAACGTGATCTAGGGGTGATCATTAGTAATGACATGAAGGCTTCCTCCAGGGCAAGACAAATGATGGGTTGTATCCGTAGAGGTTTTGTCAGCAGGAGACCTGAAGTTATGATGCCGTTATACAGATCCATGGTGAGGCCTCATTTGGAGTATTGCGTTCAATTCTGGAGACCACACTACCGGAAGGACATGCTGAGGATCGAGTCAGTTCAGCGAATGGCCACCAGGATGGTCTTGGGGCTCAAGGATTTTACGTATGATGAAAGACTGAAAAAATTGCGGCTGTACTCACTGAAGGAATGAAGAGAGAGGGGAGATATGATTGAAACGTTTAAGTACATCACGAGACGTATCGAGTCGGAAGATGATATCTTCTGTCTCATGGGACCCTCGACCACCAGAGGGCATCTGCTGAAAATTAGGGGAGGGAAGTTTCATAGCGACTCCAGAAAGTACTTCTTCACTGAAAGAGTGGTGGATCATTGGAACAAACTCCCACTGCAGGTGATTGAGGCCAGCAGCGTGACAGATTTTAAGAGAAAATGGGATATTCACGTGGGATCGCTAAGGGAGTGAATTTAGGGGGGTGGATACTTGAAATGGGCAAACCTGGTGGGCTATAGCCCTTTTCTGCCGTCATTTTCTATGTTTCTAGTAGATGATGGCAGATAAAGACCCGAATGGTCCATCCAGTCTGCCCAACCTGATTCAATTTAAATTTTTTTTAATTTTTTCTTCTTAGCTATTTCTGGGCAAGAATCCAAAGCTCTACCCAGTACTGTGCTTGGGTTCCAACTGCCGAAATCTCCATTAAAACCTACTCCATCCCATCTAAACCCTCCCAGCCATTGAAGCCCTCTCAAGCCCATCCTCCCCCAAACAGTCATATACAGACACAGACCGTGCAAGTCTGCACAGTACTGGCCTTAGTTCAATATTTAATATTATTTTCTGATTCTAGATCCTCTGTATTCATCCCACACTTCTTTGAACTCCGTCACCATTTTCCTCTCCACCACCTCTCTCGGGAGCGCATTCCAGGCATCCACCACCCTCTCCATAAAGTAGAATTTCTTAACATTGCTCTTGAATCTACCACCCCTCAACCTCAAATTATGTTCTCTGGTTTAACCATTTTCCTTTCCTAGTCTCCTAGCATGCCTGGGATGGTGAGGGAAGAATTAATCTGTGATCGTTAAGAGATCATAGGAGTCTAGTAGAACATAAGGTATAGTGAGACGAGATAGACTGTGATCCAATGAAAAAGGGCCTTAAAGGTTAAGACTAGTCTGTATTTTTAAAATGAATTCGGAATTGAAGCAGAAGCCAGTGTAGATGTAGCAAAAGAGTAAGATTCTCGGTATTTAGCCCTGCAAAGAAAATTAGCTTCCGGGTTAGTGGCAGACAGCATGTGAGAATCGCTGCTAGCTGCCATTGACCAACTGAAGAGCAAGAGAAGAGCTGTAGAAACTGGCCAATGAGGGAGGGAAGGAGAGATTCTGGACATGGGGTGAAGAAGGGAGCTGGAGAGACAGCAATGGGGTGGAGGGGAGGGAGAGATGCTGCTGGGAGATGGAGAAAATGTTGGAAATGGGGAAGGTGAGATATTGGATAAGATGATGCAGGGGAGGGAGAGAGTGCCTGGGCGAGAGGGAGAAATATTGGATAAGAATTTTCTTTGGAAAAGTGCTTCTAACCATTACTCCTAAGTTGACCCCCCCCCCCAAGCACCTATGTACCCACACACACTCTTCAATATCGGTTTATGTTCTCTAGTTCTACTGCTTCCCCTTCTCTGGAAAAGATTTGTTTCTATAATAATACCTTTCAAATATTTAAACACCTATATCTTGTCACCCTTATCCCTCCAAGATATACAAAGTATTGACTAGTGCAGGCTTTCACCCCCTCTCCTCCCTCAGTTTGGCTCATTGGCTGTGCTGGGACTCAAATCCACAACCTTGGGTTCTAGAGGCAAAGACTGCATCTGTTCACTACCAGGCATCCTGAAGATATTCTCAAAGTAGGGATCACAGCTTTTAAGCATTAGGCTTCAAAAAGCAAGGTAATAAAGAATTATTTATTTGTTACACCTTCAGACAGCTGAATTATGCTACTTCCCGGTACATTAATAGCCATGAGGGACACTAGGGACCTTCGTTTCATTTTATTATAGTTATGAATCATTTTTTCAAAATCTCAACATGATGTACAAGTAAACAAATAAAACAAGAACGTCTAGACCCTAAAGAATAGTACAACAGAGTAGAATGGCAACAAAGAAAGTCAGGCCAAGGGCAGGAATCAAAAAGAATGGGAAATAAGAGAGCAGGAGATGGAAGAATTGACAGCTGAGTTGCTGACCCCAAGAGGGAAAGACCCACGTTAAACCTGACTCAATACGTGCCCAGTAAGAAACTTTATATGAGGCCACAACCTGCATAAAAAGTAAATTAGTTGAAAGTATAGAAATAAAAGATATTCAGTATCATAAAATAAACATGTTTATGCATAAATTATACCAATAAAAATATAGGATCAGAAGAAATGAAGCCAGAAAACAATTTCTTCCTGGAAAAAATATATAGAGGGAAAAAAATTTAATTATTGCATCGAGAGATGTCATCAGTAATTGAGTACCTAAAAAGATCCAGGATATCTCCAAGAAAAATTTTACTAGGCTGAACCATATTACACTAACCATGGCAGATTTTCAAATCATAAACTTAAATAGGAATCAAAAATTAAAAGAAAACAGAAATGGAATGCTGTACATCAAAATTCATTGTGTTCAGAGATAACCCATGCAAGGGCATCAGTGATATTTGACACTAAACTAAAACTGTGTCATGCAGATGCCAGGGGATGGCCTCCATATTGCTTTCTCTCTCTTCTACTCAAGGAGCAAGAGAAATGGGGTATATATGGGAACTGAGGGGTCTGAGCATGTACACTGATGGTTACCAATAGATGGAGATCATGTGTGGATGAATGTCTTAAGTAGGACTTATATTCTGCCAGTGTCACACTGCTCACATTACCCCTCTCAAGTCACTTCACTGGCTCCCTATCCATTTCTGCATACAGTTCAAACTCCTCTTACTGACTTACAAGTATATTCACTCTGCAGCTCCTCAGTATCCTCTCCTCTCTTATCTCTCCTTCCCAGGAACTCCATTTATTGGGTAAGTCTCTTATCTGTACTCTTCTCCTCTACTGACAACTCCAGACTCCATCCCTTCTGACTTGCTGCACCATATGCCTGGAACAGGCTGCCTGAGTCAATACATCAAGCTCCGGCTGGCAGTATTCAAATCTAGGCTAAAAGCCCACTTTTTCAAGGCTGCTTTTAACTCCCAACTCCTACTCAGTTGTAGAGTACTCATGTCTGTGAGAAATTCCCTAACCCCTATTTGTCCTGTTTGTTTTAGATTGTAAGCTCTATTGAGCAGGGATTGTCTCTTACATGTTAATGTACAGCGCTATAGAAATAAGTAGTAGTAGGGCAGCAGTGGATATGGTGTATAGTGCAGAGGGGTATATGGAGTGTGTATAGGAGAGCATATGATGTGTCGGGGGGGGTCTGATGTAGGTGAGGTGGCTGGGATTCAAAGTGTGAAGTATAGTCAGTTGTAACAGAGAAGAGACCACGGTTGGCGGTGGTACAGCGTTAATCATCCCCTTCCGTTTCATTTGCGGCATTTTCATTCCTAAAGTTGCAAGTGCTACTGACTGGGAAGCAGCCATCCTTCCAATCTAGCACGTGTTGAGGTAAAACGCAGCCTTTCAAGGAACTTCAGAATCAAGGAGTGACAGTGTTGGGGACTTCCTGAGCCCTCTGGTCAGCCCAGTGAAGGACAGCATGTCCCCGGCAGGGAATTCTGATGGGCAGCCACCTACAGTAGATTTTTCAGGAGTGAAGCCACATCACCCCAGACCAGTAGGTCATGAATATTGTTTAGAATGGGTACTGCCTGCAATTTGCAACTTGTTTTTTTGACACTTTGATACCATCTCATTGCTTTTTATAGCTCAAAAGAATTGTGGTGAAAACTGTTGTGTAAAGGATTGGGTATCTAGAAGCAATAATCCAGTCCCATTTAAGGAATAGAGCTATAGTCAATATTTTATCTACTTTTTTTAAATTAAAAAATGGGGTGTTTCTACCCGCCAAGATTCTCAATGTATGTCCTACTGGAAACACAACAGGGGAACCCACCGAGACACTACAGGAATACCCACTGTACTCATACACAGACCCACTCACTCAGAAAAAAAACACAAGAAAAAAGAAGAAAAAGTGGAGAAAAAGCCTCAGTTCAGCTTCATATGGCAAAAAACTCCACTTAAAGACCACAAAAAAGTAAGGTCCAATTTGTATCAATTAAATCAGCAGTGAGAAACACAATAGTAGCCCACACAGGAACCACCTAAAAAAGCCATCAGCATGCCAAATTTCAAAACATCCCAAAGTGTGAGCACAGCATACAGCACACCTGAGCCCCTATGTGTTTGGATGTGTGCGGTTCAAGTACTTGGTGAGCCTCAACAGTTGGTGAAGTAGGCTGAAATCTTTCCTCTGACGCAGCTCAGCGAAACGGAGATTTCCCCGTCAGGCAGGAGTGGCTGCAGGGCCGAGTAGGCTAGCACCGATAGGGTGTATGGAAGACAGCTTGGATACCGTCTGCAGCTAAATGGTTTTGTTTTTCCTGCTTACCATTGACAGTGTTTGAGACTTTAATACGTGCTGTATGCTGGATTGCAGCCTTCAAGGAGGGACTTTGACACCCCTGTCTTAGATAAACAGGGAACGAGTTCCACAGGGATGGTGCAACAACTGAAAAGATAGTGTTACAAGAGGTATCATAAACTATTTGGCACATGGAGGGGACAGCAAGAAAAGACTGTTGGGTCGACCGAAGCTGTCTGGTCAGTAATCTATATATATAAAATCGGAGGTATGTATGTGTGTGTGTGTGTATGTGCCGTGATCACGCAAAAACGGCTTGACCGATTTGAACGAAACTTGGTATGCAGATCCCTCACTACCTGGGATGATATGTTCTGGGAGTCTCGCGGCCCACCTGCACACGTGGGCGGAGCTACAAACATAAAATCAGATTTCACCCATTCATGTCAATGGAAAAAATGTAAAAAGCTGCCATTCTCACAGTAATTCAAAATCGGCTTGACCGATTTGAACGAAACTTGGTATGCAGATCCCTCACTACCTGGGGTGATATGTTCTGGGGGTCTCGCGGCCCACCTGCACACGTGGGCGGAGCTACAAACAGAAAATCAGATTTCACCCATTCATGTCAATGGAAAAAATGTAAAAAGCTGCCATTCTCACAGTAATTCACAAACGGCTTGACCGATTTGAACGAAACTTGGTATGCAGATCCCTCACTACCTGGGGTGATATGTTCTGGGGATCTCGCGGCCCTCCTGCACACGTGGGCGGAGCTACAAACAGAAAATCAGATTTCACCCATTCATGTCAATGGAAAAAATGTAAAAAGCTGCCATTCTCACTGTGACCAATTTGGACGAAACTTGGTATGCAGATCCCTCACTACCTGGGGTGATATGTTCTGGGGGTCTCACAGCCCACAACTCTATTTTGCTTGCTCAACGGTGGGTTCACCCAAGAATTTATATGTTCTTGCTCCAGGAGGTGAAACTAAAATTGTTGTTTATAATCACGTTTTGCGTTAGTTGTATTGTATTCATTTTGTCAAATATTTCACTTTATAATTTGAATATTGTACTTTTTATTAAGCTGTAAAAAAATACTTTCATTCACCACTATAAAGTATCTTTATTTGAATCCATTTACAGTGTTATTGCTATAATTAAATACCCGTGCAACGCCGGGGCATCAGCTAGTCTTTCAATAAAGATCAGAAAATGGATGGATTGAACCTTAAATGTAAGGAATAATGTTTAAAATGTTATCCTGTGAACTACTGGCAACCAGTGTGCAACTTTTAAGAAAGCAGTCAGGTGATCATATTTTTTAGTCTTGTAGATGATTTTAATGGCCGTATTTTGTATGATTTGTAGCCTTCTGATAGCTTTTTGAGTGATACCTTGGTAAAGTGAATTACAATAATCTGAGAAATCACTAATGCTTGGATAAGAATTGAAAGAGATTTGGTGTCCAGAAGAGAATGTAAGGAACGGATCATTTTAAGCTTAAAGAAACACTTGCGGACTACTGAGCTAATCTGTTGATCCAAAGAGAGGTTTCCATCAAGGATAACGTCTAACAGTTATATGAACAAGTCAAATTTAATTGTGGTCGATTTGATACAAATAGGGATCTTCAGACTGGAAACCAAAGCCATCAGTTTAGCTCTATTCTACTCTCTAGCCCTAGTGAAAAGAATACTGATTCAGGTGCTCCTGGGCAACACCATGGTGGGTACATATTTAAACAGACAAGGGGGGCACGTGGCACACTATAGTGGTCCTGGAAGGGAAAATTATATTCTATTGGGTGGAATAGAAGCTCTAGCCACATTCCATTGACACCTTATAGTCTAGAGCAGGGATCTCTAAGTCCCTCCTTGAGGGCTGCAATCCAGTCAAGTTTTCAGGATTTCCCCAATGACTATGCATTGAAAGCAGTGCATGCACATAGATCTCATGCATATTCATTGGGGAAATCCTGAAAAACCGATTGGATTGCGGCCCTCAAGGAGGGACTTTGAGATCCCTGGTCTAGAGGTAGTACCAAAATACTACCACTAGAGACCCATCAATAACAAGCAGCAAAATATGATTATGATTTTAATCTTTGTGTTTTTAAAGTTGCTATGGTATGTTTATTTATTTAATATTTTATGCATGTATGGTCATAATCCACTTACCCCCCTCTTCTACGAAACTGCGATAGCAGTTTTTAGCATGGTGAGCCGCGCTGAATGGCCTGCACTGCTCCTGACGCTCATAAAGTTCCTACGAGTGTCGGGAGCAGCACGAGCCATTCAGCATGGCTCTCTGCGCTTCAAACTGCTAGCACAGTTTAATAGAAGAGGGGGTTAGTTTTTAGGTGGACTATAAGGCCTCCTTTTATGAAACTGCGATAGCAGTTTCTAGCACGGGGAGCCATGCTGCTCCCGATGCTCATTGAGTTCCTATGAGCTTTGGGAGCAGCGTGGGCCATTCAGCGTGGCTCCCCGCACTAGAAACTGCTATTGCAGTTTTGAAAAAGAGGGGGCAAGTCTTTTCAATAAAATTAATTAAAAAATGGACCAACCAGAGATTGCTCCTGCCTTCTTCTCTTCCTTCACAAAACCAGGGATAGCCTAATAGGTGCTGTGTTATGGAGATCTGAGGGACCTTAAAAGAGGGTAGAAGAGCTTCTTTGAAAAAAAAAAAAAAAACCAGCCCTTTTAAAAGATAACCAACCCCAACTCAAGCTTGCTGTCTTTTGCAACACTGAGGCTTGGAAATATGTTCCAACTACAACAATGCAACAACAACAAAAAACAATTACAGTGAGATTTGCTAACCCATGGTATTGAGGTACCATGGATTAGTGAATCTAGCAATAAATTTTCCTGCAGTAAAATAATATACAAATATGCTATTTTACTACAGTTTAGTTAATAGGGGACTACACATGACTGTTTTTTGTGTATGATCCTTTGTTAATCTTGATTGCAAAAATGGAAAATGCTGTTATCTTTCAAAAAATGTAAGTATAAAGCTGGCAGCAGAACTTGATTTGTTTGCCTGTCCCTCCTCCCTCTCCCAATCAAAAGGCATCCCACTGCCCGAGAATTCGATGAGATCATGTCTTTGCTGCTGAGTACCATCAAAAGAGTAAAGCAAACTTTCCTTCTCCTGACCTTATAGCCTGAAAAAGTATTTATATCTGCTTCATTTCCTGAGCATTAGTATTTTAGCTTTGTTGAAACATAGAAAAAAAAACCCCTAGGGCAATTGTAACTTGCTATTTGGTGGGTTTATTTTTAACATGTATTTATTGCTAGCAAGACGTTGCATGGCAGCAAAAACCATTATTTCACAATTTTAAGAAATAAAAATCATGTATTTTAGTGCTCCACTTAGTGGTCGGCTTTTTTGATTACTCACTACCAAAGTACAGGGCACATTTTGATCAATGCAACAACATCTAACTATAATATCTACATAATGCACACAATTGCACATAAAGGAACATAAGGCATAACTCACCAGAACATGAATACAAGTCTCATCTGTGTATATTACTTGAGCCAGAAAATAATCTCTGAAAATCAGTGTGTCAGGGTTAGAAGATTACAGGCTGACCCAGTCCTGGTTTTGTCCTTTCACATGCGTGGTGATGTTCTGATTTTCTTAGGAAAACAGGATTGCCACTCCAGCTAGGGCATAGAGTAAAACCAGGGCTGGCTCAAGCTTTCACAGGAGAGCTGGAGTCCTATGGTAACCCTAGGATACAGGAACAACTAACCAAAGCCGTTTCAGGAGCAGCTGCAGTTACTGCATAGGGAAGTTCCTTCCGATTTTCCGTCACAGCAAACCTCCCTCTCAACAGGAAAATACATTCAGTAGAAGAATGGCCTGGCATTCTTTTGCTTTATTTTCATCATGCACACAAATAGACAACAACTAGAAGGATGTCATTCTTAAAACAAACTGTTTCTTTGCTTTTAAGTTCTTATATACTGGTATATATACTTATATATACTGGTATATATACTTATATATACTGGTATATATACTTATATACAATTGATGATGCCCTCTTACAATAAAACCGTAAGATCTTACTGGCAGAGGTGCAAAATTCTGACCTTATCAAAGATGGGGCAGTATATCAAATGCCCTAGACATAAACAAAATTGTGTTACACCCGAATATAGAAAAGGAAAATGCATTTTTTAAATCATTTTTAAGCACATTTTACTGGAGCCATTGCATACACTGTATTAAGGGTTTGTGTGGTTGTACATTCCTGCGCATAGGTCTATTTACACTTCCACAAACCTATGCATGAAGCTAAAGTAAGAGAAATTGGATGCCAACTAGTTGCAGAACATACTGGAGGGATCCCAAGCCTTGCAGCACTAGAAGAAACCAGTAGGCTTCAGTGACAGTAAAGATGCTGCAATGTGAATTGATAGGACCCAGAGAAAAGTGAACTTTCTGGAATCCAGACAGATCTGATTAATTTCTTTGACTGGGTAACCAGAGAATTGGATAGAGGGAGAATGCTAGAAGTGGTGTATTTAGATTTTAGCAAAGCCTTTGACAGTGTTCCACACAAGCATCTAATAAATAGACCGAGTGCCCTCAGTATGGGCCCCAAAGTGATGGACTGGGTCAGGAACTGGTTGAATGGAAGGTGACTGAGGGTAGTAGTTAATGGAGATTGTTCTGAGGAAAGAAATAGTACCAGTGGTGTGCCTCAAGGTTCGGTTATTGGCCTGTTCTTTTTAACATTTTTATAAGCATTATTGCTGAAGGGCTGTCTGGTAAAATTTGCCACTTTGCAGATGATACTAAAATCATTGATAGAGCAGACACCCCTGGAGGTGTGGATAACATGAGGAAGGACCTAGCTTCAGGATAGTCTGGAATTTGGCAGTTAAGATTTAATGCTAGGAAATGCAAAGTGGGCTACAAAAACGGAGGGAACAGTAAAATTAAGGGGTAAGGAACTTTTGTGCATGAAAGAGCAGGACTTGGGTGTGATAGTATATGATAATCTTAAAATGGCCAAACAGATTGAAAAGGTGATGATGAAAGTTAGAAGGATGCTTGGATGCATAGGGAGAGGAATAGCCTATAGGAAAAAGGAAGTATTGACGCCCCTGTATAAGATTCTAGTAAGACCTCATTTAAAATCTATATATATAAAATCGGAGGTATTTGTGTGTGTGTATGTGCCGTGATCACGCAAAAACGGCTTGACCGATTTGAACAAAAATTGGTATGCAGATCCCTCACTACCTGTGGTGATATGTTCTGGGGGTCTCGCGGCCCACCTGCACACGTGGGTGGAGCTACAAACAGAAAATCGGATTTCACCCATTCATGTCAATGGAAAAAATGTAAAACGCTGCCATTCTCACAGTAATTCAAAAACGGCTTGACCGATTTGAACGAAACTTGGTATGCAGATCCCTCACTACCTGGGGTGATATGTTCTGAGGGTCTCGCGGCCCACCTGCACACGTGGGCGGAGCTACAAACAGAAAATCAGATTTCACCCATTCATGTCAATGGAAAAAATGTAAAAAGCTGCCATTCTCACTGTGACCAATTTGGACGAAACTTGGTATGCAGATCCCTCACTACCTGGGGTGATATGTTCTGGGGGTCTCGCGGCCCACCTGCACACGTGGGCGGAGCTACAAACTGAAAATCAGATTTCACCCATTCATGTCAATGGAAAAAATGTAAAAAGCTGCCATTCTCAGTAATTCACAAACAGCTTGACCGATTTGAACGAAACTTGGTATGCAGATCCCTCACTACCTGGGGTGATATGTTCTGGGGGTCTCGCGGCCCTCCTGCACATGTGGGCGGAGCTACAAACAGAAAATCAGATTTCACCCATTCATGTCAATGGAAAAAATGTAAAAAGCTGCCATTCTCACTGTGACCAATTTGGACGAAACTTGGTATGCAGATCCCTCACTACCTGGGGTGATATGTTCTGGGGGTCTCACGGCCCACAACTCTATTTTGCTTGCTCAAGGGTGGGTTCACCCAAGAATTTATATGTTCTTGCTCCAGGAGGTGAAACTAAAATTGTTGTTTATAATCACGTTTTGCGTTAGTTGTATTGTATTCATTTTGTCAAATATTTCACTTTATAATTTGAATATTGTACTTTTTATTAAGCTGTAAAAAAATACTTTCATTCACCACTATAAAGTATCTTTATTTGAATCCATTTACAGTGTTATTGCTATAATTAAATACCCGTGCAACGCCGGGGCATCAGCTGGTATTGTATAAAACTCTGGAGATCGCACCTTCAAATATATATATACAGGATGGAGTTGGTCCAAAGGAAGGCTACTAAAATGGTTGGTAATCTTTGTCACAGGCCCCCTCTTTCTGGAGGCACAACTCATGTACTGTATTCTGGTCTTCCAGATCTTATATATTTGCTTTCAGCACTTCACAACTTTACAATTCTTCAGTCAGCTGCTCCTGCAGTTCTTTCTCATATTTGGCCTGATTGTCCAGTATCTCTTCTTTATGCCAGGCTTGCTCCCACTGCCTTTCAATCGCCATTTGGTCAAGCATGGCCTTTTCATTCTCTGCATTCTTCTTGGTTTCCCCCACGTCCTGCTACAGCTGCTCCCTCTGCTCCTGGTCAACTGTTAGTATGCAGAGATTCCTGCAGCTGAGTATAGAGGTCATCCCGCTGCATCAGCAGTCCTTCTTTTTCACCCTGCTGCTGCTGGAGCTTCACCTCCAGTGTAGCAGTTTGCTCCCACAGCAGGTTCATCTCTTGTAAATTACTTTGGAGCTTGACAATCAGCTCTTCCAGCCCCCTTTCCTTGGTTTTCATTGGCTCAAAGTTCTGCATTGCCTCATGTAGCTGCTCCTGCTGCCTGGTATACTGAAAGCCTGGCACTGTCACTACCAACTCTTGCTGCAGTTGGTCCACTTTGGCATCTGCAGCTTTTGCTTTGGCCTGACAGTCCTCCCTCTGGATTGTTAACAGTCTGATTTGGTCCTTCAATTTCTGGGACACTTGTTGCTGTTGTGTCTGCTTCTTATCCATTACTGTCAGCTGCTTTACTTTCTGGGCCAATGTCTCACCGGAGAAGGTTATCATCCCGCTGTACCGGGCCATGGTGCGCCCACATCTGGAGTACTACGTCCAGCACTGGTTGCCATACATGAAGAAGGACACGGTACTACTCGAAAGGGTCCAGAGAAGAGCCACTAAGATGGTTAAGGGGGCTGGAGGAGTTGCTGTACAGTGAAAGATTAGAGAAATTGGGCCTTTTCTCCCTCGAACAGAGGAGATTGAGGGGACATGATCGAAACATTCAAGGTACTGAAGGGAATAGACTTAGTAGATAAGGACAGGTTGTTCACCCTTTCCAAGAACGAGAGGGCACTCTCTAAAATTGAAAGGGGATAGATTCCGTACGAACGTAAGGAAATTCTTCTTCACTCAGAGAGTGGTAAAAAACTGGAACACCCTTCCGGAGTCTGTCGTAGGGGAAAACACCCTCCAGGGATTCAAGACAAAGTTAGACAAGTTCCTGCTGAACCAGAGCGTATGCAGGTAGGGCTAGTTCTCAGTTAGGGCGCTGGTCTTTGACCAAGGGCCGCCATGTGAGCGGACTGCTGGGCACGATGGACCACTGGTCTGATCCAACAGCGGCAATTCTTATGTTCTATCTATTTGCAATAGCATTTCCAGAATAAGTGCAAAGCAATGGTGTATAAATGTGGAAACATGATAAGAATATACATGTGCAAGTGCGTGAAAATAAAAATAATATTTACGCCGTGAAGTGAGTATACGGAAAAGAACACATGCAAATGTGAAACCATGCAAATCAATATATAGCAGAAAAATACCTGAGATAAACCACATCAATCAGGTTTTTTTCTGCTATATATTGATTTGCATGGTTTCACATTTGCATATGGTTATTTTCCATATACCCACTTCACGATGGAAATATTCTTTTTATTTCCACACATTTGCAAATGTTGTATATTCTTATCATGTTTCCTCATTTATCCACCATTATTTCACACTTATTCTGGAAACACCATAGTACAACTCAAATTTGATCATTTTAAAATTCTGAAACTTTATTTATGTTTTCTTTGAGGATTCCTGAGGAAGGCATATTGTTGAAACATGGACCATGTCAGGTCCTCTTTGATAATATAACCCCTCTCCCCCTTTACAAAGCCGTGCTAGCAGCTGCCACTGTTCCAAAACCCATAGGGTTTTAAAGGGCTTTGGGGCTTTTGCTACATGAAAGCCACTAGCGCAGCTTTGTAAAAAATTAAAAAAAGGGGGGGGAGGGAATAATCTTCTTTTTATCACTTTTTTATATTTTTATCATTAAAGAACTTTTTCTTCATAATTAATATTTTGTCTTTCCTGTATTCTATCCAGTTTTTCTTGTAAAAAACAAAACAAAACATTGACAGCATACAATTTGCTTCTCATTCTCTTGTGCACAGGCAAGTTCTTAATGCCCCTGTACTGCATGTGCTGCTTTTTAAACTGTATGACACCTAGGTAAAGGTAGGGGGCAGCAGCAGTTGCAGCCACTGATAAACAGAGGAAAATGGTCAGGATGGAAGATGAGAGATGCTCGACACACAGAGATGCCAAGTCTCATTCATTAGGAATGTCACACACTCATTTGAAGGCTCTTACACCATGAGCCTCTTCTTTCATTCATTGGAGCCTCAGTGCCACTGCACTGATCCTTAAAACTGCTTCCATTAAGAGACGAACCTAACCGAAGAAAAGCTGAGTGGTCCTAGCCCTAGGAAGAAATCTGGCTGCGCACTTTATCTCCCCCAAATCTTTTCTCCCTACTTTTAAGTACACTGAGTGGAAAACAATTTTTGGCACATAAAGTTTACCCATATTGGGCTACATTCTTTAAATGGTGCCTAAAAATGGCACAAAAATAGTGCTATTCTGTAAGTGGCGCTTAAAGATAGGCACAGTTTATAGAATAGTGCTTTACACCTGGACCCGCACCTAACTTTTGGTGTGTCCCACGTGCACAAAGTGAAACGTAATGCAAACCTTCACGCCTAAATTAGGCACGGATCCCCCTTATTCTAGAACTACACCTGTAAATCTAAGGAACATTCCTGAACCACCCATGATCCTCCCATTTGTGTGCCCCCTATTTTGACTTGCATGCAAAATTTAGGCATGGATGCTGTGCCTAAATGTACGTGCATAACTTTGAATTAAAACTAATTAGTGTCAATAATTGCTAGCTAAGATTCCTATTATTGATGCCAATTAGCTCATCGGATTAAATTATACCTGCAAAAATAACCGTAATATAGCTATGTACATCAGGAATACTTAAATAACCCTCCTGCTTCAAGAACACAATGTGGAGCTCTGTCTTTGTAGTCTGCCTTCCCAGATTGTGCTGGAATATGTCTCTAGTGAACTGCAAGCTCATTGTGGTTCTTCAATAACTTAGAATCTGAATACCAGTCAGAAAGTTGATATACGAGTTATTTGATATCCCAAGGACTGGTGGAGCTGGCGCGGAGAATGAATGCCCTTAGGGGCTGTTAGCGATCCCTGCAGCTGGCAAGCAGGATGTGCGTGCGACGGGATTGCAGCTGCTCACGGAGCTCGGTGCGAAGGGAGAGGCCGTGCGTGCCAGGCACAACTCTCCAGTGTCATGTAACAAGCAGCGGTCACACGCAAAGCGTGCGACACCGGCACCTCCTCCTCGCTCTCTGCAGTCTGCTGACGCTGGGACCTTGCTCTGTCCATCCCCCCACCCCAGCAGGCTCCTCCCCTTTGCCCGGGCTAAGTGCAACGAAGCCTGCCTTAGTGGACCGGTGGGGCGTTGCGGTTTGCTAATCTCTCTTATTCATCCCATCTAGAGGCCCAGCTCGTTGCTGGAGTTGGTCCATTCTGTCACGCAACATCTGCAGAAGAGGAAGCAGTGTCATGCATTCTCACCTAGGACGGTTCACATAGGAAATCAGGGCGCACTGATTACACAAAATGAGAGCTTTTCGGTTGCAACGTGCCAACGGCCTGGACGTAAGGCCCCTCCCAGCCCTTGCCTGACTTTTTTTTTTAACGTCTTCCTCGCCCGTTGTCAGCCGAGAGCAAGCGCCTCCGGCTTTGCTAAGTACTCCTGGTGCCGCTGCCTGCCCTTTGAACGCACGGTTGCCCTAGAGGAGCGGTCGCGCGACTCTCCTCACGCTAGGCGGGAATGGGGAACTGTCAGGTCAGGGCGTCGTGACGCCGCGCGCTGAGATCAGCCGGGGCTGGTGGCGAGAAAGTGCAGTCACGCAGCAGAGCGACGCGGAAGGAGCTGAAAAGCTGTCAGTCGCCCTCCCCACCACGCGCTCTTCCCAGCCTACGGAGTCACCCCCGGAGGCGTGAGCTGGAATCTGTGCGGCAGAAGGGAAGCTGGGGCGCGAGGTGCTCTCGCGCTTGGTTGTGGCTGAACGGCTAATTTTAACTGCAAATGAAAAGAGCCCCTGGGGATTAATTGCTTTCAGCTAAATAGTGGTGCGCCCACAGTCAGATATACCTTCCTAAAAATATCTGCAAAGAGACGCACAGAAATAGGTCCCACGTAAGATTTAACAAAAAAAACACCACACACCAAAAACCAACAACACAATCTGTTTTCTCTCCCGAGTGGTTTTATTATTTAGCTCTTCCGATTAGAAACGTGATGCAGGAACTCATGCCCATATTATGTGATAGGGGAAGGCATGTCATGTGAAAAGCCATACTGATCTAGCTCTGTACATAGAAGTAACAGGCGGCTGAGGTAAATGTTGATTATTCCTGAGCGTGATTTACCAGATTGAATGTTAAATGTACCTTACAGCAATAAATCAGTTTGGAAATGCGCTGAACACAAAGGGGTGACCGTGAAACTAAACTATTGCGAGAATAAAATTATTGAACATAAGAGCCATAGTAGTTTAATGGAATAATGTACAAGGGAAATCTTGTAACATCAATCTACTACATTTTCGTAGAGGCATGAATAAACGTGTTATTTGGATTTAGCTCATACCTGATCAGTAGTCGTTGCTCAAGGCAAGTTACAGTCGATTCTAGGTATTCCCCTAAAAAAGGGAAAACTAATCTCCACGGAAATAGAACAAAAAATGGAGAAAAGATCTGAACCAACTGAGGATATACAATTTAAAGTGGATCTTTGTTGATATAGATCCCTGCCATTGTAGAACTTGCAATCTAATTTTCTATCTGAGGCAAAGGAGGGGGAGGGAATTGGGTAAAAATGGATCTGATGGTTCATTAAATCCAGAGGGGCATGACGGGCAGCTCTGCAGACTGAGGCTGCAATTGTGGCCCTGTGGGAGAATGAGGTAGGCTGTTTTGCCACTGTTGCCACTCTTTTAGAGAAGCAACAGCACTGGCTGGGTTTGCCCTGGAAGGTAGGATGGGATGTACTGCTCTTGGTGCATGGCACAGGAAGCCTCAGCAGCTGCGTGTCTGGTGGGGAAGAGACAGGAGGGATATTTGATGAAAGGGGGAAGAGGTGAGAGACAGGAAGACACTGGATGGAAAGAGAGACTGGGTTGATGCTTTATGGAAGGGGAGAGACACTGGGAGATACTGATGGCCTGCAAAAACCAGAGGGAACGGTACAGTTTAGGGGGTGAAGAACTTATGTGCACGACGGAAGAGCAGGACTTGGGTGTGATTGTATGTGATGATGTTAAGGTGGCTAAACAGGTTGAAAAGGTGACTGCGAAAGCTAGAAGGATGCTAGGTTGCATAGGAAGAGGTATGGCCAGTAGGAAAAAGGAGGTATTGATTCCTCATTTAGAATATTGTGTACAATTCTGGAGGTCGCACCTTCAAAAAGATATAAAAAGGATGGAATGGTCCAAGAGGAAGGCTACTAAAATGGTGTGTGGTCTTCGTGCTAAGGCGTATGGGGACTGACTTAAAGATCTCAATCTGTATACTTTGGAGGAAAGGCAGAAGAGGGGAGATTTGATAGAGATAATAAAATACCTATGTAATATAAATGTGTATGAGTCGAGTCTCTTTCATTTGAAAGGAAACTGCAATGAGAGGGCATAGGATGAAGTTAAGAGGTGACAGGCTCCGGAGTAATCTCAGGAAATACTTTTTTACGGAAAGAGTGGTAGATGCGTGGAACAGTCTCCCAGAAGAGGTGGTGGAAACAGAGACGGTGTCTGAATTCAAGAGGGCCTGGGATAGGCACGTGGGATCTCTCAGAGAGAAAGAGATAATGGTTACTGTGGTTGGGCAGACTAGATGGGCCATTTGGCCTTTATCTACCGTCATGTTTCTATGATGGACAGGGAGAGAGAGGGCAGATGCTTTATAGAAGGGGATGGGAAAGACAGAGGGCAGATGGTGTGAGAAAGAGACAAAGATGGAAGATAATGAATGGGATGGATGGGGTGGGGGAGAGACAAGAGAGGTGACCAACATTGGAAGAGGAGATAGACAGGAGGAAGATAAGGATGGAAGGGGAGAGAGGGGGAAGAAGCTGTTTAGATGGAGGTAGACAGAAGCCTGGATGGAAGAGGAGAGAGACAGAAGGGAGATATGATGAAAGGGGTGGAGGTAAGAGAGGACACTGGATGGAAAGAGAGAGGGGGGCTGATTCTGTAAGGACGGGGGGACACTAGGAGATACTGATGGAAAGGGAGAGTGTGTGGTGCAGTGGTTGAAGCTACAGCCTCAGCATCCTGGGGTTGTGGGTTCAAACCCCATGTTTCTCCTTGTGACCCTGAGCAAGACACTCAGTCCTCCATAGCCCCAAACACGTTAGATTGTGAACCCACCGACCACAGATAAGGAAAATGCTTGAGTACCTGATTGCAAAACCGCTTAGATAACCTTGATAGGCAGTATATAAAAAAAAACTAATTTGTATTTATTTATACCCCGTCTTTCCCAGAATCATAAACAGTACAACAAATCGAACTTGAATAAAACATAATAGTGATATTGTAAAGCCTCCTAAAATTACAAAGAGGCTCCTTGAAACTTGAGAGGGGGGCAGATGCTTTATAGAAGGGGATGGGAGAGACAGCAGGTACTTGGTGGAAGAGAGGAGAGAAAGAGGGCAGATGATGTGGGGAAGAGACAAAGGTGATGATGATGGAAGGAGATATGCTGGATGGAAAGAATAGAGGAGGCAGAGCAGATGCTGTATGGAAGTGGGGGAGAGACAAGAGAGGTTGCCGACGTTGGATGGTAGTTAGGGGGGGGGAGAGAGAGAATGGAAGAAGGGAAGTAAAAGGGAGTTGCTGGAAACCAGAGACTGGTACCAACACAATTGAAAAAAGTAAATAGCCAGACAACAAAGGTAGAAAAAAGAATTTTATTTTTAATATAAGATAAAGTGTGGTAGCTGTGTTAATAAACAATAAGTAAAAATATGTAGAAAATAGAAATAAGGTGTTATTAAGATTAATCCAATAAAAAGATACCTTTTGATTAACTTTAAATAACAAAACATCCTTCCTAAGGTCAGGACAGGATACCATAATAGCAATATACTGTCCTGACCTGAGGCTGGAGATTTTGGCCTCTGAAAGCTAATTGAAAAATACATTTAGTCCAATAAAATGGAATCATTTTCCATTTTTTGTTTAATTTTCATTAGTTTATTTGTAATGTAGTGATTGGAATATGTCAGTCTTTCTCTGGTGTTGCACTGTATGAAGAGTAGCTTTTTGGGCTTTCAGTTTAATTTTAATTTCTATTTTTATATTGTGATTACTTATTCTATACTGGGTGAAGATCTGTTCTGCATGTTTTGAAAGAGATGGGCTTTCTGTTAACACTAATTGCATGATTGATCTGTTTTCATCTGCTTTGTTTAGCTTTCCAATAAGTTTATTGATGTTTTAAGTGGTCACTGCAGTGGTTTTGGTACTTTCTTTTTTCTAGGTAGGAGCTTGCCTGAATTGTGGAAGTTACTGCTATTATGGCATGTTTGAATTGCTCTGTAGGTCCTGAGTGACATTTTTAGTGTTTTGTATTACTTAAGTTCACACTATATGTATCTGGTATTGGATCTTGGTACTGGATTTAGATCATATATTTCTCCGTAATGGCTCAAGGCAAGTTACCGTATTTTTCGGTCCATAAGACGCACTTTTTCCCCCCCAAAATGGAGCGAAGATGACAACCCTCTCCTCCCCCCCCCCCCCGGTACCTTTGTAAAACACCACCTGCCCTTCCTTTTAAAACACCACCTGCCCCGCAGTACCTTTTTAAGTGCCCCTTAAGCCTGGTGGTCCAGCGGTGTATGGGCTGGCAGGAGCATGCTATCTGTGCTGCTGCCTGGACCTGCCCCGCTTTCAGAATGGCTGCAGCAGGCTCGTGAGAAATGACTACAGCCATTCTGAAAGCTGGGCGGGCCCAGGCAGCAGCGTAGTCAGCACACTCCTGCCAGCCCAAACACCGCTGGTCCACCAGGCTTAAGGGATGCTTAAAAAGGTACTGCGGGGTGGGGGGTGTTTTAAAAGGAAGGGCCGGCGGGCAAGCGGGGTGTTTTAAAAGGAAGGGCCGGCAGGCGAGCGGGGTGTTTTAAAAGGAAGGGCGGATGGGCATGCTGTGTTTTAAAAAGTAGTACCATGGGGGGGGAGGAAAAAATTGTTATTCGGCTGGGACGGATCCCTCCTGTCCCAGCCTACCACTAGACCACCAGAGGTGAGGGGGTGGTATGTTACAGGTCAGGGAAGGGGGACAGGGTGCAGAACCTGGCAAGGAGTGTGGGGTTGGGTGCAGAGTCTGGCAGGGAGTGAGAGAAGCTGGGTGCATAATTTGGTACAGAATTTTTTTGTTTCTTGTTTTCCTCCTCTAAATCCGGGGTGTGTCTTATGGTGAGCTGCGTCTTATGGAGCAAAAAATATGGTACATTCAAGTTCAGTAGGTATTTTTCATGTCACTTGGAGGGCTTATAATTTTTAAGTTTTGTATCTGAGGCAATGAAGGTTAAGTGACTTGTCTAAGATCTCAAGCTACATCTGTGGGATTTGAGCCTTGGCTTCCCTAGTTAGCTGGCTGTTCTACCCAAGGGCTCCTTTTACCAAGGCGCGTGAACCGATTTAGTGCGCGCTAAATGCTAAGGTGCTCATAGAATGTGAATGGGCGCCTTAGCATTTAGCATGCGCTAAATCGATTTGCACACGCTAAATCTGTTAGCACGCCTTAGTAAAAGGACCCTCATGTTTATTAATCAGCATATTAAAGGCTAGTTGAGCTGAAGCCTGGAGGCCCTTTGGCAACCTACCAAAAACATTGCTAGGTAAATTATTTTATGGTTGTAGTTCAGTGTAATATATTGCAATAAAAGGGGAAATCAAAATGGAAAAGGGGGTTAAAACTTTTTCAAATCATTATACGCTCCCCCCCCCCCCCCTCCATATTCACAGGTTTGGCACTTGCGACTTCGATTATTTGCGGTTTTTAACCCCCTACTAGACCTCACTACAACGTACTTTTTAACGCCTCCACAACTTACTAAAGTCCGACTCTGACCCACTCCCGCCTCCCAGACCCCTCCACAATTTACTTAGGGCTGACTCTGACCCACTCCCGCCTCCCAGACCCTCCACACCTTACTTTTTAAAGCCTGGTAGTCTAGGAGGTGAAGCGGGGCAGGAGCAATCTTCCTACACTCCTGCCCCGTACAGAGCCACAAACATAAATGGCTGTCGTGAGTTCCTGCTGTTAAATGTACAGCACTGTGTACACCAGGGATGTCCAACCTTTTTGCTTCCCTGGGCCGCATTGGCCGACAAAAAATGTTCGCACAAACACTGCAGCAATACAGAGGAGGGAGCTGACAAGACGGGGGCAGCAGAGGAAAACACTGCATCGCTCTCGACCGGGGCCGCACAAAATACTTCACTGGGCCACAGGTTGGACACCCCTGGTGTACGCCTTTCAGCCTTATAGAAATGATAAATAATCGTAGTAGTAGGGAAAAATTAAACCTTGTTACACTGGAAACCTCAATTTTCCTCTTCTCTGCCATCCTCATGCAGAGCAGCCTTGATTATGTTACTTCATTGTCTGCTTGAGCCCACTCTCCTGTTCACCGTATTTCTGTCCCCTGAATCTACAACATATGTTTAAATTCTTTCACTCTTTGGGGTACTAGCATGGCATGAATTACCTTCTCAGTAAAGCAACACTTCCCTGTGTTTTGTAAAGGAGGGTTGTAGCTTGTTCCTGTATTAACTACAGGGCATTTCTACTTTAATGCTAGGCTGTTATGCTTTACTAATGTTTTCCAGCCTGCACAACCACATCACGAACATTCAGTGATGCCATCTTTAGAAGCTGACTGTTTTGGGAAACATTATTAAGCATCCATCTAGCTATATTATGCTTTTTCCTCCACCCACTTTGCTTTTCTTGGGGGGGGGGGGATCAAAAGGCAGGAGGTATGTCGGAGTATACTTGGCGTTCTAGCATTCTAGGACAGGTTCCTCCAGTACTTTAAGAAAACCAAGAAGTGTACTAGCAAAGGGAGCTGAATATATATATACTAGTTTTTTAGCCCGTTACATTAACGGGTGCTAGAATAGATGTGTAGACTTAGGCATTTATTTCTCTCTTTCTGTATGTGTGTCTTTCTTTCTTTCTCCCTGCCCCCCTTTCTTTCTGTCTTTTCTTTCTGTCTCTCCCCCCTGTCCATCAGTAGCCCTTCTCCCTTCTTTTTACCTACCAATATTCCCATTTCCCCTTTTACCTTTCCTATTTCCACCTTTTTCACCCCATCCAGAGTACCTGTTGCATTGTTGGTGTTCCAGTGTCTCCTCTTCCTTGGGTCTGGGCCGACTATTGTGGGCCAGGATTGCTAGGGGTGCCCTGTGGGGCAGGCAGGGGCAAGGGTCAGCAGAGTTGGAGGAGTGTGTGGGGCCTCTGCCGGGTCGCGGGGAGCTGGTGTCTGCTCCCATTCCCTCTTCCACAGCCGCCACCACCAACATGTCTGCCCAGGCGAAACGCAGCATTTTCTTTTTTTGTGCAGCGCGCAGGCGTCACATCGCGCGGTGGTGACGTCCAGGCCTCGCACTGCCACGTCTTTCTTGAACCACGACGGAGAGGACAGGGGGTGCTAGCGGCCGGCAGCCACCACTCTGCACCACATTTTGCCTCAAGCCGCCGCGGCCTCCTCCCGGCAGCCGCCGCTCGGCACTGCCTTGCCACGGCTTTGGCCGGTAGGGCCGTATTGTGAGGTGGAGAGCAGGGAAGGGCGCGCATGCGCACTTGTCTTGCCACATCCCGACAGAAAAGGGATCAGGGAACACGCGAGGCAAGTGCGCATGCACGGCTAGCATTTTATTATTTAAGATATTTTAAGTTTGTAAATCCCCAATACTAACAAAACTTTCTCTGTCAATTGTTTTTCTATTTATATCCATAGCAATACAAGTTTGTTTGTTCTTTACATTGATAGGTGTTCTCTGGGGACAATATCTCTAAATGGGTTAATTTTACACTTTACAACCAAGGGAAGCAACAAATCAATTAGACCAAAAAGCAAAAAATACTGTTCTGACAGAAAACCAGCAAAGCCTGCCCACACTGCAACCCAAACATTCAAAAGGTGGAGAAAAAGCCTTAGATTTACATGGCAGTAACCAAGGGTACATAGTCCATATACTATCATAAGTACAATTATAGGCAGAAAAAAACTCCTACCCAGTCATGCATAATAGGTGCAGTATTGTCTCAACTGTCAACAACTTGCAACACAATGCACTCATTCAGTTGGAAATTGCCAGGGCCAGCTTAACCTATGGACTAGGTGAGGCTCTGGCCCTGGATGCTGGCACTAAAGGGCGCTAAATGCCCAGGGCCATGACATCATTGGCCCATAAGTTAAGCTGAGATGTGACTTGAACACTATCCTCTGATGATGCTACCTGGTCCTTACAGGATGAGGTTTTATAGGCCAGCTGTCATGAGGGGAGGGGGCAACATAAGAGGAAGGAGGTCCCTTCTCCCTCCTGAGGCAGCTGCTTGATACTGACGCTGGTCCTTGAAACTGTATCCTATCAGGACCGGGCAGTATCGTCAGAGAAGGGAGGAGGGAACTGGCTCAGGGGGTACAGCGTGGGGTGCCAAAGCAGAGTGAGCCCAGGTCTGGAGCATTATAACATTTTGAGCTGGCCCTAGAAATCACTTATCTTTGACGAGTCAGCCTAACCACAATCTTCACACCACAAAGGGGTTCCAATGATTCTCTTATCTGCTGATCCAACTCCATCTGCTGAACCATCCATAAATCTCAACAAGGATCCTTGCTTTGTGGACACTATATCTGCTTCAGGGGAACTCGTACCAATCAGCACACTGCCTTCCACAGATTGGCACTTGGGCTATATAGACTCGCTGGGCTTAATTTCTGATTGTTAAACCGGATACGTACTATTCCTAAAAAAAATTCACCATCTGAAAGAAAAATGAATCAGTCAAAAAAAAAAAATTGCAAACTTGAATTTAGGCCATCTGGATAGACAGTCCATAATTTGTAAATCCATTTCTGTTCATCCTGATGTGGTTTCCTATGGAGATCTCCAAGGCGGACTGATGTCATAAAGGAATCAATTACAGCACACTTCATATGCATAAACACATGGCTGAAAGTCCATGAGTCCATGAGATTAATGAGAGGTTCCTCACCCCTTTTGTGCTCCGTATTATATTTATGTTCAAACAATGTTGTTTTTATTAACCACAACTTTTGTCTTATATAGACCAACTGATATGGACAGATTAGCACATAAATGACATTTGCCATCAAACATGTAGTAGACCTTTGTAGTTGTACCATAGCTCTATAAGGAATATCAGCAGTGTCCCCTTCAACTGTGACGGTAATGAACTTTACTCCTAAGCCAGGGAATGTGGAGTATGATCGCAGCCTCTCAAATTTACTGCTAATGGTCGCTGTGGTGCTTGCATTGTGCCAAAGCAAGCTTCATGTGTAGGCAACCTGGAGTGCTTAAAAAGGTTTAAAAAAAAAAAAATCAAGCCTGTAGCTCCCAATACAAGAGGAAAATATTCTGTATTTTTTGTGCCATGTTTTCTTGTTCTCTCACTACATTTCTTTTAAGGACATTTAAGGATCTTCTCCCTCTCTACCTTATTCACAGAATAATCAGTTAAAACTGATATCTCTGTGATCTGTGCTGTTCCGGTGTTTTTCTCTTGTACCACAATGTCCATGTTTTTTTATATCAAGCTATTTATTGTTGGGAATTGGAATGTCCCAGGTTATCATAACCTCTTCATTCTCTATAATTCTCTTGGGGGGATGTGAGCCTTGTGCTTTTCTGGTACAGTGATGTTGTAATGCTTGCAAAGTTTCCATCATTTCTATATAGAAATTTTCTTTCATAAGAACTTTGCAGCCAGTTATTAGATTGATAACTGTTTCACTCTCTTTCTTACAGAATCTACAGCTGTTTTGCTTCCCCTTTTTTCATTTATGCTCAATGTGAACCATCTCGTCCATAATCCACTGTCCTAGGATGTAACTATCAGTCTCTCAGCCTGTGGTTGCAGTTCACCTCTCCGTAACCATTCTTGTGACCTGACTTGATCCTTGTATGCATGGTTCCTGAAGTAATACTATGTCCCTTGCGAGTCCTCGTGATCTTGTGATTGCCAGTCAGAGAGCAGCTGTGCGCGGGGCAGGAGTGCAGGGACGATTGCTCCTGTCTCGGTTCACTGCTGGACACCAGGAAATTAAAAGGTATGCGGGGGAGGTGGGAAGGAGGTAAAAGTTGTCACAGTTGGCCAGGACAGGAGGCGGGAGGGATCCCTCCTGTCCCAGTCTACTGCTGGACCACCAGGTCTTACGGCAGGCCTGGAAGAGGGTACAGGGCCAGGAGAAAGGGAGAGGGACAGGGTGCAGAGCCTGGCTGGGCAGGAACGGAGGGGGAACAGGGTACAGAGCCTGGCAAAGGAGGGGGGGACTGGATGCAGAGCTGGGCAGGGGAGGGAATGAAGAGGTGGCTGGGTGCAGAGCCTGGCAGGGTACTTGAATATTGACTCACCAGTTTTTATTCAAATCAACCCTTTTTCCTCCTTTTTTGGGGGAAAAAGGTTACCTCTGTTTATATTTAGGTCGGCTTATATTCTAGTATATATGGTATTTTATTTATTTTTATTTATCTGTATGGATTTATTAATTTCTTTTTTCATGAAGAGATTCACCCAAAGCGGTTTACAATACATTGAATAGTAATCAGGTACTCTTAAATATTTGAAAATGCCTCTAACTTAACTACTCCCACAGTTCTGAATATAGACATCACACAGGCACTTCTAACATTAATTGCTGAAGAGCTGACCACAGATATTTAAATATAACCTGTGACCATAACAAAAAGTGTGAAAACACAGGAAATAAGGCCAGAAAGAACAATTAGTGGAGAAAACAAAATCCAAAAGAGGAAATGACAGAACTAGGAAACCTATAAATATTTGGAAGACTTCCATTAGTACTGCAAAGGCATAGAGACATATTTTCAAAGCACTTAGGGCTAGATGCACTAAAATCAGCGATTGTCGCTAAACCTGTTTTCACAGCTTTAGCGATAATCGCTTTTACTGACCCAATGCACAAAACAGCTCACTGCTTGTTTTTCCCTCTCAGTCGCCCATTTTCCGATTCGGCCATGCAAATTAGCTAAAACCCCATGCAAAGTGGCCAAGCGATTGATGCACTAACATCGCTTGGCTATTCCAAAAATAGAAAAATGGGGTTTTAGCAATCGGAAAAACTGACTGGTCTAGCACCTGTCGGTAACTTTGTTATCGACGGGTCTGCCTGGGATTTTTTTTCAGTGGCACAGATATTTTGCATCAGACCTTCCTGGGAAACAAAGGGAGGGGCCTTAGGTGTCTGAGCCAATCAGAGCCTTAGGTTCCTCCCAATGCATCACATGGTGCACTGGAGAGGGGAAGGCCTTTCGATGTGCAGGACTTGGAACTGAAGGGACTTTGCTTCCCTCTAGTTCCCAACATTTAACAAAGGTACTGGGGAGGGGGTTCGGGGGAGCACCTGGTGGCAGGAGGGGGAGGGCATCCCTCCTTCCCTTTTTTTTCTGGGAGGAAGAAGGGAGAGTAGGGGATGGTTGGAGGGAGTGGGGTTAGTGGCGCAGGGGTTCCAGGGCCAGGTGGGGGGCATGGTGTGGGGTATTCGGCCAGACAGGAGGAAGTAGGCATCACTAAACTAAACTAAACCTTAAGTTTATATACCGCATCCTCTCCACGGAAGTGGAGCTCGGCACGGTTTACAAGAACTTAAAATATAAGAAGAGAAAGGAAAAGGTTTACACTGCCATGGGGGAGTGTGTGTGTGTGTCGCAGTGCCGGTTTATGGGGGGGGGGGGTCATTGGTCACACTCTTTAGGTAGTGAGAGGAAGAAATTAACACTGAGAGGCTGATATTCAAAGCAATCTAACCAACCAGAAATGGCTCCTGGATGGTTAAATCGCTTATTTGAGGATAACTTAACTGATTAAGAAGCACTTAACTGATTACTGCTGCTAAAAATGTCTAGTTAGCCCGTAACATGAAAACAGGTATTTTGGTGGCGTTCTGGGGGAGCGAAGTAAGCACCTGACCAGTTAAATGCCAATATTCAGCATTTAACCAGTCCTATCTTTAGTGGTTCGCTATAGATGGTTAAGTGCTGAATATCACAGTTAACCGCTGTGTTTTTTGCCTGCTCTATAAACCTGGAAATTCAGTGCTGGAGCCTGGACATTCCAGGGATAACATCTGTGGCAGTCAGCAGATCACTGATTGCCGCTGGCTGAATATTGGGAAATGCTACATGATTACAAAAAATTCATAACTAGTTGGCCGTGTGCAATCTGGAGCTGCATTCCCTAAAAATGATCGTTAAGACCCTACAGGCTGCTGTGGGCCGATTTTTAGCCGATTTCAAAATGGTGATCGATGTTCAAACGGCTTCCCATGCAAATGAGTTTTGTGGAGAGCAGCCATAATCCCATCCGACCGTTTTGAAAGTATCTCTCGCACATGCGCAGAGCCGGCAGGGGAAGCCCAAACAGCTGAGTGGCATGAGAAGCCCCAAAGCAGCTGCCTGCTGCTTAACTGTTCAGGGCATGTTTTTCTTGTGTTTTTTTTTAATGATACAGATATTGTGCATCCTTCCTGCCTCTTTATTTTTGTTCCAGGGGTCATTGGGGTTTGGAGAGGCTCAACTTTTTTTCTTTTTTAATGAAGCAGATATTGTGCATGTGTTACACATACACAACATCTGTGCCCATAGGAAAAAAAATGAAAAATATGGCAGATACTTACCAATAGGTGCTAGACCTGTCGGGTTTTTTGGGGTGGTTCTTAGCTGTCGCAAAATTTTGTGCATGCATTTGCGATGTTAGGCCATCGATCGAATGGCTCATTTTAATATTAATGACCTCATTTTAATAGTAATGAGGTCATTTGTATGGCAGAGTTGGAGAATGTAAGAACGCATGGAAAACCATGCAGTAAGACTTTTAGAACATCAGATCAGCAAATTAGGATGTTGCTAAACCAGCCAAACTGGTTTAGCAACAATCATTAGATGATCGGACACTTTTTAGCGCATCTGGGCCCTGGTTTATTTATTTCTTCACCTTGTACACTCACACCTTTTTGTGTGTCAGGTGATCCTTCAAATACAGGCCATTGTAATCCCTACTAGAAATCCCATAACTGATTGTACATCAAGTAGGGAATTTCATTCCAGAAACAGTCAACACCTTCTAATTCGGTAAATATCAGCACAAAAATATTCTTAACCTGGCTCTTTGGTGCAGTCTGTTCAATGAGGGAGTACTGGAGGATTTCTCTTGAGATAGACTGAGGAACCCTGGAAAGATTAATATATAAATTAAAAATAGAGGGCTTTATTAATTATATGCCTCTACTAGCTGCTCATTAAACTATTGCATACCCAGAGTACAGACTAACCATTTAAACTTGAGACTTCCAGGAACAGGTAGGTTACAAAACACAGAAATCCTGCAATTGTGACCTCCAGAAAGCTGCAATGCTAGATAAATTCAGTCTGAGACATAAGAAACGTTGCTGATAAATAAGAAACAAAAACCAGATTGCTCGCCACAAACTTGGTAAGAGATAACAATCTTATCTGCCCTGTGCAGTAATTTCTCCTATTGTCAGAGATACACAGTTTTTCTTTCAAGCCGCAGAGTTTCCTGGTCAGTGATAAGACTTGTTTTTTCTTTGGTGTCACCGTTTAGGAAGATTTCAAGCAGGAATGGCAAGGATCTGGGGAGTCACAGCTTTGTCCTTAATATTCCCAGATTAGCTACATGAAAGGGGAATGTCCATCAATTTTTTTAATATATAAATCTCTTGATTTTCAAACTTTGACAGTGCAAAAACAATTAATTGAACATAAACATTGCATAAAGCGCACTATTAAATACACAAGTAATAATACATGAAACAATCATTTCCTCCCCCTCCTCACAATTATTAATACATTAAGACATATTATGTGAATACAATTATAATTAAGTAATTTGTAATACTTAAAATACATTTCCTTCCCCTACCTACCCCAATTTTTTTTTTAAAGTTCACACCTCATTTGTTAGCTTATCTAGAAAATACCATTTTTATTTTGCCTAATCTTACCTTGTTAGTATCTAGCCCAAAAAGTACTTTTGTTTCCTGTTGGATAAAAAACGGCATAATTATTTTGTAGGCAGTCCTGCACTGGTGCTGCCAGGAAGGAACTGGAGGATGCATGACAGAGTGAAGTCCATATGAGTTGTAACAGGAGTGGTCAGTGATAGGGGTCCTGTGAAGCACTAGCAGTCTTTCAGATGGCATGGAGGACCCATTTGGTGGAGGCAGTGGGATGACATAGGTTCAGAGAAGCAGTAGCAGGAGTGCACAAAATGTGTTCAAAGGGTAATGTGCATGCAGTTTGCTGCATACTCAGGAGTTATGCAGTGTGTGCAGATCCTGAAGGGCTAGAAACAGTATAAGCACAGCTGAGAGCTATTAACCCCAAGGTCGAGCTTCATTTGCTTCGACTACTGTTCAGTGAACTGAACTAGTTGAAATCTGATATCGGGGTTATGCTGAGGTTAGAGTAATTAGCTCTACAGCTGCGTGCTTATCCTGCATTTGTCTCTCAAACTGTGCTGTGCCCTGAAGAGATTCCAGAATTTTACTTTATTTTTAAAAATTCCCTTCATAAGTATACACTAGAATAGATGACATGTACGTCGCATACACAAGAGTCTGTCAATGTTAAGAGCGTCTGATTCTGTGTGTATAAGGATACAACTGCCCAGGCAAGCATCATTCTTTGACATGATTGGTCCTTGAACACTAACGGCAAGTAATTTTATTTTTATTTTTTATGCAGTAATTATTCTAACTTGAGCAACAAAGCAATAAAGGCTTTGTTACCATTTGGATCTTATATTTGCGGACTTGGATTTTCAGCTTTGACAGAAATTAAATCGAAAATAAACGAACGACTGTAGATGGTGGATGATGGAATGCGTGTTTGCTTGTTGACTGTCAAGCTGCGTTTTGAGTTAATTTGCACTCAAAAACAAGCACATCCATTGCATTATTAGCAATTCTATTCTGTCTATTTTAGTTTCATCTTTATTACCATTATCTATGCATAGCTTAAAGAACTTTAAATAAATAACTCTCAAATTTAATTTTTTGTTGGTTTTGCAATTTTATAATTTCAATCATAATGTGCCACAAAAAATATATGCTCCATTTAGGCTGCTATGAAAAACATTTACTACATGTAAGGCTCCTTTTACAAAGGTGCGCTAAAATGCCCCGCGCGCTAACCGCTACCGCCTCCTTATAAGCAGGCAGTAGTTTTTCGGCTAGTGCGCGCTAATCTTGTGCGTGCGCTAAAAACGCTAGCGCACCTTTGTAAAAGGAGCCCTTAGTGTCCTGGAACTGGAAAAGTTTGAGAAACACTGGTCTAGCCTTTGATGTATAAACTTTATTTCCAGAATGAGAGGGAAAGGGAAATGAGACACAGTGGGCACAAAGCAGTGGGCGCACTGGTGGGTCGAGTCTCAGTGGGGAATCATTTAAGTATAGAAATCCCCCAAGAAGTCTCCTATATGCAAATACCAAATTGTGCCACTTCTGTGTTGATTTCTTGGCAAACTGTTACCTAGGTGGTCTGCTATTGCCTTCTCCAGTCATCTTTCTCCCCCTGGCTAAGCCTGGGTAATAATTTACTCACCAAAAATGGCTGGATGGCTGGGACAGATTCTCAAAACCTAATGCAGGCACTAGAAGTGATTAGCACCAAATTAGCTCTGGCATTAGTGTACTACCAATGCTCTAATGCTGGCACTGAAACCATTAGCACAGACTCCATTTAAATGCAGTCACTAGAAAGCCCATAGTAATACTTAAAAAAAAAAAACCAACAACAACAAAAAACAACACCTTTCTGGTGCATTTAGCCTCAGAAATCTAATGCCTAGTCTGGGACAGTGTTGAGGGCTGAGAAAAGAAATGTCTAATGGCACCCATTCCCTCTTTGTGGTTCAGCAGCCCACTAACTTCACCTGACTCAACCCAGCAGACCCCTGGCTAGGCCATGCTGGGCCAAGCCGAGCCCAGCCCCCTGGTCACCACTGGCCTTGATAGTCTAGTAGAATCCCACCCCTCAGTCCCCTCCACATACCTCATGGCAGGAAGAATGACACTCCTTCTTACCTCTTGGCCTGCCCTCTTCAAATGACTGCACCCCGCCTAAGTATCATATAAGGAGAAAAAACTTCTTATATGGTACTTAGGCCCCACCCAGTACATCCCAAGAAGTACTGGGTGGGGCCTAAGTCAAATTGCCCCATTACATTTGACGAGGGCGAGGTGCCACCATTTTGAAGAGGGCAGGCCCAGAGGTAGAAGGGAGTAGGCATCACTCCTGCCTCCTACCTTGAGCTATGTGAAGGGGTCTGAGGAGAAGGGATTCTACTAGACTACCAGGGTCAGTGGTGACTAAGGAGTCAGGCTTAGCTTGATCTGGCCTGGTGAGGGGTCCCCCAGATCAGGTTGATTGGGTGGGCTTGCTGAACCACCAGGTTATATTTTGTGAGGCTGCAGGAAGGGGTCCACCAGATTACCAGGACCAATGGGGGCTGGGATTGAACCCAGCCCAACTTGTCTAGGGGTCCACTGGGCCACCAACTATTTTTTGTAATGATTCTGGGAGGGGTCCACTGGACTACTGGGGATTTTATTTAGTTGCTCCTGGTTAGTTAAATTGCTTGTTTGAAGCTAACAGCTCATTTTCAGTGGCATTCAACCAGGTTGTGCCTCTGAAAATGTCCAGTTAGTGTGTAACATACAACCAGCTACTTTTTGGGAGTTCCAGCAATGGAGTCAACAACTGACCAGTTAAGCACAGATATTCAGCACTTAACCAACCAAAGTCACTGCATAAAACTCAGTTAAGTGCCTAATATAGTACTTAATCAGTTTAACCAGCTCCATAAACCCAGAAACTCAATGTCAGAGCCTCAACATGACCTAGGAATGAATTTCAAGTAGGGTTATCAGATTTTATAGTTTAAAAAAGAGGACATGTGACCCTGCCACGGTCCGCCCCACCCCCCACATGAATGTCATCTCTTCTTCTCCGAGCTTGGGGCTGCGTCTGGAAGGCCTCTGCATGCATGGATGTGAATGCAATGATGCCACATACATGCTCGTGTTCTGAAGTGAGAGGGCTTTAGTCTCTTTCTTTTTTTGTAGAATGAATAGTCATACAAGGAAGAGATAGCATGCAGTGGCAAAAGAATTACTGACATACATCCTTTTAGCCACATTGCCTCTTCATGGGAGAACCATGGAGGAGGAGTGGAATTAAGCTGTTTTCCATGTAGAGAAGGGGGTTCCTTAAACCAGTGTTTTTCAACCTGGGGTATGTGGGCTGACCGCCGCCCGGGATCTCTCCCTGCCTGCCCTGCTGATTTCTCCCTGCCACCCCCTTTTGCTCGCCACCACCACCCGCTGCTGCCACCTGCCAGATCCATTCAATTATCTACTGCTGCTGCTGCAACTCCAGGCAAGGCAGGGCCAGGCGCATGCAGCGATTGCTTGCCACCGGCCCACAAGCCTTTCCCCCAATGTCAATTCTGACGTTGGAGAGAAGGTTCCGGGCCAGCCAATCGCTGCTTGGCTAGCCTGGACCTTCTCTCCGACGTCAGAATTGACTTTGGAGGGGGGGAAGGGGAGAAGGCTTGTGGGCCGGCAGCGTGCAATCGCTTCATTTGGTACTAATTGAATTTGGTACTAGTTGTATTCTCCAGGGGCCATTTTGGAGGGGATTTTATAACAGGGTGCCTAGGTTAATTGAGCAGGAAAGGCACCTAGTTTGAGCCTATTTTTATAAATACATTACATTACATTACATTACATTAGTGATTTTTATTCTGCTTGTACCTTGCGGTTCAAAGCGGATTACATAAGAAGAGAACTGGACATTTCCAGGATGGTACATGACAATAGAGAATACAGTTTGAGGATAGAGACTTAATAACAGAATGATAGTAAAGACTTAATAACATCGGAAGATGTTTTGGACGGCAGTGTTTTGGTTTCTTGGGGGATGGGGTGAGGGAGGTTAGGTAGATTGTATATGCTTTTTGAACAGCAGTGTTTTGATTTCTTTACGGAATGTCTTGAGGTCTGATGTTGTGGTTAACAATCTGGTGATGGAAGGTTCGAGTTTTGCAGCATGTGTTGCCAGGAGGCTATCATAAAGCTTTTTGCGGTGAGTACCCTTGAGTGGTGGGTATGTGAATGATGTCAGTGTTCTTCTTGTTCTGGTTGGAAGGTTACGGTTTAGGCGGTCATTTAGGTAGGTGGGTGCAGTACCGTTAATTACTTTGAAGAGTAGACAGTATAGTTTGAATTGAATTCTGGCTCGAATCGGTAGCCAGTGTGAGTCTAGGTAGGCATTGGTGATGTGGTCAAATTTTCCGAGTGAGTAAATTAGTCTAAGGGCTGTGTTCTGAACAGTTTGAAGTTTTTTGATCATGTTTGTGGGGCATGGTAGATAAAGGATATTGCAGTAGTCCACGAGACCTAGTACCAGGGATTGTACAATTATCCTGTAGTGTTCTTTGTCAAAGAATTTCCTTATTTTTCTTAAGTTGTGCATTGTGAAGAATGCTTTTTGGGTAGTTTTGTTGATTTGGGTCTGCATAGTGCAGCATCTGTCTATCAGCACTCCCAAGATTCTGAGTGAGGTCTGGATTGGGTATTTGGTTGCTTTAATTTCTAGGTCTGTTATGGATGGGTTTTTGTCCGTTTCAAGCATTAGGAATTTGGTTTTGTCCGAGTTTAGTTTCAGTTTGTGGTTTGTCATCCATTTTTCTACTTCATCCAGAATTATTTCCAGGTGTCCTGTTGAGGTGTGGTCTTGGATTTCAAAGGGGAGGAGGATAGTTATGTCATCTGCGTAGCTGAATGATGTTACATTTAGGTTGTCTAACGTGGTGCCGAGGGAGGAGATGAAGAGATTGAATAGAATGGGCGATAGTGGTGACCCCTGCGGGACTCCGCATGGATTTGACCATGGGTTAGATTTCGTGTTGTTTGTCTTAACTCTGTACGTTCTTGTTTTAAGGAATCCTTGGAACCAATTGTAAACCACCCCTGAGATCCCGATTGCATCAAGTATCTGGAGTAATATGGTGTGATCGACTAGATCGAAGGCGGCGGAAAGATCTAGTTGGATAATTAGGATCCTGTGTCCTTTACTGAGGTGTTGTCGGGCTATGATCTATCGCATAAGCTTTTCGGTTCTATGCATTTTACATAAGAGTTAAAAGCTGACCAAAGTCAGTGAACTACAACATAACTTAGCAAAGGAGGTTGGCAGTTTGGTTTTATGATGAGGTAGAGCAGACCATTGTCATGGAACTGCCACATAACTTAACCTTGTGTTAATGATAATCTCATTATCTTAAGATGGGCTGCCGAATTTAGAGAATAGGCGTGTTTTTAGGAGCTTTCTGAAATGTATGTAGGAGGCTGATATTTTAACTTTTTGGTTCAATTCTGGGTCTCTGGAGGTAGCTTGGTAGGATAATAGTCTGTTGAATCTTTTTTGAGTGCAGCCTTTAATTGAAGGGAAGGTGAAGAATGATTGATAATGTGGATTGGCTAGGTCTGGCAAATATGAAGAGACAGACAAATTTGAAGAGTAATCATCTCTCTATCATCGACCTGTATAATTTTTGGTAGAATAAGGTTATGTGGTTGAATTTTGTTAAGGTTGAGGATTAGCCTAACTGTGGTGTTTTGGATGACACTCAGTTTCCGGAAGTGTCTGCATAATCCTGCTAGGTATTCAATGTTGCAGTAGTCTAGGATATGTAAGACTAGTGATTGGACAAGGAGCTGGAATGGTGCCAGTTCAAAGTATTTTCTTATGGATCTAAGTTTCCATAGTCTGTTGAAATCTTTGCGTATGACATGATCCACTTGGGCTGACATGGTTAGTTGTCTGTCTAGGAGGACACCCAGGATTTTAATTGTAGGGGAGATTGGAAAGTTGGTTCCCGTCAGAGTTAGGGAATCCATTTTGAGGTTGGTGGATGTGGCTATGAAGAATTTTGTTTTCTCAGTATTTAATTTTAACTTGGGAGTGGTCCATCCAGACCTCTATGGTGAGCAAGACTGAGTCTATTCTTTGTATCTCTGTGTGCATCAGGTGGGTAACAGGGAGGATAATGATGATGTCATCAGCATAGCTGTAATGGGTGATACCTAGGCTGCTTAGTCGGTCTCTTAGAAAGGCTAGGTAAATGTTGAAGAGGAGAGGGAATAATAGGGAACCTTGGGGAATGCCACAGCTGCATGCCATTTGTTAGAAAGTGTGTCTTCGAACTGAACTTGGTAGCTGCAAGATTTCAGGAAGCCTTGGAACCAGCTGAGGACATTTCCTGATATTCTGAAGGAATCTAGGCAGAGCAGTAACAAGTCATTGTCCACTAGGTCGAAGGCTCTGCTGAGGTCCAGTTGGAGTATGAGTGTATTTAATCCCTTGCTCAATAGGCTGTATAGGTCATTGAGGAGAGAGGCAATTACCATCTCAGTGCAGAAATCATGCCTAGATTGAAGGTATGGACACTAGCAGGCATAAACATCGTTGCATATTTTATTTATTAATATTCCAGCTTTCCGCTGTAGGTTTTGTAAGCATTATCAAGCTAATGGAGTTTTCAATTTTGTTTTTGTTTTGTGGAATTCTGCCATAAACACAGAATGGCAGCACACCATTTGGAAACACAGGGACCACATGTGTTGTTTTAATTACTGATTCAGAATCTCGGGTATAAAGAATAAAGTGTATGCACTAAAAAAAGAAAATCACTAGATTTCAGAGAAGCTGCCTAGGGTGCTTCATGCTTGGAAACAGATTTTGCTCCAGTAAGTCAGGGCAACTATAGGCCAGACTAAGGGGATAGAAAGAAACAAAAGAAAACATAATGTGTTTTACTAGAACTTGATATAATTAAATGTTGAATGGAAAATATGAAAATCCTTCCCACCACCACAAAGAAGCAGCCACTCAGCAAATCAGTTATTTAGTGCTGAAAGTCATCTGTTGCTAAGAGAATATTTGGGACATTCTCTTATCTGGCTGTTTGCCATTCTCAGCAAAGAACCAGTTCAGTCTTCTGAGGTCAAGGACAAGGTGAACAAAAATGATGCAAAACAGTTTTCCCTCAATACTGTATGTCTTTAAGCATTAGCATGAAAGAGTCTACTCTATAATGTTATTGACTAGAAAGGCAATCATGTTCAATAAGGTTATCAGGGTGAAGAAATCTACTTGTCTGTCTGTTTCAGTGGGCCCAGGAACTGGTCATCTGTACTCTTTGAAATACACTGTGAATATTTAATGATGAGCTGTAAGCTTCTAGTATTTTACTAATTTCCTGTTTGCTTGATATAGTGGTAATAACAGATAAAAGAACAATTAGAAGGAATAGCATATAAAGGAATGAATAAAGCATTATAAGTATCTTCTTTTCTTTATCCAGATTATTTTTTTATTACATCATAACATGAGGAGAATGGTAAAAAAGAAACTTAGAGGAACAGTTGCAAAGGTCAAAAATTTATATTGGGCATGGACCATCCTGGAAGCCCAGACCAGAAATATTCCATTTATTAAAAAAGGAGGAAAGAAAACCAAACAGCAGCTAAAAGAAAATCCTTCAGAAAGTGGAAGAAGGATCCAGCAAAATAATAGGAACCAGCATAAGGGATGGCAAGTCAAATGCAAGGCACTGAAAAGGAAGGCAAAGAGAGACCTTGAAAAGAAGATAGAAGCAAAAACATGCAGTAAAAACTTTTTAAGGTATATTTAGAATCAAGAAGCCAGGAAAAGAATCAGTAGTTGGACCACTAGATGATCGGGGAGGAGGGGGGTAAAAGAGGTACTCAGGGAAAACAAGACCATAGCAGAGAGATTAAATGAATTATTTGCTTCTGTCTTTCACCAGGAAAGATATGGGGAAGATACATAAGAACATAAGCAGTGCCTCTGCCGGGTCAGACCGTAGGTCCATCCTGCCCAGCAGTCCGCTCCCGCGGCGGCCCGAACAGGTCACGACCTGTCTGAATCACTAGAAGGGGCCCCCTTGCCACCTTGGTTTCCCATTGAGTCCTATCTTCCCATCGAAGTCCTAACCCTCCGGTCTTGCACATGCACGACCTAGTTGGGTTTCTATACTTATTTCCTGGTTAGCTTTCTATACCTTTGTTACATCCCAGCACCTCTCTCAGTATCCCACGATCCCTTTATCCCTCAGGAATCCGTCCAATCCCTGTTTGAATCCCTGTACCGTACTCTGCCTGATCACTTCCTCCGGTAGCGCATTCCAGGTGTCCACGACCCTTTGGGTGAAAAAAAACTTCCTTGCCTTTGTTTTGAACCTATCTCCCTTCAGTTTCTCCGAATGCCCCCTCGTACCTGTTTTCCCTTTCAGCCTGAAGAATCTGTCCCTATCCACCCTCTCTATGCCCCTCATGATCTTGAAGGTCTCTATCATATCTCCCCTGAGCCTCCTTTTTTCCAGAGAGAAGAGCCCCAGCCTATCCAACCTCTCGGCGTATGGGCAGTGTTCCAGCCCTCTTACCAGTTTCGTTGCTCTTCTTTGGACTCTCTCAAGTACTGCCATGTCCTTCTTGAGGTACGGCGACCAATATTGAACGCAGTATTCCAGATGTGGACGCACCATCGCTCGATACAATGGCATGATGACTTCCCGCGTCCTGGTTGTTATGCCCCTCTTTATGATGCCCAGCATCCTGTTGGCTTTTTTCGAGGCTGCTGCGCACTGCGCAGATGGCTTCATTGATGCATCCACCAGCACACCCAAGTCTCTCTCTAGACTGCTGTCTCCCAGCAATCTCCCCCCCAATTTGTAGTTGAACAACGGGTTCTTTTTCCCTATATGCATGACCTTGCATTTTTCCACGTTAAAGCGCATTTGCCATTTGTTTGCCCAGTCTTCCAGCTTGTCCAGGTCCCTTTGCAGGTCCTCACACTCCTCCCTGGATCTAACTCTGCCGCACAGTTTGGTATCGTCTGCAAATTTTATAACCTCGCACTTTGCCTCCTTTTCCAGGTCATTGATAAATATGTTGAAGAGTAACGGCCCCAGCACCGATCCCTGTGGCACACCGCTCGTGACTCCCCACCAGTCAGAGTATTGTCCCTTTACTCCGACCCTCTGCAGTCTACCCGACAACCAGTGCTCGATCCATCTGTGCACATCCCCTCCCACCCCGTGGTTCCACAGCTTCCTAAGCAGCCTTTCATGTGGCACCTTGTCGAAAGCCTTTTGAAAATCGAGGTAAATGATGTCTATGGGTTCCCCATTGTCCACCCGACTGCTTATTCCCTCAAAGAAGTACAAAAGGTTCGTTAAGCATGACCTTCCCTTACAGAATCCGTGCTGGCTTGTTCTCAGTAGGCCATTTCTCTCGATGTGCTCGCAAATACCATCCTTGATCATAGCTTCCACCATCTTCCCTATAATTGAAGTCAGGCTCACCGGCCTGTAGTTTCCGGGGTCACCCCTCAATCCCTTCTTGAAGATAGGTGTGACATTCGCCAGTTTCCAGTCCTCTGGTACCTCACCAGTTTTGAAGGATAAGTTGCAAACATGCTGGATTGTGCCCGCTATTTCTTGTTTTAGTTCCTTCAGAACCCTTGGGTGGATCCCGTCCGGGCCCGGCGATTTGCCGCATTTTAACCTGTCTATCTGTTTGAGGACATCCTCCTTACTTACCTTTATGTGTTTCAATTTTTCAGCCTGTTCCCCACTTATGAGCTCCTCTGAATCCGGTATGTTAGATGTGTCTTCTCTCGTGAAAACCGACGAGAAGAACGTGTTCAACCTCTCAGCTACCTCTTTATCCTCCTTAATCACTCCCTTCCTATCCCCATCGTCCAACGGCCCCACCTCCTCTCTCGCTGGTCGTTTCCCCTTTACTTAACTGAAGAATGCCTTGAAGTTCTTCGCCTGGTATTCAATGGTATTCAATGCTGATGAATCAGAGAAACTGAAATAAATCTCTGTAACACTGGAAGATGTAATGGGGCAATTTTTTTTTTTTTTTAATCTTTATTAATTTCAAAACTAATACAAGTGCCATAAATTCTACAAACATTAATAATCAACATAAGCACTTAAATTTCATCAATAATAATACAAATAAAAATATCCCATCCCACCCTTTCAACAGTACAGTCAAAATAAACCAACAAAATATCCCCCCACCCATCCACCCCACCTGGATATATATATAAATAGACAAAATGTAATGGGGCAATTTGACAAATTGAACAGTAGCAAATTGCCTGGACCTGATGGCATATATCCCAGAGTACTGATAGAATTTTAAAAAATGAACTTGCAAAGCTATTGTTAGTCATTTGCAATTTATCTTTAAAATCAAGTATTTTACCAGAAGACTTGATGGTGACCAACGTAATGCCAATTTTTTAAAAAGGGTTTGTGAAAATAGAAAGCAGAGAATTTATACAGTGAGCTCTTCACTGTAATTATGCAAAGCTCTACTGTTTGGAAAACATGCACTTTAAATTCTGTGAATGTTAGGTGAATGGCCTCCAAGTCCTTTTCTTCCCACAGAGAAAAATCATTTCTATTGCCAGAAATAATTTTTAAAAATACTCTTGCTAAATTGAACAGTGCTTTTATAAAGCTATTAATTTGCTACCCTTTCGTGAATAATTTCCCGTTAGCTGTTACAGTAAAATATACCATGTGCTTACCAGGTCCTATAGGTTTTCAGCTATATAAGTGATAAATAATAGTATATACCGTATATACTCAAGTATAAACCGGGATTTTTGGGCACAAAAATTGGCCCAGAAATGCGGGTTCCAGTTTATATTCAGGCCAGGGCCCACCTGCTCCCCTCCCAGACTTATTGCAGGCCTCCGCTGGGCCGCCAGGATCTTTACTCTGTCCCCCTCCCTGCCTTGTCCATCGTACCTCCTCTGCCTCTGGAATCCCTGGTGGTCCAAAGGTGGTGTGGGCAGGATTGAGCTTTCCACATTCCAGTCCCACTACTAACCCGATCGGTTGCTGCCGCAAGTTCTGGCTTCAGCCACTGAGCAGTACCAAGCAGGAGCACGCTTTGGCGCTCAGCGGCTTCCTGAATGGCTCCCGCAAATTCTCATGATCAGAAAATCTACATAAAGATAAACAAATCTTTGCACACTCCCTATCCTGCTGAATATTGTGTGTATTTATTATGGATACAGAATCTAACATTATTAATTTACTAAAGTGTGGTATTGCATTAGAGTGTGCTAAAACTGTTAACTTGTTTTTAGTAAATAGGTTCCATTGCATAAAATGGGGCTTGCATTAATGTTTGTTAGCCTGAATAACACAGTAGCACTTTCCCTTTTGGGAAAAGTGGAGAATAAATAAAATCAATTTTTAAAAAGTCACCTTGTAAAGGTTATAACAATTCTTTAAGAATTTTATTCACATAATTAATTTGGGAGGTTCAGATGCTTATGTAACGCATCCTTCCTTATATATCTTTAAGTTCAGTTCTTTATTTTAATCCAACCCGCAATTGAGAATTTACAATAAAATCTTTATGAGTCAGACTTGGAATAAGTACTATTAGTATAACTGTGAAGGTAAGTAATTATAGATCAATTTGTTGTGAGGAAAGCCATAGGAATTATTTTTAAAATCTGAAATGACAGCATTCTTGCAGCCTTGTGATTAAGGGTAACCCTAGCCACAGAAAAGGAGGAAAATGGCATCCACATGAAGGGAAAGATAGTTAAAAATAACCACCATGACTTCAGGAAAAAAGCCAATTTCATGCCTTGTTTACTGTGCTTGGAATTCTTTGAATACTATAATGGCAGTGTGGATAAAGGCATATACAACTGGAAGATTGTTTTTAGAAACTAGTCCATTTAATTCTGTACTGGAGGTTAAAGATTAAATTGCAGTACTAAAATTGCAAAGGCCATTTTTTTATTTTTTTTTTTTTACATGGCACTTAGGACTAGCCCAACGGTAACTGACAACCGTACATTACCGCAAGGATGTGCTGAGACTGGAATCGGTCCAGAGAATGGCCACCAGGATGGACTCGGGACTCAAGGAGCTCCCGTACGAGGAGCGGTTGGGGAAATTACAGCTCTACTCACTCGAGGAACGTCGAGAGAGGGGAGATATGATTGAGACATTCAAATATCTCACGGGCCGCATCAAGGTGGAAGAAGACTTCTTCTTCTTCAAGGTCCCGCGGCAACAAGGGGGCATTCGTGGAAAATCAGGGGCGGGAAACTGCACAGTGACACTAGGAAGTTCTTCTTCACTGAAAGGGTGGTTGATCGCTGGAATAGTCTTCCACTTCAGGTTATTGAGGCCAGCAGTGTGCCGGATTTTAAGGCCAGATGGGATAGACATGTGGGATCTATCTGCAAAGATAGATAGGGAGGGTCACTGGAGTGGGCAGACTTGATGGGCCGTGGCCCTTATCTGCCGTCTATTTCTATGTTTCTAACCTAGGCAAACCTTCAGCCATGTGCCTTTCTAAACACAGCTCAAGGCCCTTTGTCCCCCATGTCCAGCATCTTCCCCTTCCCTACTCTTCCCTATCAGTCCCCTCAGGAATTCAGCCCAGCATAGATTAGCGGCAGGCTCTTTCGGCACTGGCACTGGCACGTCCTGTCGGTTGATGCTGTTTGCTGGTGTCCGCTCGAGGTAAGGATTTTGGGGGTGGGCGAATCCGGTTCCTGGGGGTGGGCGAGGCAATGCTGGTTCCCGGGGGTGGGGTGAGGTGGAAACACACCAGTGGCCTCAGAGGGGGTGGGGGTTCTTTTTGAGATGTGGAATGAATCATCTGAGTTTCCCTTATTTTCTATGGGTAAACTCGCTTTGATATACGAGCACTTTGGTTTACGAGCATGCTTCTGGAACGAATTATGCTTACAAACCAAGGTTCCACTGTATTTAGACTTTATCACACTCTAAAACACTATGCCATAAAGCTTATTCTGCATACAGAGGTTTACGTTGGCCACCCACCCAGCAAGCCACTTAGTAACCATCTCAGCTTAGCAATCTCTCTTCTTTTCCCAGGGCTCTGATTCAGTACTTCTTACTACTAGGGAAGTCCTTCCATTCTAAAGCCCCTCTGCTTCACTCATCTTCAGGAAGCCCTTCTTCTGGGGGACCTCTCCCAGACTCTCAGGGACTCTCCTTCTCTAGCAAGGACCTCTGCACACTGTCCCCACATGGCTGCCGAGGGATTTAGTGCACCACCCAGTGCCTTGCAACCCAGAAACCAACTCCCACCCTCTGGGAACTTATCTGGGTTTCCTCCAAGGTATACAGGCCCAGGGTCTTCTCTTCATTAGGCTCCCTGGCCTTTCCATTCTCCAGTCCTTTCACCGCATGCAACTCAGCCCATACTTTGGGGTCCTCCTTGACCAGAGTTGGATAGCTCGTTTACTCCTGCTGGCTGATTCTCTCGCTAGGTGGGGTTCCTCTCTCCATCCTCCCCTCTCTCCTTGTTGTTTCCTTTCTGTCAGCAGGGAAGTCTTTTTTAACTTGCCTCCCTCTGACCTTTTGCAATGGTGATGATTAGCACCAGCTGGGGAGAACTGCTGTTTACTCAGCTCCTCCCCATGACTACCTGAGCCCTGAGCTGTAGGGCCCAGTGCCTGCTGATACATGTGGTTCAATACAACCAAACTTCAATTTCTTTTCTTTTAAACTGCCTGTTTTAATATGTCATAATATTTAATAATTTCTGCTGGAGCAACAAGCAACTTGTCACAAAATATATAAAATATTCACTATTTTGAGGATAGATATATCCTCAAAATAGTGAATGGTATGAGAGAAGGAGAAGGGGAAAGGAGTACAAAGGAAAGTAAAAGGTCTATGGATGAGTGAACCTTATCCTAGCTAGATCCCCACCTCTGGCACAACATAACATAACATTGTGCTTATTGTCCGCGTAACCAGAAGTTCAACGCGTTTTACAAAAAGTTATAAAAGTAAACATGTTACATGAAATAAGATGATTCGTTAAACAGTCAAATATTTAGAAAAAAGATAGGTCTTCAATTGTTTTCTAAAATGGCCATAGGAATGGGTAGTAAGCAACAATATTTGGAATTTGTTGTCATGAAGAGTTGCCTGAGATGCCAAAGTATGATTCAGAAATTTCTTACTCCTGCAACCCTGGACAGATGGAAAATTAAACAAAGGATGAGTTCTTCTACTCTGTCTGTATGATGCTAAAGAAAATCTATTGACTAAGTAAGAAGGAGCTGTACCATAAACAGCCTTGTAACAGAAACAGCCTAGTTTAAATAATTCCCGGGCCTCCATTGGCAGCCAATGCAATTTGTGATAAAAGGGTATAACATGATCAAATTTCAGGCCATAAATCATTCTGACCGCTGTATTCTGTATTATTGTAAGTCTTGCTAATTCTTTCTTGGTGACTGTCAGATAGATAATATTACAATAATCGAGAAGACTCAGTAGTTACGATTGAACCAGTAATCTAAAAGCAGTAAATTCAAAATAAGATCTAATTGTTCGCAATTTCCATAATGTGAAGTGGCATTTACTCACTACAACATCCATCTGAGCATGCATTGTAAGCTGCTGGTCTAAAATAACTCCCAAAATTTTAATCATTGGATGAATTATATACTGAGTTGAATTTATACTAATAGAAGGTTCAGAAGAAATATTACTAGCAGTCGCCATGAAAAACTTTGTTTTGCTAGAGTTTAGTTTGAGTTTAAATGTTTGCATCCAGGAATCCATCTGTTTCATTGCAATTTCAACTTTAGTGGTAATCTGGGATAGGGCTGAAGTAAAAGGTATGACAATAGTAATGTCATCAACGTAACTAAACAGTTCTACATTCAGGTTGCTCAAACATGAGCCCAATGATGAAAGATAAACATTGAATAGTGTAGGTGAAAGCACAACCCTTGACTCTTAAAACTCTTGGCCAGAAGCATGTGACCTGGAGGTCAGATGTTCACCCAGACAGATAATGAGTTCCACTCTTCCTGAAGTACCTCTTGCAGGAGACTTGGATGAAGGAGTATGAAAGACTCCTTGTTGCCCACGGCTCTTCTTTTATGCTGAGGCATTCTGCCTTTTAGGACACCATCTGACACTTCCAATAGCACTTACGCTGATTAAATTCTTGGCTGACACACTGCAGGAAGCAGCCTGTTGTTGCATGCTTCTCATATGTTGTCACATTTCCTGCATGCTTATGAAATGTTTATCACGTGCTTATGAAATGTTTATCCTCATGTCTGTCAAAAAGAGCTCACACATATGATGTGCGGATGCAGCAGTAAACTCATGGTTAGAACAGTTTTGGCAGCTAGAAAAGAAAGTAGCAGTGTGCCTGTTGGCTTGTTAAAATGGAAACATTTCTCACATTAAGAGCAGATGCCTCCACAGATCAATAGACACAAAAAAGAGCAGTGACAACTAGGAGAGAGACACTGGAACAGAAATTTCATAATAAGCACTTTATTTAAAAATGTCGGTGCAGAAATACAGCTGTGTCAGGTCAACGATCTCGGACACAGTATTATTTGGCACTGAATAAAGTGTTTATTGTGGAATTCCTGTATCAATATCACTCTCCTGGTTGTCTAATTAGTACACATCTCACATTTATTCACTGAAAAAAGGAAAAAAGCCTCAGATTGCTCAAGGAGCATGTCCAAGTGTACAGTGGAGTAAGCAAAATAGCAGCTCTACTCTAAACCATCCATCATCAGCACAAAAAAACCATTAGTAATATTCTTATAAATAGGTTACCGTATATACTTGAATATAAACCGAGGTAACCTTTTAAATCCCTGGTGGTCCAGCGGTGGGCTGGTACAGGAGGGATTCCTTCCATCTCCTGTCCCGGCCGACTTTAAACAACTTTTATCTCCCTCCTGCCCCATCTGCATTCCTCTTAAGTTCCTGGTGGTCCAGCGGTGAACTGTGGGTAGAGCGACCTTCCTTCACTCCTGCCCATGCAAAGCCACTAACTAATTGGCTGCTGTGAGTTCTCGTGGGACCACAAGAACTATCTGCAGCCAATCGGCTAGCGGCTCTGCACGGGCAGGAGTGACCTGCTGAGAGTTCTCCTGGTCCTCCTGGCAAGAACTCGCAGTAGCCAAATAGCTAGCAGCTCTGCATGGGCATGAGCGAAGGAAGGTTGCTCCTGCCGCGGTTCACTGCTGGACCACCAAGGATTTAAAAAGGTACGGGGGAGGGGAGGTAGCAGGAGGGAGATAAAAATGGTTAAAGTTGGCTGGGGCAGGAGGTGGGAGGGATCGCTCCTGTCCCGGCCTACTGCAGGACCACCAGGTCTTACTGCAGGCCTGCATCAGGTTTGGAAGGGGGACAGGTCAGAGCAGACCCGAATATAAACTGAGACTCCCATTTTTGTGCCATTTTTTGGCCCTAAAATCTTGGTTTATATTGGAGTATATAGTAATACTGTGTGCACAACACCAATATATGACTTATCTGAGCAATAAACCAATGGGGCAGTAAACCATCTTTTCTGTCCCCCGTTGCTTGTCTAAATAGATAAAAACAATGTAATGGAACAGTTTTAAGATCCCCCGACAGTGACCATTGTTTCGTGGCAAAACCGCCACTGCTTCAGTGCACAGGATCAGAAAACATGAAAACAGCTCTCAGCACAGCACAATGAGTGCCTCAACTGATTGTCAACATTTCTCATATCTCTAGTTGAGATTCTGTCCAAGCCATCTGTATTTATTCCGGTCTTCTCACAACATGGCAAATAACAAGCAGTATCTAAGAGCATTTAAATACTAAGGTTAAAATTAATGACCTCTCTGATTATAAACAGAGGGGCATAATCAAAAGAAATGTCTTAAATCCGATTTGGACGTATGGTGCTAGATGTCCAAAGTCAGCAGTGGTAAAACATCCACTCAAAATATACGTCTAGAATATTTTTTTTTCCAAAAATCGCTATCTGGAAGTCCAGGCCATTGATCGACCAGACCGCCAGTACGTCTGTCTTTATACCACATTTTCGACCAAAAATTCATAAGTCGCAAATGCCTAGACCAAGACCATTTGGACTGGCCACCCAGACATGGCAACAGAGCAGTGGGGCACCTTACAGGGCACTGCTGTAAACGTCACAAAAAGGATGCCACGTAAACATCTCACCAGAACTCCCTTATAGGATATAGTGATGCCTCCAAAACACCCCTAAAACCCATTATACCCACCTATCTACAACCCCAATAGCTCTTATGGCTGCAAGTGGCACCTATATGGCAGTACAATAGGGTTTGGGGGATTTTTGGTGGGCTCACATTTTCCACTAGTGTTTAAAGTAGCTTATGGGCCTAGGTCCTCCTCTCTATGGTTCACTAGCCCACCCCCCAGGCTACTTAAGACACTTGTATGCAGCTCTACTAGGCTTTCCTATACAGGAGCTGATGTTCTGGAGACAGGTATGTTATGTTTTTATTCTGATATTTGTGGCAGTGTGAGAAAGTCAGTGATCACTGGGGGAGTGTGTGGGGGATATTTACATTGTCTCTGCAGTGGTTATCTGGTCATTTTGGATATCTTTTTGGAACTTATACCTGCTTTTACATCGTCTAACTCGCAACATATAAGTTTTGTCCAGGAAGTCTCGTCTAACCTTCAATTATCCCTGTAGGACAACTAAGTCTAAGTCGGCCCACAACCTGCCCAAATACTACCTTAACCACTCCTCCAGATAGGCCCCTTTTAGCTCTGGGCGCACAGTGGCATTCAGAGGTCTAAAAAGTCTCTGGTTGTAAGTTGTACAGGAGATAAGGACTGTAGAGCAGATAAGAAGAATAGCCATTTCTTCATCAACCTCACTGATGCCTTTGATACCTTATTTATTTGTGTTGCACCTACATCGGGTTCATAGTCTTGTACATTAATGAGCTTTGGTGGACATACAAAATAGTGCACACAAGTCTCGTGCCCAGGGCAGGATTAATTCTTTGGTGGCCCCTAGGCATCCAAGTACAATGAGCCTTCTGGATCTACCCATCTATGGCCCTGCCCCCTCCCCACCATGTTCCCCCTCCTGCATGAGTGTACCTTCAGAAGTCTAAGTAGCACCTTCTCCTTCCTTCTTCATTATTCAGTGCAGCCAAATTCACAGTCTTCAAAAGGTCAAGGGCTGTGGTTCCTACATGCTTCCCATGGTTGACCCAGAAGCCTTCCCTCTGACTCAAAAACCCAGCGTCAAATATAAAATGATTGAATAGTCATAATATTTGTATTATAATGTTGTATTGTTACAATGTTTGAATCTACATTTGAAAACTAATAAAAAATAAATAAATATAAAATCCCAGCGTCAAGAGGAAAGGCTTCCAGGTCAGTCATGGCCAGTGAGTAGGAACCATTGTCCATGGCATTTTGAGGACTGAGTTTGGCTGCACTGAATAATGTAAGCAGGTGGAGGCAGTGGACATCTGGAGTTGGGCCTGGAGGCAGGTACACTGATGTCATTGGAGCAGGCAGCGTTCTGGGCCCCCCTGAATTCTCTGGGCCCAAGGCATGTGCCTACTTGGCCTACCCTTTAATCCTGCCCTGCTCATGCCCTCTGCTCAATTAGAAAATTAGCTTTAATCCAGTGTCATGTGTATTACTTACTTTGAATTTCTTGCTATTTGAAATACTTTCCTCCAGGATTGTAGCTACTTGGACAGTGATGAAGGACATGTTGTGCAGGAAGTGGAACAAAAAACAGAGTAGGGGTAGACCAAAGAATTTCTAGAATGCAGAGATGAAAACCTCTTTAGAATGATGAGGAATTAATTTAAATTGATGATGTACCAACTCAATTTATTAATAAAACATAAACCTTAAAAAGAGGTCAAGTTTTAATAGAGCAGGCAGACTGGATTATCCTGGCAGAATTAAGCTGCCGAGGATAAAACAGGAGAAGCAAAACCACAACCTCAAAAGCACAGGACAAAGGTGGAATTGTCCCAATCAGAATGGTGCTCAAAAAAGTGTCTTTCAACTCATCTGATAAATCCAAATGCCTTTATTCTTCCAAAATTCATAAAATGACTCTACGACTCGACATGCGCATGTTTCGGCACAAACGGCCTGCCTCAGGAGTCTTATGAGTCTTGAACTGTATGAAAAGTGCACAATTTCACTAAATGCTGCTTTGAAGAAACGTATCGCGTTACCAAACGCTGCGACGTAGCTGCAAAAGAAAGTAGGAAAGCAAAGAACGAGTCGTCGAAATTCAAAGTAGGTAGTACACATGACACTGGATTAAAGCTAATTTTCTAATTGAGCAGAGGGCACGAGCAGGGCCTTCAGTTTTTCGGTTCAATAATAGTGGAATGCAACATTAACAAAGACTGTCTTTCATCTGGAGTAGTGGATGCGGGAAGACCAGAAAGAAGAAAATTAAAGTTTAGATAGAGGTCTGTTTAGCATAAACAAAGATTGCTGTGCTAGAGAAAGGGAAAAATTACCATTAGGAATAGCAGTGCAAACGGGCATAAAAACGTGAAATATAAATCAATCTACAACTAGAAAGAAAAATATGCAAAGGGCATACCAGCCCCAAACAATCACACTCACAAGGGAAGATAAGTGGTTTTTCCATTCACAGATAAAAAGCCTCTGTCCAAACAGGAAAGGAAAGGGTCTTCTGGAGGGAGAATTTACTTGCCGGTAAAGCCTTGCAAAGCCAGGAGGAACAGCCAAAGGGAACTGATGGATTTAAACACTTAAACTCAGAAGAGGACTTTCACGTTTAAAAGGTTCAAGCAAGCTTCGCCTACATTTTATTTTGTCTTAATTTCAGTTCTTCCAGTCCAGGGAATTTATCAGAGAACAATAAAGCCCTTTCTTTTTTGAGACTGAACTTGTGCCATATTACCCTCAGTGCTACAAGATGTTGAAGGGGGACTGTCAACACATTATGGCATCCTAATTTATGGCAATCCTATATAATAAAACTCTAGCCGCGCATGCGCACTCCTACTTGCATGCTTCCATTTTCCCTGATCTGTGAGATGTAAGTCTGTGGCTGCAGGAGTGCGCATGCGCGCCTAGGGTTCTTTTCAGTTTGTCGTCGTCTTCGCCCCCCCCCACACACCTGAACTCCTGTTGACTCTCCCACCACGGTCTGACCCTCCCATCCAACTTTCCCTTCTCGCGGTCTGGCCTGCTCCCTTAGTCCCTTGCCGCCGCCGCCACCCCCTTCCCTTCCCGCGGTCGACAAACCTCCTGGCTCCAGCAGCGGCCGCAGCACTGTAAACATGCTGCTTTGCGGCCTCTACTGCCCTGATTTGCTCTTCTGTGTCCCTGATGACATCATCAGAGACGCGGCAGAGCAAATCAGGGCAGTAGAGGCCGCGAAGCAGCGTGTTTACAGTGCTGCGGCCGCTGCTGGAGTCAGGAGGTTTGTCGACCGCGGGAAGGGAAGGGGGTGGCGGTGGCGGCAAGGGTCTAAGGGAGCAGGCCAGACCGCGAGAAGGGAAAGTTGGATGGGAGGGTCAGACCGTGGTGGGAGAGTCAACGGGAGTTCAGGTGTGTGTGTGTGGGGGGGGCGAAGACGACGACAAACTGAAAAGAACCCTAGGCGCGCATGCGCACTCCTGCGGCCACAGACTTACATCTCACAGATCAGGGAAAATGGAAGCATGCAAGTAGGAGTGCGCATGCACGGCTAGAGTTTTATTATATAGGATAAAACAAAACATAAAGAAAATAAGGTAAAGGGGATGGGACTTGCTAGACGAGTAACTTGACTTCTACCTTACAATCAAAGTGGTTTCCATATTTTAGACAAGTACTTATTTTGTAACTGCGGCAATGAAGTAGTAAGTGACTTGCCCAGAGTCACAAGGTGCTGCAGTGGGAATGGCACTCAACCTCAAGGTGCTGAGGCTGCCATTCTAACCACTAGGCCACTCCTGCGCTCACCTTTTTTACGGCTGGGGGGGGAGGGGGACTAAATGCATTTTTTGATTAGCTATCAAAGGTGACCATTTTTATTCACGATTCTGCATAGGGTAGGAGAATAGGAAGATCACTCCTGCCCCGCTTCACCGCTAGACCACCAGGCTTTAACAGTAAGGTGTGGAGAGGTCCAGGAGGTGGGAGGGAGGTGGGTGGTTTAGAGACTCGCAAATAACCAAATTCACGAATCCTAAACCTGTGAATATGGAGGGAACAGTGTATATCTTTTTAAAACTGAGGTCTCCAGAACTGTACACAATATTCTAAATGAAGTCTCACCAGAGTCTTATACAGGGGCATCAGTACCTCCTTTTTCCTACTGGCCATTTCTCTCCCTATGCACCAAAGCATCCTTCTAGCTTTTGCTGTCACCTTCTCAACCTGTTTGACCATCTTAAGATCATCCCATACTATCACATCCAAGTTCCGCTCCTCTCTCGTGCACAAAATTTCTTCACCCCCCTAAATTGTACCGTTCCCTTGGATTTTTGCAGATGAAATGAATGACCTTGCATTTCATAGCATTAAATCTTAGCTGCCAAATTTCAGACCATTCCTCAACCTTCACTAGGTCCTTCCTTATGTTTTCCACACCATCTGGGCGGTCTACTCTAGTGCAGGTTTTGGTATCATAGCCAAAGAGGCAAATCTTACCAGTAGTCCAGATTGGGGCATATATTCTTCTTCCTACCCCTCTGACACAGCAAGGCTGGCCTTACTTCCTTACTGTGGCTCAGTTCAAAGCTGCAGAGCATACGGTAATCTGGGACATGTCGTTCCCTAATCTTTGGGCTAGTGCCCCCTTCTGCACAATGGTATAACTGTAACCTTTGTGAGGGAGAACTGGTGACAGGTCAAAAGCGCGCGCCGACAACCCATAGCAGACAATTGAGCGCAAGGTGGAAGCGCGCCAAAGAAAAACAGTATTTTAAGGGGCTCCGACGGGGGGTGTTGGTGGGGAACCCCCCGCCCACTTTATTTAATAGAGATCGCGCCGGCGTTGGGGGGGTTTGGGGGGTTGTTGTAACCTCCCTCATTTACTGGAAACGTAACTTTTTCCCTCTTTTTTAGGGAAAAAGTGAAGTTTTCAGTATAATGTGGGGGGTTACAAACCCCCCACAATGCCGGCGCGATCTCTATTAAGTAAAGTGGGGGGGTTCCCCACCAACACCCCCCATCGGAGCCCCTTAAAATACTGTTTTTCTTTGGCACGCTTCCGCCTTGCGCTCAGTTGTTTGTGCTGGGTTGTCGTCGCGCGCTTTTGTCTATGAACCGGGAGAACCCCTTACTCCTTCACAAATAAGTAAATCACTTATAACCACAGAAAGGCAGTATGTCAAATCAAATCCCCTTTCCCTAGGCCAGTGTATCGAAAAATGTGTGCTGCGGCATACCGGGGAGGAGGAGTGGTGCTGGCCGATCGCCTATAGGACGTGCCTCTCGCAGCGAGAGGCAATCAGTCAGCACCTCTCCGGCCGTCTTCCCTGCTGGCACCCTCCACTGGCATCTGGGTCCATCTGGAGGGCTTTCGCACATGCGTGGACATGATGATATCACATATGCACGTGACATCAAGGCGACATCTGTGCACTTCCAGCTGCCTCGAGCCACGGCCACTACATTGTGTGCCGCAGCTTGAGAAAGTTCGCAGGACACTGCCCTAGGCTAATAGCTGTAATAAGTGGGAAACAATTTACAAAAATAGGGGAAATCCCCTCCCCCCCACCCCTAGGGTTGCATATCAAGACTTATGGCGTTGTAGCCCAATATAAAGTAGAAACCAAAAGGAGCAGGAAAACTGTGCCAGCTGCTCTCCCTTCCCCATTCCCAATAACAGATTTTTCACATGATTACACTATACAGTGGAAGCTTTCAAGAGGAAAATTAAATTACATTTCTTAGCTAAGAATAGGCAATGTCTAAGTATGTAGGGAAGGTCACAGAACTTCCACAAAAACATGAATCACTCATTTTGTGCACTTGTGTCTGAGCTTGCAAATCCTTAAAATGATACTCGGTAAGGACATTGTGAATATGACTATACAGCTTTACATCTTATTCACTAATGACTTCTCTTTTATAAGACAAGAAGCATACGATTGAATGGAGCTGTGAAACGTAGGGATAAAGAAAATAGCATAGTCTTTGGCAAGGCAAGTGGAGTGCAGAAACCAGACTCTCATGTCTGAACAATAAGTGAGTTTGGGCATATGTAACCAATAATTAGTTGCAATTCAAGCAAGATTTACCCCCCTCTTCTACAAAACCGCGCTAGCATTTTTTAGCACAGAGAGCCATGCTGAATGGCCCGCGCAGCTCCCAATGCTCATTGAGTTCCTATGAGCAACGCGGGCCATTCAGCGCGGCTCTCTGCGCTAAAAACCGCTAGCGTGGTTTTGTAGAAGAGGGGGGTTAGAGACATAGGGGTGTTGAGTTTTTCTATATCGGTAACCATTCATCAGACTAGAGGTAACCGTCTATCTTACTGAGATGGTAGGTCAGCCAAACATCTTCAAAAGAACTTGGGGATTAAGATCATGCTGTTGACTAAAATATGCCATGTTTGGAATTAACCATGTCTACCACCTCTAACAAAGTTTCAAAATAATTTGCAATTGTTTAAATATTAAGTATGAAATTTGAAAATACATTAGCATAAATGCTTCTTTTTTTTTTATAGTTTATTCATAATTTGTGTTCAAAGTGTCCTCCTTCAACCTTGATACAAGTCTTTGACACCACTGAGCTGTTGGCTCAATTAATTCTGGGGTTTCATTAATTAAGCGCTTGACTGCTTTGCAACCTCGATATGCTGGAGCTCCATCCTTTTGGAAAATAAATTGCAGCTGAATATTTTTTTTTCTTGAATACTGACTTTTCTAAAAGGCAATTTTTAGCTGTTGTTTGTTAAGTTTTCAAACGCTTAAATTTTTTTGATATACCCGATGTGTTTAAATTAACAGAGAAACATAATGCTCAATATTCAAAACAATTTAATCAGGCAGGAGCAGCAATCTACCCAAGTATGCTTGATTTTATTTTTTAAACTATACACAGTAAAACCTTGGTTTGTGAGCATAATTCATTCCAAAAACATGCTTGTAATCCAAAACACTTGTATATCAAAGCGAATTTCCACATAAGACATAATGGAAACTCCACAACCCAAAAACTTTAATACAAAATACTGTATGTACTCTTGTATTGCAAGACCTTGCTTGTATATCAAGTTAAAATTTAATAAAACATTTTGCTTGTCTTGCAAAACACTTGCATATCAAGTTACTTGCAATCCAAGGTTTTACTGTATAAGCAACAAAAGAGACGGGTAAGTTGAGATTTTTAAAACCGGGCCTGCAGCTCCCAATATAGTTGAAAATATTTCTATATCTTTCTGCCACATTATCTTGGTCTTTGACTCCATTTTTTGGTATTTGAGGGCCTTCTTCCTTTCCACAGCATAATCACTTGGAGCCAACACTCCAGTGCCATTATTGTGGTTTTCTTCTATACAATGTCTGGTTTTCTTGCATCCAGCTTTTAATTGATTGTAATGTGAATATCTCAGGTTGATTGGAATGTGACTATGTCAGGTGATCATAACCTCTTCATTCTCCATAATTGTGCTAGGGTCATGATCAGTGCTTTTCTGGTACAGTGTTGTAATGTTTACAAAGTTTCCACTGGATGAGACATGCCACCTTGTGCCTTTCCATACAGTTTTCCACCATTAGTACTTTGCAGCCAGCTATGAGTAACCATTTCCAGTCTTTTCTTACAGAATCTACAGATGTCTGTTGTACCAGTTTTTTTTATGCTTGCTGTGAACCATCTCATCCATAATCTGCTGTCCTGGGCTGCAACTATCAATCTCTTATCCTTAGGTTTCAGTTCTCCACTCTAATCATCCATGTGTCCAGCACTTTATATTTCCCACTATTTCTGTGCATTTGTTGCTGCTTCTTGTTTGCTGATCTACTTATTTAAGTAAGTTTTTCTCCTACTTTGCATAGTGGCATACCAAGGGCAGGGTGGTCGGGGATGATCTGCCCTGGGTCAGATCATATGGGTTGCTCTGGTCCCTTCCCCATATGCAGCCTTAAATCTTCAGGCCACCAGCAGTGTCAGTGAGCTAATCTTTCCCTCTGAAGCATGGGGAAGGAACCAGAGCACCCCCTTAAGATCTGTATTGACTGATGCTGCTGGCAGCCAACAGATGGCAAGTGGCAATCTGCAGGGAGGACAGAGAGATAGAGGTACCATCGGTGTTGGGGGGGGGGGGGGATAGAAATTCCACACTTGTTCAGGAGGAAGGAGAGGTAAGGGAGAAAGCTGCCAAATTGGGGAGGCATGAGGGAGAAGACCACTGAAGAAAAGGAGAGGTAGAAGAGAAAATGATGCCAGGCCATGGGAGAAGGAGGGAGGGAGAGGATAGAGATGACAGAGCTTGGATGGGAAGAGGGAGGGATGGAAGGGAAGGAGACAAAAGAAGAGAGATGTCGGAGCATGGGGGGGGGGAAGGGAGGGAGACAGATACCAGATCTGGGAGGAGGAAAGGAGAGTAGAAAAATGCCAAATCACAAGGGGAGGGGATGAAGAAGGGAAGAATGGAAGGAAAGGAGATAAGAGATGCCAGACCTTGGGGGGAGGGGGAGAAAGGAGAGGAGAGAAATGCCAAACCACAAGGAGAGAGGAATGGGGAAGAAGGGAGGGAGAGATGGAAAGAAAGGAAACAGAGATGGCAGACCAAGGGGAGGGAAGGGAAAGAGGATTGTGGAGGGGTAGGAATGAAAGGGAGATGCCAGAGCATGGGGAAGTGAATAAAGACAGAAAGAAGAGTGATAAAAATGGAGAGGCGGCACAAGCTGGATGAAGGGGGGAGAGGGAAGACAGTTTATGTAAGGGGCATAGAAAGTGGGCAGATGGAAGGTATAAGGTGAAGGAAGAATGACAAGTGGAATCAAGCTCTCTCTCATTTCCAAGTCTTCTGACTCAATGTTTGTTAAAAAAAGTTAAGAGTACTGGGCTTTGGGCTCAGTGCAGTGTTCTACACTTTCTGGAAGCTGTCTGTACCTTTGCTTAGTTGCACTTTGATCCAGATCAAATAGATATTGGAATATATAAGCTGTACCAAAAAAACATTTTATGAACCAGGTGCAATGTGGCTGGCCTACCTTATTGCTATTGTAAAATGATTTAAAAAAAAACAAAACACATCATAAAGATTTCAGATCTCCCTAGTCTTTTACTGCTTCTGAGCGACAGCTGGTGCTGTGACAAGTACTGTTCCCCCTCCATTTGATCTCTCCCCACCATTCTGTTCCCCTCATCTCCCATCTGCAATTTCTACCTTCAGATCATTCTAACCCACCTTCCTTCCATCATTGGTCTGTTACATTTTTTCATCTCAAGTTCTTTCTATTTTGGGCAATAGGATTACACCACTGCAACAACAGGATCACCTTTATCCTGTTATCTTAACCCAACTGCTCTGCTCATGCATAGGATACTTTTTGCAAACACATGCATAAGCATTTATCCTGAGCTTTATGTTGAAAAGGATTAGGTCCCAATTCCTGCCCCATACTTTCTCTGTCTCTGTCATTTGGAAGTCAGGTGCACCTGGGGACATATCTTAAAGACCAGAAATCATCTTCCAAAACATGTCCAATTTATTTCATATGTTTTCTAAGCGACCAATTCAAATGGGCACTTAGGAGATAATTCTAGATCTGGGGACCTTTACACAAGCACCCAGAGAGCTGGCCGAAAGGGCCTGTTCTTTAAAGCAATACATGCTAGCATACTATACAAGAAATTAAAATACCTAAGACTTAACGGCAGTTTTGGAAAGCTCATATTCTGATATTAAAGGGAGAGCTACATCGATTGTTAGTTTTATATTTGAGCAGGATCTTAACTCTATAATGAGATTATTTTTCAAAAGCTCTGTTTCACAATTTTGTGATAAAAAAATTTGGTTATATCATGATGTAATAAAATTAACCCAAGAAAGGCGGAAGTTATTTCTTGCAACGAGAGATGAGGCAAAGAAATTGGGTGCTATCTTTTTGTTAACCTACCCCTGCAAGTGTATTATTAAATATATGGGTTTGAAATATATATTTCATGTGCTCGATCAGCTAAGATCCTTTTTGGATCTCAAGGGGTTTATCAGAGATGGAGTGTCTGGTTCAAATAATTTGTAACTGGGGGGGGGGGGGGGGGGTTTGATGTTCATAGGGATTAAGTGGGCTACGAGTAAGTTCAAAGCAGGTAACAATACCAAGAAACTGACTGCAACATCAGGAATTACAACTTCTACTTATTTAAAAGAAATTCAGTGAATAAATCAGGATTTTAAAGCTTTCTGAAAACAGATATAATAAAGTTCAATCAAACAATCTGCGGCAAAACGTTCCAACATTTTACAGAGTAATACTAGTGGGGAAAAATGGTCATGAACAGATTTAAGGTGTAATTCCTTTACAGATGGAAATACTAATAATATTAGGCGGTCCTTGTTCCGACTGCATTTAATCATACTAACCAACTGAGCAACGAGAAAAATTCTCAAGAGAATAACCAGACACGGTTTTATGAATTAAACAAACCTCAAAAACAACTTTGGCTCTTACAGGCAGCCACTTCAGCTGCATCAAAGGTGACACGTGATCAGATCTAAATTTTCCATGTTTCAACCTAGCCACTGTATTCTGAATTAACTGCAATTTGCTCATCAGTTTAGATGAAACTCATAGATACAAAGAGTTACAATAGTCCAGCTGTGAGAGTCGACAGCCAAAATGCTTGGTTAAAAAAAAAAAACAAAACCAAGAATGGACTAAGCGCAATTGTCTAAACTTAAAACAATTTTTTTTGGTTAAGCGAGTCCAGCAGCATCCCTAAAACATGCCTACCTATAAAATATGGAGCTTTGTAGGATACACAAACACAGAATAGCACTTAGTTTGAATTTTGTCATTGACATGTGTTTGTGTACACACACGGTTTATTGAGCTGGATATTCCACTTTTTTTGAGATAAAACAAAGTGGTTTATAAACAAATTGATAGAAATGAATGCACTAAAGAAAAGTACAGAGGGAGCGGGCAAGGAAGGAGGGACATGCCGAAAGCCTGAAGTCATAATGCCGTTGTACAGGTGAGACCTCATCTGGAGTACTATGTGCAGTTCTGGAGGCCACATTAGAGTAAAGATGTGTGCAGAATTGAATCGGTTCAGCGGACGGCCACCAGGATGATCTCGGGGCTCAAGGGTCTCTCGTACGAAGAGAGACTGAACAAATTGCAGCTCTACACTCTCGAGAACGTAGGGAGAGGGGAGACATGATCGAAACATTTAAGTACCTCACCGGACGTGTCGAAGTGGAAGATGATATTTTCTTTCTCAAGGGACCCTCGGCCACAAGAGGGCACCCGTTCAAACTCAGGGGCGGAAAATTTCATGGCGACACCAGAAAGTATTTCTTCACAGAGAGAGTGGCTGATCATTGGAACAAGCTTCCAGTGCAGGTGATCGAGGCAGACAGCGTGCCAGACTTTAAGAATAAATGGGATACCCATGTGGGATCCCTACGAGGGTCAAGATAAGGAAATTAGGGCATAGACAGGGAGTGGGTAAGCAGAGTGGGCAGACTTGATGGGCTGTAGCCCTTTTCTGCCATCATGTTTCTATAATCAGAAAGTTCTATGACATCACAATGCAGGTGTAAAGAGCCTTAGCCTATAGGAAGAGGAGATGCAAATGTTAAGAGCCTTAGCCAATAGGGAGAGGAGGAGAGAGTGGTTGCTGCAGACACCAGAAAGTATTTCTTCACAGAGAGAGTGGCTGATCATTGGAACAAGCTTCCAGTGCAGGTGATCGAGGCAGACAGCGTGCCAGACTTTAAGAATAAATGGGATACCCATGTGGGATCCCTACGAGGGTCAAGATAAAAAAATTTGGGTCATTAGGGCATAGACAGGGGGTGGGTAGGCAGAGTGGACAGACTTGATGGGCTGTAGCCCTTTTCTGCCGTCATCTTCTATGTTTCTTCATCTTCTTCTATGTCTATGCAGAGAGCATCCTATGTGTGCCCTTGCTCCCAGGCTAGGAAGGCCAAAGGTCAGGGTGAAAAAAAGATGAGTTTTCAAAGCTGCTTTGAATTTGATGTATGCCATTATTCTAGCTGCACACTACATGCAATCGGCAAGCAACAGTGCCCTTTATAGAATTACCATCTTGGCACACAAAGAACAGTGGAAATGATCAGAGTTTGCCAACTGATGGAACATTTGTTTTGCTCACATTCAAAAAGAAAGCCAAATGCTTTGAAGACTATCCCTGCCAGATAGCACCCTGCAATTATACTTCTTGATTTCCTTGTTGATTACAACATATAAAAGGCAGCTGAGAACCACAGGACTGCTAGTCACTGCTCACATTGCATATGTTGGTCTTGCAAAGGCAATCTATAATGTTATATAACAACCATAGCCCAATAGGAAGTTGTTAATTTGATCCCTGTTTGCACTGTCCTTACAAAATCACATTAAAAACACGATGTCAAACTAGAGCTGCAGGAACTTGATTGCACAGAGGAATTTGCACCGAACAGGACAAATTATACACAGGAAGTCTAACGTGCACAACAGGAAGGCGAGAGTGGATAACTTAACACGATTGCATTAAAAGATATATTTTTAAACAAAAGAACCACAATTTTATAAATCTGTTAAAAAATAAAGGGGTCTTTTTGCAAAGCCGTGGTAGAGGTTTCCATGAGCGTCAGAGCATTTACACCGCCGGCCCACGATAGAAACCTCTACCACAGCTTTATAAAAGCCAGCGAAAATGAAGTAAATATTGTAAGGACACCTAGGCTACTCAACCAGTGGAAGTGTCAGGGTCCAGTATAAATCAGAGGACATAATTTGAGGTTGAGGGGTGGTAGATTCAGGGGCAATGTTAGGAAATTCTACTTTACGGAGAGGGTGGTGGATGCCTGGAATGCGCTCCCGAGAGAGGTGGTGGAGAGTAAAACTGTGACTGAGTTCAAAGAAGCGTGGGATGAACACAGAAGATTTAGAATCAGAAAATAATATTAAATATTGAACTAGGCCAGTTACTGGGCAGACTTGCACGGTCTGTGTCTGTATATGGCCGTTTGGTGGAGGATGGGCTGGGGAGGGCTTCAATGGCTGGGAGGGTGTAGATGGGCTGGAGTAAGTCTTAACAGAGATTTTGGCAGTTGGAACTCAAGCACAGTACCGGGTAAAGCTTTGGATTCTCGCCCAGAAATAGCTAAGAAGAAAAAAAAAAAAAAAATTTAAATTGAATCAGGTTGGGCAGACTGGATGGACCATTCGGGTCTTTATCTGCCGTCATCTACTATGTTACTAGCTTGCTCTGGAAATGAACCGATTGCTTGGCATAGATTTGTGAAGCAATAGTTTGCAGTAACTGGCCCTCTCTGGATTCTTGCATAAAAGTACAGAGGTGCACACATGAGACTTTGTGGAAGCTGGTAGAACTGGATCTCTAATAATATGTGTCTAAGTAATGACTTGGTACATAATTACAGATAACTGATGCTGCGTTCATGGGAATGAAGGAAAGGGAAGCTTATGGTGTTGCAGGAATAGAACCAGATTTAGGGAAAGAAGTTGTCAATGTGGGCTACCACTGAGACATGTTAATTTACGATTAACCCCATTTATTAGTAACTAGGTTCTCATTGCATACAATGGGACCTGTGCTAAAACAGCATGAGTTATCATGAAAATAACCTCTTAAATGGTAGCCCACATTGGTAACTAAGATTCTTGGTCTGTATGTGTTCTTAGTAAATAAGTGGACAACAAATCAAAAAGATTGCCTAAAATAAATATTACTTGTCGCAGATCATCTAAAATGCAGTACAAAGTGTCCACAACCTGCATCCTTATAGGTGAATTAATAAGGGGCACTTGCAGGGGCGTGTTTGGGGCAGGAAAGTGACACCCTAGCCTAGTTGAACCTTCAGCTGCGTGTCCCTTCCTACAGAAGGATGGCCCACAACCCTTTCCAGCAAGCACCCTTGAATTTCCTAGTCCTCTCCCCTGGTGTCCAGCATTTCCCCCTCCCCATATTGTTCACCATCTCTTCTCTTCCCTTCCCTAACCCCATGTTAGTGTGTATTGTGAATTTATTATTCCGCCTACTCCAACAAGCGGTCTTGGTGGTTTGCAATTCTAAAAAGAAAATGTAAATCAGTATGAGAAAAGAAATCCATTTGAGAACAGGAATGGATGACAATTTTCATACAGAGATACAACTGCCATTCAAACAAGTCTACCCAAAAAAAAAAATCATACTAACCAACTGCCCCTGTCTCGCCCACCCTCCAAAGCCAGGTTAAAAATGCGAGCTTTAAGAATCCTTTTAAAGTTGGTAAAGGATTGTTCAAGGTGAATATATGGGGACAGCTTTGGAGCAAGAGAGTAGTCGTCTTTTTGTATTTAATTTTTGCCTTATTTCCATACACATCCAGGGTGGGATTACTTTTCTATTTTAAATAAGGGAAGGTTATTGAAAGAAATATGCATTTGTGTTTTTATTGATCAATCAATGGGAGGGTGGGTGGGATAAAAGGGTTGCTTATGTATATATGTAATATGATTGTGCTTTTCTTGATTTATTATGTTTATTGCACTGTTAATATATAGAAAATCAATAAAGATAAAAAAAGAGTAAAAGGTGGATTTCCTAGTGCATTCATAATGTGCAGATGTAGGTGATGAGCATCTAGTGACCTATTGGGGGTAGGAGGGATAACAAATAAACCAGATATGGAGGTGCTTTGAATGGTGAACTGTGTTTTAAACAGGGGATTTTAAATAAAATGTGATAGCGTACCAGCAACCAATGCATTTTAATGAATAAAGGAATAATATGCTCACATTTTTTGGCTTGGCAGAGTAACCATAAAGCAGCACTTAAATTTGAACAGTTTGCAATCGTTTTTCTTGGGCGATGGGAAGGCCTGCATATATCACATTGCAGTAGTCCAGGCAAGAAACTAAAATGCGTGGGTCAGTGTATGAAATGAAGAGAGGTTGTGTGCACTATGCAAACCATGAAGTTTGCAAAGGGCCGAGAATCCTTTTCTTTCTTTCTCTTTTATTTATTTATTTTACAACAGAAGAGATTTGAATTGGGACATTAAGATTAGTGTCCAGCATAATGCCAAGTTAACAGAAGGAAGAAACAGGGCTAAATTGGTAAACCAAAGAGAACTAGGTATTTCCCTGCCTCCTCCTCCCCCCCCCCCCCCCCCCGTGTCTCGCATCTCTTTCCTGCCTCCTCTCTCCTAGTATCTAGCATGCCTCTTCCTCCCCCCCCCCATATATTCACCAGCTTCCATTCCCCTCCTTTCCCTAACACAGGTGTTCCATCTCATGTTGCCTCCCCAGCACAGAGATGTTCAGTGGTTTCCTTTCCTCCCTTACCCTCCCCAGCACGCCTGTAGAAAACTAATTACAGAGAGCACAGGGTCTTGAGTATACACACATGCTAAAGGCCTGCTGGGTCATGCTCCCTCCATACTTCCTGCTTTGAAGGGTGTAGAAGCTGGGCAGGCCTTGACAGGATGCTCGAGGCCCTGTGTTAGGTACAGTGAGTCACTGGTAGACACTGCAATTGCTGCCCTCAAAATTGTGCCCCCTTAGGTAGATGCCTAGTCTGCTAGCTTCACGAGACCCATGAGTACAAAGCTACCCATGAGCTCAGTACTTCAGTGGACTGCTGAAAATTACTCCACCTTTACAAAGGTGTTCTAGGCCAGCGTTTCCCAAGTCAGTCCTGGAGTAACCCCTTGCCAGTCAGCTTTTCAGGATATCCACAATGAATATGTGAAGTTGATTTGCATATGTTGGAGGTACCGTAAGCAAATCAATGTCATGCATATTCATTGTGGTTATCCTGAAAACCTGACTGAACAAGGGTGAAACACTGTTCTAGGTGACCAATCTCAACATCCCATGCCATTAGCAAAACAAATAATCTGTACGTAATATAATTGCTTTATAAAACATGAATATTTACTAACATAAATAAACAGTGTTTTATTAACAAAAGGCACAAATTTTTAACTATAAACAATGGAAAAAATATATATACAATTTGCACATATTCAAACAAATACACTATTGATCTTTTTTTGTTCCAGAAAAAGATTTTGTTTTCATTTCTACCTAACTTCTAAGGTTCACCGACTTCTGTACTTTGAAAATAAAACCATGTTTTTTTGCAAAATGCAAAGACCAGTTCGTAGTGCAGAGCTCAGCAGCAGCAAAGGTTGTCAAATGGGAACCGTATTACTGACTTCTTCATACTGGACGACAAAATAAGGGTAGCTCTGGTCATCATTAAAAATAACAAAAATTTGAGGTTCAAAGTAATTGTCCACACAAGAGTCATAGAGGTCACTGGTCATGATTCCTGGATTTAAAGGGGGAGGTCTCCTCATGGTATGGTTCCCAACTGTGTATCTTCCTGTAAGTACTTTAGCCAGAAACATGTAATGGACCCCTTTGGATGACTGTTTGGAAAAGTTGTGGGAGTAACTTGCCTTCCTGGCAAAGTAACTGCCTTGTCCATACATAGTGGCATGTTTCCCACAGACCCGTGGATCAAAGTTGTGTTTGCAGATCCCATCTACTACATCCTGCGAGGTCCCGTGAAACAAATGCCTTTCATTCATGATCTTATCCAGTCCCATCATTTTTTTAGACATGAATTCTTTTTTTCTAAAAGAGAAAGTAAATATTAGTTTCCAGATCACAAGACGTTCCCAAAATGTGCCAGTTGGTTTATTGTGTTCTGTTTGTACTGGGCCTTTTGAGGAGATATGATACAGAGATAAACTCAACCATGAATTTAAACAAGAGTCACTTTTTAACATCATCATCATACCTATTCTCCTCAATATTCAGCCTGCATTGGTTGGTGCTTTGTAAACTGCCGACAGCCATGGGCTGAATTAGACATGTATAATTTAATGCTGGACCTAATCTAGGCACCTGCATTCAATATCCAAGTCACAGAGCATTGCGACCGATATTCAGACCAGACATCCTTTTACGAAGGGTGTTAAGCGATAATAATACATATTTTGTGGCAGTTTTCCTATCAGCCACACCTACTTTCTAATTAAGTGCAAGTCACATCCTTACAAGGTGCTAATTGTTAATTATCGGGCTGATAAAGCCTTTTGAGTAATTAAGTTAGGCAGCTAAGGGCTAGATTCACAAAGCAAACCGATCATGTACCATTCGGTATGCGAGCCCTTTGCGACCTGATTTCCCTCGGACCTGATTCACTAACCTGTGTAGCGATCCGATCCTGATCTGTGCATGCAAATGAGGGGAATCGGCATGCAAAGCAGGAAGGACGCGATTCACCACCCTTTTTCTCTGACACACCGACTGGCTGGCCGATCAAGAACAAGCAACTGGTGAGGACCAATCGCTTGTGTAAAAACCTCCACTCTGAGTACTGCCTGCCCCGACTCTCCTGCTCTCTGCTGCCCTTCCCCGCAGTGTGAGCCCGTGGTTTTAAAGCGGGGCTGCACTGCAGGGAAGGGCGGCAAAGAGCAGGAGAGTCAAAGATTGCCCACCCCCCGGCCCGGCCCACTCAGACACCCCCCTGTACCTAAAAGTTAGGAGCAGGAGGGGTGCTCAGTCCCTCCTCTCCGTAGGCCTCCAGCAGTGGGAACAGGAGGAACCGCAAAGTTCTCCTGCTCCTTCTCCTCCGCCCTGCCCAACACAATGACGGCCTTAGGCCCTGCCCCATTGCATCATGTGATGTACAGGGAGGTGCCCAAGACCCTGGTTGGCTCAGGCGCCTTGGGCTCCTCCTCCTTTTAGGTACAGGGGGTGTCGGGATGGGGGGGGTGCGGCACAGGGAAGGCTTTTTTTTGTTTGTTTGTTATAGGCCTGATATTTTTTGGCCTATTAAAACAAATGAAGAAAAAAAAAAAGACGGCAGAGCCCTGACAGCAGTGACAGGAGGCTGCTTCTCCTGTCAGGGCTCTCCCCAACTCAATCTGATCCGTGCAGTCGGTTGGGGGCGTGCCATTTGAAAGAAGATGGTTGGCGAATCGGCAGTCTGCCTCCAATCGTACACGGATCGGAAGATTAGTGAATCTAGCCCTAGGTGCTTAACTTTAGGCATCATTTATAGAATCTGGGCCTTAGTGCCTCCCAATTAGGAGGAGGTAAGAGTTCTTGTGTTAACTTTTTCCAAATAATATGCACTAAAGTGAAATTTAGTGCACGATCTGAAAAAAAAACAAAACAAAAAAAGGAACTCCACCCCCTATAATACTGCTGCATTAGAAATAGGCTTAGTGCATGAGAAAACCCCATATGCTAACACAGCTTAGTAAAATGGCCCATACATGAGTAAAGTAAGACCTGGCTGTTTGCTAAAGGTAACAGAGTGAAAATTGCCACCAACTAGTTAAGTCCTTGCTCTGCCCCCAGACTGCCCTGGCACTAACTGGATATGCCACAGCAGACATCCAGTGGCAGAGCAGATCAAAGTGATTTAACCAAGGAGGAGCCTCTCCTGCTCAGTTAAATTGTTTACAAAGTTTAAAGTATTACTGGACTGAATTTTTAAAGCAGGAACTGTACAGTTGTGCTCCTGGCCACAGAGCTTAAAATCTAAGTGGGGTACCCAAGTTAGAGATAAATGACTAGTCCAAGGTCATTAAAAAAAAAAAAAAAAAAATCTGCGACATAAGCAGAATTTGAACCCTGGCTTTCCTCTATTTCAGTCCATTATTCTAACCACGAGGCCACTTCTTAAAAGGATTTTTAGTGTTGGTTGAGAGAGATCACACAAAATTAGACTTTATTTTAATCTTTCAAACAAGATTATCAAAGGCGGAAGAGAATAGGCTCAGAAAATACTGAAAAGAACTGTAATCAAGCCACTGCAGGAAGCTGCAAGATAATCTAAGGGAATGTGGGTGAAAGTGTAATTGCTCTCTCAGGGCTGCAGGAGATAGCAGTAACCTTGGTAGAAATTGTGCCAGAAAGCTGGGCCAGCAGTGGCAACCTGCATGCGTGGGGAACAGCCTGAGAATGACTCTTCCCTTGCGACAGAAAAAGGAACTCTGAACTGGAGACCCACAGAGCGAGTTCTTTTCAGAGGCTGTCAGCCTTGTGTGCACTACAAACATAGCTTAAACAGATTTCAACAGCTTGCCCTGCTCTCAAGGGAATGAATGTAAGTTGGGAGGGTAAACTAACCTTGCTGTTCTCCCAAAGGCACACGTTTTATGGCATACAGGGCTGGATTCAACACCTAGGGCTCCTTTTACAAAGCCGCGCTAGGGCCTTAACACGCGGAATAGCGTGCGCTAATCCGGCGCGTGCGTTAAAAACGCTAGCGCATCTTCGTAAAAAGGAGCCCCTAGTATTCAAAATTCAGTGCTGTACAGTATTCTGCAACAGGTATTTCGGAACTGGTGCCCTTTTGAGATCCGTGCTCAACTTTGGGGCACCAGAGCTAAGCCAACTAAAACCGGATGCAAACCACGGAGTGCAAATTGAGTATAGATCCGCATTATTCTATAACACTGTATGCGTGGAGAAATGCAAAGTGACACAATAAAACAGGGGAAGCAATTCCACAAAAATCAAACAGGCAAGAGCAAAGTGGAAATGTCCAATCAGATTGGTGCACAAAAAAGTGTCTTTCAACTCATCTGATAAATCCAATGGTCTTTATTAATCCAAAATAGCTCATACATCCAAAGCAACTCAATGACTCAACATTATCATGTTTCGGCCACCCGGCCTGCATCAGGAGTCTTAGGAGTCTTTGGGTATCAAATAGTCTCAAATGGTCTAAAGCAAAACGAACAAACCGTTGCTCCGAATCTGTAACACCACACAATAACACAGCCTTGCAAGGCTGTGTTATTGTGTGGTGTTACAGATTTGTGATATTGTGTGGTGTTACAGATTTGCTTTAGACCATTTGAGACTATTTGATACCCAAAGACTCCTAAGACTCCTGATGCAGGCCAGGTGGCCGAAACATGATCATGTCAAGTCATTGAGTTGCTTTGGATGTATGAGCTATTTTGGATTAATAAAGACCATTGGATTTATCAGATGAGTTGAAAGACACTTTTTTGTGCACCAATCTGATTGGACATTTCCACTTTGCTCTTGCCGAAATGCAAAGTGATGCATTTAGGCAGTAAGAATAAGGAACACGAGTATAGAATGTCAGGTGCAACTCTAGGTAAGAGCGAACAAGAAAAGGACCTGGGTGTACCGATAGATAGGACCCTGAAACCATCAGCACGATGTGCGGCGGCGGCAAAGAAAGCAAATAGAATGTTAGGCATGATAAAGAAGGGAATCACGAGTAGATCGGAGAAGGTCATAATGCCGCTTTATAGATCAATGGTGAGACCCCACTTGGAATACTGTGTCCAACATTGGTCTCCCAACCTAAAGAAGGATATAAAACTGCTGGAGAGGGTGCAGAGACGAGCAACAAAACTAGTAAAAGGTATGGAGAAAATGGAATACGAGGACCGACTTAAGAGACTGGGATTGTTCTCCCTTGAGAAAAGGAGACTGCGAGGGGATATGATCGAGATCTTCAAAATACTGAAAGAAATTGACAAAATAGAGCAGAAAAAACTATTTACACTGTCCAATTTGACACGGACAAGAGGACACGAAATGAAGCTAAGGGGGGACAAGTTCAGGACTAATATCAAGAAGTTCTGCTTCACTCAGAGAGTGGTTGACACCTAGAATGCTCTCCCAGAGGAGATTATTGCGGAATCAACCGTCCTAGGATTCAAAAGCAAACTAGATGCACAACTCCTTACGAGAGGCATAGAAGGATATGGGTGACTATAAATTACTAGTATATATTATATTCCCATATATATGTAAGAAAAAGTGTATCACTTTTTACTGGAGAATATGTGTAAGAAGAGGCCTCAGTAACGGAGCCCACGCACAGTCATATTCACAGACTGAGGTATTCGGCGTGGTTGTGCTGCTCCTTAACTCCAATCATTGGCCATCTTCTAAGTTTTTCTTTTATGTACTCTACCAGTATTTAGTTAATAAATCTTAAATGAAAATTGAATATTCTAGTTAATATCATGTACAATAAATATTTCCTTAACACTATCTCATTTTATCTCATTAGCATTTTTCTAACATTAGTGTCTTGTTTTCGTGTATCTACACAGTGTCTTTTTTTCTATATATACACTCTTTCATAGAATTGAGACTAGACTGACAAAAACTTTTTTTAATTATAACCAATACGGTTTTACTCAATTAAGACTCAGCTAGCACCAAGTTCCTAGCAAGTCTGGATTAGCTGTCGCCAAATATTCTAGTAGTTGAAAAACCACTTAGCTTTTAACAGTGCTTGTGTATCGGAGAAACCAACGTGGCCAGCGTTTCGTGGACTTCAACTTTTGTCCACTGCTTCAGGGCCATTTATTACACGTACCAAGCCATTTTCTGCAACAAACTAACAGCAGTCTCTGCTATAAATTACGCCAGGTGTACACCTGACAGGGCCTCCGCCTGTGCGGATCACCGGACTTGATGGACCGAAGGTCTGATCCGGGTATGGCGCTTCTTATGTTCTTATGCATTTTACAGAACACCGCTGACTCCCCACCACCCGGTGGAAATACACGTCCATTTATAAAATAGCACTTAAGTAAATATATTTTTTCTTGGATCTGCCATTTTTGCTCCATTTCAGTGCCTTGCGTCTGTTAGAATGCTTTTCCATACCAAAGTGGAAGTAGTGCCTATATATAGAACTTTCCCCATACTATATGGGCTTTGAGCAATCTGGGGAAAAGGTTTGCTGGAATTCATTGTGTGATCTGTGAATTGTAGGCTTCCTAAAAGCCATTCCTTAGGCAGTGGTTATCAATCTAGTCCTTGGAGCATATCCAGTCAGCTTTTCAGGGTATCCCCAGTGAATATGTATGAAACACAGGAATGCATGCAGATCTGGATATCCTAAAAAGATGACTGGTTGGGTGTGTCCCAGAAACTGGGTTGAGTGCTCCCGCCTTAGGCTAATAAATTATGGAAAAAAAGTTTTTGGGTTCTCCCCCCCCCCCCCCAGCATAACCACAGTGCAATGAATTAAATGTTACATTTAAATATTCTCAGTAAACCTTTGGCTATAAATCAGGGGTGTCCAACCTGCGGCCCGAGGTCTGCATGCGGCCTGTGAAGTATTTTGTGCGGCCCCGGTCGAGGGCGATGCAGTGTTTTCCTCTGCTGCCCCTTGGGTGTTTGCGGTCTTGCCGGCTCCCTCCTCTGTCTTGCTGCAGCGTTTGTGCATTTGTGTGACCCCAGAAACATTTTTTTGGGCCAATGCGGCCCAGGGAAGCCATAAGGTTGGACACCCCTGCTATAAATGAACCCAATTACCCAATGCTAAAAATTAGTGTCTTGCAGCAATGTTGCACTTGCAAAACCTTTTTGGTTAGGAAAATGTTATGGAAACACCTTTGCCTACATCCCCTGTGCCCTGTACCTAAAAAGAAATATTGGATAAATTCCATATGCTCCGAATATGTCTTCAAAAAAAGAGTACTAAATCAAATAAGGAAATTAAATAGCAGATGTCTTAGCACTCTACATACGAAACAGCAGAGGGGTAATACAACCACAAGTATGAGTCTTCCTGGTGTCATCCTGAAACTGTGTAGTTTCTTCCATCCTTTTTTAGCACTCACATGGAGCGGAGGAGTAACCTAAGGGTTAGTGCAGTGGGCTGAGAACCTGGGTTCAATTCCCACTGTGGTTCCTTCTGATCTTGCAAGCCACCTACTGTACTGTATATACTCAAACATAAACCAAAATTTTGGGGCCAAAAAAAAAAAAAAAGCCCAAAAATGGGGGTCTTGATTTATATTCAGGGCAGTGCTGACCCCCCCCCCCACACCTGAACCTGTTTGCAGGCCTCTGCTGGGCCTGCCATGAGAGCTGGTGCTCTAGCAGTGGCTAGGACAGAAGGGATCCCTACCGCCTCCTGTCCCAGCAAGTTTCTAATTATTTTTATCTGCCTCCCCAGCATACCTTATATATCCCTGGTGATCCAGCAGTGAACTGTGGCAGGAGTGATATTCCTTCACTCCTGCCCGTGTAGAGCCACTAGCTAATTGGCTGCTGCTGGATCACCAGGGATACTTAAAAAGGTACACGAGGAAGGGGGGAGGGAGATAAAAATAATTAGAATTGGCTGGGACAGGAGTATGCTGAACTAACAGGTCTCACGGCAGGCCCAGTGGAGGCATTGGGAGGGAGGGAAGGAGGAAAGGGTACAAAACCTGGCAGGGAGGGAGGGGGAATAGGGTGCAGAGCCTGGCAAGGCTAGGCACAGCACTTTAATACTAACACACACACACCCCGGTTTATATTCAAGTCAACCTTTTTTCATTCTTTTTTTTTGGGGGGGAGGGTTACCTCGGTTTATATTCAGGTCAGTTTATATTCGAGTATACACGGTAACCCTCCATCGCCCCAGGTAGAAAATTTAGACTGTGAGCCTACTAGGGACAGAATGTACCTGCATATAATAGATAAACCGCTTTGGCTGTACCACAGAAAGGCAGTATATCAAATGAAAGACCATTTACCCTTGCTGCTTTAAATAAGACTTTCAAAATGTCTTATTTTATGCTTAAATTCATTTAATTTAGTTTTTTAAATTTTTTTTTAAGGAAAGGAACATTTTAAACCGTGATGGCGGTTATTAGTGCAGGGAACCGCGCTGAATGCTTTGCGCTGCTCCTGACGCTCATAGAGTTCTTATGAGCATTGGGAGCAGCGCGGAGCATTCAGCGCGTCTCCCTGCATTAATAACCACTATCGTGGTTTAATTTAAAAAAAGGGGGGGGTGTTAAATGTTTATAAGTAAATAATCAGACAGAAAATGGAAAAAAAGGGAAAGTCTGCTTCCATCTATAAAGCAGCTATAGAAGCCGAATAGTTCATGACCCTAGCCATGTACACTGACACATTTGCCTAAGCCCTGGGCCTTACCTTTTGTATTTCTCCCAGAGGAATAAGTTCTGCACCCGCAGTATTTTCAAGATTCTGAACTTGGTCTCGGGTACTGACTTGTGAAACAAGTTATAAACGGTCCTGTAACTTTTGTCGTCCTTGGGGACAGGCACTTGAATGAACTCCTGAGAGGGATCCATGGGAATCCACGTTTCCGGATAAAAGCCGAGAGAGGTAGTGGCAGTGGGAGATGACACTTGGGAAGAGGCAGCTTCAACTGCTGAGGCAGGAAAACCTCCAAGCGTCCTAGTTTGGTAAAGAGGAAAAGGGTTCATCGTCAGAACATCTGTACACACACCATTCCAAATCAATTATTCGGTGAAGCATAGGATAACTGAGAAACCAGTATCAGCAGCAGGCCAAGAATCCTTAGTAACATTTATAGCTATAGGACTTTCCGCTAAATAAGAGCACTCAGTGAATTCAAAGTTCATATTTTATATAACAGAAAGTGCACTGCAGCAATAAACCTTGTTCCAATGCACTTTAAGGGATTCTAGTTCCTTTTAATTCAGATAGTTTAGAAAGCAAAACACCCACTGCTCTGTAATCTTTTTTGGCTTGGCTTGGATATGAAATCTTGTTCTTTCTTGCTTCTAGTTCAATTAGAACTTACCCTTCCAGGGCTTTCCTCCCACATTTGGGACTCTTTTCTACCCAACCTTAATCACTGTAGTGCTCGCCTTTTTGGCCAGAAGCCCAATGACTGCAACTCTATCCAGAGCCCGGAATGTGTACATCCGAGTCCAATTGTTACTTGTCAGCACTATGCAATAGTCGGACTTCCTCCCTTGCCCTAGGGCTGTTACTGTTTTTTTTTTCCCATTTGGTAATGTGTGCAGGCAGAAGCTCTAGGACAGATTCATACTTGATCTAGGCTCTTCCCTTCATTGTACTTTTTGCTCAAAATACTGATATTATAATTTCTCGAGAAGCCTTATTGTGCATATATCAGGGCATTAACCTAGAAAATATTTCAGAATGTAAAAACTGCATAGTTTATTAGTAAGAATAATGTAAATCCAGTTTCATATATTATCTATGCGGAAAGCCTCTGACTAATTACCAATCTACGTGGTTAATGAGGCCGCAATAAGAAACAATATTATCATTTTGTAATTACTGCTATTATCTTACTGGTCCCTTTGCTTATAAAAGCGAAAAACAGAAAATGTGGCATTACAGAGAACGATTTCACACTTTGTGGGCAATTTTATAAATAATTTTTCACATTCACAATTTGGATATATATCCAGTCTTCCTAAAATCACAATTTAAACATGTTACATGATATACATTTTGAAATACCAGTTTACACATGTGCACATTGTGAATAGGGCTGCCAAGTAACTATCACTTCATCTTAACTCCATCCCTGAAATATCTGAATACTGCTGAGATGGTTAGAAGAATTTTCACTGGTACTATCCAGACAGTGCAACTGAAAATCCCAAGCACAGTAAGTAAATATTAGTCCATCTGACTATCAGATCCATGGTTGTTAACGGGCCATCACAATCTCCCTTAGGCTTCAGAGTAGAGAATGACACGGGGACAGATTTTGCCCTGTCCCAGTAGGAATTCATTTTCCCATTCCGGTGAGTTCTTTTCCTGTCCCTGCCCCATTCCTGCAAGCCTCAAACACTTTAAAATCATAAGTAGCAACATTCTAGAGCTCAGATTGTGATGCCATAATGCCTCATTCCACCAATGCCTAAGCTCCGTCCTCAGGGAGGGTGTGGCGCAGCATCCTGAGGTTGTGGGTTCAAACCCACGCTGCTCCTTGTGACCCTAGGCAAGTCACTTAATCCCCCCATTGCCCCAGGTACGTTAGACAGATTGTGAGCCCACCGGGACAGAGAGGGAAAACTGCTTTGAGTACCTGAATAAATGCATGTAAACTGTTCTGAGCTCCCCTGGAAGAATGGTATAAAAATAAAATAAAAAAAAAAAAAAAAAAATCTGCACAAGATTCAAACACTTTAAAATCATAAGTGTTCGAGGCTTGTGCAGTTAAGGCAGAGCTTACAGGAATGGGACAGGGACGGGACAGGGAAATTGAGTTCCTGTGGGTACAGGGACAAATTTGTCCCCCGTGTCATTCTCTACTTCAGAGCCAGCTCATAGATGATTCAATCTGTTACACAGCTAGAACGGAGCCTGATTAGGAAGCAGTTGTCCAGGCATAAACAAGATGCAATGCTGTGTTTCCCAAGTTACAGCTCTTGCTGTGACAATTCCCCAAGAGTTTTTGAGCCATTCCTTTTATGCCACTATTTCACTGTCTTTGAACTGGGCTGGGAAAATATATGTGTCAGCACTGAACAACACAATGCAACACGATTTTTGTTTCTGGGCAGTAAATATAATTTCCTAATTGCTTATGCCTAAAAAGTATAGAAAATGTCTGTTATTTCCTTAACACTTTGTTTTTGTGACCAGGATAGTCAAATTTTGCCTATTTAAAATGTGAAAATGTTAAGTTTTCATCTTTTCATTCTTATAAAAATCATAAGCAACATATGAATCACAATTAACATATATTTATATTGAAGTTATACAAAGATGACCACAGAAGGATTTAGAAACGAGTAGTTTTTCAAGATTTGCGATTATATTGTAAGTCACTTTCATGAATCAGCCCCCAGATGTTGTCTCCCATCGTGTTCTCATTATATTGTCCTTGGTAGTAGCTTTTCAAGTTCAGTATATCCTGGTGGAAGTGCTTACCTTACGCCTTTGAGTATGCTCCCATGTTCTCCTTGAATGTTTCAAGATGAGCATCAAGGAAATAGACTTTGAGAGATATCCTACAGCCCATTTTACTGTCATTTTCACCAGATTCTTAACCAATTCCATATGGTTTTCGGCCTCATGATTGCCCAGGAAGCACCAAACCACTGCGTCAAAGCTCTTCCAAGCCGCTTTCTCCTTCCTAGTTAACATCTTGGGAAATTCTTTGCACTCCAGGAACTTCTTATCTGTGGTCCGACAAAGACACCAGCTTTGTCCTTTGCCTTGGACAGATTAGGGAAGATTTCTTGAAGTTACTTGAAGGCTGCCGACTCCTTAGCTAGAGCTCTAAGAAATTGTTTCATCAGGCCCAATTTGATATGCAGTGGTGGCATCGGCACCTTCTGGGGGTCCACCAGTGGTTCCCATTTGATGTTGTTTCTTCCCACAGAGAACTTGGTCCGCTGTAGACTGTCCTGTCTTTGGTAGTATGCCTTTCTCCAAAAGGCAGATATAGTAGGGAAACAGTAAAATCACATTGGAGATCCATTAGGAATGCCACCAATCTGAAGTCTCCAATGACCTTCCAGCAATACTTATCATACTTTCAAGGTGTCTACAAAGGTTTTGATGCTGTTGTAATCCTCTTGTGAGGTGCACTGAGTGAGCCACAGGAAGAAATTGGTACTTGTTTCCGTTATGAAGCACCACAGCTTTGATGCTCCAGGAAGAGCTGCCAATGAAGAAATCCCACTCTTTCATGTTGCAGGTGATTGCAATTGCTTCAGACTAGTCATATTGTAGCAGAAGCAGAGCCCATCTTGATGGGGGAAGAAGGTAGTAAAAGCTTGTTGACGCTTCCTCTGATCTGTGACTTGCACACTTTCATCCAACAGTTCCACTGTTCGAGCCCAGGCGTCAAAACCTCAGCACTGGACTTGGTGAGACCAAGATCTGTGATCAAATCGTTGAAGTCTTTTTAGTTTGGATAGTATGGATTTCTCTTATCAGCTGCACCACTGATATTGTCCCTCACTCTGACTTGCTGCTCTCTTCTGAAGACATCTGCTTTCTCTGGGGGGAGTGGGCAAAAGGGCCCCTAAGTTTTCTTAGCTTGGAATCAATCTGGAATGTTCTGCAAAAAAGGTAAATTTCAAAATATCAATGTCCTGGTCACAAAAGCAAAGTTTGTGGGAAAAGATAGCAATTTTCTATAGTTTTGTGGCATAGGCAATTAAGAAAGAACACTTATTACCCAGGAACAAAAAAAAAATAAATAAAAATTGTTACATAGTGTAAGAGTCATTACTGGTCCACATACATAAGTAGCCTATGAAATGCTGTCGGAGCATCATCTCATTTGCATGTATGCTTTGGAAACTCTTGCTGTCAGTGTTTTCCAACAAATGAGCAGACTCATCTGTCAGAGGACTGGAACTCAAGCATGTGCTGAAACCAGGGGAAACAAGGAATGTCTATGTAAGGTCTTCCAAACCAGCACAGTGAGTCAGATTTCAAGACTTCCACAGTGAAAATGCATACGCTCAATTTGCACACACTGGAAATACTCTAAAAAACCGAATGGCTGAGGGATCCGAAAGATGGTTCCTACTCTGAATTCCTGTAATGTTTAGAAAGATATGAAAACAATAGAACTAGAAATGATTCTCTAGAACAGTGGTTCCCAACCCTGGAGGACCACCAGCCAATTGGGTTTTTGGAATAGCCCTAATGAATATGCATGAAAGAGATTTGTATGTAACAGAGGTGACAGGCATGCAAATCTACCCATGGATATCCATTAGGGCTATCCTAAAATCCTGACTGGATGGTAGTCCTTCAGGACCGGGAACCACTGCTCTAGAATGGAGTCCCTTTTAACCTGCTTTCCTTGCTGTACTCTTAAAATACCAAAGAGAGGTGTCATGATCGCTAGTTGTAAATGGCTCCCTCTGGTTATGTGGCTTAGGCTGCAAATGTTTTCTGAAAAAGAGTCTCGCCATGTAGGGATTACAAAAACCCCTCACACTCTGAGTTTCTATTTTACAAGCATCTATGTCAATCTGTATTACAAAGAAATACAAATCATAGTATCCAATGTTCTTTCTTAGGTCAAAATTAAATTATCTCTCAATCAGTAAGAGCCTAAATCCCTCTGGAGATCACTGTTAATGCAGAGTGCTTTATTGCATTATAAATCCCAGGCAAATCTATTTCTGATTATAACATAGCTTGGTATGTAAAGCACTTGTATTACTCAAGGGCAATATTTATTTGCTTTTCCGACCATCAAACCTTCTTGTTGCAAGAGATTTTTCGAGAATTGCTCGGTTTTCAGACAGGTAAAATGGACCAATGGCTAAAGTACTATTATTTCCCAGGCCCATCATAAATGTTCTTTAGGAAATTACTAAAAACTGATTTATTTGATAAATTTGTAAACTGATGTTCCAGAATATTGACAGGCAAATTTCAAATTTATCTTACTGCAAGAACATTCTTGAGGATTTTTATTGTATTTTAGTAAATCGTATTTTATTCTTTTACTGTATAATTTTAGTACTATTTAGAGCATTGTATTTTTATTGAGCGATTGTATAATTTTAGTAATGTATGTGAACCGCCTAGAACTATATGGTAGGGTGGTATATAAAAATAAAATTATTATTATATCTTCTCTCCACTTTGAGGGTAGATTTTAGGTCATGTTTCAAAGTATGCATAGGGGGTGGAGTTTGAGCACAGCCTGGGTGGAGCTCCAATGTAGATGCATATTTTAGAAAAAGCACCTGCAAACACTTAGCCTGTTTTTCAACAGGCAGAACTCCGTGCCCTGAAGGCAGCTACTGTTGCTGCTTAATATGTGCTTATATTTAATGTCTTTATAAAGTAGCACCAAAATACTACTTCTACTATTTGTAGAGCACTATGAGACACATGCAGCGCTGTACAGGTGCCTTCCTCCTCACTTCATCTAGACACTTTGTTGTATAGTGAATTTCTTTGTGCCTAGGGCAGGGGTAGGTAATTCTGGTCCTCAAGAGCCGGAGCCAGGTCAGGTTTTCAGGATATCCACAATAAATATGCATGAGATGGATTTGCATCTCAAGAAGGCAGTGCATGTAAATCCATCTTGTACATATTCACTGTGGATATCCTGAAAACCTGACCAGGCTCACAATTTTTTCTTCTTCTCCTCAGGAAACTCTTAATTAGAACAGATCTAAGATCAATCTCTGTAAACACATATTTGAACTGAATGATAAGCACCCCTTACAGTCTTAATGGAACTAGGACTAAAGCTGTCTCATCAACCAAGTTCTTGGGGAATATACCCAGTTGTTCAGGATATTCATGATGATTATCTATAATGTACCAGAACTGACAATTAAGTTTGTGAACTCATCCTAGAAAAAGTGCTGAATATCACTATGGTCACCTTCGAAGTACTCCCCTTGGGAAGCTATACGCCGACGCCAGCACCTACTCCACTCTTTTTCTGGCATGACCATCAGAACGGTTATCGTATTACCCTTGATGTCCTGAATGTCAACAAAATGTCTTCCTTTAGCAATGAGCTGTTGGCAAAACAAATAGGTCGTTTTCACCTAAATTTTTCACGCAGCCTTTCCAGTACAGGCTTCCAAATAGTAAACTTGGTTAACTGTCTGTCCAATTGGTACAAGTGCATAATGAACACTCTCCGATATCCAAAAAAGGTGAGCAACATCATTTTGACTTGATTTGGACTGGCGGAACTTTTTTGATCGTGGAGAATTGGCCTTCCATTGTGCACTTTGACGCTTTGTTTCAGAGTCGTATTGGTACACCCTTGTTTCATCACCACGGCCCAAAACATCGTTTTGCCTCTCCTAAAGATCTTGGCAAACTTTGATGACTCTCCTTTGCTTTTGTTCATTGGTGAGCTCTTTCAGGAGCTTTTTTGCACCTACCTTTCCAATGCCAAGATTGTCAGTTGAGATTTTCCCCGTTTCTCTATCGATGCTTACTTGGTATGCTATGCTTCTCGCAGCCGACAATTTTGAAGCACAATTTGATGAATTTTCGCAATGTTTTCATTAGTTCTGCTCGTTACTGGCCACCCTGACCTTTCATCTGCGACACTTTCTCTCCCCTCAGAAAAACGTTTAATCCATTTGTACATTGCCGTTTTCTTCAAACTTTGGACTAATATGTCCCCGATTTCACTTCCACTCTTGCCAAGTTCGCTGCTCTAATTCAAGCTTCAACATTCTTGCGACAGCTCAGAAAACCCCACAACAATAATGAATGCCACTCAGCAAGACTCAGCTGCCACATATCGACACGAACACAGCTGCGAGGCGCCGATATACCAAAGTGATGAAACCGTACCAAGTTGTTTGTACAGTGCTGCCAACATAAGCACACGGAGGCAAGTTTGCGAACTTCGTTGCTAGACCGCGTGTATCTGCATACTGAGAAAGCAGTGCACCCCTTAGCAGATGCTTATTTATGTATTCAGTTTTCAATACGGTTCTCCCCAAGGAGCTCAGAACGGTTTACATGAATTTATTCAGGTACTCAAGAATTTTTCTTGAAAAGGAATAAACTGCCCCCAGTTGGCAATTACAAAATGATTAGTAACGCTATGGTCTAGAAGCAGCTGCAGTGCTAATGGAAGCGAGTTTGTCTGTATCTGCTTCTTTTTTCTGGCTCCCTGTGGCATCATTCCTTCACTCTCATATCCAAAAACAATCTTATAGCAAGTTTTCTGAACATGTGACTTGATCCAGATGGCCAATTTTGCAGCACTGGAATACTTTAAACTTGAATCTTTGAGAATGTGCTCTGGGCCCTCCTCAGTTTATAATTGGGTTGTTCGTTTAGTATAGAGAATGACACGGGGAAAAAATCTGTCCTTGTCACTGCCCCATCCTCGGCTACCATCCCCTTCACCGCCCTGTCACCGCCATTCCCTTCACCGCCCTGTCACTGTCACTGCCATCCCATTCACCGCAGCATCCATATAAGCCTCAGTACTGCAATATTTAGCTTATTCCTTCCTTATAAATCAAAATTCTGGCTGCTGAACTAGAGAAAGAGATGTTCAGCTGGCGGGACTTTGTTTATAAATTTTTATCAACACAACTAATATACTACTTTATCCTAAAGCAGGGGTGTCCAATGTCGGTCCTCGAGGGCCGCAATCCAGTCGGGTTTTCAGGATTTCCCCAATGAATATGCATGAGATCTATTAGCATTCAATGAAAGCAGTGCATGCAAATAGACCTCATGTATATTCATTGGGGAAATCCTGAAAATCCGACTGAACTGCGGACCGACATTGGACACCCCTGTCCTAAAGCAAAAAAAAAAAAAAAAAAAAGAAAATAAAGAATTTTTTTTTTCTACCTTTGTTGTCTGGTTTCTGCTTTCCTCATCTTCTCATTCAATTCCTTCCATCCACTGTGTGTCTTCTTTCTGCGTCTTCCATTTGCTCTGTTACTGTGCCTCTCCCTTCACCCCCCCCCTCCAATTGGTCTGGCACCCATCTTCTTCCCTCCGCTCCCCCCCCCCCACTCTGTCTTCCACATTTCCCTTCAGGGTCTGTTCCTCTCCACCCTCCTTCAATGTCTGTTCTTTTCCTTTCCACCACCACCACCCTTCCCTCCCTCCTTCATCATCTGTTCCTTTCTACCACCCTTCAGCTCCTCTCGCACGGCCTGCTTGCCTACCTACATCCCTCCCTCTTACTTTCGTGGCACGTTACAATGTAATTTGTGCAAGCCGCTGGAGCCTGCGAGCTCGGTCCCCAAAACAATCTCACTTCTGTGTTCCTATTTTCCCCATTTCTAATATCTCCCCTATGTATCTGGCATTGCCCCCCCCCCCGTGTCCATATACCATCCCCATGTCTCTGTCCCTATGCCCCCATGCACATAATTTCCCCTTCGTTTCTGTTACCTTCCTGTGTCCAGATTTCCCCTCTCTTCCTCACCAATGTGTCTCTTCTCTTCAACCCCATCTAGCTTCTTTCCCTCTTTCTTCCCCCCCTGCTTCCAGCATCAGGCTCACCATCCTCCCCTTTCTTGCCTGCTGTGGGTTTCTTTCTCTCCCTCTTCATCCCCTTGGCCCAGAATCTCTTTCCCTTTCACTCCCTCCTTCCTAGTGTGAGCCGGGAACACGCGCGATCACGTGGTCCAGCAGCCCCCTTCCACCCGAATGCAGCATTCCATCAGCTCCCTCCCTCCTTCTCACCTTAGATGTCGAGTTTGCCGGCTTTTTTTTTCACCCAGCTGCACGCATGGCTGCTCAGTAGAAATATAGAAAAATGACGGCAGAAAAGGGCCTCGGCCCATCCAGTCTGCCCACACTAATAACCCACTCCCTAACTACCTCCATGAAGAGATCCTACATGCCAATCCCATCTTTTCTTAAAATCTGGTACGCTGCTCGCCTCAATTACCTGTTGTGGAAGATTATTCCAGCGATCAACCACCCTTTCGGTGAAGAAATATTTTCTGATGTCGCCATGAAATTTCCCACCCCTGATTTTCAACGGATGCCCTCTTGTTGCCGTGGGTCCTTTAAGAAAAAAAAGAGATCTTCTTCCACCTCGATACGGCAGTGACATATTTGAACGTCTCGATCATGTCTCACCTCTCTCTGCGTTCCTCGAGTGAGTATAGCTCCAACTTACCCAGTCGTTCCTCAATCTTCTCCTCCGACGCAACCGGAAACAGGAAGTTGCAGCAGAGGAGAACACTGAACAACTCGAGCAGCCACACGTGCGCGGCTTTTTGAAAGCGTGCAGCTGGGCAAAAAAGAAAGCCGGCAAACTCCGCATCTAAGGTGAGGTGGAGGGAAGGAGATAGCAGAACGCTGCGATCGGGCGGGAGGGGGCTGCTGGACCGTGCGATCCTCGATTGCCTCACTGCGGAGACAAGACCATTCACCGCTCCACGGGGCGATGAATGGCCTCGTCCTGTCCCCGCAGCGACCACTATTTTTTCTGTCCCCGTTTCGGCAGATTACCCGTGGCTACTCGTGAGTAACAACCACCGTGTCATTCTCTAGTTTAGTGTCTTTAATGGGTCTCTTTTTTGGTAGGGTCCATACTGCGTAGTGTGGAGTCTCGTATACAGGGTCGTTTGTACATTGCTACTTATGTTTGGGTATAAAGGATAGGTTTGCCAGGCATTCATGGAAATCTGTTTGACTGAGCTCAAGGGGCGGTTTAGTTTTGTCCTGCTTCTATTGATTTGGGTAGTAAATGGGATGGGGGAGGGGGTTATAGGCTCTGTTTTGAAAATGGGGTACCTGGACTTTGAAATTGTTTATATTTGTTGCGGTTCCGGCGTGTGAGACCTGGTTGTCTGTATTGTGTTTCACTTGTTCAGTTGATCCAATAAAAAATTGTTTAACCATAAACTTGGATCTTGGAATGCAATCTTTTGTACCCGACGGTGAACTTTCCTTTGAAGGTTATATTTCATAGAGACTAGCCATAGCGAGGGCGGACAGCTTGAACAGGATATGATGCTGATTTGGTTCTTTTGCTAAAGACATTCTAGTAAACCTTTTGTAGTTCTTTTCATTAGCTAAAATGTTTTACTGCTAACAAAGAGGTCTTCGTACTACGCTGCAGAAAAAGTGGCCTTAGTGCACCTATATAAACTAAATTCTATATATTATGTCTAATAAATTGGCGCAGAAAGACCTCACTTAGTGCAATTCTATAAACGGTTATAAGTTAGGAGTGTTTATACAATAATGCTTACACCCCATGAGCAAATTTAGGTGCGACTATTTACACCAACTAAAAACATGGTATAATTCCTTTACACCTAAATGAGGTGCAGATCACCCTTATTCTATAACTGCGCGTGTAAATTTGAATTTGAAAAACATCCCTGATTTGTCCTTGACTCTCCCCTGGCAGTGCTCCCTTTTTGGAGCTGTGCCTAGATTTCTGTGCATAAATTTCAACTAAATCCAATTAATGCTAGCAATTGTTCATTAAGATGCCAACTAACGATAATTGGTTAATTATGCAATTAAGTTGCATGCACCAATTGGACACATGTCCAAATTTGTGTGTGCAATGCAAAGCACCATATATAAAATCCAGGGGTATGCAGATTTTTCACCACCCACCAAGGCCATTTTTACTGCAGCCAGAAAAAACAGCCATTTTGTATTTCTTGTATTAATGATCATGCACTGAAGTTGCCGTTAGCATAAAGCCATTAATTTTTTTTTTTTCTTACCACCTATTTTGTAGGTATCCGTACATTAACCTGCTAGCATGTGGTAATGTAGTTGCACTGATTAGAACAGGAATGCCAATTAACCTCCCCTTGATCTACCCCTCAAAATTCTTTGGGTGCATTCTAATTTGGCAGTTACTACAGGACATTTGAGTGCAGCTCACGGTATGACATTTTTAAGCTGTGATAGGCAAAAGTTAATGTCTAATGCAGCTTAATGAAAGAGCCCTAAAATATGTAGTCTGTTAGTGAATACATGCAGCTAAGATTTAATGATAATAATAATAACTATGTTTCTATACCGCCAACACCCAAAAAGTTCTAGGTGGTTCACAAAATAAAAAGGACTGAACATTTCAGTGATGATACAAAGCACACAAAAAGGCAGTACAATATTTCAAAAATGAAAAATACACTATGAAACTATGATATAGTCATCAATCAAGTAACAAATTTTTTGAACAAATAGGTCTTAACCAGTTTTCTAAAGATGCAATAAGACGCAGATTGTTGAATCAGACCATCTAACCATACTTGAACTTTACCTACTTGATAAGCCAAAGATCGATAAAAATACTTTTTATAACGGCAATTTTTGGGATTAGGAAAAGTGGATAAACCAGTGCGTCAAGTAGACCTAGTCTAACAGTACAATTCAAAATAAGAGAAGAGATAACACGGAGCTACTCCAAATAACATCTTATAGCAAATGCAAGCAAATTTAAAAAGTACTCTTGCTTCCATTGGCAACCAGTGCAGCTGATGGTAGTAAGGGCTGACATAAGAACATAAGAATTGCTGCTGCTGGGTCAGACCAGTGGTCCATCATGCCCAGCAGTCTGCTCACGCAGCGGCCTTCTGGTCAAAGACCAGCACCCTGGCTGAGACTATCCCTATCAGGGTACGTCCTTGTTCAGCAGAATTTGTCTAACTTCGTCTTGAATCCCTGGAAGGTGTTTTCACCTAAGACAGACTCCGGAAGAGTGTTCCAGTTTTCCACCACTCTCTGGGTGAAGAACTTCCTTATGTTTACAGAATCTATCCCCTTTCAACTTTAGAGAGTGCCCTCTCATTCTCCCCACCTTGGAGAGAGTGAACAACCTGTTTTTATCTACTAAGTCTATCCCCTTCAGTACCTTGAATGTTTCAATTATATCCCCTCTCAAATCTCCTCTGTTCGAGGGAGAAGAGGCCCAATTTCTCTAATCTTTCGCTGTACAGCAGCTCCTCCAACCCCTTAGCCATCTTAGTCGCTCTTCTCTGGACCCTTTTGAGTAGTACCGTATCCTTCTTCATGTACGGCGATCAGTGCTGTATGCAGTACTCCAGGTGAGATCCCCTTCTTTATCATTCCTAGCATTCTGTTCACCCTTTTCGTCGCCGCCGCTGCACATTGCATGGACGGCTTCATCGACTTGTCGATCAGAACTCCCAAGTCCCTTTCATGGGAGGTCTCTCCAAGTACCGTCCCGGACATCCTGTATTCGTGCATGAGATTTTTGTTACTTTACACTTGTCCACATTGAACCTCATCTGCCATGTCGATGCCCATTCCTCGATCCTGATTATATCACGTTGCAGATCTTGACAATCCCCCTGCGTCTTCACTACTCTGAATAACTTTATATCGTCTGCAAATTTAATCACCTCGCTCGTCGTACCTATGTCCAGATCGTTTATAAAGATGTTGAAGAGCGCAGGTCCAAGCACCGAGCCCTGTAGCACCCCACTGGTGACACTTTTCCAGTCCGAGTATTGTCCATTTATTCCCACTCCGTTTCCTATGCTCCAGCCAGTTTTTAATCCACATGAGTATTTCACTCTCGATTCCATGGCTCGCAATTTTCCAAAGTAGTCGTTCATGCAGAACCTTGTCGAACGCCTTCTGAAAGTCCAGATATACAATGTCGACTGGGTTGCCCTTGTCTATCTGCCTGTTCACTCCCTCGAAGAAGTGCAACAAGTTTGTCAAACAAGATCTGAAAATAAAATGGACCGCTGTATTTTGGATTAGCCTTAATCTTCCTAAGATGGTTTGATAAGCTCCCAAATAGATTATATTGCGGTAGTCAAGAACAGATAAAATTAATGCTTGAACTAATAATCTAAAAGTATGGTCAAAGTATTTTTTAATGGAACGCAATTTCCATAATGCAAAGAAACATTTCTTAACAAGCATATCAGTATGTTCCCCCAGGGTTAAATGGCGATCAAATATAACTCCTAAAATTTTAAGAGACGAGACTGTTGGATATTCTTGTCCTCTTAAATAAAGAGTTTTATCCGTAATTTTATTGTTAGGACTAGCCAGGAAAAATCTGTTTTTTTTTCAGTGTTTAATTTCAACTTAAATTCAATAGTCCATTGTTCAATCTGATTTAGGATAAAAGTGATCTGGTTTTTTATTTCAGTAGTAAAAGAAATAACTGGTATCAGTATTGTGATGTCATCTGCACAAATGTAAAAAATTATGTTTAAGCTTTGTAAAAGATTGGCCAAGGAAGTAACATAAATGTTAAACAAAGTAGGTGATAATGGTGAACCTTGAGGTACCCCACAAGTGTTACTCCAAGAATTGGAATACTGACCATTGCTACCAGAAATTCCCATAGCATCCAAACAACCCAATAGAATCTCATGGTCCACCAAGTCAAAGGCGCTACCAAGATCAAATTGAAGTATTAGTGCGCTAGTGCCTTGGCTGAATAAGGAATGAATATGATCAATCAAGGAGGCTACAACCGTTTCTGTACTGAAACCTTATCTAAAACCAGATTGGTGAACATGAAGAATATGAAACTGTTCTAGATGTTTGACTAATTCTAAGTTGACCAGACCTTCCATTATTTTACAGAAGGGTATACTTGCGATAGGTCTATAATTTGTTTTGGTAGATATAGTTTTTTTATGATTCTTTATAATAGGAGTAACCAAAATATGACCCAACTCATTCGGAAATAGCCCATTTATCAAAGAATAACTAATCCATTTAAACAGATCTGCCTCAAAGGTAATTGGGGCCTTCTTCATAATTGTCAGAGAACCCGTATCTAATAAACAGCTTGACTTAGCATATTTGTTGTACAACTGAATAGATTGTTGCCAGTCTGGGATATCAAATTCATTCTAGAACATGTCAGCCCTTACACCTTCTCTCAGCTGCACTTGTTGAAAATGGGGAAGATCATGCATTTGGGCTGCAAAAACCTGAGGGAATGATAAAGTTTAGGGGGTAAAGAACTTTTGTGCAAGAAAGAGAAGCAGGACTTGGGTTTGAAGTAAAGTGATGATCTTAAGATGGCCAAACAAGTTGAAAAGATGATAGCAAAAGCTAGAAGGATGCTAGGGTGCATAGGAAGAGGAATGGCCCATAGGTAAAAGAAGAAATTGATGCCCCTGTATCTCCGGTGAGGCCTCATTTAGCATATTTGGTCTCCCAAACTAAAGAGGGATATAAAACTGCTGGAGAGGGTGCAGAGACGAGCAACGAAGCTAATAAGAGGTATGGAGAACTTGGAATATGAGGAACGACTCAAGAAACTAGGACTGTTCTCCCTTGAGAAGAGGAGGCTGCGAGGGGACATGATAGAGACGTTCAAAATACTGAAAGACATCGATAAAATAGAGCAGAAAAACAAATTATTTACACTGTCCAACGTGACACGGACAAGAGGACATGGTTTAAAGCTAAGGGGGGACAAGTCCAGGACAAATGTCAGGAGGTTCTGCTTTACGCAGCGAGTGGTGAACGCCTGGAATGCTCTTCCACAGGAGGTTATTAAGGAATCCACTGTGCTAGGATTCAAAGGCAAATTAGATGCACATCTCCTTATGAGAGGCATAGAGGGATATGGGTGGTAAAACTACATCAGGTGTATACCTGACTGGGCCTCCGCGTGTGCGGATCGCCGGACTCGATGGACCATGGGTCTGATCCGGAGATGGCAGTTCTTATGTTCTTATGTTATATTATGTACTATTCTGGAGACAGCACCTTCAAAAAGATATAAACAGGATGGAATCAATCTAGAGCAGGGGTCTCAAAGTCCCGCCTTGAATGCCGCAATCCAGTCGGGTTTTCAGGATTTCCCCAATGAATATGCATGAGATCTATGTGCATGCACTGCTTTCAATGCATATTCATTGGGGAAATCCTGAAAACCTGACTGGATTGCGGCCCTCAAAGAGGGACTTTGAGATCCCTGATCTAGAAGGCTACTAAAATGGTCAGTGGTTTACGTCATAAGGTGTACGTGGACAGACTCAAAGATTTCAATCTGTATACTTTGGAGGAGAGGTGGAATAGGGGAGATGTGATAAGACATTTAAATACCTAAGTGATGTAAATGTGCATGAGTAGAGTCTCTTCCATTTGAAAGGAAGCTCTGGAATGAGAGGGCATAGGATGAAGTTTAGAGGTGATAAGCTCAGGAGTAATCTTAAGGAAATACATTTTTACAGAAAGGGTGATAGATGCGTGGAACAGTCTCCCGGAAGAGGTGGTGGAGACAAAGACTGTGGCTAAATTCAATAAAGTATGAGATAGGCATGTGTGATCTCTTAGGAAGAGGAGGAGATAGTGGATGCTGCAGATGGACAGACTGGATAGGCCTTTTGGCCTTTATCTGCCATCATGTTTCTATTAATCCATAATACCAATTCTGCTTCCCACATCTCCTGCATCTGAAAGAAATGTGCAGAGGAAGAAAGAAACCTCAAATTTTGTGCCGTTTCCCTTCCTTCTGCCTTGATACTTACTGTAAGTGGGGTGCCAGCATCACCAAAGAGCGGAACAGAGGTCTCTTTTTGATTTCTCTTCTGAAACATGCATTCTGCTGGAAGCCATCTTTGATATTTAAGATGTACTGGTTGTGCCAGGTAACAAAACGAACCTCTTTCACACCTCGACAGTTGGCTTCTTCAATCAATCTGACAACAGGCTGTTAACACAGAAAAGAAATGAGAGGATCACTTTATAAACCAGAAAGTGATTCTATTTCAGCACAATTTCTCTTTCTTCTTTAGGTTCTTGTTGACTGTCTGAGAAGCATCTACTTATGTTGCTATCACCTCCATAACCATCTTTCCTTAGAAATGCATAAACTAAAGGCTCTATTGAAAAGCTTCTCATAATCATCAAATATATATTTATTCTCAAACTCAAATTTTTAAATGGTAGGATTATGCTCGGAGATCTAGAGGGACTCAAAGGGGAAAACCCCTAACCACCTCACCACCCAATCATTGCATGATCCTTCATATTTTTAATTATACATATTTTAAACTAAAAACAAAAAAAACAGAGAGATAGAAATCTTGACTTCTTAAATAAGCTTTGAAAAGAAAAAAAGCACTTATCTATTAGATGGTTTCGACGAGACACGTTTTGTTCACTGCTTCAGGAAACCATAAGCCATTTTCATTCAAAAAGGTTATCAATCAGCATGGAAGGATGAGATTTCTGGTAAGTGAAAACCTTTCATTTCTTTCAAGAGACTCAAAAGTGCTTTTGTTTAATTCGTTTCTTTAAATTCACTGTATTGCACTGTTAAATAATTGAAAACTAATAAAGATTTACAAAAAAAAAAAAAAAGACTCAAAAGCACTGCTTAACGGAGGGGTTTTCTCCCTTGAGCCCCTCCAGGTCTCTGAGCAAATCCTACCATTTAAAAATTTGAGTTTGAGAATAAATATATATTTGATGATTATGGGAAGCTTTTTTTTTTGATGTTATAAGATTTTTTTCAGCTTCCTTTATCGATACCTTTTGGTATTTTTCCCTGTGTGAGTTTTGACCAAGTCTGTTATATAATAAGCAGTTGTTGGCTGGCTTTTTACATTTGGATACATTTTGCTGAATCAGCCTTGTGAACCTTCTGTGCCCAGAGTGTAATTTTAGAAGGGCTTACTCAACAGAAGTCTAATTCCTGCAAGTATTTTGTTTTTCATCACTGTGAACATATTGCCAAATGAACAATGTCAGGAAAAAAAAAATGCAAAACATTTATGACGCAAGACATAAGAATTGCCGTACTGGGTCAGACCAACAGTGGCCAGTCCAGGTCATGACTATAAGCATATTTCATTGTATATGTGTGGTTGCTCTCCGCTCTGGACAAGGGCGGGTTACAAATAATAAACTATATATACCTGGCACGATCTCAAAAAGTAGCAAGATTCCATGTTGCTTCAAAGGACTATAAAGTAAACTGCCCTTAACACTGCATTTAGCAGAGTCAGAGATCCCACTGCTGGCAGCACATGCCAAAACCACCAACCACTTTTCCAATGCGTTAGAGATGTAGGAAAACTCTAAGGGGCCCTTTTACAAAGCCATGCTATCCACAGCTTAAAATGGCACACTGCAGGACACACTGAGGCATCCCACAGTAATTTTTTTTAAAATGTATATGTGTGCATCGTATACTAAAACTTAAAAAAAAAAAAAATTTTTGCCACAGAGAGATATCCGAGGGGTGGAGATTACATAGCAATTAGCACTGTTGCGAAATAAACCTGCGCTAGTGTCTCTGCCAACTACAAAATAGGTGGCGTTAGGGGCTTGCGCGGCTAATGGGAAAATTAGCACGGCCATTAACAGGAAAACAGGAAATTCGGCCATTTTACCTCTATGTAAAAAATTGTCTCAGCATGTGGAGGAAGAGTGTGGCGCAGTGGTTAAAGCTACAGCCTCAGCACCCCGAGGTTGTGGGTTCAAACCCATGCTGCTCCTTGTGACCCTGGGCAAATCACTTAATCCCTCTATTGCCCCAGGTACATTATATAAATTGTGAGTCTGCTAGGACAGGGAAAAATGCTTGACCTGAATAAATTTATGTAAACTGGGAAAACAGTATAGAAAATTTAATAAATAAATAATGGAAAAACTAGCATGTAGCCATTAATAGGAAATTTGGCCATGTTACCTCTATGGAAAAAAATGGTCTTAACGTATGGGAATGACCCCTGTAAACATGTGCTAACGCCACTTTTTACTGTGGTTTGGTAAAAGAACCCCTTTCAAAATTACTTTTGTTCAATGCTCCGTTTATAACTTGTGTGTTCTAATTCACAGCTAAGAGAGTTACGACAGCCATCATCATTTCACAGTTATATATCAAAACCAGCCTTTAATTCTCTCAAACCACAGTGCAATCAAAGCTGTCCAGTGCATCGTAGTGGCCCATTACAGCGGTGATTTTGACCTTTGATCATACACATCCAGAAGATACTTTTAATTTGAGTGCATTTGTTGGCTATGTAGAAAGGGGGGATTGATATATGTATGTGTCATAAATATAATTTGATAGAATTTAAGTGCTGTGCACTTATTTTTGGTTTTAAAATTACATTACATTAGTGATTTCTATTCCGCCATTACCTTGCGGTTCAAGGCGGATTACATCCAAACTAAAACAAGAATTACATTCAAAATTTGAAGGAATAGAATAAGCGATGACATAAAATTTTTAAGGTAATAAAAACGTTGGGTAAAGAGTTACTTTAGGAGATAAGAATAGGGTGAATTATGGGGTTTTAGATAACTTTTGGTAAATAGAAGAATATTAGAGAGTACTAAGGGTATAGAGAGTGCTGGATAGGTTTTATGTGTTTTTTGAAGAGTATGGTTTTAATATTTCTCTTGAAGGTTTTGTAGCTGAATAAAGATATTAAAAAAAAAAATCTTAGTACTGTTTTGTTTGTTCCCAGGGTTGTGCTGAACAGTAATTAAAAAAAAAACAACAAAAAACAACAACTTAAGAGCAATACAACTTTCCTGTGGTTTATCTTAGACCAAGTTTTGTTTTCCTACTTGCAACTACTTGGCAGGGAGTTCTCCGATTTTAGACACATACCAACTTGCTTTACTAATAAAACAGTGAGACTGCTGTGAAACTCAGCAGTCAATTTAATAGGAAGGGTGACCCTGATATCCATGGAGGTGAAGGATGTAGTTTAAAAAGGGGGACCTTTTGTGACAGCCACCCAAACAGCACTTATCACTCTTTTTATGGTTGTGATCCCATTTGCACAGCCACAGAAAGTGCGTGACCTCCCACCCCCCCTATGGGTCAATGACCTCTTATGTAGGTCTTGCCCAGGTCACAACCCCAAATGCAGGTCATGACACACAATTTGGGAAGTCCTGAATTAGAGGCTCAGTAACAGCCCAGGAAGCCAGCCCAAGTACACCTCATGTACTACACAGATAGACAGGGTAGATAAGTAAAACAGAAAACACAGAGGGCCACCACATGAAAAGAATAAGGCCATTAGAAAGATAATTAAATCTACTTCCTTCCAGTTGCAACTGTCGAATTGCTTAAAATAGATGTCGTTGATATGATTTCCGGATCATGGTACAGATGATAGTCCAGTTTTGATAAAACTATTTAGGGATTTAAACACTTCCCCCTCCGTATTCGCGGGGGTTCGGGGCAGAGCCGGCCCGTGAATATGAAAAAAACGTGAATAATATTCGGGCCGGTTCTGCCCCTAACCCCCGCCTATTTTAAGTCCTGAAAGCCCCCCCGCCATTAAGCCTTACCTGGTGGTCTAGCAGGTTTTCAGGCAGGAGCGATCTTCCCACACTCCTTCCCCGTGCAGATCGCTCACAGGAAATGGCTGCCTTGAGCTCCCGTAGTCTTTTGAGCCATTTCCTGTGAGCGATCTGCACCGGGCAGGAGCATGGGAAGATTGCTCCTGCCCCAAAAACCCGCTAGACCACCAGGTAAGGCTGGGGGGAGGGGGCTTACAGGGCTTAAAATAGCCCAAAAAATGAAAGTGATTTTTTTTGTTGTTGTTTAAAACCGCGAATAAGCGAATCCATAGATACGGAATTCGCAAATACGGAGGGAGAAGTGTACAGTGTAAAGCATTACAAATGATCCAAAAATGCTGCCACAAGGTTAATTTGTGGGGTTAGAAAATTTGAACACAACACCTTGGCTGAAGAAACTGCACTGGCTACCTATGCGATCACATTATTTTCAAGACATTAACTTTGGGTTTGTAAATCATTTTTATTGAAGTCAAACAGAGGAACAAAGGGCATACAAATAAAAATGATTTACAAAAAAAACAACAACTTTGGTTTACAGTCATTTACCATGAGATTCTCCTTGCTATCTATCACAAATTATGGCTATCTACCGACCACTCAGAGCTTTGTGATCCGAGGGCACAATACAATTGTCACTGATGGACTTCTCAAAAATACATTACGAGAATACAATACGAGAGCTTCTGCTATTTCCATCACAGGAGTAACGCTGTGGAACAAATTAGCTGAACTGCAAAGGGCTCTATCTGATATTCAGAAGTTTACAAAAATGCTTGAAACTACACTTTTTATAGAAGCATTCTAATAAAAGATGTTTTGCTCAATGCTGGTTTTAGGATGAGTATAATGTGAGGATTTGTGAACCCACTGTTTACATGGAATGATCTGTAATTTGAGATGTTTGTATAAGTCTTGTTTGTTCCGTTCTGTGAATGTTACTTTTGTAATGCCACCTAGGAATAGGCGGTCGATAAATGTTTTAATAAAAAATAAATAAATAAATAATGGAAACATTTAAATACCTCAGAATATTCCCTCCAGCCAAAGTGGTCCCTGCAGAAGTATTTCCAGACTGTGTGGTAGTTGGAGTTGGAGCTGGTACAGGAAACAGTAGACAACCTCCGAATTTGGTCAAACTCAGCACTTTCGTATATGCTCATAAAGTTCAAATCCACCAGAAACTCTCGCCCCCTGTGGAATAAAATTAAGATTTTTTTTTTTTTTTTTTTTAAATTAGGAGTTATGGTCCTTCCAAAACCGTGTGCAAAACAAAATCATAGTAGGTCTTATCTACCTCCAAACCCAAGCATCACAGAAGGGAGAAATCACTTTCCAGTTAAGAGGGCTAATTTCTCACACTTCTTGTAGTTTTGGGTAACAGCTATCAAAAGATAAAAAGGAAAAAGGGAGAGGAAATACTTTTTTTTTTTTTTAAAAGGACAGGCTCCATTTAATACCACCCTGCAAGAAAAAAAGTCCCAGCCAGCGATGTCTTTTTTTTTTTTTTTAAATAACCCAGGTTCCCACGAGTTGCTCTTATTAACAATGCCAAGATTAATTTACTCACGCAGTGCATGTGAGTTAGAAAACCCTTGAAAGCTCAGTTTGATCTCACAAAGCAAAAGGTCTACTGTCACGAAAGAGAAGATCTAGATATCTCCAGATGAGCGAACATCTGCTGCTAAGCTGTCTCTGAGCCGATGTACCTTTCAACACAGATGCTTGTGCAGCAAAAACAGTTTGGCATCATATGAAAGAACAGACTTCCCTTTTGTGACGTTCAATAACCACAGAAATATTGTTTTGTTCTGCAGGCTCTTGTTCTTTTATGGAATCAGCTCTTCAGTGTGCAACGTGTTTTTTAAACATGTGGAAGGATGGGAGGAAGTTTAACACTGTAGTGAAAAAAAAAAAAAAATAAGGGAGTTTGATATTTAACCAGCTGGAAATGTTCAGGGCCATCTGCTGATATTCACCGGCATTTAAGCAGTTAATTTCACGGAATATTATCACAGACTGCAAAACTCAAAGCTGGTTATTTCGTGAGTGGTCTGGGGTGGTGTCGACGCCTATGCTGTTAAGTGTCAATATTTATCACTTAATATATGCCCCCACCCTTTTTACAAAATTGTAGTATGGTTTTTAGCACTGGCTGAGGCGGTAACAGCTCCAATGCTCAGAGGAAGTCTATGAGCGTCACAGCTGTTACCGCTACAGTTTTGTGAAAAAAAGGGGGTGGGAGGGGGTTAACTACCTAAGTTTAGCAGTTACACTGGATCACATGAAACTCAGTCCTATCTTTTTGCAGTGTCTCTTATGTGGTTAAGTGAGGAATATTGTGGTTAACGGCATAAGACATAGAAACATAGAAAGATGACGGCAGATAAGGGCTATAGCCCATCAAGTCTGCCCACACTATTGACCCACCCTTTTAAGTCTACTGACCCCCTTAAGTATAATTGTAATTATACTGCCACTCTACTGACCCGCTCTTTCAAGTCTATACCCTAGTGACCCTATTCCTTGGCATGACCCTCGTAGGGATCCCACATAGGTATCCCATTTATTCTTGAAGTCTGGGATGCTGCGTGCCTCGATCACCTGCACTGGAAGCTTGTTCCAATGCTCAATCACTCTCTCCGTGAAGAAGTACTTCCTGGCGTCTCCACGAAACTTCCCTCCCCCGAGTTTGAGCGGATGTCCTCTTGTGGTCGAGGGTCCCTTGAGAAGAAAGATATCATCTTCCACCTCGACCCATCCCATGATGTACTTAAATGTCTCAATCATGTCTCCCCTCTCCCTACACTCTTCGAGAGTGTAGAGCTGCAATTTGTTCAGTCTTTCTTCGTACAAGAGACCCTTTTGCCGAGACCATCCTGGTGGCCATCCGCTGAACTGATTCAATTCTGAGCACATCTTTACGGTAATGTGGCCTCCAGAATTGCACAGTATTCCAGATGAGGTCTCACCATGGCTCTGTACAATGGCATCATGACTTCAGGCTTCCTGTTGACGAAGCTTCTCTTGATACAACCTATCATCTGCCATGCCATAAAAACCCAGATAGTATCGAGGCCCTAGACATGGCTTGGCATTAAATATCTAGGAATAACGCTGGCAGAGAGTAAAAACAAGACAACCTGCCGTGGCCGACTATCAACTCCAAAGAATTTTAAAGAGCTCTTGATTGACACTGAAGAACTTTCTTTGCATCCTAGCTATCAAGGTTCATAACCACTGGTGCCTGGGGGGTGGGATGGGGGAGAAGAGGTCAAATGGAGTGTGGAGTACTGCTGCCCAATTCAGGGAAAACTTTCAATTCGATTTGGCCTATTGAATGATTTTTTGATTCAATTCACTTTTCCCGCCCAATAGGCTGGGTTTGTTTTGGGTTTTTTTCCAAAATGTCCTGGAGAGTTTATTTTGTAGCCTCTTCACCCATCCCAGCCCCCTTTGCCCTCTCCAGCCCTATGCTGATGCCGTAGTGTAAACAAAATAAACTTTTCCTCTCTGTTAGGTCCTAGCTCACTCTCGCTGTCTAGCACCAGCTCTAGCAAGATACACATTTCAAATCCAGAAATAATTCTTTTTTGTACCTTTTATTGTCTGGTCATTTTATTATTCAAATTATGTTGGTCCCAGGCTCTGGTTTCTGTTTGTCTTCTGTCAACTTGCTCGCCAGGGTCTCCTGCCCATTTGACATTTTCTTCTTTCTCCTTGCTCACCATCTTTCGTCTCTGTACCTTCTCTTCCATTGCCATATTCAACATTTCTGTTTCTTTCCCACTGTCTACCATCTCTCTCACTCCCTGCCCTCTACCCTGGATCCAACCACTCTATTCCCCTCCATGCAGCATCTCTCCCTTCCTCTCCTCCATTATCATGTGCACCATTTCTTTCTCCCCTTGTACCATGTCTCTCTGCTCTCTACCCCATGTCCAACATTTCTCCCTCTTTCTTCAAGCATGTCTCCTTCTCCTCCATCATATGCAGGATATCTCCCTCTCACCCTTTTCTACTTCTGTTGCATCTCTCCTCCATCCCATCTCCACCAATGTTACTTCTCTTTTCTCCTCCCTCCCCCCACCATGTGCAGAAGCTTCCCATCCCTCCTAACCCCCTCTGCAGCAGCTTTTCATCCCTCCCATCCCACTGTAAAGCACTTCCCGACCGACCTTCCACTCTCCTTCGGGCCTCCTAAAGTAGCAGCAATGGTGGCGGTGACTGGCTTGGCTGAGGCAGCGTGGTGAACAGACTTCTCAAAGCCTGCCCACCAGGGCTGCCCTTTGCCGCCTCATCAGTAGCATCATCAGTGGCGCGGCAGAGGGAAGGCCCCGACAGGGCAGAGCAGAAGCTGTTCACCAGGCTGCCTCTGCCTCGCTGGTCACCGTCTCCGCTGCTGCTACTTTAAGACAGTGTTTCTCAGGGTCGGTCCTGGAGTAACCCCTTGCCAGGATATCCACAATGAATATGCATAAACTTAATTTGCATACACTGCCTCCATTATATGCAAACTTTCATGCATATTCATTGTGGATATCCTGAAAACCTGACTGGCAAGGGGGTACTCCAGGACCGACTTTAGAAATACTGCTTTAGGAGGCCCACAGGTATGTCAGGCGTCAGGACTTACTGAATCGGTAAGTTCGATTTTTTTTTTTTTTTTTAGAAATGAATCAAGTTTGGACAGAGTGAAGAGAGTTCTTGGTAGTATAACTGTGTACTACTTAGGGTGGATTTGATTTAAATTACAAATCACTAGTCAGAAAGACTTGATTTAAATCATACCCATGACATTATGGATAGATGAATTGAATTCACTAACCAAAAAATTTAAACATTGCATGAATATACAGCCTCACACTACATAAGTAAAAACTAATCCTTATTTCATGATGAATAAATTTTGGATTATAATGTATCTTAAACAGAACGCTAATTTTAGATAGATTTTTCCTTTAAAAAAAATCCAATTAAAATTTTTTTTAAATCACCGATTTTTATCCACCCTATTACTACTGCAGTTTTAGCATTTAGTGACCTATTAGCAACAAACAGTAACATATATAGCTGTCAGTAGTCACTAGTGAACACTTGGTTTAGGTAAGGGCTGCAAGCATTTCATTGACCAGTTATATTTGGTTCCCAAACCCTTTTAATTAAAAACTCCTGCTACATATAGTATCGTGAACACTATAAATCAAAAAGTCAACCCCCACTCTCTCCCAAACACATTTTTTTGATAGCAGTAATTGCTGGTCAGAAAGAAGCCTCTGGCTCTCACAGTTTGCCTACTGTGCCACTCGGTCTCTGGCCATCACCATTGCTCTCCAAATCCATCCCAAGCATGTTTGAGTTCCGTCACTACTGGTAAAATCACAACATGTAGTGGCGCAGTAAGGGGTGAGGGCGATCCGCCCTGGGCACCATCATGGTGAGGGCGCAGGCACCTGTGCTGCTCTCTGCCCCCTCCGCTTCCCTTCCCCCGTACCTCTGTAACATTCCTGGCTTGAGCAGCAACCCCCAACCTCCTGTCGCACCAGTGGGGCTCTTCCTCTGATGTCACTTCCTGAACCCATGCCTAGGAAGTGACGTCAAAGGAAGAGCCAATGCTGGCTTGGCAGCAACTTGGAGGGTTGCTGTTCACACCAGGAACTTTAGAGGTACAGGGGAAGGGAAGTGGCACATGCGGCAGGAGTGACGCCACCGCCCTGGGCACCTCTCACCATGCCACTGACAGCATGTATCCAGTGCTTTTTTGGGTGCCTCTGATCCTCCTGCCTCCCAATCTCATATCAAGACTCTTACCTCTGAGCTGCCTTTTATTGACCCTTCCCATTAGAGTCAATTATAATAATTAACAGGGGTAATAAGTAACAGGGCTTAGGAGCCTATGTTACCTTCCGCACATAGATCCTGGTTCTATAAAAGATGCCTACAGTTAGGTACTTAGATCGGCGTGCCTAACCGCTCTAGCTGCTTAATTTTTTAATTAGCTTAATTCAGTGTTGATAATTGAAAGCACCATTAAAAATCAATTAAAAATTATTTAATTTAATGGTAGGCATCTACCACCTCAATGTAGGCGTCTATACCAGTGGTTCCCAACACTGTCCTGGAGGACCACCAGGCCAATCGGGTTTTCAGGCCAGCCCTAATGAATTTGCATATAATGGAAGCGAGAGGCATGCAAATCTGCTCCATGCATCTTCATTAGGGCAATCCTGAAAACCCGATTGGCCTGGTGGTCCTCCAGGACAGGGTTGGGGACCACTGACAATATGTTTAAAGTAATGTAGGGCAGTGGTTCCCAACCCTGTCCTGGAGGACCACCAGGCCAATCGGGTTTTCAGGCTAGCCCTAATGAATTTGCATATAATGGATGCGAGAGGCATGCAAATCTGCTCCATGCATCCATGTATCCTGAAAACCCGATTGGCCTAGTGGTCCTTCAGGAAAGAGTTGGGAACCACTGGTCTATACCAAAGGCCCATTTTTTTTTGTACTTTTAGCTAAATTCTAGTTTGCTTTGGATTTGAGATTTAATTATATACCTTTCCAAATCCGAGCTTGATGAGCCGGCCCAGTGGCTAACATTGTGCTTAACATGTGTCAGGTCCTTAGTTCAATTCTTGGATCAGGTCTACTGAATCCTAGGTCAGCCAGGGTTAGGAATGCCCTAGAGGCAGCGTTCACAGTCCTTGGCAGGATGGGGGGGGAGGGGGGTGTTGTGATTTGCAATCTTTTGGAGCCCTGTGCCCGGACTCCCAGCATGGGAGCCTCTATGCAAATGACCAGTGGGAGGGTAAATCTATTACAGTAGTGGGAAAAAAATCCAGGTAGATGCGATTGAAGACTTTTGGTTAAGCTGGAATGAAAAGGAGAACTAGACGGCTGCTGGGTCAAACCTTCTCCCAACTCCACACAACTAGCTTGCTCTATCACATTTATTTATTGTATAGTTGTGAAAGAATACTTTGAAGGCCAGTGCTTTTTTTTTTTTTATCACATGTTTATGTGAAATCTTTTTTTTATTGAAAAGGCAATAAACAGTCAAGGAATCACCACATTGGCCCAGTTGCTTTTCTGTCTAAACATTAACTAGCGCTACTAACTTTTTTATATTTATGGCAGATCTTGGCATTGAAAAACCGAAGTAAACAACTGACAAACAGTACAAGTACTCCCTTTCTGAAGAACAAACCAAACCGATTCACCTCTCAGAGAAATGACCCATGTCTGATACAAAAACCCAGTGGGCTAGAAGATCTTGACAGTCAACCTACCAGGCTCTTATGACCCCCAAACCTCTCACTTTATCAAAGAATCTAATTGTTGCAATTCAAAGAAAAAAATAGTTCTACTAAATCTCAATCCTGATTAAGTACAAGGCAGCTGTGTGCTCTGCACTGCTTAGAATGGACCCTCTGTAATAGAGAATGACATGGTGACAAAATTCATCACTGTTCCCGTCCCCGCGGATAACCGCGGGAAACCATCTTCATGTCATTCTTTAAAGAGAGAGGGAAGAATCAGAGTATAATTGTGCACAACCAGTGACCCGCAAGCTTTGCTTTGAAGAATGCTGGTGTAGAAGGACTGAGGTTGAGAATGACAGTCTCTGGTATCCAGAGCAGATATTGTGATGTCATAATGCCTCATTCCACCAGTGCCTAAGAACCAATCACATCAGTGATATCACAATGGCTTCATTATCCTTGGTTCACATAAGAATCAGAGTATGAATGGCCACAACCACTGACCCACAAGCTTTGCTTTGAAGAATGCTGGTGTAGAAGGACTGAGGTTGAAATAGACACTAGAAAATGACATGGGATTATTTCCCGCGGTTATCTGCAGGGACGTGAATGGTGATGAATTTTGTCACCGTGTCATTCTCTATTCTGTAACAATGTCTCTCTCGATATCAGGCCTAGCACCCTGGGCCCCACATCTCAAACAGCATGGAGATAATTCTATAAGGAGCTGTCTGGATTTACAAAACAAGAATGCTCATAAATGCCGGTATTCTAGTCCTTTATAAGCATATGTGACTAGATATGTGGCTTTCGGCTGCGCTATTCTGTAAGTATGCACCAGGGGCAAAGTCAGCAGTCCATTTGGAGGGGGCATGCATTTCATTTCTGCCCCTCCCCATGCAGGTCCAGCATCTATCTCTGCTGCAACTTGCTGGTGCCCCCCCCCCTATGTGCGCCTGGCATCTCTCTGCTCATCCCCGATTGGTTCTCCAGCCTTGATATATGACTGGCAGAGGCAGTGAAACAGACTGCTGCTGGGACCTTTCTTCAGTCACGTCCTGCCTCCTGTGATGTAACTTCCTGTGGACAGATACAACAGAGGAAAGGCCTCAGCAGGACTGGCCACAGTTTGTTTCACTGCCTCTGCCAGTCATATGCTAGAACTGGAGGACCAACTGCTGGGGGGAGGGGGGGAGCAAACAGCTGCAGAGATCGATACTGGGCCTGCAAAGTAGGTAAGTGAAAGAGTTGCTATTTTGGAGGGGGTAGAGCCCCTAATAGAGGGCCCAGGTTCCCCACTCCTATGGCTACATCACTGAACCAATAAATTACTTGAACTTTGCAGGTGTGCATAGATTATAAAAATGCTATAACCCAGTGGTTCTTAAACCTGTTCTGGAGGACCCCTAGCCAATTGGGTTTTTAATATATCCTTAATGAATATGCATGAGACAAATTTGTATATAACCAAGGTAACAGGCATGCAGATCTGCCTCATGTATATTCAATAGGGATATCTTAAAAACCTGACTGACTGGGGGGTCTCCCAGGATAGCTTTAAGAACCACAGGCTTTCACGATCTAGACGTGAGTCTTCATGACAGGTGTACTGCTCATGCCTAAAATATAGGCACATATTTGGTTTATTGACACTAATATTCTATAAAGAAAGGTAGGTGCATACTTATGGCACAAGCTTCAAATAGGCGCATTCTTTGCACTTAGAAATAGGTGCCCCTTTATAGAATTACCCTGCATATGCTCGATTTATTGAATTTAAGCACAGAATAGGAGACAGCCCATAATAATTCTGGGTTATAGGAACACTAGCTCTTTAAGCCCGTTACATTAACGGGTGCTAGAGACGCTTCCTCCCTTTCCCCTTGCATTTCCCTTTGCACGGTCTCCCTCGTGATCAGGACGGGGTGGAGGGGGCTGCCGGCCGGGGCCGGCGGAGAGGAGCTAGGTGGCTGGAGGAGTAGCAGCAGTCACTGCCGATCGCAGCCTCCGTCCTACCTGGATTTGCTTTTTTTTCTGCATCGGGAAGGTGGAGAGCGGCCTGCGAGGTTCGCTACAGCGGCTGGCGAACCTCAGCAGGCCGCTTTGAAGAGCAGCGGGAGGGAGGAGTCTCTGGAACACGCCCCTCCAGCTAGCGCAGGCGCCGTGAGGTGTGACACAGAAGCACACCTCACGCCACCAGAAATCACGATCTTTGAAAAGCACATGCGTGCTTAGCCTTTTATTATTATGGATAATGCATGACAGAAAGAAATCCAATCTGCCTTGCAAGATGTTCAGGAAAGAATAATTACAACCCTACAGATTAACCCCTCAATCCCCATGCTTTCTGTTTAGGGTCCAAGAGCTTCTGGAAGGAAACGTCACAACCTATACGATTCTTTCGACATACAAGTTTGAAAATAGCTCATGAAAGAAGGTACTGAAAACTGTCACATTTGCTGGGATTTTGCTAACTGCCTTTTCATGAAGAAATTCATCCAACGTGGTGTACTAATACATTGAATAATGACCAGGTATGCTTAAGTATTTTCCCTACTTCTCAAGTTTTCGTTTTTTAAAAATTTGATTTAATCACCTATCAAATTTCTAGGCAATATCCAAACAATTAAAAATAGGTACAATTTAAAACGTACAAGCACATTGATTACAGCAATGGTCCCCAGCCTTGTCCTGGAGGACCACCAGCCAGTTGAGTTTTTAGGATAGCCCTAATGAATATGCATGAGAAAGATTTGCATATAATGGAGGTATCAGGCACGCAAATCTGTCCCAAGCACATTAAGGTTATCCCCAAAACCCGACTGGCTGGTGGTCCTCCAGGACAGGGTTGGGGACCACTGGATTACAAAAGACAGACTAGGCTAACACACTGACAGACAGGGAAGAAGGGAGAATTACCTTCATTGTTCTTCTATCATGTTACAACTAAATACAAAAGGTTAGGGAAAGATATGGAGGATGAAGTTTGCCTAAAGATCGAAGGCATCCTCAGATAAGAAGCTTTTGAGTTTGCTTTTGAACTGGTTTAGATATTTTTCCTCTCTAATATGGGACGGTGAGGCATTCCAAAGTTGTGGCACTGTGACAGAGAAAATGTCATTGCACTTTGTGTTAACTGAGTGAAGGGATACTTAATATGTGTTGGTCAACGGATCTTGGCAAGCAGGAAGGTGCATATGGAATAAGGAGTTTATTTATAAATAACGGTGCTTTGGACATTAATGTTTTGAATAGCACTATTATCTTACCATTCATTCTGAAAATCAATAAAAACCCACTTATTTGACAAATTTATCTGATCCTTCAATTCCGCTCATCTCTTACCTCTTCTAATATGCTCATTCTTCCTACCCTATCACTCCGTTCATTCAACTGTCTTCCACACCTTTCCAAATCTAACTGATGTAACCTCGTTATCCTTACAGCATCTCTTCTTGTTCTCGTTGTATACCGTCTTGAACTGAAAAGGTATGACGGGATATAAATAAAGCTATTATTATTTATATGTTATAATGTGTGCAATAGGGAGCCAATGAGCATTTTCTAAGCGTGGTGTCGTAGTCAATTTTTTTTGCCTTTGCGATTAATTTTATGGCTGTGTTCTCCTGGCGGGCTCACATCTAAGTGCGATACCTGGGGCGATGGAGGGTTTAAGAGACTTGCCCAGGGTTACAGAGAGTAGGCTGGGATTGAACTCATGACCTTGTGGTACTAAGACAGCAGCTCTAAGCACTGGACAAGAACATTTTGAAAGATGGTTGATTACTATAGATGACAAAGGCCATCTCTTGTCTATGGACCCAGTAGCCAATTCTAGCTGATCTTTACTTCTGCATTGCTGATGTAAGACCTGATTAATGGTCAGACAATGGATAGTTCTAGAAGAGAACTCAGCACAAATCAACTTTCAGAACCCTTTAGCTCCAACAGGAAGAATCCAGTTTTTTTTTAATGACATAGGCAATTACAAAAAAATTCCTCTATGGTAAAACATTCTATGATCCTATTAAAAAGGACAGATGGTGATATACAGACTCGAACTGTGATTGGTTATTTCCTATTACACGCCAAGATGCATTTTTATGAGATCATAAAACCATATAGTTTAGAGTATGTAAATGTTACATATGTGATTTTTCCTGCTGGCCTCGGTTTCTCACTCTCCTTATGTGCTGCAACAGAAGGCAATCACTGAAAGACCACACTAGCATAAAGTGAGAAAAATAGACAAATCATGGTATGACTACAAAATGTATCGAGTTGATTCTAAACCAAGGGCTCCAAAAACCAGCCTTGAAAAATCCTCACCAGGTCTTGATTCTCCGGCTAATGACAACCATGAAAGTTAATCTGGTTATTAGAGAACTATATGCCACACACCAACAGATCTCGGTGAACATTCACTGGGCATATTTCGAAACTCTACTGGAGGTTCTCAAGAACCTGATTTGAGAAGAGAAAGAGAAAAAGAGAGAGAGAAAAAGAGAGAGAGAGAGAGAGAGAAAGAGAGAGAGAGAAAAAGAGAGAGAGAAAAAGAGAGAGAGAAAAAGAGAGAGAGAAAGAAAGAGAGAGAGAGAAAGAGAGAGAGAGAAGAAAGAGAGAAAGAGAAAGAGAGAAAAAAGTGTGTGACTTCTAAGTTGGCTTTGTCAGTACATCAGCCAAAACAACCAGCAATTGAGGATAGGGGGAGAGTTGGTTCTGAAAGGGTCTTTTCAGCACATATCCAGTTTGTTTACTTCCTGTACTGCATTGTGATCTGAAATCAAACTTTCCACCTAGTGATTTCTAAGCTTCCCCTGCACCGCATATGTAATAGCTATGCGACTTGAAACTAGCCTCCTGGTTTAAAAAAACCCAAAACAAAACAAACCCCCCCCCCCACACACACACACACACATTTGCTATATTTGATGTTCCAAAATGAATCACCCGTGCAAGCTCCATTGTGCAACCAGCCTATCAATGCCTAGGTTACATTGCTTTTCAAGAAACGTAGCGACGCTCATTTTTATGGGAATTTTTGTTTCCAGTTTGAGTCAAAACATGTGGACTTTATTTTCAGAAAGGGCAGTGCTGGATGCTGCTCCTTTCAGTATAGCACAAAATAAGGAGGTATAATGTTTGTGTTCCATTTTTGTACAGGACATAGAACAGGGGGGAACTGCGATTAGTGGTTGGTACAACAGCTCCTGGAACTGCTGAATTCAAATTTTACTCTTCCGTGGTCTGCACAATCATGAACAGGCTATTTTTAGGTCAGTCTTCAGTAAGTGATATAATAGTATAAACTTGATTTTGCATACATTATCGAGGGAAGAAAACAGACAACCAGGTCAGAATGTTCAAAGTTTAAAGCAGTGTATCTCTAACTGTGTGCCTCCTTAGATTTCAGGTGTCACGGCACACTGGGGAGAAGGAGAGGCACCAGGACCGGCACTCATGGCGAGAGGCACATCCTGTAGGCAATCAGCCGGCACCTCTCTGGCCTTCTTCCCTGCTGGCACCCCCCCTGGCGTCTTGGGGCCCATCTGAAGGGCCTTCGCACATACGTGGGATGTCAACATGATGCCACACATACGTGAGACATCATCACGGCTATGCCCGCGCACTTCGGGTGCTTCGAGCTGCAGTCACTACCTTTAGAGTGCTGCAGCTTGAGAAAATTTGCGGGACACTGGTTTTAAAGTGTACTTTATCAAGGACTTTACAGAGTTTTTTTGTAAAATACCTACAAGGATGCAGGAAAAATGTATTGGACAGTACATAGAGTGTGAAGAGACATTTTATAAAAATACATGATGAAAAGAAGGATGGCATCACATGGGGCTTGGAACGTGTAAGTAGTGACAATTATACAAGTGTCTGGTTTTGTAACTTGTGTCGTCACTTAAACACGTGTGACAAATTTCACAAAATGTGGCCATTCAAAGGGAACCAGCGATTGGCAGCACACCCTTTGTAAATTGACCCATCAAGGCGATGCACATTTCTACTGATCGAATGTTATGCGCTCTAGAGGTGTATACTAACTTTTTTTTCTTTCATTTTGTAATATGCCAATAATTCAAATTGTGCTGGCCTCCAGTCAACTAGGGCCATTTTAAAACACCGAACTGGAGGGGTACAGGAGCAACTGGGCTTAACTCTTATCCTCAAAGACCTATAGATGAGCTAAGGGATGGGGTGGGGGTGGCCTAGAGGGATTTTTCTTTTTTCATTTAGGCAATAGGGGTTTTTTCTCCCCCTGTACATGGAATGGGGCTGGCTCCTATATTGGGCCAAATTCCTATAAACAACGCCTAACTCAGTAGACACCTCGAAAAACAGCACCTACTGCATATCCATCAAAGTTAGGCGCCATTTGTAGAATCATGCCTAGCAGCGCATTCACTTAAACACTGGTAGGCGCATATACCGGTATAGTAAAAGCCAGGGTTTTCTTGGCCTAAAAATACCGGCGTCTAACTCAATCCATACCCAAACTCTGTCCCAAATCCAACCCTAACCATACCTACTTCCTGGTGGGTGCCAATAGGCGCCTTGGTTTAAGATGCCTACATCAAAGTGGTAGGTGCCCAACTGGAAAATTAAAATTTTTAAAAATGTTTAATGGCACTTTCAATTATTGGTGCAAATTAAAAAATTTAACTTAGGCTCCCTGATCTAAGTGCTTAACTGTAGGAGTCTTTTATAGAAAATGCTACTTTCAACAGCATCCTAAGTCCCAACCAACCGAGGGTGCAGGCGACACTCATTAAATCACGAGCTTAAGAATACAAAATTTTACAACCCAGGAATAAAGTAGGAACCTTTATGCATGAAAGTACACAGGACTTTCACCCAGCTGGAAAGCACTCAGCTAATGTGTAAAAATAGCAAACGTTCACAGCTATGGAAAATAAAATACCCTCGTGTTCAGGTATTGGAAACATTTTCTTTAAAATTAACTCATCTGGATACCCCTGAAAGACAAAATTTCCAAAGATTTATTTGGCCAAATTCCAGAACAGCACAGTTGAGTTGTATTATTTCTGTACTCTTAAGCTTGTGATTATTGAGCATCCCTTAACAAAGTAGCATTTCTTTTACATGCTTTACTAATGCCAAGAATATTCCAGGAATCCTGGCAAAAATAACTGTGCACGTTAACAAGCACACCTATATTCTTCCAGGTGAGTTGTTTGATCATATGCCTGTTTCCACCCACTGGAAACTTGAGACACTAATTAAGTTGGACTTTATACTGCTTATTTCAATCAAAGCAACATTCACGAACACCCACACAGATTCCCAGGCATATCCCACAAATTGCTCTTATTCCACATCCATGCATGAAATGAACATGTCAAGGATGTAGGAACACATGGGAGTGGGGGAGGAAGCAAAATGGCAGGACAATTATACATAACACTGGTTGAAAGTTCCCGAGGGCACTGATCTAAATAACACTAGAACCCGAGTGAAACAATGACCTAGCTCTTGAGACACAAAAGAAAATCTTTTCACACGACTTGAATTTTCTAGATCTAGCTGGGGAACGATCTAGGGTATTCAGGTTTCTTTTGTAAAAAGAAGACAGGATGCCTGTCTAATGCATTACCTGTTCCCTTTTGTGATGTCTATTAGGGGCTTGAAGGAGAAAAAAAAAAAAAAAAAAATTCCAGTTTGTTTAGTTTTCTATTATGTACAGCAGTGGTTCCCAATCCTGTCCTGGAGGACCACCAGGCCAGTCGGGTTTTCAGGATAGCCCTAATGAATATGCATGATGCAGATTTGCATGCCTGTCACTTACATTATATGCAAATCTCTTTCATGCATATTCATTGGGGCTAGCCTGAAAACTCGATTGACCTGGTGGTCCTCCAGGACAAGGTTGGGAACCACTGCTGTACAGGACTTTTTATTCAGGGATTTTTAATTTTTGTTTTGTTGGTAATGTCATAAACCCCCCAAATTATAAGTCATCCAAATTTAGTGGCATGCAATTTTGGGTATGGAAAGCAAATATGAACATAAAACAACTGGCTAAATTGGTGGCAATTAGCCTTAACAAGCGCTAATTGGCACCAATTACTACTCACATGTGCATCTGCTCTGTGCCGCTATTCCATGACCTGTGCACCTAATTCATCTTGGGCACAACTCCAAAAAGGGCCATGAGAGGGTTGACGTTCTAAAAATATTTCCAAACCAGACAGTAGTTTGTGAGAGCATTTATACCAGCCTTTAGGGGGGGTTGGGGGGGAAGTGTGGAGCAGTGGTTGAAACTATAGCCTCAGCACCCTGAGGTTGTGGGTTCAAACCCACACTGCTCCTTGTGACCCTGGGCAAGTCACTTAATTCCCCCCCCCCCCCACCCATATTGCCCAAGGTAGATTGAGTTCACCAGGACAGGCAGCAAAAATACATGGTGCGCCCTCACCTGGAGTACTGCGTACAGCACTGGTCGCCGTACATGAAGGACACAGTACTACTCGAAAGGGTCTTGAGAAGAGCGACTTAAGATGGCTAAAGGGTCGGAGGAGCTGCTGTACAGCAAAAGATTAGAGAAACTGGGCCTCTTCTCCCTCGAACGGAGGAGATTGAGAGGGGACATGATCGAAACATTCAAGGTACTGAAAGGGATAGACTTAGTAGATAAGGGCAGGTTGTTCACCCTCTCCAAGATAGGGAGAATGAGGGGGCACTCTCTAAAATGGAAAGGGATAGATTCCGTATGAACGTAAGGAAGTTCTTCTTCATCCAGAGAGTGGTAGAAAACTGGAATGCTCTTCCGGAGTCTGTCGTAGGGGAAAACACCCTCCAGGGATTCAAGACAAAGTTAGACAAGTTCCTGCTGAACCAGAACGAACGCAGGTAGGGCTAGTCTCAGTTAGGGCGCTGATCTTTGACCAAACGGCTGCCGTGTGAGTGGACTGCTGGGCATGATGGTCCACTGGTCTGACCCAGCAGTGGCATTTCTTATGTTCTTAAATCCATGTAAACCATTCTCCCAGGGGAGCTCAGAATGGTATACAAAATTGAATAAATAGTGTGAAAAGCTTCAACCTCTGATAACCAGAGCTGGTATTGTGACATCATAATGCCTCATTCCACCAATGCCTAAGAGCCAACCTCTTCAGTGATGTCACAATGGCTTGATTGTCCTATACTTGGCTCACTTTTTTTACTACACTCTGATTTCTAGAGTGGCACAGTGGTTAAAAGTTCAAACCCCCGGCTGTTCCTTGTGACCCTGGACAAGTCACTTAATTCCCCCATTGCCCCAGGTAGATTGTTAGTCCACCAGGACAGACAGTAAAAAAAGGCTATTCTGAGTTCCCCTGGGAGACCACTGTAGAAAATTGAATAAATAAATAAATAAATGATGCTCATGTAAGTGGGGATAATAGCAAACAAGCACCTAAAACTGGAAAAAATACAGCGCATGAGAGCCTGTTAAAATTATTATACATACTCTACAAAGCACGATTTAGTCAATTCTGTGAAATTCTAGAAAGAATAATAATGTCTGAATACACACTGTAAATACTTCGGGTCAGTAAGGCACTCATTTGCCATACTGTAAAATAAATCACAACTACAGTATACACACACACTAATCAGAGAGATGTATTTTGTCCTGAGCCTCTTTAGTTCAGGTGAGCTGTACTTCACCTGTTGGCGGAGCATTATACCCCTATCTCAAATAGACTTTGCACTCAAAGCAGAAATAACATGGGCCAAGCAAAACTGGTTTTGTCAACGCCACACATAATAAAGTGGCCTGTACATGAAGAAGGCGAGTCCAGACGAAAACCAACTGCGATTGTGTTTATCTTCCGACGAAAGATCAGGCACTACATCCTGCTTCAGGTCCTGTCCTACTCTTCTGCCAAAGTTGAGAGAGAGAGAGAGAGAGACAGAGAAGTATTGATCTGGCCACATACCAGATGGGAAGGAAAGGATATAGCTAATAATGGTATTGCTGTTTCATGTCTCGCGAGACATGAAACTGTGAGACCAACCCAAACTTCCAACACTACATGGCTCAAGCTTGCAGAGAGCTGTATTGTGGTGGGGGGGGGGGGGAATCAGGAATCCTGCTGTAAATGCCACAAGACTTACCAAGCTTCTGAGGGCCAGGAAAAAGCTCTGGGTGGGCTGGAGTCTGGAAGAACGCTGGGGAAATACATGAGAGAAAGAGCGAGATAGGATGAGGGCTGGGGAAGGGACCCTTGTATTTTGTCACTATTTGACAAACCATGCGAGAAAATACGACAGCGTGGGTTTTGGTCCTCCGAACATTACAAAATGCAACGTGGGGCCCCCAAACGAAAAACAGCTAGACAACCCTGTCCTAGAGAAATTTGCTTACTGGCGAAGATTACACTGCGATAAAGAGCGGATGTGTGAAACATGAGAATCAGGTAAGTCCGTTTCTTTTCCGACCGGTTGGCTATTTTTTCTTGTTTTTTGTAAGCTGAATTCTCATGTGCTCAGCTCAAGGGTGGGGCAGCAATTCCTCTTTAATGCGGCCGTGCTTGATTATATAGTTCCTACTTCTTTTTTTTTCCCTTTTTGTTACAACTTGAATTATTGCTTCTTTGTTTATATAAAATCATTAGAATAAAATTTAAGAAAGAACCAGGTAAGTCGGGTAGAAAACCTGAGCCATTACCGTATTTTCACGCATATAACGTGCGCGTTATACACGATTTTACAAACCGTGCATGACCTTGGGCGTTATACGCACGAGCACGTTTTACAACTTTTTTTTTTACATAGTTCCCCCCACCCGACGTCCAATTCACCCCCCCCCCCCCCCCGCAGGACCACTCGCACGCACCTGCACCCTCACCCTGAAGGACCGCTCGCACCCCCACAGCCTCCCGACCCCCCCCCCCATCATGTAGAAGCTCCTACCGGTGTCCTGCTGCTTCCTCTTGGCGGTCCCGGCCCTTCTGTGAGTCCTGCGCCTGCGCTGCTTCCTCTTCCGGCGGTCCCGCCCTTTCTCTGTGCGTGTTTTCTACGTGAAAATATGGTAAGTTCCATTCCAAATGTAGAAAACTTTCTATTTTATTAGTCTTTCTGATGTGCAAATCAAAAGCCAATAGCGACACCACACTTCTAATATGATACTGAATGGGTTTCCTCCCATCCACAACATGCATAACTGAAATGCTTTCTCAAATAAATCTTGCATGAGCACAGCTGGAATAGTTCTACCAGAAAGTTTTGGACCCAGACGAGTGAAACATTTTCCTCAAACACGAAAGAAAGAAATCCTTTAGAAGGTGAGCTACTGTGTCTAATTCTGACTAAGCTGCTACAGCAGTCTTCATGCCAATAAACAAATTTTTACAGGCTGGAAATGCAAGTCTCATCAGGATCCAGAATAAAGGGAGGTCTCTGCGGTTGGTCTCCTTCCCTCCCTGGGGCACACCACCTCCATCAGTGCCTTCTTGAGACCAAAGAGAGTGACCCACACAAGCCGGGGCTTCTAATAAAATGCAGTTGCCTTTCCGATGGCCACAGGCTTTGCACATGCTTTGGAGAACTTGGTAAGTAAGGGTACTGTTAATGCCATCAAAGCAGTTTCACTTGGACACAAAACACAGCTGGCTCCTGGTGGGTTGCTTTGCTGTTTCATATTAAATGGCTTAGATGTGCTGAAATATCTGGGGCTCGACATACACAGCAAAGTATGGAACAAGGTGGTGAGAATGCAAGAGGTGGCATACAATATCGTAACATAGTAAATGATGGCAGATAAAGACCCGAATGGTCCATCCAGTCTGCCCAACCATACATGCTCCATAAATCAATCATTTAATTTAAATGGCCCTTTTTCTTAAGACATTTTCCGTAAAGAAAAATTTACTAACATTATTCTTGAGTCTGCCACCCAGCACCTGAAATTATGTCCTCTGGTTTTTTACCATTTTCCTTTATCTGGAAAATATTTTTTTCTACGTTAATACCTTTCAAGTATTTGAATGTCTGAATCATATCTCCCCTGTCCCTGTTTTCCTCTAGGGCAGGGGTGTCCAATGTCGGTCCTCGAGGGCCACAGTCCAGTCGGGTTTTCAGGATTTCCTCAATGAATATGCATGAGATCTATTTGCATGCACTGCTTTCAATGCATATTCATTGGGGAAATCCTGAAAACCCGACTGGACTGTGGCCCTCGAGGACCGACATTGGACACCCCTGCTCTAGGGTATACATATTCAGGGCTTCCAGTCTCCCCTCATACGTCTTCTGGCACAAACCTCCTACCATTTTCGTCGCCTTCCTCTGGACCACTTCCAGTCTTCTTATGTCCTTTGCCAGATACGGTCTCCAAAAGTGAACACAATAGTCCAAGTGGGGCCTCACAATCGACCTGTACAGGGGCATCAACACCTTCTTTCGTCTACTGATTATGCCTTTCTCTATACAGCCTAGCATCCTTCTGGCAACAGCCACTGCCACGTCACACTGTTTCTTTGTCTTTAGATCTTCAGACACTATCACCCTCTCCCCATCCGTGCATATCAGCCTCTCACCTCCCAGCACATATGGCTCCTTCCTATTTCTAATCCCCAAATGCATTGCTCTGAACTGAATTTTAGTTGCCAGATAGACCATTCCTCTAACTTTTGCAGATCCTTTTTCATGTTTTTCAATCCTTCCTCGGTGTCTACTCTGTTACAAATCTTGGTATCATCTGCAAAAAGGCAAGCTTTTCCTTCTAACCCTTCGGCAATGTCGCTCACAAACACATTGAACAAGATCAGCCTAGGGAAAAAAAAAAGAGAACAGATCGGCCTCAGCACCGATCCCTGAGGGACTCCACTACTTACCTTTCCCTCCCCCAAATGAATTCCATTAACTTCCACCCTCTGGCGTCTGTCCGTCAACCAGTTTCTAATCCAGTTCACCACTTTGGGTCTTAACTTCAGCCCTTCAAGTTTGTTCAACAGCCTTCTATGAGGACCCATGTCAAAGGCTTTACTGAAATCAAAGTAAATTACATCTAGCATATGCTCTTGATCCAATTCTCTGGTCACCCAATCAAAAAATTCAATCAGATTTGTTTGGCACGATTTACCTTTAGTAAAGCCATGTTGCCTCGGATCCTGTAACCCATTTGTTTCTAGGAATTTCACTATCCTTTCTTTCAGCAACGCTTCCGTTATTTTTCCAATAACCAAAGTGAGACTTACCGGCATGTAGTTTCCCACTTAATCTCTGCGACCACTTTTGTTAATAGGGACCACATCCGCTCTTCTCCAATCCCCTGGAACCACTCCCGTCTCCAAAGATTTGTTGAACAAATCTTTAATAGGACCTACCAGAACCTCTTTGAGCTCCCTCAATATCCTGGGATTGATCCCATCCGGACCCACTGCTTTGCCCATCTTCAATTTTTTTCAAGTTGTTCATACACACTTTCTTCTGTAAATGGCAAGGTATCTACTCCGTTCATGTAACTTTGCCAGACAATCTCGGTCCTTCTCCAGGATCTTCTTCCATAAACACAGAACAGAAGTATTTGTTTAACATGTTTGCTTTTTCCTCATCACTCTCTACATATCGATACATATCATCTTTTAGCAGGTGTAAACCTATCCTTGGGCTGATATATTAAATCTTTGTGCCCTGATTATAGCAAGCTCTCCTGGCTGCTTCTCAGCTTGTAACTCTCTAAAATCATTCACAGTTTAATTTTTCTCTTCTGCCTTAAAATGAGCATTTTCTCTAAAAGAAAAAAAAAAAAAAAAAGTTTGTGTTTGATGTTCTACATCAACTAAACCCCCCCCCCTCTTTTTTTTTTTTTTTTTTTTTTTTTTACTAAGCCTGACAGTGTAGGCTTGTGCACTAAGTGCTCCGATATCCATAGATATCAGAGCATCTGTCGTATGGCACCGGGCTACATGACTTAGCAAAAGGACCCGTAAATTCTGTTTGTTGTACGACATCTTTCAGCACTGTGAAAGAATATTAGCACCCTCCCACCCCTGCAAATCAAAGAAGTAAAAACTCAAATAGGTGTCAATTATAGGGAAAAAGAAAGGATACCAGAGTAGGCTGGCTGTGACCTGGAAATGAGGGTGGCAGTATATGCAGTATACAGAGCAGGCTGTACCTGGCAAGATTAAAGACCTCACAAATCACTTAAAGACATATTGACAGAGGAGTTTAAGCCAGAGCCCTTCCAAATGATGCTGCTGAGCAGGATTTGAAAGCAGAACTGTGTTTTCAAATGAGTTTTATAACCTATAAAAAGAACTGAAATTGGATCAAAACTGCTGGTATGGCGGAAGATTTTGCAAGAAAGGTCCATTCGATAAGACTGAGCCCGCCAGGACAGACAGGGAAAAATGCTCGAGTACCTGAATAAATTCATGTATATAACGCGCATCCATGTAAAACGCGCACACGGGTATAATGCGCGCGCGCGGGGGAAAACATTTATTTAAATAAATTGACATATAGCGCGCACATGCGTATACCGCGCATGCTGCTTGCCGCCCCGACTCTCTTCTCGCCGCCCTGTCCCCCCTTTGAAGGCCCGCCCCACCCTGAAAGCCTGATGCCCCACCCCAAAGGACTGCTGCCCCCCCCCACCCTGAAGGACCGCTCACACCCCCCCCCGACGTCCGATTCATCCCCCAGCCCCCCTGCACCATTTGCGGTGGAGAAGCAGCCTACTGTGGGTTCGCGATGCCAGTGAGCCCTGCGCTGCTTCCTCTGCCGCGGTCCCGCCCCTTCTCCGACGTCAGAGAAGGGGCGGGACCGCGGCAGAGGAAGCAGCGCAGAGAAGGGGCGGGACCGCAGCAGAGGAAGCAGCGCAGGGGGATGAATCGGACGTCGGGGGGGGAACCAGCAATGTAAAAAACAAATTGTAAAATGCGCTCACGCATGTAACGCGCATGGTTATGCTCAGTTTGTAAAATCGTGTATAGCGCGCGCGTTATATGCGTGAAAATACGGTACTCTTCAGTCTCTGACATCTTATTGAGGTTTTCAGAATTAGTTGATAACCTTTTCATGTAGCGAGAATTTTTGACTGATGTATGTATTTCAAACATGTGTGATCTTCCAATTATAATTATTGTATTTTATTTCTTGTTCCATCCTCTTATTTGTGCTTTGGACCCATGTAGGGAGTTGGAAGAATATATATGCACAGATTATGTTGTATTGTACATATTGACCTCTTTAGATTTTCTTTCCTTTCCAGGTACGTCTATTTGAGTAACTTAAGTTGCTTTACTGGCAGAGAGCTGGAGAGGAAAAATCCTCCAAGTATAAACACGGTCTGCCTACTTAGTCAGTGGGGCGCTTGCAGTCTTTTCTTCCCTCTCCCAAGAACCATCACATTCATCAAGGTCACCTTTAGATTAGAGCAGTGGTTCTGGAGGCAGGTTTTCAGGATACCCACAATGAATATTCTTGAAAGAGATTTTGTGACCCGTCAAATACGCGCACGACAATCGCGCCCCGTCAATCGCACTCCATACAGTAGATACTATTTTGCCTTTTTGAGGGTTATAAAGTAACCCTCTTTTTGAATGGGGTGGGGGAACCCCCTCCAAACACTTAGGATAGGGACACAAATAATCAAGGCCACCCACCCACACATACACCCACAGTCTGAAAAAAAGAAGACACAGAAAAAAAAAATGGAGAAAAAGCCTCAGTTAAGCTTCATATGGCTAAAAAAACTGCACTTATGTGTCTTCATTATATCAAAAACAGTGGTGAAAAAAACGAGGCACAGTAGCAGCCCCCCAAAAACACCTCACATCCAGCACGCCAAAATCTCACATACAAACATTGTGTGAAAAAAGATTGCAGTCCAGAGGCACAGTCAGAAATATTGCAACTTTAGCAAGGAAAAAAGAAAAAAAACTTAGCTGTCCACGAAGTCCCAGCTGTCTCCAATCAGGCTTATTTGCAAACCCTACTACCCAGGCCTCGGGGATAACCCCCCGCCCCCACCAACTACACTTAAAATATTCATTTGGTTATCTAGTGTTAATGTATGGTTTAGGGTTCCCATAATCCTCATCAAAACCTTACCCTAACACTAGCGCAATTGACGGGGCACCATTGTCCTGCACGCACTTGTCGGTGCCCGCATTTTGACGGGGCACAATTGTCCTGCACGCATTTGTCGGTGTACCAAGAGATTTACACGCAGTGGAGGTAGTGTATACAAATCTCTCATATGAATATTCTGAAAACCTAACTGGCTGGGGTGCCTCAAGGACCAGGTTTGGGAGCCACTTATTTAGAGCAAGGCTTTTTTTTCCATAGATTCCATAGTGACCAGCAGCCTGCTGCCACCATGAACAGTTCACAGTTGCACCCACAATTGGCCCCAGCAGCTTCCCCCTCTTTTGGGAATTTGCTGGTGCATGGAAGAATGTGGGTCTCTCCTCCTGCTGTCAGCCCATGCTAGAGGGGTCTTTAGACCATTACACACTAGCTGCAGGGGTTGGTGCACTCAGGGCTGGCCCAACTGTTAGGCAGTTGCCTAAGGTGGCAACTTGAGGGTGGCAGCAAAGAGCAGTCAAAGCAAAATAGGTTCTCACAACTACACAAAGTAAAGAAAACAATGGGAGACACTATTACCAGCAGGAAGGATGAGCAGTTTTCAACCTGTCCACTTACTCAAAATTACAGTGGAATCTTGGTTTACGAGCATAATTCGTTCCAGAAGCATGCTTGTAAACCAAATTGCTCGTACAGTATATCAAAGCAAGTTTCACCATAGGAAGTAAGGGAAACTGCTTTGATTGATTCCACCATCTCCCCCCCCCCCACGAGGCTACCGGCGCTGCTGCATTCTCCTCTCCCCTTGAGGAATCCGAGGCTGTTCCAAACCACCCCCCCGCAATCCGGCATCCCCCCCAGCGACCCCCCCCCCCCCGCTAGCGTTGCCCCCCTCCATCGCGATCCTACTTCCCCCCCCCCCCGAGCAGTCAATGACACCCTTTACCCGACTTGGCACCAGTGCTGGTGCCCGAAGATCCTCCCTCTTCTGGCGCGGCTGGGCGGTGCGTCAGAGATCCTCCTTCTGGGCTGGGCTGGACTGGCTTTGAGCATTTGCATATGCTCAAAGCCTTCTGGTCTCGCTCTCAATCTCGGAGAGAGTGAGACCAGAAGGCTTTGAGCATGCGTAAATGCTCAAAGCCAGTCCAGCCCAGCCCAGCCCAGAAGAAGGAGGATCTCTGACGCACTGCCCAGCCCAGGCTGCGCCAGAAGAGGGAGGATCTTCAGGCACCGGCACTGGTGCCAAGTCGGGTAAAGGGTGTCATTGACTGCTCGGGGGGGGGAAGTAGGATAGCGGTGGAGGGGGGCAACGCGAGCGGGGGGGGATGCCGGATCGCGGGGGGGGGGGGGGCGCTCGTACAGCGAGGCAAGCTCGGTTTACGAGGCACAAGTTTGCAAATGTTTTGCTCGTCTTGCAAAACACTCGCAAACTGGTGCACTCGTAAACCGAGGTACCACTGTATTTGGGAGGGGTGGTGCAAGGCTAAACTTTGGCACAGGGCATTTAATCACCTTGACTGGCCCTCGGTGGGGGGCATATGGCTGAAGGTTTGCTTAGGGTGTTGATTATCCTTGGGTCAGTCCTGGGTGCTGTTATACCTTTTATACCGACCTACAGATGTCCCCGACCTCCATGGTGTGCTCAAGCCTCACCAATATCCAGGGCTGGTTTGGCCATCAAGCAGACTAGGCAGTTGCTTAAGGTAGGGAGGTAGAGATCAGTTGCAGTAGAGGTAAAACAATAGCTCCCAACCTTTACGTAAACTCAAAGAACCATGAGCACTTACTTTTAGCTGCAAGGGGGGGGGGGGGGGGGGGGAAGGAGCAGTTTTTAAATAGGGTAAATCAGGGGCATCAAGTTACCAAGTTCTAGGCTGGAGATTTGAGGACATCCTGGATGTCTGACCTCCACATCCAGGTGTATTAGTAACATAGTAAATGACAGCAGACAAAGACCTGAACGGTCCATCCAGTCTGCCCATTAGTGATACTCACTTAAAACAATACATGCTTTGATTAACTTCTGGGTCGTAGACTGTAAAGTCTGGTATTGTCCTAGGTTCCAAATGCTGAAGTTGCCGTCCAAGCTCACTTCGGCCTATCCCGTTGTTTGCAGGATATCTACCGTAAAATCTGGCCAGCAACATTATGGGATTGGCTGCACTGATTTCAACGGCAGGATCAGTCACTACAAATCCCATACTGATTGGGATGTAAATTTAAACTCATGACGTGCCAAAAATCTCTAGTCTGGAACTGGATAACTTGGTATCTATGGGTAAATGCATTTTAGAAACTGGCTTTATGTATTTATCTAGAAAGCAAAGTTTAGGGAGATGTCCAATTATGTGTTTTGACAATATTGCTCCATAGAGGGTGCTGTTGGGTGGGGGTGATGGATCATGATAGACTCTCAGCTATCCGGCACCCAAGGGGATTGGTGGATGCCAGATAACTGCAGTTTCTGGTTGCTTGGGAGTTACTATAAAAATAGTTTTGTCTCCCTTCCCAGCTCACTCTATCAACTCCCACCCCCACTTGAAGGCTCAGCAGATATCTGTTCTTCCCTTCATTCTTGGCCATTTTCTCTCCCCCCTTCTCCCCTCCCTCCCCCAAAGCAGCAAAGGTAGCCCTGACAACACTCCCCCCTCCATTCCCGAAGCAACAGAGCCGGTCCTGATAACCCCCTTCCTCCTTTCCTCCCTGAAGCAGCAGAACCGGTCCTGACAACCCCCCCCCCTCTCCCTCCCCTGAAGCAGCAGCAGCTGGCAAGAAGAGGAAGTGCCGGTAAACAGGCAGCTTCTGGCCAGCCCCAGCACAGGGCCTTTCCTCTGCTGCTGATGCCTCTGGGGCTGGAGGGATGGAGGGGGGTGTTGGGTCAGGAGCTCGACTTTGGCTGTTGTCTGAAAAATGTGCGAGAGAATTTTTTTTATTATTATTATTATTTTGCCTACAATTTTTTTTTCTGGTTGGTTGCGAGTGCTGGTTAACCGAGAGTCTTCTGTCTTAAAATCTCAATGGGGAGACTTGCCCGATACTCTTCTACCTATCCTGCCATTGAACAGAGGGTCCCCAGTGCTGAAAAGTGCTACAGAGCAAGTCTCTGTGCTGGTCCCTGTTCGCCTTGATTTTTCATTTCAAGTAATGAACCCTATCCACTGCTGTCCCAAGTTTAATGTCAGTTTTGAATTCATATAATGAGACATTAAGGACTCCTTTTACTAAACGGCACTAGAGGTTTCTAGTGTAGGCCGGCGAGGTAAATGCTCCGATGCTCACAGAACTCCTACGAGCAACAGAGTACTAAAAACCTCTAGCGCCGTTTAGTAAAACTCAGCACAAATAATGCGCTAAAGTCATCTAAAGCAACTGAAGGGAATAAGAAAATTTCTTTCTATGCCCCCAGCAAATACAAGGGTCGCTCTCCAGATATTAAAATTAGCTTGTATATCCTTCCCCTCTCTCTTCCTATTTTTTATCTTTACGCTTTGTAAACCGTGTCGAGCTCCACTTCCGTGGAGATGATGCGGTATATAAACCTAAGGCTTAGTTTAGTTTAGGACTACACTTCATATTGGCATTCTGCTGAAAGCAAATTTGAAGGGAAAAAAAAGATTTTAGAAGATGGCGTTTTAAAAACCTTTTCTTTGTGTCTGAGCCAAAAAAAATAAAAGGAGTCGACTCCCAGATGAAATGACACGTAGTGAGCCAGAGGGAGCCGTGCTAATCAGCAGAGTGATGCACAGGAAATGAAACTCGGCTCTCTTCTGAACAGCTGCTAGATGAAGCAAGAATAAGTTTCACGTATGGCATGCATCACGCCAACCACCATCTGATCCCAGAGAACAAGTATGGAAAATGCCAGGCACTCCCTCTCGGATCTCTCCATGTGAATGAGAGCCCTGAAACGGCCTTTTCTGGAGCTGGCATCTGAACAGCAGGGAACGCCGCTAGCGTATGTTTTATCTCTTGCCCCGAATTGCAAACTCTCATCCTATAAAGTGCTAAGATTCCCCGCCTGCTCCGCTGGGAAGGAGAAGCAGGGTTGCTTAGTGGAATGTTTTGAAATAGGAATTTAAAAATTAAAAAAAATCAGCAATGTTTGAATATGCTGGAGTTTGGACAGGAGAGCAGGGAGAATTGGAGAGAGAATGGCAATGAAAAATGGAATGATGACTTTGAGTTTTGTTCAAATAAGAATCCTTCCTCCTACAGAAGAGGCTCTGGTGACTACAGGACAACTCTCTGAAGATGAAGACCTGCAATGTCTCTTCATAAATCCAACTGAATAAATAGAATACTGTGACTAAGATGGCTTTTGGGAGGTTCCAGGTGGAAGAAAGTGACTCCCTTTCCAATTAAGCTTCACTGACCTCTAATTCATGCCAGAACTCAGTTTTGGAGTTTGAACTGGTTAGATCTTGCATGATTTGATCCCTTCCTATGTGGGTAATATGCTGAAACTAAAAGTGGCAATGGGTAAAACAAACAAACAAAAAAAAAAAACACCCTCCCAAAAAACCATATCCTACAGATACCATACCTTCCATGTTAAAAAATGCTGGGGGATCTGTCTTCTAGAAATCGAGAAGATCCAGCTTTTCATTATTGGTTCCTCTGGGATACAGCTGAACTGCAGGTGGGGTGGGGGTGGTTACAGCACTTGCTCTTAAACCCAGAAGCAGATCCACAGAATGAAATCTCCAGATCCTTCACATCTGCTTTTACTTCAAGGAAGATGCTTAATAGAGAAGGATACGGAACAAATTTATCCCCTTTCCCGTCACAGCGAGTTTCGTCACTGTCCTAATCCTGTAAGCTCTGCCTTAACCACACAAGCCTTGAACACTTATGATTTTAAAGAGTTTGAAGCTTGTGCACATGAGGATAGAGCTTAGGCATTGGGGGAATGAGGCATTATGACATCACAATCTGAGCTCTAGAATGTTGCCACTTAGGATTTTAAAGTGCTTGAGGCTTGTGCAGATGAGGACAGAGCTTGCAGGAATGGGGCAGGAACAGGAAAATAACTCGCCGGGATGGGAAAATGAGTTCCCACGGGGTTGGGAAAAAAATTGTCCCCGTGTCACTCTCTAATGCTTCCAGATCTGCTTCTAGGTTTAAAAGGCAAGCATTGCAACCAGCCCATGGCTGAGAAAATCCATGGCAATGCATTCGAACTGCACCCCCCTCCCCCCTTAGGCTGCATCTGGACGAACAAATAAGTAAAAGCAAGATCCACCAGCATTTTTCAGGTGGAAAGCATGGGATCCGTTTTTTACTTATGTCAGCTAAATATTCCTACTCAGCTTCTTTGTGGAGTAATTATGATGAAACTTCCCTTGACTGAAGCCATTTTCTGCAATAGCCAGATGCTATTATACAGCTCCATCATTTTGCAATTGGCTGCTAACTAAGGGCTCTTTTTATAAAGCCGTAGTAGGATGTTTCCACTGCAGGCCAGCGAGATAAATGCTCTGACGCTCTCTCCATGTGCGTGCCGGCTTCCCTTCTCTTCCCTTCAAAACCGGAAGGGGGGGGGGGGGGAGAGAAGAGAAGGGAAGCTGGCACACACATGTTAGAGCCCTGGAGAGAAACTTACAACTTGCTGCTTTTACTTGCTTTAGGCCTTCCTCGCTTCCGAGTCCCGCCTACTTTCTGTTTCCGCGAAGGCAGGACCCAGCAACGAGGAAGGCCTGAAGCAAGCAAGAGCAGCAAGTTGTAAGCTTCCCTCTGTCGCTGACCTATGGAAGATAGGTCAGCAATGGAGGGAAGCTTACAACTTGCCTAGCGACTCTGCTGACGGGTGTGTGAGATGGGAAGGATGGGAAAAGATGCTGCTGCTGCACCCTATTGGAGGGAGGGGGAAGATAAATACTGCTGCAGCACCCAATTGGGGAGGGGAAGAAAATTGCTGCTGCACCCAATTGGGGAGAAGGAAGACCAGGAAGGGAGAGGAGAGGAAAGAGATGCCAAGACCATGGGAGGGAGGGAAAGGAAAGGAGCTACCAGACCATGGAGGTGGGGGAGATGGATGAAGAGAGATGCAAGGGCATGATGCCAGGGCATGGGGGATAGAGAAGGGAAAGAGATAGAGATGCCAGACCATGGGGTGGAGTGGGAAGGAAGGAAAGAATAGAGATGCCAGAGCATAGGGAAGGAGGTAGAGACAAAAAAAATGGAGAGGGGGGTGAAGCTGAAATGAATCATGTACCAAAGGAGAGAAAGGGCACAGGCTATAGAGTTTATTGAAGGGACATAGAAAGAGGGAAGATGCCATATGGAACAGAGAGAGGGCGGACAGTAGATGCGAGAGAGAGAAAGAGAAGAGGCTGGGTGGAAGGGGCAAAGAGAGAGGACAAACGCTGACTAGAAAGAAGAGAGTGAAGAGATGATTAAGGCAAAAACGGCAAAAGGTAGAAAAACTTTTGTTGCTTTACGTAGAATTAAATAGTATTGCAACTGTACTGATTAAAGTTTATAAATAGGAAAGGGAAATAAGGCAATTTTTGAGGGGGGGGGGAAATAAACCCCTTTCCTCAGGTCAGGACAGGTTACCATAACAGCAGTATACTGTACTGTCTTGAAGAAAGATTTGACCTCTGAAAGCTAATTGAAAAATGGATTTTCTTATTTCTCATTATTTGTTTTATTTCTATTTGTTAATTTGTAAAGTGGTGATTGTTATGCAGCAGTTTTTTTCAAATTTACATCTACTGTCTTTATATTTTGCACAGTATTAGGGGACGTGTCACTGTTTCTGTGGTGTTGCATTGTATGCAGAGTCTGGTTTCTTGGTTCAGTTTAACTTTTGTCTACATATTTCTATTTTTAGTTTGCGATTATTCCATATTGAGCGAGGGTGTATCTGTGTTCTGTGTGTATGAAAAGGACATGGCTTTCTGTTAGCATCGACTGAACAGGATCGACTGTGCAGAATCTGACTTGTTTAGTTTTACAATGTGTATGTTGGTGTTCTAGTGCTTACTGCAGTATTTAAGATGCTGCCTTTTCCTAGGTGCACCCTTGTTGTGTTACTCATGGATTATTACTAAAAGCATCTTTTTCTATATAGAGGAAGGGAATGTTAAAAAATGATAAGCACTGGCTGTCATATATACTAGGTATGCCACTGGATTTAATGACCCTATTTTAACTTTACTGTTGACGTAAGTGTTGTCCCCCACACATACACTATCAAGAATTAAATTAAAGTTGTATTAACATCAAGCAACTTACAAATGACATTAAGCACAGTTACTTACCGTAACAGGTGTTATCCAGGGACAGCAGGCATATATTCTCACATGTGGGTGACGTCATCTACGGAGCCCCGGCGCGGACAGCTTTTCAAGCAAACTTGAATGAAGTTTCAAGTTTGCACACTGCACCACGCATGTGCGTGCCTTCTCGCCCACTAGAGGGCGCATCCCACCTCGTGGTCCTCAGTTCCATAACTAGCAAGGAAGCCATCCCCGGGGAGGCGGGCGGGTTGTGAGAATATATGCCTGCTGTCCCTGGATAACACCTGTTACGGTAAGTAACTGTGCTTTATCCCAGGACAAGCAGGCATGATATTCTCACATGTGGGTGACCTCCAAGCTAACCAAAACAGGGCAGGTGGGAGGATGGCAATTTAGGAAAACAGATTTTGCAAAACTGACTGGCCAAACCGGCCGTCACTCCTGGATAGAGTGTCCAGACAGTAATGAGAGGTGAATGTATGAACCGAAGACCAAGTGGCAGCCTTACATATGTCCTCCATCGGAGTGGATCGGAGAAAGGCTATCGAAGCTGCCATTGCTCGGACCTTGTGCCCCGTGACTCGACCCGGGGGAGGAAGGCCAGCCTGAGCGTAGCAAAAAGAAATGCAAGCGGCCAACCAGTTAGACAGAGTGCGCTTGGAAACTGGGTGCCCTAATCGATTGGGATCGAAGGACAAAAACAATTGAGGAGCCTTCCGATGAGACCTGGTGCGTTGAAGATAATATGCCAACGCCCTCTTACAGTCAAGCGTGTGAAGCGCCGTCTCGCCAGGATGGGAGTGGGGCTTCGGGAAGAACACAGGAAGGACAATGGACTGATTGAGGTGGAAGTCAGAAACAACTTTAGGTAAAAACTTAGGATGGGTGCGGAGAACCACCTTGTCGTGATGAAAGACAGTGAAAGGAGGGTCCGCAACCAAGGCTTGCAACTCCCCGATCCGCCTGGCGGAGGTGAGGGCGATCAGAAACACCACCTTCCAAGTCAGAAATTTCAAGAGGGACTTGTTGAGTGGCTCAAAAGGGGGTTTCATCAGTTGAGCCAGGACCACATTCAAATTCCACACGACAGACGGAGGCTTCAGAGGGGGACAAACCCTGAGTAACCCTTTCATGAAGCGTGTCACCAAGGGATGGAGTGACAGAGGGCGTCCATCCAGAGGTTGGTGGAAAGCAGAAATCGCACTGAGATGAACCCGCACCGAAGTAGTTTTCAAGCCAGAGCGCGACAAATGAAATAAATAGTCCAAAACCGAGGATACCGGAACTGATACCGGATCCAGGTGAAAAGACGAACACCAGGTGGAAAACCTGGTCCATTTCTGCGCATAGCAAAGCCTCGTCGAGATCTTGCGGGAGGCTTCCAACACTTCCCTCACCGATTGAGACAGGTCCGGAGGAGTCAGGGAACAAGAAACCAAGCTGTCAGGTGCAATGACTGCAGATTGGGATGTAACATGGATCCTTGACTCTGAGACAGCAGAGAAGGAGAGACAGGCAGGGGAAGAGGCTCCCTGGCACTGAGCTGGAGCAGCAGGGAGAACCAGTGCTGACGCGGCCACCGAGGTGCTATGAGAATCATCGTGGCCGTGGACGATTTTAGGTGTACCAACGTTCGCATGATCAGAGGGAACGGAGGGAATGCATACAGGAACCTCCCTTCCCAGTCGAGTAGGAAGGCATCCGCTTCCAGACGGTCCCGCGAGTACATCCGAGAACAATATAGTGGTAGTTTGTGTGTCTCCGGAGAGGCAAACAGATCCACCTGTGGCGTTCCCCAGCGAGCGAAAACCTCGCGCAGAACTGCTGAGTGTAGGCTCCACTCGTGCGGTTGCAGAAGTCGACTGAGTTTGTCCGCCAGGCAATTCCGTTCTCCTTGGATGTAGACCGCCCGGAGGAAGATGTTCCGGGAGGCCGCCCACTCCCAAAGGCGAAGAGCCTCGGAACAGAGGGGCCAAGACCCCGTTCCCCCCTGCTTGTTCACATAGTACATTGCCACCTGATTGTCCGTGCGGACGAGGACCACCTGGTCCTGCAATATGTGAACGAAGGCTCGAAGTGCTAGGAAGATGGCCCGCAGCTCCAGCACGTTGATATGACACCGACGGTCTTCTGCCGACCACAGGCCCTGCGTGCGAAGACCGTCGAGATGGGCTCCCCACGCGTACTCCGAGGAGTCCGTGGTCAGGACCTTGCGAAAAGGCGGAGTGCGGAACAGTAGCCCCATGGACAGATTTGAAGAGTCTGTCCACCAACGCAGCGATTTCCGCAAAAGCGGAGTCACCGAAATGAGGCGAGACACCGGGTCGCACTCCTGACGCCACTGGGACGCGAGGGTCCACTGAGGGATCCTCAGATGTAGCCTCGCAAACGGCGTGACATGTACCGTCGAGGCCATATGGCCCAGCAGCATCATCATGTGCTTGGCCGACACCCTCGATAGTTGAGAGACCTGGCGGCTCATCCGTACCAAGGCTTCCAACCGCTGGGTCGGCAGGTAGGAGCGCAGGCGCACCGTGTCCAGCACCGCACCTATGAATTGAAGAGACTGAGACGGCCTCAACTGAGACTTTGGAAAGTTTATCTCGAACCCGAGAGTTTGCAGGAAGGCAATAGACTGTCGGGTCGCTGAGATAACCCCCTCCCTGGTCGGGGCTTTGATGAGCCAATCGTCCAGGTAAGGGAACACATGGAGTCCACGTGACCTCAGGGCTGCCGCAACCACCACCATGCACTTCGTGAATACTCGTGGGGACGCGGCCAGGCCGAAGGGCAGTACCCTGTACTGGAGGTGGAGGTCCCCCACCTGGAATCGTAAGAATCTTCGGCAGGCGGGGTGCACCGGAACATGGGTGTATGCTTCCTTCAGGTCGAGGGAGCACATCCAGTCCCCTTCCTCCAAGAGAGGATACAAAACCGGGAGAGATAGCATTCGAAACTTCTCCCGGGCCAGGAATTTGTTGAGCTTCCTGAGGTCCAGTATGGGGCGCAGGTCCCCGGTCTTTTTTGGAACCAAAAAGTAGCGGGAGTAAAACCCCGTACCCCACTGGTCCTTGGGGACCGGCTCGACCGCCCGAAGCTTCAAGAGGGCTTTGGCTTCGGTTATAAGGGTCGGTAGCTGCGAACGGTTGCAGGGGACTAAACTTGGGGGACTGTCCGGTGGCGAGGACACAAAGTTGAGCGAGTAGCCCTCGGAGACGATCCGGAGCACCCAAGCGTCTGAGGTAATCCCGGTCCATGCCTCCCGGAAGGACCGAAGACGGCCCCCGATAGGAAGGGGTTCCTGTGAAAGTGCGGAGGGGAACCCGCCCCGTCCGCTCAGCCCGTCAAAAGGAAGGCGCGGGCTTAGAAGGGCCCTGCGCCGGGGCTTGGGTTTGTCCCCCTCTGCCTCGCTGAGACGGACGTCTCGGAGGCGGTCTCGAGAAAGCCGGGGTCGATTTCTGAGGGTATCGGCACGGCGGAGGTCGAAAGGGTTTCTGCGGCGGGGGCCTAGGTTTGGGGCGGACCAGGGATGCTAGAGAGCGCTCCTGCTCCGACAAGCGCTTGGTCGCCGCATCCAATGACTCGTCAAATAACTCGGACCCCACACAAGGCAAGTCCGCAAGGCGTTCCTGCAGGTTTGGGTCCATGTCGAGGGTGCGAAGCCAGGCCAAGCGGCGCATGGCCACTGCGAGGGCCGACACCCTCGAAACCAGCTCAAAGGCGTCGTACACTGCATGGAATAGGTACAACCGCAATTGGGACAGGTTGGACATAAACTTATCGAATCCTGCTCTTTGGGAGTCCGGTAACGAGTTTCGATATTGAGGAAGGTCCTTCACCATACCACGCAAATAGGAGGAAAAGGTGAAGGCGTAATTTAGAACCCTGGTGGCCATCAGGGAATTTGAATAGAGGCGACGGCCAAACTTGTCCAGGGTCCGCCCCTCCCTGCCTGGTGGAACCGCCGCAGAAACCCGTGAGGGCTGTGATTTTTTAAGAGCAGACTCCACCAGAAGAGACTGGTGTGAGAGCTGCGCCTTATCGAACCCTTTAGGAGGAATCGTCCTATACTTCGATTCCATTTTTGAAGGTACAGACGTGACTGTAAGAGGGTTTGACAAGTTCTTCAGCCAGGTCTGCAGAAGGACACTGTTGAGAGGGAGTCTAGGTACCTCTCTAGGAGGAGTGGGGAGGTCCTGTTCCTCCAAAAATTCTTTGGAATACCGAGAACTTACCATCAGGTCAATCCCCAGGGCTTGGGCCATGTCCTGAACGAAGGATGAAAACGAGGACGGCCTAGCCTGGGGAGACGGGGTTCTCGACCGCCCCACCGAGGAGAGGGGGGAGGCCTCATGGGAATAATGAGGATCCCTAACAGATCCCGAATCCCAGGATCCCCTCTCGAGGGCCCTCGAGGGGGAAGGGGAAGTAGTCCTCCTCGCAGAACCCTTGGGTGAGGACCCCGGGGTTCGTGGGACACTCTCCCGTTTCCTCGGCGAGGCGGCCCGGGAAGACTTCCCACGAGGTGAGCGGAGGAGCCTCGGGTTGTCGAGGCGCAACTCCGACACCTGCAGCGCCTCGCCACCAGAACGACGAGGAACGGTCGCGCCGAGGCGAGCCTCGGGGCCGCTTAGACTTCCTCGATCGACGCCCCGTCCGAGGTCGCGTCGAGGGCGAGGCGTGCCTGGAAGACCCGGAGGAAGAGGAGGAAAGACGGCGCACTCTGCGCAACTTTTCTTTGGGCCTTACACTCCGCTCAGGGGGTTCCCCCGAGGTCGAGGTCCGGGGCGGGGCCGAGACCGAGGTGAACGGGGCCACAGTACCCGAGACCGAGGTCGCCGAGGCCGGGGCTCCCGTGGTCGAGGGAGCCGAGGCCGGGGCCTCCGAGACCGAAGGCGCCCCGGCCGAGGTCGAGGCCGCCGGAACCGCAACACGTTGCAACACTTCCAGGGCTCCCGACAGCTCCGATGAGATCAGAGCTCGGAGGAGATCCTGGAAGGCCGGAATCCCCACGAAGGTGGGGAGTTCCGAGTCCGGGGCACACTCCCTGGAGGGCGACCTCGGTCTCGAGTATTCCCTCGGGGTGTGCGGAGTCGAGGTCCGATGCGGGGCCGGGGTCGACCCACCCGCCTTGGCCTGACTCGAGGATGGCTTCTTTGCTGAAGGGGATGGAACAGAGGACTTACCCGAAGCTTGCTTCACGGACGACGCCTTCGAGGAGGAGGGCCGAGGCGAGGCCGAGGCCCCCGAGGACGCCGAGGCCGAGGTCAAGGCCGGGGCCGAAGCCGAGGCCGACGTCGAGGCCTTAGGTGGCGCGTCGACGGCGAACAATTCCGCCATTCTGGCCTTGCGGCGACGGAGGGCCCTGTTTTGGAAGGTAGCACAGCGATCACACGACTCTGTCGGATGTTCGGGCCCAAGACAGACAATGCACCACCGGTGAGGGTCAGTGATGGAAAGCAACCTCTCACACCGGCTGCACTTTTTGAATCCCGTAACAGGACGGGACATCCACGAAGAAAAAGAAGAAGGCCGGGAACGTACCGACGTCCCGCGGCCACGGCTTCCGGGAGCCCCCGGAGCCAGACGAAAAACGAAATACTTTTTTTTTTTTTTTTTTTGAAAAGAACCGAAAAGAAAAACAGCACCGCGAACTAATTCGATGGGAAAATAAACTAAACGCGGCAGCTAGAAGGCAAAAACACTGGAGCTCAGATCCACAGGGCTTTCTTGCTCCGCGGAAAAAATTGAACTGAGGACCACGAGGTGGGATGCGCCCTCTAGTGGGCGAGAAGGCACGCACATGCGTGGTGCAGTGTGCAAACTTGAAACTTCATTCAAGTTTGCTTGAAAAGCTGTCCGCGCCGGGGCTCCGTAGATGACGTCACCCACATGTGAGAATATCATGCCTGCTTGTCCTGGGATAATAAGCAAATAAAAATAAACTATTTTTAATACATTGCTAATTATTACCTGCATCTTTACCTAAAGTGTTTTGCCCTAGCTCTCACTTTGATCTTTATTTGCTACTTTTTTATTTTGCTGTAGTGCAATTACACAGGTCTCCTTCAAGGCTCAGTAACACCTCTCCATAAATTATGTAGAAAAGGTCTGGAAGGGGATCGCAGCTATTTCATATCCTCAGTGAGACCTCAGGAAGGAACCTAGTGATCAAAACATTATTAGAGGTGCTGTAGAGCCATTTCTTATATGACTGGATGAGCTATATTTATCTTTTTTTTTTAGTTTTTTTAATTAATGCAGAAATAAATGGCTAGATTGAACCTAATGAATTCATTAATGCATTTCCCTTTTTTAAAACCTCTATACCATTTGAAAGAGGGTGCATATCTAATTATTCACTTCTAGAATTGGCTATTTATTAAATTTAGTAAAAATATTCTGGCACAAGTGTCAAACCTTAAAAAGGAAGTCATATTGACCATTGGAAAATAATAATAATTAACTAATAAAAATAGTACACATTTAATTTTCCCCACCACCAAATTTCCCCGTCCCGCCCCACCTGGCTACTTTTTCATGCCACCCGGCTAGAAAAAATTTCTGGGGAGAACACTGACATTATTTAGTTATTCAATTTTGTATACTGTTCTCCCAGGGAAGCTCAGAACAGTTTACATGAATTTATTCAGGTACTGAAGCATTTTCCCCTATCTATCCTGGTGGGCTCACAATCTATGTAATATACCTTGGGCAATGGGAGGGATTAAGTGACTTGACCAGGGCCACAAGGACTTTAGGGGGAGAGTGTGATGCAGTGGTTAAAGCTACAGCCTCAGCACACTGAGGTTGTGGGTTCAAACCCAGGCTAGTCCTTGTGGCCCTGGTCAAGTCACTTTATTTATATTTATATTTTCTTCACTATACAGTATTATATTGTGTCTGCTGGTAGGTGGAGCTGGTCCAGGATAATCTACGAGCATCACTCCATTCTTACTGCCAGGACACATTTTACATGTACTAATCCCACTCAGTTCTCATGCATTTTCTTACCCTGTCCATTTTATTAAGACGGTTCTGGTTTTTTTTTCCTTTTCACATAGTGTACTGTACTCTCATTAAGGTGTTAAAGTGTAGTGCAATTAGACAGGACAGGGTGTGCCATGCTGTGCTCTTCTTACCAGAACACTGGATACTTTGTGGACATAAGAAAGAAGGCCTAGTACCTTCCTTCAGTCACCTTCATATTTGCTAAAGAAGAGATACAGGTTCAGAGTGCTCTAATTATTTTTAATCTTCATAATAGCTTTATATTGGTCAGGCACCGATACTTTCCGAGTTAGATTATTGCAGTTGTATATACTTTAGATCTTTGATTAGAAAACTGCAGGTTAATCAGAATACTGCAGTCAACCTCACCCCCTCTTTTACGAATGCATATTGCAGGTTTTAGCAGTGGCAGTAAGGCTCTGACGTTCATAGAATTCCTATGAGCAGTACCGCCACTGCAGACACTGAAACCCGTGCTATGAGTTCGTAAAAGAGGAATCTTTTTTTTTTCTTATGGAAAATATTGTGCAACACCATGCTACCAGTGAAGGGCCAAGTTAGATCTTAAACATTAAAACTCACAGTTTAAATCCAGCATAGTTGGGCTCCTCAGTACATTAGAAAATTTGGTTTTGCCTTTTTTTACAGCAAGGGTGCCCAATAGGTCGATCGCGATCGACCGGTAGATCGCCGAGACAAAGTGAGTCAATCGCGGAGCCCATCCCGGGCTCCATGATAGACTCACTTTGCCTCAGCGATCTACCGGGCCGATCAGCCTTCCTCTCCCCGATGTCAATTCTGCCGTCGGAGAGTAAGATCGGGCCAGCCAATCGCTGCCTGGCTGGGCCAGAACTTCCTCTCTGACAGCAGAATTAACATCGGGGAGAGGAATGCTGGTCAGCCCGACGCAGGGAGAGCTTGGGGCAGTGGCGGCTTTGAAGCCTGTTTCCCGATGGCAGCGGCAGTGGCTTGGGGGAAGGGCAGGGAGAAAGAAAGAAAGGGGGCATGAAGAGAGAAGAAAGAAAGGGCAGGGAGAGAGTGGAAAAAAAAGTTGGAGGAGGGAATAAGGTCTGGAGGAGAGGAAGCATACAGGCTGAAAGAAGGGAAGAAAGATTGGATGCACAGTCAGAAGAAGAAAGTGCAACCAGAGACACATGAAATCACCAGACAACAAGATAGGAAATGATTTTATTTTAAATTTAGTGATCAAAATGTGTCTGAATTTATATCTGCTGTCTATATTTTGCACTATGGCCTCTTTTTACTAAACTGCAATAGCGGTTTTTAGCGCAGGAAGCCTATGAGTGTCGAGAGCAGCGCTGGGTATTCAACGCAGCTCCCTGCGCTAAAAACTGCTATCGTGGTTTAGTAAAAAGGGAGGGGGGGTTTGTCTATTTTTGTATGGCAATGCATAGTCATCTGCTTTGACCTCTTTGAAAAAAACCCCGGAATAGGAATAATTAACATTTTCTTTGTGTACATTGTGCTTTGTGGTTTTTAAAAAATTTTATTGTTGGTAGATCATTTTGACTTGGTCATTTTAAAAGTAGCTCGCAAGCCCAAAAAGTGTGAGCACCCCTGTTTTACAGCATTAGGTTATAATTTTAGGAGTTATGACGTTGAACTATCCACTGTGAAATATATATATATATATATAAAATTTTTAGGAATTATGGGCTCCTTTTACGAAGCTACGTTAGCGGCTTCAGCGTGCGACTTTTCATCACGCGCTAACCCCCACGCTAGCTGAAAAGCTACCGCCTGCTCAAGAGGAGGCGGTAGCAGCTAGTGCGGCTGGCTGTTTAGCGTGCGCTATTACACGTGTTAAACCGCTATCACGGCTTCGTAAAAGGAGCCCTATATGACATTGAACTATCCACTGTTTAAAGGCGTGAAATATATATAAATAAAAAGTTGGCTTCTTTTTTCCTATATCAAATCAGTTGCAGCTTGGAACAATCTTCAACTAGAGGCGAGGCAGATTTCTAATTACTTTGGGCTCCTTTTACTAAACGGCGCTAAAGGATTTTAGCGAAGGCTGGAGAGGTAAATGCTCAGACGCTCATAGAAGTCCTCTAGCGCCGTTTAGTAAAACCCAGCGTTTTATCTTCAGAAAGATGACTAAATCTGTTCTTTTTGAAAAATATTTTATGTTAAGGATTTTGATAGAAGGATACGATTGGTTTCTGAATTGGGCCAATTGTAATTGCTAGGTAATAATCCTGTTTTTTTTCCAGTCTCTTAAAATTTGTGATCCGTATTGAAGAGCCCAAGAGTGGGTCTCAGTGGGCAGCCATAACAATGGGCTTGGTGGCCCGAGTTGATCACTCGTGGAGTCCTTCTCGTAGGCTTTTTGGGAGAGGTAGCCCAGGTAAGGGGGCAGCAGGCAAGGTGAAACTCAGCTTACCACTGGCAGGTTTTGAATTGATTGGGCTGCGAGAGAGAAGCAAGGAATAATAGGAAGGGGAGTATAAAAGACCTCGCTACCGAGGCATTGGGTTATTCCCTGTGCCTTGGAGGTGACTTCCCTCCCACCTGCCCTTTGTACTACTCGAAAGGGTCCAGAGAAGAGCGACTAAGATGGTTAAGGGGCTGGAGGAGTTGCCGTACAGTGAGAGATTAGCCTCTTCTCCCTTGAAAAGAGGAGATTGAGAGGGGAATAGACTTAATAAAGTCAGGTTGTTCACCCTTTCCAAGGTAGAGAGAACGAGAGGGCACTCTCTAAAGTTAAAAGGGGATAGAGTCCGTACAAACGTAAGGAAGTTCTTCTTCACCCAGAGAGTGGTAGAAATCTGGAACGCTCTTCCAGAGGCTATTATAGGGGAAAACACCCTCCAGGGATTCAAGACAAAGTTAGACAAGTTCCTCCTGAACCAGAACATACGCAGGTAAGGCTAGACTCAATTAGGGCACTGGTCTTTGACCTAAGGGCCGCCGCAGGAGCGGACTGCTAGGCACGATGGACCACTGGTCTGACCCAGCAACGTCAATTCTTATGTTAATTACTACTACTATTTATCATTTCTATAGCGCTGAAAGGCATATGCAGCGCTGTGCATTTAACACAGTCCCTGTTCAGAAGAGCTTATCATCTAATTTGGACAGACAGGGCATAAAGGTGATGGGGAATTTCTAGCAGAGAAAACGATAGGATGGGTATATGTATTTTACAGTGAGTGAGAATTAGGAGTTTAAAGCAGCCTCAAAAAAAAAAAAAAAGTGGGCTTTTAGCATGGATTTGAATACTGCTAGAGACAGAGCCTGACGTACTGATTCAGGCAGTCTGTTCCAGGCATACGGCGCAGTGAGATAGAAGGGACGGAGTCTGGAGTTGGCAGTGGAGGAGAATGGAATGGATAAGAAGAACTTACCCGATGACTGGAGCTCACAGGGAGGAGCACAGGAGGAGATAAGTGAGGAGAGAGGCTGCAAAGTGAATGCACTTGTAAGTCAGTAAGAGGAATTTGAATTGTATTCAGAAATGGATGGGGGAGCCAATGAATCAACTTTAGGGGAGGGGCAAGTATGGTGTCTCTCGTGAAATACGAGTCGTGCAGCAGAATTGTGAACAGGCTGAAGGACAGGGACAGTTGAGTGAAGACCCGAGAGAAGGAAATTGTAGTATTCCAAATGAGAGGTAATGAGAGCGTGGATAAGGGTTTTGGTGTTGTGCTCGGAAAGGAGAGGTCAGATTTTGGTAATATTAAGGAAGAGGAGACAGGCTTTAGCGGTTTGTTGGTTCTGAGCAGAGGAGAGAGAGAGGAGCTGAAGATGACCCAGAGGTTGTGAGCTTGCTTAACACTTTCTTTTAGTTATGGGAAATGTCTATTGTATTTCAAACTATGACCTCTCGTTTATATGGGAAAGCACATCATTTCCCTGTAGTGCCCTGGTGCTGGTACAAAAAGCCTAGTGCTGTAGCTGAAATATAAAGGGTGGTGTGTCAGGAACTGGAAAGTGGATTTAAAAAAAAAAAAGCCTTAGTCAAGCGTTCTGCCACTGGGTCAGGTGAATATGACTTTTCTAGTCTTCGGCAGGCCCATTCATTACACGAGAATGCTATAGTCATTCCTTCCTGCAACTGAATAAAAAGCAGAGGAGGGCACCTTGCCCTCAGCCTGTTCGATCTCATATGCTGCATCGCTCAGCACAGTGACTCTGCATGAGGTCATCGGCACTGGGAAGCTAAATTGTTACCAGCAACCAAAGAGAACAAAGCAATCTGAGACTGGGAAGGCAGAATCCTGCCTAGCTGCTGTTAGGGAGGAAGCAAACAGAGTCCTTAGTGAACTCCCCGGTAGGGATGAGTTTTTATACCCTAGCAACAGTAACTATATACTTTGCCCAAATAAGCAAGAGTTTTGCTATGGTAAGATCAGTAAAGGTTACACCAGCCTTATGCACTTACCTCTCCTCATCCTGGGCCTCTATTGACCCTTTTATGCCTTTTCAAGTATCCCATCAGACTGCAAAAGTACATATTTAAGAAGGCTTCCTCACCACCCCACTCAAAAGCAAATATTCTATTTAGCACGCTAACCCTCAAATTCTGTATATCATGCCTAAAGCACATAGCCGATGTACATGCACAACTTAATTAATTGGTCCAATAGATACAGATAATTAGCACTTAACCTCATAATGCTAATTGCAAAGCACGATTCTGTAAAAAGTATGTGCCCGTTGCAGTGTGTAAATTTTAAAAAAGGGGCATGGCCAGGGGGTGGATCGAGGGCATTCCTAAATGTTAGGTGCATTGTTCTAGAATATGCATGCACAAACTTAGGCGCAGGCATTTAGGCCTGGTTTTAGCTTTCCCGATTCTGCATAGGATGCCCAGTCTCAGTAGCCATCTAAGCCAAAGCCAAAACATGAACCGAGCTTCTAAAAACAAGCACAATAGTGTTCTATAAGTTGTGCACATATACTGATGACACACCCATGCCCCTCCCATACGCCACCCACATGGACATCCCTTTGCAGTTATGTGCCATGGCACTTCATGTTATCTTATAGAATAGTATGCAATACACATGCATATGTGATGTTTTTCTGCACATTTGGCACATTACATTAAAATACATTTCTAGACCGCAATACCTTCCAGATCGATGCGGTTTACATCATCAAGAGACACATCACAGTGAAATACATTAGAACATAAGAAGTAAGAACATAAGAAGTTGCCCCCGCTGAGTCAGACCAGAGGTCCATCTTGCCCAGCGGTCCGCTCCCGCAGCGGCCCATCAGGCCTAGTGCCTGAACAGTGGTCCCTGATTAATTTTGTAAATTTACCTCTAATCCCATCCCTATAATCTACCTCTACTCTTATCTGTCCCCCTCAATCCCTTTGTCTTCCAAGTACCTATCCAAAGCTTCTTTGAAATATCATCTTCCTTACTTTCCTAAGAATTTTACGTCTTTAATAGTTTTCGGAAATGCATATATGGAATCGAAGAAGCAAAACAAAATATGCAGCTCCGAATCTCAACTAGCAGCCTGATATACAATTTTTCGATGCAAAAAAATTTCTTGTAAAGACATCTTCGTACTAGAGCAGGGGTCTCAAAGTCTCTCCTTGAGGGCCGTAATCCAGTCGGGTTTTCAGGATTTCCCCAATGAATATGCATGAGATCTATGTGCATGCACTGCTTTCAATACATATTCATTGAGGAAATCCTGAAAAGCCGACTGGATTATGGCCCTCGAGGAGGGACTTTTGAGATCCCTGTACTAGAGGGAACACAAGCAACTGCACACATCCAGGTTTAGAATTGCCCTTAAGTTTGCTTTCATTCCCCCCCCCCCAGTATAAGGAGAGAAGGGTAGAGAAAACACCTCTAGGGGCACCTGGATGACTCATTCCTCCCCCCCAGTATAAGGAGAGAAGGGTAGAGAAAACACCTCTAGGGGCACCTGGATGACTCATTCTCCCCCCCCCCAGTATAAGGAGAGAAGGGTAGAGAAAACACCTCTAGGGGCACCTGGATGACTCATTCTCCCCCCCCCCCCCAGTATAAGGAGAGAAGGGTAGAGAAAACACCTCTAGGGGCACCTGGATGACTCATTCCCCCCCCCCGTATAAGGAGAGAAGGGTAGAGAAAACACCTCTAGGGGCACCCTGATGACTCATTCCTCCTCCCCAGTATAAGGAGAGAAGGGTAGAGAAAACACCTCTAGGGGCACCTGGATGACTCAGCCTTACAAATGCTGAATGTTCATGATTGCTTTAACAAAGTATGGAAGATTGGGCTTTAAACTTGCTGTGAAGCTAGTGAAAGTCAAACTTCACTTAACAAGGCCAAAGAGAAATTAAGTTTATACAAAACTGTGAATTGGGCATTGTACATCTTTACAAAAAAAAAAAAAAAAAAAAGATGATGGTCTAGAAAGCTTATAGAACGTAACATCAGTTGTTTTGTCCACAGCGTTATCCTCGGGCATCAAAGAGAAAGAAGTGGCAGGAGTAGTGGTGATAAAAGGAACGCTGATGGGGCTCATTGCCTATATTCATCAACTAAGAATCATCTCTAACAATTCTTTGTTTCAAGACGGGGCTGTTTGATTTTGAAGCAATAATGGTTTTACCACTGCAAAGGAAAGAATGTGGTCAAAAAACCTGAAGCCAGGTGCCAGCTGTTCCGAAAACACTAATCTGCTAATTCACAGGAAACCAAAAAAAAAAAAAAGAGAGAGAATAAATGAGCGACTGCTGAATCCCCACAACGGCTCTGAAAAGGCCTTATAACTTCTTTGGATTTGTATTGAAGAAACCAATTAGTTTTATTTCATATGTAAATAGCAGCAGCGAGATGTACAAATAAGAATTCAGGGCAGATCTTTCTCTTAAAAACTCCTGGCACAAGCTCTAAAAGTCACTTCACATACTTGTTTTGCTCACCGTGTGCATCTCCTTCATCCCCCCAGTAAACCCTGGGATTTGTTTTTAATAATTCAAATACAGCTGTGTATATTTAAGAAATACCAGGCAAACTGAGGTACAGCTGTTCTTTTTATTTCCGTTGGTACGAATCACAAACCAGTTGCTTCATCTGTATAACCCAACTGCGGAGATGATTTGTTTAATCTGAGTATTTAAAACAAACACAGCTACTGAGGCAACTCCTTAAAAAATTGCTTTCATCGCGCTACACATAGCAGAGAATTATTTGGTATCCATCGCGGCACTAGATGTTTACCTATAAAACAGTATTACTAGTAGGAAAAGATAAGCGATGACCTTAACGTATGCAATTTTATCGTGGGAAAGCAAAAAACCTTCTTTGCGTGGTCTCCACAAGTTTCACAACTTTCTGCAATGATCCGGGCCCAGCCTCCACCACTGATGAATTCTGAAACCAAATGGTATTCCCTAGCACAGAGAACAAGCCCTGGAAAGGGTTTACAATTAGGGAGGTGAAAAACCAAACCAGGGATTCCAAAAGCATGCAATTTGTATTCCCATGTCCCCTGCTGGCTGGTTATGCTTTCCAAGAAAAGTGGAAAAGATCAAAGCTTTTGATCCTATGACTTCAGAAGCACAAGACTGGCTTACAATTTAAGAGGCATTTGTTTTATTAAAAAAATAAATAAAATATGGAAGTAAATCTGAAAGGCGTAGCCTAGTGGTTAGAACAGCAGACCGTCTCAATAATCACCCCTCCCCCTTCTCTCGCCGTTGCAAACTCAAAGTAATCGTTTCAGTTCAAAACACAGAAAATCCTTTCCCCTCTAAACAGCCACCATTTAGCGGGAAATTTCAATATAAAGGATGCACCAAGGGCCAAAACCCTTGATCTATAAGAAAGGAAATTTTTCTCTCTTTGTGTCTCTTTGGAAATGTCTGGAAACATTCTTATTGTTGAATCCAAGAAACTGTCTTTCATATGCCTAAAATAAATTCGCTAGCGCACCTTCGTAAAAGGAGCCCAATATTTTTTAAAATTTATATGGTTTTTTTTTTCTCTCTCAAGTATTTCTTTACAATCTTTCAATATAGTCTCCCTGCTTTGCAATGACTGAGTCCCAACAACTGGGAAGCTTCATTATTCCAGCCAAGACACCTTTTTTGTTCAGTTGCCGAATGGCTCGGGTACCGGCGGAAAAAAGCTTTTCCAGAGATGCAAAATAATGTCCACGCATAGGTTGTTTCAACTTTGGAAACAGGTCAAAATCTGGTGGGCTCATGTCTGGACTGTAGGGAGCAGCTCCCAGCCGTATTCGCGTAGTTTTTCCAATGACATTCCTTATGTACAGTCGAGCGTCGTCACGAAGAAAGAGTGGCCCAGCCAAGAGCAACTGAGGATGGGTTTTGTGCACTTTTCTGCGCATTTTTTTTGCAAAACAAATCACGATAATACACCGCTGTGACACTTCTTCCACATGGAACTTTGTAATGATGATCATAAGCAAAAATCATCATTTGTTTGACTTTTGATTGAGCTCGTAGAAATTTTTTTTGGCCATGGGGAAGCTGGAGCTCTCCACTTGTCATTGAAAAACTACACAAATACGGCTGGGAGGCGTTACCTCCTACTCCCTACAGTCTAGACACGAGTCCACCAGACTTCAACCTTTTTCCAAAGTTGACACAACCTATATGCGTGGACATTGTTTTGTATCTCTGAAAGATATTTTTTCCACCGGTACCAGAGCCATTCGGCAAATGAACAAAAAAGGTGTCTCGGATGGAATAATGAAGCTTCCCGGACGTTGGGACTCAGTCATTGCAAAGCAGGGAGACTATATTGAAGGATTGTAAAGAAATACTTGAAAAAATAATAGAAATAATAAATAAAACATGTAAATTAAAAAAAATATATATAGTGTGCATTATTTATGAAATGACCTTCGTATTATATATTTTTCTTCTTGCAATAAAGCCCCTGTGTGCTTAGCTTTCATATCTTGTACTTCTCTACATCTGAGATTTCAATGTGCTGGGTGCAGTCTACCCGAGGTTTTGCACACAGTAAGCTCATGCACAAAACTCCTTTCTATATAGAGGACGTACAAAATTGTAAGCAAAAGCTGGGTTAACTTCTGTGCAAAAGCATGGAGATACTTGAGAGAGTCCAAAGGAGAGCAACGAAACTGGTAAGAGGGCTGGAACACTACCCATATGCCGAGAGGTTGGATAGGCTGGGGCTCTTCTCTCTGGAAAAAAGGAGGCTCAGGGGTGATATGATAGAGACCTTCAAAATCATGAGGGGCATAGAGAGGGTGGATAGGGACAGATTCTTCAGGCTGAAGGGGACAACAGGCACGAGGGGGCATTCGGAGAAACTGAAGGGAGATAGGTTCAAAACGAATGCAAGGAAGTTTTTTTTCACCCAGAGGGTCGTGGACACTTGGAATGCGCTGCCGGAGGAGGTGATCAGGCAGAGTACGGTACAGGGATTCAAACAGAGACTGGATGGATTCCTGAGGGATAAAGGGATCGTGGGATACTGAAAAAGCTAACCAGAAAATAAATGTAGAAACCCAACCAGGTCGTGCAGATGCAAGACCGGAGGGCTAGGACTTTGATAGGAAGATAGGACTCAATTAGGAAACCAAGGAGGCATGGGGGCCCCTTCTGGTTATTCAGACAGGTCGTGACCTGTTTGGGCCGCCGCAAGAGCGGACTGCTGGGCAGGATGGACCTATGGTCTGACCCGGCGGAGGCACTGCTTATGTTCTTATGTTCTTAAAGCCCAGCACACTTCATCACTACATTGGCCCCTTAGACTGCAAAGCACTTTCGGAGCAGGGAAATATTTACTTCAACCTGAGTGTAAGTTGTACTGGCCTACGGCCGAAAAAGGTGCGAGTTAAAACAAAGAGTGCATTCAGAGACTTGGGTCCTCTTCTATCAAACAGCGACAGCAGTTTTTAGCACGGGGAGCCGCGCTGAATGGCCTGCGCTGCTCCCGACGCTCACTGAGTTACTAAGAGCATCGGAAGCAGCGCGGGCTATCCAGCGCGGCTCCCCGTGCTAAAAACTACTATCGCAGTTTGATAGAAGAGGGCCCAAGTCTTCTTCCTTTACAGAGACTTTTAAAAGGGCTCCTCTCACCTTGTTTCCAGAAAAGGGAACGGGATTAGGACTTGTATACCACCTTTTTGTAGTTTTGCAACCACACTCAAAGTGAATTACATACTGGTACTTCAAGCATTGTCCCTGTCTATCCCGTTGGACTCACAATCTATCTAATGTACCCGTGGCAGTGGAAGATTAGGTAACTTGCCCAGGGTCATAGAGAACAGCACGGAGTTTGAACCCACAACCTCACACTCCAAAAAGCTGCTGAGTTCCCTGGTTCCAAGAGGAATACTTTTGACACTTATATCTTCATTCCTGGTCCCATAATGCATCAGGACAGAGTTATCAGAAAGCCAGGACTGGCCTCCAAGTCTCCCTCCTGGAAATGGGTAACTTATCAGCTCTGTGGAAGGAATGCTTTATCTAAAAAAGCAACATATTCAAACAGAGAGAGGCTCAGATAAAGAATTTTCTAAATAATCTACCTAGAAAAGATAATGCTGGAATTCAAAATGCCAATTCCTGAGTGGGTCAGTGACCTAGAACTTTGAACTCCTATGCTCTTGAAAAAAAACAAACAAACGAAACACTCTGCCTACTGAAGATACCAGAGTGTTTAAGAATGAGCGACTGTGCCATGTCAAAAGAAGGGGTAAAAACAAACAAATGTCACCCGCTGGTTACTATGAATGCAGATTCTTGCTTAGCCTTTCCTGATCAAGCAAAATGCTGAGCAGGCAATTTCCTTGTAAGTAATCTGCACAGATAGGCCTGTAGAGCCAGTCTGACCACAAGAGATTAATAGCTTTAGCCAAATAATGCGGTAACCATGAGAACCATGTGCAGCTCCAGTTTGTTTTCGAGCCTCTCAGCAAGGCTTGACATGCCGTTATCTGCACCGTGTTGCTGGGAAACACAACATCGCTTTGGAATACAAGGAAGCCGGGGTTGCAGTGACCACGAGGAAACTTCGATGAAGACTCAACGTTGACGCCCAACAAGCGAACTCCAAAGTTTGAGAACTTCCCCACCTTGAAGAACCATTGCCACAGATAGCATTTAGCTTCTTTTCAAGAAAAGCTTCCAAAGCGCCTAAAGTGGACCTAGGCGCAAATATACGAGACTTATCTGTATTTGAGGGATCTCAAAAAAGATCTGGTCTGAACTGAGATTAATGCGATTTATTTTTTTTTACACTGACCCTCCTATGTTATGTGTAGGGAGCGAACATATACATTTTTGAAATTTATAAACTGAAAAGAGTGCTCAGATCTGAAAATGGAATGAAATTAAGTTTGGAGGGAAGAATGTCAATTATGCATGTCAAGATCGGAGCATCAATGATATCCATGGCTGGTGTAGAATTATGGAATGCCCTGCCTGGTATTTTGCGATTCTGTATTGAGAGGATGAACTTTAAGAAAATGCAATTATTTGCCAATGCCTTCTTATGCTAATACTTATTCCTCTGACAATGTCCTTTTTAGACTTCCCTATCAGTAATGTATGACATAAAGCATGTTTGTATTTCTGAATTGATGGTATTAGACTTGCTTTGCATGCTAACGTGAATAGGTGTGGCTATCTACTTTAGAGTTGATCATTTGATTTGATGTGAATGTGGTTTTGCCTTGATTTTTTGATAATTTTATATTGGTGGGGGGTGTCTATGATATTGTTCAGATATGTCTACGTTATATGTGGAAATCATAGGGAAACAAGATTTTATGTATGTTTCAAGTTTTATTTATATTTGATTAATCGCTTAATTAAAATTGTTTCAAAGCGAATTACAATATATAAAAGTAACATATAATTAAACATAATATTAAAATAAGAAATAACATATAAGATATTATAAAACTAGCAATTTATACAATGAATACAATTAAAAAAAGAAAGAAAGAGGATTTACATAATGGGCTAATAAATTTATACAATGATGAAAAAGATATAAACATAAAAAAAGGAAGAATTAGGAAAAAAGCGTGGAAAAGAAGAAGGAAGGGAAAGAGTAAGTTTAACGGCAGTATTTTGTATAATTTGTAAGCGTTTCTTTTCTTATGTGACTTGGAAACCGCATAGTTATATGCGGTATATAAATTTTTAAATAAATAAAAATTTTATTAGACCTATTACTAGGATTTAACTTGCAATCTCATTTTTCTATTGTTATGCTGTTAACAAAATTTTAAGTTTTCTGTCAAGCTATATCTGCTGTAAACCGCCTTGGGTGAGTTTTTATAAAATGCGGATAAACTGTAAAATAACACATTTCGATAGACTACAGTGGATTTCTGGCACATGTGAATCCATGTATCCACACTTCCTGAGACATATGAAGTTGCAAATAGCAAAGTATTCAGTGATACAGACTGGCCAAAACCGGGATTTTTGGTTTTGGCTGAAACTGAACCGGCCACAATTGGCCACTTTGTGCGAGACTGCCGTTCTAGGTCCTGGAAGCCATTGTGATGCAGGAGCCAGCATGGGCAGGAATGAGTGGGGATCGCTGCTGCCTCCAATAGCCACTAACAACAGGGTAGGACCTGAAGTGGGGAAAGAGGGGGGGGGGTGCTACACAGTTTCAACCGGAAATACACTTGCATTATCATCTCAAACCCACCAGTTTCGGCACCAAAGCTGAAATTCGGTCAGCTTCTATTCAGTGGACGAGTCTCAAAAGGGGGTGTGACCAGGGGAGGAGCATGAGCGGATCGTGGGCACGCCTAAAGGTTAGGCGCACTTATGGAATACACATGACCTGTGCACAACATAGGCACAGATATTTGGGCCTGATTTTCATTGGCCTAAATAGAAACGTGTACGTGCGTTAATCATGATTCTATAAACGGCACATAACTTTGGAGGCATTTTTTAAAAATAAAATTGCGCTGTGCTATCCTTTTTGGCATCTTATAAAGAATATGGCCCTTGGCACGCCAGAAGTTTGATATTCTACAAATATCTAAACTTACATAACACGTATTTGCAAGGAGCTGAGGGGGCTGGACATAAGCGTAGCAAGGATATGCGTAACTCACAGTATTCCGTTACACGTGTAAGTGAGAGCTCTATGACTGCCATACACGCTCAAGCCCACCAAGTTACACCAATATTCTATCCTGGAAAGAACATGCCTATGTTTCCTTACTACTACTTTCTATAGCACTACTAGACTTACACAGCACTGTACATATTATATGCAGGCACCTGTCCCTGGTGGGCTCACAATCTTACGTTTTGTACCTGGGGCAATGGAGGGTTAGGTGACTTGCCCAAGGTCACAAGGAGCTGCAGTGGGAATCAAACCCAGCTTGCCAGGATCAAAGTCAGTTGCACTCAGTGGTGTGGTAAGGGGGGCGGGGGGGGGGGGGTGGACCGTTCCAGGTGCCATCTTGGTGGGGGCACCAGCACCTCTCCACAACCCTTACCTCTAACTTATCACCGACATGAGCGGCCATCTCCAAACCTGTTGCTCTCTCTCCAAAGCTGTTGCTCTCTCTCTCTCTGAAGTCACTTCCTGGAAGTCACTTCCTGATAGGAAAGTCAAGGATGGTACAGGCAGAAGGTTGGAGATGCTGCTCACGCCAGCAAAAAGTTAAGATAAGGGGGAAGGGAAGGTGCATGCATGGCAAGAAGGGCAGGGGGGGGCAGAGGTGAGGGCGCCTCCTACCCTCAGTACGCCACTAGGCTACTCCTCCACTTCACGCTATCCTTTTGAGCGGTGGTTCCCAACCCTGTCCTGGAGGAGGACCACCAGCCAGTCGGGTTTTCAGGATAGCCCTAATGAATTTGCATGGGACAGGTTTGCACCTCCATTATATGCAAATATCTCTCATGCATATTCATAAGGCCTATCTTGAAAACCCAATTGGCTGGTGGTCCTCCAGGACAGGGTTGGGAACCACCGTTTTAGAGAACAGGATCCTTCTACGTGCCTTCCAGACGTCGTTTCTCTACCTTGCTACAGAACTGCCCACATAACGACAGCCCACCAGTAATTCAATCGGTTCTATCATGTCAGTATAATTTGTGCCCCGATATCACAGTGCCACATTCATCATCTTCCTTGTACCAAATTTGTCTTTGTGTTAGTATCGTATCGTACAATCTAAATCTCCAGGCATACGTTTTTAAACTTCTGGCATTCGCCCTCAGCCAACCTGGGGATGCCAGTTTATGGCATAACACCAGCCACCTTACGCGCAGTACAGGAATTCTAGCTGTGCTCTTGCAGAAGCGTTGCGAAAATGACGGGAGCAACCGTATTCTGTTTCAGAATTACAGGATGAGTTTTTGAGCAGAGGACCTTTCCAGACAGCAGCGGCTCATTCTCTGCATGACTTACGATTAGGTATTTCTGATTAACATAACAAAACAAATCATTTATATACCGCATCATCCTCGCAGTTCTGGGCGGTTCACAATTCCAAGATACTGCACATTTGCAGCGAAATACAATTTAGCCTATTTAGGTACTTTTCCGAATAAGCAGGTTTTTAATGATTTCCTAAAACTTAAAGAGTGAGATCGTAGAATCAATGTGCCAAAATTACGATCCCAAATGGCTGCCTGATAAGCCAGAATTTGATTAAAAAATCTTTTATATTGGCAACCCTTTACTGATGGAAGTTCAAATAATCTAGAATCTCGTACAGAACGCAAGTTACCTGCAAACTTAAAAAAAAGATCAGGGAGATATCGGATCCAGACCATTTACTATCTTGTAACACGTGCAGCCAAACTTCCCTTCCTCTCTCCTTAAAGAATAACATGGGGATGGTTTCCCACGGTTAACCGCAGGGACGGTGACAAATTCTGTCACCGTGTCATTCTCTAGGACTCATGTTGAAATAAACCTTAAAAGCAAACATGAAAATGGATGCTAGGCTTTATTTCTTGGCTGGGGATGATTACGAAGGCTCTATTTTCGATGTTCTTTGGTTTTTAGCACAATCAACTCTTAAGAACTAAGCTAAAAACTGAATCTGACAGAATTCGCTTAGATTTAATAGGCGAACCATCAAATTTTATTAAACTTGAAACTTGAAACTTGAATTTGTCACCGTCCCTGTGGTTAACCGCAGGAAACCATTCCCATGTCATTCTTTAAGGAGAGAGGGAAGAATCAGAGTATGAATGGGCATAGCCACTGACCCTCAAGCCTTGCATTGAAGAATGCTGGTGTAGAAGGGCTGAGATTCAGATAGACACTAAAGAATGACATAAGATGGTTAGAACATAAGACCATAAGCATTGCTATACTGGGACAGACTGAAGGTCATTCAAGCCCAGGATCCTGTTTCCAACAGAGGCCAACCCAGGTCCCATGTACTAGGCAGAAACCCAAAGTAGCAACATTCCAGAGCTGAGATTGTGATGTCATAATGCATCATTCCACCAGTGCCTATGAGCCAGCCTCATCAGTGATGTCACAATGGCTTTATTATCCTATACTTGGTTCAAATAAGCATCAGAGTATGAATGGGCAAAGTCACTGACCCACAAGCCTTCCATTGAAGAATACTGGTGTCGAAGGGCCAAGGTTCAGATAGACACTAAAGAATGATATAGGATGGTTTCCCGCAGTTATCTGCGGGGACGGTGACAAATTCTGAGTTTCAGACACTAGCCAGGTGAAGAAATGCCAAAATCTACCTCAATTTCAAAAGATACCTACCCATCAGAAAGTCCTACAATAGTTCCTGCATGTCAGATTCATTTCAAAACAAATTGACCAACCCTCTCTATCACATGCCTCCGAAATCTTTTTTTTTTTCCCTGCTTAGAGCACCAAAGCACCCAGCATGTGTCTTCACACATGGAATGAAATGGATTTGCCTGCGGTGAAGGCTGCTTTACTGTTAACAATGCTCTGAAATATGATTGAAGTAGGCTTAGAACACGGTAACCCAGTCAGAGAGGGCTGCACTGGGGTCCAGATGTACTAAAGGGAAAAATATATAGTGTATTTGATCCCTTATTCTAAGTCAAACAGAAATGTATCCCATACATTAAAATTCTCCAGTTTTCTGCTGTCTCGGGAAAAAAGTTAATAATTTCTCCTTAACACTATATTTCAAACTTTTTTTCTCAAGTTCAAATTCAATAAATTGAGATGGTTTTCTAACTCACACACAACAATATAGGGTCATTCATCTAACCTGTAACTCAGGGGTAGGGAACTCCGGTCCGCGAGAGCCGTATTCCAGTCGGGTTTTCAGGATTTCCCCAATGAATATGCATTGAAAGCAGTGCATGCAAATAGATCTCATGCATATTCATTGGGAAAATCCTGAAAACCCAACTGGAATACGGCTCTCGCGGACTGGAGTTCCCTACCCCTGCTGTAACTTATGATGCTATAATTAAGCCAATATGCTATAGTACATTTCAATACCTCACATCTACAATACCATTGACTAATTTGCCCCCTCCCCTTTTACTAAACTCCTATCGCAGTTATTAGAGCAAGGAGCTGCGCTGAATGCTCTGCGCTGCTCATAGGAACTCTATGAGCGTCGGGAGCAGAGCATTTAGCGCGGCTCCATGCGCTAATAACTGCTATCATGGTTTAGTAGAAAGGGAGAGGGGGGGTTAGTTCTTATAATGATAAACGTTGCAATGTTATTTCTAAAACCTAACAGTATATGAAAAGCACAAGCAAAAAGCTGCAACTACCCCCTTCCACTCTGCGTTTACCTTTTTCATCTTACTTTACTCTAACTGATGTAGTCCCCCCCATTCCCATTATTCCAGTATGTCTTGTCATATTTGTTAATCTCAACACGCGTATATGAATATTTATGTTAATAGCCATTTTTAAAACTTATGTACTCCACTTTGAAGCTTGAATAAGTGGCGTAACAAATTTGAAACAAAAAATAAGCCTTTAGTAAGGTGCGCTAATCGATTTAGTGCACACTAACCCCCTCTTTTACCAAGGTGCGCTAATCGATTTAGTGCACGCTAAATGCGAACGCGTCCATAGACTCACATGCACGCGTTGGCATTTAGCGCGTGCCGATCGGTTAGCATACCTTAATAAAAGAGGGCCCAAGGGCGGATTCTACAAACGGCGCCAGTATTGGCTGCCTAAAAAACGGTCAGCGACTGCATGACAAATCGTGCGCCGGCTTAGTGAAAGGTAGGCGCTGGAAATGTAGTCCAGGGTTTTCAAGGCCTACATTTCCGGTGTCTACCTTTCATGCAATTTGCGGCTATGGAGGCGCTTTATGATGCCTAACGCCACTTCTGGTGTTAGCGATGCCTAGAGTAATATTAGGTGCCATAAAGTGCCTCCATAATTATGATCAGGGCTGTGGAGTCGGTAGATAAATGTTCCGACTCCTCAGTTTTTTGTACTTCAGACTCCGACTCCAACTCCAGGTACCCGAAATTTCCTCCGACTCCGACTCCTCGACTCCGCCTCCACAGCACTGGTTAATTTTCAGATCGTTAAAATGGAATGTCAAGTTGAGAGAAATGAGCATTTTCGACACCACCTTCTTTTTACTTTTAATAAGAACATAAGCAATGCCTCTGCTGGGTCAGACCTGAGGTCCATTGTGCCCAGCAGTCCGCTCTCGCGGCGGCCCAACAGGTCCAGGACCTGTGCAGTAATCCTCTATCTATACCCCTCTATCCCCTAATCAAGGTTCTAAGGCCGCAGAAGTTGCTCGCAACATTTGTGCTGTGTATATAGTGGGTGCTATAGCTGAAAGAATCGCTCGTGATTGGTATGCCAAGTTCAAAAATGGAGTCGGTAGATAAATGCTCAGACTCTGACTCCTCAGTTTTTTGTACTTCTGACTCCGACTCCAGTTACCCGAAATTTCCTCCGACTCCTTGACTCCACAGCCCTGGTTATGATGCAGGTACCTTTTCTTTTAGGCAGCTACTTTTTTTTTTTTTTTTAACGGTGTTTTGCAATTTGCACTTAAGTTAGACGCTGATAGAGCACCTACCGGAGCCTAACCAAGGTGCTGTTTATAAAATATGGGCCTAATTGCTAAAAATCCATATGTATAAAATGGGTTTCTTGTGTTCTAATTAGTAGTGTATACTAAATTGGTTAGTACACCTTAGTAAAAGAACCCCTAAGTGGCATCAGTTCCCTGGAAAATCAGTTTAGAACAGTTTCCTTTCGTGTGTTAAACTATTTGTTTACAGTATTGAAATACTCTATTAAAGTATTTGAGGCCCTTTTACTAAAGCTTGATGTAGCATTTGCTGATAAAATTAACATGTGCTAAATGCTAAGAAGCCCATTTCAGGGAAGGGGGTAAAACGCAGACCTCACGGATCTAAAATCGCACGTCCTTAAAAATCCGAGGTCCGTGCCACTATGACAATTTAGCTCCGACGTATCCTAATGCTTTTCCCTCCCTATGCCGAGACTAAAAGCGGCAAAACTTTTGCCCTGAGGTCCGTGCCACTTTTAGTCTCAGCATAGGGAGGGAAAAGCATTAGGATCCGTCAGCGCTAAAATGTCATATAGAGGGTCTGTCGGAGCCATAACCTATGCCGAGACTAAAAGTGGCACGGACCTCAGATTTTTACGGATGTGCAGTTCAGATCCGTGAGGTCTGGGAGGTCAGATGCACTGCAGACCTTGGCACACATTTTTTACCCCCCCCTCCCCAAACCCAGCTATTTGCCATCCAGTGTCATATCGCGGGAGCTCTCGGAATCAGCGCAGAGGGAGAGATCTGGAGGAAGGGTCGGTCGGGCTAATCAGCAAATGCCACGGTACGCATCCTCCCCTCCTTAGCCATTAGGGAAGGCAGAGCCGGGGGCCCAGAGTTGAGTGCGCAGGGAAAGCGGTGGAATAAGCTAAAAGGCGGACTTGTCAATAAACGCCGGAAGATTTTTTTTAAGGACATGCGATTTTAGATCCTCGAGGTCCGTGTTTTACCCCTTCCCCCCCCCCTCCATACTTATGAGCTTCTTAGCATATAGGGTCTGATTTGAAAAAAAGGTGCATAACTCGATAGGCACCTAGGAAAATGGCACCTACCATGTCATTCAAAGTTAAGCGCCATTTGTAGAATCACGCCTAGCGGCGCCTGAATCAAGTTAGGCATCTACAACTAATTCCGTTAGCACATGCTAAGCTTTAGCAAAAGGGTCTCCTTTATTATTAGTCAGAATTTTTAAAATTGTATTTTCCATTTTACGATACAAAGCACACAACATAACTTGTAAGCTTTCTTTTAGATCAGTGGTTCCCAAACCCTGTCCTGGGGGCAGTGGCGTACCTAGGGGGGGGGCGGGGGGGGGCGGGCCGCCCCGGGTACCAGCCCTAAGGGGGTGTTCCCGGCCTTGCCGTTCAGTCCCCCGCCACCCCCGAAGGACCGCTCGCCCCCCTGGCCTCCCCGCACCACCTATGAACAGCCGCAGCAGGATCGCGAAGTCAGCGTCAGCATCCCTGCGCTGCTTCCTACGACGCGAACCCGCCCCTCCTCTGACGTCAGAGGAGGGGCGGGACCGTGGCGCAGGAAGCAGCAGGGATCGCTGACGCTGACTTCGCGATCCTGCTGCGGCTGTTCATAGGTGGTGCGGGGAGGCCAGGGGGGCGAGCGGTCCTTCGGGGGTGGCGGGGGACTGAACGGCAAGGCCGGGAACACCCCCTTAGGGCTGGTACCCGACGCTGACTTCGCGATCCTGCTGCGGCTGTTCATAGGTGGTGCGGGGAGGCCAGGGGGGCGAGCGGTCCTTCGGGGTGGGTCGGGGCATCAGGCCTTCAGGGTGGGGCGGGCGGGCAGGCAAGCAGGCTTTCAAGGGGGAGGGGGTGACAGGCAGGCAGGCAGGCCTTCAAGGGGGGACAGGCCTTCGGGGGGGGGGTGCAGACATTCAAGGGGTGCAGGCCTTCAAGGGGGGCAGGCAGGCCTTCAGGGGGGTGCAGACCTTCGGGGGGGGGTGTAGGCCTTTGGGGGGGTGCAGACCTTCAAGGGGGTGCAGGCCTTCAAGGGGGGAAAGGCAGGCAGGCCTTCAAGGGGGGGACAGGCCTACAAGGGGGGGGGACAGGCCTACAAGGGGGGGGGACAGGCCTACAAGGGGGGGGGACAGGCCGTCAAGGGGGGGTGCAGGCCTTCAAGGGGGGAGACAGGCCTTCAAGGGGGGGAAAGGCAGGCAGGCAGGCCTTAAAGGGGGGACAGGCCTACAAGGGGGTGGGACAGGCCTTCAAGGGGGGGGACAGGCCTTCGGGGGGGTGCAGACCTTCAAGGGGGGAAAGGCAGGCAGGCCTTCAAGGGGGGGACAGGCCTACAAGGGGGGGGGGGACAGGCCTACAAGGGGGGGGGACAGGCCTTCAAGGGGGGGTGCAGGCCTTCAAGGGGGGTGCAGGCCTTCAAGGGGGAGACAGGCCTTCAAGGGGGGGAAAGGCAGGCAGGCAGGCCTTAAAGGGGGGACAGGCCTACAAGGGGGTGGGACAGGCCTTCAAGGGGGGGACAGGCCTTCGGGGGGGTGCAGACCTTCAAGGGAGTGCAGGCCTTCGGGGGGGGGGGTGCAGTCCTTCAGGGGTGGGGTTTAGGCCTTCAGAGGGGGACAGACCTTCGGGTGGGAGGTAAAGTCCTTCGGGGGGTGCAGGTCTTCAGGGGTGGGGTGTAGCCCTTCGGAGGGGGGACAGACCTTCGGGGGAGGGGGGTCCTGGTGTAAAAGTACACAGAGGGAGAGAGGGAAGGGGGGGTTCAAAGATACATGCATATGCCAGACTTTGGGGGTTAGAAATAATGGGTCTAAAAACAGAGGAGTGGGAGAGAGATGGTGCATAATGGGATTTAGGGAGGGAAGGAACAGAAAGGGAGAGAACTTGGAAACAGGGGATGGTGTGGAGGGGGGATAGAGATACTGGATAGGAGGATAGTTGGGAACAGAAAGGGAGAGATGGTGGATCCTGGGGTGGTGGGGAGTTGAGAAAAGGTGAATCTGTGGATGGAGACAAAAAAAAGGAAAGATGCCAGATCTCCGGGAGAGGGAAGGGAAACGGAAGGGGAGAACAGAGATGGCAGACGGATGGTTAGCACGGAGAAAGGAGACCCTGGCAAGCAAGACAACAAGAGCCTGGGACCAACAAGATTTGAATATTGATCAGAGAACAAAAGGTAGAAAAAATAATTTTATTTTCTGTTTTGTGATTACAATATGTTAGATTTGAAAAGTGTACATGAGACAGCTTGAAATGGGAACTTTTCTATTTTTGTGAATGGCAAGGCTGAGTTCAGTTAAAATATATGCTTTATAAGAAAATATAATAATGTGTTTTATAAAGTTTATAAGCATTGCTGGCATACTCGGTGAGGTGTTCCTAGTGTTGGTGGTGGTGGTAGCATGTCAGTGTGTTGAGAGGAAGAGGTAGTCTGGGAAATTCTGCTGAGCAAACTCTGGGCCCATTTCCACCCCCAGTTAGTCCACTCCACTCAACTGGTTCACACACTGAGTGGGTCTTTGGGTGTTATTTCTGGGTAGTTGTTTTAGAATCTCTTCCAGTGGTTTGTCAGTATCTCCTTCTGGTCCAAGGAAGGAAACTTTGTCAACCTTAGCATTGACCTTCAGAATATGTTTGTAACAGCGCTGCTTGTGTGGCATTAGGCTATGTAGTGATCGAAAGAAAAAAACAGACCTTTACACATTTTTGCACTATATGGTGGGTGTATGAGGAGATTCATTTCCTGCACAGTTAAGTCCATTTTTTCTACTGAATAATAGTATAGGTACAATGAAAGTAAATAGCAAAAATGTTTGAGTAGATAATTAAGGAAATCTTTTTCATATTGCTTGCTTATGGACTGGGAAAAAAGACTGTTCAAGCAAATGTCTCCAGAACTGCTTTAATGGAAAAATGTGATTTTTTTTTTTTTAAGTACTTTGTGAAATTTATTGTTGTTGTGAAATTTATTGTTATACTTTGTTTAAACTTAAAAAGCGGTGTCATTAACAGTGAATCTAATCGAAAAATCGATTCAACAGGGTGAATCGGATCGAATGAAATATTTTTCTCTGAATCGGGCAGCACTATTGGCTACCATGAGAATGGACTACTGGGCATGATGGACCATTGGTGTGACCCAGTTAGGCTATTCTTATGTTATGTTCTCATCTGTAGGGGCCTTTGTTTTCACTTCTTATTTTAATGTATTTTTTTCCTGGGAACTTATCAGTGTTTTTTTTATAATGGGAACAAAAATGGAAGAGAATTAATGTGTGTGGAATGGGGGGGGGTAACTAATTTCTTCAGCTAAATAATTCAATCCACTTCAAACAGACATAGGAGAACTCACGCACCATTCACACACCCTCCAACCAAAAACGTCAAAAGAAAAAAACTGTTCGACAACCTCCTAGCCATTCGAGCTGCAACACTTGACCCCCAACTCTACAACCTATTGACCTCGACCACAAACTACAAAACCTTAAAAAAAGAAATAAAAACCCTTCTATTAAAAAAACACATAAAACCAAACTAACATAATCAGAACTGTCCCAAGCATCACCTGCAACTACTCCATATGTACTTCTGATGTCATGACAATTCAGACATAATTTATGTTATGTTATGTTTGGAATAATGGTTACATAAATGAGGTTCAATAAAAGAAAATTTTCTGTGGGAGCATTTGTTGGAACTTCTGTTATCCTGATTTCTTCTATCTGTGGGCTTTCTTTAGCTAACCTACTTATCTGGGGCTTTCCACTTCTGCAGCTGCCCTTTTCACGGTCCACTTTGCGCTTGCACTCTCTGGGGAGGGGGGGTTGGGTCTGGGCTTGGTGGGGTAGGTGTGTCTGGTAGTTTTGTCTGGGTGGTGGCTGGGTGTTTCTTGGGTGCTTGTTGTGCGGATTGGTGTGTCTGGTGAGCGGTCTGGGTGTTGTTGCTTGTGGGGGTTTTTTTCATTATAAAATATGGCTGAGGGTCTAGTCCGGCTTATTATTCTTGTGGGTTCTGGGGTGGGATTTGTTTGCTTGCCCCAAGTTTTGGCCTTTTGTTGTGTATTGCTATGCCTCTCATTGGCAATTTTCTCTTGGGAGAGGCTTGTTCATGCTTGTTGTTGCTGTTACTCTCATTCTGTGTTCTTTTTGATAATGTATAAGTTTCTGTACAGACCATGGTTGCTTGTCTGGACCTTTTGCCATTCTCAATAAAAATACTTTGGAAAAAAAAAAAAAAAAAAAAAGAAAATTTTCACTGCCTGTTTCTATTCTGACCATTTATTCCATTTCATGGTTATTGCAAAAAAAAAAAAAAAAAAAAAAATTTTACATGGGGGGGGGGGGTGTCAAAAAATGATGGGCCCCGGGTGCCACATACCCTAGGTACGCCACTGCCTGGGGGACCCCCAGCCAGTCGGGTTTTCAAGATATCCCTAATGAATATGCACGAGAGAGATTTGCATATAATGGAAGTGACAGGTATGCAAATCTCTCTCATGCATATTCATTAGGGATATCTTGAAAACCTGACTGGCTGGGGGTCCCCCAAGACAGGTTTGGGAACCACTGCTTTAGATAAATAAGTGCAACCTCCCCCCCCCCCCCCTTCAGCCTGTGAGAAAGGGAGACGCGACATGCTGGATTTCAAACTCAAGACTTTTTTTTTTTCTACTGCCACTATTTATAGAGAGAGTGCAATAAAAGTTACACAAAATAGCATTTTATCTGTGTATCTGGCCCGAGATCAAATAGGTGCTTTCATTCCATTCATCCCATGAATAACAAAGAAATATTATTTCACCATGGGAAAGCAGACAAAGAGAGACTGTGAAATAGAGCCAGGACTGCCGTTGTAGAGATCCTTTTATTAAAGGGCGTTAGAATCCGGGCTTAGCTTGATTCAATGTGGCACAATTTAAGACATTTTGGAATTTTTTTTTTTCCAGGTCATGTGCTATAAATGCTCCCTTTTAGCACCTATTAATTCAGTGTTCACGAGTCAGCAAGCGCTATTGTGAACGCGCTGTCTGGTTAATGCTTCCACGCCCATTCTTTACCCCCTATCGACCCCCTCTCCCAAAAATAAATTTCAACAAAATTGCTAATGCATAAATTAGCACAGGCCAACTGGCAAACACTGCATAACACTTTAATGCATTTTGAAGTAGTCGGTTTTTCACACGTTAAAGCTCGACGCCCTTTCGTAAAAAGCCCCCCAGAATACTACAGTGCCAAAAGTAACACTGTTATAGGGCGTATCTTTGTACTATTATTTTACAAAATGTTAGCATGAGACCATCAGGAGATTGGAACAAGTTTGCATGGTATTTAAAACACCTATATGAATTTCTTTTAATACTTGAGTGCATTTTTATATGGGGAAACCTGCTCTTCACAGTAACACAGGGGTGTCAAAGTCCCTCCTGGTGGGCCGCAATCCAGAAGGGTTTTCAGGATTTCCTCAATGAATATGCATGAGATTTGTTTGCATGCACTGCTTTCATTGTATGCTAATAGATCTCATGCATTTTTATATGGGGAAACCTGCTCTTCACAGTAACACAGGAGTGTCAAAGTCCCTCCTCTAGGGCCGCAAACCAGATGGGTTTTCAGGATTTCCCCCATGAATATGCATGAGATCTATTAGCATACAATGAAAGCAGTGCTCTTCACAGTAACACAGGGGTTTTCAGGATTTCCCCCATGAATATGCATGAGATCCATTTGCATGCACTGCTTTCATTGTATGCTGATAGATCTCATGCATATTCATGGGGGAAATCCTGAAAACCCCTGTGTTGCTATGAAGAGCACTGCTTTCATTGTATGCTAATAGATCTCATGCATATTCATGGGGGAAATCCTGAAAACCCCTGTGTTGCTGTGAAGAGCACTGCTTTCATTGTATGCTAATAGATCTCATGCATATTCATGGGGGAAATCCTGAAAACCTCTGTGTTGCTATGAAGAGCACTGCTTTCATTGTATGCTAATAGATCTCATGCATATTCATGGAGGAAATCCTGAAAACCTCTGTGTTGCTATGAAGAGCACTGCTTTCATTGTATGCTAATAGATCTCATGCATATTCATGGGGGAAATCCTGAAAACCCCTGTGTTGCTGTGAAGAGCAGGTTTCCCCATATAAAAATGTGATTTTCATTATCTTACCCCCCCCCCCCCCGGTTTAAGGCTAAGCCTAACTTTAATACTCACTGGTACTTCAGGCGGATCCTGTCGCTGTCCGGGTTGCAGTATAGCCTCTCCAGGTGCTCCTGCGACTCGTCGGCCACGCTCTGCCACGTGCCGCTGGCCCGCCGGCGCACCTGCCAGTGGTAGGGCAGCACGGTGTGATGCCGCGGGCAGTCGCCGCCGTCACCGCAGGCCCCCCGCAGGAAATCCACGCAGACGTCGACCCCGTCGCCCTGGCGCACGTGATACTGCAGCTGATTGAGAAGGTCAAAGACCAGCAGCAGGGACGCCTCGTCGCTCTGGTCCCGGAACATGGCGGCGTCCGAGTCGAGGGCTCGGCTCGGCCAGTCGCAGGACGGGAAGAAGTCCGGCGCGTCCCGCAACGAGCCGGCGGCCGAACGAGCCGCGTTGTCCTCGGAGCTCTCCGGCCGAAAAGTTGGGTCGCCGGCTTCCAGGCCGCCCCGCTCGGGGGGCGAAGGATCGGGCAGGGCGGCGAGGCTCTTGGCGGCCGGCGTTTGGGCGGCCGCTTCGCATAAGGGGGCCGGATTGGAACTCGGAGCCCTGGGCAGGAAGACGCCGGCTCCCAGCAAGCTGCTAAATATGGGCCCCAGCGCCCGCAGGGTTTCCGGGTCCAGTCTCTTCGGGGCCGGCTTCTTCTTGAAGGTCGGTTTCACCGGGGGGATCTTGTCGCCGGGGCGCCGGGGCGGGGCGAAGTGGTCATCGGAGGCTCCCGGGCATGTCACGCCGGGACACTGGGCTTCCATGAGCTGCAAACTTCTCTCCACCGTGCTGAAAAACGCTTCGGCCATGGCGACTGCACCTGGGGAGGGCGAAACGAGATGGGGAGAGGTTAAGCTCGCAAGCTGTTCATGGGGCCTATGCAAACGAGAAAAGATAGCTCCCCGTTTTACGCAGCCGGGAGCCCCCTCCCCAGCCCACAACGCATGCAACTACTGCCAAGTGAATCCCACACGCTCACCCTATTCTGACTGCCAGATATTCCCACAGGAGACTGCAGCCAGATCTTTCACGACTTCCCCCCCGAAACGCACGAGACACTCCTTTACAAGGCGCTCAGACTTACAGGACATTAAAAAAAGCGCTTTTCACAGTCACCCTCAAATTATCCGCAGCCAGATCTTTCACGACTTCCCCCCAAACACACAAGACGCTCCTTTCCAAGGCTCAGACTTACAGGACATTAAAAAAGGTGCCTTTCACAATCACCCTCAAATTGTCCATAGCCAGATCTTTCACGACTTCCCCCAAAACACAGGAGACGATCAGACTTACAGGACATTAAAAAAAGCGCCTTTCACAGTCACCCTCAAATTATCCGCAGCCAGATCTTTCACGACTTCCCCCAAACACACAAGACGCTCCTTTCCAAGGCTCAGACTTACAGGACATTAAAAAAAGTGCCTTTCACAATCACCCTCAAATTGTCCATAGCCAGATCTTTCACGACTTCCCCCAAAACACAGGAGACGATCAGACTTACAGGACATTAAAAAAAAGCGCCTTTCACAATCACCCTCAAATTATCCATAGCCAGATCTTTCACGACTTCCCCCCAAACACACAAGACTCCTTTCCAAGGCTCAGACTTACAGGACATTAAAAAAAGTGCCTTTCACAGTCAACCCTCAAAATATCCGCAGCCAGATCTTTCACGACTTCCCCCAAAACACACGAGACGCTCAGACTAACAAGACATTAAAAAAAAAAGTGCCTTTCACAATCACCCTCAAATTATCCGCAGCCACAAATCATGTGCGAAAACGCACCGACTGCCGCACAGGGGTTGCTTTGGTTAAGGTCACATTACTGGCATTTGCACGGCCAGCCTCGCCGATTGTCTCGACCTCTGTCACACGCCCAATGTGACACATCCCCATGCCCCGGTCTCTCCTCCTCAGCACCTATTCACGCACAGACACAGACAGCCCTCGGGCCACGGAAGAGAAAGATTCCCATTAGCAGCTCCGTCTCACGCTTCGCACACATGGATTCGACTCACATTCATAAATAGTCACACGCTTTTTTTTCTTTTTTTTTCTTGGCAAAAGAATGTTGACCTCGCTATAGAGAACAACCCGGCGGGATAAAAGAGGCTTTGTCAGGGAGATCAGGCACGCAATAGACAAGATATAAATATTCTGGGACATATAGATGCCAACTTGTCCACAACCATTAAGCATCCTAAACTCGACACAAACTCTCTTTTTTTTGGGCAGAGACAGTCCAACCATTACGTAGCACTAGGCAAACGCCTAGGACAGCAGCTTCTTGGGGGCAGCAGGGCGCAGCTGCAGCCAAAGCAAACCAGTAATCCTGATGGCCACCCAAACAAATAAACAACAACAACAAAAATCAGCCGCACATTTTATGATCATGATTGACTTTGTCAAAGTGTGTGTGTGTGTGTGTGTGTGTGGGGGGGGGGGGGGGTTAGGGGGTCTGAATGTTAATTGAATTGGGGGAGGGGGTGTAAGACTACTTCTCAAACCTACTTCTGTGGATACACGCAGCCAGTCAGGTTTTCAGGATATCCATAAGGAATATGCATAAGAAATTTGGTATGCAAATCTACACCAGTTCCCAGGCCAGTGCCCTAACCATTAAGCTACTCCTCCCCAGTTTCCAAACACAGTATAACCTACATTTTAAAATTGTCACACCTGACAAAATCCTACACACTCACAACAAGCTACCAAAAGTCCTGCAATATGAACACCCTCAAATTAAGTTAGGACGATTAGCCACACCGCTGGAAGGACTTGCGATGTTCCAACAAATACTAAACTTTCCCATGAAATGCAAAACCCACCATATTTGAAACAAAGAGCAATAGAATTTGCATTTGATTATTCAAATAAGCATCTTGAACACGGCTCCTGGAGACCGAATCACTCCATCCATCCGCAGACGGTTCACTTAGTTAAAGCTAAAGTCTGGGCTATTATGGAAAAGAGCCGCTAGCATTATCCGGCTACTCAGCCTGGACATCCATTGCAAAAAAAAGATCTTCAATGAACTGCTTAGCACCAAGGAGTTTGAATCAGCAAGCAACTAGAAGTCATTTAAAAAAAAAAAATTCTGGAAGTGCCCTGAAAGCACTTATCCTCTGCTTTACCTGGCACAGCAAAAGTCTGGCTCTGCTTGCAACGATCCAGAATAAATGAGGCGGCCGGCGAAAGCTGCAACAGAACAAAGCAACCTCCCCGGCTCCTGTCTCCCCCGCGGTACGCCTAGAGGGATAATGCACCGAGAGGGTCTCTCTGCCTCTCTTCCGCGGTCCTCTGCTGCGCAATACGTGCCAAGCCACCCATCCTAGCCTACTCGGCTTCACGTTCACATGCTCCAGCGGCTTGTTTTAAATATCATTTCCTGTAACCAGTGGCAGAGTAGCCGCACGACTCTGGGCGGAGCCAGCGGCGGGGTAGTAGCAGGAAGGACGCTCGCCGGGGCTGAGTGTGCGTGCGCGTGCGCGGCAACATAGAGCGAGCCCATTCAGTCTTTACCCTGCTCCCTGGCTGCGCTCGGCTTCCTCGCCTAGCGAGCGCCATCTACTGGAGGAGAGACGAGGGCTCGAGGCGGACCGGGAGAATCGGCACCCACCCGGCAACGTGAGGATCAAGAGCACAAAAGGACCTTCGGCCTTTAAATCTTAACCACTCGTCTTCTCTGTACAAAAAGTCACGTCTCATTTGTAGTGTTGGAAAACGATTAAATTGCGCCGGGGAGCCTGCAAGAGAAAGCAAGGGAGAATAAGGGATTACAGCTTGCTGAAACCAGTGCAGAATGAGGAAACTGTTTTAGGGTGTCTTTCGTTTGAAATGAACGAGAGTCTCAAAGGGTTAAACGGGCCTCCTGCTGAAAGTTTGGGTGAGGGAGCCCCTTGACTCAAGTGCCAAGGAAGGTGGCAGTAACCAGATAAGGGCCCCTCCAAGGAGGGGGGGGGGGGGCTTTCTCCTTGTCTTCTTCCCAGTAGGGTTAGGGTGACAGCAACCGGCTACTGGATCATCAAGCAGGACGGAAGACCATACTGGCCTGGAGGTGGGCTAAAGGTGTAGGGTCATGAAATGGTTAACTGTTATTTAAAATATTGCTCTGGCCTACATAGCTGAAAACAGTGTACAATCTACTGACCTCATCTGCCTAAAATGTATGTCCCTACCTTACCACATTGTAAGCTAAATAGATAAGAGTTTGAGCCATGATGTACCCTGCCCTTCTGTACATGTAACATTTAGAACTGAAAGATTTAGATAAGCAGAGAAGTGAGCTAGTTTCCTATAGGACTATAAGTTGTAGCCCTGAACCTATCATAAGTGCTGGCTTAGGACCAATAATCATTGTAGAAAAGTTATAGAAGTAACAAATGAAAATTGTAGTTTTTGCATATATTAGTTAGTGAAAAGGGCATAAAAGTCCATGCATTTCCTGATTCTAACACTCTAGTAGGCAGGCTGTTAACTGCACTAGAGTCCGGTATGCTGTAATAAATCTCTTGTACTTTCTTCATGCCTCTGACTTTGTGTGTCCAAGTGACCTTTCAAAGGTACAGTATAAAAGGGAGCAAAGCTAGGGGGCTGGGGCTCAGTCTCTAGTTCTCTTTCCAGTGCTGCTTTTCCCCAAGAGTTCCTCAGGGAGACCTTTGTGGGTTTTTCAGGGCCTCCCGGGGAGCAGCTGCCCTTCATCTCCGTGCAGTTCTTCCATCTTTGCCACCTATTTTGGCAGCTGCGGGTGAGCGATCTCACCAGTGCTGGCTATTGACCAGCCCATGCGTTGGTGCTGTGACCCTGCCTGATGCCAGCGACCCCCAGCTCAACCTCCTCGGAATGAGACATTGTCAGTGCAGTCCACACTGCTGTCCACAAGTTGCTCAAGCCAACCTGACTCCTAATGTCGGTGTCAGCCCATCCAATTCTGGGTGTCAGGTAGCTCTGCCCCCAGCACATCTAGGCATTTTTGGGGAGTGGTGGGTTGCAGGGGAGGAGGGGGCTAGTTGATCTGCAACTATAGTGTTACAGCTGGAGTTTCCCCGCAGCTGTGGACAGAGGTGGTAGGAGAGTAGTGGAGGTAGCAGGCAGGGGCTGAGCCTATCCTGTGAGTGGGGGCAGTGCTGCATGCATCCCCTCCTGTCAGAACAGCTAACCAGGCTGGTGCTGGCCCAATTAGGAAGTCCACCTTGTCCCCAGACATCCCAGTCCATAAAGGAGGCACCTGAAGCCTCGACCCTAGCACTGGGGGAGGGGGAAGGTAAGGGGCACTATGGTTCACACAGGAAGACCTGTGTGATATTCTTCTTTGCTTTTAGTGTGATGGGCAAGTGCACAGTAGAAGTGAACACGAGATCTCAAGCAGAGGAGGTGGGGGGGGGGGGCAACGGATGCTTATTTTGTTCCCAAAGTTGCTGTAGGATGGCGGTGGAAGGTCAGCAAGGGACCATACTGCAGGGAAACATTCTTCTGCTCCTTGTGACCCTGGGCAAGTCACTTAATCCCTCCATTGCCCCAGGTATATTAGATAGATTGTGAGCCCACTGGGACAGAAAGGGAAAAAATGCTTAAGTACCTGGATAAATTCATGTAAACCATTCTGAGTTCCCTTGGGAGAACAGTATAGAAAATTGAATGAATAAATAGATAAAAAAAGAAGTGTCTGCTTCCAGCAAAGAGATTTAAGTGCACACAGTCATCAATGACTACCTCCTATCATAATTCTATCAAATGAGCCTCTTTTGATAGTGCTGTGGTCTCGATGTAGGGCTGTGAGGCAGGGGCTCTTATGGCAAAGGCAGACAGAGAGTCAGCCTTCAGGTTGCTGCCGATACATCTTGACCAAGGATGGGCAAACATTTTGGCTCATGGGCCACCATGGGTTCTTAAATTTGACAGAGGGTCTGGACCAAGAGCATCTTTCTATCCCTCCATCTCCCTGTGCTGCAGAACCCTTGCCCAGCTTCCATCCCTCCCTCCCATTCCTTGTACAGCAGAACCCTTGAGCACCCACCCCCACCGCGCAGCCAAATCGCCACTGACCCTCCATCCTTCCCTCTCATCTGAACCCTGCCAACCGCGAGCCCTACACACCTCACTCCAGAGCAGCATCGGGCCAGTAGCACACTAAATAGACTGCATCAAGACCTTCTCTCATCGGGGCCTTCCGTGTGCCACGTTACTGATGACATCATCAGTGATGCAGCAGAGGGAAGGCCGCGAGGCAGCCTGTTTAGAGTGTTGCCAGCCTGATGCTGCTCTGGAAGGAGGTATGTAGGGCTCGCAGTCGGCGAGGTTCAGATGGTCGGCTGGCTGGATTAAAAACAGGCCGGATATGGCCCACGGGCCGTTGTTTGCCCATGACTGATCTAGGCAGTTATTGTTTGTTGGTTTTCAAGTTCCAGGGAAACTTTTGTTTTAATAAGTGCATACCCATGGGATGCTCCGTCTCCTGTGCATATTTTGAAACTAGTTTTTTTGTGCATTGGGTAATTTGCAGGTGTAACTTCATTCTTGCTATACCTTGAATACTGATTGTTGAGAGAGTCAATATTTAGTGTTATCTGTTTGGCTGTCTTTCCATTGTTCTTTGTTTAGATGACTTTGAATGACCACTGATGCAAGTGGATATGCTGAAACACGGACCGTGTCAAGTCCTTCAATAATTGGAAGTTTGACTGTTAGGCCGCTTGTGCTTCTTTTTTGTGCTTTTTGGCATACCTTTGGCAGGGACTAGACCAAGGGGCCAACCATGGTGTCAAAGTTCCTAGGCATCGAACTAGACTCCATGGAAATGGTTTTGTACTCGGCAAAGGCCAAGTTAGCAATAGCTTGGGTCCTGATAAGGAGTGTGAGATCAGCAAGAAACTTGACCTAAAGCAAATGCATAAGGGACACTTGCCTGTCATGGGGTGGGTATCCTTTGGCTTAAGGCCAGGGTGATGACAGGCATCAGATACCGTCACTATTAGATATGCATCACGAGAGGCAGGTCTGGGAGTCCTTCCTAAGCTTGTGTAATGAATTGTCCATTTAGCAGGCAGCACTGGTGTCCAGTACGGACTTTGACATTTACTCAGGTATCTCTGAGGGAAGTGTCAGGGTTCACTGCCAAAGTGTCTTGGTGTGTGGCTAAGTGGTCGTACAGCTGGAGAGAAAAATGTCTGACCAGGAACCCAATTTTTCTAGAATTGTTTCTGATTCTGGTAATACTGACTATCTGGGGTGGGAGGTTAGAGAACATAGAACGTGCTGTTCTGGTGTGACAACATGAGGGTGGTGGAAGTGAATAACAGGCAAATCCCAAAATGTGACAGCGTTGCTAATCTGTCTGCAAGCTCTCCATATTTCCTACGATACAAATTCCTTCAGCAAGTCCCACAAGCTGATACAGGTACTCTGGCATCAACGTGTCCTCTTTCTCTACTTACAAACTACAAAGCTGGCTCCCTAAAACGAGTCAGCAGTTGCATTATTAACTCCCAGCAAATGCTGCACCCATATTGTCATGCTCAAATCCAGGCAATCTCAAAATGGTTGCACAACCCCCAGCAGCTGTCTTGTGAGACTGCCATGAGAATAGCCATTTTGAATGCAGAGCTAGCATGGGCAGGAGCTCCTATCCCAACTAGACTGTAAGTGGTACGTAGGAAGGTGGTGCTTTTGGTTGGGGGGCACTGGCTTTCTGTCAGGGGGGGAAGGGGCCCACTTTCAGAGGCCAGGGGGTATGCAGCCTGCTTTTAGTCCGGGGAGGGCATGCAACCTCAGTTTCAGTTTTTGACAAAACTGTGCAGCGAATTTCAGCTACAGATCGGTTCCGGCTGAAATGACAACAAAAAGGTTTTGGTTGCCCTCTAGTTCAGACCATTAGTCAGAATCTAAGCACCTTTGGCACACATTCCTTTTGCATAGGTGTGGCATCTGAAGTCGTGCCAGGCAGGCTGCTGTATATGGTCATCTAAAAGATTGGGAGATGTCAGTTGGTTCATTGCCATCTCAAACTTGAGGCCTATGAGCCGCATGTAGCTTGCCAGGTACTATTTTGAGGCCCTCGGTATGTTACCATTGTTCAGGAACGTTGTAGCCTCATGCAAGCGCTTTCCTGTGTCTGTATGCGATTGTGAGGTGGAGTGGAGAGGACAATCGCGTACAGACACAGGAAAGTGCTTGTGTGAAGTTGCAGCAGTGAGGCGGGCAATGTTCCAGAACGTAAGGTAACCATTGGAGGCAGTGTAGCTTGTGCGGGTGTATGTAATCTCTTGAATTCTCGTGAAATTCAGCAACTCTCCTGGCGGTGACTGCTTGATGTAAGATGGCGGTTGTGTCCGGTGCTGGAGGAGGTGAGAGATGAAGGCAGTTGCGGACACGTCCACCGGACACTTAAGGCACACGTTTTCCAGGCACAAGTCGGATATTGATTCTTCCCTCTACAAAAAAAGCCTAGAGGACTACACCAAAATGTTGCTTCTGATCATTTCAGCTATACACAGCTGAAAGCAGTGCAACATTCAGAAAGTGAAAAACTATCTAAAACTTTCTGCATGTTGCACTGCTTTCAGCTGTGTATAGCTGAAATGATCAGAAGCAATTAAGGAAAGATTTATAAACTATAACGAGTTTTACCTCAGGCAAAGTTGTCATTTCTCTAATAAGACCCTCCAGGGATTCAAGACAAGGTTGGACAAGTTCTTGCTAAACCAGAACATAACGCAGGTAGGGTTGATCTCAGTTAGGGCTCTGTTCTTTGACCTGGGGGCCGCCATGTAAGCGGACTGCTGGACGCGATGGACCACTGGTCTGACCCAGCAGTGGCAATTCTTAAGACATTAACTAAGACTGCTGCACTATAGGAGGAAGGAGTGGTTAGAGCTACAGCCTCAGCACCCTGAGGTTGTGGGTTCAAATCCCGTGCTGCTCCTTGTGACCCTGGGCAAGTCACTCAATCCTCCATTGCCCCAGGTACATTAGATAGATTGTGAGCCCACTGGGACAGATAGGGACAAATGCTTGAGTGCCTGATTGTAAAACCACTTAGATTACCTTGATAGGCGGTATATAAATACCTAAATAATATAACATCAATCATCTAACTCCCATGCAGGCCCAACGATGGGAAGCAAGTGCGATGGCAAGTCATTCCTACATGCCATGAGAAGGGTGGTGAGCATGCACTCAGAGGAGGAAGAGTGGTGTGGCTTGGCTAAAGCAGTGTGTGATGTTACTTCTTGCGTTGACAGCGCCAATGGAGATTCCAGCCTGGCAAGAGCTAGTGATCTCCAACTGGGTGTGAGCGAGTTCAGCAAAGTGCCAGCAACAGTGGTTATAGAGGACATAAAGAGGGACTTGGCTTGGCCAGGTGTGGGCTACCTCAAGAAGAGTGGGAAGCCTCATTCAGCTCCAGCTGATGACTATGGACACCGAGGGGGCTGCATTGTCAGTCTGCACACTTGTCGGACATTGTCCGCAATAGATTTAAAATGACATTGTAGTGTGAAACTGAGATGGAGGACAGAGTTTATGTAAACAAGGTCACAGTTCATTGTAGGGGGGGTGGGGCGCCTAGGGAGGGGAACCACTTCCCCTGGGCTGTAGTAGGGATCTGTACCAACAACCACCATGCCAAAGGATGCTACAGCAAGGGGTAACTGGAGATTTGATTTGATTTGATTTCTTATATACCGCTATACCGTGAGGTTCAAAGCGGTTTACAATGAAGATAGATTAAAGATACATTAAAATAAAATAAATAAAAATGGTACTTTGGATTTCCCTAGCTGTCCCGAAGGCTCACAATCTAGCTAATCAGCACTGCCCGAGGAGGTCAGGAGGAGGCTAAAGGATCAGGGTGTGGGTTGGTTCTGGAGGGCAGCTTGAGGGCAAGGAACTGAATATCCTGCCAATGACAACTGGCTCATATTCCAATAAAGCTACAACTGTACTCCAAATAGTTTGTGTTTACACTGGGTGAAAGGGGGGGGGGGGGAGAAGGAGCAGATATTTATCTTGGTTACTTTATTTCCAATCTGTACAGTTAAAATTTGTGCCATTGGCTAGCATAACTGCTTTTGAATAGTGTTTGTGGGCCATACACCAAATGTCTATGAAACAATATTTTTATTTCTCCAACTTTAAATTAGGAAAACCAGACTTCATAGCTGCTCCTATATGTCATGCCATTGGGTTAAGAACTGGTCTGTCTCTTATCAAAAAAAAAGGACAGAAACATTCAGTGCAAATGAAGTCACCAGCCTACTGGAAATTCCCCCCCCCCTCCTCCCCAATTAATTACTAATTCAGATTTACATTGATTCAGTATTACTAACTGCATAATAAAACGTCTGATGTATAATCATGCAATAATACGACGACAATGACCATAGGTCGGCAAAGGGGTAACAGAACACCTTTCTGGTTGGAAGGGCCAATCTCTGGCCACACCACCAAGCTCTCTAGTTCCTGATACTGTGTTGGGCAAAAGAGAAACTCAATAATGTTACTTCTTGTTTTCTTCTATTACTTAATTTGATATAAATATTATTTTCAAGAGTTTTGTCAAAACTTGCAAAATCGGGAAACCAGGTTAAAGGATCTAATGCTTGAAACCTTTTTCCCCGTAGTCACAAAATGGGAATAGGACATAGGCTCCAAGGATACTAAATTATAAATAGGTAATCATATTGTAAACCCACAATACATATGGAAATTGGCATGATGAAGGGCTATGCTGGAAGCTTTTGAGAGGTGATAGGCTGAGGTGATTGGCAACCAATATTATCATAGGGCTGTGTTCCCTGACCTTCCCTCTCCTCCTTTCTCTTATCACGGCTCCCAGATACCATGGGAGCCATGATGGATTGGGTTCCCACTGTGACTGGACTCCTGTGGCGCAAGAAGGGTGGAGTCCTGGGTCAGGTGATGGTGGGACCAGGATGTGATGTCAGAACGGAGGCAAGGTCAGCGCGAGCAGCAGGTGGAAGATGCAGCTTGCACCAGTGAACATTTCAAGAAATACATGTGCAGGGAGCGTTCAAGTGACGGAGAAGAGTGGGAGGTGCATGACTCAGCAATGCCAGGTGCCACCATCCTGGGGTTCTGAATTTTGTAGTTTTGGGAGCTTCTGTGGCCAAATATAGGGTTGCCCTTTCCCAGAAAACAGTTTTAAAATTTTTAAAAAACTTTTAGTTTGACTTCCCTGTGCCATTTATGGCGCCAAAGATCGCCGCTGTGGTGGCCATCTTGGATTTCCTGGGTTTTTGTTTTTTAAAAAAAATTTTATCTGCCTTAAAACCCCTCGATTTTGCTTAAAATCGATAGGGATGGACTTTTCAAGCCTTTCTGCCCCTATATCATGCCAGCTGTGCACTAGATGGTTGGCTGTGGAGTGTCCGTGTTCCACGTGCTACAGGGCATGTGGGGGGAGGGGGGGCAGAAGCCATGTGTTCAGCCACCTCCGAGTCCTCTAGGGCTGGGGATCCGCAGGGGGCTTGTTTTCCAGGGAAGAGATCCATGCCGGAGCCTTCAGACAATGAGTTGATGAAGCATATTTGTGTAGTTGTTGCGGAGCTAAAGAGGAGACGGACCGAGTCCCTACAGGAGTCCTTTGGGCCATCAAGGCAGGTTTGTACTCTGCATTTGATAAGTCTGATGTGCAGTGCCTATTTAAATTGAGGTCTTCCTGTGCCTTCTGGAGGTGCTTCAAGGGTGGAGCATTCGGTGATTTTCTCTCACAATGCCCTCCTGCCGGAGTCAGACCCAGCCCAGAACCAAGTGATCCAGTTGTAGAAGGACTGGGATGTTTGGGGGTCTGAATCCATACCTTTTTGGGTCCCAGGGAACTGCTTCTCTCCTGGAAGATATTGGTTCTCAGTCTGAGACCGATGGTCAAGAGGCAGTGGTGGCCCTAGCCGAAGGGAAGGACCCTACAGTGTGTCACCTTTCAAGATAGCATTGCTCCCAGACATCATTATGGATTTGATGTGGGAATTCAATTTGGAATCCCTACAAGCCTCAACTTCACAGTATACAGTTATGAGTGGTGTCACCACATCCTTTTCCTCACATCCGGACATTACTAAGCTTATTATGGAATATTGGGAGACCCTGGAGGGCTCTGTGTGGGTAGATAAGACCATATCTAAACTCTACCCTGTGGCTCCTGATTTTCAGCAGATGTTCAGCTTAAGGTGGATTCTCTGGTGGCACACGTCACCAAGTGGACTTCCTTACCCAGCAAAGGAGGTGTGATGTTAAAAGATGCACAGGATCACAAAGTGGATGTGATCCTTTAAAGACAATTTGAAGCCTCAGATCTGGGGATTAAGGTTGTTGTGGTGGCCTCATTTGTGCCATGCTGCCACACTTGGCTCAGTTGGCTTCCAGCATCAGATGACGAGGCCAGCTCATAAATGATACATTCAGTAGTAAATTATGCAGCAGACGGTCTTTAGGACATTATTAGAGTCATGAGCAAGGTTTCATAAGAACATAAGAATAGCCTTACTGGGTCAGACCTGAATTTTAGACATAAAGATGGGTAGTGTAAAACTGCCTAAAAAAATGATCAGTCCAAGGGGGTTTTCCCCCCCATTCTTATTTTGGAGATCGAGGATCTTGGGTATTTTTGATCAGTATAGCTAATAAGATCTAAAGCATGGCCATGATCATGGGTACTTTCTAGAGGGGAAAGAGTCAATCCCAAAGAGCTCATGAATGATTTAAAACTGGCCACATCATAGCTGTTGTCCTCATCTAAATGTATATTGATGTCTCTTAACATCAATAATCTAGGATATTTCAGAGCACTACATGATATAATATCTGTAAGCAGTTCCGCTGACTTACGCCAAGGAACTGGGGGGGCGATAGAGTAACAAAATTCCCAGTGGATGGTGGATTAATTCATCTTTGACAGAAACTATATATTCAAGAGTTGGAACACTAGCTTTCTCACAAAGATGGATATCAAAAAAAGATCTATAGAATATAGCTAGCCCTCCACCCTTTTTCCACGATCTAGATGAAAAAAATGGCTGTCAAAATCTTTATATTCTGTTGCTGTTGGCATTCTGCCTGTGTATTGTTCTCAATTTTGTTGAATAAAGATTTCAAAAATAAAAAATCTTTATATTCTGCACAGATTACAAAAGAAAAACAGTGGGTGAAACAATATAATCAGGAGCTACAGAATTTACAGGTATAAGATGACATATTTAAATTCAGAGGTTGTGAGATAAAATCCCAGTTCTGCTCCTTGTGACCCTGGGCAAGTCACTTAATCCTCCAGTGCCCACTGCTTTGAAACGCCAAAGTGACAAAAAGGCAGTATACAAGTCCCCTTTCCCTTTACAGAACAATTGTTAGGTGTTTGGTTTTTTTTTTTTTTTTTGCTATCTTATAACTATAGGTAAGAAATTCAAAGATAAATCAGCTTGATAAGAAATAGAATTCTAATAGTTTTCTTTTTTTTATAGTTGGAAAACATAATGGCAATTGATTACTGTGTGTTGTGTTGAAGAGGTGTGGTTGCTGGCTGCCTGTGCTATTTATCTATAGTAAAGAGAGAGGGGTTTCTGTATCCTGTGTGTACAGAACAGTACGTGACAAGCTGCCCTGTCCTGCTACTGCGGGAAGCTCTGATCTCACAGGTTACAAGGGCTTCTTTTAGGTATTTCCTGTAACCGCTGGTGGAGCAGCTGCACGAGTCGGGAGGAGCCAGCAGTCAGGGCTAGAGCAGGAAGTGACTGATGGTCTTTCTGTTTCTCTATGTACTGGAAGTGTGAGCCGGGAGGGAATGGGGACTTCTTTGTTTAGTACTGCCTGGCTTCTGATTAAGCTCTGAAGAGGGAACTGGAAGGGCCACTTTGTTCTCGAGAGCGAAGCATGTGTGGGAAAGACACTGTTAACGATACTTTGAACGTTCTGTATCAATTTAGTGCAAGACCCTTAGATTTTACTGTCACTGGTATCACGAAAGACAGTAACAAAAGGGCCTGATTTATGACAGGCTTTTCGTAATTTGTGTTCACGGAGAAAAATTGTACTGTATTTGTTTATTTTAGCCTTGATTCCATCCTTCTTGAGCCACAATAAAATATAGGCAACCGGATAAGCATAGCGGGTAATGGGTACACACTATGCCAACAAATACATAAAGGGCGCATAGAAATTTGATCATGTTACTCCTTTGCTTCAAAAAGCCCACTGGTTGCCTGTCCCACACAGGGTAACTTATAAAATCGCCCTTCTGACATTTAAAACTTTGCAGACCAATACACCAACATTTATAGACAGACTTTTGATCCCATATGAGCCTCCGAGAGCTTTAAGATCTATTTCTCAATACAATCTTAACATTCCATCTTTAAAAATAATTGGTACACGTCGTACCTCAATCTTTTCTGTGACAGCCCCCATGATCTGGAATACTCTTCCTTTACACTTAAAAATGGAAAAAAATGTAAAAAATTTTAAAAGCAATTTAAAGTGCTTTCTTTTTAAAGATGCTTTTAATTGATCAATTATATTTTAGTAATTCACCTATTCTTGTTTTTTACATTTATTTTCCCAATCCCCTTTTGTGTTTACCTTAAATGTTTCTCACATTTTCTATATCGATTATATTTCTCCCCCTCTTCCTATTCGTGTTTAGGGGCCTTTCGGTCCGTTTTTACCTAGTTTGTAATTGTTGTCAGTCTTGTAGTTTTTATTATAGAAATGTATGTTTTACATGTTAAATTTTGTTTAAATGTTAATTTTAAATCTTGTTCAACGCTTTGTAGTTTCGAAAGAGCGTTTAATCAAAAATTTGAATAAACAATAAACAATACTGAAGCAGATTTCAAACAAGAACAACAGCACAGAACTGCCCCCTCCCCAGTGCTGTACCAAAGGTGTGTTGGGGGGGGCAGTCTGCTTTGGGCGCAGCAGGGAGCTCAGGGATGCTGGAGTGGTCACAGGTCTGCCTGCGTGCAGCCGTTGACTCCTGCCGGCCCCACCCCCATCTGATGTCAGCTTCCGGTTCCGGGGTGGGGGACCAGCAGAGCTGACGGCCGTGCGCAGGTGGATCGCAACCCTGTAGTCACACCTTCCCAGTGCCTGGAGGAAGGGGGTGCTCCAACCATAAGAGGGAGTGCTCCCCCCAGGGTTCCTGCCTCCGCCAGGTAGGCCACTGCCCCCTCTCCACTGCCTAATGGAAAATAAATCAGTTTTCAATGAAAGGCGCATGTACTGCTGTTATGGCAGGAGAAAATGGGCGTTTACAACCCATTGCACTAAGCTGTGTTAGGCACTAATGCACATGGGAGCAGTGGCGTATTAAGGGGGGAGAAGATCGCCTCAGATGCCGTATTGGTGGGGGGTGCCAGCATCGCCCCCTCATGCAAACAATCTTGCTCCCCCCTTCCTCTCCCCCTCCCCACATACCTCTTTAAATCTTCATCAACGTTAGCAACTCCTCTGGCCTACTGCTCATGCTGGCCTGGTTCCCTCTGAAATCACTGCTGGGTCGTGTGGCCAGGAAGTGACATCGGAGGGAAAGCCAACACCGGCGCAAGCTGGCGAAGATTTAAAAGAGGTACAGGGGTGGGAAGGGAGGATAAGAGTGTGGCCTGGGAGACGCAGAAGGAGCACGACGGGGCTAGGACGGAGTGGGGAGAGTGGAAAGGAGGCTACGGGGGAGGCACCACCCCCCTGGGTACCTCCTACCCTTGCTATGCCACTGCCAGGGGCAGTAGTTGAAGAAATACCTTGACTGTGTTCATCAGCACCCCTAATCATTTTGAAAAGTTGGCTCCTATGCTAACTTTTGTGCCAAAAATGGCCTAATGTGCCAAAAATGGCCTAATGCAGAACATGCTAAATAAAGCATCTTATGAGAGGTGCATGCTGTAAGTAATAAGTACATTTACACACTGTTTGCTAATTGGTTAGCGCATGGATAATGTGGCAGCCCTTAGTGCATACAAAATAGGTGGCTGTGGTAACTTTTTGAAATGGCCACACGTTAATGGCAACATAAGCACAGGGCCATCGATGTAAAAAAAAAAAAAAAAGCAAACGGGAGTCACACTTCAAGTTAAAAGTAAACACTGAAAAAAACTAAGATTTTTCTAGCCACCTCTACCAACTGCACCTTGGACACCCTAACTCTGAGAGGAAATGCCTTTCCCATCACTCCCGATTAGAATCCTGGGAGTTCATCTTGATAGACAGCTATCGAAATTGAATACAGTGGTGCCTCGCATAAAGAACGCCTCGCACAACGAACGCTGCACACAACGAACTTCATGTCTTGATTCACACAACGAACTTCGTTTCACACAACGAACTTCGTTTCACACAACGAACTTCGTTTCACACAACGAAGTCGCCCGAGCTGCCGATGTATTGCATCCTTCCGCGCAGGCACTGCAGGCAGTCGTTAGTCACTGCGCTTAACTGCCCTCTCTCACTGTATACAGTCGTTCTTTTAAGATAAACTCAATATTTTTTATAGATCATGGCTTCTAAAAAAAGCAGGAAGGTGATTTCTGTTGAAATGAAACGGGAAATAATTAGAAGGAGTGAATGTGGGGTAAAACAGTGTGACCTCGTCAAAGAGTTTGGCCTCAGCAAGACCACCATTTTCACCATTTTGACAAATTTATATTTTTTTATGTCATCTTAGCATATTTTATGCTGCAGAACGAATTATTTTTTTTAACATGTATTGTTATGGGAAAACGCGTTTCACATAACGAACTTTTCGCATAACAAACTTGCTCCTGGAACGAATTAAGTTCGTTGTGTGAGGCACCACTGTATTGGTAAAACTGAAATTCTATGTGGAGGTTGTGAAAAACATTTAGACATATTTCCATCTGAAATAGTGCTTGACAATATAGGGCTCCTTTTACGAAGCCTCGTTAGCGGCTTTATCGCTTGCACCATTTTAGTGCGCGCTAACCCTTGCGCTAGCTGAAAAACTACCCCCTGCTCAAGAGGAGGCAATAATGGCTAGCGCGGCCGGCAAATTAGCGTGTGCGCTATTACGCACGTTAAACTGCTAACACAGCTTCGTAAAAGGAGCCCGTGGTGATTCCAGTGTTTAGTCAGCATACATATCTGGGTATTATATTGGATTCAACCCTATCATTTAAGCCACAGATTAAGACAGTTGTTTCTAGAGCTTTTTTTTAAAGCTTCAATTACTTCAGAAGTTTAGGGATTTTCATACACTAAATGATTTTTCGTACTATTATAAGTGCGGTGTTGACCCCTATTTTTGATTACTGTAATTCACTTTATTTAGGTTTGCCAAATAATAATAATAATAATAACTTTATTTTTCTATACCGCCATAGTCATTCGACTTCTAGGCGGTTCACATCAAGAGAAGGCTGGACATTCAGCGAATTACAAATGCATGAGGGGAAAGTTACAGGAGAAAAGGGTTGTAGGGGAGGGAAAATAAAGGGGGGGGGGTGTAGGAATTGCCTGAAGAATTGCTTAGGGGTTTGAAGGGGGAAAAAGCGTAGAGAGCGCGGAATGGTCTGTTTAGGTGATGAATTTGTCAAACAGAGCGGTTTTGATAGATTTTCGGAATGCGTGGTAGGTTTGTCTGGTTTTATTTATGTAGTTTCCCAGCCAGGATTGTTGTCGGTTAGCTTGGAACATGAAGGTTCTGTCAAGGTAGGATTTGTATTTGCAGCCAGTAATATTAGGATAGGCGAAGATGTTTTTGTTTCCGGTTGTTCGTGTGGGGTTGTGTAGAGTGAAGTGTGTTTGCAGGTAGGAAGGTGCTAGGCCCCAGATATGCTTGAAGCAGATGCATGCAAATTTGAACTGAATTCGCGCTTCCATTGGTAGCCAGTGCAGTTTTTTTTGTAATATGGGCTAATGTGGAATTGTTTTCGCAGTCCGAAAATTAAGCGAGCTGCAGTGTTTTGTACTAATCTCAGGTTTTTTTTAAATTGTTTTTTTGTGGGATACCCAGGTAGATGTTGTTAGAGTACCGTATTTTCTCGCATATAACGCGCGCGTTATACGTGGTTTTTACAAACCGCGCATACCCTTGCGCGTTATACGCGTGAGCGCGTTGTACAAAAATTTTTTTACATAGTTTCCCCCCCCGACGCCCGATTCATCACCTGGAAGGAGCGCTCGCACTCCCACCCCGAAGGACCGCTCGCACCCCCACCCGAAGGACCGCTCGCACCCCAACACCTCCCAATTTGCGGATAAGCTCTCCAATAGCTCAGAGAGATTTTTTTTTTTTTTTTTCTCTGAGCACGTGCAGAGCCCGGGCCCCACTGGGCATGCCCGAGCCCTACCCATTTCCCCCTGCTTCCCCCTAATCCCCAGGATGTTCCTAGCTGTGGCCGGGTCGGCCGTATGGGGAGGCGGGTGGGTTGTGTGGCTGACTATCCTGCTGTCCACGGAGAACCTACGTTACAGGTAAGTAACTACACTTTCTCCTAGGACAAGCAGGATGAGTCAGCCACATATGGGTGACTCCCTAGCCGAGGGATGTACCGACTGGACCTGCGCCTTAGCGCTTTGTGCATCCCTCGCCTGGCTGTGGAGGCCGAGCCGGGCAGGGTAATCAGGCAAAGCAGGTAAAGTTGTGGAAACAAGGTTTTAGATAAAGTGCTGTGTTAACTGAGCAATAATACTCACAGAACAGTGAACTGGTCAATGACAATCAATGAACAGTGAGAAACCAACTGGTCAACAGTGACAATTCGTACTTGCATGTGAGAATTCATACTTGCCTATTCCACGTTCAGTCTAGACAGGAGTGCTGGGAGACCTACTTAACTCGCAGAACAGCGAAACTGGTCAATGACAATCAATGAACAGTGAGAAAAACCAACTGGTCAACAGTGACAATTCGTAACTGGTCAACAGTGACGATTCGTGCTTGCATATGAGAATTCATACTTGCCTATTCCAAAACAATTTGTTTCTAAATCTTTCCTTTTGGCTAAGTCTTAATAATAATATTGTCATTTATAGCTAAAGAGACATATGATCAAGAAACGGTTTTATTTTACTTTTGCGATTATGATAAACATACCGAGGGCCTCAAAATAGGACCTGGCGGGCCGCGGGTTTGAGACCACTGAGTTAAGGGGAACAGCTAATCTGCTGGCTGGGTTGGAGGGCCATTGTGACATCACTGATGAGGTTGGCTCTTATTGGTGGAATGAGGCATTATGACATCACAATCTCAGCTCTGCTTCCCAAAGACAAACGGGATGTCATAGCTACAGTTAAGCCAGTGGTCTCCAACTCCAACCCTTTGCAGGGCCACATTTTGGGATTTGTAGGTACTTGGAGGGCCTTGGAAAAAATAGTTAATGTCTTATTAAAGAAATGACAATTTTCCACGAGGTAAAACTCTGTATAGTTTATAAATCTTTCCTTTTGGCTAAGTCTTAATAATAATATTGTCATTTATAGCTAAAGAGACGTATGATCAAGAAATTGTTTTATTTTACTTTTGCGGTTATGATAAACATACTGAGGGCCTCAAAATAGTACCTGGCGGGCCGCACGTGGCCCCCGGGCTGCGTGTTTGAGACCACTGGTATAATAGGAGACCTAGGTTCTAACAACATTTTAACCTCATTAGATTAAATCATTAACCTCTCCTAAGATAAGGAAGGGAGCGTGTTAAGTGAATGGAGTTTAACAAACAGTATAAGAAGCCTTACCCTCTCCTTTAAAAAAAGCCGCGCTAGTGTTTTTAACGCCGGTCGCCGCAGTAACACCTCCGACGAGCGTTGCGGTGCAGGGGTTAGAGCTACAGTCTCGGCACCCTGAGGTTGTGGGTTGGAATCCCGCCCTGCTCCTTGTGACCCTGGGCAAGTCCCTTTGGGGGCTCCTTTTACGAAGGCGCGTGAGGGCCTTAACGCGCGGAATAGCGGGCGCTAAAATGCCCCGCGCGCTAGCCGCCATCGCCTCCTCTTGAGCGGGCGGTAGTTTTTCGGCTAGCGCGCACTCATCCGGTGCGCGCGCTAAAAAAACCCGCTGGCGCAACCTTCGTAAAAGGAGCCCTTAATCCCCCCAGGTACATTAGATAGACCGGGAGCCCGCCGGGACAGTTGAGGGAAAATGCTTGAGTACCTGAATAATTTGTGATCCGCACAGAATTGTTAGGATATGCGGAATATAAATTATTAAATAAAATAACAATATATCAGTGGTGCCTCACACAACGAACTTAATTCGTTCCAGGAGCAAGTTTGTTATGCGAAAAGTTCGTTATGTGAAACGCGTTAAGCGCAGTGACTAACGACTGCCTGCAGCGCCTGCGCGGAAGGATTCAATACATCGGCAGCGATCGTGGAAGCTCGGGCGACTTCGTTGTGTGAAACGAAGTTCGTTGTACGAATCAAGACATGAAGTTCGTTGTGTGCAGCGTTCGCTGTGCGAGGCGTTCGTTATGCGAGGCACCACTGTAAATTCTTAAATAAATTATTATTAAGTAAGATGCTCGTGGAATTCCTCTGAGCGTCCAAGCCGTTACCGCTGTGGACGGTGACTTTTCTTGAATGTACTTCCATGTTAATTGTATTTTTTCCACTGATTGCACAGTTCTCTTTGATGTGGGTATATAAGAATAAAGTTATTATTATTAAAAACACTAGCGTGGCTTTGCAAAGTGAAGTAAAAGGCTGCTAACTTTTCTTCACTGGGAGTGTCCGATGTGATGGAGGAAAACCCCCCCCCCAAATATAAAAATAAAAACCCAAAAATATTACATTGTATATTCCAAAGCAAATAACTTTTTAGTCTAGTAATTAGTATTATAGCAGCATTTGTCAAATCAGAAATAAATCAGTTCGGACATATACAATGGAGAGAAAAAAAACCTCATACCAACAGTGCCGGCATCTTTGTGTAAGCGTGGCGCAGTTTCTCTAAAGAGACTGGCTCCTGTCATCCATCTCAGTATAAAAAAAGAAAAGCAAAAAATTGCAAGAGTCTGTCCATGTGATTGAGGATGTATAACCCAAAAAGGCAAGGAGGGGCATTTTCGATAGGACATCTAAGTCTGACATTTCCCGCGAGATGTCCAAAGTTGGGAACGAACAAACGCCCAGTCTCGAAACCAGCCAAACCTTACCCTGCCCCGCCACTGTGACAAAATAACTTTAAACCGTGCAAAACACAGCCCTCAGACTGATCTACTCACTGAAGAAGTTCGACCACATTCACCGCCACACGCTGGCTACCTGTGCAAGCACGAATACTTTTTAAATTCTACTGCATGCTCTTCAAAACCCTACATGGCAATGGACCATCTTACCTGAACACTCGCCTAACAAGGAACAGCTCTTCCAGACCAAGTGGAACTCAGACACCCTTCACCCACCCCCCAATCAAAGGCATTCAGCGTAAAAAAATACACGACAGACTACTCGCCATGCAAGCAGCGAAACTAGACAGCCACATCTCCAATCTACTGATTTCAGCACCGAACTACAGAACCTTCAGGAGGGAAATAAAAACCAGGTTGTTCAAGAAATATGTCAAGCCAAACTCCTGATACAACCAATTATCCTCACTCCATTGCCAGACTCCAAATGTTCCAACCAATAGCTTCCCTGTAATCTTCTGGAAATGACCAGAATCTCTTCCTTTTGTAATCCGCCTACAACCGCAAGGTATTGGCAGAATAAAAGAAACTAATGTAATGCAATATAAAACTGCTAGACATCCCCCCCCCAAAAAAATTTTAATTGCCTATTTAGATGTCTTGGCCAACAGGATGTCCAACCTTAGGACATTTTAACTTTTTTGGGGCTTTTTTCGACCACAAAAACATCCTAGTTCAGAACCATCTAAATTTAGACCATTTGGACATGGGAGGAGCCAGCCTTGTGATGGACTGGCCATGGGGCACTTTAGAGGGCACTGCTGTGAACTTCACATAGAGTGCCAGGAGTACATTTTACCAAATACCCCTTATAATTTATGCTGAGCCCTCCAAACCTACTATACCTACCTGTCTACACCCCTATAGCCCTTATGGCTAGTAAAGGAGGGTTTGGTGTCCTCACTCTTTCCAGTATAAATGTAGTTGGTTAGAGTGGCTCGTGAGCCTGGGTCCTCTTCTCTATGACTCACTAGCCCCCCCCCCACCCCCACTGGGCTACTTAAGACATCTGTGTGATATACTATGCTTTCCCATATCAGGTGCTGCTGTTCTAAAGACAGGTATGTACTCTTTCATTCATATCTTTGTGGGGTGGGAAGGAGTCAGTGACCAGTGGGCGGGGGTCAGTTTGTGAACCTTTTTGGCACTTAAACACTTTTAAAACAGGTCTAGCTCAGAATGTCTAAGTTCTGTCCAGGACACCCTGGGAAAGGTTCAATTATTACCGCAGGACATCCCAGTCTAAGTCTGCCCAGAACATGCCTTCAGCAAGCTCCTCCCCCTTTCTGGACTCACAGGGAGTAGGACGCCTTGCAAGACGTCCAAAAAGACGGTTTCAAAAATCAGCACTTGGATGTCTTGGTGATTAGGACTTCCAAGAGCCAATATGTGGTAGTGGTGGGGGGGGGGGGGGTTTGGTAGTAAAATCCAGACGTCTTGATCTGTCCTCCTTACTTCCATTGCTTTCAGTGACAATAAAACCCATGTGTCTCCATCCATCCTCCTTTTTCTGGAGCCATAGGGTAACCCTAGCTCAGGGATCTCAAAGTCCCTCCTTGAGGGCCGCAATCCAGTCGGGTTTTCAGGATTTCTCCAATGAATATGCATTGAAAGCAGTGCATGCACATAGATCTCATGCATATTTATTGGGGAAATCCTGAAAACCCGACTGGATTGCAGCCCTCGAGGAGGGACTTTGAGATCCCTGTAAGTCTTTCAAGTCTTCTGTTTAGGAGTCACCAGTGTGTGTCTGACTCATGCAGAAAGTGAGTTACTTACCTGGACTAGGGGAGCTCAGTTGACAGCAGAATAAGTTAACCACTCAAACCCTCCTACCTCCTCTTTAGGGATGAACCTGCTTAGTGCCGGAGAAGAAACAGGTGGCCCGCACATGTTCAGAAAGGCCTTTTAGGCTTTTCTGAGCTCTAGAAAAGCTAATCTGTCTCTGACATCATTGGGAGATATTACTAGTTTATGGCTGACATCCTGCTGTCTTTGGAGAATCCCCATTACAGACAAGAACCTCACTCTGTTTGTATTAACTCCTGAAATAGCACTGGGACTTTGCCTGGCAATGGAGGCCTTTGCCCAGTGGGTGGCGCTTTGGTTTTATGTAAGGATGCTTGGCTGGCGCTGGGCTGTGTCTGCAAGCTTCTCTTGCTTAGGCAGTGCTAGAAGCACCCAAAGATAAGGCACTTAACCTTTTTGCAAGTAGGAACTAGCTTCGCTTAGAATCATTAGCAGTCAGTGCTGTCACAGGCCTTGAGGTCTTGGTGCGATTTGAAGCTTAATATGGAACATGTATATCTATACTACTTTTTGCAAGGCAGGAATGAGGTGAATTGGCAGAGCTGTGTTGTGTGTGTGTGTGTGGGGGGGGGAGAGAGTGAGGAGTTCTCAGTACTGGGGTAACAGAAGGTTGGCAGAACTGGAGGGGGGGGTGTGTGTTTGTGAGTACCAGAAGGCACTGCGAGGAAGGAACGGGGTATATTAGTAGATCTGTGTGTGATGGAGGGCACTAGGGCCAGCAGGAGTGAGGTACATAGTTAGAGCTGTAGAGGGGGGGAGAAGGAGGGTGTCCCTATTGCAAGGGAGGAGTGAGGTTTTCCCTCGCCTTTTCTTCAGTCCTAAAGTTCACATTTTCTGGCTTTGGCTGCCTTCAGCAGTCATGCGACCGGGTAACAAAGCCCCCTGACCCTGCACGCTGTCTGATTCGGCTGCTGTTGAACAGTTTGCGTGCCGGAACCCTTCTCAGGCTGAGTGGAATTTGGGTTATGAGCTGCAGGGAGTGGTTGTGAATTTCTCCGTGAGAACCAGCTTGAGTTCCGATCCTCCCCGAGGCTGACGTATTTCCTGTTGCCTCAGCTTTCAACAGCAATCTGACCTGGAGGAGGGGAGAACAAGGCCTGGGAATGCATTTATCTGAGTTTGGGGTTTAGGTTTCTGCCACTTGGTGCTGAATGTAAGACGCGCGCACGAGGACGCCCGCACTAGACGTCCCCACGTAGACGTCCGCACTAGACGCCCGCACTAGACGTCCACACGTAGACGTCCGCACTAGACGCCCGCACTAGACGTCCGCACTAGACGTCTTAAGAAATCCCAAGATGTACCACTGGGAGTCATTAAACAGCTGGCAGCTTTGCTCACTGTCGAGATTCCTCCGCCGAGGAGACAGCAATCTCAATGTTATTGCTGGAAAAAGGGTGGTACCAGGATGTGCATCCCAGAAGTGGCCCCATGCCCAATTCTAACCTCTTGGAGCATTAAAGCTTGCTAAAATTATGTTGGGACAAAACTGCCATAGAACTAAGGTGCTCTAGATGTTACTATAAGAGAATGAACTTTTAATTACAGTATATTCTCCCATATAAACAGAGAAAGGTTTCCTATAAATTACATCCCAAATCAGGTCAACTTTCCCTGATGTCCTCTCTTCCTTCCCCCTGGTACCCAGCATTTTTCTTCTTCCCTACCTCTTAACTCCCCCCCAGAGTATCCAGCATTTCTCTCCTCCTCCTCCTCCTCCCTACCCCCACCCTCCAGTATCTTTCACCCTCCTCCCCATGAGGTTTTTCCTTCCTTATATCCATCGCCCAGGTCAGCGATACTTTGATCTACATAACACCAGAAGCGTTCCGGTCAGCCAGCACAGAACCTGAAGCGCGTGAGCATGCCAGCTCCCGCCCCTTCCAAAACAGGACGTTTCAGAGGATGGAAGCCAGAAACATTACTTAAGGTTGAGAAGAACTTAAAGCAGATCACAGAAAACCAGAAAAAAAAAAATGCAATAGATCAAATGAACAAACTAAAGAATAACAAATCACCAGGACCAAATGGCAGACACCCCAGAATAATAAAAGAACTCAAGAGTTAAATTCCAGACTAGCAATCTGTAACTTCTCTTTCAAATCAATTGCAGTATTTCAGGAATAGGACTGCATGGGTGATCCATTAAACTAGAGACCGATAAGCTTGACATTCATGCCAAGCAAAATAGTCTGAAGAACAAAATAATTTACCATTTGGATAGACAGAGGAGAAAGTCTTGCCTTACCAATTTGTTAGATTTTTTTTTTTTTAAACATATATATATATTTTTTTTAATAGACATACGGACAACGGTGAGTCAATGGATAGAGCTCCTCTGGATTTTCAGAAAACATCTGCAAAGAAGCTCATAGGAGACTTGTCAGAAAATAAAAGTTATGCTACAGGAGGAAATTTTTTATTTGTGTATTAATATATAAGCACATAAGCATGGCCTCTGCCGAGTCAGACCATAGGTCCATCATGCCCAGCAGTCCGCTCCCGCGGCGGCCCCCCAGGTCAATGACCTGTAGTGAACTATTACTCAAGAGCATTTTGTCTTGTATAGTAACCCTCTAATTGTACCCCTGGATTCCCTTACCCTTCAGGAATTCGTCCAATCCCTCTTTGAACCCCAAAACTGTACTCTGCTCAACCACCCCCTCTGGAAGCGCATTCCAGGTGTCCACCACCCTCTGGATGAAGAAGAACTTCCTAGCATTTGTTCTAAACCTATCTCCCTTCAATTTTTTTGAGTGTCCTCTAGTTCTTGTTGCCCCCGCCAGTCTGAAGAATCTGTCTCTCTCTACCTTCACTATACCCTTCATGATCTTATAAGTTTCTATCATATCCCCTCTAAGTCTCCTCTTTTCCAGGGAAAAGAGCCCCAACTTCTCCAGCCTCTCAGCATACGAGAGGTTTTCCATGCCCTTTATCATTTTTGTCGCTCTTCTCTGGACCCTCTCGAGTATCGACATATCTTTCTTTAGGTACGGCGACCAGTACTGGACGCAGTACTCCAGATGCGGTCGCACCATTGCCCTGTACAGCGGGAGGATAACTTCCTTGGTTCTGGTAGTGATACCTTTTTTGATAATGCCCAACATTCTGTTCGCCTTTTTTGAGGCCGCTGCGCATTGTGCTGCCGGTTTCATTGTTTTATCCACCAAAACCCCCAAGTCCTTTTCTAGGTTGCCTTTTCCCAATGTCATCCCCCCCATCATGTAGTTGTACATCAGGTTCTCTTTCCCTATGTGCATAACTTTACATTTCTCCACATTAAAACTCATCTGCCATTTATCTGCCCACTCACTCAGTTTGTCCAGATCCCTTTGGAGTTTTTTACATTCCTCTACAGATCTAACCTTACCGGAGAGTTTTGTGTCATCCGCAAATTTTATAACTTCACACTTTGTCCCTGTTTCCAAGTCATTAATAAATATATTGAATAGCAGCGGTCCCAGCACTGACCCTTGTGGGACGCCACTTGTGACCCCTTTCCAGTCAGAATAGTGTCCCTTTACTCCTACCCTCTGTTTCCTGTTTGCCAACCAGTTTTTGATCCATCTGTGTATGTCCCCTTCCACCCCGTGGTTCCACAGTTTCCTTAGAAGGCGCTCATGAGGTACCTTGTCGAAGGCTTTCTGGAAGTCTAGGTATACTATATCTATGGGGTCACCTTTGTCCAAATGTCCGCTTATCCCCTCGAAGTGCAGTAGGTTTGTTTGGCAGGATCTTCCAGTACAGAAACCATGCTGGCTTGTTCTCATCAGCTTATTTTTTTCTATGTGCTCACTGATACTGTTCTTGATCAATGATTCGGCCATCTTCCCCGGAACTGAGGTCAAGCTGACCGGTCTATAATTCCCCGGGTTGCCTCTGGTTCCTTTCTTGAAGATAGGTGTAACATTTGCTATCCTCCAGTCTTCCGGTATTACCCCTGTTTTCAGGGATAGGTTACAAATCTGTTGCAGTAACTCCGCTATTTCGTTTCTAAGTTCTCTTAGTATTCTTGGGTGAATTCCGTCCGGGCCTGGCGATTTGTCAGTTTTTAGCCTATCTATCTGTTTGAGTACGTCTTCGAGGCTTACCTCCATGCACGATAATTTTTCCTCTTGGTCCCCCTTGAAGAATTTTTCCGGTTCCGGAACATTGGATGTGTCCTCTTTTGTGAAGACCGACGAGAAGAACGTGTTTAATCTGTCCGCCACTTCCTTTTCCTCCTTTACCACTCCTTTCCTATCCCCCTCATCCAGGGGTCCCACTTCCTCCCTCGCCGGCTGTTTCCCTTTCACATATCGAAAGAAAGGTTTAAAGTTCCGTGCCTCCTTTGCAAGTTTCTCTTCATATTCTCTCTTTGCTGTTCTGACTACGCGGTGGCATTCTTTTTGGTGCTTCCTGTGCTTTTTCCAATTTTCCTCAGTTTTATCCTTTTTCCATGTCCTGAAGGATTTTTTCTTATCTCCTACCACCTTCTTAACTTCTTTTGTTAACTAGCTAAAAAACAGGAAACTACGCTGGGTGTCCAGTTATGGCATGAATTTCATTTCAAGTTTCAAGTTGAATACAATTTTGATTAAAACGCATTATCGTATCGTCAATGTGATGCACAAAATTTAAAATAAGGTACGACAAACATAGCATAACATACAAGAAAAAGATTCCCCCTACCGTTGTTGTCTCTCTCCCTCCATGCTGTGCCGTGCGTTGCCTTCTGGCCTGCCACCCAGTGTTATCTTCGGGCCGGTCCACTGTGAGATCAATGCAGCGTCTTCGGGCCGGCTCCCTGAGTGCAGCGTTGCACAAAGTTGTGGGCAGCGCGCGTCCCGCCCCCTCATCTGGAAGCCTTCCCTCTGACGTTGCGACGTCAGACAGAAGGCTTCAAGGTCAGGCACAGGACACGCGTAGGAGCCTTTTCCCACTGTGGCACTCAAGAGAGCCGGCCCCAAAACGCCGTGTTGATCGCACTGTGGACTGGAGTCTGAAGAACACCGTCTTTTGCCCGATGGACGTGCCAGCCCTGTGGACTGGCAGAAAATTTCTACGGGCCAGCACCGGTCCACGGACCGGCGGTTGAAGAACACTGGCATAGACCATCCACCCTACTCACCAGATCTTGCTCCATCTGACTATTTTCTGTTTCCAAACCTTAAAAAGAGTTTGAAAGGTCAACAATTTTCGAGTGATTCAGAGGCGATTGAAGTGGCGGAGTAGTTCCATCTTAATATCTAACAAAAATTGGTCCACAGTCAACGTTTATTCAAAACAGGAAAAAAGATTGAAAAGGACAGATGACTAATAAATAAATAAGTAAAAAAATAGTTGTATAACTATGATCCCCAACCCTTAAACAAGATAATGCTGTCGAATTTGTTGTGGATTTGTATATATTTTTGTTTTTTAACTATAATTTTTTATATTTATATATATATTATTTATTTTATATTATTTATTTTTTACTTTTTATTTGTTTAATGGACATCAGTATGAGCCATGTGAAAGGTGCCCAGTATAAGGCTCAGGCAGTAACTTTGCGATGACTAGCATCATCCAGATAGTATCTGGATAAAGATTGCTGCCTCATACATCATGTTTGTCCATGGCCAAAAAAAAAAACAAATCCACAGAAGTGAAAAAATGAATCACCAAACTGTCCCTTGCAATCTTAAATCCCCGAGATATGGCATATAACCTCCTAAGGGTGAGTTAAATAAGGTATCTGTGGCAAAAAATGCTAAAGCTAAAATAAAATGTTATATGGTATAAATAACTGAAAAAAGTGCTGATGAAAAAATTGAAATGTTCAAGACTAAATAATGAAAAAAAGTGAACACGCCCACCAAGAAAAAAAGAAGAAAAAATGAAAAAAGTGACAAGAAGTCCAAATATACAAAATCACATGCTTAAAAGAAGGGACTAAAGATTCATGCAGTAAGATAAAAAATGACTGGCAGTCAATCCATTAGGTCTGAGTGAAAAGCGCTGAACAAATCCAAATCAATATATTTCAAAGTCCAGCAGTTCATATGAAAAATTCTATAGGTCATCACTTGAATGCACATATGTCCCCGATTTGAGAAAATGATGAATACTTAGCTTCCATTCACTCAATGTAGAAAAGCGAGTGTTTCTGAAATCAATCTCCACTCGCAAGAAATCTCCACTCCATGACATCAGAGTATTCTGGGGGGGTTACAGAAACTTCAGACATGTAAGTTTCATGGCTCCACATCATTCCATTCTTGGTAGGGCTGAGAACTTTTCAGCACCCCTTCATACCCCTTTTGGGGTTTTTGCATGATCTGGAAAAGGGAGCAATGAATGAAGAAATCAAATTTGCTGATGACAAAAAATGATTCTAAAGTAGTTGAATCATGAGCTGATTGTGAGAAGCTGCAGGAGGACCTTCGAAGAGCGAGAGTCAAAACTGGCAGCTGGATAAAATGCAAAGCGCATACGGGGGGGGGGGAGGAATAATCCAAATTGCAGGATCAAATCCTAAAATCACCGTGCAACAGCGGTTCGAAAAGCAAAGAAAATGTTTAGGGAGTTACTTGGAAAGAAATCAGAGGATGTGGATTCATTAAAAGGCGGAGAGTAGAAGCTGATCTGGGGGAGGTGGGGGAGAGGGCAAAGGCAGGAAACTGCTGAAAGGCAAATTCTAAGTTAGGAAAAAGGACGTTGATTTCCCGGCTTCCAGCGGGGGAGCACCGTCCTCGTGCGCGTCTACGTGGGGACGTCTAGTGCGGGCGTCTACGTGGGGACTAGGGCACTAGGGCCAGCAGGAGTGAGGTACATAGTTAGAGCTGTCCCTATTGCAAGGGAGGAGTGAGGTTTTCCCTCGCCTTTTCTTCAGTCCTAAAGTTCACATTTTCTGGCTTTGGCTGCCTTCAGCAGTCATGCGACCGGGTAACAAAGCCCCCTGACCCTGCACGCTGTCTGATTCGGCTGCTGTTGAACAGTTTGCGTGCCGGAACCCTTCTCAGGCTGAGTGGAATTTGGGTTATGAGCTGCAGGGAGTGGTTGTGAATTTCTCCGTGAGAACCTTGTGCATCCTCCTCCAGCTTGAGTTCCGATCCTCCCCGAGGCTGACGTATTTCCTGTTGCCTCAGCTTTCAACAGCAATCTGACCTGGAGGAGGGGAGAACAAGGCCTGGGAATGCATTTATCTGAGTTTGGGGTTTAGGTTTCTGCCACTTGGTGCTGAATGTAAGACGCGCGCACGAGGACGCGCACGCGTAGACGTCCGCACGTAGACGCCCGCACTAGACGTCCCCACGTAGACGGCCGCACTAGACGTCCCCACGTAGACGTCCGCACTAGACGTCCCCACGTAGACGTCCGCACTAGACGTCCCCACGTAGACGTCCGCACTAGACGTCTAGTGCGGGCGTCTAGTGCGGACGTCTACGTGGGGACGTCTATTGCGGACGTCTATTGCGGACGTCTAGTGGGGACGTCTATTGCGGACGTCTAGTGGGGACGTCTATTGCGGACGTCTATTGCGGACGTCTATTGCGGACGTCTAGTGGGGACGTCTATTGCGGACGTCTAGTGCGGACGTCTATTGCGGACGTCTATTGCGGACGTCTAGTGGGGACGTCTATTGCGGACGTCTAGTGCGGACGTCTATTGCGGACGTCTATTGCGGACGTCTAGTGGGGACGTCTATTGCGGGCGTCTAGTGGGGACGTCTATTGCGGACGTCTAGTGGGGACGTCTATTGCGGACGTCTAGTGGGGACGTCTAGTGCGGGCGTCTAGTGCGGACGTCTACGTGTGGACGTCTAGTGGGGACGTCTAGTGCGGACGTCTAGTGCGGACGTCTACGTGGGGACGTCTAGTGCGGGCGTCTAGTGCGGACGTCTACGTGGGGACGTCTAGTGCGGGCGTCCTCGTGTGCGCGTCTCAAGCTGGAGGAGGATGCACAAGGTTCTCACGGAGAAATTCACAACCACTCCCTGCAGCTCATAACCCAAATTCCACTCAGCCTGAGAAGGGTTCCGGCACGCAAACTGTTCAACAGCAGCCGAATCAGACAGCGTGCAGGGTCAGGGGGCTTTGTTACCCGGTCGCATGACTGCTGAAGGCAGCCAAAGCCAGAAAATGTGAACTTTAGGACTGAAGAAAAGGCGAGGGAAAACCTCACTCCTCCCTTGCAATAGGGACAGCTCTAACTATGTACCTCACTCCTGCTGGCCCTAGTGCCCTAGTCCCCACGTAGACGCCCGCACTAGACGTCCCCACGTAGACGCGCACGAGGACGGTGCTCCCCCGCTGGAAGCCGGGAAATCAACGTCCTTTTTCCTAACTTAGAATTTGCCTTTCAGCAGTTTCCTGCCTTTGCCCTCTCCCCCACCTCCCCCAGATCAGCTTCTACTCTCCGCCTTTTAATGAATCCACATCCTCTGATTTCTTTCCAAGTAACTCCCTAAACATTTTCTTTGCTTTTCGAACCGCTGTTGCACGGTGATTTTAGGATTTGATCCTGCAATTTGGATTATTCCTCCCCCCCCCGTATGCGCTTTGCATTTTATCCAGCTGCCAGTTTTGACTCTCGCTCTTCGAAGGTCCTCCTGCAGCTTCTCACAATCAGCTCATGATTCAACTACTTTAGAATCATTTTTTGTCATCAGCAAATTTGATTTCTTCATTCATTGCTCCCTTTTCCAGATCATGCAAAAACCCCAAAAGGGGTATGAAGGGGTGCTGAAAAGTTCTCAGCCCTACCAAGAATGGAATGATGTGGAGCCATGAAACTTACATGTCTGAAGTTTCTGTAACCCCCCCAGAATACTCTGATGTCATGGAGTGGAGATTTCTTGCGAGTGGAGATTGATTTCAGAAACACTCGCTTTTCTACATTGAGTGAATGGAAGCTAAGTATTCATCATTTTCTCAAATCGGGGACATATGTGCATTCAAGTGATGACCTATAGAATTTTTCATATGAACTGCTGGACTTTGAAATATATTGATTTGGATTTGTTCAGCGCTTTTCACTCAGACCTAATGGATTGACTGCCAGTCATTTTTTATCTTACTGCATGAATCTTTAGTCCCTTCTTTTAAGCATGTGATTTTGTATATTTGGACTTCTTGTCACTTTTTTCATTTTTTCTTCTTTTTTTCTTGGTGGGCGTGTTCACTTTTTTTCATTATTTAGTCTTGAACATTTCAATTTTTTCATCAGCACTTTTTTCAGTTATTTATACCATATAACATTTTATTTTAGCTTTAGCATTTTTTGCCACAGATACCTTATTTAACTCACCCTTAGGAGGTTATATGCCATATCTCGGGGATTTAAGATTGCAAGGGACAGTTTGGTGATTCATTTTTTCACTTCTGTGGATTTGTTTTTTTTTTGGCCATGGACAAACATGATGTATGAGGCAGCAATCTTTATCCAGATACTATCTGGATGATGCTAGTCATCGCAAAGTTACTGCCTGAGCCTTATACTGGGCACCTTTCACATGGCTCATACTGATGTCCATTAAACAAATAAAAAGTAAAAAATAAATAATATAAAATAAATAATATATATATAAATATAAAAAATTATAGTTAAAAAACAAAAATATATACAAATCCACAACAAATTCGACAGCATTATCTTGTTTAAGGGTTGGGGATCATAGTTATACAACTATTTTTTTACTTATTTATTTATTAGTCATCTGTCCTTTTCAATCTTTTTTCCTGTTTTGAATAAACGTTGACTGTGGACCAATTTTTGTTAGATATTAAGATGGAACTACTCCGCCACTTCAATCGCCTCTGAATCACTCGAAAATTGTTGACCTTTCAAACTCTTTTTAAGGTTTGGAAACAGAAAATAGTCAGATGGAGCAAGATCTGGTGAGTAGGGTGGATGGTCTATGCCAGTGTTCTTCAACCGCCGGTCCGTGGACCGGTGCTGGCCCGTAGAAATTTTCTGCCAGTCCACAGGGCTGGCACGTCCATCGGGCAAAAGACGGTGTTCTTCAGACTCCAGTCCACAGTGCGATCAACACGGCGTTTTGGGGCCGGCTCTCTTGAGTGCCACAGTGGGAAAAGGCTCCTACGCGTGTCCTGTGCCTGACCTTGAAGCCTTCTGTCTGACGTCGCAACGTCAGAGGGAAGGCTTCCAGATGAGGGGGCGGGACGCGCGCTGCCCACAACTTTGTGCAACGCTGCACTCAGGGAGCCGGCCCGAAGACGCTGCATTGATCTCACAGTGGACCGGCCCGAAGATAACACTGGGTGGCAGGCCAGAAGGCAACGCACGGCACAGCATGGAGGGAGAGAGACAACAACGGTAGGGGGAATCTTTTTCTTGTATGTTATGCTATGTTTGTCGTACCTTATTTTAAATTTTGTGCATCACATTGACGATACGATAATGCGTTTTAATCAAAATTGTATTCAACTTGAAACTTGAAATGAAATTCATGCCATAACTGGACACCCAGCGTAGTTTCCTGTTTTTTAGCTAGTTAACAAAAGAAGTTAAGAAGGTGGTAGGAGATAAGAAAAAATCCTTCAGGACATGGAAAAAGGATAAAACTGAGGAAAATTGGAAAAAGCACAGGAAGCACCAAAAAGAATGCCACCGCGTAGTCAGAACAGCAAAGAGAGAATATGAAGAGAAACTTGCAAAGGAGGCACGGAACTTTAAACCTTTCTTTCGATATGTGAAAGGGAAACAGCCGGCGAGGGAGGAAGTGGGACCCCTGGATGAGGGGGATAGGAAAGGAGTGGTAAAGGAGGAAAAGGAAGTGGCGGACAGATTAAACACGTTCTTCTCGTCGGTCTTCACAAAAGAGGACACATCCAATGTTCCGGAACCGGAAAAATTCTTCAAGGGGGACCAAGAGGAAAAATTATCGTGCATGGAGGTAAGCCTCGAAGACGTACTCAAACAGATAGATAGGCTAAAAACTGACAAATCGCCAGGCCCGGACGGAATTCACCCAAGAATACTAAGAGAACTTAGAAACGAAATAGCGGAGTTACTGCAACAGATTTGTAACCTATCCCTGAAAACAGGGGTAATACCGGAAGACTGGAGGATAGCAAATGTTACACCTATCTTCAAGAAAGGAACCAGAGGCAACCCGGGGAATTATAGACCGGTCAGCTTGACCTCAGTTCCGGGGAAGATGGCCGAATCATTGATCAAGAACAGTATCAGTGAGCACATAGAAAAAAATAAGCTGATGAGAACAAGCCAGCATGGTTTCTGTACTGGAAGATCCTGCCAAACAAACCTACTGCACTTCTTCGAGGGGATAAGCGGACATTTGGACAAAGGTGACCCCATAGATATAGTATACCTAGACTTCCAGAAAGCCTTCGACAAGGTACCTCATGAGCGCCTTCTAAGGAAACTGTGGAACCACGGGGTGGAAGGGGACATACACAGATGGATCAAAAACTGGTTGGCAAACAGGAAACAGAGGGTAGGAGTAAAGGGACACTATTCTGACTGGAAAGGGGTCACAAGTGGCGTCCCACAAGGGTCAGTGCTGGGACCGCTGCTATTCAATATATTTATTAATGACTTGGAAACAGGGACAAAGTGTGAAGTTATAAAATTTGCGGATGACACAAAACTCTCCGGTAAGGTTAGATCTGTAGAGGAATGTAAAAAACTCCAAAGGGATCTGGACAAACTGAGTGAGTGGGCAGATAAATGGCAGATGAGTTTTAATGTGGAGAAATGTAAAGTTATGCACATAGGGAAAGAGAACCTGATGTACAACTACATGATGGGGGGGATGACATTGGGAAAAGGCAACCTAGAAAAGGACTTGGGGGTTTTGGTGGATAAAACAATGAAACCGGCAGCACAATGCGCAGCGGCCTCAAAAAAGGCGAACAGAATGTTGGGCATTATCAAAAAAGGTATCACTACCAGAACCAAGGAAGTTATCCTCCCGCTGTACAGGGCAATGGTGCGACCGCATCTGGAGTACTGCGTCCAGTACTGGTCGCCGTACCTAAAGAAAGATATGTCGATACTCGAGAGGGTCCAGAGAAGAGCGACAAAAATGATAAAGGGCATGGAAAACCTCTCGTATGCTGAGAGGCTGGAGAAGTTGGGGCTCTTTTCCCTGGAAAAGAGGAGACTTAGAGGGGATATGATAGAAACTTATAAGATCATGAAGGGTATAGTGAAGGTAGAGAGAGACAGATTCTTCAGACTGGCGGGGGCAACAAGAACTAGAGGACACTCAAAAAAATTGAAGGGAGATAGGTTTAGAACAAATGCTAGGAAGTTCTTCTTCATCCAGAGGGTGGTGGACACCTGGAATGCGCTTCCAGAGGGGGTGGTTGAGCAGAGTACAGTTTTGGGGTTCAAAGAGGGATTGGACGAATTCCTGAAGGGTAAGGGAATCCAGGGGTACAATTAGAGGGTTACTATACAAGACAAAATGCTCTTGAGTAATAGTTCACTACAGGTCATTGACCTGGGGGGCCGCCACGGGAGCGGACTGCTGGGCATGATGGACCTATGGTCTGACTCGGCAGAGGCCATGCTTATGTGCTTATATATTAATACACAAATAAAAAATTTCCTCCTGTAGCATAACTTTTATTTTCTGACAAGTCTCCTATGAGCTTCTTTGCAGATGTTTTCTGAAAATCCAGAGGAGCTCTATCCATTGACTCACCGTTGTCCGTATGTCTATTAAAAAAAAAATATATATATATGTTTAAAAAAAAAAAAATCTAACAAATTGGTAAGGCAAGACTTTCTCCTCTGTCTATCCAAATGGTAAATTATTTTGTTCTTCAGACTATTTTGCTTGGCATGAATGTCAAGCTTATCGGTCTCTAGTTTAATGGATCACCCATGCAGTCCTATTCCTGAAATACTGCAATTGATTTGAAAGAGAAGTTACAGATTGCTAGTCTGGAATTTAACTCTTGAGTTCTTTTATTATTCTGGGGTGTCTGCCATTTGGTCCTGGTGATTTGTTATTCTTTAGTTTGTTCATTTGATCTATTGCATTTTTTTTTTCTGGTTTTCTGTGATCTGCTTTAAGTTCTTCTCAACCTTAAGTAATGTTTCTGGCTTCCATCCTCTGAAACGTCCTGTTTTGGAAGGGGCGGGAGCTGGCATGCTCACGCGCTTCAGGTTCTGTGCTGGCTGACCGGAACGCTTCTGGTGTTATGTAGATCAAAGTATCGCTGACCTGGGCGATGGATATAAGGAAGGAAAAACCTCATGGGGAGGAGGGTGAAAGATACTGGAGGGTGGGGGTAGGGAGGAGGAGGAGGAGGAGAGAAATGCTGGATACTCTGGGGGGGAGTTAAGAGGTAGGGAAGAAGAAAAATGCTGGGTACCAGGGGGAAGGAAGAGAGGACATCAGGGAAAGTTGACCTGATTTGGGATGTAATTTATAGGAAACCTTTCTCTGTTTATATGGGAGAATATACTGTAATTAAAAGTTCATTCTCTTATATTAACATCTAGAGCACCTTAGTTCTATGGCAGTTTTGTCCCAACATAATTTTAGCAAGCTTTAATGCTCCAAGAGGTTAGAATTGGGCATGGGGCCACTTCTGGGATGCACATCCTGGTACCACCCTTTTTCCAGCAATAACATTGAGATTGCTGTCTCCTCGGCGGAGGAATCTCGACAGTGAGCAAAGCTGCCAGCTTTTTAATGACTCCCAGTGGTACATCTTGGGATTTCTTAAGACAGGGCCTGACACACAGGGGCTTGGATTAGTGTTAAAAAATCCAACAAGGACCTGATGAACTGGAATTGGTTTGTAAGACACATCCACCCTCTGGATTGGGAGTTTGAGCTTAAAATCAGGTTAATAGGCGTACCTTGGTTAGGGTTACCAGGCATTCAGGAAAATCTGGACTTGTCCTCTATTTAGAGGACTGTCCGGGCTCCCGGACGGACTTTCCAAAACCCGGCATTTGTCTGGGTTTTGGAAAGCCCCGACGAGCTCCAGCCGCATCTGTAGGGCCTCTGAGCATGGATGATGTCACACACATCCGCGCATCCAGATGCAGCTGGAGCTTGTCAGAAAGAAGAGAGGAGGCTTTGTGGGGGCAGGGCTGAAGGAAGAACGGGGCGGGGCATGCAAAACGGGGGGGGGGGGGGGGGGGGGGGTCCTGTGCCTGGGCTTTACATGGAAACATGATGACAGATAAAGGCCAAATGGCCCATCTAATCTGCCCATCCGCAGTAACTATTATCCCTTCCTCTCCCTATTGGCTAAGGCTCTTAACATTTGCATCTCCTCTTCCTATAGGCTAAGGCTCTTTACACCTGCATTGTGAGGTCAAAGAGCAGATAAAGGCCAAATGACCCATCCAGAGCAGCCACTATCTCCTCCTCTCCCTATTGGCTAGGTTCTTAACATTTGCATCTCCTCTTCCTATTGGCTAAGACTCTTTACACCTGCATTGTGATGTCATAGAGGTTTATGGTTATAGAAACATGATGGCAGATAAAGGCCAAATGACCCATCCAGAGCAGCCACTATCTCCTCCTCTACGTATTGGCTAGGTTCTTAACATTTGCATCTCCTCTTCCTATTGGCTAAGGCTCTTTACACCTGCACTGTGATGTCATAGAGCTTTATGGTTATAGAAACATGATGGCAGATAAAGGCCAAATGGCCCATCTAGTTGGCCCATCCACAGTAACCATAATCTCTTCCTCGCTCTAAGAGATCCCACACCTTCTTGAATTCGCACACAGTCTCTGTCTCCACCACCTCTACCGGGAGACTGTTCCACGCATCTACCACCTTTTCTGTAAAAAAGTATTTCCTTAGATTACTCCTGAGCCTATCACCTCTTACTATGCACATGCACGGACTTCCTCTCTGCCTAACAAGAGCAGGGGGGAAGGGGGGGGGGAATTAAGGCATTACAGGGCGGGTCTATGGGGTCTGGATTTTCCAATTGGAAAATCTGGCAACCCTACATACAATCAACATCTGTGAGTGGCTCTATTGCAAGCCTTTCTGCATCGTCCACTCGGCCTTCTGATGTGCACCAACTCCAGGCCTAGTCCCAACCACAAATACATTTAATTTATGTACTGGGTACGTACCACTCATGGCATGCACTAGGCAACTGCCTAGGTGACACACACACTCGAGATTACGCATATTTAGGGGATCTAATTATGAATCCTTAGTAGAGCCGCTGTGATTGTAACCACACAGAAAAGGTGGTATATCAAGACCCACCCCTTTTACTCTTTATAGCAGCTGGGGCTTCCTTCTGTTTCAAAGCCCAGCTTTGCATCATAGAGCCTGAAGTAAGATAAACATCTACAGTGCGTGATATTAAAACACCCGTGTTAGCCAGCAGCTGCAGAAAGAAAATGCTGATTATGGCTGGCTGGAAACTAGGCCTCGCTGTTAGACCCGGTGCTAATCCTGTCTGGCACTTTTCATGTTGTTGGACAGATGGAAAGAAAAAGTGTAGTTACTTACCTGTAACGTAGGTTCTCCGTGGACAGCAGGATAGTCAGCCACATATGGGTGTTGTCCCAACACCTCCCAATTTGCGGATAAGCTCTCCAATAGCTCAGAGAGATTTTTTTTTTTTTTTTTCTCTGAGCACGTGCAGTGCCCGGGCCCCACTGGGCATGCCCGAGCCCTACCCATTTCCCCCTGCTTCCCCCTAATCCCCAGTCTTTAGTTTCCGCCCGTTCCCATCGGTCGGATTTTTCTACAGCTCTCCATTACAACTTTTCTACTCATCAACTTGAAGATGCCTGAATCATCTAAAGAAACAACTGGGATGCAGGAGGAGGATGAACACACTGGATCCTCATGAATTGTGCGCCCACTGATTGGATCCGGCGCTCGAGGTTTCCGTGTGGCTTGCATTGTGCGCACATGTCCCCACGTGCACGCAAGCTAAGGAAGAGGGCACTGAGAGACTTCATGAAGAGAAGTGAGGCCCGAGAATCTTCCTCCAGCAGCCATCCTCATCGGAGCGTAGCAGCGGGGGATCCACAGACGAATCCGGTGAGGAGCCTCCGGGACATCCTGGCTCAGTCAACCCCCCCGACTGCAACTTGGCCCGGTAGAGAAATATCTCCCGGAGTCCCTGCATGTTGCCGCTTTGAACCAACCTCTGCAGGGCAGCCCATAGGAGTCTCGCCAGACCGAGAGATCTCTCCAGGAGTTCATGCATGTCGCTGCTTACAGCCAGCCTCCGCAGGGCATAAAGAGAAGTGAGGCCCGAGAATCTTCCTCCAGCAGCCATCCTCATCAGAATACAGCAGCGGGGGATCCACATGCTACAGTGGCAAGGAGCCTCCAGGATGCCCTGGCTCAGCTAATCCCCCCGCCTGCACTTGGCCCGGTAGAGAAATATCTCCCGGAGTCCCTGCATGTTGCCGCTTTGAACCAACCTCTGCAGGGCAGCCCATAGGAGTCTCGCCAGACCGAGAGATCTCTCCAGGAATCCCTGCACGTGCCATTTTCAGCCATCCTCTGCAGGGCAGCCAATAGGAGTCTTGCATGCTGCTGCGTAAATCCACGGCCTCTGCAAGCAACAGATCGGGGCTTTCACCCTCCAGACGGCATGCTGCCGCTTACAGCTAGCCTCTGCAGGGAGCCGATTGGGGTTCAAAGGTAAGTCCTATCTGCTTGTTTTTGGGAAAACCTGATATCTTTAGAGATGCAGCATGTCAGACCATGCCTCTCCAAGGGTGGGGGCTTGAAACTCCTCAGTCTAAAAAGCTGTTTGCTCTTCATAAAACCTAGGCAGAGTGCTTTTCTAGCTAGCATGAGGGGCTCTGTACTATTCATGATTTCTATAGCACTGAAAGGCATATGCAGCGTTGTACAATTTAATATACAATAGGCAGTACAGCAGCAGAAGCCCACTCAAGAGGCATTATCACTCCTCTTTCTCTGCCTCCAGGCACAGTGGGAAACGCAGCCAGGTGCACTGGCACAGATGAAGGGGTGCATCCTGCCCCTTCTCTGCAGGCTCTCCCCCCCCTCAAGAAGGACAGAGAAGGGCGGTGGGGTACATGGAGCCACCCAACCAGTCAAGTGGAACAGCACATGAACCTGCAAACCACCAGGGGTGGACCAGCAGCCACAGTTAATCCTCCTGCTGACCCACTCCTCTCTCAGCGGGCTACACTCTCCACTATGTCCCCCTTTAGAGGGAGCCACGCACATGGACATACATGGCGCGGTTCAGCGGCATGCCACGCACCCAAGCAACGGAGGAACAAGCTACACACCAGCCTCCAGCCACGCCCCGAGTCACCACCCACAAAAAAATAAATACATATTTACTAAAAAAAAACAAACAAACCCCACAAACGAGGACTCACCCCAAGTCCCTCCAGAAACTCACAGCCTTTCTCAAGATCCACGTGGGTGGACAACAAGTACCCAAGACAGAGTACTACAAGGCCTGAACTACCAGTACCAGTACTTCACGCAGGCAGTGGCGATTCCAGTCCACAAGAACCTCCTGGACTGCAGAGACGAGATTTGGCTGACTCCCTCCTCAGGGCAACCAACATCAAGGAGACTGGGATTGAAGTACCAGATCTTTCCAGCCCAGGGATTCGACAACCCGCAGCAGCCATACATGGACATTGCGGTAGCTTAAGAGAAACAGGGCAGCACGACCCCCCCCCCTCCAACCCCCGTCAGGGAAGGACCTGAAAAACCCTGGTGTCCACGGGGGAAAAGACCTTCGAGGGCGCAATGCTGAGCGCACGAATTGCTGCGCTCCAGTTCCAGATGCGGCTTTATCAGGAGGCCAGTGAGAGGAAATAAATAAATAAAATAAAATAAAATAGAGACTCCAGCTCACAACTGAGCCAGTCCACACTGGCAGCAGTCTGTGCCCCAGCGCTCGCAACAGTAACATAACTGCTACGCAAACAAGCACCGCCCGAGGGGCAGGGGCATCCAAGGGCAGCCCTCTCCCCAAGACAAAAACAGAACCTTGACCACCCTCCGGCCCAGCAAGATCAGATTGTCTGCGAAGGCTTGGCCCAGGATCACTATCGACCAGTGGGCCCTCAGCATCATCAAGCAGGGATTCCGAATTCGTCTCCACTCCCGCCCCCCCCCCCGAGTGGGCGGGGCACCCTCCATCTGACGACCCAACTTTCCTGCAGCAAGGAGAGGACCTGCTTTGGCAGAATCAATAGAGGCGGAGACGAACAGAGGAGATCACCAAGGGGTTTCTACTCCAGGAACCCCCGCGTCACCATGGACAAGGACAACGCTCGTCCCTGGATCTCGGTAAGCTCAACAGATGCATACACAAGGTCCAGATGCACTCTCTGGGTACAGTCTTGGCCCTGTTAAAGCCCGAGTATTGGCTAGTATCCCATGCACCCAGCCCACAGGAGGCATCGTCGCTTCTAAAGCCAAGACAGACGCCTCCAGTACAAGGTCCTGCCCCTTGGACTCTCAACGGCTCCAAGAGCGTTCACAAAGTGCGTGGCAGTGGCACATCCTCGCCTTCAAGGGGTGCGCATCCTATCTTATCTCGACAGCTGGCAGCTCCGTCAACCACCATAACCCTCCTCCAAGAACTGGGGTTCCTCATCAACTACATGAAATCCCACCTGATACCCACCCAGGGGATATCGTTCATCTGGGCAGTCATCGACACCACGCAGACCAAGGACGTCCTACGGGACTACCAGATCGACGCCATGACATCCCTGGCCCAGTGTATCCCTGCCAGCAGCTCATCGTCAGCACGCTCCGTTCTTTGTTGTGCAGCACACCAGACTACTCATGTGATCCCTGAAAGGGCACCTCAGACGTCACTGGGACCAGTGTACCCAACCTCTGACCACCCACCCACTGGAGCTCAGGGCCTTAGGGAATGCCCTCGAAACCTTCAAACAGGCAGGGCAGTCCTCACCCAAACAGAAAACCAGGTGGCCTCGCACTATATCAGCAAACAGGGAGGGACAGGGTCAACCTCGCTATGCAAGGAAGCTTGCCACATGTGGGAGTTCTCCGACTCCATTCAATGCGCCATCCAGGCAACTTACCTCCTGTGGGAGCAGAACGACCTGGCAGAAAGACCCAGCCACCAGCTGGATCCTGATGAGTGGTGTCTCAACCCAGCGGCGATGAAGAAGATCTTCAGCACCTGAGGCACACCGAGCATCAACCTGTTTGCAACCGAACCGAACTCAAAATACTCGACCTTCTGCGCAAAGAGATCAACCCATCGCCGTCTCAGCCCCGATGGTCTGTCTGTGAGTTGGAACACCCTAAGTCCTGCAGAAGATTCTTCAGGACAGAGCAACGGTGATCATGATTGCCCTGTTCGGGCTCCTGCAACCATGGTTCCCGTTCCGGCAAGGGATAGCGGTTCACCCACCTCTCCCTGCTCCCGATCAGTGCAGTTCTCATTACCCCCTCCACCACGACCTGCGTTCCTTAGCCCTGACCGCATGGATGATGAGAGGATGAACCTACCACAAGACGTGGAGCACACTCTTATGGCAGCCAGAAGACCTTCATCCAGAAAACGCTATGGGTTGAAAGAGAGAAGGTTCCGCTACCAGTGCACAGACACGCAGCGAGACCCCTACAACTGCCCCATACCGGGCATTCTGCAGTACATACTGAGCTTATCTCAGGGGGACCTAAAACCCACTTTCATCAAGGTCCACCTAAGTGCAATCACGCTGGCCTAGACAGCAAACCAGTGTCGAGGCATCCAGTAATCACAAAATTTCATGAAGGGACTGTCCAATCTGCACCCTCCGGTCAGACCACCACCGCCCGGATGGGACCTCAACTTGGTGCCGCATCATCTCACCTCGACCCCTTCAAACCTTTGGGGGAGGCAGATCCCGTATTCCTGGCTGGGAAAACCCTGACCATCGTGTCTACCTTCACACTCCCTCATGAGAACAGGGTGGTACCCAGAACCCACCCCCGATTCTTGCCGAAGGTAGCTTCAGCGCGCCTCCCGGCACTCTACATCTCCCCACAGGGAGGCACACTGCCTCCTCAGCAACACCTCTTGGACTGTGTGCGGGCCCTGACTATGCAGCAGATTAGACAAGCCTCAATTGTTCGTCCCCTACGACCAAAACAGACCAGGTCTTCTGGCCACCAAACGCAGGCGCGCGCGCTGGATATAAGAGTGCATCCCCTTCACCTATAGAAAAGCGCAGCATCAACCGCAGGTGGGAGCCAACGCCCACCAGCGCAGAACCATAGCCAACACAACGGCACATCTGCACCACACACCAATAGGGGACATCTGCGATGCAACCACTTGGTCCTCCATGCACACCTTCACCAAGCACAGGTTCCCTCCCGGGAGGGACAGCAACCACTAGCACAGCTTTGACAAACACTGTTCAAGTAGGGTGTTATAGATATTGATTAAGTAGGTCTTCCAGCACTCCTTCCTAGACTGAATGTGGAATAGGCAAGTATGAATTCTCACATGCAAGTACGATTTGTCACTGTTGACCAGTTGGTTTCTCACTGTTCATTGATTGTCATTGACCAATTTCACTGTTCTGTGAGTTAAGTAGGTCTTCCAGCAATCCTGTCTAGTCTGAAGGTGGAATAGGCAAGTATGAATTCTCATATGCAAGTACGAATTGTCACTAATGACCAGTTATAAATTGTCACCGTTGACCAGTTGGTTTTCTCACTGTTCATGGATTGTCATTGACCAGTTTTCGCTGTTCTGTGAGTTAAGTAGGTCTTCCAGCACTCCTGTCTAGTCTGAATGTGGAATAGGCAAGTATGAATTCTCATATGCAAGTACGAATTGTCACTGTTGACCAGTTACGAATTATCACTGTTGACTAGTTGGTTTTCTCACTGTTCATTGATTGTCATTGACCAGTTTCGCTGTTCTGTGAGTTAAGTAGGTCTTCCAGCACTCCTGTCTAGACTGAATGTGGAATAGGCAAGTATGAATTCTCACAGGCAAGTACGAATTGTCACTTTTGACCAGTTGGTTTCTCACTGTCCATTGATTGTCATTGACCAGTTCACTGTTCTGTGAGTATTATTGCTCAGTTAACACAGCACTTTATCTAAAACCTTGTTTCCACAACTTTACCTGCTTTGCCTGATTACCCTGCCCGGCTCGGCCTCCACAGCCAGGCGAGGGATGCACAAAGCGCTAAGGCGCAGGTCCAGTCGGTACATCCCTCGGCTAGGGAGTCACCCATATGTGGCTGACTCATCCTGCTTGTCCTAGGAGAAAGTGTAGTTACTTACCTGTAACGTAGGTTCTCCGTGGACAGCAGGATAGTCAGCCACACAACCCACCCGCCTCCCCATACGGCCGACCCGGCCACAGCTAGGAACATCCTGGGGATTAGGGGGAAGCAGGGGGAAATGGGTAGGGCTCGGGCATGCCCAGTGGGGCCCGGGCACTGCACGTGCTCAGAGAGAAAAAAAAAAAAAAAATCTCTCTGAGCTATTGGAGAGCTTATCCGCAAATTGGGAGGTGTTGGGGTGCGAGCGGTCCTTCGGGTGGGGGTGCGAGCGGTCCTTCGGGGTGGGAGTGCGATTTGCGGATAAGCTCTCCAATAGCTCAGAGAGATTTTTTTTTTTTTTTTCTCTGAGCATGTGCAGTGCCCGGGCCCCACTGGGCATGCCCGAGCCCTACCCATTTCCCCCTGCTTCCCCCTAATCCCCAGGATGTTCCTAGCTGTGGCCGGGTCGGCCGTATGGGGAGGCGGGTGGGTTGTGTGGCTGACTATCCTGCTGTCCACGGAGAACCTACGTTACAGGTAAGTAACTACACTTTCTCCTAGGACAAGCAGGATGAGTCAGCCACATATGGGTGACTCCCTAGCCGAGGGATGTACCGACTGGACCTGCGCCTTAGCGCTTTGTGCATCCCTCGCCTGGCTGTGGAGGCCGAGCCGGGCAGGGTAATCAGGCAAAGCAGGTAAGGTTGTGGAAACAAGGTTTTAGATAAAGTGCTGTGTTAACTGAGCAATAATACTCACAGAACAGTGAACTGGTCAATGACAATCAATGAACAGTGAGAGACCAACTGGTCCAAAGTGACAATTCGTACTTGCATGTGAGAATTCATACTTGCCTATTCCACATTCAGTCTAGACAGGAGTGCTGGAAGACCTACTTAACTCACAGAACAGCAAAACTGGTCAATGACAATCAATGAACAATGAGAAAACCAACTGGTCAACAGTGACAATTCTTAACTGGTCAACAGTGACAATTCGTACTTGCATATGAGAATTCATACTTGCCTATTCCACATTCCGACTAGACAGGAGTGCTGGAAGACCTACTTAACTCACAGAACAGCGAAAACTGGTCAATGACAATCAATGAACAGTGAGAAAACCAACTGGTCAACGGTGACAATTTATAACTGGTCAGTAGTGACAATTCGTACTTGCATATGAGAATTCATACTTGCCTATTCCACCTTCAGACTAGACAGGATTGCTGGAAGACCTACTTAACTCACAGAACAGTGAAATTGGTCAATGACAATCAATGAACAGTGAGAAACCAACTGGTCAACAGTGACAAATCGTACTTGCATGTGAGAATTCATACTTGCCTATTCCACATTCAGTCTAGGAAGTGCTGGAAGACCTACTTAATCAATATTTATAACACCCTACTTGAACAGTGTTTGTCGAAGCTGTGCTAGTGGTTGCTGTCCCTCCCGGGAGGGAACCTGTGCTTGGTGAAGGTGTGCATGGAGGACCAAGTGGCTGCATCGCAGATGTCCCCTATTGGTGTGTGGTGCAGATGTGCCGTTGTGTTGGCTATGGTTCTGCGCTGGTGGGCGTTGGCTCCCACCTGCGGTTGATGCTGCGCTTTTCTATAGGTGAAGGGGATGCACTCTTATATCCAGCGCGCGCGCCTGCGTTTGGTGGCCAGAAGACCTGGTCTGTTTTGGTCGTAGGAGACGAACAATTGAGGCTTGTCTAATCTGCTGCATAGTCAGGGCCCGCACACAGTCCAAGAGGTGTTGCTGAGGAGGCAGTGTGCCTCCCTGTGGGGAGATGTAGAGTGCCGGGAGGCGCGCTGAAGCCACCTTCGGCAAGAGTCGGGGGTGGGTTCTGGGTACCACCCTGTTCTCATGAGGGAGTGTGAAGGTAGACACGATGGTCAGGGTTTTCCCAGCCAGGAATACGGGATCTGCCTCCCCCAAAGGTTTGAAGGGGTCGAGGTGAGAAGATGCGGCACCAAGTTGAGGTCACATCCGGGCGGTGGTGTCCCTTCATGAAATTTTGTGATTACTGGATGCCTTGACACTGGTTTGCTGTCTAGGCCAGTGTGGTATGCTGTGATTGCACTTAGGTGGACCTTGATGAAAGTGGGTTTTAGGTCCCCCTGAGATAAGCTCAGTATGTACTGCAGGATGCCCGGTATGGGGCAGTTGTAGGGGTCTCGCTGCGTGTCTGTGCACTGGTAGCGGAACCTTCTCTCTTTCAACCCATAGCGTTTTCTGGTTGAAGGTCTTCTGGCTGCCATAAGAGTGTGCTCCACGTCTTGTGGTAGGTTCATCCTCTCATCATCCATGCGGTCAGGGCTAAGGAACGCAGGTCGTGGTGGAGGGGGTAATGAGAACTGCACTGATCGGGAGCGGGGAGAGGTGGGTGAACCGCTATCCCTTGCCGGAACGGGAACCATGGTTGCAGGAGCCCGAACAGGGCAATCATGATCACCGTTGCTCTGTCCTGAAGAATCTTCTGCAGGACTTAGGGTGTTCCAACTCACAGACAGACCGTCGGGGCTGAGACGGCGATGGGTTGATCTCTTTGCGCAGAAGGTCGAGTATTTTGAGTTCGGTTCGGTTGCAAACAGGTTGATGCTCGGTGTGCCTCAGGTGCTGAAGATCTTCTTCATCGCCGCTGGGTTGAGACACCACTCATCAGAATCCAGCAGGTGGCTGAGTCTTTCTGCCAGGTCGTTCTGCTCCCACAGGAGGTAAGTTGCCTGGATGGCGCATTGAATGGAGTCGGAGAACTCCCACATGTGGCAAGCTTCCTTGCATAGCGGGGTTGACCCTGTCCCTCCCTGTTTGCTGATATAGTGCGAGGCCACCTGGTTTTCTGTTTGGGTGAGGACTGCCCTGCCTGTTTGAAGGTTTCGAGGGCATTCCCTAAGGCCCTGAGCTCCAGTGGGTGGGTGGTCAGAGGTTGGGTACACTGGTCCCAGTGACGTCTGAGGTGCCCTTTCAGGGATCACATGAGTAGTCTGGTGTGCTGCACAACAAAGAACGGAGCGTGCTGACGATGAGCTGCTGGCAGGGATGCACTGGGCCAGGGATGTCATGGCGTCGATCTGGTAGTCCCGTAGGACGTCCTTGGTCTGCGTGGTGTCGATGACTGCCCAGATGAACGATATCCCCTGGGTGGGTATCAGGTGGGATTTCATGTAGTTGATGAGGAACCCCAGTTCTTGGAGGAGGGTTATGGTGGTTGACGGGGCTGCCAGCTGTCGAGATAAGATAGGATGCGCACCCCTTGAAGGCGAGGATGTGCCACTGCCACGCACTTTGTGAACGCTCTTGGAGCCGTTGAGAGTCCAAGGGGCAGGACCTTGTACTGGAGGCGTCTGTCTTGGCTTTAGAAGCGACGATGCCTCCTGTGGGCTGGGTGCATGGGATACTAGCCAATACTCGGGCTTTAACAGGGCCAAGACTGTACCCAGAGAGTGCATCTGGACCTTGTGTATGCATCTGTTGAGCTTACCGAGATCCAGGGACGAGCGTTGTCCTTGTCCATGGTGACGCGGGGGTTCCTGGAGTAGAAACCCCTTGGTGATCTCCTCTGTTCGTCACCGCCTCTATTGATTCTGCCGAAGCAGGTCCTCTCCTTGCTGCAGGAAAGTTGGGTCGTCAGATGGAGGGTGCCCCGCCCACTCGGGGGGGGGGGGGGCGGGAGTGGAGACGAATTCGGAATCCCTGCTTGATGATGCTGAGGGCCCACTGGTCGATAGTGATCCTGGGCCAAGCCTTCGCAAACAATCTGATCTTGCTGGGCCGGAGGGTGGTCAAGGTTCTGTTTTTGTCTTGGGGAGAGGGCTGCCCTTGGATGCCCCTGCCCCTCGGGCGGTGCTTGTTTGCGTAGCAGTTATGTTACTGTTGCGAGCGCTGGGGCACAGACTGCTGCCAGTGTGGACTGGCTCAGTTGTGAGCTGGAGTCTCTATTTTATTTTATTTATTTATTTCCTCTCACTGGCCTCCTGATAAAGCCGCATCTGGAACTGGAGCGCAGCAATTCGTGCGCTCAGCATTGCGCCCTCGAAGGTCTTTTTCCCCGTGGAAACCAGGGTTTTTCAGGTCCTTCCCTGATGGGGGTTGGAGGGGGGGGTCGTGCTGCCCTGTTTCTCTTAAGCTACCGCAATGTCCATGTATGGCTGCTGCGGGTTGTCGAATCCCTGGGCTGGAAAGATCTGGTACTTCAATCCCAGTCTCCTTGATGTTGGTTGCCCTGAGGAGGGTGTCAGCTAAATCTCGTCTCTGCAGTCCAGGAGGTTCTTGTGGACTGGAATCGCCACTGCCTGCGTGAAGTACTGGTACTGGTAGTTCAGGCCTTGTAGTACTCTGTCTTGGGTACTTGTTGTCCACCCACGTGGATCTTGAGAAAGGCTGTGAGTTTCTGGAGGGACTTGGGGTGAGTCCTCGTTTGTGGGGTTTTTTTTTATTTTTTTTTTTTAAGTAAATATGTATTTATTTTTTGTGGGTGGTGACTCGGGGCGTGGCTGGAAGCTGGTGTGTAGCTTGTTCCTCCGTTGCTTGGGTGCGTGGCATGCCGCTGAACCGCGCCATGTTGTTGTGCGTGGCTCCCTCTAAAGGGGGACATAGTGGAGAGTGTAGCCCGCTGAGAGAGGAGTGGGTCAGCAGGAGGATTAACTGTGGCTGCTGGTCCCACCCCTGGTGGTTCGCAGGTTCATGTGCTGCTCCACTTGACTGGTTGGGTGGCTCCATGTACCCCACCGCCCTTCTCTGTCCTTCTTGAGAGGGGGGGAGAGCCTGCAGAGAGGGGGCAGGATGCACCCCTTCATCTGTGCCAGTGCTCCTGGCTGCGTTTCCCACTGTGCCTGGAGGCAGAGAAAGAGGAGTGATAATGCCTCTTGAGTGGGCTTCTCCTGCTGTACTGCCTATTGTATATTAAACTGTACAGCGCTGCATATGCCTTTCAGTGCTATAGAAATCATGAATAGTACAGAGTCCCTCATGCTAGCTGGAAAAGCACTCTGCCTAGGTTTTATGAAGAGCAAACAGCTTTTTAGACTGAGGAGTTTCAAACCCCCACCTTTGGAGAGGCATGGTCTGACATGCTGCATCTCTAAAGATATCAGCACCCTGCTGAGAAAGGCAGACTCCTCGTTCCCAACCTGAGAGGGGGAGGGGGAAAGGTGTGAATTGTAGACTCTGCAGGACCCAAAGAGGGAAAGAAACATCGAGTTGGTTTTTTTTTTTTTTTTTTTCCAGCATGTCCTTTATAAGCTGAACTCTGGGGCAGCATGTCTCCTACTGGGGGGAGAGGTCTGCAGGTCCCCTCCAAGGGAAAGAAGCATGGGAGATTCTTTCTCCTTAAATTCAGATTGGGAGGAGGGTGGGGCAGAGCCCTCGGGGCTGCAACAGGTTATCAGAGGTTTTCCCAAAAACAAGCAGATAGGACTTACCTTTGAACCCCAATCGGCTCCCTGCAGAGGCTAGCTGTAAGCGGCAGCATGCCGTCTGGAGGGTGAAAGCCCCGATCTGTTGCTTGCAGAGGCCGTGGATTTACGCAGCAGCATGCAAGACTCCTATCGGCTGCCCTGCAGAGGATGGCTGAAAATGGCACGTGCAGGGATTCCTGGAGAGATCTCTCGGTCTGGCGAGACTCCTATGGGCTGCCCTGCAGAGGTTGGTTCAAAGCGGCAACATGCAGGGACTCCGGGAGATATTTCTCTACCGGGCCAAGTGCAGGCGGGGGGATTAGCTGAGCCAGGGCATCCTGGAGGCTCCTTGCCACTGTAGCATGTGGATCCCCCGCTGCTGTATTCTGATGAGGATGGCTGCTGGAGGAAGATTCTCGGGCCTCACTTCTCTTTATGCCCTGCGGAGGCTGGCTGTAAGCAGCGACATGCATGAACTCCTGGAGAGATCTCTCGGTCTGGTGAGACTCCTATCGGCTTCCTGCAATGGCCGACGGCTAGCGACAGCATGCAGGACCTCCGGGAGAGATTTCTCGACCGGGCAAGTTGCAGTCGGGGGGGTTGACTGAGCCAGGATGTCCCAGAGGCTCCTCACCGGATTCGTCTGTGGATCCCCCGCTGCTACGCTCCGATGAGGATGGCTGCTGGAGGAAGATTCTCGGGCCTCACTTCTCTTCATGAAGTCTCTCAGTGCCCTCTTCCTTAGCTTGCGTGCACGTGGGGACATGTGCGCACAATGCAAGCCACACGGAAACCTCGAGCGCCGGATCCAATCAGTGGGCGCACAATTCATGAGGATCCAGTGTGTTCATCCTCCTCCTGCATCCCAGTTGTTTCTTTAGATGATTCTGGCATCTTCAACTTGATGAGTAGAAAAGTTGTAATGGAGAGCTGTAGAAAAATCCGACCGATGGGAACGGGCGGAAACTAAAGACTGGGGATTAGGGGGAAGCAGGGGGAAATGGGTAGGGCTCGGGCATGCCCAGTGGGGCCCGGGCACTGCACGTGCTCAGAGAAAAAAAAAAAAAAAAAAAAAATCTCTCTGAGCTATTGGAGAGCTTATCCGCAAATTGGGAGGTGTTGGGACAACACCCATATGTGGCTGACTCATCCTGCTTGTCCTAGGAGAAAGTGTAGTTACTTACCTGTAACGTAGGTTCTCCGTGGACAGCAGGATAGTCAGCCACATATGGGTGTTGTCCCAACACCTCCCAATTTGCGGATAAGCTCTCCAATAGCTCAGAGAGATTTTTTTTTTTTTTTTTTTTCTCTGAGCACGTGCAGTGCCCGGGCCCCACTGGGCATGCCCGAGCCCTACCCATTTCCCCCTGCTTCCCCCTAATCCCCAGGATGTTCCTAGCTGTGGCCGGGTCGGCCGTATGGGGAGGCGGGTGGGTTGTGTGGCTGACTATCCTGCTGTCCACGGAGAACCTACGTTACAGGTAAGTAACTACACTTTCTCCTAGGACAAGCAGGATGAGTCAGCCACATATGGGTGTTGTCCCAACACCTCCCAATTTGCGGAGGACATGGCGGTACTTGAGGGAGTCCAGAGAAGAGCGACTAAACTGATAAAGGGTATGGAAAACTTCTCATATGCTGACAGGCTGAAAAAGCTGGGGCTATTCTCCCTGGAAAAGCGGAGACTTAGAGGAGACATGATAGAAACCTTCAAAATCCTGAAGGGTATAGAAAAGGTAGACAGGGACAGATTCTTCACACTGTGGGGAACCACAAGTACAAGGGAGCACTTGGAGAAATTAAAAGGGGGCAAGTTTAGAACAAACGCTAGGAAGTTCTTTTTCACCCAGAGGGTGGTGGACACATGGAACGTGCTTCCGGAGGCCGTGATAGGCCAGAGCATGTTACCGGGCTTCAAACAGGGTTTGGATAGGTTCCTAGAGGATAAGGGAATTGAGGGGTACAGATAGGAGTTGAGGTAGGTTATAGGAATAGTCAAGGCCCATTGCACAGGTGATAGGCCTGGAGGGCTGCCGCGGGAGCGGACCGCTGGGCGGGATGGACCTCTGGTCTGACCCAGCGGAGGCAAATTCTTATGTTCTAAGCTCTGTCCTCATCTGCACAAGCCTCAAACACTTTAAAATGATAAGTGTTTGAGGCTTGTGCAGTTAAGGCAGAGCTTATAGGAATGGGGACAGTGACAAAACTTATGGGGACAGGACAGGATGGGGAAATTGAATTTCTGCTTTGTCCCCGTGTCATTCTCTAAACTGCATATTCCATATGTGGGAGGCTAATGGTTAGAGCAGTAGGTTGGAAATCAGAGGGTCCAGGTTCAAATCCAAAAACAGTTCCTTGTACAAAAGACCTAACTCTCTATTGTCTTGAGATGGCCAGGGGTGGCACTGGATATCTCTACCCATGCGGGGCCTGTCATCGAAACCTTCACACTTATGGCAACCACATAAGACATTCATAGCTCACTGTTTGTGGTCATCAGGGATGAGAGAGGAGAGCTGAGTGATCAGAAAACTCCCTGGACACAATCAGAGTTGGAGATTTTCAGTTCCATGGTCAAAGCATTTCAAGTCTTCGTGTCTCTGAGAGAGCTACTGAGCAAATCACAGGATGTTTAGGGAATAGGAGTGAAGTAATACAATGAATCCTCTTGCAGGATGAACTGCAATTAGGGACGGATGAGTCAGAAATTATGTTCCTGCTGAGCCACAGGTTCTGGCCTGGCTCAACCAGCCAAACAAGGCCACCTGAGCTACAGAACATTTGAAAACACCTCCCAGCACAAATTGGTTTTCTGCTCTTAGCAGAGCTGCTTCCTACCAGGGAATTTGTGTGGCAGGGAGGGAGGGATCTATTAGATCACCTGGGAATCTTTCTTTTAATAGTGTGGGTGAGGGGGAGTAAATGTGTGCTGGTGCTGGGCCTGGTCAGAAGACAGGGTTGGGGGGTGGGTGCTGCAGGACCACAGGGTTATTTGGGGAAATGGTGGGAAGAGGTGGTGGGTTGGGGATTAGCCTGCTGCAGTACGTTTGCACTCAAGACGCTGAAAGGAAAATTAATATTTAGAAGGAATAGTTAAGCTCTGGAATTTTCAAAAGATGTGGTAACAGCAGTTAGTGTGGCTGGGTTTAAAAATGGTTTGGACAAATTCCTGGAGGAAAGTACATAGAATGCTATTGAGACAGACAAGGGGGAAGCCCCTGCTTGCCCTGGGATCGGTAGCATGGAATGTTGCTACTATTTGGGGTTTTGCCAGGTACTTGTGACCTGGATCGGCCACTGTTTGAAACAGGATACTGGGCTAGATGAACCATTGGTCTGACCCAGTATGGCTATTCATAGGTTCTTATGTGTTGAGCCACAAATTACTGTTGCAATTTTAATGCAGCAGTAATTTGCATGTTCATTAGTTTGAGCATGCCATGGCTATTTTTTGCACCAACTTTGTGGTATTGTGAGGGACTCTGCCATGAATCATGGAGCACTGACCTCTCAATTGCCTCCCAAATCTAATCACTGTGCTGTTTCTTCTCCCCTTGTTCTGCATGCCACACCCTCTCCCGCCTTACTCCACGTCTCCACTTCCTTTTTGAGTAAAGAAAATTAAGCTCTGATCACAGAACACAATTTTCAAATCTGCACAAAGCCCATCCTGAAAGAGGCAACTGGGCCTGTAGGTTGATACAGGTGTACACTGACTGCAGCAGCCGCCTGCAGGTTAGGGTGACCCTTCGATGGTGTACTGTTAAGGTGACCCGTCAAAGGCGCTCAGGACATTGGCACGCCAACAATCCCGCCCCGACATTTGCGTGTAGGACAAATGTGCGCCACCACTTCCACTGCTTTCAGGCCTTCCCCTTTGTGCTCTGAGGGTGTGTGTGTGTGGGGGGGGGAATCCCCCCTACTACACTGAAAACTCCAGAAGAGCAAAAACGGGCAGGAGAATGGGATTTCCCCCAAACATCCCCCCAATGGGAGCACGAGAACTTGTAAGTGTACTGGGGGGCTCCCCCACCCCCCAAACGCAAACGAAAAGGCCTCAAACCGGTGGAAGCGGCGGCATGCATTTATCCTGCGTGCAAATATTGGGGCGGGATTGTCGACACGCCAATGTCCTGCGTGCTTTCGACGGTGTACCGCAGGCTATAGCTGTGATCTAGCGGTAGGAGCAATGGATGTTTCCAGGGACGGAGACGGAGAGCATCTTCAGTTATTGTGACTATTCTCTGGTCACAGCTCAGAGTTTGAGAACTACTCTTTTCAGCTTTTTTTAATTTTTTTTAATTTTTTTTATTCATTTATCCAAATATTACAAGTACAACTACTTGTTCAAGAAATACAGAAATCATAACACCATAAAGCAAAAATGACTTTGACATGCAGCTCCTGGTTGGTGCAGCCCAACTTTATTACAGGAAGAGGCGGTTGGAGCAGACTGCGAATGAATGAGTTTGTGATTCGCGGACCGCCAAGTTGTGTCAAACTATATTAGCCATGCTTTGTAATACTATGTATTGCCAAACTATGCTTGCCATGCTATGTCTCACCATACCATGTTTTATCATATTATGTTTTTTCCCCCCATGCTTTATTAGCTATATTTTGCCATCTCTGTCAGACAATGTTTACCATGCTATCTTTTATCATACTATGTCTGAGTGTGGCACAGTAGTTAGAACTGAAGCCTCGGTACCCTGAGGCTGCGGGTTGAAGCCTACACTGCTCCTTGTGACTCTGGATGGGTCACCTGATCCCCCATTGCCTCAGGTACATTAGATAGATTGTGATCCTGCCAGGGCAAACAGAGCTACTTGCAGGAGAAATATTAAATCGCTATTCAATAGGCAAGGTTAAGAGTGACACCTTGTGGTCAGATTTAACAATCCCAGGTGCATGGCTCCAGGCTTCAGGATTACTTCACCAACAATCAGATATAGATCTACTAAAAGAGAGAGAGAAAAAATTTCGAGGTTCACGGCACCAGAATCCTAGCACAGATTCCAAATCAGCTGGAAGAAGAGGAACCACAAGTCACCTCCCCCATTTCCTAACCTCTGCAAAGAACAAATAAAATAATGATGAAGGTCTTGAGATTTATGTTTATATTATATGAGATTTATGTTTATATTATTACACAAATAGGCAATATAACCAGGTGTATATCTGTTTTTCTGTATTGCGATCTGCAGATTCATAATTAAGGACTGGAACCAGACAACTGAAGAAGCAATTACCTGATCTCCCAGGAGCAGGAAAGAAGGGAAGTGGAGGCCTCATCTCCTAGGAGCAGGAAATCAATACCGTTAAGATTGAAATAGACATTGCGCTGCTGTCTGTGTGAGTCTTTGCACACAGGTTTCTTGTATGCTAAACTGCTTTCTGTATAGGGTGTCATAACAGCACAGAACCTGTGCAAAGTGTCACGCGTTTTTATTCCATCGGCCTCTGGGAGGTGGGTGGAAAATGGCCTGCGCTGCTCCCGACGCTCATAGAGTTCGTATGAGCCTCGGGAGCAGCGCAGGCCATTCAGCGCGGCTCTCTGTGCTAAAAACTGTTAGCGCAGTTTAATAGAAGAGGAGGCAGGAGACTAAACCAGTCGTCAAGTTTGTTGCATAAATCTACAGTAACAAGCAACTATTGTATTCGGCCTAGGATGCAGGCAGAAAAGAAAATAATAATAATAAAAAAATAAACACAGTGCCAAAAATCCAACATGGCACTGTGTTTTGGCATAAGATTCACCTGCCTCAGGGTCAATACACTTCTCTGTACAAAAAAACAAACAAACTCTATGAGCGTTGTAGCAGTTACCGCCACTGCCTGCGTTAAAACCTGCGCTACGTGTTGGTAAAGGAGGAGGCACGGTTTGGAAGCCAAATTCTATCACGAATGGAAAAAATGGAGATAAATGCACTTGAGCTCTACTTTGCTTCTGGGAGGTGGGTAGACCATTTGTATACGACATCAGAAGCACTTGAAATTTTCTGGGGGAGAATTGGGTAGAGTTAAGGGGAAGGGGGGATTCTCTTTATCAAGGGAGGCGGCAGTTAGGAGAAGTGTGTTTCTAAATAATGCTGGCTTTTATAAAGCCACGGTAGAGGTTTTTACCGCGAGCTGGCGAGGTAAATGCTCCGACGCTCATAGAATTTCTTTGAGCATCGGTGCATTTACCTCGCTGGCCCACAGTAGAAACCTCTACCTTGGCTTTGTAAAAGGAGCCCTAAGTTACTCACAGGACTTGGCTATAAGAACGGAGGCCCTCTGTGCTAGACTAATTTTCAGAAGGCAGGCGGGAAGGTGTAAGGGCGTGAGTGAGTCCACAGAGAGAGGGAGGGGGAGGTTTTATTTCATGCAAATTGTATTGTAAGATAGGAATAATTGTTCGACTGGAACTAGGTTGGCAATTTGTGTTGGAAGAAGCTTATTTGTTGCAAATCATTTAATAAAGAAATTAGATTATATTGAATAGTATATTTTACTATTTGGCCAAATATGAATAATGAAAAATATTATTCAACCAAATACAAATGATGATAGTGAACTTTAAGATAACAAACAATCAATGAAGCAATGTGAAATCAGAGATCAGGTATTTATTTCAGTAGGATTTAGCATGGTAGAACACCAGATTATTTATACTTTAATTTAAATCACTATTCTGCTGAATATAAAAAATGTATTCTGGGCACAATTCAAGGCCAAATCTAATACGAATAATCCATACAGACCTAAAAGTAGGGTTAAGATTTTCCATCTGTAAAATATGGACCCCTAGACCCACCCCCAGGCCCGCCTCACCATGCCCCCATCACGCCCCAGCCCTGCCCCCTGCTGCTGTCAGGACTCCAGGACATGTCCTCCTTTTGAGGACATATCTGTGGAAATTTGGACATCTGGTAACCCTACCTAAAAGAAATTATAGTATACATTGGCCCTGGAGTGCCGTGCCTGCAGAGAGACGACACAGAGTGGCAGAAGCAAACAGGCTCCTGCCACCTTCTCTAATCTCATTGCAAATACAGCAGAACCAGCTTCCCACTGCATTGGGAAGGGGCTTAAAGATGCACAGTGGGGGAGCAGTGGGACTCACATCGGGAGTTTTCTGTTCATAATGGAGAGATTTGGCAGATCTGCCTGTCCACATACACATAGAGCAGTGGCTCTCCTAGGACGAGCAGGATGAGTCAGCCATATATCGTGGCCGACTCATCCTGTCCACGGAGAACCTACGATACAGGTAAGTAACTGCAGTTTCTCAACCCAGTCCTCAGAATACATCCAGCCAGGTTTTCAGGATATCCTCAATAGATCAGCGTGCTCTGCCTCCATTGCATGCAAATTTATCTCATGCTGATTCACTGTTGTGGCAGTGAAAACCCGACTGACTGGGGGGTGTCCCAAGGACTGGGTTGAAAACCTCTGAGGTAGAGCAATGCATAGGGCTCCAGAAAAAGGAGGATGGATTGAGATATCTGGGTTTTACTTCCATTGCTTTCAATGGAAGTAAAGCCCAGGTGTCTCTTATCAGTCCTCCTTAATTCCATTGCTTTCAGTGGAAAGAAAACCCGGATGGCCCAATCCATCCTCCTTTTTCTGGAGCCATATGGTAACCCTAGCAATACACTCTTCAAAGCAGAAAATAACTTGGTATAAAAAGTTATTTTAGCCAGAATTCTAGGTTTTGCACTATATATTTTAAAGGTTATCAAAAACCAGAGGCAACAGTAGTTACGTTCTGGAGCGTGTATGTTAACAAAACCCACTCACCCTTACTACTGTTTATACTGTTTTATGTATAATTTTTTTTTTTTTTTGGCCCCCAGAAATCAAAAACACTTCAGGTTTGCTCAGTAATATTCTTTTTTATTGGTCCCAATTATTAATGTTTACTTTCTCTGTATCATAAAAGTCACTCAAAAGACCAGCATGGCCCATCCGGTCTGCCTAGTAAGGTCATTAGGGGGTCCTTTTACTAAGGCAAGCTAGCCGTTTTAGCATGCACTAAACGTTAACCTGTCCATTATAGTCAATGGACGCATTAGCGTTTAGCGTGCGCTAATATTTAGCATGCATTAAAACGGTTAGCGTGCCTTAGTAAAAAAAGGGGGAAGGCTTGCAACTGTTGCTCCATGCACTTACTCCCTCTCTGTTTTTTTCCTACTGTGAAAGTCATTTAAGGTTTTCTTTTAGCGCAGATCCTTTGCGTTTGCCTCACGCCTTTGTGAATTTTATTACCACCATTTTTGACCCAGAGAGCACGAGAAGCATTTACATTCACATTTTATTAAAACTTGCTGTCTCTCTCTCGCTTAATCAGACCTCAGGAGTTTACAGTAGATGCTATAATGAAAAATGTGATGAAGAGAACTCCATTTAAAAGACAGAAAGACCTAACATAATCATAAGATAGCCACACAAACATATCTCCTTTTGTATCCCCCCACCTAGATAACCTGTCATAAAATTATCTTCCATAGCCGTATTGATCACCCAGTCTCTGCAGGTTCTAGATATTTTTATCTGATATACCGCCTTTCCTCCAGGAACTTGAAAGCAGTTTACAATACCTTGAATAGCAATCAGGTACTCTAAGCATTTTTCTGGCGGGCTCACAATCAAACTATGGTTCCTGGGGCAATTGAGGGTTAACTGACTTGCTCAGGGTCACAAGGAGCAGAGCTGGAATCTAACCTGCAACCTCAGGGTGCCGAGGCAGCAGCTGGAATCACTAGGTGTATTCTAGCACATGCACAACCCCGATGCTGAAATTCTCCATAGATCAGGGATCTCAAAGTCCCTCCTTGAGGGCCACAATTTAGTCGGGTTTTCAGGATTTCCCCAATGAATATGCATTGAAAGCAGTGCATGCACATAGATCTCATGCATATTTATTGGGGAAATCCTAAAAACCCGACTGGATTGTGGCCCTCAAGGAGGGACTTTGAGACCTCTGCCATAGATACATGTTGCTGTGGTACAGTGGTAGGCAATTTCAGTCCTCAAGAGCCGGAGCCAGGTCGGGTTTTCAGGATATCCACAATAAATATGCATGAGATAGATTTGCATGTTAAGGAGGCAGTGCATGCAAATCCATCTCATACATATTCATTGTGGATATCCTGAAAACCTGACCTGGCTCCGGCTCTTGAGGACCGGACTTGCGTACCCCTGCTGTGGTACAACACTGCACATCCTTTGGATGAAAAATACTGAACCTTTTGTCTGGATGGGTGGCATCTCTTTCCTTTAAATATTGTTTTTTTTTTTCTTTTATGTTTTACTAGCTGATCACCCGGCATTGTCCGGATATTTATTTATACCAATCTTCCGGTATCGGATCGATTTTTACATGTCACCCCCTTCCCACCCCCACAGTATTTTCCCCCAGATACTAAGTCAAATGTGTACCAAGTGTGGTTGAAATCTCTCCAAGCTTTTATGGATTAGACAGTAATATCTGTCATTTTCGATAATTTATACGTCACCCCCTTCCCACCCCACAGTATTTTTCCCCAGATAGTAAGTCATATATGTACCAAGTTTGGTTGAAATCTCTCCATGCGTTTCAGAGTTATGCTGGAACATACATATATACACAGATACATCCGATTTTAGATAGATAGATAGATTACTTTCATATAAACTGCTTACAGCAGATCCTTGATTGGCACAGGCCGTATAACAAGTCAAAAAATAATAATAATTTACTAGGGTTGCTTTTGAGCGATGCACGATTAGTTGTTCTCAGAACCCAGCCCATAGTTGTCTCATGGAGCATAGTTGGCGCTATAAATCTTGGCGCGTGTAAACAGAAAACATTTATACAGAATCCTTTAAATCAGGGGTCTCAAAGTCCCTCCTTGAGGGCCCCAATCCAGTCGGGTTTTCAAGATTTGCCCAATGAACATGCACGAGATCTATGTGCATGCACTGCTTTCAATAAATTAGACTCATAAACACCAAACTCATATAACTTCTTAGAGAAAATGGCAATAATAAATCAAACTTATTTATGAAATATTTAAGTTAAAAAGTATAAAACTATAAAAGAACAAGAGTATAAGAAAATATAAGGATCCGATGACGAGAGGAGGTGTAAAGCCATCTACTATGAAGATTTATTGAGTGGGGAGGTGGCCTCGCTGAGGATCATATGACTTGAGAGATTTAGTAAATGAAAAAGGTTATGTATATAGGGTTTGTAATTCCTTCTATATTGGGGCTATGCACTGCTTTCAATGCATATTCATTGGGGAAATCCTGAAAACCCGACTGGATTCCGGCCCTCGAGGAGGGACTTTGAGATCCCTGCTTTCAAGCATTGTTTTTCTTAAAGGGTTCTGGCACTCGCTGTTTCTGTTAACTTCTTTGAACTGCTAGGAAGAAACAGTGTATCGCTGGGGCTCATAGTTCATCTGATTCATGTGGTCACAATGCCCGTCTCTCAAAGCGCTTACAATCTACTGCCTAAGTACAGGGTGGTTCAATGATCTGCTCAAGGTTACACCCAGATACGAGGCATTGAAGTAGGCCCCTCCCCCACACCTCTTCGTGTTCCAAGTGCGGCGGCACACTGGCAGCAAATGGTCTGTTCAAACCCGAAAGCACACCAAGGTCTTAGTACAGCATGGTGCAGCAGTACATGTCTGCCTCTTGTGTCTCCATTATGTATCTGAACAGAAGCTTTCATAAAAGAGAGAAGGTCACCCGGAAGAATGAATGAATGAAGCGTCTGTCACTGCTAAAATCACTAGCTACTGCCTCGGTGTTTCTTGATTGCATCAGGCAAATTTCAGAGCGTCCCGAAGCTAACCATGCTCTGCCTCTTTCTTCTTTAGGAACGTGTCACACGTTGTTATGAGTGCTTGAATGTTTTAATGCAGGGATCTCAAAGTCCTTCCTTGAGGGCCACAATCCAGTCGGGTTTTCAGGATTTCCCCAATGAATCTGCATTGAAAGCAGTGCATGCACATAGATATGCATATTCACTGGGGAAATCCTGAAAACCCGACTAGATTGCGGCCTTCAAGGAGGGACTTTGAGACCCCTGTTTTAATGTTTGGCAATTTCAAATGCATATAAATCAGGGATCTCAAAGTCCCTCCTTGAGGGCCGCGATCCAGTCGGGTTTTCAGGATTTCCCCAATGAATATGCATTGAAAGCAGTGCATGCACATAGATCTCATGCATACTCACTGGGGAAATCCTGAAAACCTGACTGGATTGTGGCCCTCAAGGAGGTACTTTGAGACCCCTGTTTTAATGTTTGGCAATTTCAAATGCATATAAATCAGGGATCTCAAAGTCCCTCCTTGAGGGCCGCAATCCAGTCGGGTTTTCAGAATTTCCCCAATGAATCTGCATTGAAAGCAGTGCATGCACATAGATCTCATGCATATTCACTGGGGAAATCCTGAAAACCCGACTGGATTGTGGCCCTCAAGGAGGGACTTTGAGACCCCTGATATAAATCATAGGCCATGTATGCTCACAGAACAGAAACTAAGAAGGCCCGCTAAACACCCAGGATAGAATCAACATTCAAACCGCTCCAATTATTTCATCAGATTTATTCGCGAGCGCTTATCTGCCCACAGCAATAGCTAGTGTTTCAAGCCTGTGCTTAAAGACAAATGATGAGAGCACGCTCACCGCTTATACAGCACCCTAACCCAGGGGTTGGCAACCTATGGCACCCATGCCAAGAGGTTTTGTGTGGCACACATTGTTGCTAGAGCAGTGGGGAAGTGAGTAGTATGAACTGAGCATGTGTAGAGAGTGCTGGCATCAGCAGCTGGACGTGCCGCTGGCTTCCCTGATGCAAAGACAACACGGGGATATAATCTTCAACCGGCAGGGCTTGGGCAACACCCACGAGCCGTGGTATTAATTTTAGTGGGGTTGCAAAGGCGAGGGAGGGGGCATAGAGAGGAAACGCAGGGTGGCATGCGATTGTTCATTGCAATTCCGATCTGCAAAAAAGTGCCACACACTGTACAATAGGCTGCTGACCCCACCCTATGTTGAAATTGTGGATTATGTCTGCTAGTCTCTGTTTTATGCTATTTATGTGTAAACTGCTTCACATCTGAATATTAGTGCTGCCCGATTCAGTGGAAAAATTTTTTCGATTCGATTCAATTTGGTCTATTGAATTGATTTATCAATTCGATTCAATTCACTTTTCCTGCCCAATAGGGCATTTTTTTTTTTTTTTTTCCGAACGTCCTGGCAGGTTTATTTTGTAGCCTCTTCACCCACCCCACCCCCTTTTGCCTTCTCCAACCCAAAGCCGGTGCTGTAGTATAAACAAAATAAACAATAAGTACTTTTTTTTCTCTCTGTTAGGTCCTAGCTCACTGTCTAACACCAGCTCTGGCAGGATACACATTTCAAATCTGACATATTGTAATCACAAAATAGAAAATAAAATTATTTTTCTACCTTTTGTTGTCTGGCCATTTTATTATTCAAATCATGTTGGTCCCAGGCTCTGTTTTCTGTTTGTCTTCTGTTAACTAGCTCACCAGGGTCTCCTACCCATTTGACGTTTTTGTCTTTCTCCATGCTCACCATCCACCTTCCCTTCCACTGCCATATCCAACATTTCTGTTTCTTTCCCACCGTCTACCATCTCTCTGTCTATATTCTCCTCCATGCAGCATCTCTCTCTTCCCCTCCTCCATTATAATGTGCAATATTTCTTTCTCTCTCCATGCACCATCTCTTCCTGCCCTCCATCCTATGTCCAACATTTCTTCCTCTCTCTTCTCCATGCACATCTCCCTCCCCTCCAACATATACAGGATTTCTCCCTCACCCCTTTCTAACCTTCTGTTCCATCTCTCCCTTCATCTCCTCCAGCTCATGTCCAACAATTATTCCTCTCTCCTTTCTCCCCCCCCCCAATGTACAGCATCTTTCTATCCCTCCTACCCCCTGTGCAGAAGCTTTCCATCCCCTACCTCCCTCTCATCCCCGTGTAGCAGCTTTCCATCCCTCCTTCCCATCTCCCTATAGAGACATCTGGGTTTGATTTTTATTGAAAACAATGGAAGTAAAACCCGGACATCTGAGTCCTTCCCCCTTTTTCTGGAGCCATATGGTAATCTTAAGTATATATATATATTTGATATCAGCTTTGGGAATCTGAATAAGCATCTTTCATACCTTTGTATTTTGCATAGTACCAGAGCTGCTAAGTTGCCCAGTTCCAGGAGGGAGACTTTTTGCCAGTCCTGATAGTAAACCTCTATCAGTGTAGAATTTATAGTCCCTGAGTCTACCCATTGAAATAAGTGGTGCAGGTCCCATAATGCATCAGGATGAGGTTAGCATAAATCCAGAACTGGCTTTAAATCTCTAGCGAAGAGGGTACCTTGGAAGTTCTGTGGTGCAGGAAGAAATGCATTTCTATTTGTACAGAAAAGTCCAGTGTCTTGAGGTTCCAGTTTGGCCTTTATCCGCTGTCATGTTTCTATGGTCTTTTACTCTGCATTTGGTGAGGGTTTATCCATATTTTGCATTTGCGACCAAAGTGAGGTCTTTGTGAACATGTTGTTTCTATGTAGGGGTTTATAACAGTCTGGCTTCTTTTCTTTTTTCAGACAAGGGCTGGTGTAACATTTGTCATGCTGCTTTTCATGGCCTCATTAATCAGTTGCTGTGAGCCTAGCTGAGGGGTGTCCAACCTGCAGCCCCGTGAAGTATTTTGTGCGGCCCTGGTCGAGGGCGATGCAGTGTTTTCCTCTGCTGCCCTCGGGTATTTACCATTTTGCCGGTTCCCTCCTGTGTCTTGCTGCAGCATTTGAAAGTTTGTGCGGCCCCAGAAACTTTTTTTTCGGCCAATGTGGCCCAGTGAAGCCAAAAGGTTGGACACCCCTGGCCTAGCTGTTTGGGGTGTGTCCCTCAAAGATCACCTCACCCTTTAAGTACTGCCTTGCATCTGAGTAATGGCACCTTTTTTGCTAAAAGAAAATGCTGTGGTTATCACTGCGTTCTCTCGGAACAAAAATCTTAGGGACCTTTTATGCCTACCAGATGTGTGGTCAAGGTCTGAGGATGGGAGGGGGAGCTTATTTTGCAGCAGTCGATGCACAGCTTGTACCTTGTACTTTAAGCATTGGTATCTTCTCAGGGAAAAAATTTAAGTTTGAACAAATTGATTTGATTTTTAGCTGCAAGCTGAAAGGTTTATTCTCAGGGCCAAAGAGCCTCAGGTTAGCTGGCACTATGCTGAATTTTTCTTCTGACAGGGCAGGAGAATTTGAGCATAAGAACATAAGAAGTTGCCTCCACTGGGTCAGACCAGAGGTCCATCTCGCCCAGCGGTCCGCTCCCACGGCGGCCCATCAGGTCTGTGACCTGTGAAGTGGTTTCTGACCACTTCTATAACCTACCTCTAGTTCTATCTGTACCCCTCAATCCCCTTATCCTCCAGGAACCTATCCAAACCTTCCTTGAACCCCTGTAAAGTGCTCTGGCCTATCACTTCCTCCGGAAGCGCGTTCCATGTGTCCACAACCCTCTGGGTAAAAAAGAACTTCCTAGCATTTGTTCTAAACCTGTCCCCTTTCAATTTCTCCGAGTGACCCCTAGTGCTTGTGGGTCCCCACAGTTTGAAGAATCTGTCCTTATTCACTTTCTCTATGCCCTTTATGGCTCCCTTCTGAAAGACCTTTGGGAGGAGAAAGACAAGAGGGTTCCTCTTTGGGATATCTTACTTGAGCTGGAGTAGGGAGGAGGAAGCTTCACTTGAGACTAGAGCCCCTTTCAAAAATCATAGCCCCATGCTCAATTTCTAAATTTAAAATTTTTCCCCGTGGAGATACTAATGCTCAAAGTTATGGAGGAAAATAGATCTGGCCTGGTAATTTCTTCCTGGTTTTCTTTTGGGGGGTGGGGGGTGTAATTCAGATCAATTGGAACAACTTTCTGCTGGGGCTACTTGCCAAGCATCTACATTCATTGTTCTCCGTGTGTGTCTAGACCAGCTTTTACAGCATAAAACCTTGGCTAACAGGAACTGAATGGGATTTGCCCTTGAGCCAACTCTTATGTGTATAGTTGTTGTATTTATTTATTTTAAAAAATGTATGAATCGCTTACATCTAAGTGATATACAAAAACATTTACATCCACAATTTCAAACACAAACATTGTAAAATGCAGTAAACAAATAAGTCAGTCCCCCCCCCCCAAAAAATGTCCTTAATACAGAATTATTCGAATGTAAAACAATTAATAACATACACACTCAATCAAAATAGTAGTAACCGTACTCCTACACTGTACTGGGCCAACAATAAAACTAAGAAGTCACCCTGGCTCGTTTCAAGAGACAAAGACTCAAATTCTCAAGAGCCCACAGTCAAACACCCGAACTAATCAAGGTTGTTAGACCGTTACATGAGCTATCATCGATTATAGTCTTATTTTCTCTGTGAGCCAATTTTTGAAATTTATAAGAATAATACTTTAATTTAATTTAATTAAATGCTAGATTCTGTATAATGTTCTGTTATCATTTTACTAAGTATGCTGTAAACGTGTGGTACTTAGCTCAAGTTCAAGAGCGAGCAAACGCCCACACCCGATACGACGGAAGATCTCCGTTTCGCCCTTATAGATTTACTAAGGGCTTCTTCAGAGTAACAAATGGTTTAACAGCATTTCTACAAAGAAAGCAGATAATAACTTTCTTAATCACAAACAATCCTAGTTGTAATGACTTAAAACTTCTTGGTAAGTTTGTCCTAAGAAAATACTCCTGAAACATCACCTATCTGGGAGTTGATACAGCCATTATGTGTTGAAATAAAATCTAAAATAAAAATAGGAAATAAGAACTTTACTTACTAATCCAAGGCTATGCTGAGTTTTATATGACAAACCCCGGACAAAGCCGGTTCCCCCTGCTGTCTTGATGAGAGGGGAATAGCTAGAAGACCGACAGCGAACTGAACATTTAAAGATCGCTGGCAGTGTCTGACGTCATATCCGGATCGGCAGCCATGCAAACAGCTAAAATGGAGCGGCACAAAAAAACCATTTTTGTTGCGTTAAGACTAACATTTTTATGCCCACAGAAAGTTAAGGCTCGCCTACTTACTAAAGTATAGTACCTCCATTAAGCCTGAAAGACGTAATTTTGTTAATGGGTCTGAAATTGAGATGAATTCTAGTCACCTAGCAACGAACTAATAAACAAACAGTTGCTAACGGCAACCGACGTCATTGCCGAACCAGGATCCTATTTGAAGAACACGTTCGGAACAAGACAAAATCATTAAAATAAAATGAAAGTGAGAATTGTGTTCTATATTACCTACCAATGAAACCTATTAAATCACCATCTAAACAACAGGAGAATAATCAACCAATTAATGTTTCAGCAATTTTGGAACTTTCGGATAGAGAGCTTGCATCTCCGGCAACATTGCTTCTTACTGTGGCTCTTGCCCCAGATAAAAACTGGTTGCTTAGATTGTTCTTTAGAAACAAAATGAAAGAATTTCTTGGACAAAAAATATTAATGTTTCCAGACTTGGCAAGGGAAACCCAGAGAAGAAGGCGAGAGTTTCTTTTGTTGAAACCAGGAGTTATATCTCTTGGTGGGACTTTTTTTCTTCGACACCCTTGTAAATGTGTAATACAATACCATATGAAGAAATATGTATTCTTTGAACCATTCCAGTTGACAGCCTTTTTGGTAGGAACTCGGCTGGATGAAGGAAAATCAAAATCAAAGTGAAGTGCATTTGAATAATGATATCCTTCCTCAGCCAAGGGATCTTGTTTTCCTAATATTTGAATTGATAGTTGTTAGTATTTGTTACTAAGTCCACCTTATCCTTCTTGGATCTAATTTTGAGGACTTGAGCTGAATTTAAGCTAAAAAATTTTTATTTTATTTTACTTGATTACCATGTATTTTACTTTTGAGTATTATTTTCCTGCTTTTCTTCAACTTTCTGTACAAGTGGATACTTGATTTATAACATGTAAAAATTTGATAAATAAATAATAATAATAATAAAAAAAAGAATTGTGTTCTTATTTACTTTGGGTTATTGAATATCTGAGTTTTTGAGTTTTAAGTTATAGGTTTTGATTGAAATTTTAAGTTTTAGATTTTAATTGAAAAAGACTTGCCAATTGATAGATATATTCAGCCCTTTTGGTTGAACAGTTTGAAACGAGCCAGGGTGACTTCTTCGTTTTATTGTTGGCCCAGTACGGTGTAGAAACAAATAATAACCACAGAGGTAGAGTAAGGCGTCCACAAACAATTGTGTTTTTAACAATTTCTTGAAAGACGTACGATCTTTGCATAATCTCATTCTACCTGGAATTGAATTCCAGAGATTCTTATAGCAATTGAGAAAATAGATATTCTAGATTTTACATTGCCTTTTAAACAAATGAGCAACATCCCCCCCCCCCCCTCAGATCTCAAACATCTTGCGGGTTGATAGACTTAAGAACATAAGATCATAAGAATTATTGCTGCTGGGTCAGACCAGTGGTCCATCGTGCCCAGTAGTCCGCTCATGCTTCGGCCTTCTGGTCAAAGACCAGCGCCCTAACTGAGACTAGCCCTATCAGCGTACGTTCTTGTTCAGCAGGAACTTGTCTAACTTTGTCTTGAATCCCCGGAGGGTGTTTTCCCCTATGATAGACTCGGGAAGAGCGTTCCAGTTTTCTACCACTCTCTGGATGAAGAAGAACTTCCTTACGTTTGTACGGAATCTATCCCCTTTCAACTTTAGAGAGTGCCCTCTCGTTCTCCCTACCTTGGAGAGGGTAAACAACCTGTCTTTATCTACTAAGTCTATCCCCTTCAGTACCTTGAATGTTTTGATCATGTCCCCTCTCAATGTCCTCTGTTCGAGGGCGAAGAGGCCCAGTTGCTCTAATCTTTCGCTGTACGGCAGCTCCTCCAACCCCTTAACGATCTTAGTCGCTCTTCTCTAGACCCTTTCGAGTAGTTTTTTGCTAAAAGAAAATGCTGTTTTGAAAGTTTTGAAAGCAAGTGGAAGAGGAGTACAATATTTGATGAACAATTGACAGAGCTTTATAGCAAATTCTCTGCTGAACAGGTAACCAGGGTAGAGCTTTTAAGATCGGAGTAATATGGGCAACTCTAGGAATACCCATTATCAATCTAGCTGCTGAATTCATTAGAAGTTGCACAGGTTTACATGTATGTATGATAGATAGGATGCCCTCTCCTCGTGAATCTGAATGCTGCATGCCTTCAAATGTCTTCTTTACCAGTGTTCTAGCAATTTCCTCCTGTGCATCCAATGTCACCGTTTTAAATCTCATTAAAGCATGGCACTGCTGGGCTTATCCTCATCGGAATTCCATGCAAGAAGAATCTATAAGAAATATATGAAATTGAACAAAAAATATAACAAGAGTGGATATGATTTCTAAAAATACAATTCTTGTTTTGTTCCAGAAAAGTACAAATCTCTAATAAAAAGAGTGCGTTAGGAATGAAAAAAGACAGAGTTAATTTTAAGACGCAAACATGAGTCACTGGACCCCCTGAAAAAGAGAACCTGCGAGTTTTGAGAAAGCTAACAGGGGTTTCTGCAATGTCCTACCTCAGCTGAAGATCTTTGGCTTAAGCTTGAGCTCTCACTGCTTACATTAATGGCTCCTTTTACTAAGCTGATCGCGGTTTTAGTGCACGCTTAGCAGGCGCAGAATTGCCGCAAGTGCTACATGTTAACGCCAGCATTGGGCTGGCATTAGTTCTAGCCCAGGGGTCTCAAAGTCCCTCAGGATTTCCCCAATGAATTTGCATGAGATCTATGCGCCTGCACTGCTTTCAATGCACATTCATTGGGGAAATCCTGAAAACCCGACTGGATTGCGGCCCTCAAGGAGGGACTTTGAGATCCCTGTTCTAGCCGCATAGCGTGGGTTTAGCGTGTGCGGCAATTCTGCACGCGCTAAAAACGCTAACGCAGCTTAGTAAAAGGAGCCCTAAGTGACAGTAGATGCACTGGGGTTCTTGCCTAAATAATGTGTGTGACCAAAATAAGGTATTTTAATTTGTCTCTTTTGATAACATTATTGGAAAGGAGCCCAGGACAATGTTAACGTTATAAATAAGTGAGCATGCCTTCTGATGCCAAGTGTGCAATAGATTGGGTGGATGAAGCCAAAGAAATCCATGTTCACAATCAAGAATAGCAATTTCCAGGACAAAGTGTGCACATTTCTTAAGTAGACTAAGCCCATATCTCAACTAATAACCTTCTACAATTTTCTTTAATGCATGGCTCTACACAGCTTAGCACAAAGTTCTCAGAAGGGGCTGTTCTTAACGGTGTGTGACTGGGCACAATAAAAGGAGAGAGTACTGGATGACTTGGAACTTCGATAAGCATTTCATGGGACCAATGTGTCAGTCATTGGGGCGTGTTCTTTCAATTAAAATTTAGTGCTGTAATGTCTAACCTCGTTGAGGGATAGTCTTCTTATTTAGATTTACCTTGCACCTTTCTATTCAAATACTTCCCTGTCCCAGACAGTTTATAATCTAAAGAGTTTATTTACCAAGCTATATTATGGCAATAGCATGGATTATTTGACAGTGATGAATTGTAATGCATAAAACATGCCCAATGCACATTAAAATAATGAGCTGCATCACATAGAAAAGCATACAAAGCATCTTAATATGATGCAAAATCAAGAATGCAGCTTACCTTAACATTTGCACGCTGCACTATTCATAAAAAGATAATACCTTGCGATGGGTTAACTTTTACCTGGGAGCCGAACTGATGCTCCTGAGGATGAAATAAAAATGGGTCAAATAATTGTTCAAAAATGGTTCCCCCCCCACCCGATGCCTTTTCCAAGTTTTATTTAGAATTTGATTAAATGGCTTATAAATATTTCTAAGCGATATACATCGATTAAAATGGGGGACGTGTAAAAAAAAAAGTACATGTCTGGACATTCACTAAAACTAGGCTAACTAGAGACAAGTTGGGAAAGAGGGATGAATTACAATTTTATAGGAGAGGAGACATTTAAGGGATGAACAAAAGGAGGGTTCAGTAAAAACGAGGAAAATAAAAGTTAAGAAACTCTGAAGGTTAGGAAAGTAAGCTGAGTGTTACTAATGCCCTAATCAAAGCTTTCAAATGCATAAGAACATAAGCAATGCCTCTGCCGAGTCAGACCATAGGTCCATCACGCCCAGCAGTCCGCTCCCGCGGTGGCCCTCCAGGTCAATGACCTGTAGTGATCTATTACTCATTATACCCCTGGATCCCCTTTCCCTTCAAGAACTCGTCCAATCCCTTTTTGAAACCCAAAATCGTACTCTGCTCAACCACCTCCTCTGGAAGCACATTCCAAGTGTCCACCACCCTCTGGGTGAAGAAGAACTTCCTAGCATTTGTTCTAAATCTATCTCCCCTCAATTTTTTTCGAGTGCCCTCTAGTTTTTTGTTGCCCCCGCCAGTCTGAAGAATCTGTCTCTCTCTACCTTCACCATACCCTTCATGATCTTATAAGTTTCTATCATATCCCCTCTAAGTCTCCGCTTTTCCAGGGAAAAGAGCCCCAGCCTCTCCAGCCTCTCAGCATATGAGAGGTTTTCCATGCCCTTTATCATTTTTGTTGCTCTTCTCTGGACCCTCTCGAGTATCGCCATGTCTTTCTTTAGGTACGGCGACCAGTACTGGACGCAGTATTCCAGATGCGGTCGCACCATTGCCCTGTACAGCGGGAGGATAACTTCCTTGGTTCTGGTAGTGATACCTTTTTTGATAATGCCCAACATTCTGTTCGCCTTTTTTGAGGCCGCTGCGCATTGCGCTGCCGGTTTCATTGTTTTATCCACCAAAATCCCCAAGTCCTTTTCCTTGAAGAGAAAACATTTGAGAGAGCCTTTAACTCTATTTAGTACGGACTCCTCTCTGATGTAAAAAGGTAGGGAGCTCCAGAGTTGAGGTGGGGGGTGGGGCTGTGCCTGAGAAAACCGTAGTGCATCTCGTGTTGATCGCCTTCAACGATGGAATGGAGAGAAGGTGTTGCTCGTTTGATCTAAGAGCCCTCAATGAGCAGTACGGTATAAGCAGTTTATTGAGAAAACCGGGTAATTTTGATGATCTAATTGTGAGGTTTAAGAGAGCAAGTTTATATGTTATTCTGTACGATATTGGGAGCCAATGAGCATTTTTAAGAGGGGAGTGACGTGATCAAACTTCTTGGAGTTTGTAATTATTTTTATAGCCGTATTCTGGATGATTTCTCAGACCCACTTCCACTCTGACCCATTATAAAAAAATAAATAGGGACTCCCTTTGACCTCCCCAATTGCTTCACACCTTGCCACCCTCCCCTCCAAGGTGTCTCCTAGAATATTCCTTATTTGGCAGCCTCACCCCACAGTGGTTGCACTATGAGTACAACCAGGTCTCCGGCAGTGCAATTTTTGAAAATGGATCTGGTGGGGCAGGAATAGCCTAGTAGACTATGTCTGAATTCAAAAGGGCCTGGGATAGGCATGTGGGATCTCTCGGAGAGAGAAAGAGATAATGGTTACTGCGGATGGACATAGATGGGCCATTTGGCCTTTATCTACCATCATGTTACTATGTTTCTATAACCATAAAGTTCTATGACATCACAATGCAGCTGTAAAGAGCCTTAGCCTATAGGAAGAGGAGATGCAAATGTTAAGAGCCTTAGCCAATAGGAAGAGGAGGAGATAATGGTTACTGCAGATGGGCAGACTGGATGGGCCATTTGGCCTTTATCTGCCATCATGTTTCTATGTTTCAAGGGCGATGTAGGGGGGGTTCCATATTATTTTCAATAAAACCTGGAGAGGAGGTGGGTTTGGGGGTCACTATTGTAACAGTGGATTGGGGACTATTTTTGGACCTCCAGTGGTCCTTTTGAAAGACAGCAGGGTCTGCAGAATACAAGGCAGGCCTTCTATCATAGCACTTCTAAAGTCAGTAATGCCCAACATTTATGGTCACGTCGACGCAAAAATAATTTTTCATGCGATTCACTGACTTACGGTCCTGAGGTAAAATAATGCATCCGTGGTAAATTTTCCTGTGATAAAACAAATTATTAAAAAAAAAAAAAAAAAAAAAAGGGGGGTCTATATTCAAAGTGATTTAACCAGCCAGAAATAACTCCCGTTAATTTTAAATTTAACCAGCCAGGCTAACTGCTAATTTTCAGCGGCACGTAACTGCTTATTACTGCTGAAAATTAGCAGCTAGCACCCAAGTGAAAACCAATTTTTTTTTTTTAGGGGGGAGGGGTGGGGGGTTCTCAGGCAGAGTCAGCACTTGGCTGGTTAACTGCTGATATTCTGAACTTAACCGGCCAGATTAAGCACATAAATGGGACAGCAAAAAAGTCAGTCCTATCTTTCTGTAGTGCCCCATAGTTGGTGAACTGCTGAAAATTGCAATAACTGGCTATGCGTTAGCTGGCTCCCCAAACCTGGACATTCAGGGCCAGATTCTGTTAATTGGCGCCTAAAGTGTGTCAACCACAGAATCGTGCCTACCTTAAAACTTAGGCACCTGTAAATTAGGCCAGGGTTTAAAGCCCTAAGTCCTTTAGAGAACCATGCCTAAGCAAGCCTACTTTTGGAGTCAGGCATGACGAGGTGCCATGTGATAGACGCCCATCTCCCAATTAAAGCTCATTATTGAAACTATTTATTTATTTAATTCTTTTTCTATCTCATGTTCTCCAAAGAGCTCAGAACGGGTTACAATATAATCTCGTTATAACGGACTCACTTATAACGGAATATCGTTTATAGCGGACGAAGTCCGCTGGTCCCGGCCGTGCGCCTTTGTGAACATGCAGGAAATCACTGCATATAGCGGACTCGCATATAACGGACTTTTGCATATAACGGACAAACAATTTGGTCCCCAGAGTCGCTTTTAGCTGTAGTTTTGTTCGGCATTAAGGGACATGCAGGCTCCGCCTACAAGGCGCATGATGTGCCGGTGATACAGTATCAAAATGCAGCCCAGAAGAAAATGACAGATTATTTTTCTTTCCAGCACAGTACAATATAATGCTTTAGAACAGGGGTGTCTAACCTGCGGCCTGAGGGCCACATGTGGCCCCGTGAAGTATTTTGTGCGGCCCCGGTCGAGGGCGATGCAGTGTTTTCCTCTGCTGCCCCCGGGTGTTTACCGTCTTGCCGGCTCCCTACTCTGTCTTGCTGCAGCATTTGTGTGGCCCCAGAAAATTTTTTTTCCGGCCAATGCGGCCCAGGGAAGCCAAAAGGTTGGACACCCCTGCTTTAGAACATCTTTTAGTGTTCTGGTTTTGCAATTATTTCGTGCCATACCAATGTTTTGCTGAGTTTTGTTATTGATGTTGTGCTTGTGCAGTGACTGTTGTTCATTGATTGTACGTTGAGCTAAATAAAGTTTAAAAAAAAATGCAGCTCTGGATATAATGGAATGTTTTTCCAGGTCCCTTGAAGTTCATTATAACGAGATTATACTGTATAGGTTAACATACATAATATACAATTTACAGGTTGAATTTGCCATAGTTACAGTTCAAGATATTCCAATACAAGTTGAGCTAAATAAAGTTTAAAAAAAAATGCAGCTCTGGATATAATGGAATGTTTTTCCAGGTCCCTTGAAGTTCATTATAACGAGATTATACTGTATAGGTTAACATACATAATATACAATTTACAGGTTGAATTTGCCATAGTTACAGTTCAAGATATTCCAATACAAGTTTTATCTTCACGTGGCATATGTCGAGGATCTAGTACCAGTAGACTTTTTTTTATGATTCATCAGTCATGGCGGGAGAGTTAGGTGAAGAGGTCTGTTTTTATTGCTTTCCTAAAGTTGAGGAGTCTTTCAAGGGATCTGATCTGGGGGGGCAGTCAATTCCAGTGACTCAGTATGAAGTGGAAGTAAGAACGTTGCTAGCATCAGGCCCTTGAAGACACAGCATTCAGCTATGGGCAGCCAGTGAGCCGATGATAAAGCCTGGGAGACAAGGTTGCAGGCATGGAGGTTTTTAATTTACTAATTAACCCCTCTTTATATATACTATATATATACTATATATATACTAGTCTTTAAGCCCATTACATTAACGGGTGCTAGAATAGATGTGTCTGTCTGTCTTTCTTTCTGACTCTCTGTCTCCTTAGCCGCTGTCTGTCTTTCTTTCTTTCTGTCTCTCTCTCTCTCCTTGGCCGCTGTCTGTCTGTCTTTTTTTCTTTGTCTCTCTTTCTCTCTTTGTCCGCCATCTGTCTGTCTCTCTGGCCCCCGTCTGTCTGTAATTCTTTCTGTCTGTGCCTCTCCCTGGCCCCTTGTCTGTCTGTCTGTCTTTCTTTCTGTTTCTCTCCCTGGACCCCTGCCTATCTCTCTCTGGCCCCCCAGCACACCCCTCCCCCCTTTTCTCTCTTTCCCTCGCAGCACCCACACCCTGTCGGCTTCGTCCAGGCCGAAGGACACCCTCCTGCCGTTGCTCTCGCCGCCGCTCAAACCGCCACACGTGCCACAAGCCGCCGCATGCCCCGCAAGCCGATGCACGCAACGAAAATCGAACATGGCCACGGAATCACACATCACGCTGTCAGGGATCACGGCATTGTAAGTGCGCATACGCCCTTAGGGTTTTATTATAGAGGATATGTATGCAATTCACATTTCTTTGATGGATTTTTTTTTTTTTTGCCACTAGAACTTTTACCCCGAAACAAGACTACAGATCACTGTAATGGAGGAACCAAGGACTTGTGTTATTAGAGGTCCTTCTTAAACTATTTATACTAAAATGGCAATGCACTTATGCTTGAGAAGAACCAGACAGCACATCCTGTTTCCAAAAGTTTAGTCATGGGCACAGAATGGAGCATGTCCTATTAAAAATGAGGCCCTGTGTGTTTTGTGCACTGAACTGGGAAAGTGCGTGTGATGAGAAATGTGACTTCTGCAGAGTTTGACTGGGTCTGCAGTTATGAAGACTGGATCTGAAGGGTCAAATGCATATTTAGTGCCTCCTGGTGGCTCAAAAATGTTGGTACCTCTGGTCTGACTTCTCTTGATTGAAGATTGATTGTGAATTTAAATTCTGATGTTTTGTCTTTTTAAGTACTGTTTTTTTTAAGTATTATGTACGTGGATATATTGTAAACCGCCTAGAATTCAGATGGTATAGAAATTTTTAAAATAAATAAATAACAAATATGAGTGGTAGACTATTGTCACTGCCAGGGTAAACCCAAGGATAGGGTTACCAGATTTTCCATTTGGAAAATCTGGACCCCCCCTAGACCTGCCCCCAGGCCCGCCCACTTCTACCCATCCTCACCCCACCCCCGCTGCCTGCTCTCGTCGGGCAGAACATCCGCGCATGCGCAGATGCCCTCCTGCCCGACGCAATGTGGAGGAAAGCTTTTCAAAACCTGGACAAAGTTCCAAGTTCTGAAAAGCCGTCCGACTGATGCCCTTATTGAACCTTGAATTATGCACCCCCCTTCCTTTTCCTAACCTCACCCCTGAGTTATTCAGCATCTGCCTTTATTTCCCTAGATCTCCCCCCAGAGGTTTTCAACATCTGTTCTCTTTCCTTTGCCCTCACCTAGCATACTTCCAACATCTCCTATCTCCCCTGTTTAGTTCCTTCTATGGGATTACCTCACTCTTACTCCCACGTGTTGTCTGCTGCAGCTGCACCGCTGATGCCAAGTCCACCCGAGCCTATGACATTAAACAACATCATGTTCTGCCCCTCCAAACTTCCTGTTTCAGAGGAAGGTAGCAGGCCTTGAGCATAAATGGAGGTCAAGGCCTTGACCTAGGGCAGGAGTGTCCAACCTTTTGGCTTCCCTGGGCTGCATTGGCCGAAAAAAATGTTTCTGGGGGCCGCACAAATGCGCAAACGCTGCAGCAAGAGAGAGGGAGGGAGCCGGCAAGATGGTTAACACCCGGGGGCAGCAGAGGAAAACACTGCATCCCCCTCGACCGGAGCCACACAAAATACTTCACTGGGCTGCATGCGGCCCTCGGGCCGCAGGTTGGACATCCCTGACCTAGGGTTACCAGACGTCCGGATTTCACCGGGCATGTCCTTCTTTTGAGACCATGTCTGGGGGTTCCGGACGGCTTTTCAAAACCCGTGCACGTGACATCATCGCATGGCATCCATTCCTGTGCGGATTTCCTTCCTGCATGACAAGAGCAGGCAGTGGGGGGCGGGGCTAGGGCAGGAATAGGCGTTACAGGGCAGAGATGGGCGGACCTGGGGGGTCTGGATTTTCCGATTGGAATTTCTAGGGGTGTAGATTTTCCGATTGACCTAAGTGCATCAACTTTGTTTAATGGGATGACTTCTATACTAGTGCCACCCTCCCAAACTACCGTATGCTGCCTCAGACAGGCACTTAGCCTAGTGTTTGAGCCAGTTCTGGCCATTGTACACACTTTCATAATTTCATGGCCTCTTCTCCAGTGCCTTCATAGGGTTACCAGACGTCTGGATTTCCCTGGCCATGTTCTCCTTTTGATTGCAAGTAACTTGGTTTGCAAGTGTTTTGCAAGACAAGCAAAACATTTTATTAAATTTTAACTTGATATACACTTCTCCCTCCGGATTCACGGGGGATAGGGGCCGAGTCGGACCGCGAATGGCGAAAAACTGTGAATATCCGGCTCTGACCCACCCCCGCCTCCTTCCCGCCTTCCCGGCCTTACTTTGTGGTCTAGCGGGCTTTCGGGGCAGGAGCGATCTTCCTACGCTCTTGCCCCATGCAGATCGCCATTAGGAAATGGCTGCTGTCAGTTCCCGTAGTCTCTCGAGACTACGACGGGAACTCCCTACAGCTATTTCCTAACGGGATGCTGGGGGGAAGACTTAACGATGTTTTTTTTTTTTTTTTCCCCCTCCCCAAAAAATCACGAATATGTGAAATCGCGATTGCCGAAACCGCGAATGGGGAGGGGGAAGTATACATGCAATGTCTTCCAATACAAGTACATACAGTATACACACATCACAACTGAGCCGATGGTTCTTCTCTCTCTGACGCAGCGGGAGTGTAGTGACTGTTCTAAATGAGCAAAGTCTTGTAATACGAGTACATACAGTATTTTGTATTAAAGTTTTTGGGTTATGGAACGAATCGCCTGAGTTTCCATTATTTCCTATGGGGAAATTCGCTTTGATATACGAGTGTTTTGGATTACAAGCAATGCTTCTGGAACGAATTATGCTTGGAAACCAAGGTTTTACTGTACATTCATCATTAAACTAATAAAAAGCTTTAACGAATAAATACGTTTTCAACTGCTTTCTACATAACACTTTCTCTCTGCACAGTCTCAAAGACCCTGGCAATGTGTTCCAGAAATGTGGACCCACAACAGAAATTGCTGTTTGCATTTTTTTAATAACGAGTCTTACCTAGCGCTTCAATCAGTCACCTCATAGTGGATTGTGACCTCAAGTTTCTGGGAGCTATATACTGTTTCAACATCTGTTTTGGGTACCCCATAAACGTCGATGCACACTCGCAGTGAATGAACTGTGGCCTTTGAGCAATCGTGCTGTCTGCTCTAGCAAATGGGACATAAAGCTACACAGTCCCGCTGCCCGGCCCTGTATATGCTCAGCTGCAAGGTGGCCTGGGGTCTGGGTTCACAACACTAGAGTTAAAGTCAGCATAGGTTGCAACCAGCTTTGGCACTAAGGGGTCCTTTTACTAAGGTACGCTAACCGATTTAGTGCCCGCTAATTGATTTAGCGCATGCTAAATGCTAAGGCGCCCATAGAATATAATGGGTGCCTTAGTATTTAGCACGTGCTAAATCGGTTAGCACGCTTTAGTGAAAGGACCCCTGTTAGTATTGAGGAAAGAAAATTGTTTTTATTCCCTCAGCTATAGAGCTTTCTCAATTTATTTGCTTTTAATGTATACTAATCTCCATCCAGGTTCCAAATCTACTATTTCTATTTATTATTTATGTTAGTATTTATATCCACTTATAGTCTAAGTGGTTTTACATTCAGGTACTCAAGCATATTTCCCTATCTGTCCTGGTGGGCTCACACTCTTCCTAATGTACCTGAGGTAATGGGGGGATTAAGTGACTTGCCCAGGGTCACAAGGAGCAGCATGGGATTTGAACCCACAACCTCAGGGTGCTGAGGCTGTGCCACTCCCTATTTGAACATAAGAACATAAGTAGTGCCTCTGCTGGGTCAGACCTGAGGTCCATCGTGCCCAGCAGTCCGCTCACACGCCGGCCCAACAGGTCCAGGACCTGTGCAGTAATCCTCTATCTATACCCCTCTATCCCCTTTCCCAGCAGGAATTTGTCCAATCCTTTCTTGAACCCCAGTATTGTACTCTGCCCTATTACACCCTCTGGAAGCGCATTCCAGGTGTCCACCACACGTTGGGTAAAGAAGAACTTCCTAGCATTCGTTTTGAATCTGTCCCCTTTCAACTTTTCCGAATGCCCTCTTGTTCTTTTATTATTCAAAAGTTTTAAGAATCTGTCCCTCTCCACTCTCTCTATGCCCTTCATGATCTTGTAAGTCTCTATCATATCCCCTCTAAGTCTCCTCTTCTCCAGGGAAAAAAGCCCCAGTTTCTCCAATCTCTCAGTGTATGAAAGGTTTTCCATACCTTTTATCAGACATGTCGCTCTCCTCTGAACCCTCTCGAGTATTGCCATATCCTTCTTAAGGTACGGCGACCAATATTGGACGCAGTACTCCAGATGCGGACACACCATCGCCCGATACAATGGCAGGATAACTTCTTTCATTCTGGTTGTAATACCCTTCTTGATTATACCTAGCATTCTATTCACTCTCTTAGCTGCCGCTGCGCACTGTGCCGTCGGCTTCATTATCATGTCCACCATTGTATATAAGGGAGAGAGTGGGGGAAAGAGAGGGTCTGTGCACCTACTGCTCTTAGTAATGCTAGTTGCTATTTGATGTACAAGTTACCCAAAACTCAAGGGAATACTGACATTATCCATGTTTCTCCTGGAATTTGCCAGGAAATGGCTGCTTTGAGCTCCCGTCGTCTCTCGAGCCATTTTCTGTGAGCGACCTGCACGGGGCAGGAGCGTGGGAAGATTGCTCCTGCCCCGAAAACCCGCTAGACCACCAGGTAAGGCTTAAGGGCTTAAAATAGCCTGAAAAATGAAAATGCAATTTTTGATTTAAAACTGCGAATAAGCGAATCTGTAGATATGGAATTCACAAATACGGAGGGGGAAGTGTACCGATTTAGTTGACAGGGCACTTTAGAAACATCTGCTCATGCAGCTTAGAATGAATGGGGGGATGGGGGAGGGAGGAAGAGCGATGAAAATAATAGGCAAAAATACACGAAAAACAGGCCAGCGGTGTCCTAGACAAGCTTTTTTGTGAAGTTTTTAAAACGCTGACCTAGGCTATGGGTAGTCTGGCTGTACGTGACAAGCACTCATATCAGGCTGATCTGGCAAATAACATCAATATTTTCACTAGGAGGAACTGTTCCTGAACAGCTGTTTCAACGTATTCAGCCAAGCACAAACATACCTCCCATCTCCACCAGGCACGATGGGCTCTTTTCCCCCCTGAGGTTTAGCAAACATTTATCGAGGCCGCCATAAAGTGGTTTCCATCTTCTCAAGCCCAAATCCCTGAAGCATTTAAACTGGATCTTATTCAAAACTAATGTCCTTTTGTCTGTTTGCTTGCATCCGTGCTCAGGACTCTACTACCACGGAGAAGCTGCTATTGTTAGTGACCTTTTGCACCTTCTGCTTTTGGATGATGGAAATAAATAATTCTCATCTCAGTATGTGACATTCCTCAGAATGCCCTCTGCCCCACTGCCTATGTGTGCAAAGGTTCCAGTTACTCAACACAGGGAACACAGAAATACTTTGCTAACTTTATGGCTCATGCATAGCCCTGTACCCAGTTGTTTGTCTACCAGGATACCATATGCAGGACTTAGACATACACTCTTCCTAGATAAATTACTTCTCTGTCCCTTCTGATGGTACGGCATGGTCATAATGTTCTGTGCTTGGATGGCATCTCTGGAAATGTTTTGTTGCTCTTACGCAAGTTTGTTTAGCAGCTTTTTGCCTTCTCACTAACATTATACAAGGGGTCACTGAAAAGTTCGCAGCCCAGCCAAGAAGAGAATGACGTGGAGTCATGAAACGTACAAGTTATTCCACACTTTTCTTGACCCTTTTCGTTTCAGTGAGGCAAACGCATCTAGTACATGGGTACAAGTATAGGGAAATCAAGTCATTGTGACATCACCGATGAGGTTGGCTCTTAGGCATTGGTGAAATGAGGCATTATGACATCACAATACGAAGGGCTGCTGAGAAGTTCTCAGCCCAGCCAAGAAGAGAATGATATGCAGCCATGAAACATGCGAGTTATTCCACACTTTTCATTTCAGTGAGGCAAATGCATCTAGTACATGGGTACAAGTATAGGGAAACCAAGTCATTGTGACATCACCAATGAGGTTGGGTCTTAGGCACTGGTGGAATGAGGCATTATGACATCACAATAGGAGGAGCCACTGAAAAGTTCTCAGCTCAACCATAACTTACAAAGTTATTCCACACCTTTCTTGACACTTTTCGTTTCAATGATATGAAATGAAACAAAAAGTATGGAATAATGTAAGTTTCATGGCTTTGCATCCTTTTCTTCTTGGCTGGGTTGAGAACTTTTCAGTGGCCCTTTGTACTGGTGTTATAAATTTTCTTGCAATTTTTCTTAAAGCATGTTTGCACAGAGAAGGCTGAGTTCATTTCTTGTGCGTTTCTAGCTTTCACAAACTTAAATGCCTGTTATCTTCTCCCCTTGCCTATGTTCTAGCCTTATGCATTTGATTTTTCAAGTATCATTTTATATGTCTTCGGGCACAGACTCCATTCCAATCTGGGCAGCTGCCTCCTACCCCCTTGCAACCTTCTTCAAATATGGTCTCCAAATTCACAGTACCCTGGGTGAGATTTCACTACTAACCTGTCCAGGAGCATTATCATCACCCTTTCTGCTGGCTATGACTCCCCTACGCAGCCTATCATCCCTCTTTCTTTGGCTGGCGTTACATTACACTGTTTCACCATCTTGAATCAGCAGACACATTCATCCCAAGCAGGTCTCTTTCCTGGTCTATGCTCATAAGCCTCTCTCTCTCTCCCCCACCCTCCCTTATCACATAAAACACCTTTGTGATTTTTGCATCACTCTGCATTTCCTCACACTAAAGCTTAACTTTGCTCAGTATTTGAGCTAATTTCTTCAGACTACTTCTCATTCTGTCCACACTCTCTGGGTTCCCATTCTGTTGCAGTTTTGTATCATTTGCAAAAAGGCTCACTTTTCCTTCCACTGTTTTCACAATATCGCTCACAAAAGTATTGTGCAGAACCAGTCCTAGAACCAATGTCTGGGCATTTCACCCCCCTGAATGAATGCCTTGGGAGTGTGTGGCGCAGGGGTTAGAGCTACAGCCTCAGCACCCTGAGGCTGTGGGTTCAAATCCTGCGCTGTTCCTTGTGACCCTGGGCAAGTCACTTAATCTCTTCATTGCCCAGGTACACTCGATAGAGTTTGAGCCCACCGGGACAGATAGGGAAATATGATAAAGTAGCTGAATGTAAACCACTTAGGATATAAGTGGTATATAAATAATAATATTTTCTGTTGGTCAACCTTGGAACTCAGTTCATCCCCTTGGAACCCACCCCAAGGCTGCTCAGTTGATGGCTGGATTATTGTAACCCCGCCTACTCGGGCCCAAGCGCTGCAGCTCCTTTTATCAATAAATCTTTAGTCGTGGTATACGAATGGTCAGCTAAACACTCAGACAGAGGAGGCGGGAGGTCAGATCAATAACACTAGCCACTCCTAAATGAATAAACTATTTAGGAGAACCTGGCTAGGACTAAAGATAGATTGAGAATCAGGTCAGATGTTACAGGCTCAGTGAGTTGAATTAATAAATAACTCTTTTTTTAAATGCATATATATGTTTATTGCACTTATCCAACAAATAGTGTTTAAAACATGAAAAACTTTTTTCCTCAGGTTTAAAAATGTTCAATAAGTTATAAAGTGCAATTATCCAATTAAAATCCTACTCTAAACAGTTTAAAACTGGATCCAGTTACTAATCTACTGAAAAATTTTACAAGAGCTTCTTACGAACTTCAAAATTCCAAAATTACATTCCACAGGTTACATTATCAAGCAATATGGACAAATGCTGGGTTGAAAGGAAACCGAAGACAGGATATTGGTTCTCTCCATTAGACTCTGAGAGCTTGTACCCTTTCAGACTGTGCTGAGAATCAATCTGCTGAATAGCAAACTTTTGTCCAGGCACACAAAGGACTAGAACAACATGCTTTCTTACCTAAATAATTGATATATGACCTATCCATCTCTGCTAGCCAATGACAGACAGCAGACTGAATACTAATAGAGTTCATTAACCAATTGTGGACTCATTGTTGGTGGAGTGGTATAACTACCTCCAGAAATACGTTGGTGCAAGTGTCACGGTCCCTAGCAGGGTTCCCAAATAACTCCATGCAACCAAGGGATCCAACAAGAAAAGAAGTCTAAAATTTATTGAGCAAAATTTTGTGAAGAGCACGAGCTAGGTAAGCTCTTCAGGATAGGTATCAATTTGCAAGGCTGGATGGCATTCAGCGATTGATAGGCTTTTAAAGATAAACAGGATGTTGTATTTACCTTTTAAAGTTCATAGAAACTTAGGTTAAATGCTCCAAGACACAAACTATATTACACAGCTACCCCTAAACCCATATGACTACTGAAACCCAGTGTTTCAACTGACCACATTCGGGGTTTCTATCCTCAGATAAGTTAAAGTCATATGGCCCTTCTCATATGGTGGTTACTCCCACACGCTAGGACAATGGTCCCCTGTCCACAAATACCCTCAGCCCCCTCTTTACAGGTGTCAGCAACTTCACATTCCGCAAGTATCCCTTAGGACAGATAACATTACAATGCATATTATTGTTAACGTAAATACACAGATATGAAGTATGTCTTGCTAGGTCGAATGTGGCCTAGTACAGTACATTGTGTGCGCACACTGTGTTATCGGTCTAGTAGAGTCTCTGTAAACATTGCAGCTGTCTTGCGTTGGGTACTATGATCCTCGGTGTCTGCGTCTCTATTGGCTGTTTAAGTCAAATCGTTGACTCAAGAATTCTGGAGCACCTATTATGCTGACTATAAACAAATCAAGAAAGGAAAACCTTGATCTAAAAACAAACAAACAGGGGACTTAGCAGATAGATGAAAGACTAACTAAATGCCAAAAAATTAAGAGAAAATGGGGGTTCCTAACTAGCCCACCCAACAGCGGTATCTGCTATGTCCCTTTCAGTTGGCTGTTCCCACCCTTCCTGTACTTACAACCACTGGCTAACTAGCACTAAACCCAGAGGCAGACTCTAGAACAGCAGAGTTCATGGGGGTGGGGGTGGGGGCAGGCTCAAAGCAAAGTTCTCAGAGGAGAGGGGTGCGGCTGCTTGAGGCTCACCTGGGCTTCTTCTCCTTTCTCCTCAGGGGTCTCACACCCAGCTCTCCTCCCTGCTTCCAGCTGGACTCTCTCTCCCCTGTAGTGCAGTGTCTCAGCAGCTGAGCCCCCTCCTCTCCCTCTCTCTCTCTCTCTCTAAAAGACCCTCTCACTTCAGCCCCTCTGCCCCTTCAGCTTCTCTAAAGGCTCACCTCTTCCAATAGCAGCTCCTTTTTTTTTTTTTTAGCCTGCAGCTTATTTTCATTCCAGCCGGTGGCTCTTCTTCTGTTTCCAACTTGACTGCTTCCTTGACTACTTCTCTCTCACTTGCCTGGGCTAGTCCTTCTCATTCCACGCTGCTTGCTGCTCTCTCGGGGCCTGTGTGCTTCTCTCTCCAGCCACATGGCTCCTCACTGCCCTGCTTCCTGGTCCTTTCTTCTTCCCACTCTCCCTTGGGGTTCTTCTCCTCCCTGGCGTCTGATTGGTGCAGCCTTTTGTTGCTAGACTCTCCTTCTTTCTTCAATTTGCTCAAATTTCACACTAATTTGAGTGATTGGCTATCTGCTGTCTCTTCTCCCACTGGCCCCTTCTTCTGGCAGGCCTGCCTTGTCCCCGATCGGCCAGCTCCTCCTCCCTGATTGGCCCAGCACTCTCAGCCCTCCTCTGGGCTCCTGTGTTCCCTTATTTATACAATCACAGCTGTTTATTTGAAGTTTGAAGTAAAAAGCCAGGTCATTCATTGTTTTGTGAGACTAGATGTGTGTGTTTGTTGAGGTTGGGGAGAGAGGAATGACAGATGTGGGATGAGACAGAAATCAAGTGAGATGAACAGGTGACAAGAAGGTATTTGGCTGATGAAACAAACCTTAGGTAAACTGTAGGAAGCAGAGGGATTCTAAATTGAGGTGTTGAAACTAAATATATCCAAGACTGAGCTGCTCCTCTTTCCTCCTAAACCCTCTGCTCCTTCTCCTCCTTTTTCCATCTCTGTAAATAATACTGTCATTGTTCCAGTCTCCTCTGCTCGCAACCTTGGAGTGGTCTTCGATTCTGATCTCTCATTTTGTACGTATATATCCAACAAGCTGCTAAGACCTGTCGCTATTGTAGGTAGATTTTTGGGCATAACAAATGATTGCTAAACAAACAAATCACATGCGCATATCTCATAGCTAGGACACCATAAATACCTTTCCACTGATTCTGTAATTTTGCCAGTTTATACTAAGATTAGAGACCAGAGCTATATGAAATATTTTACTATAGAAATAGAAAAATATAATTCACAAGCCAGCAGTAAATAATAACTAATTATTGTTCACAATATCTCTGTATACATACATATATCTCATTACATAATTATTATACAAGAATCCCTAAGTAAATAAGCAAATACTAATTCTTACACACTAAGTAATTCCTTACAATAATAATTCCTGAATAGCAGCAATCTAAAAATAGCTTATCACCATGTGACCCAACTAACCTTATCCCAAAGACAATAGAACTTTATCTGACCCAGCTGATAAGATAGATAATTCCTTATTCTCACCACTTAAAGGTTATACCTCCTCAAAACAGGGAGAGGGAATTCATCCTTTCCTCCACTTGGCAGATGTGAAAATTCTTCTGATTAGGAACAGTCCGTAAGTCACTGGAAAAGCTGTAAATTAGGTTTGCCACAATTTCCTTATGTGAGGTAAAACCAGATCTGTTTCAAAAGCAGTTCTTTTTTTCTTTCTTCACTCTCAGTCAGAGAGCTAAGTCACAAGAGGTAACTTATCAGATTTTATTATTATAGAAGGTATGCAGAGAAATCTATGTTAAGATGCAAGCTCCCTTACACCTCAGCACAGAATAATAATAATTAGGCACCTTCTCCTTAGTTCTCATCAGATGACCTCCTTTTGACCAATCCAGAAACAATCCCAATTAGTAGTCTTTCACCAATTAGTAGCCATTCTGTATCTTTGTGTACCAGCCTTCCAGAGAGGTGCCTCAGTAGATAACAGAGAGACACATACCGATCATGGAAGCTAATTCCTCCTACAACTTTCTCAGGAGCTGAGCCGGGCAGATGTCCTTGACTGAAGAAACACAGAGTTCTTGTAAACAAGTCCAGAATGCACCTGGCAGGCAACAGGCAGCAAAGATGATTTCTTCTTTTCTCTTCTTGCAAAAGATGGTTCAGGCTTTGTGACATCATAGAGAGGCCTACCTTCAGGTGTGAACAAGGAATCACCCCTACACTATCTCTTCAATATCACCAAAATTCACCCCTTCCTCTCTGAGCACATTACCCGGATCCTTGTCCAAGCTCTCGTAACCTCATGCTTAGATTACACTGCACAACAATTTTTTGGTTAAGTCTTGATTCCTGAAAAGTTTTTGGTGATTATGACAGGTACCAACTTGGTATGCTCAAATATGGTTTTGGTTTTACTGCATCACGTAAGAACTATGAGAAATAGACATTTTTATGTTTACTGACAATAAAATATATAGTCAAGTTTACGTTTCGCACAAGCGACTAAATGAAACAGAATTAAAAGTGTTTTGCTCCCGAGTTTCTTTTATATTCAGTGTCTGGTGCATCACGTTGTAGCATCCAACAATAGTCGGCAAGCATTGACGGATTCCAATTGCCCTGGTATCGTTTCTCCATCGTAGCTATGTCTTGATGAAACCTTTCACCGTGCTCGTCACTCACAGCACCGAGATTTGCGGGGAAGAAGTCCAAGTGTGAATGGAGGAAATGAATCTTGAGTGACATATTGCATTTCATTCTCTTGTATGCTTTGAGAAGTTTGTCTACCAGCTGAATGTAGTTTGGGGCTCTGTAATTGCCCAGAAAATTGTCAACAACGTCTTTCAAGGCTTTCCAGCCAATTTTTTCCGGCCCAACTAACAGATCTTCAAATCGCTTGTCACTCATAACATGTCTGATCTGGGGGCCAACAAAAATACCCTCTTTGATCTTAGCATCAGTTATTCTTGGGAACATCTGTCTTAAATAACGAAAACCTTCCCCTTCCTTGTTCATTGCTTTCACAAAATTCTTCATGAGTCCCAGTTTAATGTGAAGAGGAGGCAAAAATATCTTTGTCGGGTCAACAAGCGATTCATGTGCTACATTTTTCTGTCCTGGAACTAACTTTTTACGGAGTGGCCAGTTCTTTCTAGAATAGTGCGACTCTCTGTCTCGGCTGTCCCATTCGCAGATGAAACAGCAGTACTTTGTATAGCCAAGCTGCAGTCCTAGTAACAGAGCAACGACTTTGAGGTCTCCACAGATATTCCAGTTATACCTGGTATACTGGACATACTTTAGTAACATTTCCATATTCTCATATGTTTCTTTCATATGTGCTGCATAGCCAACAGGTACTGAAGGATAAACGTTGCCATTGTGCAACAGAACAGCTTTCAGGCTTAACATTGACGAATCAATGAAAAGACGCCACTCTTCCGGGTTGTGATCACAACCAAAGACCGAGAACAATCCTTCAATGTCACAACAGAAACAGAGACTGTCGACTTGTGCAAAAAATTTGGTTATATCATGATGCCGGTCTCGAAACACAGAAATTTTCGTACCTGGTGATAGCAAACACCATTCCTGCAGTCTCGAACCTAGCAGCTCAGCTTTTGCTTTTGACAGACCCAAATCTCTGACCAAATCGTTCAATTCGGACTGTGTTATCAGATGTGGATCGCCTGATGAGGATGGTTCAAAATCCGGGTCAATGTCACTGTTAGAACCCTGCACTGCAGTTTCTTCATCTGGTTCGTCTAAGGTCCAATCCTCTGGTGGTTTCGGAACTGGAAGACTGTCATCATGTGGCATGGGTCTCATTGCTGAAGGCAGATTAGGATATTCAATTGACTTCTTGTTTTTGGCAGCGAAACCAGACACATTAGTCAAACAGAAATAACAGTCCGTCACATGGTCTTTCTGTTCTCGCCATATCATCGGAACAGCAAATGGCATCGTCTTTCGAGTACCTCTGAGCCAGGCTCTCAGACTAACAGCACATGTCGCACAGCAAATGTGAGGCGCCCATTGCTTGTCTTGATCACCTATTTTGCAGCCAAAATACAGATGATAGGCTTTCTTTACAAGGGCAGTCATCGAACGTCTCTGAGGCGTAAGTGTATATTCCCCACAGATATAGCAGAATGTGTCGCGGCTGTTACGACACCGACGAGACATATTGCCCGACACCAAAACGTCTATAGCATCAAGCTTACTTACTGTTATATTGCTACAGCTACTATACTACTATACTTTACTATACTGATACTATATACACACACGGACTATCTATATTAACCAAATGAGCAGGATCGGTGTATGGAAGCCACCATTATAGCATGGTGAGACAGCGCAAGCTCGTTCAGACCTGCCCAGACATGCCCAGGATGTCATCTTCCATAAAACAGCTTCCAACCTGGCTAGATTTTATGCATGGACATACCCAGGCGGCACAAACCGTTGTTGATAAGACACTTATGGGAGAAAAAATTGTTTGCATCCAAATATAAGAAAAAATCACGACAAAATTGAAGATTTCTCTGAAATGGTACGTGATGGGTAATTTTTGATGTAATATTCATGATCAGCACCCAAAATTCTATAAGAAACACCCAGCAGTGTTCAGGAAGCAAAAACTTTGTTGTGCAGTGTTACTGCAATCTACTCCTAACTGGTATCCCTCAGTGCCGCCTCTCCTCCTTGCAATCTGTGAAAAACTCTGCTGAGTGACTCATCTTCTACCAACCTCGCTACACTCATGCTACCCCTCTCCTTAAGTCACTTCACTGGCTCCCTATCTGCCATCGCATACAGTTCATGATCGTATTGCTGACCTAGAAGTGTTTTCATTCTGCTGCCCCTCAATATCTCTCCTCACTTCTCTCTCCTTATATATCTTCCAGAGAACTCTGTTCCTCAGATAAGCCACTCTTAGCTGTACCCTTCTCCTCCACTGCCAATTCCAGACTTTGTTCCTTTCATCTAGCTGCCCCCATGTCTGGAATAAATTACCCGAGTTTGTCCGTCAAGCCCCTTCCCTTGTTTAAAAGCAGACTGAAAACCCACCTTTTTGATATAGCTTTCAATCCTTACCCCTCTGCCCTCCAACCCAGCCCACTGATTAACCGTTCCCCTTAACTGTATCCATGACATCCTGTTTGTCTGTCTTGTCTGTTTGGATTGTAAGCTCTTTAGAGCAGGGACTGTTTTCTTACTCTTTGTGACTCTGCAGTGCTGCGTATGTCTGGTAGCACTATAGTAATAATTAATAGTAGTAGTTAGTGAATACAACCTGAACTCAATATATGTTTTGTATAGAGGGTGAGTATCTTTAGTTAAGAATTAATTCATTTTATTTTTTTAATTTAACCTAGTAAAACTGTTGAAGGGATAGTTTGCACTGCACAACTCCTTAACCAAACTATGGAACAGAGAGGCACTGTAAATGTTTTTATGGTGAAAGTATCGGTGAGCTGTTTCACCTCGGAAGATAAGGGAGCGGCTGTAAGTAGGCCACCCTTCTTCCCCAGGCCTCCTTGAACTGCAGGGGCTGTTTGGGTGGAATTTAGGCAACTGCTTCAAGGGAAAACCTTCTCTGTTACTTACAGAATGGAATGTTAATTGCTTTAGGGCATGTGGAGGTGTCCTGGATAGTCCTTTTGGTTTGTGCCAAGAACACTACGAAAGAGTACCCATAACAAACCTTGCTAAACCAAAAAGCATCAGGGTTGCCAACCAGAAACAATCAAAAAGACTTATTCAGTCCTTGTTTTAGGGCTGGCTCTACCATTGAATGACTATTTTTTTACACGTGATCCCTACTTTTCAATCCTACTGACTTATTTCTTTTTTATTGCAGTTATTGGAATTTTAAACTGCCTATTATTACACATCTAAGCAATGTACAATCAGAGCATATATACCAGGTTAAACAAAGAGAAACAGGAACAATACATAACAGTAACATTTCATCTTTTTTTTTAAGTTCAAATTTTTTATTGAAAGATTTTTAGTTTAACAAAAGACAAACAAAATAAATCTGCAATGTGCACAGACAATAATATGTGACAATCAGATCAAATATATAATATGCGATCTTTCAAAATGTATAATACCAAATAGCAAATAGAGAAAATATAAGCATAAGAGTAGGAGAAGGAAAAATCAAGAGAAGAAAAATGATAAAAGGAAAAGGATCTCTGCTATGATATGGTATCAGAGGCAGCTGAATGGAACCTGTTGAGGAATTTCCAAGGTGAATTAGACATTTTAGAAGAAATGGTAGATATCTGACGTTTTTCATATATATATTGTTCATGTTTATTGTACAGACATAGGGAGTTCCACCAAAAGGTGTAATCCAAATGAGAGGCTGATTTCCAATTTCTAAGATTGTGCATAAGGGCAATAACAAACATGGCATCAATCAATTTTGGAGGACAATCTGTAGTATCAAAACAAGGATGTTGAGAGCGAAGCATAATAATATCAAAGGAGATGTCGGATTGACATGAGGTGATATGTTTAATCGTCTTCCACACGCTAGACCAGAAGGGGCGTATGCTAGTGCAATGGAATAACATGTGGTCCAAGGAGCCATCCGATCTCTGACAGTGCCAGCAGGAAGAGTCCGGTCTTAATTTAGCTTTCCACATACGGTAAGGAGTCCATAGAGCTTGCCATATAACAAAGTACATAGATTGAGATATTCTTGATGACATTAATGGACGATTAGTTTTAGACCAATAGGTGTTCCAGTTGATGTCGGAGAATGAGGTCGGTAACAGCTTTTGCCAGTGAGACATAACCTGTGGTGAGAAGAGGTATTTGTGGTCTCTCATAATTTTATAAAACAAAGATATCGCTTTGCCCTGGATATGGACTGATTCACTCCAAGAGAGAAAGGAAGCCTTGGAGGAGAAAGATGATAGGGTGGGTAGCACCGCAGATATACTGGTGATCAGTGTCAACCATTGGGAGTGATAATTCTTTAAAGTAGGAAACTGAGCACTGAAAGAAGTAAAAGGAATTACATTATTATCACACAACAGCTGATCTACACACCAAAGACCAGCCTTTTGCCATCTTTTCCAAAAAAACATCTTATTATTGTTTTTCAATTTTGGATTATTCCAAAGAGACATGTTAACAGCATTATAAAGTGATGTTTCAGCCAGGAGATCCAGATGTCGTATGGCATGTTGCGTTGCACTCAGGAGACCAAATTTTTTCAACCGTAAGGGGAGTGTCATAGTACATAAAGCTGAAATGGGGCAAGGGTGACAAATATGTTTTTCCAATTCCAGCCAAGGTGGCATATCTTGAGCTGAGTATAATGGAGGCCAATAAGCACCATATTTAGCCAAAGAGGCCAAATGGTAAAAATAGAAATCTGGGAAATTTAAGCCCCCATTTACCTTAGAGGCACTTAATTTGGCCAAAGCTATACGGGGTTGTTTATTATTCCACAAAAAGGAGGTAAGCTTTTTGTCAATCCAAGAAAAGAACGATCGTTTGCAAAGAAATGGCAGCATAGCTAGAATATATACTATTCGTGGCATTAGATTCATTTTGATGGAGGCTAGGTGTCCCCACCAAGATAGAAATAAAGGGGACCAATTGGATATGGTTTTTTGAATTAGCATTTTGATTTTAGATAGATTTGTTTCTATGACTTGATCAGGGTCTTTATGTATCATTATACCTAAATATTTAACAGGTGCATCCGTCCAGAGAAAAGGTAAGTGGGATATATCTGCTTGGAAAATAAGATCATTCAGCGGAAAAACTACTGACTTCTCCCAATTGACTAAATAGCCAGATAAGTAGGAATAATCCTCAATAAGAGTAATAAGAGTTGGAAGAGAGAGTGTGGGATTTTGAATGAAAAAGAGAATGTCGTCCGCATATGCTGCTAGTTTAATTTGACGTTGATCAGCAGGGATACCCTCAATATCTCCGGTTTGACGTACACCGGTTAGAAGGGGTTCCAAAGCAATATTAAATAATAGTGGAGAGAGGGGACATTCCTGACAAGATCCACGATGTAGGGTGAATCTGTTCGAAAGTGTATTGTTAATCAATATACGTGAAGTGGGTTTCCAATATAGCGTTTTGATCCAATTAATAAAGTAGTCCCCAAAATTGTACCATTTTAGAACCTTCAGCAGGAAGGGCCATTCTACTCGATCAAAAGCTTTCTCAGCGTCAATGGCCAGCCCTACTACCGGCTCCGAAATGGACTTAGTATATGCATTTATGTGATGAAATAGTCTCATATTATCCCCAATGTAGCGTCGTTTAATAAAACCAATCTGGTCAGGGTGAATCAAACTGGCAATGACATTATTCAATCTTGTAGAAAGAATCTTGGCCAAGATTTTATAATCTAAATTTAATAACGATATGGGACGATAATTTTTAATCATAGTGGGATCCCTATCTGGTTTTGGGAAGACTACAATGGTAGCTTCTGCGAAGTTGAATTGTTTGTGAGGCGAGGTATGTATGAAATTATAGTATTGAAGGAGGTGCGGGGCAAGAATGTCATTGAATTTTTTATAGAATTCATTCGTAATTCCATCCGGTCCGGGAGCTTTATTTTTAGCTAAAGACATCATTGCAGACACAATTTCTTTGGTTGTGACAGGAGCTTCCAGTGAGTTCTTAGCAGGAATTGTCAGTTGAGGGTGTTGTAAATCTTTTAAAAAGGAATCATAATTGGGTTCTGACGCATGGAGTTCGGAGGAGTATAATTTGGAATAAAAAAGTTTGAATTGAGATTTAATAGAGTCTGTAGACGAAACAATTTGACCAGAAGGAGTGCAGATGGAAGAAATGAACATTCGTTTAGATTTAGTTTTTAGGTAATTAGCTAATGGTTTGCCTATCGTGTTATCACCTATGTAATGACCGGAGGCAAGAATGAATAGTTCTTGCCTAGCTTTGTAGGAGATCAGGGAATTATATTCATATTTAAGTCGTAGTAATTGATGGTATGTGGACGGATCATGTATGTGGTTGGACATATGTTGGAGTTCTAATTTTTTAATATCAGATTCTAGGTTTTTCTCCTTCTGTAAAGAAAGTAGCTTTATAAGCCTCCCATACGATGGACGGGCATACTTCATGATCTTTCGTGTTAATATCTGATGTGAATATTCTAATTTTTTCTATTATGTCATCATCCAGGAGAAGATGATTATTTAATCTCCACGAGGGGCGAGTTGTTGATGGAGGGGAGACAAGTAGGGACATGGATTTTAGAGCATGGTCAGTAAGGCTAATAGTATGTATTTTGGTGTTAGATAGGAGTTGAGATAGATGTGAGGACATGAGGAAAAAATCAATTCTTGTATAAGTATTATGTGGTGGGGAGAAGTGTGTGAATTCTTTGCCCTTGGGATTAAATAGTCTCCAAGGATCCAGTAGGGAGAAGTTACGAATGAGGTTATGTAATTCTATATAAGTCTTGGATTGAGTAGGCTTGCAAGAAGAGGATCTGTCAAGAATCAGGTCTTGTATTTGGTTGAAATCTCCACCTATGATGAAAGATTTGGTGGAAAATTCAAGGAGTACAGATTGAAGATTTCTGAAAAATTCCGGTTGGTCGGAGACTGGAGCATAAAGATTTAAAAACACATATTCAACTGAGTGCAACGCAACATGAGCCAGGCACCACCTGCCCTCTGTATCCGCTTTCTGTGATAGAATATTAATAGGAATCCCATTTTTAAAGAGGATAGAGACACCATTTTGTTTTTTGTTAGGCGCAGGCGAGAATATATGGGATGAGTATCCCGGAAGAAATAATTTGAGCACGGGACCAGAGGGAAGGTGCGTCTCTTGAAGAAATATGACATCTGGATGCTTAGTGGATATATAATTAGCTATCTTTTTCCTTTTTATAGGGTGATTAAGCCCATTGACATTAAAGGATGCAATATGGAGATCAGCCATAAAAGGAAAAAAAATATCTTGTGGTACTATAAAATCAGCTGCAGATCCATGGGAGAAAAAATAGTTAAATGCATACCATACCACAGCAGAGTAAAAGGACAAAGTAAGCAGGGGAGAAAAAAAGGAGAGAGATAAGATTCAACATGGCACACACAGGGCATTGCTAATTGCAAAAGCATGCACAAGTGAACATTAAAGGCAGCAATACGTGGGAGAAACAGTGTAACAGTGAGTAAACGCAGGGAGTACCAAGCCCCCCCCGGATAACATGGAAAATAAACTATGTCATTCCATTATAACAGTAACATGAAGAGATCAAAAGACATATGTCCTCTGCAAATCTGCTAGTTCAGGTCATGGCATTGTGAATGGAGTCCAGGAAAGATTTTAATTCCGCCGGTTCCAGATAGGAAGTTGTGCGATTATTGTAAGTGATCTTCATTCTGGCCGGATACATGAGGCCGTATTTGGTTCCTAGATCTTTCAATTGTTGGCGGTATGAGAGGAATTCTTTTCTCTTAAGTGCAGTGGTCTTGGCAAGATCAGGCACAATGTAGAATTTCTTTCCCTGATAGAGAAGTTGAGGATGAGATTTCGCCGCATTGATAAGCTGTAAGGCATGTTGAAAGCGCAGAATTTTCGCCACAATAGGCCTGGGTTTAGTAGACATCGTGGAGAGGTGAGAGGGAACACGATGTGCCCGCTCGATTTCCAGCGGGGTGTGTGTGTGTGTGTGTGTGTGTGTGTGTGTGAATGAGAGACCAAGAGTTTTAGGAAGAAAATCAGCGAGGAAGGATATAACATCAGAGCCCTCCGCTGATTCAGAAATGCCAATGATGCGAATATTGCTTCTCCTACCTCGATTGGACAAATCCTCCAGGTCTCGTTGCAGCGCTATGATTTGTTTATCATGTGTCTCGAGCAGGGAACATTTTGCAGTGAGAGTTTGTGTCTTTTCTTCTAAGGCGTCTAAACGATGCCTTGCGTCCACGAATTGGTCATTGAGAGCCTCAATTTCAGCCCTCACCGATTTGGTGGCATCTACTTGTTCTTGCATTATATGCCTGAAAGAACGCATTTCTTTTATAAGAGTGTCGAGTGCTGATTCCTCGTGTTTCGCCGCCATCTTATCTGGGGAGCTGATGTCGGTCTTGGGCCGCTTGCCGCTAGGCTGCGACGCGTCGTCATCGTTTTTGTCAACTTTCGTCGGTGGCATGTGGAAAGGAAAAATGCCAGTAATTCTGATCCGGAACAAGTAGGAATGACACTAGTAATCTTGTTTTAAAGTGTCAGCGTGGAGGAGCTCTCACTCCATGTGTCCTCTCTCCGCTCGAGCAGGCTCCGCCCCCCCCCCCCAGTAACATTTCATCTGATCCAGTGAATAAACAGAGATTATACTGTAGCTGTGGTAAGCGGTGGCAAACGGAAATGCCTGTAAGCTTTGTACAGAAAGATGGGAATGAACTGCCCTGATGGATTCTTAACTGATATCTCATTCTAAACTGGGGTCAAGCAAGTGAGAACACCCTTGAATAAATCTCATATAATTCTGTGTGTGAGTGCGTGCATGCATATGCTCTGCATTTGTGTGTGTGCTTGTGATTGGAAGACCGGAGAACAGGGGAGAAGCAACATGAAAAGAGAAATTTGTTTCACTGAATCAATTTTTTTTTTAACATTAAGCCACTTTTTGGGAGGGGAAAGGCCAACAGATTTCTCTGGAAACTCTCTTTAATCTAGCCCCCTTTTTTTGGACCCTGTTTCCCCCCCCCATGCTCAAATTTCAGAAGTTCCCTCCGCTGACAGCCGCCTCAAGGCCCACCTGCTTGGCATGTGGGGCTCCAACTTCCCCTGCTCTACCCCAGATCCTCTGCTTCCTCAGTCTTCCCCAGATTCTGTGGCTGCTCTGAATGCATCTCCATCTTGCCCTACTCTGCTTTAGTGGGGCTTACCTTGCCCAGGAGCTTCGTGATTTTTGTTTTTTTCTTTAGCATTAGGAGCCTGCATGGACCGAACAGCCCAAGCCCCGACCAGTTTAACTCTCCTGCGGCTCCTCTCACGATCGCGCGCCCGCCCACCTACCAGTCTCGCGCTCCCAGCCGGGGCTTCTGAGCGCCGTCGCCCCAGCCAATCGTCGGCTGCCTTGGTCTGGGCCGCTCCGTGGTGCTAGGCGGGCGCAGCCCATGCCGCTGTCATGCCAACCCGCTGCCGGTGGGGACTGCCGGGGCCTGGGTGTGGCGGGAAGGGGGGGTCTTGCCTGGCCGGGGCCAGCCAAATCCCGGGCCTGCTCTCCTTCCCCTAAGTCCCGGCCCCTCACTCTGCGCCATCTAGCGCATGCGCACTCGTGCCGCCACATCCCGACAGATCAGGGATCAGGGAACATGCGGCGTGAGTGCGCATGCGCGCATAGCGTTTTATTATTATAGATAATGTCCTAATGTCAATATAACAAGTTGTTTCCACCCCCCCCCACCCCCCCCCACACACACACACACAATCAAAGTCAGGAAACACAAACTAACTTTAAGACATAGGCTGCACTTGTGGAAAAATATACTCCTTTAACTTTGCTGGATCATCAAATTGAACTGTATGATTTTCATGAGTAATTCTCATTTATAGAGCTAAAAGTCGAATATCTGCTAAGAATAACAAACTTCTCTTTGTAATGACAGGGGTTGCCATAAAACTTATTTTGAAGAATTGGAAGAACTGGGATAGGTTAAATTACACTTTCTGGTGGGAATCCCTTTGTTCGACTTTTAAAATGGAACGTCTAATGGTTAGACAGCAAAGAAGGTACAGGAAATTTATGGATGTTTGGGAGCCGTTGACTGAGGGCTCCTTTTACAAAGCCACGCTAGCGGTTTTAGCGCACACACCAGATTAGCGCACGCTATAGGGCGTGCTAGCCGAAAATCTACCGCCTGCTCAAAAGGAGGCGGTAGTAGCTGGCGCACGGGGCAATTTAGCGCGCACTATTCCGCGTGTTAAGGCCCTAGCGCGGTTGTGTAAAAGGAGCCCTAAATTTTGTAAGGAATGATAACTGACTTTATTTTACTGACCTTATACATACACATCCAGGGTGGGAGGGAGGGGGGAGGGGTTTGTACTGGAATTGTTTGGGGGAATTTTTTGATAGTTTCTTGTGGGTATTTATTTTCTCGATTAATAGGTGGGAGGGTGGGGGGAAAATAATTGCTTATTACTATATGTAAGTTTATTGTGCTTTTCTTGTAATATTATATGTACATGAATTATTTCTATACATGATTGTAGTTGGAAAATTTAATAAAGATTTAAAAAAAAATAATAGTAATGTCCTAATGTAAGTGCAATTATATGTTATGATATATTTGTTTGTTCTGTAATGTGTTAAAACTTAGAGCTCCTTTTACAAAGGTGTTTTTAGAGCCAAAATCATTAAACATACTTATTCACTCACTCATTATTTCAAAACTCGATTACTGTAATGTTTTACTATTAAATATCTCTCAGAAGGAGAAGAAACGTCTCCAGATAGTCCAAAACACAGCAATCAAATTAATACATAATTGTAAAAAATTTGACCATGTCACACCACTTTTTATTGAATCTCATTGGCTCCCTATCTCTCATCGTATCACCTTTAAAATATTACTTTTAGTTTTTAAAACATTGATCTCAAATGAACCTCAATTCATCAACAGATTACTTATCCCATATTGTACTCCTCGCACTTTAAGATCAACCAACCAAAATCTTCTAACAGTTCCATCACTAAAAATTATTGGAACTCGTCGCACTGACATTTTTTCTGTTATGGCCCCACAATTATGGAATAGCTTGCCCCAGTATCTTAGAGTAGAAAAAGATTTGAAACAGTTCAAAAGTAACTTAAAAAGTTTCCTTTTTAAAGACGCATTTAATGTATGAAACTAATTTTCCTAATTCTTTTTCAACTTATTTTTTTCTCTTCTCATTCCCTTACCTCATGTTTTTGTTACCTTTAATTTTTTTTTTTTTTACAATTGTAGTTTTACCCTTTCTTTCCTTATGTGTCCGTTAGTCTGTATGATTTTATTTTTAACAATGTATTAAATTTTAACTAACCTGTTATTTGCATTATTATTTGTAAATCGCTTAGTAAATTAAATAAGCGATCCAACAAATCAAAAATAAACTTGAAACTTGAAACTTGTGTTAGGGCCTTAATGAGTCAGCTTGACTACTGCAACATCGCCTATCTAGCAATCTCACAAAAGAATATGAGACGTCTCCAAATAATGCAAAATGCTGCGGTCAGACTTATCTTCGGGCTGAAGAACTTCGACCACGTGACACCCTACTATCGGCAGCTGCACTGGCTACCAACGGAAGCCCGAGTAAGGTTTAAATTTGCCTGCCTCTGCTTCAAAGTACTATACGGCCTGACCCCCCAAGTACATAACGGACCTTTTCGCATTTTCTAATAACAGACTCAAGAGAAACACACACCCAAAACTCATTTCCCCTCCAGTTAGAGGCTGCAAAATGAAAAAAACACCATGAATACCTTCTCTCTCACCAAGCAGTCCTATGGGGCAAAGACCTAGACCAACTGCTTTCGCTCACTACATACGGGGAATTCAGGAAACGCCTAAAAACATACCTGTTCCAGAAATACCTAAACAATTGACCTGCGCTCCCTCTCCCTCCCCCCTCCCTATTCCACCTGAACTTACAGCACTGTTATAAATATAATCTGTTATCTTCATCTTATCTTAACTTTACGTTGCTATTTATCCCCAACAGGTCCTGTCGGACGTTACCTACTAAAATGTACATATTACATTTTCGCTCAGCAAATTGTATTTCTATACTATTGCCTCCTGAGGTCTCTGAACTCTGTAATTCCTCTGAATATTTACTTATTGTATTTCGCTGAATGTCCAGCACTCTTGATTGTAAACCGCCTAGAAGTCGCAAGATTGTGGCGGTATAGAAGAATAAAGTTATTATTATTATTATTAATGCGCGGAATAGCACGCACTAAATTGCCCCGCGCGCTAGCCGCTACGCCTCCTTTTAAGCAGGCAGTAATTTTTCGGCTAAATCTTGTGCATGTGCTAAAAATGCTAGCGCACCTTAGTAAAAGGAGCCCTTAATAAAGATTGAACTAAAAAAAACAAACAAACCCCAAAACAACACATACGGCAACCAGAATTGAATGCAAGACTCTAGATGAGGTTGCACCTTGGAGAGATACAATTACGTTATAATATTCTTGGTCTTACGAGCCATCCCGTTCCTAGTAATTCCCAGCATCTTGTTTAGAATAGCCCGAGACCCCCGTGTCGATGGGCGTAAGATAACACGGGGCTGGCAGGCCTGCGTGTTGCCCATCGGCTGGGGCGGTCGGGGGGGCGGCGAGTTTGAGGGGCGGTGTGATTGGCTGGGTAGGCAGGAGAGTTTAAAATGATTGGTGGCAGTAGGAGCGCGCGGCGGGGGGGGGGGGTGAATTGATAAAAGGCGAGACCGTGGAGGACTCAACCGTCGTGGGTCCTCCTGAGTCGGTTTTTTTTTAGTCTCACCTCGTGGCGTTCCGGGTCCTCCTTCCTCGTCGGTTATGGCGGAGAGATTGGCGGCAGTGGTGGAGCAGGAGCGCGACGTGGCCGAGATCTCCTTTCGGGCGGGGGACTCGTTGGTCGAGGACCCGGGAGAGCAGGTGGGTCTGGAAGGCGGGTTTGAACGGGGCAGGCCGGCGCGTCGCTCGAAATGCGATGCGCTTTCGGCGATCGCTCTGGCTGGCTCAGCGGGCCTGGTGAGTGGGCGGGTTCCGAGGGATCGGCCGGACCGCGTGGCTCCGCAGAAGGGGGCGGGGCCCAAAAAGGGGAAAGCAAAGTCGGGCGGGCAGGCGTCTGCCCGGCCTGGGGACCGCAGCTCTGCAGTGCCTAACGTTGTGCAGGACTCGGTGGGGGAGGTGCGAGGTGCGGGGCCAGCCCTCTGTGCCGCGTCGGGGCAGGCTGGGTTTCTGGGTGAGGCTTCAGGGTCTGGACTGGGGGACCTGGCTACAGCACCTGAGTTGGGGGTTGAGGGGTTGTCCCATATGGAAAGGGGCGATTCGCAGCCATCGCCACAGCCTTCTACCAGCTGGGGGTCGGGTGTTTGGGGTGGGAGTCCCATGGGTCCGTGGGGGTCGCCGTTTGGCATGATCCCTTGGTGTTCTGGGCCTCAGGGTTGGGGTTCAGGTTCTTTGCCCCCCTTTTGGGGGGGTAGTGGGACTCCTGGATGGATGGGTGGCTCCTGGCCTTTTGGGGTTGGGGGTTCGGGTTGGGGTATGCAAGGGGGTGGTGTTCCGGGCTCTGTTCCTGGTTGTGGTTTCTTTTCACAGAGTCCAGCAATGGTTCCAGAACACCAGCGGGGTGCTGCAGGAGCGGCTCCAGGTCCCCCTACCGGCAGCATGGATGGAATCTCCGATCTGCAGAGTGGCGGGCGAGTTTCGGTGACGTCGGCGTTGGAGTCAGCGGCTGTTGGCGGAGGCGTCGCTGGTCCATCTTCGGGTGTGGCGGTTGCTGGCCGTGGCGTCGCTGTTGTGGATCGACGATCGGTGGCGTCTGCAGAGGCTGCTGCGAGTGGCCTCTCCTTGGAGGAGGCTGAACCTTCAACGTCGGGTAAGGTTGCGCCTGCTGTGGTTTCTGGGGCGAAAACTGGGGGGAGGAAGAGTAAGGGGAAGCGGCGGCGTAGAAGGGATTCATCCTCATCGAGTCGGTCTTCCTCTTCGTCTTCGTCTTCGTCTTCCTCATCGGCGTCTTCTTCTCCTCGGGCCGGGGCGGTTAAGGAGGGGGGCCCGGGGGGAATGGGGGGCGTGATGCAGCAAGGGGATGGTAGAGGTGTGCCGGCCTTGGTCGCTCTGACCGAACTCTGGGAGCGAGTACCGCGCGACTTACGGCACAAGATTAGGCGACGTGCCTGTATCGACATTTTTCGTCTCCTGGAGGGTAGAGCACACCGGCGTAGCAAGAAAAAATCAAAACGTGCGGGGGGTGCAGTGAAACCGTTGCCAGTCTCACGGTCCATACTTAATTGGATACGGGCATTCATGCGGCTAGCCAGTGTTTGGGGAAGGTACCGTCCGGAGGATTATGGTTTATTGTTAGCGTACGCTGATTCTGTACTAGATGCGTATCAGCGTTTTGGTGGGTGGACCTGGTTAAATTATGACGAGGCTTTTAGGGACAAGATGGAGGAGAACACACATATGTCATGGGGCACGCAGGATGTTAATCTGTGGCTCACCCATATGTCCTCAAAAGCTGGGGCAGCCCCGGTGGGGGTGGGTCGTGCGTCGGCAGTTACTCCGGGCGGGGGGCGGCCCTTTCGGCCCGGGATGGGGGGGGGGGTCTGGCGGAGGTGGGCTCGGTGATGTGTGTTGGAGATTTAACAAGTCCAGCTGTTCCTTCACAGACTGTAGATTTCGACATGCGTGCTCCCAATGCGGGCAGCCGCATTCCCTCCTTAAGTGCCCCAAGAAGCAAGGGGGAGGTCCTTCGGGGGTTGGCAAGTAGTGGTGGGACGCGAGCGGTTCCTACTCCGGTCTTGGTCGGTATGTTGCTCCCGTGGCTGCGTTGTTATAGGCCGGTGCGTGTGGCTCTTCTCTTGGAGAGGGGGTTTTCTGAGGGTTTTGAGATTCCATTTCGGGGGGAGTTGATTGGGGTTCGGGCACGTAATTCGTCCTCTGTTGCGCATTTGGGTGCTGTGGTCCGCCGCAAATTGGAGGAGGAATTGCGGTTGGGCCGGATTGCGGGTCCTTTCCGGGAGCAGCCTTTTCCGGTTATGATGGTGTCTCCTCTAGCGGTGATTCCTAAGAAGGAACCTGGTAAGTTTCGCCTCATTCACAATTTATCTCGGCCCGTTGGGTCTTCCGTGAATGATGGTATTCCGAGGGATCTGTGCACGGTTCGTTACTCATCCGTTGATTGTGCCCTGAGGCTCATTCTTAGGGCGGGCCGCGGTGCTTTGTTAGCTAAAGTGGATATCGAATCTGCCTTCCGACTGTTGCCAGTTCATCCGCAGTCTTATCCGTTGTTAGGTTTCCGTTTTGACGGTGCGTATTTCTACGATCGTTGTTTGCCTATGGGTTGTTCTATCTCGTGTTCCTATTTTGAAATGTTCAGCTCCTTCCTGCACTGGGTGGTGGTTCAGCGGGCTGGGTTGGATGCGGTCGTTCACTATCTTGATGATTTTCTGTTCATAGGACCGGCAGATTCGGATGACTGTTCGCGTTTGAAGGGCGCCTTCGAGTCCATGGCTGCCGAGTTTGGGATACCGTTGGCGAGGGACAAGTCTGAGGGTCCGGTGTCGTCTTTGGTTTTTCTAGGGATTGAGCTGGATTCGGAGAATTTGGTGACTCGGCTTCCGGTGGGTAAGGTTCAACAGCTGCTTGGTTTGATCGAGCGTGTTTTGTCGGCGCGTAAAACTACCTTGCAGGTAGTTCAGTCCTTGATAGGCTCTCTTAATTTTGCCTGTCGAGTTTTGCCCATGGGGCGTGCCTTTTCACGTCGATTGGCGGCGTCCACGGCGGGGGTTAGGGAGAAGCGACATTTTTTGCGGCTGTCTGCGGGAGTTCGAGCTGATCTGTGTATGTGGGCTTGTTTTTTACGCGACTTCAATGGCTATTTACCTATGCAGGCTCCTGAGGTGTCTAATTGCGACTTGGAGCTGTTTTCGGACGCGGCTGGAGGGGTGGGATTCGGTCTGTACTGTCAGGGGGCGTGGTGTGCGGAGCGCTGGCCGCAAGCTTGGGTAGAGAAGGGTATTACGTGGAATATTACACTCCTGGAATTGTTTCCTTTCATTGTGGCCTGCGACTTGTGGGCGGATAAATTACGGGATAGGCGGGTAGTGTTCTGGTGCGATAATCTTGGGGTGGTGGAAGTGGTCAATAGACAGGTGGCGCGTTGCCTAGCGGTGAATGGGTTGGTGCGTGCCTTGGTTTTACGGTGTCTGCGTCTTAATTTGTATCTCAGAGCGCGACATGTCCCTGGTTCGCACAATGGAATTGCTGACGCTCTTTCTCGTTTCCATTTCTCACAGTTTCGTCGGCTGGCGCCGGAGGCGCACGAAGACGGTGCTTCGATGCCGGCGCATTTGTGGAGCCTGGTCGAGAGGGAGTGTGGGACATGCTCCGCCTGTCGGTAGCGCCTGCTACTTGGTCTCATTATTCAGCGGGGTTCCGTTTGGTGGCTACTTTTCTCTGCAGCAGAGGCTGGACACCTGGGGACGTGGCCGAATCCTTGCTGGAGGATTTCGTGTTGGATTCCTACAGGACCCAGCTTTCCCGTCGAGTGGTTCAGGGGCGTTTGGTTGGGTTTGCCTTTTTCTGTCGGGCATTGGGCTGATCATGTCCTGCATCGGGTTTCCTGGTGCGGCGCCTGCTTCGAGCTTTGGGGAGAGCGGTGCCTTGTAGGCCTGATTCTCGTTTACCTATTCAGCATGCCTTGCTGGTGCAGCTGTTGGCAGTCTTGCCAGATTTGGCCTACTCCCCTTATGAAGCTGGTATGTTTCGAGCGGCTTTTTCCCTGGCTTTCTTTGGTGCGTTGAGAGTGGGGGAGTTGCTGGTGAGTGCAGCTGACGGGGCTAGGGGGCGCGGTTTGTGTATTCAACATGTGCGGTTAGGTGATACCGAGGTGGAGATTCATGTGGTTAGCTCCAAGACCGATCAGGCGGGACGCGGGCAGTGGTTAGTGCTCAATAGGATTGCGGGTTGTATTTCGTGTCCGGTGTCCTGTTTGCGGGAGTTTTTATTGTTGCGAGCGGTGGGGTCCCCGATTCTGTTCGTGCATGCTGATGGGGTTCCTCTGTCCCGGTTTCAGTTTCTAGCGGTACTGCGCCTGGCCTTAGCACGTTGCGGAGAGGATCCGAGTTGCTACGGCACGCATTCTTTTCGGATAGGTGCGGCCACTAGCGCTAGTGCCGCTGGGATGCCGGAAGCCGGTATCCGGCGGTTGGGGCGTTGGGCTTCGGGAGCCTTTCGCTCTTACATTAGACCGGCTGAGTCGGGTAGAGGGCAGAGGGGGAGACGGGAGAATCAGTAATTGGGGGAATGTTGTGTAGCACGTGTGTAGAGTCATAGTTCGGGACTGTTGCAATTTGTTGTTTGCTTTTCAGGTGCGGTCCGGAGCAGTGCGGCAGTATGGATCATTGGCCACTCCTTCATTCATTGGGCCGGCGAGAGGGCCTCTTTGCGTCCTGGAGGTCGTCATCTTGGGCTGGGACATCTGGGCATCCGGGTATCCTGGTGGGGGCAACGGGGTATGAGGTGGCATCAACTTTTGCCGTTTCTGTCTCGTTTGCGGTCATGCCCTCGTCGTCCGGACGTGCTTATCCTACATTTGGGGGGTAATGATGTTGATACATTGCCAGCTAGGCAGTTGCTCAACATCATTAAGGATGACTTACGAGTTGTTTTTGACGGGTTCCCGAGTACACGGGTTGTTTGGTCGGATGTCATTCCGCGGCCTCGGTGTTTGGCGTCTCGACGTTGGACTCGGGGACTGGCCAAGTTTAATCGGCAGATTGGAAAGTGGGTAGTGTCTCAAGGTGGTAAGCAGATTTTGCACGGGTGGGTCGAGGTCGGTTGCGCGGGGCTTTTTCATAAAGATAGGGTTCATTTGTCTGAGGTTGGGTGGGACCTGCTTTTAGATGACTTTGCGGTGTGTTGTGAGAGCGTTCTGGGTTTATGTTAGCCGCGGCTTGGTTTCTTGGGGGGGGGGGGCCTGTGGGATCTCAGGCCTGTGGCGGATCTCCCGAGCTACTGGGTCATTGGGGCTCATCCGGTGATGAGCGGTGGGCCGGCGGGGTGCCGTGCCTGGTGGGTCAGGTGACCCGGATAATGGGGCATGAGGGACATGCCACCCCTCTGACCCTTGCTGGGGTGGCAGGGTCGAGGGCAATGAAGTCTATGGGTAGCTCGGGAGGAGCTCTGGGAGTTTATGTTAACTATGTTATAATTGAAATTATGTTATGTTAAGTGTTTTGATTAATAAATTGAGCTGCGGCTAATTACCAACAATTGTAGTCAGAGTGTTTTTGGGGTAATGCTTGGGGAGTATGGGGAAGGAGAGTCATGTTGTTGGGGTTATAGGGCAACAGTGGACGTGTCCAGATCCCGCTGTTAAGAATAGCCCGAGACCCCCGTGTCGATGGGCGTAAGATAACACGGGGCTGGCAGGCCTGCGTGTTGCCCATCGGCTGGGGCGGTCGGGGGGGCGGCGAGTTTGAGGGGCGGTGTGATTGGCTGGGTAGGCAGGAGAGTTTAAAATGATTGGTGGCAGTAGGAGCGCGCGGCGGGGGGGGGGGGTGAATTGATAAAAGGCGAGACCGTGGAGGACTCAACCGTCGTGGGTCCTCCTGAGTCGGTTTTTCCCTCCCTCCCACCCCATGGTTTTTTCCGGTAGTTGGGAGTAGCTCGGGGGCGGATCTCCCGAGCTACTGGGTCATTGGGGCTCATCCGGTGATGAGCGGTGGGCCGGCGGGGTGCCGTGCCTGGTGGGTCAGGTGACCCGGATAATGGGGCATGAGGGACATGCCACCCCTCTGACCCTTGCTGGGGTGGCAGGGTCGAGGGCAATGAAGTCTATGGGTAGCTCGGGAGGAGCTCTGGGAGTTTATGTTAACTATGTTATAGTTGAAATTATGTTATGTTAAGTGTTTTGATTAATAAATTGAGCTGCGGCTAATTACCAACAATTGTAGTCAGAGTGTTTTTGGGGTAATGCTTGGGGAGTATGGGGAAGGAGAGTCATGTTGTTGGGGTTATAGGGCAACAGTGGACGTGTCCAGATCCCGCTGTTAACATTTTTGGTGGCTGCTGCACACTGAGCTGATTTCAGTGTAGTCTGCAATGACACCTAGATCTTTTATTTTGCTGCTGACTTCTAAAGTAGAGAGTTGTGTGGGGACAGAAATCCCACCCATCCCCGCCCGTCCCCGCCAGGATCCTCCATCCCCACCCGTCCCCGCCAGGATCCTCTCCGTTCCCACCCGTCCCCACCAGGATCCTCTCCATCCCCACCCGTCCCTGCCAGGATCCTCTCCATCCCCACCCGTCCCCCACCCATCCCCGCAAGGAATTATCTCCATCCCCACCCATCCCCATAAAAAACAGCAATTACTTCTGACAGGTTCATCAATTCCACAGTTTCTTTTGTGTTTCCGCTGCTGTTTTCCTTGTGGAATCTCTTTGGTGGAACCCTGTTCAGGTAATTAACTTATAAACCCCCTCTTTTACTAAGACTGATGTGTCCATTATATTATATGGACGAACCCTGCTTCCAAAGCCTTCCATCCCCGTGGGAGTCCCGTTGGCTAGAGGGGGGTCTATGTATCATTCCAAATTTCCAATTTCCTTATTTACATTCCATTCACTATTCTCTCCTCTTCTTTTTCCGTTTTCCCATACCCCTCCTTTTCTCTTTTCCCTATGTCTTCTTTCCTATCTTATATTGTATTTCTCACCCACCTTTCCCATTGGCACAGTTAGTCCTGTCCGTCAAGTCTATGTTTTACATATTGTACTCCCTGAATGTTGTACAACTTTTTAGTTATGTTCATCGCTTAGAAATATGATTAAGCGACTAATCAAATTTTAAATAAAAGTTAAAATTTGGAAAAAAAAAAAGGAAATTTAAAACTATCAGTCAAGGCCTAAATAAATTAAAATGTTTCTAGCACCTAAAATTAACTACAGTACAGCTCTTTTGACACTTTTATGCCACAGCTACTCATAATGGGCTGGATTCTACAAATCACACTCAAAAATCAGCAAAGGAAAAAATGAATGCTATGTGCGATTGTATAAAAGCCATGCACCCATTATAGAGCCACTTACGTTCCGAATTCCCCACCCAAACTTTAAGCGCCAGACTTATGCCGGCGGAAACCAAGTGAAAATGCTGGCACCCAAGTTGTGCATGCTGAGCTAGTAACATACTAAATGACGGCAGATAAAGACCCGTGTGGTCCATCCAGTCTGCCCTACAATATATATTTTTTACTTTGATGTTTCTGCCATAGAAATCTGCCTTATGAGATGGCGGGGATGTTACTAGTGAAAACTAGAAGAAGTCAGAAATTGCTTTGATAAATAATATATGAACTGACTTCACATTCAACACAAACCTGTCTATGAAGTGTAATCAATATGTTTTAAGTTGCTCAGAAATGTGAAACTCAACAAGGGGGGAACGCACCCCCCTAGAATGGGAACAGAGTTTACCTCCCAGTCATTGCAACTGTTTCTGTAGAGATCACACTTCAAGCCAGGATGTTGGTTAATAAAGATTGTTACAGTCCTTGAAATGATATAAAGTATAGCATTCTCTCCTTTCTTCTTATACTTGTTTTATACTTGTCAGAACATCACTTATGCATGATTAATAGAATCATAACTTAGCTCAATGAGGGGTTTGCAATGACAGTTGCAATGACTGGGAGGTAAACTCTGTTCCCATTCTAGGGGGGTGCGTTCCCCCCTTGTTGAGTTTCACATTTCTGAGCAACTTAAAACATATTGATTACACTTCATAGACAGGTTTGTGTTGAATGCGAAGTCAGTTCATATATTATTTATAGAAATCTGCCTGGCACTGTCATTAGGTTCCAACTACTGGAGTTTCTGTCCAAGCTCACTCCAGCCTTTCTAAACCATCCCAACATATTGTAGTTCCCATCGAAGCCCTCCCCAGCTATACCAATCATACAGTCATATACGGTGCGTACTCTGATCATGAAAGTCTGCTCAATTTTAGCCCTAGTGCTTCAATTTATACCAGGGGGGGCTTGCGAGCTACTTTTAAAATGACCAAGTCAAAATGATCTACCAACAATAAAATTTTGAAAAAAAACTTACAAAGCACACTGTACACATAGAAAATGTTAATTATCATTCCTATTCTGGGATTTTTTCAAAGAGGTCAAAGCAGATGACTCTATGCACTGTCACCTCAGTAACAACCATACAAAAATAGACAAATACCCCCTCCCTTTTTACTAAACCACGATAGCAGTTTTTAGCGTAGGGAGCTGCGCTGAATGCCCAGCGCTGCTCTCGAAGCTCATAGGCTCCCTGCGCTAAAAACTGCTATTGCGGTTTAGTAAAAGGGGACCATAGTGTAAAATATAGACAGCAGATATAAATTCAGACACATTTTGATCACTAAATTTAAAATAAAATCATTTTTCCTACCTTTGTTGTCTGGTGATTTCATGAGTCTCTAGTTGCACTTTCTTCTTCTGACTGTGCATCCAATCTTTCTTCCCTTCTTTCAGCCTGTATGCTTCCTCTCCTCCAGAACTCATTCCCTCCCCCAACTTTTTCTTCCTCTCTCCCCCCTGCCTCCCTTTCTTTTTCTCTCTTCATGCCCCCTTTCTTATTTCCGTTTCTCTTCTTTCCTTCTGTCTCCCTGCCTGCCCTCTTTCTTTCTTTCTCCCTACCCTCCCCCAAGCCACTGCCACTGCCGCTGCCATCGGGGAACAGGCCACCAAGCCGCCGCCATCCAATAACAGGCCCCAAAGCCGTCGCCACCGCCCCAAGCTCTCCCTGCTTCCCTGCGTCGGGCCGACCAGCATTCCTCTCCCCGACGTCAATTCTGCCGTCAGAGGAAGTTCCGGCCCAGCCAGGCAGTGATTGGCTGGCCAGAACTTCCTCTTCAACTGCAGAATTGACTTCGGGGAGAGGAAGGCTGATCGCGATCAAATCACTTTGCCTTGGCGATCTACCGGTCGATCGTGATTGACCTATTGGGCAACCCTGATTTATACCCTTCACTTTCTGGTTAGAGATCCTCTGTGTTTGTCCCACGCTTTTTTGAATTCTGTCACCGTTCTGCTCTCCACCACCTCCCTTGAGAGGGCATTCCAGGCATCCTCCAGCCTCTCCATGAAAAAGAATCTTCTAACATTACTCTTAAGCCTACTGTCCCTTAACCTCAATCCATGGCCTCTAGTTTTACCTTAATTCGTTTTCTGGAAAAGATTTGGTTATAGAACTACACATACAACTTTTCTTGAAAGCCCTGGCCCACCCTTAGCCAAGCCCTCTTTTGACATAGGTGCTATGGGAGTTAGGCACACCATCTTCTAGAATCATATGCAGCCAGATGTACATATAAATTCAAATGGATGCCAATTAACTTCATTAATTGGTTGATAGCAACCAATTAATGATGGTCAGTAGCTTGTTAGCTAATTTATTTACATGCCAATCTCAGGAGCGAACCAAAATTTAGGTGTGCGAATCTGGGTACCATATATAGAATCCATTGGAATCTATCTATATTCTTATAGGATGCTAAGTCACCTCAGATTGCCCTTCCCAAGTTGAAATCCTTGAAAGATGTTGGTGAAGTTAGGCCTAGTTGGTGAAGTTACACCTCACGCTTTGATCACCATAGTTAGTAGGGCCGCAAAGATTGCACTACACCACAAGCTAGATGGATCATTTCAGTCACCATAAGGAGCATTTTGAAGCCAAAAAGAAGCTGCTCCTTGAAAAAGCACAGGAGGAGGAGTCTACTGTGTAGAAGACAGCTGCTTCTGTGCATAGCAGTCAAGAATCTTCCATGATAAGAGCATCAACTTCCAGGAACAGTGACCTTAAAGAGTTAATTTGCTCTCTGGCTGTAATTAAGTTTCATACCTGATTTGAATTTCTTTCTTTTATTAATGTCATAAAATCAATCAGTGGTATTTTTCTGGGGATGCAAAATGTGCCAGTTAAGAATAGATCTCAACCTTTTAAAGTAAATTTTACAGGGAATATTTTGTTAGGAACACAGTGCCTGGTTTTAAATCACAATGGAAAGGATCAGATGAGCTGTTGAAAGAAATGAATGGAAAATATAAAATTTCACATACTGTTGTCAAGAACGTTCTCACTCATAGAGTCTTTCATAGGTTTAAAATGGAAACATGACCTTTGTGAATAAAGCAGTTTAATGTGTGAAGTCACTCTGAAATTAATTTTTTCATTTCTTTCTGCTCTTGTAATTAAAAAACAAAAGTATATGTCTCAAAGTTTTCATGGGCATTTCAAAGGATAGTATTTATTATTCGTATCTGGGTGCTGTATGACATCTATACCTATGCATTTCATGATTTTATTTTAAGAAGAGCTGTGTGCAGATTCGGGGGCCCTTTTACGAGAGCTTAGTATGCTAAGTCCCACATGGACCTTAGGGATGAAATTATGACACAGCATTTAGCATGTGCTAAGTTTTAGTAAAAGGGTCCCTTGGGCCCAGATTCTGTATAGGAAGCCCAGTCTCAGAAGCTGCCTAAGCGGCTTTTGGGAATCGCACACGGGCGTCCTATAGAGAATCGTGCCTAGGCCCACCTAAGAACCCGATTCTCTAACCGACGTCCATGTCACAGGCATTGATTAGAGAATTGGGTTGGCGCTGACCTTTTCACAGCAAGGGATCTCCCTGCGGCAATAAGTTTAGCGGCAACATGTCCACACCCCCTACAAAGACTATGGGCAGGAGGGATGCCCAATGTCTCCCGACGGAACCCCCCCGAACATCATGTGGCAGGAGGGATGCCAAGTCCTACCTGTCTGGCACCCACAAATCCTCCCCTGAACATCACAAGGCAGAAGGGATGTCCAAACCCTCCTGCCTGGCACTCGTGAATGCTCCTATACATCACCGGCAGAAGGGATGCCCAATTCCTCCTGCCGGAACCACCCCCAACTCTCCAGTACATTGCTGTCAGGAGGGATGCCCCAACCCCCCGTACATCGCTGGCAGGAGGGATGCCCAATCCCTGCTGCCATAAACCCCCCACCCTCCTGTACATTGCCGGCAGGAGGGATGCCCAGTCCCTCCTGCTGGAACCCTCACACCCCTACCGAACAAAGGAGGCATTTCCTCTGCCAGACCTCCCAGCCCACCCTGGACCCCTCCTACCTTAGATCGTTGGCCGGCCGGAGGTACCCTTCCTGCCTCCAGCTGGCTGGCCCGCCTTCTCAAGAATGGTGGGCCTGCGCCTTAGACCCTGATTGGCCCAGACGCTTAAGGTCCCTCCTATAGGAGGAGCCTTAGGCACCTGGGCTAACCAGAAACTTAGGCCCAATGTGCAGTGCATTCTGGGATGCACTGGGAGTGGCCTAAGATTCCGATTGGTCAGATCCCTTAGGCTACTCCAATGGGATGGGCTGGGGGGTCTGGTGGGGGGATGCCCAGTATGATCAGTAGGGGTTGGAGGGTTCCAGCAGGAGGGATTGGGCATCCCTTCTGCTGGCGATATACGGGAGGGTTCGCAGGTGCCAGGCAGGAGGGACTGGGCATTCCTCCTACCAGCAATGTATGAGAGTTACAGGCAGCCGCTAAACTTATTGTGGCACGGAGATCCCTTGCTGCGATAAGCTCAGCAATGGTGTCTGTGTTTACCGCGGGCCTACGGAGACGCATACAGCCACCTAGGTCCACCTTAGGCTACTTCTGGGCCAAGCCACGCCCACACCTAGCTTTAGGCGAGCTTAGGCGGGCTTGCGCACCTCCCTAGGCTCCTGGAGGTGCCTCCAATTTAGGTGGCCTGCTTTGGGAGTTTTTTTTTTTTTTTAAAAAAACGTGCATCCCGATTGGCTGGTTAGGCAGCAGTTGGCCGCCTACAATCGGGATGCCAGCAGTTGGCCACCTACAATCGGGACGCCGTTTATAGAATCCGGGCCTTGGTGTCTAATCAGGTAGTCTACAGATTTTGCTAAAGTAAAAAAGAAGAGTACATTTAGCCCAGTTTGCTGTGATGTTAATACATTATTGACTTGTAATCAGGCAAGCAGGCAAAAAGCAAATATTCCATGATACATATTTTAGATGTGGAACATCAGAGCGTGGTCAGTACTGTCTGTGCATTATAAATATTTGCATGACGAGCCTTATTTCTGGAACATTTAATCCTAGTACATAATCTAATTCTAAACCTAGGCCAAGTTTCTCTTCAGTACACAATACTTGGCCCATTAGTATAAAAACCTAAGGCCTGCTATTAACTACAGTACCAACCCTTAAACTCCAAACCAGTAGCAAGGCAAGACACCCGATTTTGGGTGGATCTCAACCTAAAGAGAGAGAGCGCAAGAACTCCATCCAAATCCCAGCATCTATCCCTCTCTCGCCCCCCCCCCAAAAAAACCCCCCAGTGATCTGGTTTCTGAACTCCTTGGGTATGGATCCGGCACTAAGGCCCAGATTCTATAAATGGTGCCTGAAGTTAGGTACCTGGATTGGCGCACCTAGTCGATTTAGGCGCCTAACTTAATTTTTTTAATCAGCACTGATAATTGAAAGCACCATTAAAAAACATATTAAAAAAATTAGTCGGTAGCTGCCTAACTCAGTAGGTGCCTATCACTTTGAGGTAGGCATCTACACCAAGGTATCTACCAGCAAGTAGATGTGGTCAGGGGTCCCTAGTACCTGGCAAAAACCCAAGGAGTAGCAACATTCCATTATCTCAGAGTAAGCAAGATTCCGGAACCCCAAATAGTAGCAACATTCCGGAACTCCAAATAGTAGCAACATTCCATACAGCATCCTCAAAGAATAGCAAGATTCTAGAATTCCAAAGAGTAGCAACATTCTATGCTACCGATCCAGGGCAAGCAGTGGCTTCCCCCATGTCTTTCTCAATAACAGACTATGGACTTTTCTCCAGGAACTTGTCCAAACCTTTCTTAAAACCAGCTAAGCTATCCGCTCTTACCACATCTTCTGGCAACGCGATCCAGAGCTTAACTAAAAATTTTCCTCCTATTGGTTTTAAAAGTATTTCCCTGTAACTTCATCGACTGTCCCCCTAGTCTTTGCAATTTTTGACGGAGTTAAAAATCGATCCACTTGTACGATATCATAAACACATGACACAGATGACCAGCTTTGCCAACCACCTTGGTTTTCCAAGACAGCCACAACAAATGTTTCCAGTAAATACTTAAATGCAACGGCTGTAAATTAAGGGGTCCTTTTAACTAAGGCGCGCTAGCCATTTTAGTGTGCGCTATTCTAAGGACACGTTAGCGTTTAGCGTGTGCTAAAATGGCTAGCGTGCCTTAGTAAAAGAGGGGTTAAGTAAAGTTTGGTTATTTGAAAAACATACCCTCCCTCCCAACAACTCTCAATAAGAGGAGCTGGCCATCCAAGTTTATTTAAAATTTGATTACACACTTATCCAAATACTAGGCGTTTTACAAAAAAATTAAGAATAAAGGGAAGGACAAATTTAAAAACAAAAATACATTCAAAATACAAAAAACATATTAATAAACACAGAATAACACATACATTAAAGAAAAGGAAAGGGGGTAGAACTACAATAAGTTATAGGGTTAGGGTTAGAGAACGTAGATGATAAAACAATAGGGCTAAAAGGGAAAAATTTCTTAGTCGCTGGAACCTTTGAAAATAGAGAGTGGAATTCAATATTCAAATGCATCTTTGAAGAAAAAACATTATAAGGCTCCTTTAAATTTGTCTAGGTTTTGGCACAACATTCTAAATTGTAGGTGCAGCTATTGAGAATATTGTTGTCTGGTGTTTATAATCTTTAACGAGGGGACCCAGAGCAAATGTTGATCAGAAGAGCGTAAAAGATCTGTTAGACTCGTACAGGATGAGAAATTTATCTGTAAATAATAATAATAATTTTATTTTTGTATACCGCCATACCCAGGGAGTTCTAGGCGGTTCACAACAGTTAGATGAAATACAGACAATGCGGTTGAAATTGAGGAACATAACAAAGCAATCATGAAGCCAAACTAGTTCCTTTGTTTTAAGGGTTGCTTGGGTTTTTTTAATTGATTTATTTGTTACATTTACATAACAAAAACACAAGTATATCCAGTTCAAACATAGCATATAAATGCTCATCAAATAAAGTCAAAGACAATAGTTTATCAATGATCAAGTCCACATCATCAAATGGCCTAGAGAGTGCCAAAGCTTAAAAAAAAGGTAAAGTAACAAAGTTTAACATTTTGGCAGGCAGAGAGATTTGGCACATTCTTTAAATCATCAATTACGCTCTCCAGCAAACACATAATAATTTAGAAACTATCTGCAAAGGTTTATCTCTAAGAAAATCTTCTAACTGGACTGGTTCCTTTGTTTTAAGGGTTTTAAATATTAACATAGCGATCTTGTAGGCTATTCTGTGTTGAACGGATAGCAATGAACCTGGCTCCCAAACCTGCTGTGGAAAGAAACCCCTCCTCCATTAAGCCAGTCAGGTTTACAGAATTCTCTCCCATGGGCTAAATCAGAGGGTAAGCAATTCTGGTCTTCGAGAGCCAGAGCCAGGTCAGGTTTTCAGGATATCCATAATAAATATGCATGAGATAGATTTGCATCTCAAGGAGGCAGTGCATACAAATCCATCTCATACATATTCATGGTGGAGATCCTGAAAACTTGACCTGGCTCCGGTTCTCGAGGACCGGAATTGCCTACCCCTGGGCTAAATGTAGCTGTGAGCTGTTTGCAGGCATTCTCTATAGCCCAGGGGTAGGGAACTCTGGTCCTCGAGAGCCGCATTCCAGTCGGGTTTTCAGGATTTCCCCAATGACTATGCATTGAAAGCAGTGCATGCAAATAGATCTCATGCATAGTCATTGGGGAAATCCTGAAAACCCGACTGGAATATGGCTCTCGAGGACAGGAGTTCTCTACCCCTGCTATAGCCTATTTTAGCCTCAGAACAACCTTTTCTTAGAAGAATTAGACTGTCATTTCATAAGTGCAGCGAAAGATTCTTCTTCTTGATGAGTCCTTTGCATTGGTTATATTTCTTCACATACAAACAGAAATTTTTTAATGTATTTTATCCGCATTATATTGTAAATGCATTCCACTCATTATTGCTAAGTTTCTCTTATTACAATCTGTTGTATTTCCATCTGTATTTTATGTACTTGCCCAGTTTGTTGTGAACCACCTAGAACCTTTTATTGGTATGGCGGTATATAAGAATAAAATTATTATTATTATGCAACTGTACGGCACCACCGTACAGGACCACCAGGACTCTTGGAAATGTGCCTAGTAAATATAAACAATACTATACTCTGCTTGCTCAAACACTTGGATACTGAGCTTTATTACTAGGGCTAGCATATTTAATGATGAACAAACCTCGCCCTATTCCTCCTCAAGACCTGCTCCCCCCCAAAGCCTTGTCTCTTTTCCCCCCGACCTCCAGGCCGCGTCTGGAGGGCCTCCAGCATGCGTGGATGCATGTGACATCATCCGCCAGTGCCGGATTTAGATGAAAAGAGGCCCTAGGCTATTCCACTTATGAGGCCCTTTCATCTCCCATTTTTAAGTTTGTAAATTACATGAGAGATAATAAAATACATCATTACTGTGATATATATCAATATGTTAAATGAAACATGTTGTTATTGGTACTAACCTTTATAAAAAATGTGACATGGATAATAAATAAAAAAAAGTCGAGAACACTTATTTGGACATTTATTCTCAGCACTATATATAGTACTTGTAACAATAACTAATCAAACATAACACACAACATTGTCCCTTCCTATGTCCATAATGCCCCCAGTGCGTCCTTCCTCACCTCACCCCCCCTCCGATGCCCGCCTGCCTCCCATCCCCCTTCTATTGAACCTCCCCATGCCATCCTGCCTGCCTGCCTTCCATTAAACCCCCCCTATCCCCCCTCCGATGCCAGCCTGCCTGCCTCCCATCCCCCTTCCACTGAAACCCCCCCACCCCCGATGCCAGTCTGGGCTGCCCTGTCCTGACGGATCCACGTTTTGCCTCTCTCCCCGTGGGGCTGGGCTTTGCCCAGCTGTTTCCGGACTGACGTTTTTCCCTCCCCGATCCTCCTCCCAGGGCGAGAAAAAGAAAGGGAGAAGCCCAGTCGGCGCCCCATTGCGGCTGGAGCCGATTCCGATCCCGAAGCATAGAATTTCTCCTTATTTTCGGTTCAGTGTTTTAGTGTTCACTGTTTTTAGAATAGTGTAATTTTAATTTTGCTAACAATTTGAATGTAGGCCCCTCTTGATCTTGAGGCCCTAGGCTGAAGCCTAGTTAGCCTATAGGAAAATCCGGCCCTGTTATCCGCGAATGCTTGTTGAAGGCTCTCCAGAGGCAGCCGGAGCTCTGGGCTTTCTAAAACCCAGATGAACTGCCGGGTTCTGGAAAGTCCATCTAAAAAGAGGACATGTCCAGGTTTTCCTGGATGTCTGGTAACCCTATTTATAACAGACTTTTTCTCCCTGTAAGATGTAGAAACACTGACCAGTTAAGGTTTCAAGTTTATTTAGTCTTGATATACCGCTTTTAAATAAGGTCAGTGAAATTACAGGGAAATACTTTTAAAACCACTAGGAAGAACTACTGTATTTTTTTCACTCGGAGAATAGTTAAGCTCTGGAATGTGTTACCAGAGGTTGTGGTAAGAGCGGATAGTGTAGCTGGTTTTAAGAAAGGTTTGGACAAGTTTCTGGAAGAAAAGTCCATAGTCTGTTATTGAGAATGACATGGGGGAAGCCAATGCTTGCCCTGGATCAGTAGCATGGAATGTTGCTACTCTTTGGGTTTTGGCCAGGTGCTAATGACCTGGATTGGCCACCGTGAGGACGGGCTACTGGGCTTGATGGACCATTGGTCTGACCCAGTATGGCTATTTTATGTTCTTACGTAAGCCAAGTATAGGACAATTAAGCCATTGTAACATCACTGATGAGGTTGGCTCTGAGACACTGTGGAATGAGGCATTCCACATGACATCACAATCTCAGCTCTGGAATGTTGCTCTCATTGAGATTCTGGAATGTGGCTACTTGTTGGTTTTTGACCAGGTACTAGGGACCTGGATTGGCCACTGTCAGAACGGGCTACTGGTCTTGATGGAGTATTGTTCTGACCCAATAAGGCTATTCTTATGTTCTTAAGGCTGTGGTACCTGTTCTTGGCTCAGCTTAAGTATTATCTAAGTGTTGGAATATGCTTACTTTGGTGCAACAAAATGTACTACCACCTGCAAAGGATCCAGTTTTTCTCAGGACTGATGCAGTCAACAAAGGGCTGCTTTTATCAACAATACATAGCAAGCACAAATAGGGAAAGAAGATTCAGTCCAGTTCAAAATGAAGTAGTTGGTCTCAGACACAATATATGAAAAGAAATAAAACACTGCTCTAATCCCCCAGTTCTTTGTGTCATACAATAGACCTTTAAAATGGAAATATTTTCAGCCCCACAGTATTCCTACTATAGTTCCCAAATAAATTAAAGGATATTATAAAACTATTAATTTACATTAATGATGCTTACCTTAAAATGATTAGCACTATGAAAACAAAATTTTACCTGTGCAATCTTGTGGCTGTTGGATTGTCTCACACAAGTGCAGAGTACCCTCTTGTGGGCAAATGGGAAAATTACCTGAGATTTCTAGAAATGCTTGCTAGAATGGTACTCCTTCTTGTGTATCCAATTTTATGCTCAGAATGCAAAATCATGTACACGGATTAGAGAACTATAGTTATGCAAAAAACATAATTGACAAATAAGCTGCTAATTGTTCATAATTGGTGTTAATTGACACAAATTTGCAGCTAAACACACACCTGCACTTTTTTTATCACCTTAGCATGCAAATTCTATAGCACATAACTGCTAGAGGGTTGTGGACATGAGAGGACCATGGGTAGTCAGGGACATACCCAGCACTTATGCATTAACCCCCACATTCTATATATGGCGCCAATCAGAACTACAGTGGCTGTACGTGCCATTAAAATTTAGAAGCACCCCTACCTCTTTTTTCTCTCCTGGGGGGCGAGATTCAAGATGGTGTTCTAGACGGGCGCGCCGAAATGGGTTCTGGAGAAAATCAGGACACTTAATCACTCTGAAGATTTGCCTTTTCTGATACCATGAAAAACACTTTTAACGATTTGTCATTTTTTATTAAAACACTGATGATTTGTCATTTTTTGTTACCATAAAAATTCATTTTTCTGTCTATATGAAGACTTTAGACATGTTATTGTGGTTCTAACATGAGCTTTGCCAGCAGAATCAGTACGGTCTCTTCTGGTTAAGGCTAAGGTTCCATTTTTTGATCTTGGACGCCATGTAAGAAAACGATAAAAAGAAACAACGCATCTTCACGCTGATGAGCCTAATGGCCGTCAACGTGAACGCGCACTCTGTGACATCAGATGCTATAAAATCCAGCTGACAAAGACTGACGCCATCTTTGTCGTTTTTTGTGTGTGTGTAACATTACCGCCGAGAGTACGCTCATGAGATGTTGAGGAGTTTTCTTCACCAGCTGCTCTCTTCAGCTTTCCAGGTGCTAAGTCTTTCTGCTTCTTTTCAAGGAGTGAAACGCCAGCTAGCTATCATTGGCAAGAAGGGACCGGGCAGAGACAGCATGGAGTGACAGCATTAATAACATCAGCGTCCTGAGCAAGATAAGTTTTTGCAATTCAGTTGTTATTTTAAACAGAATGTGCACAGCAAATACCAGAATTATTATATACAGTAAAAGGTGACTTTTGTGCACCAATGTTGAAACACATATAAATTGGCTGGGACAGGAGGTTTTTGAGCCAATGAAATAGTTACCTTTTCTAGTACGTTTGCTCAGTCTTGTACTTGCAACATACGGGGATCTGAGCCTCTTTTCCTCCATTAAACAAGATTGAATTAATTTTGAGACAATTAACACTGGAAAGAAGATTTTTCACATTTCAAAGCTGATTTACAGATTTGAATTCACACGAGAGGGGTATTAGTTGTGAAAATTAGGACATACCCTTCTGAGTCCTCTCCCTTCCCCATCTCATCCATCTAGAGATTCGTGGTCCGTTCAGCTATACCCTCCGGAACTGGTGCTGGCAAAGGGGCAGACTTACTGGAGCTAGATGTGACTCTTAGCCTGGAGGAGATACTTCTGCCCTCAGGTTCTGGCATGGTGAAGCAACCAGAGCTATCGATGCAGCCGCAAGAAACAGGAAGCTTAGCGGCTGTTGCTACATCGATTGAAAGGAATGACTGGAGCTTGGAAGAAGCTGTAGGAGAGGCAGAAGCCATCACGGGTGTGGGCCCTGAACTTGTTCTATGACTTGAAGAAGCTGTCAATACATGGATGCAAAATCATAGGTTGCATACGCATGAGTTTCGTTAGCCGTAAGCCCGAAGTCATAATGCCATTATATAGGTCCATGGTGAGACCCCCCATCTGGAATACTTTGTACAATTCTGGAGACCACATTACCGCAAAGATGTGCTGAGACTAGAATCGGTCCAGCGAATGGCCACACGGATGGTCTCAGGGCTCAGAGATCTCCCGTATGAGGAACGGCTGAATAAATTGCAGCTCTTCTCCCTAGAGGAACGCATGGAGAGGGGGGACATGATCGAAACATTCAAATACCTCACGCGCCGTATCGAGGTGGGGGGGATATCTTCTTCTTCAAGGAACCCACGTCAACACGAGGGCATTCATGGAAAATCAGGGGAGGGACATTGCATGGAGACACCAGGAAATACTTCTTCACCGAGAGGGTGGTGGATCGATGGAATGGTCTTCCGATACAGGTGATTGAGGCCAGCAGTGTGCCTGATTTTAAAGCTAAATGGGATCGAATGGTGGGTTCTCTTCGCAAAGGGAGGTAGGGGAGGGTCATTGGTGTGGGCAGACTTGATGGGCCTTGGCCCTTATCTGCCGTCACTTTCTATGTTTCTATGGATGGATCACAAGTTGGCACTCAAACTTACAAAGACTGATGTGACGTTGACTGGGAAGGAAAGAGATTCTAGGTGGCCACAATATATTGAAATCAATAGTATGAGAGTTCCAATAAATAAGCAATTTAAGATACTGGGGGTTTGGTTAGATGCTACCTTGTATATGCAGGCACCGGCAGGCACAGGTGTTGGCTCTCTGCTTTCTTCCAAATGTGAGTGCTTAGTAGATTAAAAGTGATTTTACCACATTATGATTTTAGGATCATTCAACGATTAGATTACTGTAATGCGTTGTATCTGGGGATTACAGCTGCCAGATGTAAAGCTTTGCAAGTTATTCAAAATGCATAGAGCAAATTGGGTCTAATATAGATGTTTCCAAGAGACTTGAAGAATGTATAAAAAGGCCTACCACAGGCTAGCTTAAGTATGTCTATTCAAAATACAATATGTTATTCAAAATGAAGCAGCTCGGTTGATCTGTGAAGGGAGCAGATTCGATCATATTGCACCTTTACTGAAACAACTTCACTGGTTACCAGTGAAATATCGGATTGTTTATAAAGTTCTTTTGTTGATTTTTTTAAAGTGATACACTTTCATATCCCCTGGTATCTGACTCAGGTACTGGAAGTATATTAACCAGGTCGAGCCCTGAGGTCAGACGGGACACTTTGGGTAGTTAGCGAAGGGCTGACAAGCCGTACATTACACAAAAATGATGACTTCAGTAATCTCAGTGGCAAGGGTGCTACTATGGAATAATCTGACAGGGTCACTTAGGATGCTCTCTGACATTCAGAAATTTAAAAAGGTGTTAAAAACGACTTTATTTATAGAGGCTTTTTCTTGAAAGCTGCTCACTAGAGAGTTTTTAAATATTAGCTGTATTGTTTTTAAAAACTGTGTATGTATATTGTGAACCGCTTAGGCAGGGTATAGATTTTTAAATAAAATAAATAAATATCCCCCTCGTTTACAAAGCTGCACTAGCGTTTTTAGTGCCAGCTGTGGCGGTAACAGCTCAGACGCTCATAGGAATTCTTTGAGCGTCGGAGCTTTACTGCGGCGGCCGGCACTACAAACGCTAGCATGGCTTTGTAAAGAAGGGGGTAAATAAATCTAATGTACCTGGGCCTATACTGTCATGTTAAAAATGGGCTTAATATGAAGGAAATCGCACATTAAAACATGCTAAGTCCATATTCTAATGCAGTTTAGTAAAAGGGCCCCTTAATTCTCCACTGCCCTACATACAAGCCCTCTCCACCAGCCAGTTGTTAAAAGGCATTGCTAAATCCTAGCATTACTCTTTAAAATCTTTAACACATAAAATAATAACATACAAGGAAGTGGGATTCTGTGGTTACATTCAAAGCGGTTTTCACATATTATATACAGGTAAATTATTTTATATCTAAGCCAATGGAATAAAATGACTTGCCCAGTCACAAGGAGCTACAATGGGAATAGTTTCCCTGGTTCACAATCCATGCATTATTCTGTCAAATCTTTGGATGTATATAAGCTTTCTGTAACACTTTTATGCTCATGGAGGGATTTAAGAATTCCAGCTCTCACAGCCTAATCTAGCTTTCTCAGCATAAACCTAAGAAAATGCTATCTATAGAATCACCGTCCCTGTAATAACTGGAGAAGATGATTCTGTCAAATCTTTGCAGGTATATAAGCTTTCTGTAACACTTTATGCAAATTATAAACCTTAAAAACTCCACTCTGCGAGGATTTGACGGGATAAAAGACACATAAGTAAAAACTAACTTTAAAAAAAACCCAAACCCACAACCAACGCAGCCTACAAATCAAGCCCAGCAACCACCAGTTGCTTCCACCACCCACCACAATCACAAACCCCAGGAAATGACGTCTTGATTGACAGGCGCGGGCTTGCCCTTTCCGGCGGGAAAGCTGACAGATCTTTAGCCCTGCGCTAGCACAAGTCACTAGCGACGTCTGCAAGGCTGGCAGCGGAGGTAGTAATTCCGGATTGCGCATGCTCAGCTGGCTACGTTGCTTGGACGGGGAACGTACTGCGCAGACTCCGGCGAGCTCCTCCTCTGCCGGCGTGTCAGTCCCGGGTCTGGTCATGGCTCCGAAAGGTGGCAACAAGCAGCAGTCAGAGGAGGACTTGCTGCTTCAGGACTTCAGCCGGAACTTGTCCGCCAAGTCGTCGGCTCTGTTCTTCGGAAACGCCTTTATCGTGTCCGCCATCCCCATCTGTAAGTCAGCTCTTTCCCGCTTGGGGGGGAGCTCGTCCCTGCTGATGTGGCTTTACGGACCGGGGGGAGGAGCCGGTGAACAGGGCACGAGCATTCTGGCATCGAGCTCAGGGTTTGGACCAGGTTCTGGTCTGGAGTAGCGTTTAAATGACGTGGGGGGAAAAGCCTCGCTGAGGGGGACGTGGCAAGCCCTTTGTGTCAATTATTTTATAGTTTAAGACTATTTTAGAAATGGCTTCAGTGCCATCCGTTTCCAACCTCGCCTCTCCTGGCCTTCTAATGCTTTTGCAGCTTTAAGTGGCTCTTTTACTTAATTCACATGGGGACTGGGCACTGGCGTAGCGAGGGTGAGAGGTGCCCGGGGACCCCTTCTCCACACCCCCCACACCTCCACTTGCTCCTTCCCTGCCCATGCCACTGCCCTTCCCCCGTAACGTTCCTGGCAGGAGCAGCAACCCCCAACCTGCTGTCCCGCCAGTGTCGGCTGTTCCTCTTGATTAGGGTTACCAGATGTCCCCAGATTTCCCCGGCACTTTGTCCTGGTTATGAAAAGCTTCCTCGAAATCGGGTCGGGCAGGAGGGCATCTGTGCATGCGCGGATGCCCTCCTGCCTGACCAGAGAAGGCAGTGGGGGCGGAGCTGGATTTTACTAAAGTAAAATCTGGTAACCCTACCTCTGATGTCACTTCCTAGGCGTGGGTCCAGGAAGTGACATCAGAGGAAGAGCTGACTTGTGCGACAGCAGGTTGAGGGGTTGCTGCTCACGCCAGGAATGTTACAGAGGTAAAGGGGAAGGGAAGCGGCAAGGCAGTGGGGGGCGAAGAGGAGGTCAGATGCCTGTGCCCTCACCAAGATGGAGCCCAGGGAAGACCCCCCCCCTCCTTGCTATGCCACTAGGACTGGGTAAAACACGGACTTTGTGGATCTCAACTGCAAGTCCTTAAAAATCTGCTTCCCTCGGTTTTGAAAACTGCGGTTTATGATTTCAGTTTATCTCTAATGGACCTCAGTGTGCTCCCCCTCTGCAGACCCCATGAATCTACTCACTACATGGATGCTCATCTTATCGCCCCTCCTGGGGACACAGCTATTGATCTCAGTCACATGGCCTTAAAAATCTGCTTGCCTCGGTTTTCACCACTGCAGTTGTTGGGGTTTCTGACCCCTTGAATCTATGTTGATAAATCTTAATAAATGTAATGAATTTGAGGAAACACTTCACTCTGTTTGACTGTACATGGATAAGGAGAGCAACATCATCTGTGGATCTCACAGAGGGACAGGGTAAAACGCAGACCTCGCAAGATGAGCATACATGTAGTGAGCGGGATCTGTGGGGTCTGCAGAGGGATGCGCATTGAAGTCTGTTGGAGATAAACTGGAATCACAAACTGCAGCTGTCAAAACTGAGGGATGCAGTTTTATAAGGATGCGCAGTTGAGGTCCGTATGAGTGGTGTAGTAAAGGGGGGAGGTGAACCACCCCAGGTGCTCTCTTGGAGGGGGCGCTCATGCCCTGCCTTTCCCCACCCTCCTTTACCTCTTTAAAATCTTTGCCAGCGTGAGCAACTACTCTAGCCTGCTGTTTGCGTTGGCCTGGCTCCCTCTGAAATCGCTTCCAGGTTGCGGAGCCAGGAAGTGACATCAGAGGGAAATCCAACGTTAGCGCAATTTTCAGCCTGGAGAAGCTGCTTGTGCTGGTGAAGATTTAAAGTGTTGCGGGGGGGGGGGGGTGTGGCAGAAGGGGAGGAGAGGACGGCAAGGGGGTTGACGTGGAAGGAACAGGAGGGTGCAGGGTGGGCACCTCCTACCCTAGCTATGCTACTGGTCACTGTTTTACCCTGTTCTATTCACCTGTTAAAGGTGCACATTTCCCGATATGTCATCTGCGTCTATATTCATTTCTGTATAAGTTTGCAAATAAGATGCTTTTGGAAATGAGTGTTATTTTGTAGTTAATGTATTATGTTTTTCTTGAACACGTTTTCATGACTAGAGTAGAAGCGTAGCCTAATGGATAGAGGAGCACTGTAGCAGGCTGATGGCTATATTAGGGAAACTCCTTGTGATCTTGGGCCTCCCTTCATTGCCCTCAAGGGACAGAAAATACCCACTGTATCTCAATGTAAACTGCTTCCATAGCTTTTGGGCTTGCAGACAGTTATATATGAGATGCCAATGATTGGAGTTAATACTTTTGGTTCCACTGACAGCGGCCAACATTGCGCTTTCTGCTGCATGAGGGCGATACAGACCTATCAGGAGATTTACTGTAGTAGTACATACCAACTTAGTGCTCTGCAAACCTCCTTTACTTCTCTTCTTTTCCTTTGTATGAACATAGAGGACCCCTAATTAGAAAGATTATTGTATACAAACAAAATTTAAATGGCTGCATTCCTGTTGATATGTTGAGTGGTACTTTTAAAAAAAAATTTATTTATTCAGTTTTCTATACCGTTCTCCCAAGAAAGCTCAGAACAGTTTACATGTCCTGGCGGGCTTACAATCTAGCTAATGTACCTGGGGCAAGGGGGGGGGGATTAAGTAACTTATCCAGGGTCACAAGAAGCAGCATGGGCTTTAACCCACAACCCCAGGGTGCTGAGGCTGTAGCTTTAACCACTGCACCACACTCTCCCCTTAGATGACGACTCTGGCTGTGAGGAACTAAGGCTAGTGCCTTGCAGATTTCTATGATCTGTGTCCTGCATATGGCAAGACAGGATGCTCTGGAGAGGGCTTTGACAGCAACTTCAGTAATTGGAATGTGAGGACAATGCCAGGTGGACTACTACGGTCTGTGTTCCGAAAATGGCAGAAAAAGTAAAGATCGGGATCAAGGATACATGAATTGATAATGAGCGTAACTGTTGGGCCATCGTCGACTATGTTAAATAAAAATATTTTGATATTCACAGGGCTGTACTGGAGGATATGGCACATGGATCTTGTCCAGTCTGCAGTTCTTTACAGCGTAATGACTCTTGTCAGTACATATCTTGTAGCCTTTGCTTATAAGAATGTCAAGTTTGTCCTCAAACACAAGTAAGTATTTTTTTTTTCTCTGACATGTTTGAAGCTATTTAAATGTGGATCTGATTATACCAAAAATATAGTAATTAAGCATTAGTAAACACATTTTAAGGTTTGTGCTGATTTACATCCTCTTTTGAAGAATTAAATCTATGTAGAAAGCATTGCTTATAAGGGGTAATCTTCATAATAGAACGTTTATGTAAAAAGTTCAAAAAAGTGCTTACCATATATATTTGAATATAAGTCGATCCAAATATAAGTTGAGACCCCCATTTTTCCCCCTAAAAAGGAGGAAAAACAGTTGACTCAAATATAAGACGGGGGCTAAATATTTAAGCGCCATGCCCTGCCAGGATCTGCACCCAGTGTCCCCTCACTCACACCCTCCCCTGCCAGGTTCTGCACTCAGCCCCCCACCTTGCCAAGTTCTGCACCCAGCCCCCTTCCCTCCCTGCCCTGTAAGGCTCTCTGCACTCAGTGCCATTCCTTACCAGGCTGTGAACCAAGCCCCCTTCCCTGCCAGGTTCTGAACACTGTCCCCCTTTCCTGCCAGGCTCTCTACCCTGTCCCACCTTCCTTCCCTGTACTCTCTTCCCACTAAAAAGAGCCAACCTCATCAGTGATGTCACAATGGCTTGCCCTCCAACCCAGCCAGCAGATTAACCCTTACCCTTAACTGAAACCACCTAGTGGTAGGCCGGAACAGGAGGGAGCCCTCCTGTCTCCTTCCCTGGCCAACACTAATAATTCCCTCCTTCCCTCCCTCGTGTACCTTTTCCCTGGTGGTCCAGCGGTGTATCCCTCCTGCCAATTGCGAAGCTAGTAGCAAGCGGCGTACCCAGGCCGGCACGCAAGAGCGAGCTTTTCGTGCTCCCGGCCGGCCCTACTCCGCTCCTTGATAGGCTGCCGTGAGAGATGGGTAGTGTGATTTGTTCACAGAGAGTGTGGTTTGGTAATATGTTATTTAAATCAGTGTGATATAAATATATTTATTATGTGGTAATAAAAAACAAAACATGATAAGTGCAATAGAAGGCTTCTTAAAGTTAGTAGATACATATTCAATATGGATATCCTGAAAACCTGACCAGCCTGTGGCTCTAGAGGACCGGAATTGCCTACCCGTGCTCTAGTATATATGAGATATTCATCAGTCTGTCTTAAGGCACTTCTTTTCTCGGTGTACATGCCTGAATGCAAGATAATTCTAAAAAAATATATATATACAGGTAGTCGTCGACTTATGGCCGCAATTGGTTCCGACAGCTAGGTCGTAAGTGGATCAGGACGTAAGTCGGCCTATGTTAAATTAAGGCAAGAATATTAGGCTGGGTAATGATATTTTAATCATCTTAAAGCAATCTGTTAACATTTTCTTTCTTCGGAGAGCGGAAGTCGCGTCGTAAGGTCGCACAGTTGTAACTTGGATAGGTCGTAAGTCGACGACTACCTGTATATATAAAAGTGATTGATTATTTCTAAACTAATGTAAAACAAAACTCTGTACTTACAAAGGTAAGTTTGGGGTTTTAAAAAATATTTTTTTATTGTTTTTGCCTTTGACTTACTGAACATTAGAAAATGTTGATCTTTATCTTTAAACACAGGGTTGCCCAGAAGAGGGAAGATGCTGTTTCCAAAGAAGTTACTCGTAAACTTTCTGAAGCAGACAACAGGAAGATGTCTCGAAAGGAGAAAGATGAAAGGTCATTTTTGTCGTGTTTTAATATTATAATGCTAGCTGAGGCCTGTGTAAACTTAGTGAAATATATTTGATGTATATGTTTAGCCTCCTCTAGTTATTGCTCTTCATTTGGAGATAAATCAGACCAGTTTATAATGAAAGAAATAGCATTTATGATAGGAAAGAGGTGGTATAGGGGGAATGGTAAGAAGGAGAAGAAAATCAAGCTCATGTCTGAAGCACCGCATAGTACGTACCATACACTGAATGCAGTATGGAAAATGTGCTCCAGTAGTTTCTTCTTTCCGTTATTCTGCTCTCAGTTTGCAGGTATTCTTTCTTGTGGTCTTCCTGAGTAGAGAGTGACACAGGGACAAATTTTTCCCCCGTCCCTGCGGGAACTCATTTTCTCGTCCTGGCGAGTTCTTTCCCTGTCCCTGCCACATTCCTGCAAGCGCTGTCCTCATCTGCACAAGCCTAAACACTTTAAAATCCTAAGTAGCAACATTCTAGAGCTCAGATTGTGATGTCATAATGCCTCATTCTACCAATGCCTAAGCTCCGTCCTCATCTGCACAAGCCTCAAAAACTTTAAAATTCTAAGTAGCAACATTCTAGAGCTCAGATTGTGATGTCATAATGCCTCATTCTACCAATGCCTAAGCTCTGTCCTCATCTGCACAAGCCTCAAACACTTTAAAATCATAAGTGTTTGAGGCTTGTACAGTTAAGGCAGAGCTTACAGGAATGGGGAAGGGACAGGGAAATTGTGTTCCTGCGGGGACGGGGAAGAATTTGTCCTTGTGCCATTCTAATGTGATGTGGTTTGCCAAGTACATGTGCTGGAAAATACAGTTGTCCTTTTTTTTTGGTTACTGCCAAAGTAGCACTAATTTTATTTTTTTTTCTAGTTCATGTGTGTGCACATCTTAATAAAAGCGCTTTCCTTCCAATAGGTAGCTATTGTCTTGATGCTGTTGAATCTTCTGACTGGGTAGTAGAATCATAAATAGAGCAAGTTTCAAATGCTTTTAAGTAAAAGACTAGCCATTTATTGTCATTTTCTTGCGTTTAGGAGCCTGTGGACTGGGAATATAGTATATTCAGCAAAATTTCAAGGATAGACACGGAGGGTAAGAAATAGGCAAGAGTGACATGTAATAAAAACGAGATTTTAATATTTATGTGCAGAATTCTGTGGAAGAAAAATGAAGTTGCTGACTATGAAGCCACAACATTTTCCATCTTCTACAATAACACACTGTTTCTGGTCTTGGTTATCATCGCTTCATTTTTCCTACTGAAGAACTTCAATCCCACCGTGTATCCTTCAGAGTTTAACTTTGGAATGCCTTATGGTTTTTTAACACTTTTTTTGACATAACGTAGAGGGCAATGGATATAGTTAGGTATACAAAGTTCAAAGTCTTCTCTGGAAAGATGGACAAAAGGTGGGAGAGGAAAGCTATGAAGGGGACATTAAGGGGCAGATTCTGTAAAGGACGTCCAGCAGCAGAATGCTGGGTGCGATTCTATCATGCATGGATGCACTATAGAGAATTGCACTCAGCGGTGTTGAGCGAATCTAAGCACGTCTATATTGTTAAGACGTCCTTTGCAGAATTGCCTTTTAGGTATTACATAGGCCAGGGTAGGGAACTCCGGTCCTCGAGGGCCGTTATCCAGTCGTGTTTTCAGGATTTCCCCAATGAATATGAATGAGATCAATTTGTATGCACTGCTTTCAATGCATATTCATTGTTCAAATCCTGAAAACCCGACTGGATAACGGCCCTCGAGGACCGGAGTTCCCTACCCCTGGTCTATGTAATGCCTAAAAGGCAATTCTGCAAAGAAATGCCTAAGTTTAGCACCTGTTAATGTAACGGGCTAAAAAACTAGTGTTTAATAATGTATTACTTAAGCAAAGCACATGAAAAAAATATAACATACTAAACCTCATTCCCAAAAGGCTAAGAAAATAAGAGAATCCCTACTCACAATGGCTGTGGTTCAGAGCAAGTGGACATGTCTGATGCATAATCTTAACATCACTGTGGCATCATCAGTATGCACCTAGATGGCAGAATGTCACAAAAAAATAATAGGAACCCCTGCTTAAACAAAAGCTCCTTTGAGACAGTCTTGCTTGGTGATCTCAAATCATCTCACCATGTCCATGAATGAACACGGGGTGGGGTTTTGATTATTTTGCTCCAATCTGTTGCACAGGTCCTGATTTGGTGTTCTATAGTAGTTAGCTTGCAGAAAGACACCAGATGTGGAGGGGTCTTGGCCTAGCATGGCACATGTGTGTTTTTTTTTTTCTTTTTAGAGTTTTTTCTTAACATTGTTTCCACAGAAATTACATTCTGTCCATTGGTGCTTCATCTGGCTTGATAGCTTTACTCTCCACAGGTTCTAAATAACCACATGACATCGTGACTAGTCGATTTTTTTTTTAATAAGTAGATTAAACCTGTTTGGAAGTACTTTATGGAATGAAATTTTTGTTTTATTCTTTACAAATAAGCTGTAAAATAAAGTATTTTTGTCCTCTTACTGAGGTTTTGTACTTTATAAGAACAAAAAGAAATAAAAACTTGTGTATTTTAAAAGGACTCTGTATAGTTTTGAGCTGCCTTCTCCAGTTGAATCATTAACGGCTCCTTTTACAAAGCTGCAGTAATTGCTCCAATGCCCATATGGATTTAATGGCTGTTGGAGCGTTTGCTTCGTGGCAGCTGCTACTGCAGCTTTGTAAAAGGAGTGTGTGTAAATGAATTGGAGAAATGTATCTTCTGTCGTCATAAATTTAAAGTTGTATTTGTTTATGTAGTAGCAGATGCAGAATATTGGATTGCTGTTAAAATTGTAAAGAAAATACAGTGTGATATTTTGGTCACTTTGACTGATTTTGCATGAAACCATGTTAGACGCGTCCATAGGATAACATGCATGCGTTAGCGTTTAGCGCTTGCTAATAAGCTTAGCGCACCTTTGTAAAAGAGGGTGTAAATCGTATTAACCGATTTAGCGTGCGCTAAATGCTAACGCACCCATAGAATATAATGGGCGCCTTAGCATTTAGCACGTGCTAAATCAGTTAATGCGCCTTAGTAAAAGGACCCCTCTATTTTTGGGGATATATTAAACTGCCTTTATGAAGAGATTTCACTTAAGGCGATATGCAACTTGATATAAAATGTACAATTTTTATTTATCAGCATAATAGTGAATTGATCAAGCGTAGCACAAATACGTTTGACTTCAGCAGTAACAACGTAACTCTCCAAGAGTCCTTATTTTATTACTTGGGAAAGACCACCACTCCCAAAAAGCTGCTGCATTCCCTATTTAATAAAAATTAGTTTTCAGCAGCTACTGAAGGCCCCTTTTTACAAAGTTGCAGTAGTGAGAACATAAGAATAGCCTTACTGGGTCAGACCAAAGGTCCATCGAGCCCAGTAGCCCGTTCTCACGGTGGCCAATCCAGGTCACTAGTACCTGGCCAAAACCCAAGGAGTAGCAACATTACATGCTACCGATACAGGGCAAGCAGTGGCTTCCCCCTTGTCTTGCTCAATAATGGACTATGGACTTTTCCTCCAGGAACTTGTCCAAACCTTTCTTAAAACCAGTTACGCTATCCGCTCTTACCACATCTAGAGCTTAACTATTCTCTGAGTGAAAAAAATTTCCTCCTATTGGTTTTAAGAGTATTTCCCTGTAACTTCGAGTGTCCTCTAGTCCAGTGTTTTTCAACCGCTGTTCCGCGGCACACTAGTGTGCCGCGAGATGTTGCCTGGTGTGCCGCCATCAGGGCAGTACCACCAGTCTAGGGAGAGGGGCGGTCCGCCCCACGTGGACAGGAGAGAGCTGGACGGGGGACCCGCGGAGTTCAATACATCTCGAGCCGCGAGGCTCGTCTTCTGTTCCTGCCTGCCCTGCAGCTAACATATAGCCGATCGCAAGCGTTCCCCGATGTCAGCGCTGACGTCGGAGAGAGGGCTTAAGCAAAGCCTGCCCTCCGACGTCAGCGCTGACGTCGGAGAATACTTCCGTTCGGCTATTTGTGCGCGGCAGTGCAGGCAGGAAGCAGAAGACAAGCCTCGCGGCTTGAGCTTCGTTTTGCTGAGAAAGTTGCAAAGATGGTCTGGGAGGCAAACACGGAACACAAAAGGGGGAAGGGAGTGCGTTTTGGACACAAGGCATGAACCTGGGAGAGAGGAAGGGAGGGAAAGAGATGCTGAGGTGGGGGAGGGAATGCGTTTTTGGACACAGAAGAAATGGACTTGGGAGAGAGGAAGGGAGGGAAAGAGATGCTGAGGTGGGGGAGGGAATGAGTGTTTGGACACAGAAGGCATGGACTTTGGAGAGAGGAAGGGAGGGAAAGAGATGCTGAGGTGGGGGAGGGAATGAGTGTTTGGACACAGAAGGCATGGACTTTGGAGAGAGGAAGGGAGGGAAAGAGATGGTTGTGTACACGGGGAATAGAAGAAAGGAGAATTTTTGGTCATAGGGAGGGAGTGAGGTACAGATAGTGGCATACCAGGGTGGGGGGGGGGCGGTCTGCCCCACCCCGGGTTTACGTCCCAAGGGGGTGCACAGCTGGCCACCCTCCAGTGTTGTCCCTAGGCTGGCAAACTGCGGCTCTTTAGCCACTTGAGTGCCACCGCCGCCAACGGTGTTGTTGGCGGTGGCAGCATTATAAAATACTTTCTCTGTGTTTATTTGATTCCTATTCAAGAGAATTACTTTATATATAGTCAATATAGGCACAGAGTTAAATTTTTTAACATTTTCTAATGGTGGTGTGCCTCGTGATTTTTTTCATGAAACAAGTGTGCCTTTGCCCAAAAAAGGTTGAAAAACACTGCTCTAGTCTTTGTAATTTTTGATGGAGCGAAAAATCGATCCACTTGTACCCTTTCTACTCAGGATTTTGTACACTTCAATCATATCTCCTGGTGCTTTAACCCCCCCCCACACACACACACGTACACACACTTTTGCAAAACTGTGCAAGAGGTTTTTAGCACCGTCCTGCGCAATGCATGCTCTGTGCTGCTCCAACGGTCATAGAGTTCCTATGAGCGTTGGAGCAGCACAGAGCATTTGACGTGTCGGCTGGCATGAAAAACCTCTTGCGTGGTTTTGTAAAAGGGGAGTAAATGCGTTGCAGCCTGTTTAGTTCCTTATGAGCTGTATCGCATTTGCGCTTCCTCGGCTTTGTAAAAGGGGCCCTCAGTTTGCTATGCTGTGCCGATGAGAGATCTGGTTTAGTGATTTCAACTTTCTTGGGGTTTTTGAAGGGAGCTCTCTTGAGGCAGGAATTGAGCCCTGACCGAGACTGTACCATTCTTAAAAATACAGTGAAACCTTGGTTTACGAGCATAATTCATTCCAGAAGCATGCTCGTAAACCAAATTGCTCGTATATCAAAGCAAGTTTCCCCATAGGAATTAAGGGAAACTGCTTTGATTGGTTCCATCTCTTCCCCCCCCCCCGAGGCTACCGGCGCTGCTCCATTCTCCCCCCCCCTTGAGGAATCCGACGCTGTTTCAAACCCCTCCCCGCGATCTGGCTTCCCCCCCTGCGAACCGGCATCCTCCCCCCCCTCGCGTTTCCCCCTCCTCCACCGCGATCCTACTTCCCCCCCCCCCCCGAGCATGTCATCGATACTTCCTTTACCCAACTTGGCACCAGTGACGGTGCGTTGGAGATCCTCCCTCTTCTGGGCTGGACTGGCTTTGAGCATTTGCGCATGCTCAAAGTCTTCTGGTCTCGCTCTCTCTGAGATTGAGAGCGAGACCAGAAGGCTTTGAGCATGCGCAAATGCTCAAAGCCAGTCCAGCCCAGCACAGACCAGAAGAGGGAGGATCTCCGATGCACTGCCCAGCCCAGGCCGCGCCAGAAGAGGATCTTTGGGCACCGGCGCCAAAACAGGGTAAAGTTAGTGTCATTGACTTGCTCGGGGGGGGGGGGGAAGTAGGATCGCGGTGGAGGGGGGGCAACGCGAGCGGGGGGGGATGCTGGATCGCTGGGGGGGATGCCGGATTGCGGGGGGGGGGGGAAGGGGGGCGCTCGTACAGTGAGGCAAGCTCGGTTTACGAGGCACCAAGTTTGCAAATGTTTTGCTCGTCTTGCAAAACACTCGCAAACCGGTGCATTCGTAATCCGAGGTACCACTGTAATCTTTGTAAGGGTTGTTATAAGCCATATTTAAACATTTTGAGCAACAAAATATTGACTTTTTAGTTCGTGGGACTGTATAGTGTTTGAAATCAAATAAATTTCTGCAAAACACACTATTGACATCATTATCAGAGTAAAGGGCCCTTTTATTAGAATGCATTAAGCCAGTGGTTCCCAACCCTGTCCTGGAGGAACACCAGGCCAATCGGGTTTTCAGGCTAACCCTAATGAATATGCATGAAGCAAATTTGCATGCCTATCACTTCCATCATATGCAAATCTCTCTCATGCATATTCATTAGGGCTAGCCTGAAAACCCGATTGGCCTGGTGTTCCTCCAGGACAGGGTTGGGAATCACTGCATTAAGCAGTCAGCATGCAAATTAGCATGGGCTCTTACCACATAAGCATGGTAAGTAACTGTTATGAAGTGACATGACAGAATGCACTAATTTGCATGCTGACCACTTGCTGTGTTAGGGGTGAGAACAGGACGGGATATAGGCAGAGAGTTGATGTCCTCAAGGAGAAAACTATACGTTAAATAGTCTAAACTTGCATTAAAGAACTTGGTAGTGTGCATCAGTATTGCTGTTAAAGTGCAGAAAGTCAAAAAACTTAACCATGCTTTAACAGAAGGACCCCTATAGCGCTACTTGTACATCTGAAATTTTCAAAGGATATCGGATTGATATAACCAAGAAAGAAAATTGTCAAAATTGTTAAATGTCCCCATACTAGAATAGGAGAAGATTGTCTACATGCCTTTTCCATAACATAAGGGCGTATCCCATAAGAAAACCTCTTCAAAATTATTGACTATAAATTTGCTATATCCAGGGCTATCATGACGCCCATGGCTGTATCCTTGATTGGTTGATGAAAACATTTGTCAAGTTTTAAAATCCCTTGAGAGGGCTAACCTCCTGGGACCATCCCTTTTCAACATATTCATAGGGGACTTGACCCGGGGGCTTCAGGGTAAAGTAGCACTGTTCCCCGACGATGCCAAACTGTGTAACATAGTAAGTGAAAGCAACCTCCAGGATAGTATGACACAAGATCTGATCACGTTGGAAAACTGGTCCTCGACATGGCAGCTAGGCTTCAACGCTAAAAAATGTAAGGTCATGCATCTCGGCAGCGGAAATCCATGCAGAACATATTCCTTGAATGGAGAAACGCTAACTAGGACTTCAGAGGAACGGGACTTGGGGGTAATCATCAGTGCAGACATGAAGGCTGCCAAACAAGTAGAGAAGGCCTCATCAAAGGCAAGGCAAATGATGGGATGTATCAATAGAAGCTTCGTCAGCTGTAAACCTGAAGTCATAATGCCACTCTACAGAACCATGGTGAGACCCCATCTGGAATACTGTGTACAATTCTGGAGGCCACACTACCGGAAAGATGTGCTTCGAGCTGAGTCGGTCCAGCGGATGGCCACTAGGATGATCGCGGGGCTCAAAGGTCTCTCATACGAAGAAAGACTGGGCAAACTGCAGCTCTATACCCTAGAGGAGCGCAGGGAAAGGGGTGACATGATTAAGACATTTAAGTACGTCACGGGTCGTATCGAGGTGGAAAACGATATATTCTTTCCCAGGGGACCCTCGGTCACAAGAGGGCACCCGCTCAAACTCGGAGGAGGGAAATTTAGTGGTGACACCAGGAAGTATTTCTTCACAGAAAGGGTGGTAGATCACTGGAACAGACTTCCGGTGCAGGTGATAAAGGCCACCAGCGTGCTCGACTTTAAGACTAAATGGGACATCCACGTGGGATCCCTACGAGGGTCGAGTTAAGGAACTAGGTCATTAGCATTTAGACTTAATGGGGTGGGTCAATAGAGTGGGCAGACTTGATGGGCTGTAGCCCTTTTCTGCCGTCATCTTTCTATGTTTCTAACCTGCCTAGTTCTGTAATGAAGTCAGTGGGAATCCTGGTGTTGGTTCTTTTGTTCAAAACAGGCCTCAATGGATAATGTTTGGTGTGGGGGGATCTTAGTATAAAGTCTGTGATTAGTTAGGTCTGTTTTAATACCATCCAAAATACTGATGTGCAGAATGAGATGATGACCCTTGCTGAATATTCAAAGATAAAGAAAACACCAAAGTCGTTCATTTTGTTAAATAGTATCCTAGATCTGTATTTTATTTCCTTTAGCAAGGGTTCAGTTCATATATAAAAATACTTGCATGAGTGAACGGCTTTGTTACAGATATATTCCTGCTTCCGTTACACTTTAACAGTCTCATTCAAAAACTGTTTCCATTGGGCATCCTGTTTTTGTTGTTGTTTTTTGTGCTGGTGCAAAGAAATCTAGAACTTCACGAGCTACTTTACATTTTAACAAAACATCCTCATGAATCTTGAAAGACTTTTGTTTATGAAGTTACTGTGAGTGTACACAAAATAGCTGATTTCAAACGGAAGGTGAGTTTACATGCAAGTGTATCAATGAAATCTAAATGAGAACATGCATTTGCATATAAATTCAAATGGGGAAGAATTATATACCTCTTGCGTCAAATACACTGCAGGACCTTTGTATAATAAATTATTTTAACATTTTCATTAGGTCAGAAAGCAGACATTTTCCATCAGTGGTTTTCTTTAGTTTATGTAATCCCACAGGTAGCAAATACTTACTTTCCCCCCACCCACTCACATCCTCTGAATTCGCTTAGGATGACCCCTTCTTTCAACATTTTGCAGACAAGAAGCTCATTGGATTTGAAGCAATATATTTATTAAGAATTAATGTGACCTGCTTTGAACCTGTGTTGTAGAGATATGGCAGGATAAATGCCCTCTGATGCTTTTTTCATAAGAGCCACACTTCATCGGACCAATGGTCCATCATGCCCAGTATCCTGTTTCCATAGTGCCCAATCTAGGTCAAGAAATCCAAACTGTAGCAATATTCTATGCGACCAATCCGAGGGCAAGCAGTGGCTTCCTCCATGTCTGTCTTGTTTAATGTACAGCACTAGGTATGCTAGCAGCACTATAGAAATAAGTAGTAGTAGAGTAGACTTTTCCTCCAGGAACTTGTCTAAATCTTTTTTAAGCCCATCTATGTTAACCACTGTTACCATATTCTCTGGCAATAAGTTCCAGAGCGTAACTATCCTTTGAGTGAAAAAAAAAATAAATTTCCTCCTATTGGATAAATATATAGTTTGTGTTGGAGTCTTCAGTAACTGAAAGCACTGACATGAACTATATATTGCCAAAGTTACTTGCTGTCCCCTGAAGAAGGCAATTCCATTGCTGAAACTCAGATCCAAGTTGGGACTTTTTCTGGTACAAGGAGGGAAGCTCGGCACAAACTCTTGTTTCTTCAGCCTTGACAAAGCTCTCTTCCATTCTTTATGTTGCTAATCCTATAAGTCTAACATGTACTCAAGTGGAGGAATAGTCTGGGGCTTTGAGCAATGAGTTGAGAAACAGGAAAGCACAGTTCAAATCCTATTGAAACGCCTCATAATCGTGGGCAAGTCCCGCCCTTTCTCTGATGTCAGAGAAAGGGCGGGACCACCGGAAGAGGAAGCAGCGCAGACGCAGGGCTCAGAGAAGGGGCGGGACTGCCGGCAGAGGAAGCAGCAGGACAACGGTAGGCAGCTTCTCCATGATGGGGGGTGGGGGTGGGGAGGCTGTGGGGGTTCGAGCGGTTCTTCGGGTTGGGGGTTCGAGCAGTCCTGCGGGGGGGGGTGAATCGTACGTCGGGGGGGGGCATCAGGCTTTCAGGGTGGGGACAGGACTTCAAGGAGTAGAGGAGAATCGGGGCGGGCCAGAGGAGAGTCGGGGTGGGCGAAAGGAGAGTCGGGGTGGCATGCGCGGTATACGGGTGTGCGTGGTATATAAAAATTTCTTTACATAAATTAGTTTCCCGCGCGCTATACCCGTGTGCGCGGTATATGAGTGAAAATACGGTATATAAGAAGGCTTATCTGTTGTATATAACTGTGTCCAGGCCTCTAAATATGTTACTTTCTTTTTTAAAAAAAAAAAAAAAGAATAAAAGTACCTGCTGAAGTCCCAAACATTAATGGTAGATTTTCATATATTCTAAATGAATTGTTTCGATTGTAATGTATCTTACAGCATAGAAGTGCAACAAAACATTTAATATCGAAAAGCTCCTATGTTAAATTTGTTACAGATGTGCAAAAAGTACAGAGCAGAAAACTAGATCGCAATAAGATAAGCAACCTAGCAATCGACTGCTAACCCCTTCTTTCACAGTTTATTTAGACTTTTTTTTTTTTAAATAAAATTCAGATAACAACGTTGCTGGACCCTAATGTTTGCAGTCTGTGTCATAAGGAGTCGGTGCAACATTTGCCATTTCCTGTATACGCCTTCTATAAAACACACAGTTCAGCCCTAAGAGGGCTTTTATCCCTGATTTACATGAATGTGAATTTATGCCCTTTCAATTATCTGAGAATTGTCACTTTCAATAGCCTGCATTCATAATGGTTTCCTAAAATAATTGCTGTGGACTGAGCAGGCAAAATTCTTGGAGAGAACCCAAAAAATGTTTTCGCATTTGACCAAAGTAACTCGGCAACCTACTTCTGCATCAATTGGTGCTGACCCATATGTTTTTAGCCTGGTAACTGCGCATGAATCTTATACATCTGTGGTTTGTTTATTTAGCTGGAGAACTCGGGTTTTTGTTTGCTTGGATTTGCATAACACTATTTTGCCACCAGGTACATAAGAATAGCCTTACTGGGTCAGACCAGTGGTCCATCAAGCCCAGTAGCCCGTTCCCACGGTGCCCAATCCAGGTCACTAGTACCTGGCCAAAACCCAAGGAGTACCAATATTCCAGAATCTCAAAGAATAGCAAGATTCCAGAACCCCAATGAGAGCAACATTCCAGAGCTGAGACTGTGATGTCATAATGCCTTATTCCATAGTGCCTCAAAACCAACCTCATCAGTGATGTTACAATGGCTTAATTGTCCTATACTTAGCTCACGTAAGACCATAAGAATAGCCTTACTGGGTCAGACCAGTGGTCCATCAAGCCCAGTAGCCCGTTCTCATGGTGGCCAATCCAGGTCACTAGTACCTGGCCAAAACCCGAGGAGTAGCAACATTCCATGCTACCAATCCAGAGCAAGCAGTGGCTTCTCCCATGTCTTTCTCAATAACAGACTATGGACTTTTCCTCCTGGAACTTGTCCAAACCTTTCTTAAAACCAGTTACGCTATCCTCTCTTACCACAACTATTAGTATACATATTGCATCTTTTGCTGAACAATCAAGAGGCTTTAGAATAACTGGCTAATCATTAACTTTAGCATCAGAAAATATGCAGGTTGGGACAGGGTAGTCTTTGTTTTAATGGCTCTTGGATGTGCTTTTGAAGTTACGTGCTTGGTGGTGGCAACAGCAGACGAGTTGAAAAATCCAGCAACGATAGGAAGATGCAGCAATTTGCCGAATGATTACAATGACTGGAGCTTGAGCCAGTCTTATGTACAGGCCACTAGTTTAGAACCATGCAGTCTCATATAGTCGTGCAGTGCATTATGAGCGATAGTCTTTTTTGCTGTATGGCTTATTCCCCAATATGTTATCAAGCTCGCTCACAATTTGTGATGTCATCTTTGGAAGCACCTGGAAGAAAACCAGAGACACGCTATTGGTTCCTAGAACAGATATTCGATGCTAACAGGATTGCTTTACTAACTGGCAAATTGCATTGTATTTTGCTGGTTATTGCGGTTGGGCCATTTGGCCTTTTATCTGCCATCATTTTTCTGTGTAACTAGGTTGAGCAGCCTTTTTACAGGGTGGTACCAGGAAGATGTTCAGGATTGTACTGGATTGAGCATACACATCCAAGTTGGGGGTGGGAATACTTTATGTTTCTTATGTTTAAAGATAATTGTTGGATATGTGGGGGGGAGGGGGAGGGTTATTTGATGTGAATTAGACTTTTACTATAGTAAAATCTGGCAAACCTAGAGAGGACTGACTATTGGAAAACGTCTATGTGTGCGATCAGATAATGATGTGGCTTCTGCTGGTCAAACCCTAGTGGTATCCTTGTAAAATTCACATTTAAGAGTGGGGCTTTGTCATTTGAATGTACCTTTAGTTTATAATTATTCTGTTGTCTACTCTAGAGCAGTGTTCTTCAACCACCGGTCCGTGGACCAGTGCCGCTCCACAGAAATTTCCTGCCGGTCCACAGGGCCAGCACGTGCATCAGGCCCAAAAAAGTGTTCTTCAACCGCCGGTCCACGATGCGATCGATGTGGCGTTATCTTCGAGCCAGCTCCCTCTTCCTAACTGATTCGGTGCACAAAGCCACGGGCAGTGGCTCCTACGGGCATCCTGCGCCTGAACCGGAAGCCTTCTCTCTGGCGTTGCAACGTCAGAGTGAAGGCTTTCAGATGAGGCACAGGACGTGCAAGGTGCAATTAGTACTATTGAGGAGGAGGGGTCTGGGGTGGAGATGGGCGGCGTCCGGCCCACGACTTAGCCCAGTGTTCTTCAACCGCCGGTGCACGGTGCGATCAATGCGGCGTTATCTTCGAGCCAGCTCCCTCTTCCTAACTGATTCAGTGCACAAAGCCACGGTCAGTGGCTCCTATGGGCATCCTGCGCCTGAACTGGAAGCCTTCTCTCTGACGTTGCAACTTCAGAGGGAAGGCTTCCAGATGAGGCACGGGACGTGCAAGGTGTAATTAGTACTATTATGGGGGCGGGGTCTAGGGTGGAGATTGGGTAGAGATGGGCGGGGTCTGTCCCACAACTTAGCCCAGTGTTCTTCAACCGCTGGTCCACGGACTGATGCCGGTCCACAGAATAATTCTTATTTCTGCTGGTCCATAGGTGTAAAAAGATTGCAAAACACTGGTCTAGAGCAAAAATTAAGAAAAATTCCTCTTGTGAGCAGAAACTGCTCAAGTATCTCAGACCTTGATCACTGAATAGCAAATGGCCAGTCGCATTTGGGCATCTCGACTCAGAAGAATGCAAAGCAGAACACATCCTCTTGAGCAATGTTCTACTTTTCCTTTCCATTGAAAACCTTGATTAGGTTCATTTCTTTACTGTCTCTATGTGCCAGAGTTTTCTATATGTAATACAGTCAAAACATGAGTAACTTGTGTTTACTTACCTGAATTGCACCCAGGTTTTCTATAAGTTGCTCTGGATTGGATGATCCCAGAAGAACAGAACTCACCCCTTCATTTCTCAGACACCAAGCTAGGGAAGAGACATGCGCGTTCTTAGTAAACAGAGATGTGAATAGACTGTGTTGTATTTAATTGTGCTTCACAGTGAAGACTACAAATTGTTGTACTGCAAAATGTTTTCAAGTCAAAGTTCTGCAACTGAAGATTAATGATATGAAACCTGTTGGGGTTTCATTTACTAGACTCATTAGGCTTTTCCATAGAAGGCATGAAGTGGGTTTTTGAAGGTGTTGAAAAGACCAAACTGAAACCATGACTGGGCTGATGATGGCAGGAGAAGTGAGGAAGGGAGGTCATGTTAGTGAATTTTCCCTTACACCTGTCACCTGGTACATATTTTCAATCCTGGCCGTTTCTTCTGGATACAAATCAGTTTCTGCTCAAGGGTAAGCACTTTGTTTGCTAAATATAAAAAGCAAAGCCAGACACAAATACCAAAGATAATGATTTGGAATTCTGGTAACCATTATTGTATAAGAGAACCTGACCATCCAGTGGTCTCAAACTGAAACCCTTTGCAGGGCCACATTTTGGATTTGTAGGTACTTGGAGGGCCGCAGAAAAAAATAGTTAATGTCTTATTAAAGAAATGACAATTTTGCATGAGGTAAAACTCTTTATAGTTTACAAATCTACCACCCCCCTGAAGGCCTACAAGTTCCCCCCTTCTTTGCAGCATCCTCCAGCTTCCCCCCCCTGGCCTCCCGGTCTTAGTTTCAGCTAATTACCGCAGCCTGCAGAGAGGATTGCTGGTGCTGTAGCATTCCTCGCAGACTGCCAATGGCCACCGCAGCACGTTCCTTCTGCCGCGGTCCCGCCCCCTCCTCTGATGTCAGAGGCAGGATCGCGGCAGAGGGAACGTGATGCTGAGGACAACAGCAGCCTGCAAGGATCGCTACAGCAACAGCAATCCTCTCTGCAGGCTGCGGTAATTACCTGAAGGTAAGAGCAGGAGGTCATGGGGGAAGCCGGATGACGCTGCAACAAGCGGGCACTAGTACAGACAGCAATACTACAGCCCATGGGCCGCAAAATAGTACCTGGCGGGCCGCAAGTTTGAGACCACTGCATTAGAGGGTAAGAGGAAAACAATCAGATGATCAGGCATCTACTCCAACTGCTGAGCAGATTATAAATAGATATGACAAACACTGCTTGAAATGTCTGTATGCAAATGCCAGAAGCCTAAAAAACAAGATGGGAGTATTAGAATATATTTGACTAAATTAAAAGATAGATGTAATAGGGATCTCTGAAACCTGGTGGAGGGAAGATAACCAACAGGACACTTATCATATCAGGGTACAAGTTATATGGTAGTGATAGAGTGGATTGAATGGGTGGAGGCGTAACGTTATATGTTAAGGAGAGCCTTGAATCGAATGGACTCAAAATTCTACAGGAGTAGAAACACACCTTGAAATCCCTATGGGTAGAAATTCCATGTGTAATCGGGAAAAGGTTAGTGATAGGGGTGTACTGCCATCTGTCTGACCAGGATAAATGGATAGATGCTAAAATGTTATCAGAAATTATGAAGAATGTGATGAAATCAGTTAGCTTAGCGGGGTTTAAAAAAGACTTGGATAATTTCACAAAAGAAAAGTCCATAGGCTATTATTAAGATGGCTTGGGGAAAGCCACTGCTTATTCCTAGGATAAGGGACATGGGTTGGCTACTGTTGGAAACAAGATACTGGGCTTATCCAGTATTCCCTAAGGGAGGTGAGGGTAGTTGGCTACTCCTGGTGCTTCAAGGGAGTTTGGGCATTTCCCAAATGATGAGACCAAATCGTTGCTACAGAGCTGGGAAGAAGCTAGCTGTTTTTAAATTGCAGCTGGACCTCTTCTTGGCTGCTTTTCCCTCCCATTCTACTCAGACAATAAGAAAACAGCAATGACCACACAGAGTCAGGAGGAGGGAATATCAGATAGATTTAGTCACAGCATAGAAAAGTGGTTGTGTCTGGGTGCACATCTAGTGCTATTATGAGGTATATCCAACAGGGACTGCAAAAAACAGGTACCGTTCTGTCCCTGTAGTTCAGTGGTTCCCAACGAGAGCGCTACTGCCCGCCGGTGGGTGCTGAGAAGTCTAAGGGGGCATTTTGTGTCCAAGTCATATTGAGGGGGTGTTGAGGACCAACTGCCGCCCCCTTGACCAATTGGCAAATCCTATGGCCACTGATGGCAGCACTGTCATCTTGGTTTTGACTCTTCAACTTTTGACGCTTAAACTTTTTGCCGCCACGGCAACGTTCTCACCCGCGCGACTGTCCCAAAACTTCTCCTCTGATGCAAGCTGCCCAGGCGGAAACAGGAAGTGCGTCAGAGGAGAAGCTTTAGGGCAGTCACGCGGGACTTGGTGAGAACTTTGGTGCATCTGGCCACCTCCGAAAGAGAAAACTATGAAGTGCGCCTGCGAAGGTGAGGGGAAGGGAGGAAGATGGTCCAATGAGGGGGAGAGGTTGAGTGGCGCTGAAGGGAAGTGGAGGAAGAGGGGGGGAAAGGTAACAGACGGTGAAGGAAAGTGAGGAGAGAGGGAAGCAGAAGCCGAAGGGAAGTGGAGAGAGAGGAAGGAGTAGACCCTGGATGGAAGTTTCATCACATCAAGCTCAGCTCTCTCACTAATAATATTATATTCATTTTTTAAATAACATTTTTAAAATCATACTGTGAGCAATATATCAATATTGTTATTATTGTCTAATAAAATAATCTAAAAAATTTGTCTTTGGTTTTCAATATATAGTATGTACAATATGGTTTACCTAAGGGGGGTGGCGCTATCGAATCATTCACTGAAAAAGTGGGCTCTGACTCAAAAAAGGTTGGGAACCTATGCTGTAGTCAAAGAAGATATGTACAGTTGTGTAGTATTGGTTTACTTTTGCCATTTGTGGATGATATGGGCCAACGCACCACAAATTTTATGCATATGAATGTGATAGTTCACACTTGCTTTTTTTCAGACCGGGAGGCAGAACACAGATGAGATGTTTTGAGTGGTATTTGCATATCAGGTTGTGAGATAGTGTCATGGGTGAGGTTTCCACAGGCATTCTGTTAATTTGCCATGGCACAAGGTTGTTGTTTTTTTTTTTTGTTATAGCTAACATCTGACAGTTCAATTTTGCTTAAGTCATCTAGGTTTGTTAAAGGATAGTCATTCCTGAAATTTCATGATTTGTAAGGTTTTCTGTAAATGGAATTTGGAGTCTTTTGTAGTAGAGAAAACACTAGTATTTGGTGAAATGGACAGCAGGAAAGTGTAGTTACTTACCTGTAACGTAGGTTCTCCGTGGACAGCAGGATAGTCAGCCACATATGGGTGTTGTCCCAACACCTCCCAATTTGCGGATAAGCTCTCCAATAGCTCAGAGAGATTTTTTTTTTTTTTTTTCCTCTGAGCATGTGCAGTGCCCGGGCCCCACGGGGCATGCCCGAGCCCTACCCATTTTCCCCTGCTTCCCCCTAATCCCCAGGATGTTCCTAGCTGTGGCCGGGTCGGCCGTATGGGGAGGCGGGTGGGTTGTGTGGCTGACTATCCTGCTGTCCACGGAGAACCTACGTTACAGGTAAGTAACTACACTTTCTCCTAGGACAAGCAGGATGAGTCAGCCACATATGGGTGACTCCCTAGCCGAGGGATGTACCGACTGGACCTGCGCCTTAGCGCTTTGTGCATCCCTCGCCTGGCTGTGGAGGCCGAGCCGGGCAGGGTAATCAGGCAAAGCAGGTAAAGTTGTGGAAACAAGGTTTTAGATAAAGTGCTGTGTTAACTGAGCAATAATACTCACAGAACAGTGAACTGGTCAATGACAATCAATGAACAGTGAGAAACCAACTGGTCCAAAGTGACAATTCGTACTTGCATGTGAGAATTCATACTTGCCTATTCCACATTCAGTCTAGACAGGAGTGCTGGAAGACCTACTTAACTCACAGAACAGCGAAACTGGTCAATGACAATCAATGAACAGTGAGAAAACCAACTGGTCAACGGTGACAATTCTTAACTGGTCAACAGTGACAATTCGTACTTGCATATGAGAATTCATACTTGCCTATTCTACATTCAGACTAGACAGGAGTGCTGGAAGACCTACTTAACTCACAGAACGGCGAAAACTGGTCAATGACAATCAATGAACAGTGAGAAAACCAACTGGTCAACGGTGACAATTCATAACTGGTCAATAGTGACAATTCGTACTTGCATATGAGAATTCATACTTGCCTATTCCACATTCAGACTAGACAGGATTGCTGGAAGACCTACTTAACTCACAGAACAGTGAAATTGGTCAATGACAATCAATGAACAGTGAGAAACCAACTGGTCAACAGTGACAAATCGTACTTGCATGTGAGAATTCATACTTGCCTATTCCACATTCAGTCTAGAAGGAGTGCTGGAAGACCTACTTAATCAATATCTATAACACCCTACTTGAACAGTGTTTGTCAAGGCTGTGCTAGTGGTTGCTGTCCCTCCCGGGAGGGAACCTGTGCTTGGTGAAGGTGTGCATGGAGGACCAAGTGGCTGCATCGCAGATGTCCCCTATTGGTGTGTGGTGCAGATGTGCCGTTGTGTTGGCTATGGTTCTGCGCTGGTGGGCATTGGCTCCCACCTGCGGTTGATGCTGCGCTTTTCTATAGGTGAAGAGGATGCACTCTTATATCCAGCGCGCGCGCCTGCGTTTGGTGGCCGGAAGTCCTGGTCTGTTTTGGTCGTAGGAGACGAACAATTGAGGCTTGTCTAATCTGCTGCATAGTCAGGGCCTGCACACAGTCCAGGAGGTGTTGCTGAGGTGGCAGTGTGACTCCCTGTGGGGAGATGTAGAGTGCCGGGAGGCACGCTGAAGCCACCTTTGGCAAGAATCGGGGGTGGGTTCTGGGTACCACCCTGTTCTCATGAGGGAATGTGTTGGTAGACACGATGGTCAGGGTTTTCCCAGCCAGGAATACGGGATCTGCCTCCCCCAAAAGTTTGAAGGGGTCGAAGTGAGATGATGCGGCACCAAGTTGAGGTCCCATCCGGGCGGTGGTGGTCTGACCGGTGGGTGCAGATTGGACAGTCCCTTCATGAAATTTTGTGATTACTGGATGCCTCGACACTGGTTTGCTGTCTAGGCCAGCGTGGTATGCCGTGATTGCACTTAGGTGGACCTTGATGGAAGTGGGTTTTAGGTCCCCCTGAGATAAGCTCAGTATGTACTGCAGGATATCCGGTATGGGGCAGTTGTAGGGGTCTCGCTGCGTGTCTGTGCACTGGTAGCGGAACCTTCTCCCTTTCAACCCATAGCGTTTTCTGGTTGAAGGTCTTCTGGCTGCCATAAGAGTGTGCTCCACGTCTTGTGGTAGGTTCATCCTCTCATCATTCATGCGGTCAGGGCTAAGGAACGCAGGTCGTGGTGGAGGGGGGTAATGAGAACTGCACTGATCTGGAGCGGGGAGAGGTGGGTGAACCGCTATCCCTTGCCGGAACGGGAACCCTGGTTGCAGGAGCCCGATCAGGGCAATCATGATCACCGTTGCTCTGTCCTGAAGAATCTTCTGCAGGACTTAGGGTGTTCCAACTCACAGACAGACCGTCGGGGCTGAGATGGTGATGGGTTGATCTCTTTGCGCAGAAGGTCGAGTATTTTGAGTTTGGTTCGGTTGCAAACAGGTCGATGCTCGGTGTGCCCCAGGTGCTGAAGATCTTCTTCATCGCCGCTGGGTTGAGACACCACTCATCGGGATCCAGCTGGTGGCTGAGTCTTTCTGCCAGGTCGTTCTGCTCCCATAGGAGGTAAGTTGCCTGGATGGTGCATTGAATGGAGTTGGAGAACTCCCACATGTGGCAAGCTTCCTTGCATAGCGAGGTTGACCCTGTCCCTCCCTGTTTGCTGATATAGTGCGAGGCCACCTGGTTTTCTGTTTGGGTGAGGACTGCCCTGCCTGTTTGAAGGTTTCGAGGGCATTCCCTAAGGCCCTGAGCTCCAGTGGGTGGGTGGTCAGAGGTTGGGTACACTGGTCCCAGTGACGTCTGAGGTGCCCTTTCAGGGATCACATGAGTAGTCTGGTGTGCTGCACAACAAAGACCGGAGCGTGCTGACGATGAGCTGCTGGCAGGGATGCACTGGGCCAGGGATGTCATGGCGTCGATCTGGTAGTCCTGTAGGACGGCCTTGGTCTGCGTGGTGTCAATGACTGCCCAGATGAACGATATCCCCTGGGTGGGTTTCAGGTGGGGTTTCATGTAGTTGATGAGGAACCCCAGTTCTTGGAGGAGGGTTATGGTGGTTGACGGGGCTGCCAGCTGTCGAGATAAGATAGGACGCGCACCCCTTGAAGGCGAGGATGTGCCACTGCCACGCACTTTGTGAACGCTCTTGGAGCCGTTGAGAGTCCAAGGGGCAGGACCTTGTACTGGAGGCGTCTGTCTTGGCTTTAGAAGCGACGATGCCTCCTGTGGGCTGGGTGCATGGGATACTAGCCAATACTCGGGCTGTAACAGGGCCAAGACTGTACCCAAAGAGTGCATCTGGACCTTGTGTATGCATCTGTTGAGCTTACAGAGATCCAGGGACGAGCGTTGTCCTTGTCCATGGTGATGCAGGGGTTCCTGGAGTAGAAACCCCTTGGTGATCTCCTCTGTTCGTCACCGCCTCTATTGATTCTGCCGAAGCAGGTCCTCTCCTTGCTGCAGGAAAGTTGGGTCGTCAGATGGAGGGTGCCCCGCCCACTCGGGGGGGGGGGGGAGTGGAGACGAATTCGGAATCCCTGCTTGATGATGCTGAGGGCCCACTGGTCGATGGTGATCCTGGGCCAAGCCTTCGTAGACAATCTGATCCTGCTGGGCCGGAGGGTGGTCAAGGTTCTGTTTCTGTCTTGGGGAGAGGGCTGCCCTTGGATGCCCCTGCCCCTTGGGCGGTGCTTGTTTGCGTAGCAGTTATGTTACTGTTGCGAGCGCTGGGGCACAGACTGCTGCCAGTGTGGACTGGCTCAGTTGTGAGCTGGAGTCTCTATTTTATTTTATTTATTTATTTCCTCTCACTGGCCTCCTGATAACGCCGCATCTGGAACTGGAGCGCAGCAATTCGTGCGCTCAGCATTGCGCCCTCGAAGGTCTTTTTCCCCGTGGAAACCAGGGTTTTTCAGGTCCTTCCCTGACGGGGGTTGGAGGGGGGGGGTCGTGCTGCCCTGTTTCTCTTAAGCTACCGCAATGTCCATGTATGGCCGCTGTGGGTTGTCGAATCCCTGGGCTGGAAAGATCTGGTACTTCAATCCCAGTCTCCTTGATGTTGGTTGCCCTGAGGAGGGAGTCAGCCAAATCTCGTCTCTGTAGTCCAGGAGGTTCTTGTGGACTGGAATCGCCACTGCCTGCGTGAAGTACTGGTACTGGTAGTTCAGGCCTTGTAGTACTCTGTCTTGGGTACTTGTTGTCCACCCACGTGGATCTTGAGAAAGGCTGTGAGTTTCTGGAGGGACTTGGGATGAGTCCTCGTTTGTGGGTTTTTTTTTTTTTAAGTAAATATTTATTTATTTTTGTGGGTGGTGACTCGGGGTGTGGCTGGAGGCTGGTGTGTAGCTTGTTCCTCCGTTGCTTGGGTGCATGGCATGCCGCTGAACCGCGCCATGTTGTTGTGCGTGGCTCCCTCTAAAGGGGGGCATTGTGGGGAGTGTAGCCCGCTGAGAGAGGAGTGGGTCAGCAGGAGGATTAACTGTGGCTGCTGGTCCCACCCCTGGTGGTTCGCAGGTTCATGTGCTGCTCCATTTGACTTGTTGGGTGGCTCCATGTACCCCACCGCCCTTCTCTGTCCTTCTTGAGAGGGGGGGAGAGCCTGCAGAGAGGGGGCAGGATGCACCCCTTCATCTGTGCCAGTGCTCCTGGCTGCGTTTCCCACTGTGCCTGGAGGCAGAGAAAGAGGAGTGATAATGCCTCTTGAGTGGGCTTCTCCTGCTGTACTGCCTATTGTATGTTAAACTGTACAGCGCTGCATATGCCTTTCAGTGCTATAGAAATCATGAATAGTACAGAGTCCCTCATGCTAGCTGGAAAAGCACTATGCCTAGGTTTAATGAAGAGCAAACAGCTTTTTAGACTGAGGAGTTTCAAACCCCCACCCTTGGAGAGGCATGGTCTGGCATGCCGCATCTCTGAAGATATCAGCACCCTGCTGAGAAAGGCAGACTCCTTGTTCCCAACCTGAGAGGGGGAGGGGGGCGGGGTGGGAAAGGTGTGAATTGTAGACTCTGCAGGACCCCAAGAGGGAAAGAAACATCGAGTTGTTGTTTTTTTTTTCAGCATGTCCTTTATAAGCTGAACTCTGGGGCAGCATGTCTCCTACTGGGGGGAGAGGTCTGCAGGTCCCCTCCAAGGGAAAGAAGCATGGAAGATTCTTTCTCCTTAAATTCAGATTGGGAGGAGGGTGGGGGGAGCCCTCGGGGCTGCAACAGATTATCAGAGGTTTTCCCAAAAATAAGCAGATAGGACTTACCTTTGAACCCCAATCGGCTCCCTTCAGAGGCTGGATGTAAGAGGCAGCATGCCGTCTGGAGGGTGAAAGCCCCGATCTGTTGCTTGCAGAGGCTGTGGATTTACGCAGCAGCATGCAAGACTCCTATCGGCTGCCCTGCAGAGGATGGCTGCGTGGCAACATGCAGGGATTCCTGGAGAGATCTCTCGGTCTGGCGAGACTCCTATCGGCTGCCCTGCAGAGGCTGGTTCTAAGCGGCAACATGCAGGGACTCCGGGAGATATTTCTCTACCGGGCCAAGTGCAGGCGGGGGGATTAGCTGAGCCAGGGCATCCTGGAGGCTCCTTGCCACTGTAGCATGTGGATCCCCCGCTGCTGCATTCTGATGACGATGGCTGCTGGAGGAAGATTCTCGGGCCTCACTTCTCTTCATGCCCTGCGGAGGCTGGCTGTAAGCAGCAACATGCAGGAACTCCTGGAGAGATCTCTTGGTCTGGTGAGACTCCTATCGGCTTCCTGCAGGGGTCGACGGCTAGCGACAGCATGCAGGACCTCCGGGAGAGATTTCTCGACCGGGCAAGTTGCAGTCGGGGGGGGGGGGGGGGTGACTGAGCCAGGACGTCCTGGAGGCTCCTCACCGGATTCGTCTGGATCCCCCGCTGCTACGCTCTGATGAGGATGGCTGCTGGAGGAAGATTCTCGGGCCTCACTTCTCTTCAAGAAGTCTCTCAGTGCCCTCTTCCTTAGCTTGCGTGCCCTTGGAGACAGATGGACGCAGTGCATGCAACACTGTTCCTCGTGTGCTGTGCCCAAGCAGCGAACGCACAGGTCGTGAGGGTCCAGTGTGCTCATCCTTTTCCTGCAGCCCGGACATTTCTTTGATGTTTCTGGCATCTTCAAGATGGTAAGTAGAACAAGTTTTGATTGTAGAAAAATGGAGAGCTGTGGAAAAATCCGACCGATGGGAACGGGCAGAAACTAAAGACTGGGGATTAGGGGGAAGCAGGGGAAAATGGGTAGGGCTCGGGCATGCCCCGTGGGGCCCGGGCACTGCACATGCTCAGAGGGGAAAAAAAAAAAAAAATCTCTCTGAGCTATTGGAGAGCTTATCCGCAAATTGGGAGGTGTTGGGACAACACCCATATGTGGCTGACTCATCCTGCTTGTCCTAGGAGAACAGCTCTAATCCTTTGTTTTAACAGCTTTGGGGTTGACTTTGAATCAGCTGAGCTGTGTGGGACGTCTTATGTCAGATGAGCAATCTGCTTAATTTCAAATGGTTCAGAGCGAAGCACATGAACTGCAGTTCTAAAACATGATTAATGGCTTCTGACTAAATGGTGCGGTTTGGCTGCTCTGTCGGAATGAAAAAGAACGGTGGTATCGTGGCTAATACTGAAAACGCAGGCTGGTGTGTGTTAGAATACCTTTTGGAAAATGATGAAAAGCTTAATTTGGATACTCCTTTTGAAATCTTTCATTATAGACATTCAGTGGTTCAGAGATCAGACCCCCCCCCCCTTAAAAAAGGACAGTTTCAGGGGATGAGAAGGTATTGGTTGGACCCCTTTGTAGACACTGTATGTAAATGGTTCAGACACTTTCAACTAATCCAAAACACTGCCATAAAAGTCATAACTAATTCCAAGAAATACGGCCATGTTACCCCTCTATTAAAAAACAAAAGCCCATTGGCTTCCAGTTCCCCATAGAATAACTTACAAAATAGCTATCCTCACATTCAAAACCCTACAATCCAATGAACCTGCTTTCATTGATAGAATCCTTATCCCCTATGATACTCCCAGAACTCTGAGATCCACCTCTCAACATCTCCATCATGTCCCTTCCTTAAAAATTATTGGCACTTATCGAACCACCACCTTCTCGGTTACAGCCCACAATCTGGAATTCCCTACCAAATACCCTGAGGACTGAAAAATACTTAGATTAATTCAAAGGTAGACTAAAGTGTTTCCTTTTCAAAGACGCTTTTTAAAAAAAATTCTTTATTAAATTTTCAAACTAGCAACAAGTGCAAACAATATACATACATATATAAATAATCACAATAAGCACAAAAAGAATAGAACCCCCACCCTCGTCAAATATTTTCAAACAGGGAATACAATTAAACAAAAGAGATACCCCCTCCCACCCATCCTTCCCTTGAATGTGTGCTAAAACAACATAAAATATAGATAAAATACAACTATAATGAATCCACAAAAGATGTCAATGGACTCCAAACTAATTTGAGTATCTTAGTATGCCCTAGCATGTCAGCATTCATTTTCTCATACTTATAACATAAGCATAAATTCGCCCACCAAAAAGTAAAACTAAGGCGATCCCAATTTTTCCAATTATGAGTAACCATTTGCATGGCTAAGCCGACATTTATTCCCATTTGCATGGAAAAGCCGACATTTATATCTGTCCAATGAGGGTTTAAGATGCAACATCATATGTCAACATCATATGTCAATGGAATCGATGACTCCAGTATGGTATTAATCTGTCCCCATATTGACTTCCAAAAGTTGAGTATCAAAGGACAATAGAACAACAAATGATCCCGTTTTCCTATGTCTAGATGACAGTGCCAGCATCTATTAGATTTTGAACTATCTAACTTTTGTAATCTAACAGACGCTTTTGAGTAACAACCTCTTCCTTGTAACTCTTTCTTTTTCTACACTCTCCATTTCCAGCCTCTTTTTTCAAAGAGGACCTTCTCTTTATCGAAGAGGACCTTCTCCTTCACCCTCCTCCTGTTCATCCCTTTTTTTATGCTTGCTTTTCCTGTAATTATTGTATGTCACCAAAACTTACCTATTGTTTTTGTTTTAAGTCCTTCATTTGTTTTGTCGATATGTCCTTGTAAGTCTCCCCCCCCCCTTGTTTTTAACATTGTAAAACGCTTAGAATTCATGATGGACGTTTCAACAAATTTTAATAAAACTTGAAACTACTTCTTTTAAAAAAAATGGGTTCCAACTTTGTATGAACAGTGTCTTTGCTTCCTAACTTGCCCCTAAAATACTGAAAATATAATACTGATAACTTTACTTAACCTTTCCCTTTCTTCATTTATTAGCAACTTTTGATATACAGTATTTCCCTTCTTGGACTACATCAAAGCAGTTTACAAAGGAGGTTCTGCACAAAAACATCTGTCTTAAAATATCCTCCCACATCCTCCTGTATCCAAACATTATCCTTAAAGCTGTGTTCTAACCCCATCATCCATCTATAAAACATAAAACCTACACATACAATCATTTTCATCTTTAGGTTCCAGTAACAAGGCAGCGGTAACCACATCCTAAATTCACTGAAATACAAAAAAACCACATGACTGGATTGAACACGCCATCTAGAAGGTCGAGCCAGTGATGATCCTGAAAAGGCCAGCATAAAGAAGTAGGTTTTAACCCTTTCAGGACCATAAGGATCGTAGGCCAATTTTTGTGGTTTTGACGACATTTTTATGGTAAAAAGGGCTTGCAGATGCCAAAAAATTGATTTTTTTTGTGAAATATCATTATTTTATTTTTTTTAAAATCACACTTCTGGCTTATGGACAGTGTGGCAAGTGAATCTTCTCGTCAATCTGGCAACGACGCTAATGAATGAATGTCGGAACCAGTTTGTTTACATAAAGGCAGTATCATATGGAATCCGTACATATCAAATTTAGAACTGTAGACTATCCCAATCAAAATTTATAGGATTTTAAAGTTATGGGACAAATATGTCCCTTGGTCCTGAAAGGGCTACGACCCTTCAGAAATTCAGGGTCTGTTTTACAAAGCCGCACTAGCGGCTGCAGCGCGGTAACGGCCCCAAAGCCCATAGAAATTTAAAGGGCTTCAGGGCTGTTGCGTGGCTTTGTAAAACAGGCCCTCAGTGTGCGATTCATGTGGAAAAGAATGCTGTAGAGTAGGGGCCATGTTTGTCGATCTTTTACTTTTATATTTGCAAAAATCTGGAATGAACTTACTTCCAAGGTTAGATTTCTTCCTCAGTTATCAATCTTTCGGAAAGTACCCAAAACCTATTTTTTTTTTCCAGAAATTCCTGACAGGGCTCAACTCGGCTAACAAATGTTTACAGAACAAATAAAGAATAAGACAAAATCTCAACTTAAATCATCGTTAGTTTGAAGCAGACAAATCTGTCAGGAATTTCCAAAAAAAGGCTTTCAGTACTCTCCTCTTCCTTCTCTCCCTCCCTCGCCCATACCCCCACCCCCATGTCCACCACATGCCCTCCCAACCAGCATCTTTCCCTTCATTTAAAAATTGGCTAAATACTAATATGCTATCTCTTAGTATCACAAAATCTAGCAGTGTCCTCTTCCCATGGAAAGATAATCCTCAACTTTCAGCTCAATTATCTATACAAAATATCCCAATCGAAGTAGTTTCATCAATTAAAATTTTAGGTATCATCATCGACAACAAACTAACCTATCGTCCCCAAATTAGTGCTCTCGTTAAAAACTGTTTTTATAAACTGAAATTGATAAGATCTTTAGGCCCTCTCCTAGATACGTCTAGCTTCAATATTCTGATCCACTCCCTTGTTATTTCTAAAATTGATTATTGTAATTCACTATATAAAGGGTTAAGTCAAAAGGATATTAGACGTCTCCAGTTGATCCAGAATACAGCTGCTAAAATTATTACGAATTCAAAAAAATACAATCACGTCTCTCCCTTGCTCAAGAAGGTGCATTAGCTTCCCATCGCTCATCGAATCTCTAAAGTCCAATGAGCCGACATTTATTAATAGACTCGATTTCATATGAGCCTTCTAGAACTCTTAAGATTTGCTTCGCAATATACTCTTCATGTCCCCTCATTAGAAATGATTGGGACACGTCACGCTTTCATTTTTTCTGTCACAGCTCCTACTATTTAGAATTCCCTTCCATTACACATTAGAGCAGAACAAAATTTAGAAAAATTTAAGGGCAACTTAAAATGTTTTCTTTTTTAAGATGCTTATGAGTCAGTCACCATTTGGATATTTTATTATTTTTAACTTACCCCCCTCCCCTCCTTGATGTTATTCCCTTTTTTGATTTCTTTTCTTTAATTAATGGAGTTCTCCCCCCTTCCATCTTGTTTTATATTCCACCCTATATTATGTTTGTAGATCTGTACGAAGTCATGTTTGTTTTAATATTAATTCCCCCATTTATTTTAATGTACAACGCTTTGAATTCTATGTTTAGCGTTTAATCAAAATTTTAATAAACTATGAAACTGAAAAATCATGAGTGTAATTAAGGAGCAAAGGCCATCTGCACCTATCTTTAGGCACAAGATTTTGCACCAAGGGTCTGGATCAACTGGTCGTTACAGAGGTTGATTCGACTAAATTTCTGGAAGATTCGCAAGACCAGATTCAGACCTGTGCCACTCTACTAGTCACTTGTTTAAATTAATCTGATAAGATTCTTATTATGAGACTTTATTTTAGAAATAGAGAAAGTAAATTCTGTGGGGATAAAGTCCTAGTTTTCCCTGATGTTGCCAAATCTACACAGTTTACGAGGAAGGCCTTTTTGGCTCTCCGTCCTAAGGCTTTGCAGACAGGGGCAAATTTTTTCCTGAAATTCCCATGTAAATGTCTTCCGCACGTTCAAGAGAAAGACTATGGGCTCCTTTTACGAAACTGCGTTAGGGCATTAACGCGTGCTACATTGCCACCCACGCTAGATGCTAACGCCAGTATTGAGCTGTGTGCGCTAAAAACGCTAGCGCACCTTAGTAAAAGGAGTCCTATGTTTTTTGGGACTCATGTCAGTTAGAATCATTTCTTAAAGGAAAAAATGTAATTTGGATTTATTTCATTTAGACGTTTTTTGGGGTAAAAATGTAAAACAGTGCCAAGTAAAATTTTGTTTGGGGGGGAGGTTCCTCCCACAGTGATTACTTAATATTTTCCTAAATTGTGTGAAGGTCTTTCTTCCATCATTTTCAGGGCTAGATGGATTTGCCTTAGTTTGTTTTAAACTGCATTTTCTTTTATGTTATGTAACTTTGCCTAATTGTTCCATATCCTTACAGTGTGATGTAACATTGTAAAAAGTATTTCAATAAAAAAAACAACAAAAGTGAGTCTGGGGCAGGTGCCAGTGAGCTTGCAGCTGAGCAAAAGTAGGAAATTGACCCTCCCCCACTGTGAGGAAGTCCTGAAGGGTTCTACCCCCTCTCTGCTCCCACTGCCGAAACCAGGAGTGGCCCACTCCCGGGGGAAAGTCAACATTTCCATACAATTGTAAGAAAAGGGAAGCTGCCGGAGTTTTACCCTGCCGACTCCGCCACCACCGCCACGCACGCCGCAGGGGAAGAAGATACGCAAACGTAGCCCCTCCCCCCGGTATAACAGACATTGTTCTGATTCTGGTTGTATGTTCCCTTTGCAATTGCTAACAAAGACAATATAAAAAAAAAAACCAACAAAAAAAAAAACCTGGCAGTCGGAGCAGTCAGTTATGGATGCTCTACTCCCCCCTCCCCCACCTCCTCCTGGTCGCTGTAATGTTAAATCTTCGGAAAGCTGCCGCACAGCGTCATTAAGTGTCGCTGCACTTCTGGCAGAGGCCTGCTTGTTGACGCTGCACAGCGGCTGCCCGAGGATTTAAAATTACAGCGACTGAGAGGACGTGGGTGGGGGGGGGAGTCCAGAGCTGGAGAGAGAAGTGCTGCAGGATCCTGCCGGGCGGAGCTTTTTGGGCCCCTCCCAACAACAAAAAAAAGCATTCTGCTGCCTATGCGATCGCTACTGAAGCTAGCCTCCTAATAGTTCAGTTCTGGTAAAACAAAGAGCCGTTATCACAAAAAGTATCAACTTGTGTAATTGCAGTTCATCTGCGATGCGTTCTCCTTACCTACTGCTAACTGAGGCAGGGTGCATCCAAGTCGTTCTGCAATTGGTGAAAGGTCTTTCAGTTTTGTTCTTTGTCTTTTTCCTTCGTCGCTTAAAATTTTGTCCTTCAGCCACTGGTAGCACTAGAAGTAAAGGCATTATACCGAGCAATTAGTGTTTCAAGACATAAGCGAGACGTTATTTGGGTAAGCAGAAATAATTTGGAATGCGCATTGTGTTTGAATGAAAATAGGAAATTTTAATAATATTCCTCAATTAATTTCATGAAGCAAATGGATAAAACAAACCCTGGAGCTGTTTTCCTCCACTGAAAAAAAAAAAAAAAATCTAACTTTGTTTTAAACTGCCACTGAGTCTTCACTCCATTTTGCCTAGAGTAGGGGTGTCCAATCTGCGGCCCTGTGAAGTATTTGGTGCGGCCCCGGTCGAGGACGATGCAGTGTTTTCCTCTGCTGCCCCCTGGTGTTTACTGTCTTGTTGACTCCCTCCTCTGTCATGCAGCAGAGTTTGCACGTTTGTGCAGCCCCAGAAACATTTTTTTCGACCAATGCGGCCCAGTGAAGCCAAAAGGTTGGACACCCCTGGCCTAGAGTATAGCTATTATTATTATTAATTAGGTATTTATATACCGCATAGTAAGAGGGTCCTTTTATTAAGGCGTGCTAACCGATGCATATATTACCTTTATAAAATAAAGTGCAATCTATGCACCTATATACCTTCATGGCCTAGGCCAGTGTTCCTCAATGCAAGGCCTTCGAGTCAATATTAGACCCTAGAGACCTTTGGAGTGGCCCCCACTGTCATTCTGATTCCCCCCCTCCCCCTACTACTTTCTGCTTCTCTAGCCAAGCTTTGATTAGAAAGAGGAAGTAGATGGGAGAAAAAGAAGCATGTTCGAAGGACAAGATATTTTTCAACGGATGAAGCGAATGCATTTAGAAACACCCACCTCTTTGATGATTCCGCAAATGAAGAGCTGAAAGGGAGGCTGGAAATGATGGATCTCACTGTGGCCTCACATGGGAAGATACTTGGCAGCTCTCTTTCAGCTCATTTGAATCCCAAGTGGCCCTGACTTAAAAATTAGTGAGGACCACTGGCCTAGGTACTCTTTTCTAAAATTACCCTCATGAAGTTTAAATGCATAAAGCGTCCAGGGATGCTCACGCAGTGAGAGTTTTGTCTAAGCTTAGTTGTGAAATCTGCTCAAGTCTCTGAAAGCGTTGACAAGTTTGATCTGGCCATTGAAGCAAAACTTAAATTATGGACATTTCAGGGAGCCAACAATAATTTCAAAAGTTGTTGTTGGATGGGGTTAATAATATACTCTAGTAATTTTGCAAATGATAACAAACAGTTTGTACCTTCAGTGAAGCTCTTGAACTTTCAGGAACTCCATTTTCATATTTCCCTGAGATAAGGCCACAGGCAAGAGGTGACCAAGTCATAGCTCCAACCCCTGCAAAATGAGTAAGCAGACTGTAACCAGATTGTTGAATTAAATACCAGGTTTTATATTCTTTGGGGATAATGAACTAGTGTGCAAATGGATTTGTACATGGGGGGGAAAAAAGTCCCGTTGGTGCATTTTAGTGTAAACTATTTTGCATTTTTGTACGTGCTACTTTTTCTTTGCAAAACAAAAATAAAATTGCTAATCAGTTGTGAAATCGTGCAAATCTTTAATTCAGCATCAGATACATTTTGTGCAGAATATTTACAAAAATGGGAGATTTCCTGCAAAAATCAGGGTACTCTCTGCTAAAAAGCAGTCGGCTGTCAGTGCCTGCCCAGGTTTTGCAGTTGCTCTGTAAGTAGTGCAAAACTTTTGCACATTTAGGTAAAAAGTGGCCTTAGTGTGCCCTTAGGTGAGTCATCCCTGTGTGCTAAGGCCATTCTTATTGCTGAACTAAAATCAATAATGGCCATATGCTTTCTTGCAATGAGAGATGAGGCAAAGAAATTGGGTGCTACCTTATGTTAACCTACCCCTGCAAGTGTATATTAAATATATGGGTATGAAATATATATTTTATGCGCCCGATCAGCTAAGATCCTTTTTGGATCTCAAAGGGTTTATCAGAGATGGAGTGTCTGGTTCAAATAATTAGTAACTGGGGGGAGGGAGGGGGGGTTTAATGTATTAAGTTTCCTGTAACTTATCTCTCGGTAATTTTGATTCCTCCGTTCCTTCTGTTTGTGGTCTAAGAAAGCTATTTCCATATGATTTGTTATTACTTCTTAATTTGTACTTAGATTTATTTTCATGTTGGATATGGCTCTGTATTTCCTTATTCAAGTTGTTATACTTGTGAAAAAGTTATAATTAATAATAATAATGGCCATATGCTAATGCTCACATGTTTGCCATCAATTTTTATAAATACAGTGGTACCTCGGTTTACGAGTGCACCGGTTTGCGAGTGTTTTGCAAGACGAGCAAAACATTCGCAAAATCGGTGCCTCGGAAACCGAGCGTGCTTCGATTTGCGAGCGCCCCCCCTGCGAACCAGCACCCTCCCCCCCGCGATCCGGCACCCCCCGCCGCCATCGGGCCTCCCCGCTGCCATCGGGCACCCCCCGCCGCGACCTGAGGTCCCCCCAACCCACCCGAACCCTCTTCTTACTTTTCTGTAGCCTCCGCAGCAGCACCGGCACCAGCATGTCCTGTGCGTGGTGCCGATGCCTGAAGATCTGCTTCCTGTGCAAGGCCTGAGAGTTCACGTCGAACGTGAACTCTCACGTCGAACGTGAACTCTCAAGGCCCAGCACAGGAAGCAGATTTTCAGGCACCGGCACCACGCACAGAACATGCTGGTGCCGGTGCTGCTGCGGAGGCTACAGAAAAGTAAGAAGAGGGTTTGGGTGGGTTGGGGGGACCTCAGGTCGCGGCGGAGGGGGGGTACCCGATGGCAGGGGGGGGTGCCGGATCGTGGGGGGGGGAGGGTGCCGGTTCGCGGAGGGGGGGAGCAGCGCTGCTGGCCTCGGGGGGGGTGAAGGTGGGGGGGTGGAAACATATCAAAGCAAGTTTCCTTTACTTCCTATGGGGAAACTTGCTTTGATATACGAGCATTTTGGATTACGGGCATGCTCCTGGAACGGATTATGCTCGTAATCCAAGGTACCACTGTATGCTTTATTATGTTTGTAAACGTGCAACCCGTTCTGAGCGCTTCTGAGAGGACGGGATATAAAAACAAATAAATAAATAAGGCCCTCCTTTACAAAGCTAGCGTTTTTAGTGTCGGCCGCGGTGGTAAGAATTCCGAAGCTCATAGGAATTCTGTGAGTGTCAGAGTTGTTACTGCTGCGGCTGGGGCTAAAAATGCTACCGCGGCTTTATAAAGGAGGGGTTATTAAATAAATAAATAAAATGTCGCATGTTGTTGCATGTCATTACCAAATGACAACGAGATGAATAAACACAAATTGCCCTTATACAAAACCCTAGTGCGGTTTTTAGCATCGGCTGTGGCGGTAACAGCTAAGACGCTCATGAGTGTTGGAGCTGTTACCGTCATGGCCGACACTAAAAACCGTGCTACGGTTTTGTAAAAGTGTGTGTGTGTGTGGGGGGGGGGGAAGATTTCCTGTTATGCATTTGCTGATAATAGAGTGCACTCTTTCCCAGCAGTGGAAACGTCACAGATGCGTGCAGTACTGTACATATGAAAATTTATTTGTGCAATCACAATTTCTAAAGTGAGCTATTGTGGGCAACTAATAGCCTCTTCTACCAAACTGCGGTATCAGTTTTTAGCGCGGAGAGCCGTGCTGAATGGCCCGCGCTGCTCCCTACGCTCATAGGAACTCTATGAGCGTCGGGAGCAGCGCGGGCCATTCAGCGCAGCTCTCTGCGCTAAAGACTGCTAGCGCAGTTTGATAGAAGAGGTCCTAAGAATAACAAAATGGCCAAATGAAAATGAATAATAAAAAAAAAACACGAAATGAATATTTTCTGCCTGCCCATGCCTAATATGTGGCAATAACATGCCTTGAACGAGGGCATGACTTGCACATGCACCCATATGTACAATCAATTTGCATTTGTAAAAAAATTCTCGCATATATGCAATGCACACACTAAAAACATGTAAAACAAACTGAAAAAATAACTCTCCCAAATCACATCCCTCCTGTAAAATAAGTGTGCACCTTCAGGACATTACTTGCATTATTAAACAGGTGCAATAATGTATACATCACCTATTTTATGATATAGTTCCGGCAGCTGAACTTCCACTTTTTCTCTTTGGAATAGATGATATTCAGCCTGTTCACATACTGGAGGAATCATATTGAACTGCCTTGCTACAGAATAGGCCTCCTGTGAAAAATCAATGAAATTCCACAGTGTATTAGTTATGTCTGAATTGCTGGTCACTTATTTAACACCTAAGCATGATAATATACCTTCAATTGGATTTCACCCAATGAATTCAGGGAATTTCATTCATTTTTGATGGGCAGAATTCAACCCAATTTTTTGCTGAGTCACTGTTCAAAAAAATACATTTACGGTATTTGCCGACTAAAAATACTGCAACTACTTATAAAATGAGCTGCACTGTTGCCCTGCAGATAAGAGAGCATGTTATAAATTCCAGGCAATGTGCTGATAGATTACGTGCGCATGGCACTTCAGATACTCCTGAAAATATGGGTTGTTGTCCTTATGCCTCAAAAAAGCCATTAGTCCACCACCTCCATTGTATGCGGAATATCTGAAAATCTGGCCTATTTCTGGCCCTTGAGGACTGAACCTTGTGAACCTGCTTAGCGGCTTATTTACTAAAATGTATTAGGCATTCATTACAATATCTACATATTAACGTTTTCATAAGTCTCAAATTACAGTCTTTGGCAGGGGTGTCAAAGTCCCTCCTCGAGGACCGCAATCCAGTCGGGTTTTCAGGATTTCCCCAATGAGTATGCATGAGATCTATTAGCATACAAAGAAAGCAGTGCATGCAAATAGATCTCATGCATATTCATTGGGGAAATCCTGACAACCCGACTGGATTGCGGCCCTTGAGGAGGGACTTTGATACCCTTGGTCTATGGCATGCCTGACTAATGAGCTTCTTGCTTCCACCCCTAACCTAACCGGTTAGGAGATATTCAGCCAGTGGCATAGTAAGGTGGGGGAGGGGGGCCATCCACCCTGAGCACCATCTTCATAGGGGGATGCCTGTGCTCTCTTCCTCTCTGCTCCCCTGTATACCTATTTAAATGTTCTGCCGGCACAAGCAGTATCTTCCACTTGCTGCTCACTTGGCTCTGACATCATTTCCTAGTCACAGGATCAGGAAGTGACATCAGAAGGGAGCCAAAGCCAGTGCAAGTAGCAAGTGGAAGATGCTCTCGTGCCGGTGAACATTTCAAAAGGTATGCATGGGGGGGGGGGCTCTCAAGTGGTGGGAACGAGTAGGGGGCACTCAGGCTGTGGGGAAGTGTGGTGGGGCACATGGTGCAGCGATGCAGGGTGCCACCCTCCCTCGCTATGCCACTGTATTCAGCGACACTATCCGGTAAAAGTGCCACTGAATATTGTGTGCTGGGTTGCTCGGTGTGGTTTAGCCAGGCAGAAGCCATTCCTGCCTAGTTAAACCCTTTTGAATATTGGATGGAATCTACTCAAAATTCTGCACTATTTAACTGGCCAGGGATGGCTTCTAGCCCTTTAAATAGTGTTTGGCTGGCTAAGCTCATTAACTCCCCCCCCCCTTTACAAACCACAATAGCGGATTTTTAGCGCAGGCCGGCACACTGAATGCTCCGCGCTGCTCCCGACACTCATAGGAACTCTGTGAGTGTCGGAAGCAGTGTGGAGAATTCAACGCACCTACCTGCGCTAAAAACCACTATCGTGGTTTTGTGAAATGGGGGGGGGGGGGGTAATCTATGAAAGATATTAGAATAAATCAAATCGCAGTTCCCAAAAGCTATTGAGCACAAGTATAAACTTTCCAAGGATTGTATTGTTCCTATTATTTTTACATTTTTATATACCAATTTATACAATATACATATAAAAAGCTTTAGGGTTCTTACTTGAACTAAACCGGTGAGCAGTACAGCCCAATACTGGCTTTTCTTAGTTGTGAAAGGTTCTGAGACTTTCGGTGTCAGGTCAAAAGCACGCCGGGACAAAGGCGCACCCAGACAATTGAGCGCAGCGTGGAGGCGTGCGCCGCTCAAAATTACTGTTTTTAGGGCTCTGACGGGGGTGTGTGTGGGGGGGAACCCCCCCACTTTACTTAATAGACATCGCGCCACATTGTGGGGGCGTTGTGGGGGGTGTGGGGGGTTGTAACCCCCCCATTTTACTGAAAACTTCACTTTTTCCCTGTTTTTAGGGAAAAAGTTAAGTTTACAGTAAAATGTGGAGGGTTACAACCCCCCAAACCCCCCCATAACGCCGGCGCAATGTCTATTAAGTAAAGTGGGGGGGTTCCCCAACAAACCCCCCCCGTCGGAGCCCCTAAAAACAGTAATTTTGAGTGGCACGCGCCTCCGCGCTGCGCTCAATTGTCTGGGCGCGCCTTTGTCTTTCACGCCGTTGTCTATGAACCGAGACTCTCTGATCAATAATATACAAGGAAGTGGCTCCCCAGCCAGTCAGGTTTTCAGGATATTCATGAAAGAGATTTGCTTGCACATCTCCACTGAATGCAAATATCTCTCATGAATATTCATTGTGGATATCCTGAAAACCTGACTGGCTGGGAAGCCCCCAGGACAGACTTGAGAACCATTGACATAAGGTATTTTCTTTCTTTCTTTTTTTGATTTGGGAAGGCCATGATTTATTCTAATGCCTTTCCCACAAGTGCAGCGAGGGAGGGAGGTACCCGGGGAGGTGGCGCCTTGCATCACCACACTGTGCACCCCCACACTCTTCCCGCACTTGGCCCTGTGTACGCCTTCAAATCTTTGGTCAGCAGCTAGCAGCGTCTCCTACTTGCTGGCAGCAAAGATTTGAGGAGGTGGGCGGGCAGTGAGGAGGAGAGGTGCCAAGACAGCGCAAACAGCATCTGGGGGCAGTCTTCTCCCCCTCACCCCCCCGGCCATACCTCTGTATCATCATTTTTGTTGTTGTTCTCCGTGTGCTTTCCTATTTTTAACTGGCGTTAATTTTTTATTTTTATACTTAGGCCCTCTTTTACTAAGGTGCACTAACCAATTAGCGTGCGCTAATTGATTTAGCGCACACTAAATGCTAACGCATGCATGGTAGTCTATGGATGCGTTAGCGTTTAGCATGCGCTAATTTTATTAGCACGCGCTAATCGGTTAGCGCACCTTATAAAAGATGGAGGTTAGTGTTTATGTAAACCGCTGAGAACTCAGAGTAAGATTCAGCGGTATAGCAAATCCGAATAAACATAAACATTGTAAAGGGTTTTGGCTATAAATTGAAGTTCTATTACCATTATCTCCATAGCATTCCAGCGTGATGTTCCCCAGTACATGGCCATCCCCTGGTTTATTACATAAGTCATTGCTCGGACAATTTCTGGAAAAGAAAAAGGTTCATCCTGGTGAGAATCAATAACCTGAAATCTCATCTCTGCTTCAATAAGACGTAAACCTTCGGTTATTATCTCATAAGATGCATTTTGCTATAGAACATTCAAGCAGAAAGCCTCATAAGAGCTACTTATTAGAGTTCATTTTGTTAAATGTATTTTCTTGTGCTAATTTATAAATGTTCAAGGTAGCCAGAACGTTTAGCTATCTTATAACCAACCCTTGTAAAGATCCTCAGCAACACCACATAGGACTCGAAAGTCTCTCATTGTCCTAAGCTTTACATGTTCAATCGTCACTGGATCTATTTTTCTAGATTATTTAATTTCTAATCTTCTTATTTCAAGAGCTTAATTTTTATCTGTATTTGATATATCCATTAATTCCATACTTTTATGTTATTTTAAAGCAAATACATAAGAACATAAGAATTGCCATCTCCGGATCAGACCCTAGGTCCATCAAGTCCGGTGATCTGTACACGGGGAGGCCCTGCCAGGTGTACCCTGGCATAGTTTTAGTCCCCATATCACTGTATGCTTTTCAAAGGAGATGTGCATCTAATTTACCCTTACCTGTATCACTCTATGCCACTCTTAAGGAGATGTGCATCTAGTTTACCCTTAAATCCTAGAATGGTGGATTCTGCAATTACTTCCTCTGGGAGAGCATTCCAGGTGTCCACCACTCGCTGCGTGAAACAGAACTTCCTGATATTTGTCCTGGACCTGTCCCCCCTCAGCTTCAGTCTATGTCCTCTTGTACGTGTCACATTGGACATTGTAAATAACTGCTTTCCCTGCTCCATTTTTGTCGAATCCTTTCAGTATTTTGAAAGTCTCGATCAGATCCCCTCGTAGTCTCCTCTTCTCTAGGGAGAACAACCCCAGTCTCCTAAGTCGTTCCTCGTGGTCCAGGTTCTCCATACCTTTCACTAGCTTCGTTGCTCATCTCTGCACCTTCTCTAGCAGTTTTATATCCTTCTTTAGGTATAGAGACCAATGCTGGATGCAGTATTCCAGATGTGGTCTGAACATGGCTCTGTAGAGCGGTGTTATAACTTTCTCTGATCTACTCGTAATTCCTTTCTTTATCATGCCTAGCATTCTATTTGCTTTCTTTGCTGCCGCCGCACATTGGTTTCAGGGTCCTATCTATCAGTACACCCAGGTCCTTTTCCTGTTCGGTCTTTCCCAGAGTTACACCTGACATACTATACTTGTGATCTTTATTTTTTCTGCCTAAATGCATTACTTTGCATTTTTCCACATTAAAATTCATCTGCCATTTATCTGCCCACTTCTCCAATTGATTCAAGTCGTTCTGGAGTTCCTCGCTGTCCTTCTGCGATCTGATTGCCCGGCATAGCTTTGTGTCATCTGCAAACTTGATGATTTCACTGGATGTTCCTTCTTCCAGGTCATTTATGAAAATATTAAATAAGATGGGTCCAAGTACCGAGCTAGTCACTTTTTCCCATTCTGAGAACTTCCCATTAGCTTTAAACTGAGGGCTCCTTTTACTAAGCTACGCTAGCGGTTTTAGCGCACGCTACATTGCCACGTGTGCTACACGCTAACGCCTCCATAGAGCTGGCGTTAGTATTTTCCCCGTAGCGCGGGGGTTAGCACGCGCTAATCTTCAGCGTGTGCTAAAAACGCTAGCGCAGCTTAGTAAAAGGAGCCCTGAGTGGTCTCTGGCTAGGGATTCCGATGCCGACATGTTTCGCATAGACAGCTTTCGCAAGGCTTGACCCCTAACCTATAAACCAACAGTATCTGTGACCACTAAACCATCAGAAACATGTCGGCATCAGAATCCCTAGTCAGATACCAAACGTTTACAGAGCAAATCGTCGATTCCCAGCACTTTCTTCACCGTGTTTTGCCTCTCCTTCAGGAACAGGCCAGGTCTCCCACCATGTTATTCGCGGTTTCACCAAATTCACGATGGTTTTTAATAGAAAACAGCGAATAACATATGAAAAAGTTATTCGCGGGTCTGTTAATCCCCCATCACAGCGAATACAGAGGGAGAAGTGTACTTTGGAGGAAAGGCGGGAGAGGGGGGATATGATAGCGACGTTTAAAGGCAAAGAGTTGGAGCAAGAGCATGAAGTATTGATTTAACAACAGCTCCATATGGCAAAACAAGGACCTTGTTGGAGAGAACGACACTGACCATGAGAATTCTGTGGAGCATGCTAGAACATCAGCACATTGGGAAGGAGAAGGCCAGCGCATCTGAGCTAAGTTGCTACTGGTTTTTCTTTTCCCTGTGCACAGTGGTGGACTTTGTTCTTGTTTAGAAACTTGCATTTTGCTAAGGTGGAGTTTTTTTTTTTTTTTTTGTGCCAGTGATAAGATTAGAAGCAGCTAAAAATCCTTGGTGGATTGCTGTGTTATAATTATATATCTTGAGGCTTTTTTTCTCCACCATTTTGATTAAATGTTGTTTCTTACAAGCGCTTCCACCGCTGGCTAATAACATATATTAATTATTTTTGAAGTTACATCGTTATTCTTCTTTTATTAATTGAGAGATGCTTAAATACCTATGTGGCATATATGTTCATGAGGTGAGTCTCTTTCAACTGAAAAGAATCCCTAGAGCAGGGGTGTCCAACCTGCGGCCCCATGAAGTATTTTGTGCGGCCCCAGTTGAGGGTGATGCAGTGTTTTCCTCTGCTGCCCCCGGGTGTTTACTGTGTTGCTGGCTCCCTCCTCTGTCTTGCTGCAGGGTTTGTGCGGCCCCAGAAACATTTTTTTTCAGCCAATGCGGCCCAGGGAAGCCAAAAGGTTGGACACCCCTACTCTAGAGTGAGAGGGCATGAGATGAAGTTAAGAAATGACAGGCTCAGGAGTAATCTAAGGAAATACTTTCCTACAGAAAGAGTGGTAGATACGTGGAATAGACTTCCCGGTAGAGGTGGTAGAGACAAAGACTGTCTGAATTCAAGAACGCGTGGGACAGGCACATGGGATCTCTTAGGGAGAGGAGGAGATAGTGGATGCTGCGGATGGGCAGACTGATTATCTTTCGTCATTGTCTCTATGTTTCTATGTTAGATTGTAAGCTCTTTCGAGCAGGGACTGTTTCTTCTTCTTTGTGACTCTGTGCAGCGCTGCGTGCGTCTGGAATCGCTATAGAAATAATTCATAGTAGTAGTCAATGATAGCCTGGGTTGATAACTTCTCCCCTTAGCTAGCTAGCATGGTATTCCAAACTAGCCGACTAACTTTAGCTGGGTAAATCTACCCTTCATCTTAGCTGCTCTGAGGGTTTTTGAAATTGGACCTGTGGCTCCTGATCAGTCGTGTCTAAGACCTGCTGATTTTCCAAAGCTTGCGAGAATGCAACTGTGTGTTCCCAACACGATAGTGTTTATTTTCAGAAGCAGTGAACCTGGTCACTGCCGTAGATAATTTTAATATAACAGAAGGTGGCAGTATTCTAAAGTAAGCCATTTGGCACATTCATTCCTTCTGTTTTTCATTGGCATGGAAACATCTGCATTCCCAGAAGGCTATTAGGATTATAATCAGAATGTTTATTTTCTTTTTAAATACTTCATAATATGTTGGACATACAGGAATTCACTGTGATGCATTTTCCCTTATCACCCCTCCTTTTCTCCCCTGATCATTTACAGTAACATTTTGCTAAGAAACCATCATGCAAGTGGAGTTCCCAATAAGTTATTTGCACCTTGCAAACAGTAGGCTACACCTACAATTAGACATCTACAACATGCCAACTTGTAAATTATTCTATAAAGAAATGTACCCACATACTGTACATACATTTCTTTATAGAATATCACGTAACACATCACACACACATGTAAAATAGACGTACAATCACTGTGACCCAGCCACAGAGCTGTGCAAATGCTCAGGCCTAGATTGCTACAGAACGACTGTGGGTAGAAACTTAGAAACATGACAGCAGATAGGTCAATGGCCCATCCAGTCTGCCCATCCGCAGTAACCACTATCTCCTCCTCTCCCTATTGGCTAAGCCTCTTTACACCTGCATTGTGATGTCATAGAACTTTATGGTTATAGAAACATAGTAACATTATGGCAGAAAAGGCCAAATGGCCATCCAGTCTGTCCCTCCGCAGTAACCACTATCTCTTCCTCTCTCTAAGAGATCCCACGTGCCTATCCCACGCCTTCTTGAAGTCAGACACAACTACACTGGTTGCCTTTTGAATAGCGCATTGAGTATAAGATCTTGACAGTTATACATTGTGTACTTTATGGGGAAGCACCACAGTACCTGATTCAGGCCTTGAAAAAATATGTTTCAACCCGTAGTTTACTTCGCAATCTGCAATGAAACTGTCATTTGAATGTGTCTGGGATGTGCACTATAGAAAGACCTGGATATCAGCTATTTCTGTAGCTGGCCCAGAATTGTGGAATGCACTGAACAGACCATGTTCTAATTTTGGGTCATTCAAAAAAACTACTGAAAACTCATTCATTCTGATGTACTTCTTTTCTAGCATCATTCTTCTTGTTGAATTAATTTTTTTACTGAGTTTGTATTTTAGTATGTTTTTATTTGAATTTATATTTTTTGGAATTCCGACATTTTATGCACGTTTATTTTGTAATCCGCCTAGTTGATAGGCGGAATAGAAATGTTTAAAATAAATAAATGTGGCAACAGTGCACACAGAGCACCATGCATAAATGGGGGGGGGGGGGCACTCTGCTTACCAATATTCCCCTTGTGTGCACTGCTTCCCTTTGTGAACTAAATCATCCCGGCTGCTTATCTTATGCGCTCTGAGATGCGCAGCCAGGGAGTGCCAGTTTGCAAGTTTTGGAAAGGCATGTCGGGCCAGCACAGGACAGCTGGCAGAGCAGATTCTGACAATCACTGAAGAAAGATAGCTCATTCTGCCAGCCAAAGAATGGAAGAGAGAGGCCCTGGGACAGCCAAGAAAGCTTTTCAGCAGCTGAAGACAGGAGGAGACCTACGACGTTTTTAGAAAAGCCATAAAAACTGCCTTATTCAACAGATATATCACCTAAACAGTAACTCTTTTAATCCTTTTCTTTTCTATTTCTATCCAATGCCCCACCGAAACTCTTAACAAACTGTATTTTGTAATTTGCTCCTATTTCTAACATGTCCCCTCTGAAAATACTTAACAAACTGTATATTGTATTTCGCTGTATTTCAAGATTTTACATCCTGTAATTTCACAGACTATCTGCATATTGTAACTCGCTGATTGTCCAGCTCTCTTCAAATGTAAACCGCCTAGAAGTCACATGATTATTGGCGGTATAGAAGAATAAAGTTATTATTATTGTTAAATGCCACTCAGTGAGGGAGAGCTGCCTGGAAAGGAAGCTAAGGAAAGTTGGACAGATAAAGGAGAGATGATGGGAGGGAGAGAGTCGAGGAATCTTCTGGGCAGGGGAAGAAGGGGGTGGGGAAAGACAGAAGAGGATGATGCTGGATAGGAGAAGACGGAGATGCTGGGCAGAGAGTGAGGACAGAAATGAAGGGCGTGGCTATGGGTAATGAAAGAGAAGGGGGTGCTGTGTCAGTTGCCCTGCCATAGGAGCTAGAAATGTGCTGGTACCACTGCCGAAAAAGGAAGAGGAATGGCAGCTTAAGCTTTTATACAAGGCACTGGTAAGCCCACAGCCAGCTCTGCTTCGCATCCTGGCTAGATAAACCTGCAGGCACCCCTGTTTAATAACAACCAGGCCCTCCTATCCCCCAGTATCTTACCACCAAGCTTTATAGCTGCCAGAATTAATGAACCCGTTTGTCTTTGTCCCTGTGGCTTTTTTGGGATGCTAGTACAACAGCTATAAAACTGAAAATACCTTGCAACCACTTACATAGTAACATAATAAATGAACGGTCCATCCAGTCTGCCCTTAAGTTACACCCATTAAAAAATACATGATTAGATGATTAAATTAACTTGTCTCTTCTTTGATATCGCCGGGCCGTAGACTATAAAGTCTAGTATTGTCCTAGGTTCCAAATGCAGAAGTTGCCGTCCAAGCTCACTCCAGCCTATCCAACCATCCCGTTGTTTGCGGGAAAAGTGTCAAGAAAAGTGTGGAATAACTTGTCAGTTTCATGGCTCCACATCATTATCGTCTTGGCTGGGCTGAGAACTTTTCAGTGGCCTCTCGTATTGTGATGTCATAATGCCTCATTCCACCAATGCCTAAAAGCCATCCCCATTGGTGATGTCACAATGGCTTGGTTTCTCTATACTTGCGCCCATTTACTAGATGCATTTGCCTCATTGAAATGAAAAGTGTCAAGAAAAGTGCGGAATAACTTGTAAATTTTGTGGCTTCACATCATTCTCGTCTTGGTTGGGCTGAGAACTTTTCAGCGGCCCTTTGTAGGCCTCCGCTCTTTCCTACTCAACAGTGGTGTTCCTTTCCTTATGTCTATTTAGTTCTAAACCACTTTGTGCAATTACTCGAGAAGGTGGTTGATTAAGAAACACATAAGCATAAACATCCCGTTAAATGTAGGACCGCACATTCAGTGACTTGAGTGGATAGGCAATCGGTTTAACTCTGAGCAGATTTTCCTCCTCTGAGCATCGACCCAATCACTGTAATATTAATAATTCAAAGAATGACATGTAATTGTTGGAAGGAAGGCTGCAGTGACAGCCGCACTTTAGAAACCCCTAATGGGTAGGGAATGATATGCATGTAGCCTCCTCTGCTCAGAGCCTCTGTCATCTCCAGGATGCATGAAATCTCTGGCAGTCCTCAGGGAGTGGAGGTTCTAAAGAGAAACAGGAGCATGTGTTTCTCACTTGGCAGGGGAGCATTCTGCCGTATAACTACAAAGCTGGAGGCTGATCCTGTGATTCAGCTGGAAGCCAAAATGGCACAGTATTTAACCAATCCTTTATTTATTATTTACCACCTTTCTGGAGAAATTCAATCAAGGCAATGTACCGTGAGAATAACTGAACGGAGGTACTTTGCAATTATACCAGTCGATATTCAGTCAGGCAGTCACGGTTTTCGTAAACACTAGCTGCCACGGCTGAATTAAAGCAGCGTCTTTGATATCTGAATTCGGTGCTGACTGGCAGCGTTGTTCCAAAGGTGATTGGCACCGTGCAATTTGGTGTGCTAGCTGAATAAAGTTAGGACATCTTTTCTGCTGGATGGTTGTCTGATTAGTGGTCTGAATATTGCTGCTAAAGGATCATTTCAGGCAGTGGTGTAGTAAGGGAGGGGGGCGAGGGGGGTGTTCTGCCCTGGGCGCCATGTTGGTGGGGGTGCCGACACTCCTCCCCCTCTCCACTCCCCCGCTCTTCCCCTCCACGTGCGCGCCCCCTTCCCTTTCCCCGTACGTCTAGTCAAAGTTGTTTATGGCGGTCAACAATGCGCCCATTGCGACCCTCGTCGGCTCTCCTGCTGATGTCACTTCCGGATGCCGCGCATAGGAAGTTAAGTCAGAGGGAGAGCCAACGGGGTCATGAGGAGCATATTGTTGACTGCCGTGAGCAACACCTTCAACTAGAGGTACAAGGGAAGGTGGGGGTGGGGGGGTGCACACAACACGTGGGATCAGGGAATGAGCGGAGTGGGGTGTGCACAGCAGGTGGGATTGGGGAAGGAGCGGGGGGGGGCGAGATGAGGGTGGGGGGGAGCAGAGACGAGGGCGGGAGAGGGGCACTACCGCCCCGGGTGCCTCTCACTCTCGCTACGCCACTGATTTCAGAGACCTCCCTGCTTAGCCCACACACAGCCCTTGCAGTATTCGGATAGCACTGGTGCAGTCTGTAAGAATATTTAGTGGCATTTTCTGGATAGTGCTACTCCTGAGTGGAGTAGAACGGGTACAAGTGGATCCATTTTTCACTCTGTCAAAAATTACAGACTAGGGGACACTCGATGAAGTTACAGGAAAATACTTTAAAAACCAATTAGAGAAATAGTTAAGCTCTGGAACGCGTTTCCAGAGGATGTGGTAAGAGTGGAGAGCATAGCTGGTTTTAAGAAAGGTTTGGACAAGTTCCTGGAGGAAAAGTCCATAGTCTGTTATTGAATCGGATCGGAGGGAAATCAGGTCGTAAAGGGGTCATAAGTTGATCGGTGGGCTTATTGAATCTAGCCCATAGTGTATAAGGAAGATGCAATGCCTAAACAACTGAAGAAAAATCTTTGCAGTTCCAGGGAGAGAAGGTGGAACCCATAGTCATGCTCTGTATCCTAAACAGATATGATCATTGTTTACTTTATACTGCAAGAAGCATCTAGAAAACTTGATTGTAGGGTAGATTGGGAAGTTGACTAAGAGCTTGTACTAATTATCTGAGCCATGTGGCTAATTTTGCTGGAGGCAGTGATGGCGCTGAAGCTATAAGGTGTCTGTTCTAGCACTCCTTGGCACACTCGGTTCTTCTGCCACACAAACTGGCAGCACTGTCCTCCCCCTTCCTACGCCAACCTCCTACCTAACAGAACAGGCTAGAGGGGAAAAAAACATTTTTTAAAAATTGGAATACATGTGCTAAATGACACAAAAGTTTTTGTTCATTTTTACAGAGAAAATACAAATTTGTTACAGAGGGGCTTAATTGCACCACCAGGAAATTATTGCAGGCTGTCGTGCTTGGACCTTGTCTAACATTTTGGCACAGATTGCAAGAACTAGGACGGCTTATTCCAGAGTTATCCTGGTCCAAAGTACGACCGTGTGAGCTTCAACATAGGGAAATGCAAGGTCATGCATGTTGGGAAAAGAACCCGATGTTTACTTACAAGATGGGGGGGATCACCGTTAGGGGTGAGCAACCTTGAAAGAGACCTGGGAGTGATGGTAGACACAACATTGAAGGCGTCGGCGCAGTACGCCACAGCCTCAAGGAAAGCGAACAGAATGTTAGGTATCATTAAGAAAGGTATCACGACCAGGACGAAGGAAGTCATCCTGCCACTGTATCGTGCATTGGTGCGCCCGCACCTGGAGTACTGTGTCCAGTACGGTCGCCGTACCTCAAGAAGGACATGGCGGTACTTGAGAGAGTCCAGAGAAGAGCAACTAAGCTGATAAAGGGTATGGGGAACCTCTCATATACTGACAGACTGAAAAAGCTGGTGCTTTTCTCGCTGGAAAAGCGACGACTCAGAGGAGACATGATAGAAACCTTCAAGATCATGAAGGGCATAGAAAAAGTGGACAGGGACAGATTTTTCAAACTATGGGGAACCACAAGTACAAGGGGGCACTCAGAGAAATTGAGAGGGGAAAGGTTTAGAACAAATGCCAGGAAGTTCTTTTTCACCCAGAGGGTGGTGGATACATGGAACGCGCTACCGGGTCTGAACAGGTACCTGGAGGACAAAGGGATTGAGGGGTACAGATAGGAATAGAGGTAAGGTTAGAGGGATAGGATTAGAGGTACAGTGGTACCTCGGTTTACGAGTGCACCGGTTTGCGAGTGTTTTGCAAGACGAGCAAAACATTCGCAAACTTGGTGCCTCGTAAACCGAGCTTGCCTCGCTGTACGAGCGCCCCCCCCCCCCCACGAACCGGCACCTTCCCCCCCAGCGATCCGGCATCCCCCCGCTCGCGTTGCCCCCCCTCCACCGCGATCCTACTCCCCCCCCCCCGAACAGTCAATGACACCCTTTACCCGACTTGGCACCAGTGCCAGTGCCCGAAGATCCTCCCTCTTCTGGTGTGGCGTGTGCTGGGTGGTGCATCGGAGATCCTCTTTCTTCTGGTCTGGGCTGGGCTGGACTGGCTTTGAGCATTTGCGCATGCTCAAAGCCTTCTGGTCTCGCTCTCCGAGATTGAGAGCGAGACCAGAAGGCTTTGAGCATGCGCAAATGCTCAAAGCCAGTCCAGCCCAGCCCAGACCAGAAGAAGGAGGATCTCTGATGCACCGCCCAGCCGCGCCAGAAGAGGGAGGATCTTCGGGCACCGGCACTGGTGCCAAGTCGGGTAAAGGGTGTCATTGACTGCTCGGGGGGGGAGTAGGATCGCAGTGGAGGGGGGGGGCAACGCGAGCGTGGGGGATGCCGGATCGCAGGGGGGGTGGAACAGCGCGGATTCCTTAAGGGGGGGGAGAATGGAGCAGCGCCGGTAGCCTCAGGGGGGGGGGGAGGAGGTGGAACCAATCAAAGCAGTTTCCCTTACTTCCTATGGGGAAACTTGCTTTGATATACGAGCAATTTGGTTTACGAGCATACTTCTGGAATGAATTATGCTCGTAAACCAAGGTTCCACTGTAATTTGTAAAATTAGTCAGAGGCCACTGTTCAGGCAGTGGGCCTGATGGGCCGCCGCGAGAGTGGACCGCTGGGTGAGATGGACCTCTGGTCTGCCTCAGTGGAAGCAACTTCTTATGTTCTTATGTTCTTAAACATAAAGGGGAGAGTCACAATATTAGAAGGGAAAGAAAACATACACTTACACATCACTGAGGTCATACTTAAGCAAATGATTTCATAACTAATCACAGAGGAGAAATAAATGAACCTTCTGAAAAACTAGGTGAAAATGCTGGAGAAGTCACCACTACTCGAGAAGATCAAATTTCAAATGGATCACATGCTCGAGAAGAAGTGGACATTACAGTCCAAAAAGGTGTGGATTTTGGCCCAGATTCTACAGTATAATCAACGTTTGGCCTTTCTAGGTGCCTAACTAACCCCCCTCTTTCACAAGGCTGCGTGGCAACAGCACTGAAGCCCATTAATTCCCAATGGAATTCGGTGGGATTACTGCCTATTTTTATCTTTATAAACTACTAGCACGTATCCTGCAGAAATAATTGATGCTAAAAAGTGGGAATAAATGTTAGCATATCAAGTTTAAAGTTTATTAAGTGTTTATATACCGCCTATCAAGGTTATCTAAACGGTTTTACAATCAGGTGCTCAAACATTTTCCCTATCTGTCCTGGTGGAATCACAATCTATCTAACGTACCTGGGGCTATGGAGGACTGAGTGACTTGCCCAGGGTCACAAGGAGCAGCATGGGATTTGAACCCACAATCCCAGGGTGCTGAGGCTGTAGCTTTAACCACTATGCCACACTCTCCAAAACCCACCCAAACCCTACTGTACCTAACTGTATTCCACTCCAATATCCCTTATTCCTTATTCCTGTCACCTACATGTAGGTACAGTAGGATTTGGGTGGGTTGTGGGAAGCTCACATATTCCACCATAAGTGTAGTAGTTACAGTCAGATATAGGCCTGGGTCCCTATCTCTACAGCCCACTGCACTGCCGCCTAGGCTAGTCCAGGAACCTACTTGCTGCGCTACTAGGATTGGCCATAACATCTGAAGCCATCAAACAGGCAGGTTATGTTCTGTTTCATTTACTTCTTTAGGGGGTGAGGGGGGTCAATGACCATTGTTTGTATATGGACATGTGTACACAATTGGAGCTGGATCTGGCATAGAGATACCTATGCTGCCTTTATAAAATAGGCTCCTTTGTGGACTTCTCACATAGGCTTCCTCTTGCAAAATTATACCCCACGTAGGCTTCCATTATAGTAATTTTCAAGGAGAAAACATGTATTTTTGTCTTTGCACGTTAGCCTAAATTATGTGCTAGAAGCACCCTTGCATTTTGCAACTGATTTTGTGTGTGAGTGGCTCAAGGGATACAAGAGCATGCAGTTATGAAAAGGTCATGTGCACGTATTATGCCTTCCACTGAACTAAGCAAGCCTCTGGAAATGCCTTGGCAGTTGAGTGAAAACCTTTTTTTTTATTTATTGTACACCGCCTTGAAACTATAAAAAATCAGATGGATGGATCGATGTTCCACCATAACTCCAAAACGCATGGACAGATTTCAACCAAACATGGGAACAAACACTGTGGGGGTGGGAAGGGGGGTGACATGTAAAGAATCATCAAAAAAAGACAGATATTGCTTTGACCAATGGTGTGAAGCTTGGGGAATGATGTCACAGTCAACAGTATATAAGGAAGTGCAGCTGTGATGTGGTGAAGCCTAAAGAGAAACTGAAAATTTGAGTGATGTTAATCCTCAAGTGAATACTCCTCTAGTGAATGTAAACCAAAACCCAAGGGAATTTATATCCGGGCAAATAACTTCAACTAGAGGTATGGGGGAAGGGAAGGGGGGCGCGCACTTGAGAGGGGAGGAATGGGAAGAGGCAGGAGGGGGAGAGAGGAGGAGAGCAGTATTTTCAGTGGCATAGACTCCTACACTTCTCCTTCAGCAGATTCAGGAAATGAAGCCTGTCCACATTAAGAACAGTGTGTGGTTGTGCATGCTATACCTTAGAGGGAACACTGGCTAGGGACAGTTGGCCCTTTTGTCAGCTGGGAGCAAAGGTAAGCAGCAAGAATCTTAAAATCTACAAGTACTGAGTTACATACAAATCTGGTTTACAAAACAACCCACGGTGCTTATACAACCAAAGAAAAGTGGGAAAGGAACTGTACACATCAGCCTGGGATATAACAAACTTTATTGGATACAGTCTATTATTGCAATTAGAACATATAAAAACAACCAAACTATCTTGTGGTTCCTTTCAGACCCGGCACGGTCCATGTTTCGGCTTCAAAGAAGAAGCCTGCCTCAGGGGTATAGATGGTCATTCAGTAGATGGCGCAAATATACTCAAACATCTATGTCTCCCGACATGAGAAACTGGCAAGGAACTTTAAAATGAGAACTGTCTCTGTAATTATACTATCACTCAGATGCTGTGTGGCTACGATTCCAAGAAAAACAGCTTTAAAAACGTAACTCGTTTTTAACCTGGGGACTGCCTGTATCACAGCATGAAATTACCATTGTGTTTTGACAGGTCACAGCTGTTCATTCTGAATGGCTTGCTATGCATGGCGCCATGGAAGTTAATAAGAAAGGAACGGTGATGGGATGTCATTCTTGGCACTGCCTTTGGAGCCATTGGGAATGAGAACAGGGAAGGATGGGGGGGGGGAGGTTCACACGAGTTGTGTAATATAATATGGATGTCAGATATCATAGCAGAGACAGATGGCACAGCAGATTTCCTAGGAAACCATGGAGCACATACAAGAATTGCATGCAAAATCATAAATCCAGTGTCATCAATTGCAATGAACGTCTTGGACATCATTAGTTTTAGAGGCCATATCTCACTCAACGGATATAAAAAAGACCTGCAGCTGTTGAGAGGAAGGCGACAAAAATGGTATGGGATCTGTGCTAGAAGATGTATGAGAAGAGAGACTTGAAGACCTGAATATATGTACCTTAGATATGATGTTCAAACAAACCTTTTTCAAAGATGGGGCAGCAGAAGAGTTGGAGGACATGAACTGGCGTTGCAAGGAGGCAAACTTAAAAGTAACACCTGGAAATGCATTTTTATGGAAAGGGTGACAGATGACTGTAATGCCTGGCGAAGGTGGTGGTGGCAAAAACAGTGACAGAATTCAAAAACCATGGAATTGACACAGAGGATCCCTATATAGCAGCGGTTCTCAATCCAGTTTTCAGGATATCCACAATGAAAAAGGATGAGAAAAATTTGCCTGCACTGCCTTCCTTCGTACGCAAACATATCTCATGCATATTTACTGTGGGTATCCTGAAAACCTGACTTGCTGGGTGTATCTTGAGGGCTGGGTTGAGAACTCCCAGCCCTTGACAGTCACACCACGGGAGATAGCCATCTGTCTTCCACGTTCTGTGGTAATTCTGGATATTCAATTCTGGGGCCAAATCTGGCCACTGGCATTGAATATCTGGGTCAAAGTTCACCACCGAAGACTTAGCTGGCCAAGTCAATATTCAGCAGGTGGCCAGCTAAGGCAACATGGCGAAAGGTAGACCTGATTTAAGCAAGTCTATCTAGCCACTAGCTTTAGCCAGCCAGTCGCTGAATAGTTCGGTGGCAAACGTTGACTAGGATACTCAATGACAATGGCCAGATATGACCCCAATATCCAGGATTGCCACAGACCGCAGGAGACAAATGGTTATTCATTTTACTGGATTTGTGCTCCCCCTAATAATGCAGACTTGAATCCTGTTGATTACAAGATTTGGGGTCTTACACGGCAGCATGTTTATGACACTGGAAAGCTCAAGCAACATCTGGCTGAGGTATGAACCAACTTCAGTCAGGATATCATTGATGCTGTGTGCCAACGGGGGTCCATTTTGAACATTTACTGTAGGCTCAGTGGCATAGTAAGGGGGCAGGGGGGTGGTCTGCCCATGGCGCCATCATGGTGGGGGTGCCGGCACCTCTCCTCCGCTTCCCACTCCTCCCCCTGTCGCATGTGCGCCCCCTTCCCTTCCCCCACACCTCTAGTTGTTCACCTACACGAGTAACAACTTCAACCATGCTCCTCATGACCGCATCGGCTCCCGCTGATGTCACTTCCGGGTGCCACGCATAGGAAGTGATGTCAGAGGGAGAGGACGCGGTCGCAAGGAGCATGTTGAAGTTATTGTTCACGGCGGTGAACAACTAGAGGTATGGGGGAAAGGAAGGAGGGTGTGTGTGCACAGCAGGGGGGGTTGGGGAAAGGAGTGGAGGGTGAAGAAGAGGGCGGGGAGGGGCGCCACCTACCCGGATGCCTCTCACCTTCGTTATGTCACGCCACTGTGTATGCTTATTGCAAATTTATTCAGGGGTGATATATCCCAAATTTTATCGAAATTGGTCAAGTGTTGACAGTTAAACAGAAAACAAGCTTTGTATGTATTTTTTGGAAACACTTGGAGGGGCATAATTAAAAAAAAAAAAAATCTAAGTCCCCTTTTGGCCTAAGGCCCTAAACGCTGAAAGTAGCAGCAGAGAAAATGTCCATTCTCAAAAAAACTGTTCATATGGGGATAAGTCGATATGGGGACAGATTAATGTTATAATAGAGTCATCAATTCCATTGACTTATGAAGTAGTAATATGTGGAACGTTACTACATGTTAAGCCCCCTATGGACCGTTATAAATGCAGATGATAACACGTAATTGGAAGAATTGGGATCGCCTCAATTTTAATTTTTGGTGGGCGAACCTATGCTCCAGTTATAGGTATGGAAAAATGAATGCTGAAATGCTGGGGCATAGTTATGTATTTAAACTGGTTTGGGGCCCGTTGACATCTTTTATTACTTCCCTGTAGTTGTTTTTGGCTTTAATTTCTGTGCCATTTCCTTACACATCCAGGGTGGGAGGGAGAGAAGGGGGAGGGATTGTACTATTGTATTATTTTAAATAAGTATAGGTTATTGAAAGAGTATGTACATTTGTACTATTGATTAATCGATGGGTGGGTGGGATAAAATGATTGATTTTGAATATCTGTAAGTTGAATGTGCTTTCCTTGACTTGTTATATGTTCTTATACCTGTGTGTTGCACTGTTAATATTTGAAAATTAATAAAGATTAAAAAAGCAAACAAAAAAAAACTGTCCAAAATGAGTTTTTTAAAAAAAGAATGGCCTACCTCTGTCTTTCTTTCTCTCTCCCCTGCTCCCCCTCTTTATTTCTGTCTTTCTTTCTCTCCCCCCCCACCTACCCCCCAAGCCATCGCGCCGATTTCTTCACTTCCCGGATTCTTTTTCTCTCTCCCTGCTGCTCCCCCTAAGCCACCACACTGATTTCTCCCTGCTTCTCTGAGCCAAGCCTGGTGTGTACAAGCGCTGGGCCCACAAGCCTTCACCTCCGACGTCAATTCAGAGGTCAGAGAGGAAGTTCCAGGCCAGCCAGGCAATGATTGGCTGGCCCAGAACTTCCTCTCCGACATCAGAATTAACGTTGGAGGTGAAGTCTTGTGGGTCCGGCGCTTCTACGTGCCTGGTCTGACTCGTGGAGGCAGGAAGAACAAGATCGCAAAGGCAATGCGATCGACTCACGTTGACTTTGCGATTGACCATTTGGGCACCCCTGCTCTAAGACATTGCATCAATGTAACAAGAGGACCAATGAATAGTTTGACTAGAATTCAAATACAAGCACCGAGCCCTGTGACGATAATGAACTGGAGAGATGGAGGTGTCAAGAGACACAAAGAAAGACAGCAAAACCAAATTCAAATAGACCCCTAAGGGGTGAGCTAGAATTAATCACATCAAGGGTTATTATTTATATATTATTAGGGTTAATGAAGCATCTTTATGAAGAGATTTGCACAAAACTCTCACTAACCTTCCATGGGGGTATTGTTGTCTGGTCGATTTGCAAAAACAACATCCACATACTCCAGCTGTAGTCTCTGAAGAGAGGCTTTCAAACCTACATGCAGAGAAAAGGTTTAAAAAGCATTTTGTTAGACAGAGTCATGAAAAGAGGCATTGTAGCAGAGCTAGCAGTTCAGAAATATCAATTAGCAGGATAGGACCACGCGTTGGAGGAGAACGAGGCTTCGTGTTCCAACTGTTTTGTGACATTACGTCCTGAAACAAAAGCGGAGATTGACTTCCCATAGCACCGGCTTTTTAAAAATAGCTTTTAAATTAAAATTCCAATTAGAGGGAGTATGTATTCAATGGTTCCGCCCCAGAGACTACTGTCAGGAAACCATTCACGATGCTGACTTTTCTCAACTTTCATCCAATTAATGCAGTATTGGGGTTTATTTCTGTCACTTGGTGGAACTGCCAGCTCTGTTTTTTCAGGATGGGCTATCCAGTCCTGGCTTTACAACAGTGCAACCTTAGACTTGTCGTTGTGATTTCTCTAAAGAAAAGCAGGGCTACAAATTCATCCATGCTTCTGGGGATCATGACCAGTTCAATAGGACCTGAAAAAAATGCAGTCAGACTAGTCACACAGGGTGTCGGGGAGAGAGAGGAAAGGAACATGGAGAAGACATAGGGTTGCCATATTAATACACCAGGGGTAGGCAATTCCAGTCCTCGAGAGCCAGAGCCAGGTCAGATTTTCAGGATATCCACAATAAATATGCATGAGATAGATTTGCATTTCAAGGAGGCAGTGCATGCAAATCCATCTCATACATATTAATTGTGGATATCCTGAAAACCTGACCTGCCTGTGGTTCTCGAGGACTGGAATTACCTACCCCTGGCCTAGACCAAGCGTTCTCTCCCAACTGCTATATTACTTCTAAAGCAGTTGCTCTAACTGAACTTTTTAAACAGGTTTTTTAAATAAATTATCTCAGAGCTCTACTGCCCAAGATTCCAAAAATGACATGGGCAGCACAGGATTTCCAAAAGCTGCAGAGCTAGGTACACAGCTTGTGCACATCAAAATATTATTTCTCCCACAAAAACATTTTCCAGAAACTAATAACCTCCCCTTTTAAAAACCATAGCACGGTTTTTAGCACCGGCAGTGGTGGTAACAGTATACACACACGTCACATCATCACAATTGAGCTGATGGTTCTTCTCTCTTTGTCACTGCAAGAGTGTCGTGACTGTTCTAAACTAGCAAAGTCTTGCAATACGAGTACATACAGTATACACGCGTCACATCATCACAACTGAGCCGATGGTTCTTCTCTCCTCTGACGCTGCAGGAGTGTAGTGACTGTTCTTAATGAGCGAGGTCTTGCAATACGAGTACGTATAATATTTAGTATTACAGTTTTTGGGTTGTGGAACGAATCGTCTGAACATGCTCCTGGAACGGATTATGCTCGCAAACCAAGGTTTTACTGCCATTTGTCTTGTAAAATGGCAGCATTAGTAACAAACTCATTTATGAACAAACCGGGAATGCTGTACTGAAGAATAAGAGCAGATGCTGCTCCAATATACCTTATTTTGAGGGCAAATTTCAAAACAGCTCATGTGGGTATAAGGTCTTCACGGACTTTGTACCTCAAAGGCTGTAAACAAATTTTATTTCTCTTTGCAAATTCCCCCCTGGACTTTGCACCTGAATTTTTTTTTTGTGGATTAAATTCAACTGGGAAATGGTTTTGCATACATTTGAAAAAGCTAAGGGGCCCTTTTCCTAAGCTGTGGTAAGGACTATAATGTGCGCTTACCACAGGTTACAAAACCACTACCGCAGGGCACGCTCAGGTGTCCCACGGTAGTTTTGGGATCGGCATTCACTTTCCAACACACTGAAAAATCAATTTTATTTTTTTGCGCTAGGTTGTGTCCTCTTTCCCGCGCATGTGTGTAAAATCATTGCGTCACACCCATGCATGCTCGGAGGCCCTTCAAATGTGGCTCCGAGCTTGAGAAGAGGAGGTTTGGGGCGGAGCTGGGGCAGAATGGGGTGTGACTTGGGCGGAACTGAGCAGGGTTGAGGGGCGGGGCCACCTATCCAGAATTCACTCATGTAAAATCTGGTAACCCGACGCATGAGCCCTTACAGCCTTGCAAACAGGTGTCAATAAGTGCACATATGCTAAAGGTCATATGCTAATGGGGAAATTAGCACATGGCCATTAAGAGGGAAAATGAGGCTGTTTCATTGACGTGCTAAAAGTGGCCTCAGTATGTGGGAAAGCCCTGCACTGGCCACATTTTAACGCAGCATAGTAAAAGGGCCTCTGAGCACCACTTTCTAATCCTTCCCAAATACTCCCCTATCTAATGCCCCCACCACTTAAATAGGCCAAAAGAATAGGCACTATGAAACCTTATTGATATTTTCAACTACGTTAAGGATGACCACCCGTTTAAGTACATACAGTGGTATTTACCTCCGTTAATGTCTTATGAAAATTCCCCTCTTTTCCCCTACCACCACTGAATCTGATGTAGGAATATCCCCAAGGTGACTGTGGTGTTCTTTCTTCGGCTTAACTAAGGATTACTATCAAATTTTTCCTTTTTTAACTTTTTATTTCCCCGTTATCTCCCCTACCTGTTGTTTTTTACCATTTATGTTTTCTTTTATATATACAATTGTAGTTCTACCCTTTCTTTCCCCATGTATCTGTTAGTTTGTACGATTTTATTTATTATTTTGTATGATAATGTGTCAAATTTATGTATCTTTTATAATTAATCTGATGTATCTATTTTTTTATCTGTAAATCGCTTAGCAAATTAAATTAAGCGATTCAATAAGTCAAAAATAAACTTGAAACTTCCGATAGATATGATAATGTCTCCTGGCTTCTGTGGCCCAGTGGGGTGTTGTGTTTCCGTCACAGGCCAACTCTCATCGCTGTCAAGGATCACATTGTATGACACTGCTGTACAAATATTGCCCTGGTCTATGTATCCAGTGTCTCTTCATTCAGTACTGTATCACCCATGTAATATGAGAAAGAAGGGAATGAATGAGAGCCTAACTCCACTGGGATTCTTCTCCTCTGCCGAATTCAATCAGCTCTAGGATGACAGTAATGAAATGATAGCCTTTTAGGGAAATTGTTTTGAAGCTTAAAGCTAAGTGATTTCATCTGGTGAGAGGCTAAAAGCCTCCACAAAAGCCACAAAAGAACTTGCATTCAGCTTTTATGGGCAAGAATTCAGGAGCCATGCATTAGATTTAAGTTAATGGTGAATCTGATTATTTCGTATCGTAGCCTATACATCTTTAATAAACTAAGCAAGTATGGTTTGAGAACCCATGTTTGATTTCTCCCATATCACAAATCCTCTTTTGTTCAGACTCCCATATGCCATCTACCTTTACTACGGTACTCTTATGGAGACTGACATCTCCAAATGCTGTGACTACTATGAATTGCAAACCTTTTTGAAACATGGTAGTTCGAGATCTGCCTTTGGAACTGATATTTCAATGGCTGAGAACAGAAAAAGATCAATTGACCTATTCGGTCACCCCCATTGTACCACACTATGAATCCTTTTATTGAGGTGCACTAACAGATTAGTGCACATTAAGTTCGTTTGCATCCAGTGTTTCTACTGTAGCAGCCTGACAGGAGCTTTACGCCGACTGTTTCTTTCTTTTGAATTGTACGTCAATTGTTAAGAACAAAAGAATAGCCTGACTGGGTCAGCCCAATGGTCCATCAAGCCCAGTAGCCCGTTCTCATGGTAGCCAATCCAGGTCCCTAGTACCTGGCCAAAACCCAAGGAGTAGCAACATTCCAGCATCTCAAAGAATAACAAGATTCCGGAACCCCAATGAGAGCAACATTCCAGAGCTGAGATTATGATGTCTTAATGCCTCAGTCCACAGTGCCTCAGAGCCAACCTCATCAGTGATGTTACAATGATTTGATTGTCCTATACTTTGCACATATAAGAGCACAAGAACGGCCATTCTAGGTTAGACCAATGGTCCATCAAGCCCAGTAGCCCATTCTCACGGTAGCCAATCCAGGTCTCTAGTACCTGCCAAAACCCAAGGAGTAGCAACATTCCAGCATCTCAAAGAATAGCAAGATTCCGTAACCCCAATGAGAACAACATTCCAGAGCTGAGACTATAATGTCATAATGCCTCATTCCACAGTGCATCAGAGCCAACCTCATCAGTGATGTTACAATGGCTTGATTGTCCTGTACTTTGCACATATAAGAGTACAAGAACGGCCATTCTGGGTTAGACCAATGGTTCATCAAGCCCAGTAGCCCGTTCTCACGGTAGCCAATCCAGGTCCCTAGTACTTGCGAAAACCCAAGGAGTAGCAACATTCCAGCATCTCAAAGAATAGCAAGATTCTGGAACCCCAATGAGAGCAACATTCCAGAGCTGAGATTGTGATGTCATAATGCCTCATTCCACAGTGCCTCAGAGCCAACCTCATCAGTGATGTTACAATGGCTTGATTGTCCTATACTTTGCACATATAAGAACACAAGAACAGCCATTCTCTGTTAGACCATTGATCCATCAAGCCCAGTAACCTGTTATCACGGTGGCCAATTCAGGTCACTAGTACCTGGCCAAAACCCAAGGAATAGCAACATTCCATGCTACCAATCCAGAGCAGGCAGTGGCTTCCCCCATGTCTTTCTCAATACCAGACTATGGACTTTTCCTCCTGGAACTTGTCCAAACCTTTCTTAAAACCAGCTACGTTAACCGCTCTTACCACAACCTCTGGCTACGCGTTCCAGAGCTTAACTATTCTCTGAGTGCAAAAAATTTCTTCCTATTGCCTTTAAAAGTATTTCCCTGTAACTTCATCGAGTGTCCCCTGGTCTTTGTCATTTTTGACGGAGTGTGCTCCACAGGGTTCTTGAGTACTCAAGTACTGAACATCACGGACCCCTGAGGAAGGAGTGTTTTCCGAAACACGAACCGTGTTGGGTCCTGTCTTCTAACAAATGAGAACCATTTTGTGAAAAACTTTTTTTGGGCCTAAATCAAAATTCCTGAACCTTGTCCATCATCACTTAAGTCCTTCTTTTGTTGCTCTACTTTCGCTGCAGACCTGTTGGATTTTTTTGTTGTTGTTTGTTTTGCCTTAAGTTCTATGCATCCCATAGGCGTCCAGGGCCCGATTCTATAAAGTGCGTCCCAAAAAAATCAGCGCTGACTATTGCAGCCCTGCTGTACGTGCGATTCTATAAAAGTTAGGCATGCTTTATAGAATCGTGCTTAGCCCCGCCTAAGCATTCTTAGGCATCACTAGGCCTCCTAAGATTAGGTACAGTACACCGTATTTATGCCAGGGTTTTCTTCGCCTACATACCCATGCTTAAGTTAGGCACCTACTTTATATAGACTCATGCTTTTCGAGTTAGGCCAAGATTTCAATTAAGTCCAATTAAAGGGAAAGGGGACTTGTATACTGCTTTTTTGTCACTTCAAAGCTGGCATTCATAGTGGTGGGCACTAGAGGATTATGCGGTATACAAACCTAAGGATTAGATTAGATTAGATTAGATTAATGGCTAGATTCATCAACCTGCGCGATCAGGGCAGATCTGACGAATTCAAGAAGATAAAATATGCAGTTGGGGCGATCGGAGGAATGCCCCCATCTGCCTGCACAGATCACTGTTGTGCGATCCGCATGCACGTGCAGACCATCCTAGCCAAGACTTTTTATTTTTTTTAACTTTAGTTTTTAGCCCTGCGAGCCCGTGGTTTTAACCCGCTTTAAACCCACGGGTTAAAACCACGGGCTCGCAGGGCGGGGAAGGGCAGGAGAGATTCAGGGAAGGGCAGGAGAACGGCGATGTGGCAGGAGAGATTTGGGGAAGATCGAGGCAGAGCAGGGTGAGAAGCTGGAGACAGAAGCTGGGCAGAACAGGGCGGCATTTGGGGGGAAGATCGGGCCAGAGCAGGTTGAGAAGCAGGAGACAGAAGCTGGGCAGAGCAGGGCGGCATTCGGGGCGAGCAGGCAGGAGAGATTGCAGAGCAGAGAGCAGGGCTTCCAGTCGGAAAGATGTTTTCGACTGGTCCCCAGCAGTCACTTCTTCAGTTGATCGGCCAGCCCAGTCGGATGTGAAATTTGGTGTTGTGAATCGCGTCCCTGCCTACTTTGCATGCATTTCACCTGCTTTGCATGCATGGATTCGAAGCAGATCACAGGAGAGGTAAGTGAATCAGGCCACAGGGAAATTTGATCGTAAAGAGGTCGCAAACCGATTGGTACACGATCGGTTTGCTTTGTGAATCTGGCCCTAAGTGAGTTGCCCATGGTCACAAGGACCAGCACTGGCATTTGATCTCACAGCCTCTGGGTGCAAAGGCAGCAGTTCAACCAGTAAGCCACATCTAAAGTCTGTCTTAGTATGGCAATTCTTATGTTTGCCAAGCATAGGACAATCAAACCATTGTGACATCACTGAGGAAGTTGGCTCTTAGGCATTGGTGGAATGAGGCATTAAAACATCACAGTCTTAGTTCTGGAATGTTGCCACTCTTTGGGTTTCTGCCAGGTACTTGGGACCTAGGTTGGCCACTGTTGAAAACAGGATACTGAGCTTGATGGGCCTTTGGTCTGTCCCAGTACAGCAGCTCTTATGTTCGCCAAGCATAGGACAATCAAGCTGTTGTGATATCACTGATGAGGTTGACTCTTAGGCATTGGTGGAATGAGGCATTATGACATCACAATCTCAGCTCTGGAATGGTGCTACTCTTTGGGTTTCTGCCAGGTACTTGGGGCCTGGGTTGGCCACTGTTGGAAACAGGATACTGGGCTTGATGAAAGAGAAAGGGAATGGGGACTTGTATACTGCCTTTCTTTCACTTTGGCATTTCAAATCTGGCATTCAAAGCGGTGGGCACTGGAGGATTAAGTGACTTGCCCAGGGTCACAGGGACCAACACTGGGATTTAATCTCACAGCCTTTGGGTGCAGAGGCAGCAGCTCAACCAATGACCCACAGCCAGTTGGTGCTGATTAAGCCCTATTAATTGATTAAGCTTAATTGGCACCAAATCAATAAAGGCAACTAACTTTAGGTGGACTATATAGAATTTACCAGTTAGAGTGCACTAAGAGGGAAATTCTATAAACGACACTTAAAATTAGGTGCTTGTAATTAAGAAACGCAGTTTGAAATGGCAATCAACTTTAAATTTAAAGCGTCTACCAGTGTCTAAGCAAAAGGCGCTGGAATCGCTCCTCTAGAGGAGCTACTGGCAGCTAACGCCAATATAGGTGTGGCTAATGCCGGAAGTGGCACTAGGCGCCATAAAGCACCTATGTAGGTGCGATTCACGGCCAAGATATGCCCCACAAATATAGGCCTTGAAAACCCTGATTTACATTTCTGGCGCTTATCTTTCCCAGAGTGCAATTCTCTAAACGATGATGTCACATGATTGATATGCAATCGGCAGATGCTTTTTAGGTGGCCTCCGTTATCAGTGCCACTTAGAGAACCCAGTCCTAATCATTTGCGCGTGCTAAATTCATTAGGGCACCTTTATAAAAGGGCCGCAAAAATTCGGTCACATGGCCCTGCCCCATTCCACATTCAGCTCCGCTCCATTCTGCCCCAGCCCCTCCCGGTTCATCTTTCAGCCCCGCCCCCCACAAAGCTCTTCTCTTCTTCCTCGACAAGCTCCGGCCACACCTGGAGCATGCGCAAGTGTGTGTGATGTCATCCGCGTATGCTCAGATGCCCTTCAGATGCGGCCGGAGTTCGTTGGGCTTTCCAAACCTGGACAAACTGCTGGGTTTTGGAAAGTCCATCTGGGACCCCGGACAGTCCTTTAAAAAGAGGACATGTCCAGATTTTCCCAGACATCTGGTATCCCTACCACTATGTAATTCTCTGGGATGCTATGTGCTATGCGGTGACAGGTCAAAAACGCGCAAGACAATTGCGCGCAGACAAATAAGCGCAAAGACAATTGCGCGCAAGACAATTCAGCGCAGCGACAACTCAGCGCAAGACAATTCAGCGCAGTTGTCTTGCGCTCAGTTGTTTTGAGCTCAGTTGCTCGCGCTCAGTTGTCTTGCGCTCAGTTGTTTTGAGCTCAGTTGCTCGCGCTCAGTTGTCTTGCGCTCAGTTGTCTTGCGCTCAGTTGTCTTGCGCTCAGTTGTTTTGAGCTCAGTTGTCTTGCGCTCAGTTGTCTTGCGCTCAGTTGTCTTGCGCTCAGTTGCTCGCGCTCAGTTGTCTTGCGCTCAGTTGTCTTGCGCTCAGTTGTTCGCGCTCAGTTGTCTTGCGCTCAGTTGTCTTGCGCTCAGTTGTCTTGCGCTCAGTTGTCTTGCGCTCAGTTGTCTTGCGCTCAGTTGCTCGCGCTCAGTTGTCTTGCGCTCAGTTGTCTTGCGCTCAGTTGTTCGCGCTCAGTTGTCTTGCGCTCAGTTGTCTTGCGCTCAGTTGTCTTGCGCTCAGTTGTCTTGCGCTCAGTTGTCGCGCTCGTGCACATTTGTGAAAGTAATTTGCGCTCAATTGTCTTGCGCTCAATTGTCTTGCGCTCAGTTGTCTTGCGCTCAGTTGTCTTCACGCTCATTTGTCTTGCGCTCAGTTGTCTCGCGCTCGATTGTCTGCGCGATTTTGTCCGCGCGCGATTGTCTTGCGCGAAATTGTCTTGCGCGCAATTGTCTATGAACCGTGCTATGCACCTTTCTACATCAGCAATTACCTTGAGACACTCCACTAATCACCCTTTCTTTATTCAGCATGAATTCTGTTTACCACCCACCTCTCTGTTTTCTATCTTTCCCTTTCTAGTCTTCCGCCTTGGATTCCACCTGCAGGCTATTCAGTTTATTTTCAAGCATTCTGTGTCATACACTCGGAGATTTTGTTAAAATCTAAGTAAATCACATCCAGAGCTTGCCCTGATCTAATTCTCTAGTCCATAATCAGAGAAAGTGATCCAAATTTGTTTGACACGACCTCTCTCCGATAAGATCGTGCTGGCTCAGTTCCTGGAACCTGCTGGATGTTCGATACATCAGCATTTTTTCCTTCAGTGACCTCCATTAATTTACCTAGCTCCGAGCTAAGACCAGCTGGCCTTTCTAATCTCTTCTCCAGGCTGGAACTGGAGTAAGGCAACACCTAGGGCTGCCTTGTCTCCTCTGTAATCACCCTAGGTTCTAGATACTCGTCCTCACCTTTCTTTTTTCTCCTGTCATTTTTTTTATGGCGTTGTTTTTACTTTTTCCACTCCTTTCTTGTAACTCCTTTGTTTCATAATGTTGTGAATTCTTTTTTTGAGTAATCAGAGCCAGTTAACGTTTACGACCAGGAGTATATTTGGTGCATAGTTTTGGATTTTTTTTTTTAAATAAATTTTTATTTTGAAATAGAAATACAAGATAAAAGGTACAATTCTCTGGGAACAAATACAACCATAAACCAAAAACCTAAACACACGATGAGTCTACCGCGTGGTGTTGGCGCGGAGACAAATGGACCCAACCAAGAAACTAGGCAATAACCACCACCCCCAATTCCCCCCCGCCAAGCACTCCAGTATCAAAAATTCAAGGGTGCATAGTTGTTTTTTTTTTAACGAGGCAGTAGTGTTTGCCTATAAATTGATAACTGCTGGTATCAGTTTGTTTCCTCATTCTTACGACCTAGTTTTCAAAAGTGAAGCTTTTGACTTGCTTTTATTTTTTCATATCCAATAAAGATTTGATAAGGCATCTCTTTAATTCGTTAGCCAATATCATCTGCACAGGTGACTTTTTTTATACACAGTACATACAGTATCATTGCTTTTTATTAAGGCAGTTCTTTTTGACTCCCTGAATCTAAGAGGCTGTTGCAAATACCTTTTGGCTTTATCTGCAATTCCCTGTTAACCTTTGTACTTTTTTTCTTTATTTGATTTTCGCTATTCATTTTTTTCCTTTATTTGATTTTTCCTTTTTATTTTTTGAAAGGCTGATGTTGGTTTTCTGTTTATCTTTTCATTACGTTGAAAACTTTTCCTGATTTCAAATAAACGTTCTGTACGAACAAACTTGTATTTTAACTTTCATGACATTCTTAAGTATACAGTTGTAGTTGTAATGTCTTTTAGGAAACTGTTGACATTGTTAAATTATGTGATAACCGGAACAGAGCTAGCAAAATGCAACATATGTACCGGTACTCATAGATTGCCTGTTGGATAGTTCGTCTACACACACAGTGCAGCACTTGGTCTTTAGTCATGTGGCAGCCACGAGATCAGAAACATGGACGCTCCATTGCAAGATTGCACCATCGAAGAACAACGTGCAGTAGTGTGCTTTCTTTGGGCAGAGGGAGTAAAACTTGTAGAAATTCACCATCGGATATTGACTCAGTATGGACATAGCACCATGAATCAACAAAACGTTATGAATGGGTAAAAAAACTTTAAGCGGGAAGAATAGATGTAACCGATGAAGTTCGTTCTGGTTGTCCGTCAACATCGTGCACACAAGAGCACACTGACAGGGCGGATACCTTAATTAGAGAAGAACAACGGATAACGGTGTCTCCATTGGCTGCAAATTTGGATATCAGCTATGGATCTGCATTTGCCATAATGCATGATGACTCGGGATATAGAAAATTCTGTGCACGATGGGTTCCCAAATAGCTCATTGATCTGCACAAGCAACAGTGTGTGAAGGTTGCGACCTAGTTCCTGAGACGCTATGAAGAAGATTGGAGTATTCTGGAGAGAATAGTCACAGACAATGAGACATGGGTACATCACTGCGACCCAGAGAACACGAGAAAACACGAGAGATGACGTAAAGGAAGTGATGCTCACTTTGCTTTGGGAGCAGCTGAAAAACTTCTATGCATGAATGCAGAAGCTAGTTGAATAATAAGACAAATACATGGGAACTATGTGGAAAAGTGATATGTTCAATTGCTCACAGTTGCTTCTTTTAAAGCTGTCAGGTATCTGGAATAATTCATCTGGCGTTCCGCATGGTTCACCATTGTTCCTATTGCTCTTTAATGTTTAAATGTCATCATTAGGTGCGCAATTGTCCCATCTGGGGATAATAAAGCTGTTTAGTTATGCAGATGATTTTACGATCATTATTCCATTTGCTATTTCTCTTTCTGAAGTTATTCCTAAAGCAACAGAAGTATTAGGTCTAATAGAGCAATGGATGACTGAATTTAGACTGAAGCTTAACTCAGAAAAAAACGAAGTTTTTTGTAGCTTCACCGCGCCCGTTTGATACTAAAACATCATTGCGTATAAATAAATTCAGCTATCCTATTCAAACTACCATTAAGGTTTTTTGGAATAATACTGGACCAGAGCTTGACTTTGAAGAACCAGGTGGATTCTTTGGTCAGAAAGGGTTTCTTTACTCTTTGGAAGCTTCGATCCATTAGGGCGTGTTTTGATGTTTCATCATTTAGAGTTTTGGTACAGTCTCTTATACTAAGCCAGCTTGATTACTGCAATATTGCCTATTTGGCAATTTCCCAGAAGAATATGCAACAATTGCGAATAGTACAAAATGCGTCTGTCAGGCTGATTTTTAGGTTGAAGAAATATGATCACGTAACACCCGCCTATCGAGTACTGCATTGGCTACCAATAGAGGCGTGGGTGAAGTTTAAGTTTGGTTGCTTCTGTTTTAAGGCTTTGTTTGGTTTAGCTCCCACATATATAATTGAGCTTTTCTCTTTTGTAATCAACAGACATAAGAGAAACTCACATCTGAATTTTGTTTTTCCGCCTGTTAGAGGATGTAAACTTAAAAAACATCATCAAAGTCTTTTTTTCATATCAAGCAGCGTTATGGGGTTAGGATTTAGAACAATTGCTTTTGCTTACTGACACTTATGGGGAATTTAGGAGACATCTAAAAACATATCTGATTTCAAAGTATTTAGGCAGCTAATTCGTCAAAATTTTATTATGCACTATTTTGATCATTTTAGTGTCTCTAATTATTGGCTTTTAACTTTTTTAGTTCTATTCAACTTCTTTTATTGTTTGTTTGGTTTTTTTTAACTATTGTAAACTACATAGAACTTTATGACCTTGTGGTATATAAACTGATTATTATTATTATCATTATTATTAATAAATGTATTTTGCCTTTACTTTTTTATTTACCCTCATAGTTTGTTTCAATTGACTAATGCTACTATCACTTGTTTTTTCCATTATGTCTGAACTTTTACATTTATACTGTATATACTCGAATATAAACTGAGATAACCTTTTTCCCTATGAGGCATCTGGGCCAATCAGAGCCTTAGGCCCCTTCCCAGTACATCCCATGGAAGGGGCCTTAAACAACTTAGGCCAATCAGAGCCTTGGGCCACTCCCCTGTACATCCCAGGATGCACCGGGGAGGGGAAGGCCCATTTTTGAAGATGTGGGTCCATTTTGGAAAATGTGGGCCAGCTAGGTGGAGGAAACCCACATCTTTCAGGTAAGACATCTACATGGAGGTAAGGGGGGGTGTTGTATGGCAGCGGGAGAAAGTGGGCATCTCTCCCGCTGCAAAGGGGGTTGTTTGTGGCAGGAGAAAATTGGCATCTCTCCCACTGCAAGGAGGGTCGCCGCTACTGCAGGAGGGAGGGTTGTTTGTGGTGGGAGAGATTGGGCATCTCTCCTGCTGCATGGGGAGGGGTTGTTGTTTGGCAGCAGGATAGAATCGGCATCTCTCCCGCTGCAGGGGGGTCGCCGCCACTGCGGGGGTTTTATTTGTGGCAGGAGAGATTGGGCCTTTCTCCCGCTGCAAGGGGTGGGGGTTGTTTGTTGGCAGTGGGAGAGACTCGGCATCTCTTCTACTGCAGGGGAGGGGTGTCACTGCCACTGCAGGGGAGGGGTGTTGTGATACAAAGGGAGAGAATTAGTATCTCTTCCGCTGCATCACAACACGGCTGTTTAGCAGTCTCTGACACTGCCACGTTGGGGCTTAAAACAGTGCAATCACTGAGCCAGCACCTCTGGACCAGTCGCTTATTTTTGTAGCTAAAAGCCAATGCCGCTTTTAGAAAATGACTCGGCCATTTTTAAGAATCCACAGGAGGGCTCATTTCAATGTTGAAGAGCCCATTTGCATGTCATTATTGGAGACTGCTAGAAACCTCGCTAAAGACAGAGATAATCCGTTGTGATGATCTGCCGCTAAAATGCGTTCAGGCTAAACCGTCGGAAAACAGTTTAGTGATGGCGTTAAAGTTTTCAGAATTTGGGCCTCAGTCACTTTTGAATGCATGTTTACGATTGTAGTAATTTACACTGTGTAGTGGATAAACAGGAAAATAAGTGTCTATTAAACACTAGAAATGCTCCTTGATGCCAGCAACGATGGAAGAATCTCTTGCAGTAAGATGCTTGAGCAACTGGGTATATGATGGAAGGACACTGAAGATGGTAGGAATCCGATTAGTAGACAAGACTCTTGTTGCCACATCAATGGCAGACAAGATACAACAGTAGTTCATTAAAATCCAAAAGCAGCTTCTGCAGTTTTTGATAATCATTTAATTCAGTTGCCAATTGTCTAAGATGTGTTAAGTTTTTACATATTGTTACTAGCCTCGTTTTTAGAGAATGGCATGGGGACAGTTTGTCCCTGTCCTCACGGGGGTCTGTCCTTGTCCCTGTCCCTGCTCCATTGGTTCTGTCCCCATCTCCATCCCCGCCCCGCTATCGCTCATAACTTAAGTGTGAGTTATTGAGCGTCCCTGCCATTTGTGACTGTGGTTATAAAGTAGATTAATGGCACCCTGATGCCATTATAGAATAGATCCTCACCATACGTCCTCAGGGCACCTGATTGGAGGTGCCCATTTATAGAATTGCCTCAATTAAAAAGATTTGTTTCAATATCATAGAAAATTGGATTCTCACTTATCTCCTTAAACTTAATAAGGACAAAACTACATTTCTGTGCTTAGAATCTCAAAAAGATCCAAGATACGGTACAACCATTTCTGTAGATGGGAATGATTTTCCTCTGGAATTGCATTCACAAATTTTAGGGGCAGAAAGAAATAACAGCTTACCTATGTGTTGCCATGTACATCTTGTGGTTAAACAATGTTTTTGATCATGAGAAAACTCGGATCTATAAGGAAATATTTTGAGATAAAATCTCAGTATTTTGGTGCGGTCCTTGATTCTGTCCAAATTACGAGTAGATTATTGTAACCTGGTATTGGTTATCTGTTCTAAATCTCTCATCAATCATTTACAATTGGTTCAAAATTCAGCAGTACAGTTGATATTTAGTTTACGGAAAATTAGAGCATCTTCAACCTTATTACAAGAAATTTTACTGGCTACGTGTGGAAGCTCGTTTAAAATTTTAATTGGGAGTTACAGTTTTTAAGATCTTAAAAGGTAATGCTCCTAGTTATTTCACTAATTTGGTAACATTATTACAGGGTGCCCTTTTCAAATATCAAACAAGAAATTCTTTTCTTTTCTTTTTTTATAATTCTTTATTAATTTTTCAAACTTTGGCAGTGTATTACAATTAATATAACTTTAACAGATAGTAAAGAAAACATCCATTTTCCCCACCCTCCTCCCAATTATTAATATATTAAATCATATTATTTATTTCAATATTATACTTAAATATTTTAAAAAGAAATTCTTTTAAATTGAAATTTCCTATGGTTAAAAAGGTGAAATCTATTAGACAGTTTTTCTCTGTCTATTCAATATCAGTTAATTACAATTTTTGAATCAGCTTCCTTTAGGACTGCACTTCTGTGGGTATCATTTTCAGTTTAGAAAGCTCCTAAAATCTTTTCTGTTTCAGGATAATTGAACTTACTTAGGTTAATTATAGTAATATGGTTTTAAAATATATATATATATATTTCTGTAATTCCTAGATAAATTGGTCTGGCCTCTATTCTTTGTAATACATCCTTGAACTAGATTGGTAAAGGCGGAATAAAAGAACTTGTATAACATAACTTCATTTGAAAACTGTTATTTAGGCTTATAGTTATTATAACATGACCTGCAGCAGGGCTACTCAGTTTCAGTCCTCCAGGTCTACAGGGAGGTCAGTTTATCAGGATGGTGACAATGCATATTCATAAAACAGATTTGCATACCATGGAGACAGTGCATGGAAATCTCTATCTTGAAAATCTGGCCAGCCTGGGCACCTCAAGGACCGGAATTGAGTAGCCCTGACCCACAGATTTCAATATCCCCTGAGGCAGTGGATCCCAAACTTGGTCTTGGAGGCACCCCAGCCAGTTAGGTTTTCAGGATATCCACAATGAATATTCATGAGAGATATTTGCATGCACTGTCTCCACTGCATGCAGACCTCTCTCATAATTATTCATTGTGGATATCCTGAAAACCCGACTGGCTGGGGTGCCTCCGGGATCAGGTCTGGGAACCACTGCCCCGAAGCAATGACTCCTACATTTGTTTAAATTTGTTCCACACCTTTACTTTTTTAATGGGATTGTTTGGGCTTCCCTATTTCCATTTCGAGCAATTCCAGCATCAGGAAGTCATTCTCTCCTCCCCTCTGCACATACACTTGTTTTTCCTCCTCTGGGAACTGTGCTGAATGCTAATTTCACCCGCTGTACTTCACCAAAAGTACTGTACAGTGTTGACACACCAAAGCATAGCTATTAGCATCCCAGATCTCGTAATGATCAACATCTCCTCACCGCCTCATTATTTTAGCCTGGTAATTTCTTCTTTTCCCTGCCGGTTCAGTTGAAATCAGCACTTGGCTCCCAGGGTTGAGAGCCTTTTATTTGCAACCACCTGAGAATTTTATTCTCTATTTTAATCACACCTATCACAGTTCTGATATTGGCATAGATAGAGTTTGGGATAGGTATAGGTATAGGTGTAGGGGTAGGGGTCAGTATCCCACCAAATATTTTAGGTGCTAATGCTTATACCTCTAATATGACTTCCTAACCCTCCCCCCCCCCCAGTAAGCTGACAAGCTGTACCCATGTATGCAACAGTCTCAAGGCTAGGAGCTCCTTTCACACGGAGTCTAAATTTGATATGATAATGATAATAACAGTTTATATACCGCAGGACCGTGAAGTTCTATGCAGTTTACAATGATTAAAAAAGTTGCAGATAGAGTAGTACTAACAGAGTTAAGATTTAGCGGTCAGTTATTGTGGGAAAAGATTGTGCAGTGTAGCTGCCTAAGTACTTTCAAATATGTTTTTAGGTGTCTCCTAAATTCCCCATATGTATTCGCAAGCATGAGTAATTTGGTCACTTGAAACCATGCTTATTGCTGACTATAACTGCCTCCCTCCAGAGGATATGAATTAGAGAATGACACAGGGACAAATTTGTCCCCATCCCTGCAGGAACTCATTCCCGTAAGCTCTGCCTCAACCGCACAAGCTTTGAACATTTTTGATTTTAAAGTGTTTGCGGCTTGTGCAGACGAGGACAGCTTGCAGGAATGGGACAGGAAAAGAACTCACCTGGATGGGACGGGAAAAAATCTGTCCCCTTGTCATTCTCTAGTATGAATGCTGCCTTCATGTCATCTCCAACTCCAGCCAACCTGGGGTACACAAGACCCAATCTCGTTACCAAACTATTTCCCCACCCCCCTTTTACAAAATTGCGCTAGTGGTTTTTAGTGCAGGCCAGCACACTGAATGCTCTGCACTGCTCCCGACGCTCATAGGAACTCTATGAGCATCGGGAGCAGCGCAGAGCATTCAGCATGCCGGCCTGTGCTAAAAACTGCTATCGTGGTTTTATATAAGGGAGGTGGGGGAAATAAGGGTTCTATGCATGTGATTACACAACACTGACACCGAGCTACTGGCTGGTCCCAAAAGAAACCATTTAACCAGCACTTAAAATGAGTTTGTCAGCATGAAGTGGAACTTTGCAAACACATGAAATAAATCAGAACTGAGAGAGAAATCAATAATCTCACTCTTCTCAGAAAATAGGAGCACAATGAGCCATGCTGTCCCCTCTAAGCTAAAGACAATCTACCGCAGAGCACGGATTTGCGCAGGCTCTTTATGACAACTTAGAAGTGGTTCTTTCGAAGTGGCTTTATTAAAGTTAAGGTAGAATTGTATTGATTTTGGGTGTCAGGTCAAAAGCGCGCCGGGACAAAGGCGCGCCCAGACAATTGAGCGCAGCATGGAGGTGCGCGCCGCTCAAAATTACTGTTTATAGGGCTCCAACGGGAGGGTGTGGGGGGGAACCCCCCCACTTTACTTAATAGACATCGCGCCGGCGTTGTGGGGGGTTTGGGGGGTTGTCACCCCCCCCCACATTTTACTGAAAACTTAACTTTTTCCCTGTTTTTAGGGAAAAAGTTAAGTTTACAGTAAAATGTGGAGGGTTACAACCCCCCAAACCTCCCATAACGCCGGCGCGATGTCTATTAAGTAAAGTGGGGGGGTTTCCCAACAAAACCCCCCGTCGGAGCCCCTAAAAACAGTAATTTTGAGCGGCGTGCGCCTCCACGCTGCGCTCAATTGTCCGGGCGCGCCTTTGTCTTTCGCGCCGTTGTCTATGAACCTTGATTTTGTTCTCTTTTGCCTATTGTTATTACTAATATAAAAGTAATAAAAAGCTGAGGTAGAAATCCACAACCCTCTATGGCACATTGGTGGATCCACTGTGGCTTTCCACATCTTAAAGCTGATGGCCCTATGTAGGGTATTGTGTGGCTGTGCTGAGTTACTAGTAAACTGTTTTCTTTTACAATAATAGGTAGTGTGAGAGAGAGGTTGCTTTTTTGTGCAAGAAAAAGATTCTGTAAAGTTGGAGGGAAAGAATAAAGACAAAGCTGTTCTGGCTGCTCAGACTACCTGTCATGGAATGAGTTTCCATCGGCATGGGTTTACTGCTTATTGAAAGCTTCTGTACCGCTACTAATGACTGGGGAGTCAATTCAGAGCGGTTTACATGAGCTTCTGTGAAGGTGCTAAAATACATGAGCTTTTGTAAAGGTGTTACAATACAGAGTTAGCGTTTTCCGAGATGGTTTTCAATAGACACATTTATACCATAATCAATCATCTTACATATAATACTAGTATTGTGTACTATGTTCATCTTAGATTTACATACACCCTGATCATTCTAGTTATCTCTACTTTGTTTATCATATCCTCAGCAATTTTGGGCCTCTCTGTGTTCACCCTATCGTGTTCCTAGTGGGGACTAGCCAGCTATCTCTTCTATGTTGCTCCATCTGCAAGTCTGCTGGGACAATCTCATTCAGTTTGGTTTCATTAACTCGTATCCCAAAGAATGCTGACATTTCACTTTCTGGTTCACTACCTTGAAAAGCTCTGTGAAAAAAATCTCAGAGCGCTTGACTCACACATTTTACTCAGCTACACGCTGGGACTTTGCTTATTGGAAAAACCTGAATCAGTCAATCTCAAATAAATGAGAACCAGATTAGAAATCAAAACCAGTAGATTATATAATAGACTAATATTTTTGCAGTCTAGGGAATCTTTGTTCTGAGGTAAATTCATTCTGATTACCTTGACTCATACCTTGCAATCACCTGAAGTTCTGTGACCATTATAATTAATGTATTTTTCGCTCCATAAGACACACTTTTTCCCCCAAAAAAAGTGGGTGGAAAAGTGGATGCATCTTAAGGAGCGAATACAATTTTTAAAGCACCTCCCCCCCCCCGCCCCTGGTACCTCTTTTAAATGCCGGTGGTCCAGCATGTTTCAGCAGGAGCTTTACGCGCTCCTGCCCCTCCCTCATTGGAAGGCTGCCTCCTTTCATACTGCAGAGTGGTGCATAAAGCAGGAGCACGAGCTTTTCGCTTCCTGCCTGGTCCCACGCCGCTCCCTGAATGGTTTCCTGTCAGTCTCAGGGGGGCTGAGGGCTGCCTACCACCAGACACACCAGACCACTAAACGCATCTACGTGTAGAGGAGGAAAAACCAAGAAAAAAAAATTCTGAACCAAATTTTTTTTTCTTGGTTTTTCCTCCTCTACATGTAGGTGCGTCTTATAAACCAAAAAATACGGTACCTTGTCACTACGATATGCTGGCCCTCAGCCCTTCGCTTTAGGAACACAAATACCTAGGAAGAGTCTTCTGAACTAATGTAAATTATATTACAAAGACAAAAACCATGGGACTTTTCATAGCTACCATAAGATGATATCGTACAGCAGATGGTAGTAGGACATAGGTTCTTCTCTATCATGTGACAGTATTATCTCAACACAAAGATCTTACTGAGCTCTGCTGAATCACAGTGTATGAAAGAATTCTAAGATAGTTGATACTGAAAATAATAAGGTACCCACCTTCAATTATGTGTTTTCTTGAAAGCCCTCTTTCTGTTTCTGCTCTAAATAGATAATGAAATACATTTTAGATTAGTCACAGAAAATAACACATTTCCAGCTTGATGCAATTATCCATACTGAGAAAAGCGCAAGGGTAACAAGATACTGAACAGAAAGACAGTTCAAGGATCTCAAGGGACCAAACACATCCAATACGAGTTCCGTGAAAATGTTAACAAGGCTGTAACCTTTTTATTCATTTTAATACACACAGGACATAGAGCCAGCTCAAGGGATTTTGGCGCCCTGAGCCAACATTTGCATTGGCACCTCCATCCCCACCCCCTACATTTTCAGATGAAACCGAAGCATGACCAAACCCAGATTTCAGGCAGGTTTCGACATTGAAGCTGAAACTGAAATTTAGTCATCCTCTGTCCTGAAAATTGGACTGGCTGGCAGACCCCCAGGATAGATTTGAGAACTACTGGCCTAGAAGGTACCTGGTATTAGTCTCAGGGCCAGTTAAACCTGCGGACCAGGTGAGGTCCTGGTCCAGGATACTGGTGATAAAAGGTGCCAAAATTCTAGTCCAGCATCTCTCCCTCACTCTTCTCATCCCCTCTGTGGACAGGGAGGGAGAGATGCCAGAATAGGATTCAAGATTTTGGTGCCCTTTATCACCAAGGAGACTTAGGATAGAGGAGGAGCTAATGGATAATCGGGAGGAGGGAGGAGGGGGTGAAAATTGGTTCAGAGTGATACAGTCCCTTGAGCCAGCCCTGATTAGTCTATTCTATAAAGGAATGAAGGTATCTACTTTCCTTTATAGAATACTAGCTTAATAGGTCAGATATATGCCTATATTTTAGGCATAAATACTTTACACCATTCTATAAGTTATACATGGAAATGTGTGCCCACCCATGCCCTGCCCAGACTCACCCTATGTAAACATCCACTTTCTATTCATAGGGGACATGTGAGTCTCCTATTCAGTATTTATATGCATAAGTGTGCAGCAGTCAAAATGAAAAACCCAGAGGAAGAACACCTCAAAATCAAATACTATAACAGTTCTTCAAGTGAGCACTGAGGGAGATACAGAATCCACTCACGCAATTATATCACTATAAATAATAATTTAGTGATTTGGAAGTCCTCAGTGTGAGTTGCATAAATCAGAAAAATGTGCAGCGTTCAATACTTATCTCATGCAAGAGCACAAGGCTCAGTGCAGCACACCCTCACAGGATCTTCCTGAGTGCATAATAATAATAGTGTAGGGTGTAAGCTTACTCAAATAATGATATAAACAAGTAAGTTATAATGGAATGAGTGAAGACCAATCTCAAAAGTGCTACAACACTGCACAACCCACTAAGAGTATTGCAGCTCAGTATGCAAGTTTTGCTCTGCTGAAAATTCGACTTTAAAATCAAGAGTTATTGTTCAAGCAGCAATTTGGAGGTTCCTGACGAAAGGGTGGTCCCGAAACCGAGCTCAGTAGAATCAGGAGCTGCAAATTCACTTATTCCAGCACAAGATAAGTTTCTCATTTTTGTACTCTTAGCAGGTTGTATGCAGAGTCTGGCTTTTTGGCAGTTCAGTTTAATTTTTGTCTACTTATTTCTATTTTTAGTTTGTGAATGCTTATTCCATATTGGGCGAGGGTATATCTGTTTTCTGTGTGTATGAAAAAGACATGGGTTTCTGTTAGCATTGACTGTGCAGGATTGATCTGTATTAATCTGGCATGTTTAGTTTTACAATGGGTGTATTGATATTCTAGTGCTCACTGCAGTGTTTAAGATGCTGCCTTTTCCTAGGTGCACCCTTGTTGTGTGACTCGTGGATTATTACTAAAAATATATTTTTTCATATAGAGGAGGGGGTGTTAAAAATTATTGGTCCTGGGTGTCAAATATACTAGGTAGTGTGTGCAGCATTTTTGGGGATTGAAGGGGATGCTTGACACTGTCAGCAGGGGTGTTGGGAATTGAAAAAAGGGGTCAAGATTGTATTGGGTGGTTTCAAGGTCTGAACTGGGGAGGGGGTTTAGGGTACCACCACTGTAGAACCAGTATCATAATTCTGCACTACTGGACTACCAATAGCACAGCTGCACTTAGGGGCTGATTATAGAAACAGTGTCCCGATTGTAGGCAGTGGTGGACGTTCTACCACCATCTCACCAGCCAATTAGGACACAGATTTAAAAAAAAAAAATAATCCATGCCATGAAGGAGCCTACAAAATAGGCATCTCACTCATGCCTACAGAGGCATCTACGCATGCCTATCGATGCCCACGGCCATCATGGATGTCAAGGCCGACATGGGTGTGGTTGCCACTGGAAGGGCGTCAAGGGTGTCATGGCCGTCATGGGTGTGGTTTCCACTGGAAGTGGCCTTGGGTATCTGTAAGCATCCATATGCATCTCCATAGGTGCGAGACAGACACCTTAAATGTAGGTCTGTAAAATACTGACCTAAATTTAAGGTGCCTGTTAGAAATAAAAAGGTGTGGTTCTGTAAAGGACACCAATGCGCAATTGACATGCAATTGGTGGCCGCTTCTTAGGCAGCTGCCGAGATCAGGCCCTTAATGCCTCCTCTTGAGTTGGTGGTAAGTTTAGAAACATAGAAACATAGAAGATGACGGCAGATAAGGGCCATAGCCATTCAGGTCTGCCCACTCTACTGACCCACCCCCAAGTCTACTATCCTAGGGATCCCACTCCTGGTGACAGGTTCCCTTGGCTTAACCCTCTAAGGGATCCCACATGGGCATCCCATTTGCTCTTAAATTCTTGCACGCTGTTTGCCTCGATCACCTGCACCGGGAGCTCGTTCCAAGGATCAACCACTCTCTCGGTGAAGAAATATTTCCTGGTGTCGCCATGAAATTTCCCACCCCTGAGTTTGAGCGGATGCCCTCTTGTGGCTGAGGGTCCTTTGAGAAAGAGAATCTCTTCTTCCATCTTGATACGGCCGGTAATATACTTAAACGTCTCGATCATGTCTCCTCTCTCCCTACGTTCCTCGAGTGAGTACAGCCGCAAATTTTTCAGCCTTTTCTTGTACGATAGATCCTTGATCCCCATGGCCATCTGTTGCACCGACTCTACTCTCAGCACATCTTTTCGGTAGTGTGGCCTCCAGAAGTGCACACAGTATTCCAAATGAGGTCTCACCATGGTTCTGTATAATGGCATTATGACTTCCGGCTGACGAAACTCCTGCGGATGCAACCTAACAACTGTCTTGCCTTAGATGAAGCCTTCTCCACATGATCAGCAGTTTTCATGTCTGCGCTGATCATCACTCCCAAGTCTCGTTCTGTTGAAATTCTAGCTAAGGTCTCACCATTCAAGGTGTAAGTTCTGCACGGATTTCTGCTGCCGAGGTGCATGATCTTGCATTTCTTAGAGTTGAAGCCCAGCTGTGCTATTGGCGGACATGACAACCAGCATATGGCACAGGCCTCTGCACTAGTTGTCACAAGTGTCCACTCCATCACCTACCCGTGTCATGCTCTGATCCTACCCATTCCTGTGTTAGGCAGCTACCTCAGGATTCTTACTGCAACAGTTGCCATTTTAGCGCAGGGGACAGTAGCATGAGTCTGCATTACTGTCTACCGCATAGTAAACTCCGTAGCTTAGTAAAAAGGGTCCCTTAGAAAGGGATCTACATTAGCTGTCAGTTTATGCGCCTTGCCTTGTTATCAGCTAACATAAGAACATAAGAAGTTGCCTCCACTGGGTCAGGCCAGAGGTCCGCTCCCGTGGCGGCCCATCAGGCCTATGACCTGGGAAGTGACTATTCCTATAACCTACCTCTACTTCTATCTGTACCCCTCAATCCCTCTGGCCGGAATAGATTATAGAATTAAAAAAAAGGTATAGCAAAATGTCTCCTCTTAATTTTTGTAGCTGGAAGAACATCAGGCCTAGCATCAAGGAGCTAATTCTGGACCAATGCTTCGACAACAGACAAAACCATTCATTCAATTCTGCGCACAGCAAGAGACACAGCAGGTGACTCCCAATTTACAGGACCTCGGACAAGACTTTATTTGATCTTATTTTACTGCAGAGACTGAGAGCGATCTCTGTTACAACCTTGGGGTCAGATCCAAGATGGCTAAATTCCGCTTTGCTTTGCTTTCTTATGACTTTCCTTTCTGCATCACTCTGCCCTCAGGCAGGGTCTGAAAGAAGTTTGATGGACATTTTGAGACATGAATTATTTACGCTCATGTATTAGTTTTGCTTTTTCTTGTTGCAGTCGTAGGATTCACATTTGCATTATTGACTGTCATACTAGCCATAGAAAGGGATTTATTAAAAAGTATGTACTGTGGCATTCAAATGAAGGGTGTCCAAGGGACTATTTTTGAAAAGTTCACTGGTACTGTAGCGTGGGGATCCTCCTTGGGACATATGTAAGGTTACAGCAATAAGTTGGTACTAAATAACCCTAAATGGGAGGAAAAGATCTCAGATAAACCACTAAGGGAACACATAAGTATTCTCCCCTTAAATTTGTGGCAATAGGTTTCTTTCATCGATCTAAAAACCTCCAATGTATTTTTAAAGTTTTTTTGTTATGCATTATTCACTTAACTATTCTTAAATTACTATCTCACAAAAAACTAAAAAATGTTGGGTTATCTTTAGCTGAGAACAGGTTAAAGTGCTTGAGTGCTCCAGTCAAAAAGTGCAGATAGTGCTTTAACGCGATAGACCCATGACACTTTGCTCGGGTTTTGAAAAGCAGATCGCGTCGGGAGGGGCAACCATGCATGCGCGGATGCCCTCCCGTCTGAGATGAGAAGGCTGAGGGGGGTGGTTCTAGGGGCGAGGCTGGGGTATGGCTTGGGTATAATGGGGTGGAGATGAGGGCGGGTCTATGGGTCCGGATTTTACATACGTAAAATCTAGTAACCGTAGTGACACATGAGCATTGACTTTGATTTTGCTCTGCAATAAGGGCGATCTTATCAATTTACAATAAATATAAACAAGCAAGAAGAGGAACTCAAAGTACAGTTTTGACCCCTGAGGCAGGCAATTTGTGCCAAAACTTTATTATCCCAATCTGTGAGACTCTCGGTGCTGTTTGCTGTTCCAATAAATATTTGTACACCAGATGGCCCTGTTGTAAGGTAATGTATCAAGTATACAATGGATTTAGAAGGGAAGGGGTAAAACGCGGACCTCACGGACCTGACGGACCTCACGGATCTAAACCCGCACGGCCTTAAAAATCTGAGGTCCGTGCCACTTATAGTTAGTTTCTGGCTCTGACAGACCTCGATGACAATTTAACGCTGACGGATCCGTCCCAGCATAGGGAGGAAAAAGTATTAGGATCCGTCAGCGCTACAATATCACCGAGGTCTGTCAGAGCCAGTGCTGGAGTGGCTCTAAAACGAATCCTTTAAACTGGTTTCCTGCAGCCCCAGTAAATCGGCTCTGACAGACCTCGATGACATTGTAGCGCTGACGGATCCTAATACTTTTCCCTCCCTATGCTGAGACAGATCCGTCAGCACTAAATTGTCACCGAGGTCTGTCAGAGCCAGAAACTAACTACAAACGGCACGGACCTCAGATTTTTAAGGCTGTGCGGGTTTAGATCCGTGAGGTCCGTGAGGTCCGCGTTTTACCCCTTCCCGATTTAGAATCTTGGACCTTGACTAGAATCTTCTTATGTTAAGGGCTCCTTTTACGAAGGTGCGCTAGCAGTTATAGCGCACGCACCGGATTAGCATGCGCTATAGCGTGCGCTAGCTGGAAATCTACCGCCCGCTCAAAAGGAGGCGGTAGCGGCCAGCATGTGTGGCAATTTAGTGCACGCTATTCCGCGCGTTAAGGCCCTAGCGCACCTTCGTAAAAGGAGCCCTAAGTTTTGAAGGGGTTTACTGCAAAACAGCATTATTTGTAAAACGTAAGGTTTCTGTTCTCTTAAAACTTACTTTCCACCCCAGTATAATTTGGTTGTTATAACCAGACTGGATCTCCTGCAGAAGGGGGAAAAAAAAAATAAAACAACAACAGTTTACTGGTTAGTGTCTAAATTATTATTATTTTATTATTATTATTATTTATTTATAATTTTATACATTATTCCCAAGCATATACATCTTGTACAGTAAGATTGTATTAAAACAAATGAAGAAAAAGAAAACAAATTACAATACAATATAGAAGATATTAAATATCATAACATCTTCTCCTTATGAAGACAATCTCTAGTCCACAATTATTGGATCCTAGACTTCAATAGAGTGAGATAAAACGAAAAGATCATAATATTAATCTTACTTAAGAAAATCTAAGTGGATGAAATCGCGGGGAGCTAATCATGTGTTTCTGTTGTTACTTCCATTTTTTCACCTTTCTCAAGACGTTTCAATGTCTAAATTAAATGTTTGGAGCCCTTTAGAGGGTTTCATTAAGCAATGTGTGTGGTGGAATGATTGACTTGCCAGACATATGGGAGGGAATTAGGGTGGGGGTGGGGATTTGGGTTAGGGAGGAAGGTAGGGTGAGGGTGGGGGTTTGGGTTAGGGAGGGATGAGTAGATAACGACATGTTTTTCGTTAAGAATTTTCTAATCTATGTTTACATATATTTATAATATATTTGCGTGTTACATTTTTCTGTAAGATGTTAAAACTTAATAAAGATTGAGCTATAAAACCATGAAAATAAATAAATAAATAAAATGTTAGCAAGCTGTTTCACTAGAAGAACAATGGCATGTACTCTCCTGTGGGAAGATAGCTCACACCATACGGAGAAATTGAGCCTTCATTCTACATCAGGCTCCCAGATCTTATAAAGCTTGGGTACTGTCAGTGGCATAGTAAGGGTGAGCACCCCTCCCCCGCCCTCTTCCCCACCTCCCTGCTGTGCATGCACACCCCCATTCCCTTTCCCTTTTTAACTTCTCTGGTGTGGACAACATGCCCATGTCGGTGTTGGCTCACCCTTTGACGTCACTTCCTAGGCGTGGGTCCCGGAAGTGACATTTGAGAGAGCGCCGATGTCGACGTGGGAAGCAACCTCACGCCAGGGAAGTAAAAAAGGTACATAAGCACTAAAAAGTGCACTACGGTTTTGTGAAAGGGGGAGTCAATTTGTGGTCCTGTATTTGCATAGGGGTTATCTGCATTTTGCATGTGTGACCAAGGCTAGGTGTTCTGGTAGGAATTAATGTTGAGAAGCATACAGTGTAATTTAATTTTGTGGTTAACCATTATGTATTGTTAATAAGATTATATTGTGTGTGTATATATGAAAAATGAATGAAAGCAATGGCATTATAATTAGTACTATTATTATGGGGGGTGGGGTCTGGAGCGGAGCTTATGGGCCCCCCAAACAAAAAAGTGTTCCGCTGCCTATGGCTCTATGGTATGCCCGTTAAAAAATCATTTTGTTTTTTCATTGAGGGTGTGTGTCTGGGATTACATTAGTGTAGGATTAGCATATAAGCCCTGACACCCATATTCTATAAACTGTGCCTTATATTAGATGCCAGTAGGCACCCTACCAGTGCCTAAGTTAAGTCCAAAACACCATTTACAAGTGGACTTAAGAGAAAATTCAAGGCACCTACCAGTGCCTAAATAGAGGCACCAAAATTGCACCTTCAGGCGCTTTACGGCTTCTATCGCCACTGTAGGCATATCTAACACCTGAAGTGGCATTAAGCACCGTAAAACACCTACATAGGCAAGATTCATGTCAAAGATTGGCCCCAGAAATGTAGACCTTGAAAACCCTGGCCTACATTTCCGGGGCCTACCTTCGCCAGAGGCGCAATTCTCTAAACAGCGCAGTGCAGCAACCTGAAGATTTAAAATAACATCGACCGGGTTGAAGGTCTGGAAATCTTCGGGCAGCCACAGCATCAATGAGTTCGGCCTGCCCCAGAAGTCTTCATTCAGCAATGACTTGCTGTTCCCACCTAGGCAAGCTGCTGCTGAATGAAGGGTTCCAGGGTAGGCAGAAGGCTGAACTAATTGATGCTGCAGCTGCCCAAAGATTTAAAATAAGAGTGACCAGGGAGAAGGTGTGGGGGAGTCGGGAGCTGAAGAGAGATGTGCTGCAGAGGAGGGAGGGGAGGAGTAGAACATACACTATATGCCACTAGCTGGGGGTAAGGGGTTGGGAAGACAGGGAGGACAGATGCTGCATGGGCTGGGGGTGTGTGTGGAAATTACAGATGCTGCACGGGCTGAGTAGTTGGAAAGGACAGATGCTGCATGCATGGGGTGCTGGGAAGGAAGGGAAAGAGAGATGCTGCCAGTGGGAGAGGGAAGAGAAAAAGAGAATTGTTGGACATAGGTACATGGAGTTGGAGGGAAAGAGAGATGGTACACATGGGGAAAGGAAGAATGAGGGAGAATTGTTAGACATGACAGTGGTAGAGAGTAGGGAAGGAGAAATGTTACACTGGCAGGAAGAGATGACTCAAAGAAGGGAGATGGAAGGAGAGAGAGAGTTGTCAGACCACTGGAAGGGGAAGGAGAGAGAGGGAGATGCCAGACCAGGGAAGGGAAGGAAGGGAAAGAGAGATGCTGCCAGTGGGGGAGGGAAGAGAAAAAGAGAATTGTTGGACATAGGTACATGGAGTAGAAGGGAAAGAGAGATGGGTGCACATGGGGAAAGGAAGAAAGAGTAGTAGAGAGGAGGGAAGGAGAAATGTTATACTGGGAGGGAGGAGAGATGACTCAAAGAAGGGAGATGTTGGATTCTGGAGAAGGGTGATGGAAGGAGAGAGAGAATTGTCAGACCACTGGAAGGGGAAGGAGAGGGAGATGCCAGACCAGGGAAGGGAAGGAGAGGAGAAAGATACTAGACCAGGTAAGGAGGGAAGAGAAGGAGAGAGATATGCCTAGAAAATTTTGATATGTGATTAATCAAATGTTTTGATAAACTTGGAACTTGAACTGTGGGAAGGAGGCAAGAGAAAGAGAGAGATGTTTAACCATGAGAAGAGGGAGGGAAGAAGAGAGATGCCGGGGAGAGGAGAGAGATGCAAGACTATAGGAGGGGGGAAGCGGGAAGACAGGGATGTCAGACCATGACAGAGGGAGGAGATGATGCACAGGGATGGATGGGAAGTGGAGAGAGAGGGAGGAGATGCACCATGGGTGCAAAGGGTGTGGCAGGGAAGAGATATAGAAGAAATAGAAACATAGAAATATGATGGCAGATAAAGGCCAAATGGCCCATCTAGTCTGCCCATCTGCAGTAACCATTATCTTTTTCTCTCTCTGAGAGATCCCACGTGCCTATCCCAGGCCCTCTTGAATTTAGACACAGTCTCTATTTCCACCACCTCTTCTGGGAGACTGTTCCACGCATCTACCACCCTTTCCGTAAAAAAGTATTTCCTCAGATTAATCCAGAGCTTATCACCTCTTAACTTCATCCTATGCCCTCTCATTCCAGAGCTTCCTTTCAAATGAAAGAGACTCAACTCATGCACATTTATATTACATAGGTATTTAAACGTCTCCATCGTATCTCCCCTCTCCCTCCTTTCCTCCAAAATATACAGATTGAGATCTTTAAGTCTGTCCCCATATGCCTTATCATGAAGACCACACATCATTTTAGTAGCCTTCCTCTGGACTGACTCCATCCTTTTTATATATTTATATGGATAGATGAGAATAGGGGTGAAGAAAGAGAGAAGATGGTACACATGGATAGTTGGGAAGGGAAGACATGGAAAGTAGATTTTGAGAAGAAAGCAGAAAAATGGAAGAAAGTTGAATGTTAAAATTTAATGTCAAATATGGATGTAGGGCAGAAAGTAAAGAAGGAGAGAAAACAAGCAAATGGATAAGAAGGCCCTGGAAACACAGAGCAGAGACAGAAGGAAGTGCAATCAGAGACTGGGAAAAGATAATAGTAAAATAAAATCATCAGAGAACAAAGGTAGGGAATATGATTTCATTTTCAATTCAGTGATTGAAATGTGTCAGTTTTGGGAATTTATATCTGCTGTCTATATCTTGCACTGGAATTCAAACAAAAATTTATAAGAAGTCTCCTCTGACCCCCCGAAAAAAGAGGGTGCACTGTTCAGGAAGAAATTAATTGCTGCTTATTTCTCTGGTGTTATAATGCATATAGAGTCTGGCATCTTAGGGATTCATTTGTGTACATTAGTTCTTTTAACTCCCCTTTTACAAAACCATAGCACGGTTTTTAGCGCCGGCCGTGGCGATAACAGCTCCCATGCTCATAGAATACATGTCACAATATAGTTTAAAATCAAGAAAATGAAATATGTTATCTTACCGCCAGTTTTTTTTTCTGATTATGTTTCCCAGTATCACCTCGGCTCTGTGAATATATAAATACTCAAATAAATTAAATCTTCACTATATCATAGCCTGGATTCTATCAATGGCAGACACATTTCTATGCGTAAAATTGCAGATGATCCTGAGATGCATGTGCAACTAAATTGGGTAATGAGCCAATTGGCGCAAATAATTAATTGGGTGCTAACTATCAATTATTGGCAGTAATTTGGGGTTGCACATGCATTATGCGATGCGCTATTCTGTGAAGATCCAAGTGCCAATCTTTTAGCGTGGTCACAGAAGGGGCATGAGTGGGTCAGGCATGTTCAATAAAGATGTGCGCAGTATTACAGAACAGCGAGAACTGCGCCTAACTTATGCACCGGGATTTATACCTGGTTTCAGACTGTAAATTTTCATGCCCAAAGCTGAGTTCAGATCCCCACACTATTGGCTTTTCAAAAAAAGGCGCCCATCCCAGAGTGCTCTTTATAGAATACCATTAAGCCCAAATTTTGAGTGCCGTTTACTGAGTCAATTCCCATATGTAAATAACATAACAGATTTCTTTTAAAGCAATAACATTATAAAATAACTACTCCATTTATGATACTAAAGGATAAAAGAGAGGGAGTAAGGATTTGACAGACAGGGAGGGAGTAAGTGGTTTGCATTTTAATATATGCAGGTACTAGTGTTTGTGGAAAAGCCTAAAGAAAGTATCAGTAAAATTGTCACCCTTTTTTGAACCTGGTTCGAAAGGCTCCAGACTTTATATCAAAGGCTGTAAAACACTGGGGGGGATCTAATAAAACCAAAAGGGGAGAGGATCCACCAGAACCTCTCCAAGCTCCTTCAATATTCCGGGATGGATCCCGTCTGGTTCCATTGCTTTGTCTACCTTCAATTTTTCAAGTTGTTCATAAACATTTTCTTCCGTGAACGGCACATTATCTACTCCATTTTTCTTTTGCAATATTTTTATTGAAATTTTACAATATTAACAAACATACACAACAGAATATAAGATCGATACAATTATACAACATGGTATAACGGTCACAGAAAGAGCACATCAGATCTAGCGTATGAGAAGGAGAGAAATAAACATGACATTTCGTATATCTAAGTGATTGCATGTAAAGTCTAAAGATTTAGAACAGAGATAATATTTGTCAAATGAATTATGATCAGGTTTACTAGGTGTCACAGTATTTAACTAAAGGCGCCCAAATAGTCCTATAGCTAGAAGGAAGACCAGATCTTTCAGCCAGCAATTTTTCATATTTACTCATTATACATAAGGAGTTCCACCAAGCGTGAAACTCTACTTGTGACAAATCTTTCCAACAATGGAGCACAGTCTGAATTGCTGTTGATAGCATGATAGTCAGTAATCTACCACCTGGAGCATCTAGAGAGCTCCTTAAACCTTTGTCCATGAGAATTTTTATGTGTAAATGGAGTAGATACCGCGCCATTCACGGACGAAAGTGTTTATGAATAACTTGAAAAATTGAAGGTGGACAAATTCTCAGGAAGAATTTCAGCTTCAGAAATCAGAACCTAATAGCTGGCATGGCAATGAGCATCCAGCTTGTGAGAAGATGTCCTCTCCAAGTTAGCTAATGCTCCCTTTACAGGAGAATCCACTCTTTGGAGAGAAAATGAAGGAATGGTGGACATGATCACCGTTCCATGCTTCAACCTCTCTCAGCTGTGCAAAGGCACACTTCTTTCAACCAGTAGAGACATGGTTATTACTACTACAAGGGTCACTATTATGAAATGCAACCTTAGCAAACTTAAATGAGACAGAGGAAGAGGGCTCAGCCAAAGCAAGCAATCTCCAAAACGAGCTCTTCATTCTCTGGATTGTAAACAGGCTCTGACTGCTTACATACAAAGAACCGCATCTTTGAAGAAGTCCACCCAAATATTCATCTCTTGATTCGAGTAGGACTGGGATAAGAACTCTAGCAAATTGGCTAACCTCATACATACAATTCTGCTAAGATGAAGTTGACGTTCTTCTAAGCTCTAAGGTCAAGTCATCAAATTAGAGCTACTGTAGCACGGCAGCCTTATTGAAGCCTTGAGTGCTCTCTATAAGGCAGCCACCAGGAGCTTTCTTCATATATTCACTGGGCACTACTGCTTAGACCAGGCTTTCAACTGAGCTGTGCTGACCAGTCTATCCTTATGAGGTAATACCTCTTGCATTTGATTGTGTGGGCTGTTTGAAAAGACTACAATAATTCAACTCTGAGCATCCGTAAGCTTGGAAGTCACCAATATATGTGACTGACTCAGTCCTGCTTGTTGATGGAAAAAGAAATGTTTCTCATTTGTGACATATGTTTTCTGTTGCCAGGAGGATTGATAAAGCAGACAATCCCTCCCACCTCCCCAGGCAAGCATTGAAAAAATTGCTGCAACAGACTTCTGTGGAATCCATGAGAACGAGATAGAAAAAGATAACTCATCTTGTGACTGGCTGCGAAGGGCTGGTCATGAAAAATTTTTATCCTGAAAAATACAAGGTAGGATGTTGGGGGAGTGTGTTGCTTGGCAGTGGGAGAGAGTGGGTATCTCTCCTGTTGCTGGAGGAGGGGGGGGGGGTCTTTGCAGTGGGAGAGAGTGGGCATCTTTCCCGCTGCTGAGGAGATGTTGGGGGATGTGTTGCTTGGCAGCAGGAGAGATTGGCATCTCTCCCGCTTTTGGGTGGAGGGTTGCTTGGCTTCGGTGACTAAGTTTGTTGTTGGGTGGGGTGTTTTGTTTGCATTTAAACTAAACTAAACCTTGGGTTTATATACCGCATCATCTCTACAACGTGGAGCTCGGCACGGTTTACAGGAATTGGGAAAGAACGGAACTCCAATGGAATTATAGAAAAAGTATGAAGAGAGGTTAGAGGGCTTAGTACATCAGAGAGGGAAAGAAAAGTTACATTTTAGAGAACAGCCAAGTTTTCAGATGCTTACGGAATAGTTGAAGGGAGCTCAAGTTACGAAGTGGGGAGCTAAGATTATTCCAGAGCTCCGTGATTCTGAAGGGGAGGGAAGACCCTAGTTTACCAACATGGTATATGCCTTTTAAAGAGGGGAAGGATAATTTTAGTTTTTGGGCGGATCTAGTTGAATTTGGATCTGAGGAATTCCAGGATAATGGAATAAAAGGAGGGAGGATGCCGTGTAGGATCTTGAAGGTTAAGCAGGCACATTTAAAGTGGACCCTGGAGATTACAGGAAGCCAGTGGAGCTTGGACAGGAGAGGTGAGACATGGTCAAATTTACTTTTTGAGAAGATAAGCTTAGCAGTGGCATTCTGGATTAGTTGGAGTCTATGGAGGCTTTTCTTTGTTAGGCTTAAGTAGATAGAATTGCAATAGTCCATTCTAGAAAGGATGGTAGATTGGACGAGGACGGCGAAGTGTTTTTGATGGAAGCAGGACCTTACTTTCCTCAGCATGTGAAGGCTGAAAAAGCATTTTTTTATCAAGGAGTTGAGGTGGTCGTTGAAGGATTATTCTGCGAATGTGCCCATCGCTATCACCAGCGATGGGTACATGCAAATTTAGTGAATCTTCGCTACTCTACGCCAACCTCATTTGCATAAGGGTACTTTGGAGAATGACTCGCTTTTTAAAAATCGCTACTATAACGGCTGCGACAGCGGCCCATCAGTTTTAACGCGACTTTTTGAGAATCTAGGCCTGGGTTTCTAATGTGTAAAATCCCTGAGCCTTGTGAACAGGTGACTCATTGATCCACAAATCTGACTAAAACTCTTTTCTATTTCTTGAGTTTGTGTTAACATATTGACAATGATCTAGTGAAGCCAGTCTCTGGTGACTTCTCTGATTTATAGTTGGAATTTGGGATTATTATTGCTTATTTTTAACACTAACTGCTATGTACCACTGTTAAGTGTAATATAAAACACTATACAAGTAACATGGTAAATGCTGGCAGATAAAGTCCTTATATGGTCCATCCCTTCTGCCTAAGAAGGTGGCCAGAGTTTATTTGGCTTTCTGCATAGATTGCCCCCAAACACATCTCTAACACACCCCTCTTTTAAGATTTAGGGCCTCTTCTGTGCTAGCAGTTTCTAGCGTGGGGAGCCGCAATGAATGTCCCGCACTGCTCCTGCTACCGCCTCCTCTTGACCAGGTGGTAGTTTTTTGGCTAGCGCGCGCTAATCCGGTGCTTGTGCTAAAAACGCCAGCGCACCTTCGTAAAAGCAGCCTTTTGTGTGTTATCAGCATCAGGTGGGAAGGCATTTGTGCGATGATGGTTCCCTTTGTTTCAATATCTGGTCCAATGTACTTATCTCATGAAAATTTGTGGAGAGAAGCAACTATCTTTGAGAAGAGCATGCTATTTATGTTACTGGGAGCCTCAACCCTGAAGAAAAACTATTGAAACATGGACATGTTGGTAGAGATGCTCTCTTAATTCTTAACCAATTGTATTCTGTAATTCGCTACTTGTTTTTTCTAAAAGGGCCCCTCTGAAATTCTAAACAAACTGTATATTGTAATTCGCTGCATTTTTAAGATTCTGAATACTGTTATTTCACTGACTATCTGAATATTGTAACTCGCTGATTGTCCAGCTCTCTTCGATGTGAACTGCCTAAAAGTCGTATGATTGTGGCGGTATAGAAGAATAAAGTTATTATTATTATTAATAATGAAAATTTCAATGAGATAAGTACAGTTTTCATATTAAAAACTACTGATTGTTTAAATTAAAGATTGAAAACTATAATAGAAAATTGATCCTATGACGATTGTGGGTTATGCGATTCTTTGTATAACCTAAAAAGGCATATGAAGAGCCCACTGATGATCTACTAAAAAATTTATAAAAATTATAACTGGATTTTTGTATATTATTGTCTATTTAGCTTATATTTAAGGCATCTGTTAGGAAAAAAAAGACATCCTTTAGAGAATCAGGCCCTATGTGTCTTCCTGTATGTTGAAGTTTCACTAAACCATAAACCATTTGAGGTAGAGGCCATTGTGGATAACATTGGACATTGTTAAATCTTATTTGGGATTGACTGTCAACTCGATGTGTTGACCAATTGTGCATAAAGCCAAAATGTGCAGGACTGGATGTCCATGGAAGGCTCCTAACATGCTTTGGACACATTCTGAGTAAGAAGACTGATTGCTGCTGAGGGTCTTCAGCACCCAAGAAGCGCATGGAAATCACTTTGCAGATACCATTTGTCTGTTATTTGCTTACAAGATTTTAGAAGTCAATAATCAGCTCTTAAATTTAGACAACCTGTTATAGGATCTGGGGAGAGTATGGCGCAGTGGTTAAAGCTACAGCCTTAGCGCCCAGGGGCTCAAACCCACATTGCTCCTTGTGACCCTGGGCAAGTCACTTAATTCCCCCATCGCCCCAAGTACATTACATAGATTGTGAGCCCAGCAGGACAGACAGGGAAAAATACAAACTGCTCTGAGCTCCCTGTATAGAAACTTTAATAAATAAATAGTGTGAAAACCTTCAGTCTCTAATAACCAGAGCTGGTATTGTGACATCATAATGCCTCATTCCACCAATGCCTAAGAGCCAACCTCTTCAGTGATGTTACAATGGCTTGGTTGTCCTATACTTGGCTCACTTTTGCTACATTTTGATTTCTAGAGTGGCGCAGTGGTTAAAGCTACAGCCTCAGCACCTTAGGGTTGTGAGCTGAAATCCACACTGCTCCTTGCGACCCTGGGCAAGTCACTTAATCCCCCCATTGCCCCAAATACATTAGATTGTCAGCCCACCAGGACAGACAGGGAAAAAATGCTTCATTACATGAGTAAATTCATGTAAACCGTTCTGAGCTCCCCTGGGAGAACAGTATAGAAAATTGAATAAATAAAACAGTAGGATATATGAAATCACTATGTACTTACTTTCCCGCAGCATACACTTCAGCTGTATCAAATAGATTTACCCCATTTTCATATGCAATTGTCATTAGTTGTTCAGCAATCTGTGTATCATAAACACATGAGAAATAAGAAAGGCATGATAAAATCAATAGAGGACATTTCTCTAGGCCAATGGTTCTCAACCTTGTCCTGGGGACCCCCCCAGCCAGTCGGGTTTTCAAGAGATCCCTAATGAATTTGCATGAGAGAGATTTGCATATCATGGAAGTGACAGGTATGCAAATCTCTTTCATGCATATTCATTAGGGATATCTCGAAAACCCGACTGTCTGGGAGGTCCCCAGGACTGGGTTGAGAACCACTGCTCTAGGCCATGCTGAGATAGAGTATATAGTTCTTAAATAATACATGCTTATGTATGCCATACATTTATGTAATATCCATCCAAAGCAGAGGTTCTGAAACCAGACCTTGAAACACATTCAGCCAACCTGCCACAGACTGACATACAATGAAGGTAGTGCATGCAGATCTATTTCATGCATATTCATTGTGGATATCTTGAAATGCACCTTGGCTGGGTGTTTCCCAAGGACTGGGTTGAGAATCACTCATCTAAAGCAGTGTTTCTCAGTTCGGTCCCGGAACACCCCCCTTGCCGGTCAGATTTTCCACTTCCACTGCCTCCCAGTGACGTAGCAATGGTGAGAGGTGCCCTGGGCGGTGGTGCCCCTCCTCTGTCCTCATCTCTTCCCCCGCTCCTTCCACGATCCCGCCTGCACCCCCCTTCCCTTGTACCTCTTGTTGAAGTTGTCGCTCATGGCGGTCAACAACATGCTCCTCGCAACCTCTTCAGCTCTCCCTCTGACGTCACTTCCTGGACGATGGACCCGGAAGTGACGTCAGAGAGAGGTGATATGGGCAGCAAGTTCATGATACTGCTCGTGCTGGGAAAATTAAAGAAAATAATCCCCCAAATAATCCTTCTAACATTTCTAAGTTAAAGGAGCAGCAGAAGAATATCCACTAGTGCAATTAAAACGCACTCCAATAATATTATAAATTAATTTTGTGAACACGGGAGGGTCCTCAGTTTTCACAACTCTAGATAGGGGAACTCCACAGTATCCCTCTAGTCAAAAAGAGTTGTCGATAATTCAAACCCAATGGGGCAATGGCTATGAAACATCCCCAGATCACTCCCGTAGTGCTGTGGATGCTGGAAGTCTTCTAATTTAGAGCAACAGTAGTTGAATTATTAGAATTGTTGCACGACTTTATTTTTGTGTTATTCACTGCACTATGGCAGTGGTCCGGGGCTGTTTCATAGCCATTGCCTCATTGGGTTTGATTTATCGACAACTCTTTATGACTAGAGGGATACTATGGAGTGCCCCTATCTAGAGTTGTGAAAACTGAGGACCCTCCCGTGTTCACAAAATTAATTTCTAATATTATTGGGGTGCGTTTGATTGCACTAGTGGATATTCTTTTGCTGCTCCTCTAACTTAGAAACGTTAGAAGGATTATTTTTGGGATTATTTTATTATTCTATTCTCCTTCTTTTGGTTTTTTTTGAGTATAGGGAAAATTAAAGAGACACAAGGGAAGGGAAGAGAAGGGGCACACATGCGCAGCAGGGAGGGTCGGGAAGGAGCGAGGTGGTGGTAGACAGGAGGACAGGTGTCGGCACCCCCACCAAAATGGTGCCTGGGGCGGACCCCCCCGCTCCCCCCTTACTATGCCACTGTCTTCATCCTATGCCCCCTCATTCCAGAGCTTCCCTTCAATTGAAAGAGGCCTGCCTCCATGCAGTTACACCATGGAGGTATTTAAATGTCACAAGAAAAAAATCCAACAAAATCTGCAGTAAGCCACCAACAGGAAAAACAAACAAAAACTGCAGACTATGTACAAGATACAGATAAAATTTATTGTATCAAAATTAAAATGCAGTAATATGAAACCTTTTTACCAATCAAAGGACCCAACACGGTAAGTAAGTGTGAACCAAAAAGAATAAACCTAAAAGCTAAAGCAAAAACAAAAGTGAGAACAGGAAGAATCATGACACAGAAACAATAGGTCAACCTATACGTGAACGAGAACCAATTATATGATCAACCTCCCTTGAATGTGGAATTATAAGAGAACACCTACTGTGGTAAATAAGGTATAAATTATACCGCAAAATGAAGATAACAACTATCATAAAGAGGATAAAAACATACGTAATATAAACCTTTTATTTTGATTTGATTTTATATATATTTTATCATGAAGGTTTTAGTCTTACTATAGGTCCCATGTTTATATTACGTATGTTTTTATCCTCTTTATTCTTTTTGGTTCACACTTACTTAGGTTTTACATTGACATCTTTTATTCTTTTTCTGCATGTTTCTGTCCTGTTTTAATTTATTATTATCATTTTTATGATTTTTCAATTTTATATGGTTATTCATATCACTTATCCACGTACGTTACATTGTCACATTTCTGTTGGCATGGCATGACAACACTACCACGTTATTTCACATAGGATCTTTAAATATTATCTATATCAGCTTTGTATTATGTTTACATTTACTAGGACCCCTGACGAAGGCGTGTTGTCCGAAACACGGACCGTGTTGGGTCCTTTGATTGGTAAAAGGTTTCATATTACTGCATTTTAATTTTGGTACAATAAATTTTGCCTGTATCTTGTACATAGTCTGCAGTTTTTGTTTGGCATTTAAATGTCACCAACATATAAAATATAGACCAATTATATAGTGCATTGGGAATATTCATATCCTAATGTGAAAGACATTGTTATTTCTAAATTATTCATATAGCTTTTTCTTAGCTGAATGCCTCGCCCGGATGAAACAATAAAGTGGTTTACAGACTGGCAGATGTAATAACTCTTGATGATAGTGCGGTGATTGAAAGTATGGAATACTGAGCAGCGCCAAGAGTTTTCAAATCAAGTGTATTTGTCACCTGCAAGCGTAATTTCTGACAACGCAAACAGTTACAGTTCAACTCTCCCTGGATATTACTGATATAAACAGCATCTGGTAGATCACAAATACTTCTAATAGCATACGAATTAAAATCCTTTTCTGTGTCTCCCTCCCCTATTCTTTATTAATAGCGTCCCTTTCGGTAATAAAACTCATGTTGTGAGAATAAGACGCAGCTTGTTTGTGGCTCGACAGTTCCAGAGCTTACATATCAGATCTGTGCTGTTTACCAAGTTAAATCATTTTAATAGCCTCACAAACGCTGCTTAGCAGAAATAAATTTAGGAAATTCCAGATGCGTTCTCTCTGCTCATGACACCACTGCAGGCGGGGAATGTTTTGTTTGTGCTGGAAATCGCATTCAGGATGAAGACGCGCTCTCGGTGTTGTTCTGGAACATAGAACTTCCTCTGTTCAAGAAACTGGCGTTATTCCATATAGCAGGAATAAACTGAAAGTCAGTCAACGGTCAGACGGTTCCAAAGGAGTCACAAGCTTTACGATGTGACTACCTCCAGAGGGAAAGTTTGACATGATAAAAGCTGCAAGGTTATTTTTTAATTCTGAAAGTCTGAAATATCTGGTCTCATCCTGTCCAGAGTTCTGAGGCCTAACGATTCACCATTCCCAAATGGGGCCAGTTGAACCTCCAGTGCTTAATTGACGCTATCACAATTTAGGGATTTAGCTCTCCACATTCCTCTGCCTCTGTCAGGTGTTTCTCATCCTACTCAGTCCTTCTCATGGTCCCCGTACACCTTCTGCTCTTCTGTCTTTCACTATCTTTCCTCACTTTCTCTCTCTAGTCCTTTTCTTTCCAGTTCTGACAGCACTTCAAGCACCAGAAAACAAATGTACCACATATTGAAGGAAAGAAAGAACAAACAGCGAAGGAGACTCTAGTGTCCAATCACCTTTATTGCATCACAAGACTCGACACAATCGGGAGAATCAAGATGGCGACGGAGTGAGTCGTGCTTTAAGTGGCTTCTGCTCTGGTCGGCAACTTTTACATTTTCCCCCAGAAACTTTACCTTTTCGCTATGCCAAAGCGCAGGGCTAAGCAGAGGACTGTGCTTCCTGCCTCCTCTTCTACTTCTCTGACGCGACAAGCGGCAATAACAGCTTATGCTGGTCCAGCTGGAGCGGGCGTTTCTGCTGACCGAGGAGGGCAGACCTTGGTCTTGGAGGGCGAAGTATCGCTCAGCCCTTTGGGGCCTGGAGTTCCTCCGCGTCCCGGGACGATGTCGGGGCCGCCCTCAGCTGCACAGGAAGCACCGGAATTGATGTCTCCGGTGGCGTTGCCGGTCTCACCCCTGACCTCGGATGGGAACCACAGCTTGCCGACTTTCTCACAGTCGGCACTGATGTTCGGAGAACTTGAACCTCAGAGTGTAGCAGGGAATGCGGAGGTGAAACCTTTGTTGGAGTCCCCTGGAATATCTATCCCTGCTCCCCTGATTAAACCAGCAGTGATAGACATGGAGGCGATCTGGAGTGCCTTGGAGACTTTGCATAAGGTATGCTCACAGTTTGTTGCTTCAGTACAGAATTCTAATATTCAATTTAAAACTTTTGAAGAGAAATTTCAACAACAGTCTGTTAGAATGGACAAATTGAAGAAATCAGTGGCAGAAGTGAAGGTTTCAACAAACTTACAATTGAAGGAAAAGGTTTTACTCACTAGGAAAATTGAAAACTTGGAAAATGCAAATAGGAATTTGAACTTTAGACTTTTAAACTTTCCTGTCTCCAAATTACAACCGCCTAGGGATTTATTTCATTCCTTTTTAAATATAGTTTTGAAATTTCCTGAAAATAACATGCCACCGCTACAAAAGTTTTATTACCTAAACTCGCCAAAAGAGGATAAAGAAAAAGAGAATGCATTACCTGGAGAACTGGATCTCACTGGCATGCTGGAAATATCTCAGGAGGATATTATGGTTAGAGCTACTTTGCTGGTAACTTTTGTCTTTCTTCAAGATAAAGAAGCAATTCTTCGTCTATTTTATAGGACTGAAAATGTGGAATTTCATGGATTCCAAATTTCTATTTTTCCTGATGTATCGAAGTGGACGCAAGCCAGATGTAAGAAATTCCTGGCCTGTTGTCAGTCTGTTTTGAGTTTAGGAGCAACCTTTCAATTACGTTTTCCTTGTAAATATTGCCTTACATATCAGGGTAATAGATATATTTTTTATGAACCTGATCAATTGCAATTCTTTTTTGAAGGTAAAGCAACTATAAGAATTCCAGAGACTTCCATGGAATCAGCCAACCAGGCCATTAGTTAATTGACTCTAACTGCACTCTGTAATTTGATTTAATTTAGAAATATTTCCTGGAATCCAACTACCCTTGGAAGTGATTGATTCTCTCTCCTCAAAATGTGGACTTTAGTCATAGTCACTCGTGTGGAATTATTTCATAATTTGTATTATTTGTTTCCTGTTTTTGGATTGTTATATTGCCTTTCAAATATTGATTATTCAACTTGTAAAAGCATAAATAAATAAATAAATAAAAAAGACTCAACACAATCGTGTTTCTGCTCCAACTGGGCCTGCCTCAGGAGTCGCAATCTTTTGTGAACACCTTTCTCAAAAATGAGTAAAGATGGCGGCAGTTTTGCATGTTTGTAATATTTTAACATACTGAGACTCCCTGTCTGAAAAATAATATCCAAATAATAGTAAATCAGTCTTTTAGAGTGCACACTTATCTTTAGTGGCTAGACCCATAAAAAAATTCCCTAATGCATTTGTAACTGGCTGAGTGTTTGCTTCAATGAATAAATAATGGGCGATTATCTAGGATATAATTAGTTGGCCCAGATTCTGTTTCATACAGTTCATGAAATAGATTGGTCCTTTAACAAATTGGCCATGCTCATGCAGCCGCCCATGAGAACAGAGTTATTAATACATTTTTAAAGCATTATCATTATTAAAGAGTATTGATGCATCCATGCAAGATCACAACCATTAATCATATACGAATGCTAATCGCTTACCACGCATACAACAGAAAAGAAATAACTGTGTCAATGTCTCATACTTGACTCATTAAAATAAAAGTCTAGAGATATTTTTTGTGGCATCTCCCAGAGCTGTCATTGAACTTTTCCATTTCCATCGCTTGCTAATAGATCTTAAAACTGTCAAAAGCCGATGGACTGCCTGGATCTTTTCACTTTCAAACAATGGCCGAATCATTTGCAATCAATAAGTGATTAATTAATTTGTCTGCATGGGAGTGTTGCTTAAACTATACCTGCCTGTCAACAGGGACGAACATAGTAACATAGTAACATAGTAGATGACGGCAGATAAAGACCCGAATGGTCCATCCAGTCTGCCCAACCTGATTCAATTTAAAAATTTTTTTTTTTTTTTTTTTTTTTCTTCTTAGCTATTTCTGGGCGAGAATCCAAAGCTTTACCCGGTACTGTGCTTGGGTTCCAACTGCCGAAATCTCTGTTAAGACTTACTCCAGCCCATCTACACCCTCCCAGCCATTGAAGCCCTCCCCTGCCCATCCTCCTCCAAACGGCCATACACAGACACAGACCGTACAAGTCTGCCCAGTAACTGGCCTAGTTCAATCTTTAATATTATTTTCTGATTCTAAATCTTCTGTGTTCATCCCACGCTTCTTTGAACTCAGTCACAGTTTTACTCTCCACCACCTCTCCCGGGAGCGCATTCCAGGCATCCACCACCCTCTCCGTAAAGTAGAATTTCCTAACATTGCCCCTGAATCTACCACCCCTCAACCTCAAATTATGTCCTCTGGTTTTACCATTTTCCTTTCTCTGGAAAAGATTTTGTTCTACGTTAATACCCTTTAAGTATTTGAACGTCTGAATCATATCTCCCCTGTCTCTCCTTTCCTCTAGGGTATACATATTCAGGGCTTCCAGTCTCTCCTCATATGTCTTCTGGTGCAAGCCTCCTATCATTTTCGTCGCCCTCCTCTGGACCGCCTCAAGTCTTCTTACGTCTTTCGCCAGATACGGTCTCCAAAACTGAACACAATACTCCAAGTGGGGCCTCACCAATGACCTGTACAGGGGCATCAACACCTTCTTTCTTCTACTGACTACGCCTCTCTTTATACAGCCCAGAATCCTTCTGGCAGCAGCCACTGCCTTGTCACACTGTTTTTTCGCCTTTAGATCTTCGGACACTATCACCCCGAGGTCCCTCTCCCCGTCCGTGCATATCAGCTTCTCTCCTCCCAGCATATACGGTTCCTTCCTATTATTAATCCCCAAATGCATTACTCTGCATTTCTTTGCATTGAATTTTAGTTGCCAGGCATTAGACCATTCCTCTAACTTTTGCAGATCCTTTTTCATATTTTCCACTCCCTCTTCGGTGTCTACTCTGTTACAAATTTTGGTATCATCTGCAAAAAGGCACACTTTTCCTTCTAACCCTTCAGCAATGTCACTTACATACATATTGAACAGGATTGGCCCCAGCACCGAACCCTGAGGGACTCCACTAGTCACCTTTCCTTCCTTCGAGCGACTTCCATTAACCACCACCCTCTGGCGTCTGTCCGACAGCCAGTTTCTGACCCAGTTCACCACTTTGGGTCCTAACTTTAGCCCTTCAAGTTTGTTCAACAGCCTCCTATGAGGAACTGTATCAAAGGCTTTGCTGAAATCCAAATAAATTACATCTAGCATATGTCCTCGATCCAGCTCTCTGGTCACCCAATCAAAAAATTCAATCAGGTTCGTTTGGCACGATTTACCTTTTGTAAAGCCATGTTGCCTCGGATCCTGTAACCCATTAGATTCAAGGAAATACACTATCCTTTCTTTCAGCAACACTTCCATTATTTTTCCAACAACTGAAGTGAGGCTCACCGGCCTGTAGTTTCCTGCTTCATCCCTGTGACCACTTTTATGAATAGGGACCACATCCGCTCTCCTCCAATCCCCAGGAATCACTCCCGTCTCCAGAGATTTGTTGAACAAGTCTTTAATAGGACTCGCCAGAACCTCTCTGAGTTCCCTTAGTATCCTGGGATGGATCCCGTCTGGTCCCATCGCTTCGTCCACCTTCAGTTTTTCAAGTTGCTCATAAACATCCTCCTCCGTGAACGGCGCAGAATCTACTCCATTTTCTCGTGTAACTTTGCCGGACAATCTCGGTCCTTCTCCAGGATTTTCTTCTGTGAACACAGAACAGAAGTATTTGTTTAGCACATTTGCTTTCTCCTCATCACTCTCCACATATTTGTTCCCAGCATCTTTTAGCCTAGCAATTCCATTTTTTATCTTCCTCCTTTCACTAATATATCTGAAAACATTTTTATCTCCCTTTTTTACATTTTTAGCCATTTGTTCTTCCGCCTGTGCCTTCGCCAAACGTATCTCTCTCTTGGCTTCTTTCAGTTTCACCCTGTAGTCCTTTCTGCTCTCCTCTTCTTGGGTTTTTTTATATTTCATGAACGCCAACTCTTTCGCCTTTATTTTCTCAGCCACTAGGTTGGAGAACCATATCGGCTTCCTTTTTCTTTTGTTTTTATTGATTTTCTTCACATAAAGGTCCGTAGCCATTTTTATCGCTCCTTTCAGCTTAGACCACTGTCTTTCCACTTCTCTTATGTCCTCCCATCCTAACAGCTCTTTCTTCAGGTACTTTCCCATTGCATTAAAGTCCGTACGTTTGAAATCTAGGACTTTAAGTATCGTGCGGCCGCTCTCCACTTTAGCCGTTATATCAAACCAAACCGTTTGATGATCACTACTACCCAGGTGAGCACCCACTCGAACATTAGAGATACTCTCTCCATTTGTGAGGACCAGATCCAATATCGCTTTTTCCCTTGTGGGTTCCGTCACCATTTGTCTGAGCAGAGCCTCTTGAAAGGCATCCACAATCTCCCTACTTCTTTCCGATTCCGCAGACGGAACATTCCAGTCCGCATCCGGCAGGTTGAAATCTCCCAACAGCAGAACCTCCTCTTTCCTTCCAAACTTTTGGATATCCACAATCAGATCCTTATCAATTTGCTGCGATTGAGTCGGAGGTCTGTAGACTACACCCACGTAGATAGAAGTTCCATCTTCTCTTTTCAGAGCAATCCATATCGCTTCTTCCTCTCCCCAGGTCCCTTGCATTTCGGTCGCTTGGATATTGATCTTTACATAGAGAGCTACTCCTCCACCTTTATGACCATCTCTGTCCTTCCTAAAAAGATTATATCCCGGTATGTTTGCATCCCATCCATGTGATTCACTGAACCATGTCTCTGTGATAGCAACAATATCTAGATCTGCCTCTAATATCAGGGCTTGCAGATCATGAACTTTGTTGCTTAGACTGCGAGCATTTGTGGTCATCGCTTTCCAGCTATTTTTCAGCGATAATCTCCTTCTTCGTATGGATTTTTGTGTCGTTTCACTTTCCGTTGCAATACTAAGAAATGAGTTGCTGATATTGCTTATGTTGCAGCCTTTACTACTATCACATCTTTTCTTTTGCCGGGGGTGGTCTTTATAATTGTCCTTCGTACATACACCACCCCCACCTTCTAGTTTAAATGCCTGGAAAAATATTGTCTAAATTTCTCTGCAAGGTTTCTTTTTCCTGCTGTAGTAATATGTAGCCCATCAGTGCAATATAGCTTCTTGTCCTTCCATGTATTTCCCCATCCTCCTATGTACCTGAAGCCTTCTTGATGACACCAGGCTCTGAGCCATCTATTAAAGTCCTCTGTGTTTTTCACTCTTTGCTCTCCTTTTCCATATGCAGGCAGTATTTCAGAAAAAGCTAAAGTCTTTACAAAAGGTTTCACGCCCTCACCAAGCTCCCGAAAAGCTTTCTGTGCTGCAAGTGTGGAGTTGTTGGCCAGGTCATTTGTTCCCAGATGGATAACAACATCAGTGTTAAAATCCTTAGTTTCTTCCTTAACTATAGTCAGTATTTGCCTGGAACTCCTGGTAGCTGAGGATCCTGGAAGACATTTCACTATTTTGGACTCCTCGCCCTGTGTTCCAAGGTTAATGCCTCTGATGATGGAATCCCCCAACAGTAATAGTTTTCTGTTTTTGGCTTTTTTATTTGTACTTAGGGTGCTCTTGTTCTCTTGAGTTTCCTTCATTGGTTCCAGTCCCACCTCCCTTCTGTTTTCCTGAGTATCGCAGTGCACTAGTGGAGCGAAGGAATTCTGTAGAGGTAATATTAGTGAAGGTGGATGTTTCTGTGTTACATGTCGCAGTCTTCCTGAGCCTACTGTGACCCATTTATTCCTGGGCTGTTTTATTCTTTGAGGTAGAGGTGGTAAGTTGGTATGATTTTGTGGAGTGATGGAAGCTGCTTTAATTGTATTCAATTCCTGTTTAAGTTTGCAGAGCTCCTCCTTAATACTGGCAAGTTGAAGACAGATGGGGCAAGCCTTAAGCCTCCAAATAGTATGTCTTGGAATTATAGCACCACAGTGATTGCATAGAATAAAGGTCATCTTGATTGGTTGTGAAGTCCTGATTATATGGGTCTCTATATATGAATAGTGGTCCCTGGGGTTGGTGGGACTATAAGTAAGACTACTAGTAAGGCAGAAATATAGGCTCTATACCACCTAAAACACAGTATTTTAAACAAAACTGCAGGAAGAAGAAATAAGATTTAACAGAGGAAAGAGAAGGATTTTTTTGTGCTTTTTTATATTTTTTTTTTAGTAAGAAACAGGGAGGAGAAGAGAAATTAAGCAGATATAATGCTGAAAACCAGTGAAAAGAGCAGAATATGAAATGGTAACTTAGCTTTTAGAAGTTCACAGGGCAGCCTTGTTTCAGCAATGTCCCAAAGATAATGCAATTAACCTTAGAAGTAAAACAGAACCCCTCCCTTCTCCACCTAATCAGCAGAAAACAATGGCTGAATACTGGTAAGACAGAAATATAGGCTCTATACCACCTAAAACACAGTATTTTAAACAAAAACGCAGGTTCTATCAGTGCTACCCTAAAACACAGGATTTATAACAGGATTTTCCCTACTTTAGTCCCCCTGAGCCACAGACACCAGAAATATAGGCTCTTTAGTGTTATATACAATGAACCATCTAACCGTTAACCAGAAAGGTTTAATCCAGAAAAGACACATTCAATATACAGGGACTACAAGAACGGAAACCAACCATAACCTATTCCGAAAGAAACTGAAAACTTCACTCTTTGACAATTAATTCTTATAAGATCATCTTAAGCACCTGATCTTTACTTAATTTGCCAAAGTTGTATGTTCCTTGTCCCCCCTCCGCTCCTTCCTCCCATCCTAACCCTATTCCCCTTCCTATCCTCAAGTCGCCTAGAGCCTGTTTAGGAAGCCTCTCATGTTTAGGTATGCATGACACACAAATATTAGATTAGATTAAATTAGATTAGGAAGTGAAGTCAAGTGCCTACATCAGGGGCATCTAACCTTTTGGCTTTCTTGGGCCGCATTGGCCGAAAAAAATGTTTCTGGGGTCGCACAATCGCGCAAACGCTACAGCAAGACAGGGGAGGGAGCCGGCAAGAAGGTAAATACCCAAGGGCAGCAGAGGAAAACACTGCATCACCCTCGACCGGGGCCACACAAAATACTTCATGGGGCCGCAGGTTGGAAATCCCTGGCCTACATCCTATTCAGCAGAGGTAAGCAGCAGTTGTGTTGCTGGGACTCAGTAGGCCTTAGGCGGGAGGCCTGCAATGGGCCACCCTCCTCAAAGGCACCCCCAGATCTGGCACCATGCTATTTACTTATCTGTTGGTTCTCCACACATCCCAAATAAAACACTGGGACGAATTACCTTATCTCCTATGGGTGATATCAAATGACACTAATCCTTATATAACATGTTTGAAGAAGAATGGTAAGAATGTGAGACCACTTTATTGTTCTCTGAGGGAGCTGGTCTGGCGAAACGTGTCAGAATCCACAAGCATTTATGAGAAGGATTTATAAGTGCACCAAACATCACCTATATAGAGAAAATGCAGATGGATTGACTTTGCAGTTAAAGTTTATTCAAGTGCTGCGATTGAATATATGGGGCACGACCCCGTTTGTCGTCTCTTTACCAAAAAGGTTCTGAGCACTTTTTATACTTCAAACAAGTTATCTAAGAAGAGGGTCGGGTGTTTTTATTTTTTTTCATGTTTTTGTTCTCCGCACACTACAGTGGCAGACTGAGCGCTATAGGCTGCCTCTCTGGCCAGCAGCACCTCTCCTTTGCCACGTCCTGCCCACAGGAAGTTGCATCAGAGCAGCAGGATGTGGCAGAGGAAAGGTCCTGCCAGCCAGAGAGGCAGCCTTTAGCACCGTCTCTGCCACTGTAGCTGTGGAAGACCCAGCCAACATATAAAATATAGACCAATTATATAGTGCACTAGTGTTTAAGCCCGTTACATTAACGGGTGCTAGTAAAGCCTCCTTCCCTCACATGTCCCCTATTTTCAGCCCCGGCTCCAAACCAATTTTACCCCCCTGCCCCCTTCTCCCCCGGCCCAGTAGCACCTCTTCCCTGCTTCCCCTGTCCCTCTTCCTTGCTCTCCCGGCCCAGTAGCACCTCTTCCCTGTTTCCCCTGATCCTCTTCCTTGCTCCCCTGGTCCAATAGCACCTCTTCCTGCTCCCCCTGTCCCTCTTCCTTGCTCCCCCAGTCCAGTAGCACCTCTTCCCTGCTCCCCGTCCCTCTTCCTTGCTCTCCCGGCCCAGTAACACCTCTTCCCTGCTCCCCCTGTCCCTCTTTCTTGCTCCCCCGGTCCAATAGCACCTCTTCCCTGCTCCCCGTCTCTCTTCCTTGCTCTCCCGGCCCAGTAGCACCTCTTCCCTGCTCCATCAGCAGGACTTACCTGTTTCCCCGGTCCAGTATGCAGCGTTGTGAGCATCGCGGCTGGCTTTTGCGAACCTCATAGGCTACTCTGCCCCTCAGAAGTACGTTCCCTCTGACATGATCGCGTACGTCAGAGGAAACGTTCTACTGAGGTGCTGTGCGGCCTGCGAAGCTTAGTAGAGCCGGCCACGATCCTCATTGGTGCAGCGGCCGACCCTCAGTGGCTCGAAGCCCTCCTCCCGGCAGCCGCCACCAGCACCGCTGCCCGAAGCCCTCCTCCCGGCAGCCGTCACCAGCGCCGCTGCACGAAGCCCTCCTCCCGGCAGCCGTCGCCAGCACCGCTCCGCATCGCCTCCTCAAGCCACCGAATAAGGCTGGCTTCCTTCAGCGGTTGGTGAGTGAGGGCGGGAGGAGGGGAGTGGCCAGAATGTTCCCTGCGGCCGGGTTCTAAAATGGAACACGGCCGCGGATCACACACCACGCTGTTTTCAAAGCGCATGCGCCGGTAAGCTTTTATTATATAGGATTGGGAATGCTCATATCCTAATGCGAAAGACATTGTTATTCCTAGTGTCAGTTTGGCTGATTCGCGGCAATATTCGGCAGCATTGCCCAGGTGTTTCACTGAATATCGGCAGCCGGCCTGTTGAGTGTGATTTAAGCAAGCAAGAGCTTCTTTTGCCTCATGGCATAGTGGTAGAGCTGCTGCCTCAGCACCCTGAAGCTGTGGGATCAAATTCCAATGCTGCTCCTTGTGACCCTGCGCAAGTCCCTCGATCATCCATTGCCCTAGATCCAAAATAAGTACCTGTATATACCGTATGTACACAAAAAAACAGTCTTCAAGTCCCATTCGCTTGGAATATCAATCTCATCATGTATAATATCTGTGTTGAAAGTTACAGTGGTTTAACTTTTTTATTCTGTCGTTTATCTCAGGCCTTAATACAGCATAGAATTTGTATGAGGAGGCCCAGAAGCCTCATTAATACTAGTCATAAAGGACACGATAGTGCTGCCCACTCAAATGATCATTAATGTATTCTAACAGGGTGTTTTATGCCACTTATCCAAGGAAAAAAAATCTGTGTTCAAAGCAGTTTAGATAAAAAATAACCAATAAGAAGTTGCTTATTGAAAGCTTCCATATCGCTACTAATGATTGGGGAGTCAATTCAGAGCGGTTTACATGAGCTTCTGTAATGGTGTTACAATGAGCTTCTGTAAAGGTGTTACAATACAGATTTAACCCCCTTTTATCAAGGCACGGCAGCGGCTGCCGCAAAGCAAATGCTCTGACACCCATTGAATCTCTAATAATAATTTTATTCTTGTATACTGCCACACTACATAGTTCTAGGAGGTTCACAAAAAAGAGAACTGAACAGCCAGTGAGAATACAAATATTAGAGAAATACAGGTAATGAAAATCAAAATATCAAGTGACAAATTTATCAAACAGATAGGTCTACTCTTCACCACTTTTCTAAAGGAGTATTAGGACCAAGGGCAGGTGAAATAATTTCGCTGAGCCAGGCATTCATTATTCCTGCTTGAAATGCAAGTGTCCTGTCCAAGAATCTCTTATAATGACAAGATTTTAATGTCAGATAGGCGAATAAATGTGAACTTTGAGTCAACTTGGTGGACTGATGCAGCTCAAATTGAGAGGAAAGGTACATTGGAGCCAAGCCAAATAGCGATTTGAAACAGATACAAGAGAATTTAAACAAAACTCTTGCCTATATCGGCAACCAATGTAATTGTCGATAGTAAGGACTAATATGGTCATGTTTCTTCAGGAGCATATTATGGGTGTCGGAGCGATTATCATGGCCTGCCGCGACAACTGTCTTTGTAAAAAGGGGCCTAAAAGAGAATCGACATCTCATTACATGGACACATACTAGCAATACTGTGTTGGTCAGTGATATCCAAAAAAAAAAAAAACAACCTCTATGGAGTGACGATGTTCCTAAATGGACTTTATCTGAAAGTGTCAAAGTTCCAAAGGTACACTGAAATCATCCACATAAAATAATTTCATCCACATAAAAATAAATCATCCATATAAAAGCCTTAGGAAATGTCTGAAAACACATATGTTCCTAAAGTATCTAGACAACTGATCCTCTCTTCTCTCTCCCCTCTATAGCGATTAACTTGTTCTATTGATCACTCTCTCCTCAAAAATGGATTTCCTGTCCTATTAACCCTCTTTCTTCCTCCCCTCTTAAAGTCAATCAATTTGTACCTTTGCTTAATCTTTGTAAACCGCATAGAACTTCACGGTATTGCGGTATATAAGCTGTTATTATTATTATTAAAGGACCTAGTCCGCTAGGGATACAGGACCCAACATGGTCCACGTTTTGACAAAAAGTCTTCTTCAGGGGTCCCTGGGGGTCCTATAGAAGTGAGTACGTGGGAAACAATTGTGTGGTGAGCCGGAAGTGAGACACTGCTTGCATTTGCAATGCAAGCAGTGTTGGGTCCTGTATCTCTAGCAGACTAGGTCTTTTAAGGCTCTTATGTGGATGATTTATTTTTATGTGGATGGAATTATTTTATGTGGATGATTTCAGTGTACCTTTGGAACTTTGACACTTTCAAATAAAGTCCATTTAGGAACATCATCACTCCACAGAGCTTTTTTTGGTTTTCTCTGGATTTTCTTCTTTATGGATATTTTGGGGTCAATTCCTTTTGTTTTTTGCTTGTTGGTCAGTGATATACCAGCTGTAACTTAGACAACTCTGCATCTACCGAAGCTGAAAATGAATGCTGTATAAATATTTTTAATTAACCAGAAAATGTCTTACCTCATCTGATATCTGGCCTCCAAATGTGACCCAGGTCCCTAGGATGAAAATAACTATAAGTTAGTCGCAAGATTTCTTTACACAGTCAAATAATTTTGCTCAGCAAGTATCTGTTTCTTTTCTTTAATGGCTGTCTTTAATGAGAAATTGTTTCAATGTAAAAATCGATTGTCCCAATTTAATTAATGAAGACAGCATATCATTTAGATGGGTTGTTATTAAGGTGCTACTTTGGCCGTTAGATATATCTTGTTTGCTGTTTATATGTTTTTATCTTATATATTTGCTATGTTTGATAACTTTTTTCGTATACCACTTTGGGCTGCTACAGGAAAGTTACATAAATAAACATCGACTTGATTTGAGACGGAGCTACTTGGATGGCTGGACGCTATGGGCTCCTTTTACTAAGGTGCGCTAGCGTTTTTAGCGCACGCAGGATTTTAGTGTGCGCTACACTGCGCGCTACAGGGCTAGAACTAGCGCTAGCTCAATGCTGGCGTTAAGGTCTAGCGTGCGCGGCAATTCAGCGCGATAAAGCCCTAACGCAGCTTTGCAAAAGGAGCCCTATAGTAAATGCCTTTGCAATTACAGTAGATATTTGTGAATATCACCCACAAACAGGCCCTGAGTTTATTAGTAGGCGAGTGGTTTAGTAATATTGAGAAAACGTGGAATCTATGCGTTATGCTAGACATCCCAAGCTACATATCTTTAGCATTTTGGTATATGTAGGTGGAATGCAAATTAATCAGAGGGATGAATGCTAGTCTAAGTGGCTGAGTGTGCAAAAAGATGAGAATAAATAAGAGAAATGTAAATAAAATTTCTCGTTGGTCCTCTAGGACTGTCACAGGGAGACGAGCTGCCTGTTTTCAACATATGCTGCAAAATCCTGTTCTTTCCCGTACTCTCGCCCAACTCAATGTCCATTTATAGTCACGAAGAGATAGCAAGTTAATACAATGCTTTTTATAGTCTTAAATCAGTGCCTCCAATCACATAGGGGTCCTTTTACTAAGGCGTACAAAATTATTTTTAGAGCATGCTAAATGCTAACGTGCCCATTATATTCTGTGGACGCGTTAGCATTTAGCGTGCGCTAATCGTTAGCGCGTGCTAAATCGGTTAGTGCGCAAAGGACCCCGTAGTCTGACTATAGTGAAAACTGTCCTCCACAATCGTTAATGACTGGCGTTTCAAAATCACAGGAGGGAGTCTGTGAGAATCTTGGAAAAGCAGGGGCAGATTGTGACCATGAGGATCCTCCTCTTCCCTCAGTCTCTCTCGTTCTCTCCTTCCTGCCTCCTCCACCTCACCTTGATGCTGTAGCCTGTGAAGCGCCATACTCTGCTGCTATCACTCCACACCTCACCTCAATTGATGCCAACAAATTCTAGCAGCAGTCTGCCCCTCCGAGTCTGCCCTTGTAAAGGCACGGAAACTCGTGAGCTGGCAACTATTCCTAGATTGCTGGCCTGCAAATCCCTTTGGTCTGTCCCAGTATGACACTTCTTAGGTTCTTATGATTCCAAATTTTGTAGTTTTAAATTTATGTAATTTGTTTAAGATCTTAAAACTTGTGAGGAGAGAGCAGAATATAAGAATATATAGAAACAGAAATACAGTAGCATTTAAAAAATCATTGGTTGTGCCCATTTGGCAGGTGACACATGGGGCCTGTGGCTAAAGTTTACGAACTGACTTCCTGTATAATCAAGCAAACTTACCAAGGCCCAAGCATGACACTCTAAGTCCCGATTTTCCAAGATTCCTAGAATAAAAAAGAAAGCAAAATCGGTATATTGCTATGTCTTATAAAGAATTCAGGGCATTTGTTGCTTCTGTTAGGAAAAAATGTCAACATGAAAGCCATATTTTCTGGAGTTTTTACAACACCCAGAATACTATTGATCCCCTGAAAGTTCACATAACATCTCACAAAATAACACTTTTCAAATTTCAAAAGAACCCAAGATATGGAATTAGTATATGTCAAAGCACTAAAGCCTATCATGATTTAAACCAGGGGCCAGATTCGCTAAAGTCAGTGATCATTTATCATTGTTAAAATTCTACAGAGGGAGGAGCCTAAAGCCCTGATTGGCCATCCCCTTAGGAGGGGCCATAGGCATCTAAGCAAATCAGGGGGGTTCAGGGGAGCATCTAGTGGCAGGAGGGCGTGCTTTTTTTGGTGGGGGAAGGAGGAAGGTAGGGGATGGTTTGGGGAGTCTCTGTTGGCACGAGAGAGTGGGCATCCCTACTGCCAATTTTTTCTCTTGTGGGGGGGTTGGCATGACAGGAGGAAATCGGCATCCCTCCTGCTGATTTTTGCTAGCGCGGGGGGGGGGGGGGGGGAAATTCCTGGTGCCGCGTTTGTCGGGGGTCGTCAGGGAGGGCAATCATCAGGGGGGGGGGGCTTTTTATGGGGCAGATATTGTGCATGTGTAACATGCACAGCATCTGTGCCCATTAAAAAAAAGAAAGAAAAAAAAGGTTTCCTGCCCCAAACAGCTGAGTGGGGCAAACAGTTGCTTTCAGGGCTTCCCCTGCCGGCTTTGCGCAAATGTGAGAGTCACAAGTGTGAGAGTCGCTCTCACATTGATCAATCAAATGGGAGAATCAGGGATTACAACCAATCTGCGTGAATCATTTGCATGCAAACTTTTTAGTGTATCAATAGAATCGGCCACAGGGTCTTACCAATCCTCATTAGTGCATCTAATCTAATCTAAGGCTTGGCTTTATATACTGAGACATCAATCCAAGAAAGCTCGACTCGGTTTACAATACTTAACAAATAAAACCATAAAGAATAAGACTAAGTTTTGTCGGAAGATTAATTTTCAAATTTTCTAGCCCTAGAAGACAATGCAATCTATTTATTACATATTTCATGCTAGCAATTAGCAATCTTTTTTTGTTGTTGTTTTTTTTTGGGGGGAAGGAGGGGTTAAAGTGCATTTTGCAACTAATTTAACAATTACCATATGTGCCCAGCTGGTAGTATTCTTTCACATGCATATGTAACTGTGCACACTAAGGACTGAATTCTACATATTGCGCTTAAAAAATCAGCACTGAAAAAACATGCCTAAGTGATATTCTATAATGATTTGTGTTCTTGGAAGATATGACAAAGTTCAGAACAATCTGTCCAGTGTACTGCAGCGAAATCTATTAATTTTCATTATGACATGGAATTGGACTATTTTCAAAGGCAAAACAAATGGTGTTTGTGTTACTGCCTGGTTTTTTTTGGGAGGAACATTGTCTCATAGTCTTATGCGACTGCAGCAATTACAAAATATTCTATGATGCACAAAATATTTTTTGACTGTCACAGCATATTTGAAGATCTTTGGCCCCAACTAGCTCCCAACTAAAACAAAAGGGCGATTAAAATGTAGTTTGAGCCCTTCTGGTTTTAAAAGTAGTACTTTGGTCAATAAAATTTGTCATCATGCTTTGCATCATGGTTAATTAAGCAATAAAGTTCCCTCCATTATAGGCTGTGATGGAGAAGAACGGCTAATGATAAAAGTGAATCAGAGCTTGTCCTCCAAATTCTGTGTCTCTTTCATGTGCTTGCTTTGTCTCTTTATAGTAATGCAGCTGCTTGATCTAGCATCTGGACATCTAAGTTGCAGTGTTTTTCTGCAGCATCTAATGTGAGTGAAATTGTAGGGGAGAAGTTTGTCCATTTGTGGATGACACTGAGGCCAGGATTTTAAAAAACCCGCGTTAAAAAGCGACGGTCTGCTAACGCGGCTGTTTCGATACTGAATCTAAAAACCAGAGACATTCTTAAAAAATCACGCATGCAAATAAGATCGGTGGACAGCAGCGAAGATTTCCTACATTTGCATGTGCCCATTGAGGGCTCTGATTGGCCTGGACACCCCATAGGCAGAGTATTAGGCATCTGGGCCAATCAGAGCCTTAGGACCCTTCCTGATGCATCTGGGGAGGGGCCTGAGGCTCTGATTGGCCCAAGTTGTTTAAGGCCCCTTCCATAAGAGGGGCCTTAAACACCCTGGGCCAATCAGAACCTCAGGGCCCTCCCCGGTGCATCCCAAGATGCACCGGGGAGGGGAATACCCAGTTTAGATGACGCAGCAGCAGCTGCAAGGAGCATGTCCATCTCCGGCTCATCTGTTCAGGTAAGGGGGAGGGGTGCAGCAAAGATGGGGGTTGCTACTAGTCAGGACGGATAGTTTAGTACAGCAGGAGAGAGTGGGCATCTCTCCTGCTGCCGGGGGGAGGGGAGGTCGTGGCCAGGATGTTAGGGAAGGGTGTTGTGATGCAGCAGACAGAATGGGCATCTCTCCTACTACATCACAACACAGATGGGTTTTCTAGCAGTCTCTGACACTGACCTGCACCCCTGGACCAGCCGCTTTTTTTAGTTGCCAAAAGCCGATGCCGCTTTTAAAAAATGGCTCAACATTTTTTAGAATCCACTGGAGGACTTCTAGAAACCTCGCTAAAGACGGAGATAATCCGTTTTTATAATGCACCGCTAAACTGCGTACAGGCTAAACTGCTGGAAAACAGTTTAGGGATGGTGTTAAACTTTTGAAAATCTTGGCCAAAGTCTTTTTTTTTTTATTTTTAATTTTCTTTATTTATATTTTGAACATATTATCAAGAATAAACTTCTTGTACAGAATATGATTGAGTCAACATAATGTAAAACAAATGAAGTAACAACTATATGACAAAATTACTATTTACTCATCAAAATTAAAGTCCCAAAATTGAGATCCAAGATGTTCCTGAGTGAGAAACTATTAAAAGAAAAAGAATAAATTCAAATTGCAATTAGGCGGTCAGATGAGAATGGACCAAGAGAAAATTTATACATTAAGATTTTCTTTATCCCCTTCAAGGCCCCTCCTGGAGAGAAATCCTGTCAACTGAGAGGGTTCGAAGAAAATATAATTACAAGATTTATACTTTACAATGCATTTGCAAGGGTATCGTAAAAGAAATGATGCCCCCATTGTGGCGACCCCAGGCTTAAGAAGCAAAAATTCCTTCCTTCGTTTCTGAGATTCCCTTGTCACATCTGGAAATATTTGAACGTTATATCCAAGAAATTATTTATGTCTATTCTTAAAATAAAGCTATAATATCCAATTTTTATCTGGTGATAAAACCACCATAGCCAATAGGGTAGCTGGAATAGCTACCTCCCTCATTGAAGATTCCAATAATAATGTTATGTCCATTTGTTCACCCTGACCTTGTTGTTCTAGTGGATGCTGTTCTTCCAAATTTTTTGATGTTCGCAAATAATATATTTTGGAAAAAGGAGGAAAGGCATCATTAGGAACATTAAGAACTTCACAAAAGTACTTTTTCAAAACTTCTTTTGCTGATAAAGAAGGAATCTTTGGGAAGTTCAAAAATCTAAGGTTATTCAACCGCATATTATTTTCCATCATTTCCACCTTTCTCCTAAGGTTAAGATTGTCCTTAATCAGTGTCGTTTGGATTTGAGTTACTTCACTTATCTTTTTATCTATTTTTTCCACATTATTTTTCATCGATATATTTTCCTGTTTAAGTCCATTTATTTCATTTCTTTGTTCTAAATATTTCTCTTCTGGTACTTTAATTTGTGGTGACAATGTTTGTCCCAGAGTAATTACCAAGTCCCAAATTGAGTCTAGGGTAACATTCATGGGTTTAGGAACAGATAATATACTTGCTTGCCTTGTCCCAGCTTCCACAGCAGTGGCAGTCTTCTCTCTCTGGAAACCTTGCTCCATTTCAAGTCCCCTTGTTGTTCTCACCGCAGTCTCGTCTTCCTCCAGTGCTTCGCCCATTTCAGCCTCCCGGGAAACGAAGTCTGCCTCCTCGGACTGACTACTCTCCCGTGGAGAGCTAGCACGCTGCGGCTGAGGGGGCGGAGTTCTAGCGTCGGGGCTCAGAGTCAACTCTAGCCCAGGGAAGCTTGCCGCGACCTCACTCCTTCCCGGCGATTCCAGCGGGCGACTCCCCGATGCAGCTACTGCCTCTTGGTTCAGACGCCGCAAAAAATCCTCCATGGACATCTGAAGAGGAGTCTCCAGGCGCCTCGAGGCTCCAGAAGTGCCTTTCCCTCTCCTTTTCAGCATTGAAATGGCACAGGTAAATGTTGTTTCGTTAGAATCTCTGGCGGCGTCTCACTCACTCTCATCAGCACACGGCCATCTTGCGGCCAAAGTCTTATACAGGGGCATCAATACCTCCTTTTTCCTAATTGGCAAACCTCTCCCTATGCAACCTAGTATCCTTCTAGCTTTTGCTGTCACCTTTTCAACCTGGGTCATGGGCTCATCGGGTGATGAGCGGTGGGCTGGCAGGGGGCCGTACCTGGTGGGTCAGGTGACCCAGATAAAAGGGGCATAAGGGACACTTGCTGAGCTGGCGGGATCGAGGGCAATGAACTATGTATTTTGGTAGCTCGGGAGGAGCTCTTTGGTTATGATGTTAATTGCAGTTATGATATGTTAATGTGTTTTGGATTAATAAACTGAGCTGCGGTCAATTTTTACCATCAAAAGACTGTAGTGCGTTTGTGGTAAAAGAGGAGTGGGGGAGGGTCATGAGGGTAAAAGGGTGGGGATGTGAGTATATAGGCGGACAGCAGGGCCTAGCCAGATCCCGCTGTCGTTTGTTTGTACTCTCCTTTTGGCTCTTTTGTGCCATTAGCATGGATAACTTATCAAGTTCACGAGTTGAATGTTTCACTTGGTTTAAAAGCATCCATTCTTTTTAATTACTGGAGCAGCACTTACCAAGTCACCGAGCTCCATCAATCCTCTGCGTGGCTTCCTGCACTGCCCTCTGTTTGCAGCACTCATAGTTCTCATAAGAATCCACATCCTTAAAAAAACTGTACAATACTTGCTGTTGAATTGCATTTAAAGTGATGGCTATCTCTTATTTTCTTTTGGAAAACCCAGCAATAAAAGGGTCCCTGTGCTGCCCCCTGCAGCTTCAGACGTGCTTTGCCTTGTCACCAAGGGCAGTCTGTGCTCTGTGGAAACTCTGGCTGCTTCAACTCTCTGCTTAAACACTTAAAAGGCAATAATGTGGAAGACTCCGCACTGTCTGCAAAACAGATTTATATTTTTGCTGTATCATGCATCTCACCCTTTAAAGCTATTTTTTATCTTAAGCACATAAGCTTTGCTACCAATTAATGATCTGTTAAAGCTAAGTTGCAAAAAGGTCTCTGCCTATAGCAACCCACTAATAGGCTGCTTCAATGACAAGCAACATTTCACCGTAACTTATACTTTTCTTTACTCTAGAAATGTATGTGTCACTTTAAAAAAAATTTTCCTCCACGCTTGTAAACTAATGGATAAGCCACAAAAGAATGATATATTAAACTATTACAAAGGCAACCGGGGTCAGGTACAAGATGGCGGCATCGAGATGCTGGCATTTCTAATGCAATCTTCAGTGCTGTTGATTAAATTATATCTTCTGGCGGAATTTGTTATGTCACATTTATAAAATGGAAAGCATAATTACTATTCAAAAAGGATATTATAATAAATTTAAAAAGATCTGGGGGCCATTGACAACTTACTGGGGTAATGAGTAGATACCATTTTCTATTGAAAGTATATTTGCAAATGGGGGGAAGAGGGTGAATTAAAATTTTACTGTAGGTTTAATCAATAGAAAAGAATATTTATTTTTGTATATTTTTGATTAATTGCTAAAGAAAAGGGTGGGTGGGGAGGGAATAAATATATTTATTTGATGTTATACTAGAAAGAAATTCAAGTGATGTATTTAATTTTAAATGTTTTATTATTTGTACGCTTGTTGTAAGATTAAGAAATGAATAAATAATTTTTTTTTTTTAAATTACCTTTTAGACTGACTGGGTTGCCATATTCTAAGAGGAAGGGGAGCATCCGAACTGACCCACTCTGTGGCGAGGATGGCTTCCCCAGCGCAGCGATCGATACTGGAGTTTGCCACCGCCACCGGGAGTTCCCTTGCCAAAATAGGAGGGCAGTCTACGTTGTCCTCGGCAGGAGGAGTGGCCGAGGACTTAGACCTGGAGGTTTCCCTCTCCTCTCCTCTGGCTGTTTGCCCACCGTGCCCTGCTTCATTTGCGGATCAGTTCAGGGAGCCCCGAGCATTTACCATTGCTGAGGAGACCCCATTTCAAGGGGCTGAAGCCACAAGAGGTTGACAGAAGCAGGGAGAACTGGGAGCTAGCCTGGAGGCAGGCTCTCAGTTGGTGAGACCATCAGTGGTAACACTCGAGAGCATCTGGGAAGCTGTCGTGAAATCTTCCCAAGAGGACTAGGAAAATCTTTAAACAATATGAAAGAAGAATTTACCTCAGAATTGAAAAAGGTCAATGCAAAGGTTTTCAAGCTGTAATCTCTGAATTAATTAAAAATAAAAATCTGCTTAATAGGAAAGTTGAACAATTAGAAAATTATAACCGCAGACTGAATATTCGTTTTATGAATTTTCCAAAGTCTCTGGGAGTAACACCTATAGAAATGCAGAAAAAATATTTGGTTGAGATCCTAAGGTTTTTCCTAAAAATATACTGCGATTGAATCGGAAATATTATTTACCTATGAAGAAAAAAAATGGGAGTTGCCCAAGAAGTAGACGAAATGTCCAAGATAACTTTTAATCACGCTATCTGACATTCCTTTTTTTTTTAAATAAGTCTTTATTCATTTTTAAAACTTTCAATAAGTGTAACATAAGATACAATCATTTTATACTTTAACATCACTTAATATACCATCAAAGTTTAACTCACATCAAATATCCCTCCCCCCCTTATACCCAGAAATTGTAGTTAAGCATAAGAAATCATAAAGTATCCCCCCCCACCCTGGATGTGTATGAATAAAGGGAAAAAATAATATTCATTCTGTACAATATTTTGTTAATGGCTCCCAAACATCCCTAAATTTCTTAAAATGCCCCTGCTGTATGGCTATTACCTGCTCTATTTTAAAGATTTGGCATAACAAATTCCACCACAAATTATAATTTAGCCGATCCCAATTTTTCCAGTTTTTCATAATTTGCTGCATGGCAACCCCTGTCATGATGAGCAAAAGTTTATTATTATTAGAAGAGATTTGACTCTTAGCTCTCCCTGGAAGTACCAAATAACACAGTGTCATATGATAATGCCACTGGATTTTCCAGTAGATTATTCACTTGGTCCCAAATGGATTTCCAAAAAATAAGTATCAATGGACAATAGAATATTAAATGATCTAATGTCCCAGCTTTGAAAAGACAGTGCCAGCATCTATTAGACTTAGAGCTGTCTAATTTCTGTAAACAAACTGGGGTCCAAAATGCTCTATGTAACAAAAACCCCCAAGTTTGTCTCATAGATGCCGACGCCATACATCTCATCCTCCAAGCCCAAATTCGTGGCCATTCTGACATACCTGAGAGAGCTACATTACTAGTTTCTTTTGTATTTGAACAAGATGCCAATGCAGTATTAAGATTATACTTTCGTAGCTCTGAAACTTGTTTATAGGACGTGCCTCTCGTGGCATGTGCGTGACATCATTGTTTCGACATCCGCATATTTCCGGACGCCCTCCAGCCACGGCCCCGAGTTGAGTGTGCCGCAGCTTTAAGACGTATGTGGGACACTGGTCAGGACGCAGTGATCTGAGCACCAACCCCCCAAGTTCAATAACGTCTGCCTAAAGATAGGTGCTTATATCGGCATGCCTAGCTGATGTATGTGCCTAACCTAAACCTCCCCCCCCCCCCTTTAACTGTTTGGACCCCTGAGGAAGGAGTGTTTCTTTGAAACACGGACCGTGTTGGGTCCGGGTTCTCCAACCTTTTTGGATACAAACTCTTTCATGTTCATATTACGGCCTCTTTTACAAAGCCGCGCTGGCGGCTGCGCTGCGCTAACGGCCCCGAAGCCCATAGAGATTTAAAGGGCTTTGGTGCTGTTGCCATGCAGCAGCCGCTAGTTTGGCTTTGTAAAAAAAAGCCGTTAATGTTTGTTTAATTAAAGACTTGGCGGCTTGTACACCATTCCTGCAGTTTTTTCTTTAGCTCCTTGTTCGACATATCACTGCAATTCTGTGGGATTTTTTGCTTGCGTTTGCTTCATATATTTTACCATTTCACGCCTTTTGAATTTGCAGTGTCTGTCTTTCTATTTGCGCTCACATTTATTTGTTTATTGATTGATTTTATGTACCATCCCCAAGACAATTCACAGAGCATTAAACTTACATAAAACACGACACTAAGGGCTCCTTTTACTAAGGTGCGCTAGCGTTTTTAGCGCACGCAGGAAATTACCGCGGGCTACACCGTGCGCTACGCTTCTAGAACTAACGCCAGCTCATTGCTCAATGTTAAAGCCCTAACGCGGCTTAGTAAAAGGAGCCCTAAAAAAACAATAAAATTATATAATATCTGGTACAGTCGCTGATTCTATCCACCCTGGACTACTGTAACATCATTTATGTGGGTATACCTTAAAAAACGTGAGAAAATTAAAAATAGTTCAAAACACAGCCGTCCGCCTAATATTCGGTCTAAAGAAAAAAGACCATGTCAGTCCCTTCTACAAACTGCTGCATTGGTTACCAATTGAGGCTCAAATATTATTCAAATTCTCTTGCTTTTGCTATAAACTGGTGTGGGGAATGGCCCCCAACTATCTACTATCTCATTTCGAACTTTTCTCCCCCACAAGGATAACCAGAAACCACAACCTCTTTGCCTACCCGAAGATTACAGGCTGCAGATACCGAACCTTTCTAGACAGAACATTCAAGTTTCAAGTTGGTAGGCTACTTCATTGATGGCGCCAGGTTGACATATGGCGCTTTTCGGAAAGAATTAAAGACCACCCTGTTCAACAAATTTATTTCATAGCCAGTCTTCCTCCCCCCCCTTTTTTAAAGTTACCGCTCATCATACTGAATCAACTTTTCCCCTCTCACGGTACTTTGTACTTTGTATTCTCTGACTGCTCAATGGCTTCTTCTCCATTTGTATTCTGCTATTCGCTGGTTTTACAACATTTCTATTGTAACATGTTAAAACTATATTGTAACCTATGTATATCTTTCTTCTTACTGATCTGCACTATGTAATCACAGGCCGCTCTGTGACCTCTTCTCCATTTGTATGTTGTAAACGCTGATTGTACAGCTATTCTTCACTGTGAACCGCCTAGAAGTCGCAAGATTATGGCGGTATAGAAAAAATAAAGTTATTATTATTATTATTACAGTGCTTTCAATCAGTTAAAACCAACAGCAATTCATCAGCCAAATACTGCAACAACCAACAAAATATCATCAATAGAATTCAGATCATTGGGAAATAAATTCCAACTGGTGGATCCAATGAATGAAAATGCAATTTTTTTGGGGGGGTTTCTACCAGCCTCTATTCTAATGGGACGTCTGCAAACTCCTTTGATATGACAAATACATCTACTTAGGGTACAATGTCCAACACATGGGAGGCCTTTTACCAAGGTGCTCTAGCCAATTTAGCGCACGCTAAAAATTAGCACGCGCTAAGTGCTAACGCGTCCATCATATCCTATGGACGCGTTAGCATTTAGCACGCACTAAATCGGCTAGAGCGCCTTTGTAAAAGACCCCCATGGTAACTCTTTGAAGACACTGAATCATGCGCAGACTTAAAAATCAGAAAGATGATTTTAAATTCATCTCTGCCTTTGTGACAGCCAGCGAAAGGAGTTAAGCACAGGCATTACCAACTCAGCTGCTGTGTGCTGTATCAGCTGCAATTTCCCCTGCTGGTTTATAGGTAGGCATGTCAAACAAACACTAGCGTTTCAAAAATAACTTATAATTTTAAGTCCTAAGACTAACTATTATACAACTGTGAAGTTAAAAATAAAACGTGTAAAAACTCTTGAACATGTAGACAAAACTCAAGCATGCTGGATGTAAAAAGTGAAAGTGCTGGGAGTTCAGACAAGAACACTCAACATGAACTAGAAAGCTACAGAAATGCTAGCTGTTTTTTCCCTGTCCGAACCCCCATTTCTAAGCACTGCCCACATCCTCAGTCCTGTACACAGCGGTGACGCCAGACTAGGGTTACCAGATTTTACGTTAGCACCAGAGGGTAGGTTTTTATGCCGATGAAAGAAAGAAAAGGAGCTTGGAGAAATTCTCTGCGTGACTCCTAGTGGAACTCTGAGGCTTTTCCTACCCTCGGACTCAATCTGAATGACAATAATAATATTAATAGTATGTATGTACGTCCAGGATAGGTGGGAGGAGGGGGGATTCCATTACTAATTTAAATAGGGAAAGGTTATTGAAAGATTCTAAGTATTTGTGTTTTTATTGATTAGTCATGGGGTGGGTGGGTGGGTTAAAATAGTTACTCATATATGTCTGTAAGATGAATGTGCTTTTCTTGACTTATTATATGTTTATATGTTTGTGTATTGCACTGTTGTTATGTGGAAAATCAATAAAGAATTTTTTTAAAAAATAGTAACATAAATATTTTGTTTAAAAAAGTATATTTGATTTTGGTAGGTGATTTCTCCTATTTTGGAGTTGGTGCTTAGAATTAGTTAAATGAGCCATACAGCAAGGGAAAGGGAAACATTTCATTGGAATTGCAGTAATCTAGGTAGAAAACAAGCACAATATGACTTCAAAACAAAGGAGTTCATAAACAACAAAACATCTGGATTACTATTCATATTTGCCACTGTGAAAAATAAGGATCTTTTTTTTTACTTTCACAAATCAATTCTAAGGGATATTTTTTTCAACATGTTTCTTGGTGAAATCAAACGAAGTTGGGGGCTGTGTGGGGCTGGGGTGTGGAACAGGGCGGGGCCAGGGGTGGAATGATGCAGGGCCGGGCCGGATGTGGAACGGGACCTGGGTGCGGAAAGGGGCGGACCTGGGGGGTGGAATGTGGCAGGGCTATATGTCCTCTTTTTCTAGATGCAAAATCTGGAAACCCTATCCATGCCCAAGCATGACTATATCAGTAGATGTTACTCAACAATGCTGAATGCTTTTTTAGAAGACTAGGCTAGGCACCAATGTGAAAAGCCCATATGGAGCCAATTATAAGTAGCTAGGCAGAAGGAAGAAGAGGACACAGATCAGCAATAAGATGGATTGACGCAATCACGACAACAAAGAATGCTTCATTAAAAAGCCTCCTCACGCAAACAGAAGACAGGACATTCTGGAGAAAATCAATCTATATGGTCTCCAGGAGTCAGCTTCAGCTCGGCAGCAATTATTCTGTATGGTTTATTATACTTGACCACTTCTTGTATCGATACAATAAAGTGGTTTACAAAAAAAAAAAAGAAGAGAAAAGAAATTCCATTAGGTCCACCACAGAGAAGATAGAAGAGGGAGAAAGAATATACAGTTATCGGAAGGGGGAGCCATTCAACATAGTAGGTGCCCACTGAGGACTTATTTGAAAAGGTATGTAAAGGACAGGACAGCCATAAACCAACCAGAATTGGATATAAGCACTAGGGATCTACTAAAAATAAGTCTGGCAATGTCCTTCCCTCTTGAAACACACTGCAACTGGTCACCCTCCCTTCCAAAGTCCAATTCCAGAGAGAGGAGTGTTGAAGGCATGATGCCTGCTTTCTTCCAGGAAACATTTAAAACAAAACATTACCTGGCCCTCTGCTACTGTATGGGTTTTCGCCAGGTATCTGTCACCCGGGTTGGCCACTATGAAGACGGGATACTGGGCTAGATCAACCATTGGTCCGACCCAGTAAGGTTATTCTGTTCTTCCGTTCCTTCCAGCGCTTCCCATAGTTGTGATGGAAAAATTCTGTGCCGAGCATCCACCCAATTTCCCCTTCCTTCATGATCTGCACACTGGCTCCCACAATAGCCCCTAACCTACCCAAACTCCAGCTGTTCCTTGTAATGTATTATCTCCCCTGATTGGCCAATGTGCCCCTTGATTAAGCTGGGGAAGGAAAGAGAGGGCAACTTCCTGTTTTACTTCCTACTTGAATCACATTCTCTCCCTTCATTAGCTAATGTGGGGATAGGAAAGAGCGGGTAAACTCACACATGGACTTTGCTCCTGTGGGAAAGCAAATGCATAAGCCACAGGTATTTTTGTCCCTGCTGCTGGCCCTCATTTTCAGAAAGGAATTGTATGGGGAAGTCTGTCCTTGAAAATAAGCACGCAGATAAATGCCTCCCCAACCATTTTCAAAATTGTCCCCAAAAGATCTAAATGCGCAGGTAAATGACATCCCAATACTGGAGCTTTCAAAATCATGTCATGAAAAATGTTATAGTTCTCCCAAATGAAATAGGGTCCTATGAAAGACAATTTAATAGAGATCCTCACTAAAATGATATGTTTAATAATTCTACTTTCCTTAAACAAATGCAATGGAAACAGCAGAAAAAAAAATAACAATACTTTAATGTTTAATTAAAAATATAATTTGCTTATGTAAGTCCAATTTGACTAGATATTTGTGAAATCAGAAGTCCAGGTTATTATTACAATAGAAAGGGGAATTTTTAGCATGCAATTTTGTGTCTTCTCTCTCCGCCCTTTTTCACTTCCTCCCGCCTCCACCATTTGTCTGCCAGTCCTCCCCTCTTTTGTGATCCACTGTTTTCCTGTTTTCCCTTTCTCAATTGATTCTTAACTTGTCACCAGACTCCCTTAAAGATTGTGATTACTGCCTCTGACTACCCCTCCTCCCGTGCTGATTCATTGTCAGATGCAGCCGAGGAGGTGTGATTCCAGCGCTAATGTCAAGCTAAATGAAAGAGATCGTAAAACCCACAGAGCAGAGCGTCTATCTCATAGCAGTTAACTCTGTGGAGTACAGCGAAAAGGACTATCCAAATACTTCCTCCTGAAAGAAGCTCAGGTGCGTGTTTTCTTTCAACCTGAGTATCCATTACACATTTAGGCACCTGCAGTGCCATGCTTGTATGTTATCAATATTAGGACAAGGCAAGCATTAAATACTCCCCCATCCGGCAACCCATGATTTTAACACCCACTCAAATGATAACTCGGTAGTTCAACAAAATACATCTCAAGTGTTTTCCACTTGCGGTAGATTCTAATTATGATAAGGATGGGAGAGTGGGATCAGGCGCTCGGAGTTGCGGCACTGGAATAGAGGAAGGTTTTGGAATAGAGAAAGATTTGGAAAAGTCCTGGAGGAAAAGTCCACAGTCTGTTATTGAGAAAGACATGGGGGAAGCCACTGCTTGCCCTGTATTGGTAGCATGGAATATTGCTACACCTTGGGTTTTGGCCAGGTACTAGTGACCTGGATTGGCCACCATGAGAACAGGCTACTGGGCTTGATGGACCATTGGTCTGACCCAGTAAGGCTGTTCTTATGTTCTTAACAAGCTCAAAATTTGTAAAATTAGTTCGGAAATATATAGAGTTACAAACACCCGGCTTAACCCTTTCAGGACCAAGGGACATATTTGTCCTATAACTTTAAAATCCTATAAATTTTGATTGGGATAGTCTACAGTTCTAAATTTGATATGTACGGATTCCATATGATACTGCCTTTATGTAAACAAACTGGTTCCAACATTCATTCATTAGCGTCGTTGCCAGATTGACGAGAAGATTCACTTGCCACACTGTCCATAAGCCAGAAGTGTGATTTTTTTTAAAAAAAATAATGATATTTCACACAAAAAATCAATTTTTTGGCATCTGCAAGCCCTTTTTACCATAAAAATGTCGTCAAAACCACAAAAATTGGCCTACGATCCTTATGGTCCTGAAAGGGTTAAGTACGACTCATACTTAAGAATGCGGTCGTGGATTCATTTGATTTCACTGAGCAGCATTTCCAAGGGGCATAAGACTCCTACACTTCTCCTGTAGCAGATTCAGGAATGATGCATGGCCACATTAAGAACAGTGTGTGGTTGTGCGTGCTGTACCTTATAAAGGCATAACTCTAAAAGAAATTAGATGATTACAGATAGTGCAAAACACATCAGTTAAAATCATAGTTCATGCAAGGAAATATGATCACGTGACCCCTCTACTTATCAGGGCTCATTGGCTCCCAGTCGAGCACAGAATTACTTATAAAATCTTATTACTAACCTTTAAAACACGTGCCGTTAATATCCCAGGATTCATAAACAGACTTCTTATACCATATACTCCACAAAGATCCGTACGCTCTATTTCCCAAAACTAGCTTTCCATTCCATCTGTGAGACATATCAATACGATGCGCTCAACCATTTTCTCTGTTACAGCCCCTTCGCTCTGGAACTCCGCACCAAATCATTTAAGGGAAGAAACATCCTTAAACCATTTTAAGTCTAAACCAGTGGTCTCAAACTCAAACCCTTTGCAGGGCCACATTTTGGATTTGTAGGTACTTGGAGGGCCGCAGAAAGAATAGTTAATTTCTTCTTATTAAAGAAATGACAATTTTGCATGAGGTAAAACTCTTTATAGTTTATAAATCTTTCCTTTTGGCTATGTCTTAATAATAATATTGTAATTTATAGGTAAAGAGACATATGATCAAAACGGTTTTATTTTACTTTGGTGATTATGATAAATATACCAAGGGCCTCAAAATAGGACCTGGCGGGCCCCATGTGGCCCCCGGGCCACGAGTTTGAGACCTCAGGTCTAAACTAAAGGCCTTCCTGTTTAAAGTTTCAAGTTTCAAGTTTATTAGGATTTTATATACCGCCTATCAAGGTTATCTAAGCGGTTTTTACAATCAGATACTCAAGCATTTTCCCTATCTGTCCCGGTGGGCTCACAATCTATCTAACCTTTGGCCTATAATCGTCCTACTAAAGACGTCATCTGATCATTTTATCATTGTATGTTTTTCCCATCCTCTCATGTTGCTCTTCCTTGTCAATAATGTACTTCTAGCTTCACATACTGTTCCAGTTTGTCCGTTTCGTCTTGTTTGCTGCTGTATTAAACATTTGTTCTGTTCTAATATTTCTATTTTATAGAATACTATTTTTACTTGCAGTACACCGCCTAGAGTCTGAATAGATGGTATATCAAATTTTTAATAAACTTGGACACTTGGAAACACTGGTAGGGACAGTTGGCCCTTTTGCCAGCTGGGAGCAGAGGTAAGCAGCATGAAGCTTAAAATCTACAAGTTCTGAGTTACATACAAATCCGACTTAAGAACAGCTTTAAAAACGTAACTCGTTCGTAACCCGGGGACTGTCTGTATTACATTAGAAGATGAGCATGTGAAGCGTTACCTTATGTTGAATGTTTTTCACATGTGAGTCTGGAGAAATGTGTTGGCACAGTTTGCATCTTGATATATTGCAGGGATGTGTGCTGTTCTCTTCCTTGCGGGCTTGTGTTGGGAGCGTGGGTTTTTTGTGGGGGTTTTTTTTACCAATTTTTGTTTTAGATTAGATGGCTGTCGGAAGGCCAGCATGGATGGAACTGGGAATATTTCTTCCTCCTTTTTCTCAGTGTTTCCAGCTCTGGGTTGTGTGTCACCACCAAGGGGATTCTGTCTGCAGTTGTCTTATCTTTGAATTGCAATAGGCTTTCTCTGGGTATTTCAAGGGAGGAGGCAATATTCTTGGAGCTAGTTTTGGAGTTGTATCCGTGTTGTTTATATGATTCAGTCAGGGTTTTGAGGTGTCAGAGCAGATGTGGTGGTCCTGTGTGGCTTGGTTGTGTATAAGGTAGGGTTACCAGACGTCTGGATTTCCCCGGACGGCTTTTCAAAGCCCAGCACTTTGTCCGGGTTTTAAAACAGCTTCTAAAATCACCCTCGGGCAGAATGGCAGCGGGGGCAGGGCTAGGGCAAGATTGGGGGCATGACAGGGCAAGGATGGGAGGAATGGGCAGACTTGCACGGTATGTGTCTGTTTGTGGCCTTTTGGTTGGGGATGGGCTTGGAGGGCTTCAATGGCTGGCTGTGGATGGGCTGGAGTGAGCTTTGATGGAGACTTCAGCGGTTGGAGCCCGGGCACAGTACTGGGTAGAGCTTTGGATTCTTGTCCAGAAATAGCTAAGAAGAAAAAACAAATTTTTTCCTAAAATTTTTTAAATTGAATCCGGTTGGGCAGACTGGATGGACCATTCGGGTCTTTATCTGTTGTCATCTACTATGTTACTATTTAATGGAGCGGGCCTGGGGGGGCGGGTCTAGGGTGTCCAGATTTTCCAAACGGAAAATCTGGTAACCCTAGTATAAGGGATTCATAAATATAAGAAATAAAGACTAAAATCACATTTATTCATCAAAGGCACAGGAGTCACCAAGTCTCTTCAGGGCCCTTTTACCAGGGCAGGCTCAAGAGACAACGGCACCTCAGACCATTCCCCACTCTAGTCCATACCTCACCCCATGGCCAGTTCCCTCCTCTTTCCTCTGACATTTCTCCCCCGTCCAGGCAGGATGCAATTTCATAGGCCAGCATCAGTATCAAGCAATAGCATCAGAGGAGGGAGGAGGGAAGTGTTGCAATTTCCTCCTCTGACGTTGGCCCTCCCCCCTCACGGTAGCTAGCCTATGAAACTACACCCTGCCGGGACAGGAAGGCAGCAACTGAAGAGGGAGGAAGGAGGAGGAAGGAAATGTCGAAGCTGCAGGGGAGCCTAATTTATAGACGGCTGATGTCACGGCCCTGGGCACTGATGCCCTTTAGAGCTGGTGCCCTGTGCCAGAGCCTCACCTGGTCTATAGGTTAAGCTGGTCCTGCCTTTTTCTCAGCTGTGGTGAAAGCTGACCCTAACGTGCTCTTATGCAAGGTTTTCCTGCATGCTGAGGGCAGTTTTACTGCAGCCAGTAAATGACCGATTTTCTATTATTATTATTTTTTTTATATTAATGGCCATGTGCTGATGTTTCCATTTACATGTGCCAAAAATAACAGGGAAGATTGATTTAAAAGACCACCAGATAACTTCTGTTATCAGCAAGAAATACAAGCTGCTGCACCATATTCTTTCTCAGCAAATAGATAGAACTCAACATTATCTATTTCAAACAGTGCTCAGAGTATGAAATATTAGACCAATTACAGGTGACCAATAAAAATAATTACAGCGGGAGCACGCACTGACAATTTTGTAGGTGGTAAAGGCTCACGTGGTAATCCTGCGGTAATGTGGACATGCTAACTGATTAACTCAGAAACTCCCAGTCGTCACCCCATGGCTAGGGTTACCAGCCATCTGGATTTCCTCAGACATGTCCTCCTTTGTCCGGGTTTTGAAAAGCTTCCCGTCAAAATTCCGTCGGGCAGGGGCATCCGCGCATGCCCGGACGCAACATGGTGATGTTGCGCGTACACGCGCATACGTGTGACATCATTGTGTCATGTCCACGCATGCGTGGCTGCCGTCTGGGGGCGGAACTGGGTGGCCCAGGGGGCGTGGCCATAGCTCTGGATTTTTTCTTCGGGAAAATCTGGTAACCCTACCCATGACACAACCCCTCCTGCAAAAAAATTTTTAAAAGTTTTTAGTGCACAGAATAGCGCGTACTGATTAGGAACTTACCACGGAATACCCGAGTACATCCCGTGGTAAGCCCTTTTAAGTGGTGGTAAGCATGTGCTAATGCTTACTGCAGCGTAGTAAAAAGTTCCCTTTCTCTCTCTTTCCCTTTCCTTTTTACTATCACCTTTATCCCTTTTTATATGTTTCAGCTTTGTCCCTACCCTGAAACTGAAAGGCAATAGAGCACTTCTGATGTATCGTATTCCTAAAATAATATTTTTAATTAAAAAAAAAAAAGTTTAAATAGTTCAGTGAAATAGTTCTTTGAAGCCTTGTAACATGCTCCGGCCTATCACAGCCTCAGGAAGCGCGTTCTGTGGTGGAACGCGCTTCCGGAGGCTGTGATAGGCCGGAGCACGTTACAAGGCTTCAAAGAAGGTTTGGATAGGTTCCTAGAGGAGAAAGGAATTGAGGGGTACAGATAGGAGTAGAGGTAGGTTATAGGGATAGTCTGGGACCACTGCTCAGGCAATAGGCCTGATGGGCCACCGCGGGAGCGGACCGCTGGGCGAGATGGACCTCTGGTCTGCCTCAGCGGAGGCAACTTCTTATGTTCTTATGTTCAGTGTAAGAAAAACACTCAAAGATTCTCTTGTTCTTCTCTCAAATTCTCTAAACTGAGATTCTCATTTAGCAAGACTTATCAAGTCATTCTGAGAAATAAACACCTTCCTTGGACCTGAGCAGGTGGAAGCACAGAAGAGCTCCGCATTTACTGATGGTGACAGACGGTTCCATCGCTGCAGGCTTGCACGCATTTCAGAAACCTGCCAGCACTCGAAGGGCCTAGTCAATCCAAGTCAGAAACTGGGCACATCTCCCAGCTTTCTCTCCCTTCTATCAAGAACTATTTACTAATGAACTCCTTCAGATTGGTGTGTTAAAATCTGCAATGGGAGTTTTTGAACTGAGAGTACTTTTGTATCCAAATAAGAATGAACATAGAGTGATAACATTTATTTATTCATTCAATTTTCTATACTCTTCTCCCAGGAAAACTCAGAATGGTTTACATGAATTTATTCAGGTTTTCAAGCATTTATCCCTGTCTGTCCCAGCGGGCTCACAATCTATCTAATGTACCTGGGGCAATGGGGGGATGAAGTGACATGTCCAGGGTCACAAGGAGCAGCATGGGTTTGAACCCACAACCCCAGGGTGCTGAGGCTGTAGCTTTAACCACTACGCCACACTCTCCCCTATGGGGAGAATTCCAAATGTCTTCACTGAGACTACGACTGCGCTTGCTTTTCACTCACATGGTTTTACCGTCAATCTTAAAGCCAAATTACATGTGCATCGTCACTTTGAAACATACTGTGGGTTCAGCATGTGAGCGGTCACTTGCACCTGCATTTTTTTTTTTTTTTGTGCAAAAATTTTCAATTTGTGTGAAAATTTTCAATTTTTTTATTTTTTCATTTATTAGGATTTATTTACCGCCCTTTTAAAGAAATTCACTCAAGACTGCTGGACAATGGGAACAAGGAAGGAAGAAGGGGTACTGCTTGGTGGGGGGCAAGGGGTACTGCTGGACAAGGGGGAGGTAAAAGGAAGGGAGAAGAGGTACAGCTGGAACTGGCAGAAAGTGAGGGAAAGGAAAGGTGCTACACACTGGAGGGGAGGGTGAGATGGTGCATGGGGAGAGAAAGCATGTTGGGTTGGGGGGTGCAAAGGAGGGATGCCACTGAGGGAAGAGGGAAGAGGCAAGGATAGAGAGAGAAAGCATGCAGGAGGCAGAAAGTGATGGACTCACGGAGAGGGCAAGAATAAGTTCAACATAAGCAATAGACAATTAGGGCTCCTTTTACTAACAGAAACAGGTAGGAAAGGAGGGAGAACTACAAATTTAAAGAAAAAATACAAAAAAGGGAGAACAGGGTAACATGAAACATCTTATTTTTGAATGCTCTTTTTCTAAACAATTTGGGGCTAAGGTTTGGACCTTTATATGTGATATTTTCAATATGTCTGAACCATTATCGTATAAAATCATTTTGCTAAAAGGTATTTACTTCTCCACCTTTTATCCTGATAATGTTTGTCAGCTATTGAATTTCTCTGTTGGCAATTGCATTGAAATTGGTTTGCTCTTCGTGGAAAGATTTGCCTCATTATATGTTATGAGAAGTGGTGGAACCTAATTTGTCTTACTTATTGTTATGAATATTATATTGCCAAGAAATCTAATGCAATTGGAAAGTTTAATAACAAATGGTCTGTTTTGAAGTCTCACTTATTTTCTCGCTAATATGAATATTATGTTCCTCTCATGCAAAGCTTAATTTCATGTTTTGCCGGTTTATGATGTTCTTATGCTCCACCCCCTTCCTTTTCTTTTGGATTCCCATCCTTCCTGTTTTTCCCCTGTTGTTCATATGCCCTTCTCGTGTTATATTTGTGTTGCATTGTAACTTTCTAAACTTCAATAAAGAAACTAAGGGCTCCTTTTACAAAGGTACGTTAGGGCCTTAACGCATGGAATAGCACGCGCTAGCCGTTACCACCTCCTTTTAAGCAGGCTGTAATTTTTCAGCTAGCGCACGCTAGTGCACCTTAGTAAAAGGAGCCCTAAGACTTAAAAAAAAAAAAAAAAGATAGAGTAACAGGAGTTAAAAAAATAAAGGGACTAATTTCAAAAACTTTGCAAGGGAGATCAGAAAGGTGCTTGAATCTTATCTAAGGTTAGTAGAGCATAAGCATGTCCTCTGCTACAGTATGGTCAGCCAGTGTTACTACTGGTGTGTGAGAGACTAGCAAGTTAGTTCTTCCATTAAAGGCTTGGATGAAGAGTCAAACTTTCACCTGCTTCCTGAAGTATATGTTATGTTAACTGAAGCCGTGTAGAGAATGCATTCCAGAGTGTTGGAGCTCCTCCAGGGGAAGCTCAAGGCTCGCTGGCAAGTATTACATCAAGTGATGTCCTTTGAAAAGGTATGGTTAGGGATACTCTTGGGGAGGTCCTGAGCGACCGTGGAGGTGTGTAGAGAGAGATCCTGTTCTTCAAGTACTCTGTGCTATTTCGATTTAAATTTAGCCCTGCATGTTACAAGTTTCAAGTTTATTTAAAATTTGTTATACCGCTTATCATAATTCTAGGCGGTGTACAGACTTCATAAAAGAAATAGGGACATACATACTATTGTATTTGGTTGCACAAACAAGAGACTAACTGACGTACAGGAAATGAGAGGTTTAGGGGGAGAACTCCATTAAATTAATAGAACAGCAAGACAGTTAGGGGTAGAACAGTAGGGTCTTGGAATCCTGTCTGTGATAGTCCATTAGAAATAAAGTTTCACTTTTCAAAGGCATCTTTGAATAGAAACGTCTTCTGCTTTGACTTCAAGGGTTCTAGAAGGGGTTCCTCTCTTATGTGGATTGGGATCGAATTCCAGAGTGAAGGGACAGTTATAGAGAGTATAGAAGATCAGATAGTATCATAATTTATATGGCGTAATGAGGGAATCATTAATAGGTGTTGAGATTGCAACTGGAGTGCTCTTAGGGGGATCAAAAGTCTATTGATGAATTCAGGGGCTTTGGTTGTTAGAGACTTAAAAGTGAGCAGTAATATTTTATAGGTGGCAGGCAATGATGTTTTAGCAAAAGTTTCAAGTTTATTTTGGTTTGATATACTGCTTAACACAATCCTAAGTGGTTTACATAAAAAAACATAGTCTAAAAAATTAATCTAAAATATGGGGAACTTACATGGACAAATTAAGATAACAAGAGGGACAACCTAGGATACGAATGGAAAACAGCAAGGGTTACATCATTTCATAAAATAAAAAAAATGAATGAATGAAATCAGTATCCAGATTTATACCCCTTAGGCATCTTTAAAAAGAAAGGTTTTGAGGCTTACTTTAAATTTGCCAGCATTAGATTCTTGTCTCATATTTGAAGGGAGGGAATTCTACAATGTGGGTGCCATTACCGAGAAAATGGTTTTGCTGGTCATGGAGACGTTCGGTGGTCTGGTTTGTTTTATTTGGTATAATGATGTCTGTTATTGAGGCATCTTGTATGACTTATGGAATTTTATATTTTGATGTATGTGTGGGTTTGGCCAGTTTTGGTTTTAAATGTTATTCGTCGTTGTTGCGACGTGTATGTTATAGGTAATTTGATTTGACATGTAAGTATGTAATTTGTTATAGTGTGTCCTTGAAGTGTTTTGTAAGAGAAATCTAAATGTTTTATTTTGAATGTTAATATGTAACTCGCCCTGGATATGGGCAGGTGAGAAATAAACAAACACAGAATTAGGGCAATTTTCATAGATCCAATTAATAAAAATGACTTTGAAAATTAATTTCATTTCCATGTTATGTTAATGCAGGCTTTCTTCTCGCAGTAATGCTTAATGCTCCAGGCATTGTCACTAAACAAAGATTTCTCTAATTTGACTCCAAAGGATGCTAACAGTCATTAAATCACTGGTGTCCCAGATGTTAACATCCTAAACCCGCACCCTGTGTTGCTTTAATTTTCATTGCTCTTGTCTAACATTTGCTTAACCAATTGTTCATCAACATCTCTACCAATAATTTCATACTGCATATAAGAGTAAGTGACACATCATTCAATATTTTCTCTTCTTATTAAATCTGAAATGAAGTAAGGGAGCTATTATTGATGAAATTGGGTTAGTCAGACATTTTCATGGACATGCGAACTATGTCCCATGTGCTTCTCAACCATTTCTACTGAGCTGGGTTGGTAGGATAGCTCACAGTTTCCTAAACCTATCTTGGTGTCTTCGTGCTAGCTGGACTTTCAAAATATCCACAATTAATATGCATGACATAATTTGCAAACTTGTCTTCAGAGCTGGCTCAAGGTGGTAAGCCTAAAGGGCACCAAACGCTTGCCACATCAGTTCAGCCTTCACAAAGGCGAGAGCAGTTTTGCTTCTCACTGCTGTGCTCTCTTCTCTGCATGGCCACTGGCAGCGCTGAAGGTTTAAATGCAAGCATATGTACTTGTGTTTAAACCTGGGGTGGTGCTGGCAGCTGAGCATGGGGGAGAATAGAGCAATGAGAGTAAAACAGCATGCTCTCATCATTGTACAATGTAGAGCCACTGCCAGGGCAGCTAGTTTAGGTTACCGACAAGAGGCAAAGCAATCGGGAGTGTGTGGTGCAGCGGTTGGAACTACGGCCTCAGCACCCTGAGATTGTGGGTTCAAATCCCTCACTGCTCCTTGTAACCCTGGCCATGTCACTTAATCCCCTCATTGCCCCAGGTGCACTAGATAGAGTTTGAGCCTACCGAGACAGATAGGGAAATATGATAAAGTACCTGAATGTAAACCACTTAGGATATAAGTGGTATATAAATAAATGCTAAATTCTAGGCTTAGTTCTTAGTGGAGTGCAGGAGGTAATGGTGCGGGGGCCACTTGATAACAATGATCCGATTTGATATAGTCTCTACAGTAAATATAGGAAATCCAAAACAATAGCATTTAACTTTTAAAAAAGGAGACTATGATAACATGAGAAGAATGGTAAAAAAAACAAACAACTTAGAGGAGCAGCTGCAAAAGTCAAAAATTTACACCAGGCATGGATGTTATTCAAAAATACCATCCTGGAAGCCCAGACCAGATATATTCCATGTATTAAAACAGAAGGAAGGAAGATTAAATGGCAACCAGCGTGGTTAACAAGTGAGGAAGCTATTAGAGCTAAAAGAAAATCCTTCAGAAAGTGGAAGAATGATCTGACTGTTATATAAAAAACTGGAACTAACGTCAGATGCCACCAGTTCCAAATGAAACACTGTGGAGCGCAGTATGAAAAAAACTTGATAGTAAGTTAATATACTTTGACATTCCTGTGTTAGCAGCGATAAATAGTATTAAGAAGATTTACTTATCAGGCTATGTAAAGTTGGTTTCTCATTTTTTTTCTTTTTGTATGAAGAGATCAAAAAGTACATAATTGTTTTTAGATTTATACGCTGGGAGCCTCGACACTGAAGAAAAATATATGAAACTTGGTCATGTCGGTGGAGGCGCTCCCTGGATATACTATCTACTAAAGATAAGTTCATATTTTTAAGGACTCGCTGTACAAAAATATAAATACGATATATATCTATATATATAAAATCGGAGGTATGTATGTGTGTATGTATGTATGTGTGTGTGTATGTGCCGCGATCACGCAAAAACGGCTTGACCGATTTCAACGAAACTTGGTATGCAGATCCCTCACTTCCTGGGGTGATATGTTCTGGGGGTCTCGCGGCCCACCTGCACACATGGGCGGAGCTACAAACAGAAAATCAGATTTCACCCATTCATGTCAATGGAAAAAATGTAAAAAGCTGCCATTCTTACAGTAATTCAAAAACGGCTTGACCGATTTGAACGAAACTTGGTATGCAGATCCCTCACTACCTGGGGTGATATGTTCTGGGGGTCTCGCGGCCCACTTGCACACGTGGGCGGAGCTACAAACTGAAAATCAGATTTCACCCATTCATGTCAATGGAAAATATGTAAAAAGCTGCCATTCTCATAGTAATTCAAAAACGGCTTGACCGATTTGAACGAAACTTGGTATGCAGATCCCTCACTACCTGGGGTGATATGTTCTGGGGGTCTCGCGGCCCACCTGCACACGTGGGCGGAGCTACAAACAGAAAATCAGATTTCATCCATTCATGTCAATGGAAAAAATGTAAAAAGCTGCCATTCTTACAGTAATTCAAAAACGGCTTGACCGATTTGAACGAAACTTGGTATGCAGATCCCTCACTACCTGGGGTGATATGTTCTGGGGGTCTCGCGGTCCACCTGCACACGTGGGCGGAGCTACAAACAGAAAATCTGATTTCACCCATTCATGTCAATGGAAAAAAATGTAAAAAGCTGCCATTCTCACAGTAATTCAAAAACGGCTTGACCGATTTGAACGAAACTTGGTATGCAGATCCCTCACTACCTGGGGTGATATGTTCTGGGGGTCTCGCGGCCCACCTGCACACATGGGCGGAGCTACAAACAGAAAATCAGATTTCACCCATTCATGTCAATGGAAAAAATGTAAAAAGCTGCCATTCTCACAGTAATTCAAAAACGGCTTGACCGATTTGAACGAAACTTGGTATGCAGATCCCTCACTACCTGGGGTGATATGTTCTGGGGGTCTCATGGCCCACAACTCTATGTTGCTTGCTCAAGGGTGGGTTCACCCAAGATTTTATATGTTCTTGCTCCTGGAGGTGAAACTAAAAATGTTGTTTATAATCAAGTTTTGCGTTAGTTGTATTGTATTCATTTTGTCAAATATTTCACATTATAATTTGAATATATGTGTATATGTGTGTGTGTATGTATGTATGTTCCAGCATAACTCTTCAATGCATGGACAGATTTCAACCAAACTTGACATACACATTACTTACTATCTGAGGACAAACACTGTGGGGGTGGGAAGGGGGGGATATGTAAAAATGATTGAAAATGACAGATTTTAGTATCTACCCCATAGTGTTTTCGGGCTCACAGATGAATACTCACCATAACTCTGAAACGCATGGAGAGATTTCAACCAAACTTGGTACACATATGACTTACTATCTGGGGGAAAATATTGTGCAGGTGGGATGGGGTAAATTACTGTGGGGGTGGGAAGGGGGTGATATGTTAAAATTATCAAAAGCGACAGATATTAATGTCCAGCCCATAGTTTTCGGGCTCGCAGAGATGAATACCGACACTCCCGATGCCGTTTAAGTCTAAGTTCAGCCCCATAGAGAGGGACATTCCTTTGGGACATGTGGAGGGTAGGGGGTTGGGACATGGGGGTGGGGCATATGGGACATGTGGGGGGGGGGGGTAACGTGGGGGGTGGGACATGTGGGACATAGGGGGGTGGGACATGTAGGGGGTTGGACATTTTGGGATAAATAAATATCCGGGCAACGCCGGGTAATCAGCTAGTATATATTAAAAAAAGAATCCGGTGAAGAAAATGGCTCATGCTATTTCGGCATGAAAAGCATCCAAGAGGATAAAGAGCCTGCTGAGGAACTGTTTAAAAATTACTCTAAAAAATTGTTGTTGACTGGGTAGCTTACTTTGGTGATTGATGTCTTTTTATTACCCAGTTGAAAGTTAGCCAGAAGTCTTTGGTATATGAAAATAATAGGAAACAGCATAAGGAATGGCAAGTGAAAGGCAAGGTGCTGTAAAGGAAGGCAAAGAGAGACATTGAAAAGAAGATTGTGGGCTCCTTTTACTAAACTGCACTAGTGGTTTTGCCGCACGTGCTAGACGCTAATGCCTCCATTGAGCTGGCGTTAGTTTCCCCGCATAGTGCGGGGGTTAGCACGCGCTAAAAACGCTACCGCAGCTTAGTAAAAGGAGCCCTGTGTAACGGGCAAAAACATATAGTAAGAACTTTCTATAGATGTGTTAGAAACAAGAAGCCAGGAAAAGAACCAGTTGGACTGCCAGATGACCGAGGATTAAAAGGAACACTTAGAGGAGACAAGGCCATAGAGGAGAGATTAACCCTTCTTTTACAAAACCGTGGAAGAGGTTTTTAGCGCCGGCTGGCGTGCTGAATGCTCTGCGCTGCTCAGACAGTCAGAGAGTTCCTATAAGCGTCGGAGCAGCGCAGAGCATTCAGCACGCTGGCCAGCTCTAAAAACCTCTTGCACGGTTTTGTATAAGGAGGGGGGTGGGTGGGGTGTAAATTAATTCTTTGTTTCTGTCTTCACCGAGGAAGATGTGGGAGTGATACCAGTACCAGAAATGGCATTCAAGGGAAATCTTGCCTCACCAATCTACTACGTTTCTTCGAAGGGGTGAATAAACATGTGGATAAAGGTGAACTGGTGATATTGTGTCTCTGGATTTTCAAAAGGCATTTGACAAAATACCCCATGAAGGACTTCTGAGAAAATTTTTAAAAAGTCATGTGATAGGAGATAATGTACTATTATGGATTAAGAACTGGTTAAAAGAGAAAAAACAGACACACATCCCCCCCTCCCTAGAAGATGCCCTAGGGGGAGAGAATCCTAAAATTTAAACTTTAACACAATTTCTTGAATTTTCTCAGGACACAATAATATCCAGGCCTACTTTAGTTGTTTATTATTGAAATTGATAAAATTGCAGAGCTTAAATCTTAATTATATGCACAATTTTGGAACTCCTAACATATGTGGATAAATCTACTTTCCACCCTGACTGTACCTCATAGAGAACATAAGAATAATCATACTGGGTCAGATCGATAGTCCATTTAGCTCTGTATCCTGTTTCCAGCAGTGGCCCAACCAAGTCATAAATACCTGGCAGAAATCCACATGCTAGCAACATTCCATGCTACGAATCCCAGGGCAAGCATTGACTTCCCCCATATCTGTCTTAATAGCATACTATAGACTTTTCCTCCAGGAACTTGCCCAAAACTTTTTAAAATCCAGATATTACATTAGTGACTTTTATTCTGCGATTCAAGGTGGATTACAAAAAGAGGTGTTCTGGACATATCCAGGAGAATTACAGGATTGATACTTAGTTGGAAAGTTATGGGCTCCGAGGATAAACTGAAATGAACAATTGTAGCATTAGTTTGTCTTGCTAAATTTCCTGAATAACAGGGTTTTGATGTCTTCTCTGAAGGTTTTGTAGTTTGGTGTTGTGATCAGTAGATTTAAGAGGTGGCAGTCTAGTTTCGCTGCCTGTGTGGTGAGGAGGCCAGCGCACATTTTCTGGCGTTGTATGCTAGCTGCTGTTACCACAACCTCTGGCAATGCGTTCCAGAGCTTTGAGTCAAAAATATTTCCTCCTATTTGTTTTAAAGGTGCTATATTTCATTTAACTTCATTGAATGTCCCCTTGTCTTCAAAATTTTTGAAAGAGTAAAATAAAAATGGATTCACTTTTACCCATTCTCCACCACTTGGGATTTTGTGGACTTTTTGCATGTAGTGGAACTCTGCTTTACGTATTGAAATAGCTGTGAAAATTAGCTTCTGTACAGATGAAATTAAATGAATCAAAAACAAAATTACTCTGGCTTGGCCTAAAATTAGCACACCTGCCCACCCTCTTCACTCTACCCACAGGCCCTGCTCTGCACCTCGAGTTCTCAAGCAAGGTCCTCGGCATTACTATCGATTCCTCCCTTTCCCTCAACGACCACCTGAATTCCTTGGCAAAATCATGTTTTTTCAGCCTCCACATGCTGAGGAAAGTTAGATCCTACTTTCACCAAAAACATTTCACTGTCCTTGTACAATCCATCATCCTATCCAAACTCGATTACTGTAATGCCATTTATTTATGCCTAACAAAAAAAAATCTTCGCAGACTCCAGCTTATCCAGAATACTGCAGCCAAGCTGATTTTTGCTAAACGCAAATTTGACCACATCTCCCCACTACTTACCAATCTTCACTGGCTCCCTGTACTCTCCAGAATCCATTTCAAATGCTCCTGCCTGGCTTTCAAGATCATTCACGGCATCCTTCCGCCCCTAATCCCTCTATCCTTCCTCGCCCTGACGCCTGCTACCACCAGATCAGCCCACAGACATAAACTATCCTTCCCCTCTCTATACGGCATCCTCCACGCAGATAAACTGGGAATATCCCTTCTCTCCAAAATCATGGGCCTTTGGAACAATCTCACTATCCCGCTGCGGAACCTGGGCTCCCTCCAACTATTCCGAAAACAACTGAAAACCTGGCTTTTCTCTAACATATAACTTCTCTTCTCCTGATTACATCCCCTCTTTTATATGCTTTTGTAAATCCTTCTCCTCTCTCTTCCCTATTTTTAAGCTTCGTAAACCGTGTCGAGCTCCACTTCCGTGGAGATGATGCGGTATATAAACTTAAGGCTTAGTTTAGTTTAGTTTAGTTTAGCAATATGATGTTTATTCTAATCTAGATGGTTCTTTGCTGAATGGATATGCATTCTTGCAAACTGGAATTCTAGGATCCAGTAACTTTGGTTTGATTGCACAGGCACTTTTTTGTCTTGTGCTGAGTCATACTCCTGTCAGTGGTCCACAGTTTCATTAGAAAATGTGCAAACAGCCCATATATTTAGACTCCAGAAAAGTCTTATGCCTACCCGTGATGTGTTCGTCTACTCAGTTGCTAGGAATATCAGCTGGACTCATTTCCTGGATCTCACAATGACTATTTTAAGAATCTCACTGTTAATAGACCCTTGGAGCGATTACACCATCAGTCAGAACATGAATTTGGGCACTTGTTGCGCCCCCATCGCTTTGCTCGTCAAGGACTGTGGGATGACATCGCACTATCAGTCACTATACTATCGGTGCTAATAACGAGTCCTCTTATTGACTCTAACACAGGGGTGGGCAAACTTTTTGACTCGTGGGCCACAATGGGTTCTTAAATTTGCCAGAGGGGCTGGGCGACTGGGGGAGGGGGAGGAGGTTGATGCACCGCAGAATGATGATGGTAAGAGAAAAGGCTAAAGCAGAAAGAAAGAAAGACCCCCTCCCTCCCCCCCCGTGAATCAGAACCCTTGCCGCGGGCCCTAGTTTGCCCATGTCTGATCTAGCAGCATTCTATTCGTTGGTAAGATTCTCAAAACTAGCACGATTCCATGCTACTTACTCTCCAATAAATAGGCAGTCAGTCAGTTACCGGTAGTTTCTCCAGTCTACCTCAACATTTGTCCAAATCTTTTTAAAACCCACCTACAGTTAAAGTTAAAGATTTTGGTCCTATGAAAGATGCTTTTGCAGTAATTCAGCAATGACTCACAAATTTAGAGAACTGGGCCACTCATCTTCTTAAACTCAATAAGGATCAAACAAGATGGAGCAGGAAAGCGTAAAAGAGGAAGCAGCCAAGGGCCCGTTTGCTAGCCAGGGCCGGCCGGAAGGAAGGGGCAAGTCAGGGGCTCTGGAAAACTTTCTAGTGCTGCAGGCGTGTGGAGGAAGGCTCTGCTGCACAAAGAGTCGCATTTCCTGTCTCACCGTTTGCGACAGAGGCACGAGGACAGCAGCGTCGCCATCACGAAATAAAGGGAGGGAGGGAGAAGTCTTTGAGAGCACCGAGGCAGACGTCTCTTACCCAGTAGCAGGAATTTGACATCACGGGCTGCCTTCTTGCCATCCTCGCGGAGGCTCCGGTTGATCATCTTGCTCCTCACCTCGGCCGCCTTGTCCTTGGTGCTCAACATGCAGCCCATGACGGCAGAGGGTCTGACAGGCAGAACCACAGAAGGCTGACTTTGCTCACTCGTGCTCTCTCGCTCCCGCGGGACCTCGCTCTCTTTCCCACACTCTCTCCGCGGCTGACGAGCGCCGACACTGGTCGGTCCCTTCCTGCAGCCAGATTAAACAACTAAATGGCCAGGATATAGCCCAAGGGCCATAGTTTGCCCATGCCTTCGGACACCAACTAGCCCGCCTGCTTCGAAGGGCTTTAAACTAGGTAAGTTGGGGGGGGGTACCCACTTATATACCAGAGCAGTAAGTAACAATCCTGATGTGGTGAACCAAAACTCCGCTTCTAAGTCCGAGGTAAATACCCTCACTGCAAAAGATTCGCTAGGAGACACTTTGACTCAGATGGGAAACTCTCTACAGGTGTTTAGCAAACACAAAGAGTGGAGAGCTATGTATGTTAAAGCACACAGTTTAGGGAATAAATTTCTAGAACTGGAAACAGAAATAGTGAATGCCGACCTGGACGTGGTGGCAATATCCAAAACATGGTTCACAGACTCTCATGGATGGGATATAACTATACCAGGATACAACCTGCTTTGCCAAGACAGGAAGGGTAAGTTAGGAGGAGGGGTAGCACTTTACATCAAAGAGAACATCAAAATAACCAGGATCACAGATGTCAAGTACACTGGGGAATCCATCTGGGTAAACCTGGCCAGAGGCATAGAAAAATGCCTGTACCTTGGTGTGGTATAAAGACCTCCAAGACAATCGGAGGACAAGAACACAGAATTAATTGAAGACATTGAGAATATCACTTTACGGGGGGACGCTGTTCTGCTAGGGGACTTCAACATGCCTAATGTAGACTGGAACATACTCTCAGCAACAACTTGTGGTAGCAGGAGGATATTAACGTCCATGAAGGGAGTACGGCTCAAACAAATGGTACTAGAGCCCACTAGGGCCCAGGCCATCCTAGACCTGGTACTTATGAACGGGGAAAGCGTCTCGGAGGTCTCGGTGGGAGAAACGCTAGCCACCAGTGACCATAACATGGTATGGTTCAACCTTAGGAAGGGCTTCCCTAGATCACAAACAAAAACGAGGGTGCTCAATTTCCGGGGCACTGACTTCGCACGCATGGGAGATTTCGTCCATCAGATGCTGCAGGATCAAGAAGTAACTGATAATGTGGAAGCTATGTGGTCAACCCTGAAATTGACCCTACACGAGGCAACTGTCCGCTACATAAAATTGGTAAATAAACAACAAAGAAACAAGAAACCCCAATGGTTCACTGATGAGGTCTCGTACCTCGTCAAGGAGAAAAAGAGAGCATTTCTCTCATACAAACGTACAGGGAAAGGAGAAGCTAACATTGAATACAAGACCAGGTCTGCAGCGGTCAAAACAGCAGTCAGGGAGGCCAAACTTCGAGTGGAAGAAACTCTAGCAAAGAACATTAAGAAAGGGGACAAATCCTTCTTTAGGTATATTAGTGACAGGGAAAAAAACCCAAACGGGATAGTACGCCTTAGAACACCGGACGGGAATTATGTGGAAACAGATTCCGATAAAGCCAAACTACTGAATGAATACTTCTGCTCAGTCTTTTCCTGCGAGGCACCAGGGCACGGGCCACAGCTGGAAGCAATGCCAAGCGCGGAAGACCCATTTCAGAATTTTGTGTTCACACCAGCTGATGTTTACAGCGAACTGTCAAGACTCAAGGTGAGCAAAGCCATGGGACCAGACAAATTGCACCCAAGAGTGCTCAGAGAGCTGTGCGATGTCCTGGTGGAACCATTAGCCATGCTCTTCAATCTCTCCCTAAATACAGGGAGAGTCCCCCTGGACTGGAAAACAGCCAACGTCGTTCCTCTGCACAAAAAGGATTGCAGAGCAGAGGCTGCGAATTACAGACCAGTGAGTCTCACATCGATAGTGTGTAAACTCATGGAAACACTACTTAAAAGTAAATTAGACACGATCTTGGATGAGGGAAATCTAAGGGATCCCAGTCAACCTGGATTCACTAAGGGTAGGTCATGCCAATCCAATCTCATCAGCTTCTTTGATTGGGTAACAGGAAAGCTAGACTCGGGAGAGTCTCTGGACATAGTGTACTTGGATTTCAGCAAGGCTTTTGACAGCGTCCCACACCGCAGGCTATTAAAAAAGATGAAATCGATGGGGTTAGGTGAGACACTAACTGCATGGGTCAATGATTGGCTGAGTGGTAGACTTCAGAGGGTGGTGGTCAACGGCACCCTCTCTGAGACATCGGAGGTGACCAGCGGAGTGCCACAGGGCTCAGTCCTGGGTCCACTCCTTTTTAACATATTCATAAGGGACTTGACCCGAGGGCTTCAGGGTAAAGTAACATTATTCGCTGATGACGCCAAACTATGCAATATAGTAAGTGAAAGCAATTTGCAGGATAGTATGACACAGGACCTTCTTACGTTGGAAAGCTGGTCCTCGACATGGCAGCTGGGCTTCAACGCTAAGAAATGTAAGGTCATGCACCTCGGTAGCGGAAATCCATGCAGAACTTACACCTTAAATGGAGAAACTTTAGCTAGGACTTCAGTAGAACGAGATTTGGGAGTAATCATCAGTGCAGATATGAAGGCTGCCAAACAAGTAGAGATGGTCTCATCCAAGGCAAGGCAAATGATGGGATGCATCAATAGAAGTTTTGTCAGCCGGAAACCCAAAGTCATAATGCCACTGTACAGAACCATGGTGAGACCTCAACTGGAATACTGTGTGCAATTTTGGAGGCCACATTACCGTAAAGATGTGCTTAGAGTCGAGTCGGTTCAGCGGATGGCCACTAGGATGATCTCGGGGCTGAAGGGTCTCTCGTACGAAGAGAGATTGAACAAATTGCAGCTCTACACTCTAGAAGAATGCAGGGAGAGGAGGGACATGATTGAGACATTTAAATACATCACAGGACGTGTCGAGGTGGAAGATGACATCTTCTTTCTCAAAGGACCCTCGGCCACAAGAGGGCATCCGCTCAAACTCAAAGGGGGGAAATTTAATAGTGACACCAGGAAGTATTTCTTCACGAGAGTGGTAGATCACTGGAACAAGCTTCCAGTGCAGGTGGCCAAGGCCACCAGCGTGCTTGACTTTAAGAATAAATGGGACATCTACGTGGGATCGCTATGAAGGTCGAGTTAAGGAACTGGGTCATTAGCATTCAGACTTATTGGGGTGGGTCAGTAGAGTGGGCAGACTTGATGGGCTATAGCCCTTTTCTGCCGTCATCTTTCTATGTTTCTATGCCTGCTCTAACACAAAGTACATTACATTACATTACATTAGTGACTTCTATTCCGCCTGTACCTTGAAGTACTGTTTATTTATGTCTGATGCCTCTCAAAGAGGGGTGAAAACAGAAAGGGACATGTCAAGATATCTCTAACACCAGTGCATGTGGATATCCCCACTGTCCAGTGTTCCCGCTAAGCTGCGCTGAGGTGCGTTGGCGCACAAAATATTACCTCGCAGCGCACATGTTTCTCGTCACAGCGCACACAGTGTAGAGCACAGTTCTTCAACCGCCGGTCCGCAAACAAAATCTTGCCGGTCCGCGAAGGATTCGGTCCCCGCCGCAACGAAAGGCCGGCGTCAGCTGACTTGCAACTTCCTGTTGCAGTCGCTGTGCCGGGACTCCTGCCTTCGCCGGGACTCCTGCCTTCCACCGCGTTTGCCTCCTGCCTTGTCTCCGCACCTCCAGACCAGCAGCGGCAGCTGTGTATGCTTTTAACTTCGGCACAGAGCTGCCCCTAATCAATAGTTTAGCGCGGTTTCATAAGGCAGCCTCGGGGCCTTTGCTAGGCCGGCCCACATCGCATCATCGAAGCGGGCCGGCTATCAAAGGCCCCGAGGCTGCCTCATGAAACCGCGCTAAACTATTGATTAGGGGCAGCTCTGTGCCGAAGTTAAAAGCATACAGAGCTGCCGCTGCTGGTCTGAACTCTTGGGCCGCTGAAGGAGGGCAAAAAGCAGCTGTCCTGGAGGTTTCCCTTCCTCTCGCCTTTACAGGTTCCTTTTTTCCACCTTTTTTTTTTTTCCTTCAAACGGCAACGGGCCCCAGCATCGACATCAATCAAGTAAGTTCCACTGTTAATCAAGCGGTTCTGCTCGGCCAAAGCTTCCCCTGTGACATGAGCCACCCTCAGGGGAAAGAAAGTGACCCACAAAGGTGAGGGGAAGGGGGGCAGATGATGGAAGTTGGGGGGGGGAGAGAGAGAGAGAGAGAGAAGGGGCAGATGATGGAATAGAGGAGATGAGAGAGAGAGAGAAGGGGACAGATGATGGAAGTGAGAAGAAGGGAGAGAGAGCAGAAGGCAGATGGATGTCAGTTGATTTTTGGCAAAAGAACATTATAATGCAAAAAAATAACATTTTCGCTATATTTTCTAATGCTTGGAGTACATGTTATAACAATCTCTGAAAAATTAAAACAGTTTGCCTCAAATTAGATTTCCCCTCCCTCCCAGTCCCCCCTGATAATCTTGGTAGTGTTAGTGACAGCTGTTTTAAAATAAATTTGAGTTTTTCTGGTAAAAAAAAAAAATAAAGAATTTTGTACTTTCAAGAATTAATGCGTTGTTTTGTGTTCTTAAAAATATTATTTAACGTTATTTAATTTAGCGTGTAGGCCTAAAATTCCTTTGAATACCTCGTCCTCATGTATCAGCAACTTTGACAACATATTTATTTGGCTCATAACTTGCTGGCGCCCGATATTTTTAGCTCACAGTGAAAAAATTTTGCTCACAACACCCGCCCGCTTAGAGGGAACACTGCCACTGTCACTCTAATAGTACCCTTGATCCTGGTAAATTTATTAAGGGATTATTTCTTGAATGCTGTGCTCTTGCCGATCCATCCCGGTGCCTCTGGCAGGGAGCCATGCCACTTTAACTCCGCAGTACACATTGCCAATCCAAATATTGAGATAAGGTGATATCCTGTAAGAAGACTAACTATAGATTCTTCAAATAGTTTTTGGATGTTAACATCTCTTTCTCAGAAAAGGAGTGTTAGCTTTTGAAATATCCCCCAAAAAGGCAACTACTTTATGCTTTTTCATATCAAGGTGGTACAGGTGCCTTTCTTACCCCTCCCCCTTTTATGAAGCTGCATTAGGCATTTTTATCACGAGCCTCGACAGTAAAAGCTCCTTTTATAAAGATGCGTTAGGGCCTTAACGTGCGGAATAGCGTGCACTAGCCGCTGCCGCCTCCTCTTGAGCAGGCGGTAGTTTTTCGGGTAGCGCACACTATAGCACGCGCTAATCCGGTGCGTGTGCTAAAAATGCTAGCACACCTTTGTAAAAGGAGCTCTATGAGTATCAGAGCAGCACGGAGAATTCAGCGCACTTGCCGGCGCTAGACACCGCTATCACTTTTTTATAAAAGGGATGGTGGTAACTTATTATGGAGTTCCTTTCTTTACATGATTGTATATATGTAAACCGCTTTGAACTTTTTTAAGCTTTATAAATCAAATTGCAATAAATATAAACATAATTATGATATTACAAAGGGGTGCTGAAAACTGAGCCCAACCAACCAACTTCCTAAATTCTGAGCATCATTTTGCCACCATAGCTGAAAAGAGTGTTATCTTATTTCATTAAGTGCCAATTTGCAGAAACAAAATTTTCAGTTTTGACATTGTTTCAGATCATTGATTGAACCATATCCACGTCATTTTTTTCTTGCTTGAGCTGAGAACTTTTCAGCACCCCTTCGAAGTGTGAAGAGTTTTAGTGTCTGGTAACCAGAGCTGAGATCTGTGATGTCATAATGCCTCATTCCACCAATAAGAGCCAACTTAATCAGTGATGTCACAATGGCTTGATTTTCCTATACTTGGCTCATTTTTATTACTTATGAGGGGGTGCTGAAAAATTATCAGCCTAATCAACCAACTTCCTAAATTCTGAGTGTTATTTTGTCACTATAGTTGAAAAGAGTGTTATCTTATTTCGTTAAGTGCCAATTTGCAGAAACAAAATTCTCTGTTTTGACAAAGTTTCAGATCATTGATTGAACCATATCCATGTTATTCTCTTCTTGGTTGAGCTGGGAACTTTTCAGCACCCTCTCGTAATGAATAATAGCTGTCAGCTACCCACCTCACATTCTCCATCTTCCTAAACCAACCAACCAACTTCCTAAATTCTGAGTGTTATTTTGTCACTATAGTTGAAAAGAGTGTTATCTTATTTCGTTAAGTGCCAATTTGCAGAAACAAAATTCTCTGTTTTGACAAAGTTTCAGATCATTGATTGAACCATATCCATGTCATTCTCTTCTTGGTTGAGCTGGGAACTTTTCAGCACCCTCTCGTAATGAATAATAGCTGTCAGCTACCCACCTCTCAATCTCCATCTTGTCCATTCCAGAATCCAACACAAAATTCAACATACAGCAAAACTAAAGTTCAGTTGATAAAGCAGATTAACAATAAAAACAATCTTTTCAACCCTTTATTTGTTCTCATTCAGACCCCGCCCCCTTTTCTTGCTATTATATATTACACTGTAGACCTGATATAACAAAAATTCACTTATAACATGGTCAAATATCTTTAACCCCAATGTCAGTGTCATATGGGGCATACCGTGCATCAACAATGCTCATATAATACAAAGAGATACTGTCCTAAATATCTATCCTAATGACTTAAAAGCCATCCTGATTAAATTCTCAGAATTATGATTACAGCAGTACTTGATGGAGTTGTGCTAGTCCAGATCAGGAAAAACATAACAAACTGGTGGTACCATACAGTTCAGCAGATTTATTGATGTACTAGTCTTTAAGCCCGTTACATTAACGGGTGCTAGAATAGATGTGTCTGTCTGTCTTTCTTTCTTTCTTTCTGTCTCTCTCCTTGGCTGCTATCTGTCTGTCTGTCTTTTTTCTGTCTCTCTCTCTCTCCTTGGCCGCTGTCTTTCTTTATTTCTGTCTCTCTCCTTGGCCGCTATCTGTCTGTCTGTCTTTTTTTCTTTCTTTCTGTCTCTCTCCTTGGCCACTATCTGTCTGTCTGTCTCTCTCTCTCCTTGGCCGCTATCTGTCTGTCTGTCTTTTTTCTGTCTCTCTCTCTCCTTGGCCGCTGTCTTTCTTTATTTCTGTCTCTCTCCTTGGCCGCTATCTCTCTGTCTGTCTTTTTTTTCTGTCTCTCTCTCTCCTTGGCCAATGTCTGTCTGTTTCTCGTGTCCCTTCTCCCACCTACCTGTCCTTCTGTGTGTGTATCTTTATTTCTGTCTGTCTGTCTATCTCCATGCCCCTGCCTGTCTTTTTATCATGGCCCTTCTCCCACATACTTTTTATTTTGTTTAGAGTGCAAAGGGCAACTGACGCACAAACCGCTGCTGGCTCAGCTGTAGGAAGTGTAGGAAAGCGCTGAAAACCGCCACCCGTGCACGCGCCGCTACTACCATGTCTCTGCCTACTCTGGCACGGAGGCAGAGATCACGGCGGTAAGAGTGCGCATGCGTGTTTAGGGTTTTATTATTATTGATGAGCTTTCAAGGATAAGAGTTCACTTTGTCAGATGTGCGCTTGCTTTTCCTAGAATCTATTCAGATAGCCACCAAGTTAGAGGTGAAGGACCGAGAAATTGAGTATTTGAACAATCTAGAATGCTTTACTGATATAACTATAGATCTGTCCAGATATCATTTGACAGGGTTGTCGCATTACATTGAAAGTCAAGTTAATGAGAAGATACCATGCCAGTTATCCAGGATTACCACTGTAGATAAAATCCCCCAAGCAGGGGGAAGTTTAAAGGTTCTAGTTCATTTCTTCTACATGCTTATTACCTCAAACTGGGTGGGTGCCATAATTGATTTTATATCAACCAATGAGACTCATTCTCAGCCTATCTCATATGCCCTTTTGTCAGGTTTCCAATATTTTTCTTTCATTCTCCTTTGTGGTTAGTATATTATCACTGCTACTACAATTACTTTGCGATCAAATATACAGTTGTAGAGGGTATTTGATTCTCTGAACAGTGAGCTTTCCCTAAAAAATGAGCAAGTTGGGCTGGGTGACCAATAATTGTGTAATAATAGACAACAAAAGAGCACTATGAGGTTTGAAATATACTATGAATGTTTGCCGTCTGGAAATATTAAAAGTATTGCAAGATTTGCATTCCATGTTTCAATGGCATCCCATGTTTTCAATTGCATTTCATCCAATTGTTTTTTCTTTGGCTTGATTCTCTAAGGAGCCCTTTTACTAAAGTGTTAAGCCCTAACATGTGCTTACTCCCCGATTCTATAAATCGCACTGTTCTGTCTGGCCTTACCATACAACAGGCCAGTGCAAAACCTTTTGACAACCTACCAATTTCTATAAAGAGAATAGAACACACACCAAATTTTATTAAAACTACATATAATATTTATTAGTAAAGAAAAGACACATCACCAAGGATAGAAACTGCATCCTTTAGTCTCTCACAAACCGTTAGCCCCTCAACGGTCAGACTAGGAGCCATTTCCACAGGAGGGGCTTCTGGGCAATGCACATCTTCACTGCACAGGTGAGCTATGAGCTTCACAACATTGAATGGCTTCTTTTATAGTGACTTTCACATGCAATGTTTATCTTTCAAACATGCACAATGTCCAAAAGTCTGCTGTTAACAGTGCAAGGTTCAAATATGGTCAGAGAGGACATCTGTTCTCTCTGCATAACAACAAACCAGACACAGCTCAGGGGTGATATGATAGAGGTCTATAAAATACTGAGTGCAGTAGATATGACTCGCTTGTTTACTCTTTCCAAAAATACTAGGACTAGGGGGTATGCAATGAAGCTACCAAGTAGTAGATTTAAAACAAATCACAAGAAACATTTCTTCACTGAATGGGTAACTAAACTCTGGAATTCATTGCCAGAGAATGTAGTGAAAGTGGTTAGCTTAGCAGGATTAAAAAAAAGGTTTGGATAATTTCCTAAAAGAGAAGTCCATAAGCCATTATTAAGATAAATGTAGGATAATCCATGGCTTATTTTAAGTGGCATAAATATGTCTTACTCTTTGGGATCTTGCTAGGTACTTATGATCTGAGTTGGCCACTGTTGGAAATAGGATATGGAGCTTGATGGACCTTCAATCTGTTCCAGTATGGCAACTCTTATGTTCTTATGACTAATGAGTTCAGCAACATCAACAATTGAGTGCTAACAAATAATAATTGATGTTAATTGGCTGCCTTAATAATCTGTATGCACATTGCCTTATTTCACCAAAAGTTCATAAACTTATCGGTTTATGCATAGCAGTAGATTCAGATCAATTCAAAATTTGACCTACGCTCAAACATATTTCATTTTTAGAATATAACTGAGCTGGCGGTGAATCTCTCTGAAGGGGCTATTCCTTGAGACAGCTAGTCGCAAAACGTGGATTCATGTCAGAGCCCCAAACAGCATAAGAGCTTTATATTATATAATAGAAAATGCTGATGAGTATTGAATAGGAAGATGAGGAGGTTTGCTGCATGGAACTCAAACTATAATGAAATAACAAGTCTGAGTGTATCCACTGAGGAAAATTTTTGAATTGATCTGAACTTTTGAATTGATTATGAACTTTTGGTGAAAATAGGTGAATGGAAGTATTTAATAGAAGTGAAGTATATTGACATTTCAGATTTATATTGACATTTCGTACCCTCATTTTTTCAGTCACCGCTCCTTTAATTTGGAACTCTCTCCCTCTATACCAGGGATCTCAAAGTCCCTCCTTGAGGGCCGCAATCCAGTCGGGTTTTCAGGATTTCCTCAATGAATATGCATTGAAAGCAGTGCATGCACATAGATCTCATGCATATTCATTGGGGAGATCCTGAAAACCCAACTGGATTGTGGCCCTCAAGGAGGGACTTTGAGATCCCTGCTCTATACCAGGGGTAGGGAACTCCGGTACTCGAGAGCCGTATTCCAGTCGGGTTTTCAGGATTTCCCCAATGAATATGTATTGAAAGCAGTGCATGCACATAGATCTCATGCATATTCATTGGGGAAATCCTGAAAACCCAACTGGAATACGGCTCTCGAGGACCGGAGTGCCCTACCCCTGCTCTATACCTTAGAGCTGAACAAAACTTGCAGAAATTCAAAAGCAGCCTAAAATGCTTGCTTTTTAAAGACGCCTATAACTGATTTTATACTCCAGCTATTTTTAACTTTTTCCCTTTTCCTATTGTATTTTCCTTTTATGTATTCTTTCTATAAAATTGTAGTTCTTCCCGCTTTTCCCATTGTTTTCAAGTCATAAGTATGTTTGTTTAGTTCATGTATGTCTAATAATTAGTTCATTTATGTCTAATTAATTTAAAAATGTTTGTTTCCCAGCTATTTATTTGTGTATGTCCAATAATTTAAAAATGTTCATCTCCCAGTTATTTTTAAATACTTTGTACAACACTTTGTACTTTTGGATATGCATTTAATCAAAACTTAAAAAAACTATGAAACTATATATGTTTAATTTAAAGCATTAGCTGGAAATTTAAATCTCGGTGAGCTTTAAATTTTGTACCCTCTGGATCTGCTTGAAATAGAATATGATTTTGTGAGTTCTTGCTTTGTGGTCCCAGGTAGAGAGTTGCGCGGGGACAGAAATCCCACCAATCCCCGCCAGGATCCTCTCCGTCCCCACCCATCCCTGCCAGGATCCTCTCCGTCCCCACCCGTGCCCATCAGGATCCTCTCTGTCCCCACCCATTCCCGCAAGGAATTACCTCCATCCCAGCCCGTCCCCATAAAAAGCAGCAGGATCATCAATTCCAGTTTCTTTTGGGTTTGCGCTGCTGTTTTCCTTGTGCAATCTCTTTGGTGGAACCCTTTTTTTGTTTTCTGTTCAGGTAATTAACTTATAAACCCCCTCTTTTACTAAGGCTGACGTGTCCATTATATTATATGGACGAACCCAGCTTCCAACACCTTTCATCCCCGTGGAAGTCCCGTTGGCTAGAGGGGGGTCTCCATGAGAGTACCATGGGCCAGAGGGGGGTCCCCGTGGGAGTCCCGTGGGTTAGGGGAGATTCCCGCAGGACCCCCGCGGGACCCGCGGGATTCCCGGGATCCCCATTCCTGTGCAGACCTCTAGTCCCAGGGTCTCCTCACCAGATCAGCGTGAGACTTTTAGCACCACATTGCTCAAACTCACACAGAGCCTCAATGGTACAGGGAGAAGCAGCAGCAGCCGGAGCAGAAAAGGAATATAAAAATCTCAGGTGGCAGAGGGAAATTTCTAGTTGCCATGGCGACCTGCTGCTTGGGATTTGGCAAGGCCTTGCCTAACACCACCAGAAAAAGTACAGAAAAGAGTTATTTCGTCAGCTCCTTAACTGACTCCTCTGGTATATGTAGTTTTGTAAACTCCATCAAATCCACATGCAATTGGCTACAAATACATGTGCATGGTGCAGGACCGGCACTTAGATGTGTAAATGCTGGTGTTTAAGCACATTGGGGGGGAATATTCTATAAATGGCACTGAACCTTAGATGCTGGTAGGCGCCCTACCGCCGTCTAAGTTAACCCTTTATTTGCCATTGTTGCTCAGAAGCAGCACGTGTTTCTGTGGCTCATATGGGAGATCTGCTACTTAGCACGATTGCTCTCGTTCAGAATCAAGTTACGTAAAGCAGCCGTTTTCGCCATCTGCCAATTAAAGGGTTAATTGAGAAACGCTGTTTAAAATGGTAAAATTAAAGTGCCTACCGTCCCCTAAATAAAAAGCGCCAGAATCGTGCTTACATAGCCGCTTTATGGTACTTAATGTCGCTATGGGCATGGCTGTAAAGCGCCTACGTAGGCGCGATTCACCGCATAGACAGCCGCGAGACATGTAGGCCTGGAAAACCCTTGCCTACATTTCTGGCGCCTATCTTTCACAGAGGCGTGATTCTCTATATAGGCTGCTATCATGTGACTGACACGCGATCGGTGGTTGCTTTTTAAGCAGCTGCCAATATCAGCGCCTGTAGAGAATCCGAGCCATAAAGCTTTGAGTAATATGACTCTTATTTTGTGAAATGGCTGTTGCCACTGGAAATGTTGGCAAATCTATTTGTATTTACCAATGCCCTTCATGTTCAACAGAGCCTTCTGTAAAACACTCTGGGAACTGGGAATATCCTACCATGGATGTTCTAATTCTTACCTTCTTTGAAAAATTGATTTCCTCATAGTAATCGAATGGGTTTTCTTGGATGATCATTTTCAATGAGAACAGCTTAGGAGACATCAACCTTCTCGTCTGCTTTCCCCTGCAGCCTATTGGCTGGCTAAGGACTGTCTGACCAATGGTGTTTCCTAAGCCTCCTTTGCAGCTTATTGGCTGGCTAAGGTATGTCTGACCAGTAGGCTGCTGGGGGAGGCAAGAGCAGTAGCTGAGGAGACACAGCCTTACTTCCTGCTTTCCCCTGCAGTTCTACATCGGGAGAATGTCTGAGCAGTGCTGGAAAAAAATATTGGGGGTTCTCTAGCACTCACTACACCCACAGAGCTGGCGCCTGTGCTAGGGATGGAGCCTGACATACTGACTCAGACAGCCTGTTCCAGACATATGGTGCAGCAAGAGAGAAGGAGCGTAGTCTGGAGCTGGCAGTAGAGGAGAAGGGTACAGATAGGAGAGACTTGCCCTATGAACTGAGTTCCTGGGGATGAGTATATGGAGAGATAAGAGAGGAAAGATATTGAAGAGCTGCAGAATGAATGCACTTGTAGGTCAATCAGAGGAGTTTGAATTGTATGTGGAAATGGATAGGGCGTCAATGAAGAGACTTGAGGAGAGGGGTGATGTGAGCATAGCAACTCTGGAGGAATATAAGTCATGCAGCAGAATTTTGAATGGATTGAAGGGGAGAGAGATGGTTAAGTGGAAGACCTGTGAGAAGCAAGTTGCAGTAGTCTAGGTGGGAGGTGATAACGGTTCATAGACATAATCGCGGAAGACAAAGGCGCGTGCCGACAACTGAGCGCAAGACGGAGGCGCGCGCCGAAGAAATTTACTGTTTTTAGGGGCTTCGACGGGGGTTTTTGTTGGGGAGCCCCCCCACTTTACTTAATACAGATCGCAGTGGCGTTGTAGGGGGTTTGGGGGGTTGTAACCCCCCACATTTTACTGGAAACTTAACTTTTCCCCTAAAAACAGGGAGAAAGTAAAGTTTTCAGTAAAATGTGGGGGATTACAACCCCCCAAACCCCCACAATGCCCCCACAACGCGGCACGATCTGTATTAAGTAAAATGGGGGGGGTTGCCCCCCACGCCCTCCTGTCGGAGCCCCTAAAAACAGTAATTTTCTTTGGCGCGCGCCTCCGCGCTGCACTCAATTGTCTGCGCGCGCCTTTGTCCTGGCGCGCTTTTGACCTGACACCGGTGATAACAGTGTGGATAAGGGTATTGGTAGTGTCCTCAGAGAGGAAGGGTCAGATTTCGGTGATATTGTAGCGAAAGAAAGGTTTTGTCGATCTGTTGGATTTGTATGGAGAAAGAAATCCATCCAGTGCCTCTCTCATAGCTACACCCACTATAAAATTTATCATACGTGTTAAAGAATAGGGTGCAGGGTATATTCATACGCCAATCTGAATAAGTACCAATGAATACCAATTATTGCTTGTTACCAGCTAATTAGTTTGTGTGTAGATTTGGGATCCATGACCAAATTTGGGTACTCAAATTTTGGCAACCCGTACAGAATCCAGGGACGTTGTCTTGTGTCAGTGAAAGTTTTATGCATTTCTTTATCATCCCATTACTTTGGTTTTACAATTTTTTTTTTTATTATAAAAACCACAAGATCATGAAGGGCATAGAGGGAGTAGAGAGGGACAGATTTTTCAAACTTTCAAAACATAAAAGAACAAGAGGGCATTCGGAAAAGTTGGAAGGAGACAGATTCAAAACGAATGCTAGGAAGTTTTTCTTTACCCAGCGTGTGGTGGACACCTGGAATGCGCTTCCAGAGGACGTAATAGGACAGAGTACGGTACTGGGGTTTAGGAAAGGATTGGACAATTTCCTGCTGGAAAAGGGGATAGAGGGGTATAGATAGAGGGCTACTGCACAGGTCCTGGACCTGTTGGGCCATCGCGTGAGCGGACTGCTGGGCACGATGGACCTCGGGTCTGACCCAGTGGAGGCATTGCTTATGTTCTTATGTTCACTCTGGTATTTTTTTTATATCTTTTATTGTGTAAATTGCTGTGATACTTTCATGTGAATTGGTGGTATATTAAGCCAGTAAACTAAACATATAGAGAACATGGCTGTTGTAACCGGAGTTTAGGGCACTATGTAAATGCCAGAATTTCATTTATTGGGATTTGAAATAGCCTTACTGGGAAAAATCTCTGGCTTGCAACTTTTGCGATGCTGAAGAAAGCTGACAACATTTAGTTCAGTGTATGCAAATAACTCATTTATCAAAGGTACATCAGTGATTACCTGGACAATCATAAAAATGTCTACCTAAGCATGAGAAAATCGCTAAAACTCTATATTTATCTTATTAATTTTGGTCTGAGCAAAGGATAATTTTATAGTCTGTGGTGTACATATAGCTGCACAGTTTTATGGGATCAGCAAAAATATGGAAGACTGGGAGCCTGACAGCTAATTATAGTCTGCTGGGTTCTACTGAATCTTTATTTTCAATGTATTTTGCTTATTTGTATCCCAAAGAGGTCCCAAGTCTTGTTTCTATCAATAGACCAAACCTTAATAGACTAGCAATTTTCTACTGATTAAGAGGCCAATGCCCAAAACCTGGGGTTAAAGCCCACAACGCAAGAACAGCACAAAAAAAATAGCTAAGCAATTCTCAAAAGAAAACAATAAATTTGCACTAATAAACAAAAGTAGGAGGAAGAATGTACCTGGCACATACGCGCAAAGTTTAAGTTCTTGTGTGCATACAAAGTCAAAAACCAGAAGATCAAGTACATATTAACATTGTTCGTATGTGTTTCAAATATGAGCCCTTAAGAAATCGTTTGCACTTAAAATTTTTGAAACTCTCATATTTAAGCGCAGAAAACCAGGCACTGATTGGTTGTCTAGATCAGTGATTCCCAACCCTGTCCTGGAGGAACACCAGGCCAATCGGGTTTTCAGGCTAGCCCTAATGAATATGCATGAGAGAGATTTGCATATGATGGAAGTGATAGGCATGCAAATTTGCTTCATGCATATTCATTAGGGCTAGCCTGAAAACCCAATTGGCCTGGTGTTCCTCCAGGACAGGGTTGGGAACCACTGGTCTAGATAGTGAGTTGAATATCGCCGCTATCTGGATAGCACTGGTGGTCACTGCTGAATCCGGATGTTCAGCGCTAATTATTATCAGGATGCTGGTACTGAATATCCAGAAATTTCCTGCCGGTCCACAGGGCCAGCACATGCATCAGGCCCAAAACAGTGTTCTTCAACCGCCGGTCCTTGGTGCGATCGATGTGGCGTTATCTTCGAGCCAGCTCCCTCTTCCTGATTCAGTGCACAAAGCCACGGGCCGTGGCTCCTACGGGCATCCTGCGCCTGAACCGGAAGCTTTCTCTCTGACGTTGCAACGTCAGAGGGAAGGCTTCCAGATGAGGCACGGGACGTGCAAGGTGCAATTAGTACTATTATGGGGGCGGGGTCTGGGGTGGAGATCGGGTAGAGATGGGCAGGGTCTGGCCCACCACTTAGCCCAGTGTTCTTCAACCGCCGGTCCACGGACCGATGCTGGTCCACAGAATAATTATTTTATTTCTGCCAGTCCATAGGTGTAAAAAGGTTGAAAAGCACTGGTCTACGCAATTACAACATTCCTTGCTGCATACATAACAACACTGACAGAACCTGATTTCCTAGAACACACGTTCAGTATATCCAAAAAAGCTCAATAGAATGGCCTAGACTCAGCACCTAAACATTCTAGCTCTTCAGTACTTATGTAGCCTCCTGAAAAATGATTTATGCTGCAGCCTGATTTCTTATTTATTTAGTTTTCCATACTGTTCTTCCAGGTGAGCTCAGAATGTTTTACATTAATTTATTCAAGTACTCAAGCATTTTCCTCCCGTTTGTTCTGATGGGCTCACAATGTATCTAATGTACTTGGGGTAATGGGGGTATTAAATGACATGCCCAGGGTCACAAGGAGCAGTGACAACCCCAGGGTGCTGAGGCTTAAGCTTTAACCTCTGTGCTGCTCTAGAAATCAAAATGTAGCAAAAGTGAGCCAAGTATAGGACGATCAAGCCATTGTGACATCACTGATGAGGCTGCCTCTTAAGCACTGGTGGAATGAGGCATTATGATGTCAGAATACCAGCTCTGGTTATCAGAGGCTGAAGCTTTTCACACTATTTATTTATTCATTCATTTTTCTATACTGTTCCCCCAGGGGAGCTCAGTACAGTTTACATGAATTTATTCAGGTATTCAAGCATTTTTCTCTGTTTGGCCTGGTGGGCTCACAAATACACTTGGGGGGATTAAGTGACTTGCTCAGGGTCACAAGGAGCAGCATGGGTTTGAACTTACAACCTCGGGATGTTAAGGCTATAGCTTTTACCACTGTGCCACACTCTCCCCTATGCGGTTACTCTCTCTCCTGACTTGTTCCTGGACTTCCCTCGTTTTCTAGCCCTCATTTTCTAGCCAGAGGCCAAAAAGAGACTCTGCATTATTGAACGAAATCATCCTGTCAAGTGTCGTCTTTTCTTCTTTATAGGTAATAAGAATAAGCTATTTTCTGATTTTAATATCAACTGATAAATACCACACTACTTTGAATCAGCTCATTGTTCTTCATTAGCATGGTCATTACCATATTTACATAGACTTGGATGATAAATGTAATTGTCCTGGATTATCCCCATTTATCAAATAGGAAGAGAGACAATAAATGGTTAGTAGATAGGGTGAAGTGTTTCTGGTGTAACGAATCACTTGACTGTGTGTTAAGCATATATCTAGATTTTAACACATCAGCTATGAAGTGTTTTTGTGGCTTCCTTGAGCCCTCCGGCTCCTATAAGATTGACTGAGGCATTAATAGTAAAACAAAGGCTTTATCAGTGCCACTAGCTATGATTTGCTCTGTCTCATGTGTCCCATAAATCATGTAAGTAGCTCTTGAATGGTTGCATTTGAGAGAGTGAAATAAAAATTGGATTTGAGATTTAATTACAGTCCATATTCTACTACTAGTGTTTAAGCCCGTTACATTAATGGGTGCTAGAATATATGTCTGTCTGTCTGTCTTTCTTTCTATCTCTCTCCTTGCCCCTGTGTCTTTCTTCCTTTCTTTCTGTCTCTCTCCTTCCCGTTGTGTGTCTTTCTTTCTGTCTGTCTCTCCCTGGCCCCCTGTCTGTATGTCTGTCTTTCTTTCTATCTCTCTCCCTGCCCGATGTCTTTCATTCTCGTGTTCTGCCTGCCTGTCTTTCTGTCTCTCTCCGTGGCCCCTTGCCTGGCTGCCTTTCTTTGTCTTTCTCTGTGGCCCCCTTCTGTCTCCCCCGTACAAAACAAACCAAGTTCACTCCCTGGCCCCCTTTCCCTCTCCTCCCCCCTCCACTTCCCTGTGCAGCAGCAGCATTTCCATCCCCCCTTCCCTGTGCAGCAGCAGCATTTCCCTCCCCCCCCACTTCTTTGTGCAGCAGCAGCAGCATTCCCGTCCCCTCCATTTTCCTGTGCAGCAGCAGCATTTCCCGCCCCCCACCTCACTTCCCTGTGCAGCAGCATTCCTTCCCCCTCCACTTCCCTGTGCAGCAGCATTTCTGTTTGCTTCTGGCCGGCTCCCTTACAGTCGCTTGCCGAAGTTATTTTTGAGTTTAAAGCTGCCGCGATGGCTCCTCTCACGATCCGCACCTGCGTTAGAAGCCTTCTCTTTGACGTGACATCAGAGAGGCTTCCGACGCAGGTGCGCCTCGTGAGAGGAGCAACGGCGGAGGCTTTAAACTTAAAAATAACTTCGGCAAGGGACTGTAAGGGAGCCGGCCAGACCGCGGGCCGCACTGTGTTAGACAGAGGGAGGGGGGGGAGTCGCCTCTGTGCGTCCCTGCTTAAGGTGCCTCCGCATGCGCAGAAGAAACCACTGCTGATTCCTTCTATTGCGCATGCAAAGCCACGGAGCTACAGAGCACAGATCACGCAGGTAGGAGTGCGCATGCGCGCTTAGGGTTTTATTATTAGTGATTTATTATTTCTATAGCGCTACCAGATGCACACAGCAGATGCACTGCTATATTAGGGTTGTCCAGAAAAACCTGAAGTTGGAAAAACTGTGCAAATTGAAGATTTTCCCATGAATTTGTTTGTGCTTGATCAGAAAATAATGTTAAAGAAATGTTTTAAAGCCCTTCCTGGGGTCCTTCAAAGCCACTGATTACATAAAGCTCTGTTTTTCTTAAAATTTGCTATTTTTGCTTAATGGAACAAATTTCTTGGTATTATAGCTAAAACGTTGATGTTTTCACACTCAACAATGATACATTGATAAAAAGACATTTTGGGCTCCTTTTACGAAGCTGCGTTAGGGCATTAACACGCGGAATAGCGCACCCTACATTGCCGCGCGTGCTAGACGCTAATGCCAGCATTGAGCTGGTATTAGTTCTAGCCACGTAGCGCGTGGTAATATCCTGCGTGCACTAAAAACGCTAGCGCACCTTAGTAAAAGGATCCCTTTACGTCAAGTATGTTTTATTGAAAAAAGAGCAATAAGTCAGTACAGAAGTAACACGACAGAGTCTCCAATATGCTTATTATAACAAGTGGGGTCGGATTCCTTAGAACCCCACTAATACAGTGTTACAACTACAAAAGAATAGGAAAACATTTTCCTGTTATCAAATAATGATAAAACTACATTTTATGCAAAAAATCTAGCAGCATTTTAGTAAATGAACCTTCAATATCTGCATTTTTTTGTGGAACAGAAATTTAGCATTCTTTGATGTAGTCATCTACCAACGTCGTCCCAAACACTCAAGCGTTCAATGTCTTCTTGAGATAGTCAGGAGAAAGCCTGCGATGCTGTTCCAACTCCTGTGGGGGAGGATAACAAGAGTGCACTGAGGCCCATATTCAGTGGCGTAGGAAGGGTGAGCAGCGCCCGGGACGGTGGTGCCCCTCCCCCACACTCTTCCCCGACCCTCCTGCCGTGCGCGCCCCTTCCCTTTCCCCTTCCCCTTTTTAACTTCTCCAGCGTGAGCAGCGTGCCCATGTCGGTGTCAGCCCACCCTTTGATGTCACTTCCCAGACTTCCCGCCCTTTGATGTCACATCCTGGAAGTGATGTGAGAGAGAGTGCCGATGCCGACGCGGGTAGCAACCTCGTGCCGGGAAAGTAAAAAAGCTACAGTGAAAGGCAAGGGGCACGCGTGGCAAGGGGAGGAGTGGGGGCGGAAAGGAGGAGGGATGCCATGCCCTTAGGAAGACCGCGCTCAGGGTGGACCACCCCACCCCCCCTTACTATGCCACTAAAAAAAGCGCCTCATCTTAGGTGTCAGTAGTTGCCCTACCGGCCCCTAAATTAAGTCCAAAATACTATTTAAAAGAGATTTTAAGGCAGTTTTCAAGGCACCTAAAAAAAAAAACAGTGCCGGAATCACGTCTTTGGAGGCGCTTTATAACGCCTAAAGCCACTGTAGGCATAGCTAATACCAGAAATGGTGTTAGGCACCGCAAAGCACCTCCATAGACGTGATTCAAATCAAAAGGTAGCGACTTGCAGAGGCATTTGCCACATTTTAAGAGAGATTTGTGACATTTTTAGGAAGATATATTATACTTCCCGACATTTTACCAATAGACTCCTGAGGCAGGCCCTTTTGGGCCGAAACACGATCGTGTCGAGTCACGACATAACAAAAGATATTGAGCACCAGAGTCTGCCTTCGCCGTTTGTTCTTCACTTTCCGAGTTTTGGGAAACATAGAAACATAGAAATAGACGGCAGATAAGGGCCAAGGCCCATCCAGTCTGCCCACCTTAATGACCCTTCCCTACCTTTACCCTGTGAATAGATCCCACGTGTCGATCCCATTTGGCCTTAAAGTCAGGCACGCTGCTGGCCTCAATCACCTGAAGTGTAAGACTATTCCAGCGATCAACCACCCTTTCAGTGAAAAAGAATTTCCTGGTGTCACCGCGCAGTTTCCCGCCTCTGATTTTCCACGGATGCCCTCATGTTGCCATGGGACCCTTGAAAAAGAAGATATCCTCCTCCGCCACGATGCGGCCCGTGAGATACTTGAACATCTTGATCATGTCTCCCCTCTCTCTGCGCTCCTCGAGTGAGTATAGCTGTAATTTATCTAACCGTTCTTCGTACGGGAGATCCTTGAGTCCCGAGATCATCCGGATGGCCATTCTCTGGACCGACTCCAGTTTCAGCACATCCTTGCGATAATGCGGCCTCCAGAATTGCACACAGTATTCCAGGTGTTCATCTCCTGTTTCATTTGTGACTAGTCTGAGTACCACCAGATTAAAGGGAGGAGGAGGGGTGCCAGCGCCATGAGCAAGACTACACTCGGGGCAGATCCCCTCCTCCCCCGCATCCCTCTTACTACAGCACTGCCATTGGTTATTCATAAACTGGCCAGTTTCAGTTAAGTGCTGCTGAATATTCCAGGTCAGGACCAGTCATGTGATTTGCATGTCCAGGATCCTCTTCTAGTCCTTTAAATTGCTTTGAATATTGACCCCCTAAGTAATCAAATGTGATCGCTACTTTCTAGCAATGATACATTTGAAGCACAAAGCAGGCTAGGTAGATGCAAATTACTTTTATATGATGGTACTTTTGTAGGACTTCTGGATCTTTTGGCTTATTTAATAATTTAATATACTGCCTTATTAAAATTCAAAGCAGTTTTACATAATATAAAAACAAAGTATAAAAAGAACGTACATTAAAAACAAATTACAGATAATGCTACAAACAATCAAACGCACTGACAAACATTAACTTACCAATACAGGGTGGAGAAGGGCAGAAATACAATTTGTATAAAGAGAAAGAGGGGGAAAAGGACCGAAATGAAAGGAAGGGGAACAAAAAAATAAATAGTCTAGAATAATGTAAGATAAGCTAACATGATTAAAATATGGCAAGGAACAGATTTCCATTACCGTCCTTATCCTACTTCTAACTTTACCAACTGGGATTACAAAACCATCTGGATCAGGGGTCTCAAAGTCCCTCATCGAGGGCCGTAATCCAGTTGGGTTTTCAGGATTTCCCCAATGAATATGCATTGAAAGCAGTGCATGCACATAGATCTCATGTATATTCATTGGGGAAATCCTGAAAACCTGACTGGATTGCGGCCCTCGAGGAGGGACTTTGAGACCCCTGATCTAGATTCTGATCAAAGTGTTTAATTCTGATTAACAGGGCTGGTGTTAGACATGCAGAGGATCAGAGCAAAAACTGGGCGGCAGAGAGCTACAGCCCAACATCTAGTTAGATCTCCTTCAGCTTAATGCAGGTTGGGGGGGTCCCCTATGGTATAGGGCAGGGGTAGGCAATTCCGGTCCTCGAGAGCCGGAGCCAGGTCAGGTTTTCAGGATATCCACAATAAATATGCATGAGATAGATTTGCAGTGCAGTGCATGCAAATCCATCTCGTACATATTCATTGTGGATATCCTGAAAACCTGACCTGGCTCCAGCTCTTGAGGACTGGAATTGCCTACCCCTGGTATAGGGGCTGTGGGCAATTACAGACCCTTATTTCCAGTCTTGATGATTAAACTTTCCATTTAAAAAGATACGTATGTAATGCTAGAGTTGGTTGGATTCAATTTTAACTAAGCAGCTCAGAGTAAGTTTTTAAGCTGATAAAACAGATCAGCCTTGATTAACTAAGGTTTATCTAATAAGCACAGTTTGAAGAAAGCTTAAGGATAATGAAATTCTCTGGCATTTTGGGTGAGATATGAATGTTTATTTGTTTAACTTATGACTTATGGTACCCTGAAAGACTCCCTAAGCAGGGAGAAACAGATGTGTTATCCATAATATATCAAATATAAAACCCATAAAAGCTACATAAAAATGCATTATATCTGTTTAGTAATTTCAGAAATAGGCAAAACAGCAAAAATCGTTGCCATTAGGGAAGAAACAAAGTACTTCTTCATGCCACTGCTAGACTGTATTGCTGGGATTTCTAGAAATCTGTTGACCATATGTTATTCTGTTATCTATAATGAAGAATATTCTTTTAAAACTGCATATAAAGTGATTATGGGAAGATGGATTTCTAGATCATTAGGAGGGAATTTTCTGCACAGGTCTGCTTTTATAATTACACATGGAATTAGGTACTTGTAACGGGGTGGTTGATGAGCCTAGTTTGGATATGGTCCAAACATTTTTTGGACCTCACTGGTACCGGGTGGCTGAAACAGAAACAGAAGTGGTCTTTTACTAATCTGCACTAAACAGTTAGCATAGATTATACTGTGTGGTAGACATTAGAGACTTCCACGTCGGGCTACACTTTCGGTTCTGTGTGTTACCAAAGCCTAAGGTCCTAGAAACTGGCTTCCCTCAATCCAAAACTGACCCCCAGAAAAGACCCATTTCAAAATCACTGAGCTCTGGAACAACCTTACCTCCCCTCTTCGGAACTTGAGCTCTCTCCAAGTTTTCCGCAAACATCTGAAAACCTGGCTTTTCTCAAAAAATGTAAGTCTCCCTCCCACTTAGGAATCAAGGAAACTCTTATATCTTGGCATCCCAAGTCCTCTAAATTTTCTTCACACTTCTACCTCTAACCCTCTGTTGTAGTTCCTTCCTATTTCTCCTACTGTAAACCGCGTCGAGCTCTACGAACATGGAGATGATGCGGTATACAAACCTAAGCATTAGATTAGATTAGATTAGATAAGGTGCATGATAGCTGCAGGAACTCCTCTATGCTCTAGTTTCAGCAGGAAGAGGAGAACCTGGGCTACCTACAAAAAGCTCCATGGAAAACATTTCGAGGACCTGCCATATATATTTCTAAAGCCCCGGTACCATTAAAAAAAAAAGTGCATGGAAGCAGAGAGAAAGGGGTTAACAAAGTTTTAAATGCAATCTATGACAATTGCATTTTTAAAGAATATGAACTATGTAAGAATGAGAAACATTAGGGAAGAGGCAGAATAATGATTCATCCGGCTTGTGCTACTCAAGTGCAGTTTAGAGAGGAGTCAGCTGCACTTCTTCTAAGGCTGGCTAGAAGACTCCTCAAAAATGCTTTCAACCAGATGGATGCTTTTACAGAATTCAGCGAATTCTGTCATTGGTCTGAATTAGTTGCAGAACATAATTGGCACCTTGCAAATATGGATTGATGAAAAGAGATGGGTTACTAACTGTGGTATTCACTCATTAGGGAAAAGAATTGAGTATTTAGCAATCAAAAGCACCCGAAGACGGAGTTTATGCAAGAGAGAAGATGAGAAAAAAGTAGCTGCTTTTTAACCAGAATGCACATGCATTTGCTCATTTGCATTTCAAAACCAACCGAGAAAAAAAAAAACCCCGCAATGTGTGACTGAATTAAAGTGACAGCTAAGCTTTCGCAGATATCTGTCATTAAAAACTGGCAGAAATACAATGAGTCATAAATAACTCTGAAGATGACAGTTTTCCCAAGCCACTGATGCACTCTTTCTTTGCAGTCCTAATGATGAACAACAGAGAAGCTCTAAATTCTAGAACAGGGGTGGGCAACGAGGGTCACAATCCAGTCGGGTTTTTAGGATTTCCTCAATTAATATGCATGAGATCTATTTGCATGCACTGCCTCCCATCGTATGCAAATGGATCTCATGTATATTCACTGGGGAAATCCTAAGAACCCAACCGGATTCCGGCTCTTGTTGCCCGCCCCTGTTCTAGAACAAAAATTTCCATCTACCTTCTAGCACAGCTTAAATCATAGGAAGAACAACATTATTTCAGCAGTTTCCGTGCCTGCTGCTGTACCATAGCATATATATTTTGACCATTGCCATTTCATCTATCCCAGTGGTTCCCAAACCTGTCCTGGGGGACCCCCAGCCAGTCAGGTTTTCAAGATATCCCTAATGAATATGCATAAGAGAGATTTGCATACCTGTCACTTCCATTATATGCAAATCTCTCTCATGCATATTCATTAGGGATATCTTGAAAACCTGACTGGCTGGGGGTCCCCCAGGACAGGTTTGGGAACCACTGATCTATCCCAAGGGTTCTCAACCCCAGTAGCATAGCATCTACTTGCAACAATGTATCTTATATTCATTGATGTGTCATTGATGGGTCAAATTACCAGGAAAAGGTGGCCTTGACATAAGACTGGGTCTATACTATCGTCCACCTGGACAAACGGAAGCAAACGACAAAGATCTGGCGGCAGAATTGAGGCGGGAAGGCAACAACAGGAATGTGACAGTAATGGGAGATTTCAACTACCCCGGGATAAACTGGAGTATTGGAAACTCAAACTGTGCGAGGGAAACAGAATTCTTGGAGGCTGTGAGCGACTGCTTTATGGATCAGCTTGTCAAGGAACCAACAAGAGGAGATGCCACTCTTGACCTAATCCTCAACGGATTAGGGGGACCTGCAAAAGAAGTGGAAGTAGTAGGGCCAATAGGAAACAGTGATCACAACATGATCCAGTACAAATTAGGAGTAAGTACAACAAAAGGCAAAAGAACCACAGTGACAACGCTCAACTTCAAGAAAGGGAACTATGATGCTATGAGAGCAATGGTAAGAAAAAAACTTAGAAACAGCTCAAGGAAAACAGAAACTGTAGAGCAAGCCTGGTCTCTATTCAAGGGCACAGTGCAAGAAGCACAACATATGTACATCCCCATATTTAGAAAAGGGTGCAAAAAAAACCGAACAAAAGACCCCGCATGGATAAACAATGAGGTGAAGAAAGCGATAGGAGACAAAAAAAAATCATTCCGGAAATGGAAAAAGGACCAGACTGGGGAAAACTGGGATGAACACAGGAAAAGCCAAAGAGAATGTCACCAAGTGGTTAGGAGAGCGAAAAGAGAATACGAAGAAAGACTAGCCAGGGAGGCAAAAAACTTCAAATCATTCTTCAGATATGTTAAGGGGAAGAAACCGGCGAGGGAGGAAGTAGGACCGTTGGATGATGGAGATAAAAAGGGAGTGATAAAGGAGCAAAAAGAGGTAGCTGACAGGTTAAACAAATTCTTCTCGTCAGTCTTCACAAGCGAGGACACATCCAATGTACCGGAACCCGACGTGATCTTCCATGGTGATCAAGAAGAAAAACTGTTGGCAATAGAGGTGAGCCATGAGGATGTCCTCCAACAGATAGATAGATTGAAAAGCGACAAATCACCAGGCCCAGACGGAATCCATCCTAGGGTACTAAAAGAACTAAGAAATGAGATAGCGGAAATACTCCAACGAGTTTGCAACCTATCCTTGAAAACTGGAGAGATACCGGAGGACTGGAAGATAGCAAATGTTACACCTATCTTTAAAAAGGGGTCAAGAGGAGACCCGGGAAACTATAGGCCGGTAAGTTTGACATCGGTTCCAGGCAAGATGGTAGAAGCACTGATAAAGGACAGCATCTGTGAGCACATAGAAAAAAATGGGCTGATGAAAGCGAGCCAACATGGCTTCTGCAAGGGAAGATCGTGCCAAACAAACTTACTGCACTTCTTCGAGGGGGTAAACAGCCATTTGGACAAAGGGGAACCTGTAGACATCATCTACCTTGACTTCCAAAAGGCCTTTGACAAGGTACCCCATGAGCGGTTACTTAGGAAGCTGTGGAACCACGGGGTGGAAGGGGACGTACATAGATGGGTCAAACACTGGTTGGCAGGCAGGAGACAGAGGGTTGGAGTGAAGGGTCACTACTCGGGATGGAGAAAGGTCACGAGTGGAGTTCCGCAGGGGTCTGTACTTGGACCACTGCTGTTCAATGTATTTATTAATGACCTGGAAACGGGGACGAAATGTGAAGTTATAAAATTTGCGGACGACACTAAACTCTGTAGAAGGGTCAGAACTACAGAAGAGTGTGAGGCCCTACAAAGAGACCTAAGCAAACTGGAGGAGTGGGCAAATAAATGGCAGATGAAATTCAATGTAGGGAAATGCAAGGTCATGCATATAGGGAGAAAGAACCCGATGTTCAGCTACCAAATGGGAGGATTAGTATTAGAGGGAAGTAACCTTGAAAGAGATTTGGGTGTACTGGTGGATACAACAATGAAGTCAACGGCGCAATGCGCAGCAGCCGCGAAGAAGGCGAACAGAATGTTGGGTATTATTAAAAATGGTATTACGACCAGAACGAAAGAAGTCATCCTGCCGTTGTATCGGGCAATGGTGCGCCCGCACCTGGAGTACTGTGTTCAGTATTGGTCACCGCATCTTAAGAAGGATATGGCAATACTTGAGAGGGTCCAGAGGAGAGCGACACGAATGATTAAGGGCATGGAAAACCTTTCATACACTGAAAGATTGGAGAAGCTGGAGCTCTTCTCCCTGGAAAAGCGGAGACTCAGAGGAGACATGATAGAGACCTACAAGATCATGAAGGGCATAGAGGAAGTGGAGAGAGACAGATTCTTCAAACTTTCAAAACATAAAAGAACAAGAGGGCATTCGGAAAAATTAGAAGGGGATAGATTCAAAACAAATGCTAGGAAGTTTTTCTTTACTCAGCGGGTGGTGGACACCTGGAATGCGCTTCCAGAGGATGTAATAGGGCAGAGTACGGTACTGGGGTTTAAGAAAGGATTGGACAATTTCCTGTTGGAAAAGGGGATAGAGGGGTATAGATAGAGGATTATTACGCAGGTTCTGGACCTGTTGGGCCGCCGCGTGAGCGGACTGCTGGGCACGATGGACCTCAGGTCTGACCCGGCAGAGGCATTGCTTATGTGCTTATGTGCTTATGTGATGTAGCTACTCCCCATACTTCCCTGTGGGCCTCTTAACTTGTAAGTCGCCTTGGACCTGTACTGGATAACTGCGATACAGAAATTCAGATTAGATTAGTAAATGGGGGGGGGGGGGGGGGGTGAGGAGTTGGACCACCCCAGGTGACATCTTCACGGGGGCACCGATGCCTCTCTTCCTCTCTGCCCCCACGTACCTCTTTAAGTGTTCACCGGTGCAAGAAGCATCTTCAACCTGCTGCTTGCGCCGGCCTCGGCCCTCTTCTGACTTTACTTCCTGGTCATGGGACCAAAATGTGACATCAGAAGGGAGCTGAGACCGATACGAGCAGCTGGTGGAAGATGCTGCTCGTTCTGGTGAATGTTTCATGAGGTACTTGGTGGGGAGGGGCCGGATGACATGGGGGGGGGGGAGGGGAAGAGTAGGGGGCACAATGGGCTATAACTAAGACCAAATGAACCTGTACAATCAACCTGGGATGTTGGGGTGATTTGGCATCACTATTTAGAGTAGATTCATGTACATCATATTTTTCCTATAAGTCATTATAATAACAACTAGTGTTTAAGCCCGTTACATGAACGGGTGCTAGAATAAATATCTGTCTGTCTTTCTCCTGCCCCCCTGTCTCTTTCTTCCTTTCTTTCTGTCTCTCTCCCTTCCCCGTTTATCTTTTTTCTTTCTGTCTCTCTCCTTCTATCTTTCTTTTTCTCTCCCGCTTTATTTCTTTCTTTCTATCTTTTTTTCTTTCTGTCGCTCTCCCTGCCCAGACCCTCACTGAATAGGCTGTTACATTAACGGGTGCTAGAATATATATGTGTGTCTGTCTTTATTTATTTCTCTCTCTGTCTCTCTTTCTTTCTTTTTGTCTTTCTTTTGGCTGTCCACCACCACCCCTTGCATGCTCCCCCTGTCCATTCTCCCTTCCTTTTATCTCCCCTGTGTCCACCACCACCCCTTCACTGCTCCCCTTATCCAGCAGCAGCCTTTCTCCCTTTGTTTTACCTCCCCCCCTGTCCATCAGCACATTTTCCTGTTCCCCTGTCCAGCAGTAGGCCTCCCTTCCTTCCCCCCCCCCCCACCAAGCAGTCTGCAATAGTTACATTTGTGAACTTCAAAAAAGCTGAGAACATTGTTATCGAGAAATAAATGCTTCAAGTCAAGCAGACCTTGAAAATCCAGCCCTGTTCCATTTCTGCTGGCATGTTTGTGTTGGGGGTGGCTGCTCCCTGTCGCTTTCAGGCCTTTCCCGGGTGCTTTAACCTGCGGTAATGTGCGCGAATGGCTCCAGCACCGGCTTCTCCACCCCGACCCTGGGCACGCGCCGCGCTCCGCCCCTTAGCTACCCGTAAGTACCGGGCTTCACTCGCCTGCTCCCGGAGAGTAGCCCGAGAGAGCGGGAGGGGGGAGCGGCTGCCGTGGTGATCTTGCCGACTCCCTTGCCGGAGTTATTTTTGCAGTTTAAAGGTGCCACGGCGGCTCCTCTAACGATCCCCGCCTGCATTAGAAGTGTTTTCTGAAGCAGGTGTGGCTGGTGACAGGAGCCGCCGCGGCACCTTTAAACTGAAAAAATAACTCTGACAAGGGAGCCGGCCAACTGGCAGTTCAATTGGGAGCTTCGGTCTGGTCTTGTCTGCTTCCTGCTCGCCGCGGTGGCTCATCTCATGATCCTCATCTGCGGGGATCGTGAGAGGAGCCACCGCTGCGTCTTTCAACTAAAAAATGCAATACGGCAAGGAGCAGCAGGGAGCAGGCCAGACGGAAAAACGGAACCCTAAGCAGCGCATGCGCACTCCTATCTGCGGGTCACTACAGCTCACGGAAACCGGATGCACGCGATGGGAGTGCGCATGCGCGGCCTAGCGTTTTATTATATTAGATTAAAACAGTATCAAAGTACAACAACAATACTGGTGGCTATCTTCTTCAAACAGTGAGCATACAGGCGTTAATAGGCAAATGCTTCCTTTTGTAGGGAGCATATTCCTAGGTCTTCCTTCTTTGTGCACTTTTGGAATATATTCTTAATCCTAGACATGCTGACTACTTTAAAAAAAAAAACAACACATTTCCTTGCTCGAGCCTTTTGTAGTTAAGATAAGATCATAAGCATTTCCATACTGGGACAGACAGAAGGTCTTTTAGGATGCGGTCCAAACTTTTTCGAAACCCTGCTAAGGTTACTGCTTTTATCACACGACACAAATAAATATTTTCTCCAGTTTGTTTTAAATTTACCATTCAGTAGCTTCAATGTGTGCCCGAGTCCTTGTATTTTTGGAAAGCGTCAACAAGTGATTCACGTCTACTCGTTCCATTCCGCTCAGTATTTTACAGACCTCTATCATATCTTACTTCAGCCATCTCGTCTCCAAGCTGAAGAGCCCTGGCCTCTTAGGGCTCCTTTTACTAACCCCGCACTAGGCGCCAAAAACTAACACCAGCTCAATGGTGGCGTTAGCGTCTAGCGTGCGCGGCAATTTAGGGTGCGCTACGCGTGCGCTAAAACCGCTAGCGCAGCTTAGTAAAAGGGGCCCATAGTCTTTCCTCCTAGCGCAATACAAAGGCATTATAATATCCTCAGTTCTGTTCTCCATTCCTTTCCTAATAATTTCTAACATTCTATTTACTTTCATAGTTGCTGCTTAACACTAACCCCCCCCCACACACTTTTACAAAGGCGCGCTAATTGATTTAGCGTGCGCTGATTTAGCACGCGCTAATCGATTTAGCACGTGCTAAACGCTAACGTGCCCATTATAGTCTATGGACACGTTAGCATTTAGTGCACGCTAAATCGATTAGCGCGCGCTAAATCAGTTAGCGCCCGCTAAACTGTCTAATGCACCTTTGTTAAAGGACCCGTCAGCAGAGAGTTTTAATGCATTATTGCAGCTTGGGGTTGGGGGGGGAGGACACCCGAGATGTTGGGTTATTTGAGGTTGACGGATGTGGGAGGTGACCCCAAATGTGGAACCTGGCATCATATAGCTATACAGTGGTACCTCGGTTTACGAGTGCACCAGTTTGCGAGTGTTTTGCAAGACGAGCAAAACATTTGCAAACTTGGTGCCTCATAAACCGAGCTTGCCTCGCTGTATGAGCGCCCTCCCCCCCTCCCCCCCCCCGCGATCTGGCATCCCCCCAGCGATCCGGCATCCCCCTCCGCTTGTGTTGCCCCCCTCCACCGTGATCCTACTCCCCCCCCCCGAGCAGTCAATGACACCCTTTACCCGACTTGGCACCAGTGCCCGAAGATCCTCCCTCTTCTGGTACGGCCTGGGCTGGGCGGTGCGTTGGAGATCCTCCTTCTTCTGGTCTGGGCTGGGCTGGACTGGCTTTGAGCATTTTTGCATGCTCAAAGCCTTCTGGTCTCGCTCTAGATTGAGAGCGAGACCAGAAGGCTTTGAGCATGCGCAAATGCTCAAAGCCAGTCCAGCCCAGCCCAGACCAGAAGAAGGAGGATCTCCGACGCACCGCCCAGCCGCGCCAGCAGAGGGAGGATCTTCGGGGACTGGCACTGGTGCCAAGTCGGGTAAAGGATGTCATTGACTGCTCGGGGGGAGGGGGAAAGTAGGATGGCGGTGGAGGGGGGCAACGCAAGTGGGGGGATGCCAGATCGCTGGGGGGGATGCCGGATTGTGGGTGGGGGGTTTGGAACAGCGTCAGATTCCTCAAAGGGGGGGGGGAGAATGGAGCAGCGCTGGTAGCCTCGGGGGGAAAGAGGTGGAACCAATCAAAGCAGTTTCCCTTACTTCCTATGGGGAAACTTGCTTTGATATACGAGCAATTTGGTTTACGAGCATGCTTCTGGAACGAATTATGCTCGTAAACCAAGGTTCCACTATAGTTTGGATCCTATTTTCCTACATGCTCACATTAGAAGCCATCTGCCATTTGGATGCCCAGCCTCCCAGTCTCATAAGGTCCTCGTGCAATTTTTCACAAACCTCTTGTGATTTAACAATTTTGAATAACTTTGTATCATCAGCAAATTTATCCCCCCACAAACACACTTTTTTATAAAACCGTAGTGTGGTTTTTAGTGCCGGCCATGGCAGTAGCAGCTCTGGCACTCATAGAATTCCTATGAGCGCCGGAGCTGTTACCGCTGCGGCCAGTGCTAAAAACCGCACTACGGTTTTGTAAAAATGTGTGTGTATGTGGTGGTGGTAGTGGTGGGGAGTTATCATTTATGAATATGTTAAAAAGAAGAAGTCCCAGCACAGATCCCTAGGAAACCCCACTATCTACCCTTCTCCATTGAGAATACTGACTAAGCTTACTCTGTTTCCTCTTTTTTAGCCAGTTCGTAATCCACAATAGGATGTTCTGTCCTATCCCATGACTTTCTAATATCCTCAAAAGTCTTTCATTAGGCACTTCTTGAAGTGCGTTTTGAAAATTCAAATACACAACAAGTTCGCCTTTATCCACATGTTTATTCACCCTTTCAAGAAGGGTAGTAGATTGGTGAGGCAAGGTTTCTCTTGACTAAATCTATGTTGGCTTTTTCTCATTAATCCATACATATGCTCAGTCATTTTGGGCTCTTTTTACAAAGCCACAGTAGATGTTTCTACCGAGGTAAATGCTCCAATTCTCATAGAATTCCTATGACTGTCAGAGCATTTACCTTACCGACCTGTGGTAAAAACCTCTTCCACAGCTGTGGCCCTCTTTTACAAAAGCGCACGAAATGGCAAATGAGGTTCAACGTGGATAAGTGCAAGGTGATGCATGTTGGTAACAAAAATCTTATACACTAATACAAGATGTCTGGTGCAGTACTCGGAGAGACCCCCGGGAAAGAGACTTGGGAGTACTGGTAGACAAGTCAATGAAGCTCTGCAATGTGCAGCGGCGGCAAAAAGGGTGAACAGAATGCTAGGAATGATTAAGAAGGGTATCACAAACAGATTGGAGAAGGTCATCATGCTGCTGTACCGGGCCATGGTGCGCCCCCACCTGGAATACTGCATCCAACATTGGTCGCCATACATGAAAAAGGACATAGTACTACTCGAAAGGGTCCAGAGAAGTGCAACAAAAATGGTTAAGGGACTGGAGGAGTTAAGGGACTGGACAGTGAGAGATTAGAGAAACTGGGCCTCTTCTCCCTTGAAAAGAGGAGACTGAGAGGGGGACATGATTGAAACATTCAAAGTACTGAAGGAAATAGACTTAGTGGAGAAAGAGAGATTGTTCACCCTCTCCGAGATGGAGAGAACGAGAGGGCACCCTCTAAAGTTAAAAGGGGACAGATTCCGTACAAACGTAAGGAAGTTCTTCTTCACCCAGAGAGTGGTAGAAATCTGGAACGCTCTTCCAGAGGCCGTTGTAGGGGAAAGCACCCTCCAGGGACTCAAGACAAGGTTAGACAAGTTCCTGCTGAACCGGAACGTACGCAGGAGAGGCTAGACTCAAATAGGGCACTGGTTTTGACCTAAGGTCCTCCGCGGGAACAGACTGCTGGGCACGATAGACCACTGGTCTGACCCAGCAGCGGCAATTCTTATGTTCTTAACCACTAATGCGTCCATAGGATAACATGCACGCGTTAGCGTTTAGCGCTTGTTTAGCGCACCTTTTGTAAAAGAGGGGGTTTGTAAAAGCCAGCGTTTGTTCTTTATAACAGTCTCTAACATTTTGCCCGGCACTGATGTCAAGTTCACTGGCCTATAATTTCCCAGGTTACCTCTGGAACCCTCTTTAAAAACTGATGTTTCATTGGCCACCCTCCAATCTTCTGGCACCAAACTTTAAAAATAAAATACATATTACTAACAATACTTCTGCAAGCAGTTGTTCTTGCTTTACACCTATTGGAATCGTATTGTTCTGTTATTTGATTTGCTTTATCGTATAAGCGTTACCTATTGGAATCGTATTGTTCTGTTATTTGATTTACGTTATTGTATAAGCGTTACCTATTAGCATCGTATTGTTCTGTTATTTGATTTGCTTTATTGTATAAGCGTTACCTATTGGAATCGTATTGTTCTGTTATTTGATTTACGTTATTGTATAAGCGTTACCTATTGGGATCGTATTGTTCTGTTATTTGATTTACGTTATTGTATAAGCGTTACCTATTGGGATCGTATTGTTCTGTTATTTGATTTACGTTATTGTATAAGCGTTACCTATTGGCATCGTATTGTTCTGTTATTTGATTTGCTTTATTGTATAAGCGTTAGTGTTTATAAATTGATTTTCTTTCAACTGGACATGTATTGATGAACTGAATGTTTTACCCCCCTCTTTTATTAAGGTGAACTGAAAGATTTAGGGCTCCTTTTACAAAGGTGCGCTAGCGTTTTTAGCGCACGCACAAGATTAGCGCGCGCTATCTGAAAAATTACCGCCCGCTTAAAAGGAGGCGGTAGCGGCTAGTGCACGCTTAGCGCATGCTTAAACCACTAACACACCTTTGTAAAAGGAGCCCTTAGTGTGCGCTAACCAATCTAGCGTGTGCTAAAGATTAGTGCGCGATAAATGCTAAGGTACCCATAGACTATAATGGATGCCTTAGCACTTAGCACGTGCTAATCTTTAGCGTGCACTAAATCAGTTAGCACACCTTAATATAAGGACCCCATTATTATTTATCTCCCCCCATACACTCCCTCCTCGTGAACTCCATGCATCTGGAAAAGCTGTTCCTATCTGTGCCCTTCTCCGCTGCCACTTCCGGATGCTGCCTTTGCCGCCTTGCTATACTGTATCCATGGAATGGACTTTCTGAGTTGGTGTCTCCTCTTTCTCCTCTGGACATATTCAGATCTCACCTAAAAACCTCCCTGTATGTCATTGCTTTTAAATTTTAAATCTTGACTTTCACTTCCTTGCTTTGTTGATTTTAACCATATGTTGCCATCTTTGGAAGAAGGTGATTAAAATAGTGGATTCAAAATATTGAGAATGGTTGATTATTTTTTTTTTGTATGTTATGGGTCCAAAAGCGGTATGTAAAAGTTAGATGTTTGAACTTCTATAACTTTTTATTTTTATTTTTTTCACATAAAAGGACGGAATTTGAATTGTTTTATTCCAAATGGTTTGTTCTAGCAGAATTCATTAAAACCTCTTTTTTTTAATGACTTTAATCACCTTTCCCTAGAGATGGTCACATATTTTCTATCACAAATATATTTTCTGAAGTTTTTTATTTGGATTGTCTATCCCCCTCTTTTACAAAGCCATGCTAGCAGCGTGGCAATGGCACTGAAGCCCATTTCCGTGGGATGCTGTGATAATCGGCTTTGCAAAAGAGGGCTTATGTGTATTATAAGAACGGACAGGCCAGCCCACGGGTTTCCAATGCCCTAGGGGAACCTTCAGATGTATATTCCCCTTAGGGGTGACTCAAAGCCCTACCCCTCCTCCATAGTCTAGCATCTCCGTGTCTCTTCCCTATCATTCCCCATCACTTTCATAATCCAGCAATTCCCCTTCCCTTCCTTTCCCCACCCCTAGTAAAGCATCTCCCCCTTTTCTTCTCTTCCCCCTTCTCCATAATACAGCATCTCCTTTCTTCTCTCTATACCCCTCAGATAATTTCTCCTTTCCCTCCTTATCGCTCATTTAGCCAACATCTCTCTCTCCTCTCCTCAGTATCAATATTGCCATCCCTACTCCCTTCCCCATTCAGCATCTCATCTCTCCTTAACCTCTCCCCCTCCCCCTCCATATCCCATATTTTTCTTTTCTCTTATAAGGCTTTCTTCTTTCTCTCTTCTGCTGCTGCTTGGCCAACTAATTTAAGAAATGTTCAACTGCGACCTAGACAGTTAAGTTGTGATTGAAAAGAGCGATGATAGTTGGCCAGTTTAGATGTTCAGGAGCCAGATGAATATCTTTTCTGTAGCTGTAGTAGACACACACATAACTGCAGAGTTAATACTCATACAGCATAGCCTTTTCTTAGGGTTGGTCCTACCATTAGGCCAGGGGTGTCAAAGTCCCTCCTCGAGGGCCGGAATCCAGTCGGGTTTTCAGGATTTCCCCAAAGAATATGCATTGAAAGCAGTGCATGCAAATAGATCTCATGCAGATTCATTGGGGAAATCCTGAAAACCCGACTGGATTCTGGCCCTCGAGGACCGACTTTGACACCTGTGCATTAGGCGAACTACGGCCCTCTTTTACAAAGGCGCACTAAGCGTTTTAGCGTGGATATAGCTCACGCTGCGCTCATCGCTAACGTGTCCAAGCTTAAAAAGCTTAGCGCACCTTTGTAAAAGAGAGGGGTAAGTGTCTATGTAGGGCAGGGGTAGGGAACTCCAGTCCTCGAGAGCCGTACTCCAGTCGGGTTTTCAGGATTTCCCCAACGAATATGCATTGAAAGCAGTGCATGCAAATAGATCTCAAGCAGATTCATTAGGGAAATCCTGAAAACCCGACTGGAATACGGCTCTCGAGGACCGGAGTTCCCTACCCCTGACATAGGGTGTCACAATGGTGGGGGTGAGGGGGGGCAGCAAAGTGTGCCTAGACAAGGCCTGCTTCCTCCCCTCCCCTGCTACTGCCATCCTACCTCTACTCAGCCACCCTGAAGCAGATGAAAGTGGCATGCATGGCACAAAGCCTCTGAGCAGAAGTGCATACTTATGGTCTGCTGGATCCTGCTCCCTCTGGCAGTACGTTTGTACCACCTGCCCCATAAAATACATTGAACATAACAGAAAGATTTCAGTTAAGATCATCGGATTCTACAAAAATAAAAAAGCAGTTTTAGCTGAATAGCCATTGCAATAGCGCAGGGGTAGGGAACTTCGGTCCCCGAAAGCCATATTCCAGTCGGGTTTTCAGGATTTCCCCAATGAATATGCATGAGATCTATTTGCATGCACTGCTTTCAATGCATATTCATTGGGGAAATCCTGAAAACCCGACTGGAATACGGCTCTCGAGGACCGGAGTTCGCGCTATATAAAAACAAGCTGTTCAGATCCATGGTAGTTTTATCTCTTGGCAGAGATTTCATCTACCTGCTGCTTCCTTCTGGACGAGTACTGCATTAATTCAATTTAGGTTTCTATTATACATTTCACCACTGTTTATGCTAAAACTTTAAGGGGGAGGGGCACCATTTTCTTCTTGATTATAATACCTCTCTGGAGCTGAGAACTGCTCAGAACCTTTAAGCAATTATTTTTTCAAGCGCAGAGAAATTTAGACTTTTACTGAAGCCCCCTGCAGAAGGTCTAGAGTGGACCCTAGCTTGAAGAGGGGAACCTGTTAAAGGGACAGTCAAGCATCAGACTCACTAGAACAGGGATCTCAAAGTCCCTCCTTGAGGGCCACAATCCAGTCGAGTTTTCAGGATTTCCCCAATGAATATGCATTGAAAGTAGTGCATGCACATAGATCTCATGCATATTCACTGGGGAAATCCTGAAAAACCGACTGGATTGCGGCCCTCAAGGAGGGACTTTGGATCTTTTCCAGATAAGCCCCACCACTAATGGAAAAAGTGGACGCGCCGAAAGATAAGCCCCACCACCTTTTGCCAGCGCACGCAACCTTAACCAGTGAAGTTCTCAGCACAACGGCCCCACAAAGCGGCGCGATGTGTATAAAGTAAAGTGTGTGTGTATGGGGGGGGGGGTTCCCCCCCACACCCCCCATTGGAGCACCCAAAAAATATTATAAAAAAGAGGATATGAAACTTAACATTATAAAAAAATAGGATAAACTGTCAACCATTTTTTTAAGGGCTCCGACGGGGTGTGGGGGGGAACCCCCCCCCCCCCACTTTACTTTCTACAGATCGCGCCTCTTTTTTATAATTTTTTTTTGGGTGGCGGGGCTTATCTGGAAAAGATCCGGGACTTTGAGACCCCTGCGACTAGAATATATTCAGCTATGCAGCAAAGTCATCTAAGAGCTCACCTGATTAAAAGACAAATCTGTCTGCATTACAGTGGACTTTCAGGGACTGTGGGACTTCAGACCTACTGCCTGAAAAGTTTATATTCTCCCTGCATTGACCAAAAGATTTAGGGCTTTATTTTTTTTTAAAAAACTTTTTCCCCCTATTCTTTGCCCATAGAAAAAAAAAAAATCTTTGACAACTATAAGGGGATTAAACTCAAGAGCAAACTCCCTCAGTCCCTACTTTTGTCCTGTTAATTAGATTGTAAGTCTTACTGAGCAGGGACTGTCTCGTAAATGTGCTGATGTACAGCGCTGCGTATGTGTATCAGCGCTATAGCAATGTTAATTAGTTGCAGCAGCGGCAGCATTTTGACATAAAAAACCAGCAATTTAAAAGTTTAAAACTTTCGTCCTTTCAAAGTCATTTTTAAAAATACCCCCAGGGAAAAATACTGCTAGCTTAACGCAACTTTCTTGTTTTGCAATCACCCACAGCAGGACAGGTATAAAACATTAATAGTATTCTACGCATACCTATATTTCATGCCAGTCTGCTTTGCCGTAGATTCTTTTAGCGAAATGTGGTGCTGCGGGGTAAACGTTCCCAGACTGCGCGCAATAATCGCCACCGTCCGGAACCTCGCGCGCGCTGCATTTACTACGTTCGGGGCCGTGGAGTTCTGTTTGCTGATGTGCCTGTCCTCCCCATTCCGGCTCTTCAAGTTATGTTCGGTGCACGCTATGGACACTTGCATTGCTTCTCGAGCGGCCCTTTATTTCACAGCCGGTCCAGTGGATCTCTGGTGCTGGAAAGCTCTCGAGCGCCGTTCCGAAGGACTGGAGTCGCTGCCTTGCACTTTTGCACTTGGAGGAGGAGAGGAAAAGTGTCTGGAGCAGGACAGGAAGAAATGACGCGGTCGAACTGGGCTACAAAGTGATTAGCACAGCAGAGGAGCAGATCCCGTTCCGTGCAATATGACCGATATTGAATGACTCTGTACCACTGGTCTACGAATGATTAGCACAGCAGAGGAGCAGATCCCGTGCCCGCAAAGAAATTGTCCCGTGCAATAAGACTGATATTGAATGACGCGGTAGCACTGTTCCGTCAGGTCCACGTTTTACCCCTTCCCGAATGATTAGCACAGCAGAGGAGCAGATCCCGTGCCCGCACACAAATCGTCCCGTGCAATATATGACCGAGATTTAGAACAGATCCATGAAATGCATTGCTCTAAAAGCAGAAAACGGTACCTTCATGGTTTAAGCCTAGAAAGGGATGTCAATTCAGATTCATCCCTGGTGGCAGATTTTTAAATCAGTGCAGTCATACTGCAAGATGACTTGAGCACCCTCTCCGGACTGTAAAATACTGAGCTGACACGCTTTGAAACCTAAAGCCACAATACATGTCACGAGCAAGCTGCCCAAGGACTAGAAAGAGTCACCGTTCCGTTTGTTACATCTGGCGCAACATCCCGCCACACGCGTTCGTTCAGTGGCCAGATAAAGGGCGAGTTTGCTCAGGTCTGCAGCTGCATTGGGGTTTTTGCTGCTGCCTCTTTAAGCGGCTTGCAGATTGCAAACAACCAAGGTGCCGTTTCTTTCTTGGGATTCTTGCTGTGAAATTTCATGCAGCGGCGTCTTCAGCGGGTCCCGTCTTCTAATACCGATGGAATGATTGTCGAGACAGGGACTGAGACAGATGCCGGTCCTAGAGCGCGAGCAGGGCTTTTCCGCGCGTAATCTGCCTGCTGTCGTCAGATCGCTTGGGGGGTATCCTCTGGTGCCAAATTCTGCCCCGTTGGCTGCAACGTTCCACGAGCTCTGCTGCAATCCTCGGAATATTATGCCAGCCACTGCAGGGTTTAAGCTTAGGTCGCAGCTCCACAGGGCAGAAGTGATCTGAAGCAGGGAATCACTCAGCATCCGCAGGCATCACCTGGGCCATAGTAGCTCCTTGGGTTACTCATACTCATTCACAAAGTGTCACTGACCATGCTAGCTCCCTTTCTTTTTTCAGCCCTGGGAGTCCTTACTAGATGGAGAGCTGCACGTGACATCCAGTGAAGCTGGAAGATCAGGTAATTCATTGGAGATCATGCTGCTTGATTTTCGTAGCTGGTCTGGTTCATATAACTCAGGCCGGGCACAGCTCCAATGAACCTGTCAATCCTGCAACACATTCACATTAGAGAATGACACGGTGACAAAATTCATCACCGTCCCCGTCCCCGCGGATAACCGCGGGAAATAATCCCATGTCATTTTCTAGTGTCTGTTTCAGCCTCAGTCCTTCTACACCAGCATTCTTCACAACAAAGCTTGCGGGTCAGTGGTTGTGGCCATTCATACTCTGATTCTTATGTGAGCCAAGGATAATGAAGCCATTGTGACATCACTGATGTGATTGGCTCTTAGGCACTGGTGGAATGAGGCATTATGACATCACAATATCTGCTCTGGATACCAGAGACAGTCATTCTCAACAGTCCTTCTACACCAGCATTCTTCAAAGCAAAGCTTGCGGGTCAGTGGTTGTGCCCAGTTATACTCGGATTCTTCCCTCTCTCTTTAAAGAATGACATGAAGATGGTTTCCCGCGGTTATCCGCGGGGATGGGAACGGTGATGAATTTTGTCACCGTGTCATTCTCTAATTCACATCAATTCTTCTAGTGGGCTGGTAAATACTACAGGTGAAGAAAAGAAAGAAGCAGAGTTTCTCCAAAACATTTGTGTGGGTGGTGTTGTTTTTCTTGTTTTACCTGTGACAGGGGTGTGCAGCCTGCGGCCCAAGGGCCGCAGGCGGCCCCGTGAAGTATTTTGTGCAGGGTGATGCCATGTTTTCCTCTGCTACTCCCGGGTGTTCACCGTCTTGCCGGCTCCCTCCTCTGTCTTGCTGCAGCGTTTGCGCACTTGTGCGGCCCTAGAAACATTTTTTTTCTGGCCAATGTGGCCCAGGGAAGGGAAGGGGTAAAACGCAGACCTCACGGACCTGACGGACCTCGCGGATCTAAACCCGTACGGCCTTAAAAATCTGAGGTCCGTGTCGGTCCGTGTCCGTGGCGTTTGTAATTGCTTTTGCTGACAGACCTTGATGAGATTTTTGCACTGACGGATCCGTCTCAGCATAGGGAGGGAAAAGTGTTAGGATCCGTCAGCGCTAAAAATCTCTTCCAGGTTTGTCAGAGCCAGAGACGAGTGCTGGAGTTTGCAGACTTCTTTTCCATAACGCACGTCCAAAACCTATGTCCCCGCTCTCTTGGCTTCTGCTCTGCCGCTCCAGCACTAGTGCAAAAATCTCATCAAGGTCTGTCAGCAGCAGCAATTACAAATGCCACGGACACGGACCGACACGGACCTCAGATTTTTAAGGCCGTACGGGTTTAGATCCACGAAGTCCGTCAGGTCCTTGATGTCCGCGTTTTACCCCTTCCCCCCAGGGAAGCCAAAAGGTTGGACGCCCCTGCACGTGTGAACTATTGAAACACACAAACGTTCTCCCCACCCCCTCCCCCACCAAAAGCTGTGATTGGTCAACCTTTTTAAATTTCTAAAACCTGCTGCGACCTTGCTTATGATTTTCTATTTTATTTATGACTTTCTGGTGAGCATGCGCACAGACAACAATTATGCGCACTAACCAATCAAATAAAAAATGCACGAATTCTGACCCTATATGTTGATTCCCAACTTACTTTCACGGCAGAGATATCGGAGGTAGTAAAAAAATAAAAAAGGGTTTCTATGTGTTGAGAACCCTAAGATCAGTTCGACATTTCTTTGATAACAATAACTTTCACACACTCATTCATGCATTCCTGATATCAAGGATAGACTACTGTAATGTGGCCTATGCAAGTCTTACAAAATTCAACCTCAGTCATTTACAAACATTACAGAATATTGCGATAAAGCTACTAGGACACAACGGTAAATATGACCGTGTTACTCCCTTGTATAAACAATATCATTGGCTCCCAATTGCATATCAAATTCTTAACAGCGGAAGCTGGAGCGGCCTACTTTCTTAATGCAAACATCTTCCTACCCATCAAACCCTTAATCAAACCCCAAGAAGACACATAAATCTGAGTGGAGAAACCTGGCCGCAGCCCTGTTTATTGACAATTAACATATTTAAATAACATTTACATATTATAAATAACATTACCAACAACATTAAATAACAATTTATCCATTAAACCAGCACAATGGTATCACCATTGCGACCCAGATCCCGAGCTACTGACTCAGATGTAAATGGCCCCCGACCCTGCCATCTAAGCAAGGGTCCGACCCACCAGGCACGGCTCCCAACCGGCCCACCGCTCATCCTCATGATGAGACCATTCGCCAGTAGCTCGGGATACCGCCAACCGAATCAAACACTCACCCCCCAGGCACTAACGGGCGGGAGGGCGGGAAAGTTGTCTCGGAGGACCGGAAACCGTTAAGGTCCTCCGAGTGCCCTCCTTATATGCACACCCCACCCCACCCTAGGGCCGCGACTTTTGCCCTATCAGAGGCCAATCACCCGGCGGGAAGGCCTCTACCCCCCCGATTCAAACTTTTCCCTCCTTCCTTAACCACCCCCCCTTCACTAATCCCTACCCGACGGATGGCCCCGCGGGCCTACCAGCTCCATGTTAGAGCCATCCGTCGAGACAAGCTCTCGGACTTTTTATTCTTTAATTTTTTATATGTGAGTGTTTATGTAAACCGCTGAGAACTCTGAGTAAGATTCAGCGGTATATCAAATCCGAATAAACATAAACACATTGTATTTATTTCGCTGCCTCCAGGCTTTCCGCAGTGCAAGGGTCACAGAAACAATCTCTTCCTGTTGAAAACTACAAAAGGCATCTGCCCAACATCTCAGCAAGGTGTCCCTGGAACTAGGAGTGGGCAATCCACAATCCAATTGGGTTTTCGTTATTTCCATAATCAATAGATCAAGATCTGTTTGCATAAAATTGAAACAGTACATGTAAATGAATCTCATGCATATTCATTCTGGAAATCTTGAAAACCTGGATTGCGGAACTTGAGGACTGTGGTTGCCCACCCCTGCCTTAGACTAGACCAGGGGTAAGCAGTTCCGGTCTTTGAGAGCCACAGGCAGGTCAGGTTTTCAGGATATCCACAATGAATATATATGCGATGGATCGGCATGCACTGCCTCCTTGAGATGGAAATCTATCTCATGGATACTTATTGTGGATATCCTGAAAACCTGACCTGCCTGTGGATTTCGAGGACCGGAATTGCCTACTTCTGGGCTAGATAATAGCTGCAGCTTTATGTATAACAATTTTTATTGAAAGAATCAAATAATCAGTACAATAGGATAATACAAAAATACATTCAATACAATAAGAATTACAATAAATTTCATACAAATTTAAATCATTCTTTCAAATTTAATTTGCATATGAATTAATTCAATCTTATCTACACCCCCCTTAATAACATCCCCTACCCATTATCTTCTCCTAAATGAAATCCCTCACCCTGGATGAAAGTTGACAAAAATAAAGAATTAAAATAAATAACTGGAATGTAATTAGTAAACCTAATTTTCATAATTAATCATTGATAACCAAACTTCATATTTTTGGTGAAAGATTCTGAATATAAGGATCCCAAACCTCCATAAAAAGATGAGTTTTTTAGGCGAACCTCGAACCTCCCAACTCTCAAATAAAAATAAGCGATGTAATTGATTCCTCCAATGCCAAAAACTTGGAGATTCTTACTGCAACCAAAATTGCATAATACATGCAGCTTTAAAGCAGGGGTTCTCAACCCAGCCCTCAGAACACACCCAGTCAGTCAGGTTTTCAGGATGCCTACAATGAATATGCATGAGATAGATTAGCATACAATGGAGGTAGTGCAGGCAAATGCATCTCATACATCTAGCTGGCTGTGTCCTGAGGGCTTGATTGAGAACCATTACTCTAAAACAGTGCATTGCAAACTGTGGCACACTAGTGTATTTCCTGAGATTTCAGGTGTGCTACAAGACAGCACCGGCGCTGGCTGACTGCCTCATGGCGAAACGCACATCCCGTAGGCAACCAGCCGCTGCCAGCACCTCTCCTCTCCACACCATCTTCCCCGCCGGCACCCCCCACTGGCAGCTCAGGGCCCATCTGGAGGGCCTTCGCACCAGCGTGGACGTCGACACGATGACATCACGCATGCGAGTGACATCATCTCATCAAAGCCCGTGCACTTCCGGATGCCTCGAGCCGCGGCCACTGTGTTTAGTGTGCTGCGGCTCGACAAAGTTTGCGGGACACTGCTCTAAAACGATGCTTGGGTTTTCTCTCTCCCCCCTCAGGAACTAACACCAGGATGGAAAAAGGGATAGATCTAACTATTCCATCCTACACCCAGTTTTTGTTGAGAGGGGACATGATCGAAACATTCAAGGTACTGAAGGGAATAGACTTAGTGGATAAGGGCAGGTTGTTCACCCTCTCCAAGGTAGGGAGAACGAGAGGGCACTCTCTAAAGTTGAAAGGGGATCGATTCCGTACGAACATAAGGAAGTTATTCTTCACCCAGAGAGTGGTAGAAAACTGGAACGCTCTTCCGGAGGCTGTTATAGGGGAAAACACCCTCCAGGGATTCAATGTAAGGAAGTTCTTCTTCATCCAGAGAGTGTTAGAAATCTGGAACGATCTTCCAGAGGCTGTTATAGGGGAAAACACCCTCCAGGGATTCAAGATGAAGTTTGATAAGTTCCTGCTGAACCAGAACGTACGCAGGTAGGGCTAGTCTCAGTTAGGGCGCTGGTCTTTGACCAGAGGGCTGCCGCGTGAGTGGACTGCTGGGCACGATGGACCACTGGTCTGACCCAGCAGTGGCAATTCTTCTGTTCTTACATATAATTTGTTTTATTGACGTCTTACGTCTGAAATTTTACAGCAAAGCAGCTGATAATCTAGTTACAGCTTCTAAGATCAAAGGGCAAAGCTCTTGTGGAGTAATCTGGTAGCAAGCCAGAGTTTTAATGAATTATGTTAAAAGAAAGGAATGATTAGCTATAAAAAATGGAGCAACCAGTCTCCAGGGATCCAGTACCAGTTAGTATTAAGATCTTTCAATCCAAATCATTTTATGTTAACAGGCCATATGCTAATCCCAAGGAAGCATTAGTTGAGTTATTTTGAGAGTACTATGAAACAGCTCAAAGCCCAATATCTATTAATCATAGCACTGTTTTAATGTTTTTATTGTGTTGTGTGATAGATCATTAATACATCCTGTAACTGGCAGATTAAAAAACATAAAATATGCTGATAGATAGGACCGTAAAGCCCATCTCTTCTGCCTGATTTCATTTCTGCATAATGCCATAGACCACAGTTGATCTTTGGTTTTCCCCTAAGTTCTTTTCAGCTAGTGATACTCTGTGTTTATTCCATGCTTTCTTGAATGCCTTTAAGGGCTAGAAGAGCTCACCCTGCTTTTAAAATTGAGGTCTGTCCTGCTTGAAGGCTGGAGCTCAGGTTTGGAAATCTTTTCATTTATTAAAACCTTTGCCATCCTGACCATCTTCCTTGACTCTCTCAGTTTTTCCAGATATTGTTCCTTCTGAGATCCCCCTTCTCCTTCTAGCTGCTAATAAATTTGCATTAATCTTTCAGCCAGTTCCTTTGGAAAGCATACTAATCTCCCTCACCTCTTTTTTATTTCCTTTAGATTTCTTTTCTGCTACACAAACCATGAAGTGCTTCCAGCTACCAGAGTTTTCTGTGATCTCTCTCTGTTTAGCTCTTATGTTAGACCAAACTGTCTGATCAATGAAGTAGCATAGTGGTTAGAGCTACATCCTTAGCACCCTGAAGTTGTGGATTTAAATCCCATGCTGCTACCTGTGACCTTGGGCAAGTCACTCAATCCTCCATTGCCCCAGGTACGTTATAGATTGTAAGCCTACCAGGACAGATAGGGAAAATGCTTGAGTACTTGATTGTAAACCACTTAGATAACCTTGATAGATGGTGTATAAATACCTAAAATAAATAATGTCCAATATCGCATTGCCCCCTACCTCATGGGCTCCTTTACCAATTGCTTGAGGAAAATACGTTGAAGGGAAATCAATATAGCTATGTTTCTACACAATTCCACAAACAGGAAGCCCCTTTTCATATTTGGTAGATTAAAATCTCCAAACAGATTTTTATTTTTAAGGGTTTTTTTTTTCCAATTTTTGCAGAGAAACCTATGAGAAACTATGATGACAAGTAGGCTATAGATCTGAAAAGCAATTCACAGCATAGGACTGAAATATACGAAATTACCCGAATGATTGGAAAAAAATGATAGAGAATTTGTAATATTCATAGATCACAATCCTTACCTTAACATAGTAAATGATGGCAGATAAAGACCCAAATGGTCCAACCTTGCCCACTCTTTAAATTACTGATTTAATTTAAATTTTTCTTCTTAGCTATTTTTGGGCAAGAACCCAAAACTCTGACCGGCACTGTGCTTAGGTTCCATCTACTGAAGTCTCCGTCAAAACTCACTCCAGCCCATCTACGCCCTCCCAGCCTTTGAAGACCTCCCCAGCCCATCCTCAACCAAATAACCATATAAGGACACAGATTGTGCAAGTCTGCCCAGTATTGGCCTTAGTTCTTCAATTTAAAGTAACATAGTAGACATTTGGTATTTTCAAAATAAAATACATTGGGCTCCTTTTATCAAACCGTGGTAGAGCTTTTTACCATGGACTGGTAAGATAAATGCTCTGACATGGATGAGCATCAGAGCATTTCCCTTTATCTTTTATCTTTATTTAAGTTTTTGATTAAACGCTTATCCAAGAGTACAAAGCGTTGTACAAAATATTTAAAAATAGCTGGAAGAGAAACATTTCAACTTATTAGACATACATAAACTAATTATTGGACATACGTGAACAAAGCTCTACCACGGTTTGATGAAAGGAACCCTTTATGGCTTTACCTTCCTAGTAGTATCTTCTTGGACCCAAGGATTGTTTTATGTGATTAGTCATATAGGACAACAAAGAAAATGGGGAGCCCCTACGATCCACAGTGAAAACAATCCACCAATAAAAACAAAAACTGTGGATACAGATGTTCTGGAGATAATTTATTAAACACTGACATATAAAACCATGAAAATTCAATTTAAAAAGTACAATGATAAAAAATACTGTGATAAAAATCCAACCGTTCCGTGTTTTGGTGAACACGCCTTCCTCACATATAAAGAATTGGACTGAAAACACTCTATTGTCTTTAAACATGTGAGCAAAGAACACCGCAGACAAGCTGAATTAGCAAAAACATGGCCATCTGCAGTAACCACTATCTCTCTCTCCTTATTGGCTAAGGCTCTTATCATTTGCATCTCCTCTTCCTATAGGCTAAAGCTCTTTACACCTGCATTGTGAGGTCATAGGGCTTTATGGTTATAGAAACATTGTGACATAATGGCAGATAAAGGCCAAATGGCTCATCTAGTCTGCCCAACAAAGAAAAATGGGGAGACCCAATGATCCACAATGAAAACAATCCTCCGATGAAAACAAAAACAAAAAACTGTGGAAACAGATGTTCTGGAGATAATTTATTATATACTGACATATAAAACCATGAAAATTCAATTAAAAAGTACAATGATAAAAAATACAGTGATAAAAATCCAACTGGACCCTACACGGTCCGTGTTTCGGCGAACATGCCTTCCTCAGGGGTCCAATGGTTTACAAACTCACATTTAAAGCATTTTTTTTGCTACTTCAGCTTGTCTGCGGTGTTCTTTGTTCACATTTTTAAAAACAATAGACTGTTTTCAGTCCAATTCTTTATATGTGAGGTTGCAAACCATTGGACCCCTGAGGAAGGAGTGTTCGCTGAAACACGGACCGTGTAGGGTCCGGTTGGATTTTTATCACAGTATTTTTTATCATTGTACTTTTTTAATTGAATTTTCATGGTTTTATATGTCAGTGTTTAATAAATTATCTCCAGGACATCTGTATCCACAGTTTTTGTTTTCATTTGTCATATAGGGCCAGATTCTGTAAAGTGTGACTGAAGTTGCACACAGCACAGATTTGTACACACAGCTTAATTGTTTAACAACTTAATCAGAATTGATAATTGGCAACTGATACCTAATAATTGATGCTAATTGGCACTAATTAGAAATTACACATACACATACAGTGATACAAATAAATTCTAGTGTGCGAATCTCAAAAGGGGGAGTGGCCAAGGGAAGAGCATGGGTGGAATGTGGGCATTCCTAAAAGTTAGTCAAACTCTTTTAGAATATGCCCAACCTGCACACAACATAGGCCCAGGTATTTGGACTTGGTTTTCATTGGCCTAAATGGGTGTGCCTAAGGCCCTCTGTTACAAAGGCGTGCTAAGCGTTTTAGCGTGGATTTAGCAAGTGCTAACCGCTAACGCATCCATAGGATAACATGCATGTGTTAGCATGTAGCGTGTGTTTAGTGCACACCAATATTTAGCACGTGCTAAAAAGCGTAGCGCACCTATGTTAAACAGGGGGTAAATGGTAAGCATGATTCTATAAACTGCACTTAACTTCAAACGCATTTTATAGAATTGCACTAAGCACCGTCCATTCGGGTGCTGATTTTTTTAGGCATCATATATAGAATATGACTCATATTGCATGATCTCTAAATAAGCCCAGTATTGCATTAATTCCACATGTGCTTCACAATGCCAAGGCGCCACAGCTCACCCTGGATATGAGTTCTAGGAAATATCTACAGTATGTGTTGGGATGTGCAGAGCACTTGTGAGCCAGACTGGCCACTGAGACAGGATGCTGAGCTCGATAGACCCTGCTTTTACTCAGCATGGCTTTTCTTAGGTTCTTGCGTGTACCATTTGACTTTTAGACTGCAGTATCACATTATTCCTCAATCACTCTGCTGTGAAATTAGACAAAGCAGGGTTAGGAAAAATAATTGCATAGGAGACTACTTACTGCTGTAGCAATCTGCATGTGGCTATCAGGTATTCACAGAATTCTGCTAGAAACAATATACTGTAGCTCCTACGTAAAAACCTCAGGTTTGGTAAATGCTACCATCGGGGCCAATATTTCAAAGTGATGGGGATGCCAAACACAATACTTATTACTCCCCCCACCCAGACATAATGAAAGAGCTTGCTCAATAACGGGGTGTTCAGCATCGAATGGAACCCACGGAGGTGGTTCCTATGAAAATGTCACAGTTGAGGGCAATCCTTTTTACAAGTAGAAGGTTGGGACATCATTTCTCCCATCCTTCATCTTAAATTAAGACATCAGTGTAGTGATAAAAGCTAAGAATAACCTCAAGAGGCAGATTTGACGAAATGACGGAGGTGATTAGTGGAGTACCACAGGGCTCAGTCTTGGGCCCAATCCTATTCAACATCTTTATAAGAGACTTGGCAGAAGGGCTTCGAGGTAAAATAACATTATTCGCCGATGACGCCAAACTGAGTAATGTAGTGGGCAAATGCACAACAGACGAAGATTCAGTGCCCGACAACATGATGCACGACCTACTCCTACTGGAGCGATGGTCTAGGACATGGCAACTCAACTTCAATGCCAAAAAATGCAAAGTTATGCACCTGGGCAGCCAGAATCCATGCAAGTCTTATACCCTTAATGGCGAGATCCTAGCAAAAACGGTAGCAGAACGAGACTTGGGGGTAATCGTCAGTGAGGACATGAAGTCTGCCAATCAAGTGGAGCAGGCTTCGTCCAAGGCAAGACAAATCATGGGCTGCATACGAAGGGGTTTCGTCAGTCGTAAGGCGGAAGTCATTATGCCATTGTATAGATCCATGGTGAGGCCCCACCTGGAATACTGTGTGCAATTCTGGAGGCCGCATTATCGCAAGGATGTGCTGAGACTGGAGTCGGTGCAAAGAATGGCCACCCGGATGGTCTCGGGACTCAAGGATCTACCATATGAAAAACGGCTTGACAAATTACAGCTATACTCGCTCGAGGAGCGCAGAGAGAGGGGGGGACATGATCGAGATGTTCAAGTATCTTACGGGCCGCATCGAGGCGGAGGAAGATATCTTCTTTTTCAAGGGTCCCACGACAACAAGAGGGCATCCGTTGAAAATCAGGGGCGGGAAACTACGAGGTGACACCAGGAAATTCTTTTTCACTGAAAGAGTGGTTGATCGCTGGAATAGTCTTCCACTACAGGTGATTGAGGCCAGCAGCGTGCCTGATTTTAAGGCCAAATGGGATCGGCACATGGGATCTATTCACAGGGCAAAGGTAAGGGAAGGGACATTAAGGTGGGCAGACTAGATGGGCCGTGGGCCCTTATCTGCCGTCTATTTCTATGTTTCTATGTTTCTATTTTAGAAAGGACATCTAACTCAGAATGCGGACTTCCAAGTAACATAGTACATGACGGCAGATAAAGACCTGAACGGTCCATCCAGTCTGTCCTTAAGTTATATCCATTAAAAAAAATGCATGATTAGATTAACTTGTCTCTTCTTTGATATTTCTGGGCCGTAGACTGTAAAGTCTGGTGTTGTCCTAGGTTCCAAATGCTGAAGTTGCCGTCCAAGTTCACTCCAGCCTGCCAACCATTCTGTTGTTTGCTGGTTATCTACCTTAAAGTCTTGCCAGTAACATCCTCCTGTTCCATATTAGTGGAGTTCCCATTGATGCCCATCACAGCCCATCCTACACCGAAACACCATATATGGAACACAGACTGTGCAGGTCTTTAATTTACATACTTTTTTTCTAATTAGAGATCCTCTAGTTTTATCCTATGCTTTTTTGAATTCCATCACCGTTTTGCTCTCCACCACTTCCCTCGAGAGGGCATTCCAGGCATCTACCACACTCTCCGTGAAGAATTTCCTAACATTGTTCCTAAGTCTTCCTCCCCGTAACCTCAAATTATGCCCTTTAGTTTTACCATTTTTTCTTCTCTGGAAAAGATTTGGTTCTATATTAATGCCTTTCAAGTATTTAAACATCTGTACCACATCTCCCTTGCCCCTCCTCTCCTCCAGACTATACATCCAGAGTGGACATCCATTTTTCATTCAACCTATTGGTGTCTAAGTGTTGACTATGTCCAGAATAAATGTCAATTTTACTAACTGAAATGTTCAAACTATGAACAGGGCAAAACAAGGGGCATGGATGTCATTGTAGCAGCTTAGGGAACATCTGTGAAAATACCATGTCAAGAGTGGGCAATCACGGTCCTCAAGGGTCACAACCCAGTTGGGTTTTCAAGAGTTCCACAATGAATAGGCAAGAGGTTAATTTGAGTGGACTGCTTCCATTGTATGCAAATCAATCTCATGCCTATTCATTGTGGAACTCTTGAAAACCCAATTGGGTTGTGACCCTCGAGGACCGTAATTGCCCACCCCTGGTTCATATTCTGCCTCTGCAGATGTTGTTGTCGTGGTTTATATACTGAAGAGACTTCAAATAAACTCATTGCTTCAGAACACTAATAACGGAATGGTCAGTCCTACTGACCGTGATGTGAGCTGTGTGTTTGTGTGGAAAAACTGCCGTCAGCCTCTCATAAGAACATAAGCAATGCCTCCGCTGGTCCCAAACCAATATATATTGGTAGATTAGCAGTCCCCCATACACTGATCGCAAAATCATAACCTTTTAGTAATACCCATACCACAACAAATAATCTATGACACTACACACTCTTCCATATTCTCAGTCACTGCACCATAATTATGGAACTCCATCCCCTCTTATCTCCGCGAAGAAACTTCTATGGATAAATTTAAAGCGAACCCAAAGACCTTCTTATTCAAGGACACATTCGATTTATGAATTTCTTTCCTTCTCCATATCTCCTACACAAACGGAATGCTCCCCTTCCCTACTGTATTAACCTTAACCCCCTCTTTTACTAAGGTGCGCTAACCAATTAGCATGCGCTAATTGAATTAGTGGACACTAAACGCTAACGCATCCATAGACTAACATGCACGCATTAGCGTTTAGTGAGCGCTAATCAGTTAGCGCACTTGGTAAAAGAGGGCCTAAATGTGTCTCTTTCCTATTTAAAATTTTAGTTCTACCCTCTAACCCCTTGTAATCAAAAGTAATTAACATAAATAATGTTATGTCTGTCTGTCCTACTTGTAAGCGTTAATATTTGCTTTCCATATCTTATAATTTTACTATTGTACACTGCCTAGAAGTTACCATAGGCAGTAAAACAAATTTTAACAAAACTTGATCTTGCTGTAACTTGTATTTTTTATCCTTACGTTTATGATATATTGGGTAATATTTACAATGAACCCAGAAAAAAAATAATTTTTAATACCTTGTACTATTATTCTGCATCATGTATTTATAGTGTGCATATATGTCATACATTTTTTTAGGATAACCTAAGGGGTATAAACCTTATTTTTTAGTGTTGTAAATGTACTTGTTTGAACACTTCTCATTTCATGGTCTGTACCTGCATCATTTTTCTAAAAGTCATATTAAAGAATGCCTACATACATTTTTAAAACTACAGGCCCTCAAATTGTACAACTAAAATATAAAGTGTTTGGAACCTGTAGGATTATCACAGTAAGTTCCAAGTGCTTGTACCCCCCAATCATTAGTGGTGCTAGTAATGGAGATATTTTCCTGTCACATTGTCAGGACTGGCAGGGGCTCTAAAGTCGAGTTAACTTCTTTTGGGTTCATAGTCAGATGCGCGCAAGACATAAGCGCGCAGACATATGGGAGCAGACAAATGAGCGCAAGATAAGTGAGTGCAAGATAACTGGGTCAAGACATAAGCATGCGGACAAATGGGCATAGACAAGTGAGCGCAAAGACAAGTAAGCGCAAGACATCTAAGCGCAAGACAATTCAGCGCGCAAGACAACTGTGCCAAGACATCTGAGGAAAAGTTCAGTTTTCAATAATAATGTCAAGGCAGCGGGAACACTATGTCGGCGCATGTTTGACCCGAATGAAGAAAGTGTCGCTCTCACCAAAGGTGAGTAAAATCCGTGCAAGAGAAATACCTGTTATAGAGGGTGTCAGGTCAAAAGCGCGCCAGGACAAAGGCGCGCCCAGACAATTGAGCGCAGCGCGGAGGCGCACGCCGCTCTAAATTACTGTTTTTAGGGCTTCACCAGGGGGTGTGTGGGGGGGAACCCCCCACTTTACTTAATAGACATTGCGCCGCGTTGTGGGGGCATTGTGGGGGGTGTGGGGGGTTGTAACCCCCCACATTTTACTGAAAACTTCACTTTTTCCCTGTTTTTAGGGAAAAAGTTCAGTTTACAGTAAAATGTGGAGGGTTACAACCCCCCAAACCCCGCATAACGCCAGCGCGATGTCTATTAAGTAAACTGGGTGGGTTCCCCAACAAAAACCCCCGTCGGAGCCCCTAAAAACTGTAATTTTGTGCGGCGCGCACCTCCGCGCTGTGCTCAATTGTCGGCGCGCGCTTTTTTCTTTCGCGCCGTTGTCTATGAACCATTATAGAGCAAGTTGTAGACCAGACCTATAACGGACACAGTCAGGCAGCGAAAGGAAGGCGGACTATTCTGAGCAAGTATAAAAGGAGCAAACGCAACCAATCACAAAGATGCTAGCGAAAGGAGGGCGGGCTGTTCCGAGCACGTATAAAATGAGAAAACATAACCAATCACAAAGAGGCTAGCAAAATGAAGGCGGGCTGTTCTGAGCACGTAAAAAAAGAGCTAACGTAACCATAGCAATGTGAACATGCACGTGATTGTCGTTGCACTGATTTGTCCTTTCGCTCATTTGCCTTGCGTGCAATTGTCTTCACCCTCAATTGTCATTGCGCTCAATTGTCTTGCACGCAATTGTCGTTGCGCTCAATTGTCTTGCACGTAATTGTCGTTGCGCTCAATTGTCTTGCATGCAATTATCATTGCACTTAATTGTCGTTGTGCTCAAATGTCTTGCGCTCACTTGTCTTCGTGCATTTGTCCGCACGCTTTTGTCTTGCGTGCATTTGACTTGCTACCCTTCTTTTGTCTGTTTGTCATGATGTATCCCATTGCCAGCGATGGAGCGCTAGCAAATGCTGGCTCTCCATACAAAAGACTGCAGGCTAGTAAGGCATCCTCGCTTCACACTATTGATTTTGAGGGAATTTTAAGGTTTGGTTGCTGAGCATTAGACCTTCTTTTTCCAATGTAAAAGGGTCACCCTTTCAAACTCTTTGTAAGGTGTGGAAACAGAAAATACTCAGATGGCTTAAGATCTGTTGAGTAGGGTGGATGGTCTACGCACTGAAACCCCAACTGTGTCAAAACATCCATAGTTTTGCCAGCCTTGTGAACAGATGCTTTGTCTTGCAAAAAGAGAACTCCTTCCCCAATTTCCCTCTCATTTTTATTTTCAATGCCTCCTTTAATTGACACAGCAAGTTACAGTAGTATTCTGCATTAATAATAATAATAATAATAATAACTTTATTATTATATACCGCCAACAATCTTGCGACTTCTAGGCGGTTTACAATGAAGAGAAACTGTACAGACAGCGAATTACAGAGTATAGCATTGAACATCTAATGATAGTAACAGGAGAGTTACATTCTCTGTGTATTACACGGTTTCACAATGAGTAGCATTATACAGTCGACGGTATTCAGAGCATTAGTAGGAGAAAGAGAAAGGAGATTGCGCTTTGACTTACAAAGGTGCAAGACTGCAAAGGTGAGAAAGGTAACATAAGATGTTGATGAGAAGTAAGTTGTTAACTTGGTACGTTTGAACGAAGGACGGGCACCTGTGGGAAAACTGGTAACAATTAGAGGTAGAAATTTTGGCAGAAGGGGTAGACGGACTCCTTGGGATGGGAGGAGGCTCCGATTTTAGGGGAGAAGTCTGGTTAGGTTATAAATTTCTTAAACAAGGTGATTTTTAGTTCTTTCTTAAAGTTACTATATGATTCTCTGGTGGCATCGGTGAAGTAGCCTATCCAAGTTTGCAGTCTACCTGCTTGGAATTTGAATGTTCTATCAAAGAAGGTACGATATCTACAGCCTATGATATTTGGGTAGGTAAAGAGGTTACAGTTTCTGGTAGGCCTAATAGAGGAGTGGAATTCGAAGTGAGGTAGTAGGTAGCTGGGGGCCAATCCCCAGATTAGTTTATAGCAGAGGCAGGAGAATTTGTATAGAATTTGTGCTTCAATTGGTAACCAATGAATGAGTTTGTAGAATGGACTAACATGATCGCTCTTTTTTAGTCCAAATATTAGACGGATGGCCGTATTTTGAACTATTCTCAGTTTTCTCACATTTTAACTGGCCCCTTGGAAGATAGTCAGTCATTAAAATACCTTCCTGATTCCAAAACTCTGTGGCCATGACCTTTCCTGCTGATTTTTGGGTCTTGAATTTCCATGGTCTTGGAGAACCTGAGTGCCACCGTTGCAAGGACTGTTTTGTCTCAGGATCATAATGCTGTAACCATGTTTCATCAACAGTAACTAGTCATTCCAAAAAGTTGGCACCAGCTTGCTGAAAATGCTGCAAAATCAACTTGGAAGTGTCCACTCAATGTCGTTTCTCATCAGCATTCAAATATTTGGGTACCCTCTTGGCTGACAGCTTCTGCATACTCAGCTGCTTGTGGATTATACACCCATGTTCCCTGGATATCTGTAGTATCTCAGTGATTGTTTTAGCCAATATTCACTGATCTGTCAAAATCAGGTCATCGATATAGTCAACAATTTCAGGAGCTGACACCATTTAAGGTCTCCCAGACTTTGCTGCATCTTCGTTCTCAAAATCTTCACATTAAAAGTTTGCACATCACTTCTTCACTGTGGAACATAATGGGCATTTGTCACTCAATGTTTGTATCAAAAATTCATGGATTTCCTATGGAGTTTTATTCTGCAGGAATAGGAACTTCATGACAGCTCAGAATTCCACACTTGAAAATTCCACCCTTTTCATTGACATGGTTCAATCAATGATCTGAAACAATGTCCCAACATAGCATTACGATTCTGTAAATCGGCATTTTGCAAAATAAAATAACACTCTTTTCAGCTACAGTGGCAAAATAATGCTCAGAATTTATGAAGTTGGTTAGGTCGAGACCTTTTCAGCACCTTCTCGTAGCTAGAAGCAAATAAATGGTAGCCAGTTGCTCTTTGGTACCAAGTCAGGGAAACGTAGAGATATTGTGCTAGTTTATATTTCTTCTTTTGCACCCTCAAGTTCTTAATTCTTAATCGCTATTTGATTTGTTTTATAAAGTACAATCAGTACTGTAGACCAGGGCTGCCCAAGTCCGGCCCTCGAGATCTACTGGCAGGTCAGGTTTTCAGGATATCCACAATGAACATGCATGAGAGAGATTTGCATACCAAGAAGGCAGTGCAGGCAAATCTCTCTCATGCATATTCATTGTGTTTATCCTGAAAACTTGGCTTGCCAGTAGATCTCGAGGACCGGACTTGGGCAGCCCTGCTGTAGACTCTGTTAAACTGCAAAGCTGATGAGGCCATGCTAATACCTTGGGTTACGACTTGATTCTAGGCCAACTGAACTAACTGGTCTTGGTCTTGTGCTCCAATTTCCCTTTCAAGTTCTTCAAGAAAATTAGAACTAGAGGGCTGCATCGCCTTGTTGGCCAGATGGCCTTTAATTTTAATCCACATATAATTTGCATGCATAAAGGGTTTTTCATCTGAGTGGTAGTAAATTGTACCCTTTGGCTTATGTCTTAGCCCCACAGGTAAAGCACTACGTCCTTTGTTAAGATGTAATAAGCTATTCTCATGTTTCAAATCATCAGCCTTAACAATACAATGAAGTGCGTCTCTGAACATAATCGGTTACAATTAGGAGCATTAACTGAGCGCAAGGTGCAGCTGCAGGCTTTTTCTGGAACTGGAGGAAATGCAACCACAGTATAGAAAACGATGCTTCAGCAAACAAACAAACGAAAAAATTGAAGACTGTTGGCAGTGAAAGACTCTGAAGAGCTTTGATATGCTGACACTGTATTATTTTCACTTCGAGGAAGTAGAACTACATTTAAGTTTTCTGTTCTGTTTATTCTTACTTTGCTTACTTCTGCAAAATATCTCCCTTTTTAGCCTACTTTCTGAAGGGAAAGAAGTCTTACTATGAGCGTGTTTCTCCCTCATAATAACTTGGTCCTATTAACACCATCATTTCAGGATTTAAGAGGGTGACGGGACTAAATCGTGTGAGACAAAGGCACGCCGACAACTGAGCGCAGACAACTGAGCGCAAGGTTGACGGCACGCCGAAGAAAAGCACTATTTTAAAGGGCTCCGACGGGGGGTGTGGGGGGGGAACCCCCCACTTTACTTAACAGACATTGCGCTGGTGTTGTGGGAGGTTTGGGGGGTTGTAACCCTCCACATTATAATTAAAACTGAACTTTTTCCCTAAAAAACAGGCAAAAAGTTTGGTTTCAAGTATAATGTGGGGGGTTACAACCCACCAAACCCCCCCCAACGCCAGCGCGATGTCTGTTAAGTAAAATAGGGAGGTTCCCCACCAACACCCCCTGTCGGAACCCTTTAAAATAGTGCTTTTCTTCGGCGCGCCGTCAACCTTGCGCTCAGTTGTCTGCGCTCAGTTGTCGGCGCGCTGTTGTCTCGTGCGATTTTGTCTATGAACCTTTAAGAGGGATCCATATGAAGATTCTGAATGGGTGGGTTGTTTACGGAGTCCATATTTAGGCTCAAAATATGGACAAGGACGTGTATCTTGGAAAACAGCCTTCATTATACAGTGGTGCCTCGCATAACGGCCGCCTCGCACAGCGAACGCTGCGCACAACGAACTTCTTGTCTTGATTCGTACAACGGACTTCGTTTCACACAACGAAGTCGCCCGAGCTGCATCGCAAACCTCCCCCCGCCGCCACCGCATATTGTTAAACCTCCCCCCGCCGCCACCGCATATTGTTAAACCTCCCCCCGCCGCCACCGCATATTTTTAAACCTCCCCCCGCTGCCTGGGCCTGCGCTGATCTCTGAATGGCTGCAGTCAGCTCTCGCGGGACTCACAAGAACTAACTGCAGCCAGCTCTCGCGGGACTCACAAGAACTAACTGCAGCCATTCGGAGATCGGCATGGGCCCACACAGGCGTGCAGAGGAATTGCTCCTGATCTCTGCGCTTCTGGCCTGTACGCCACTGGCTGGGAAAGATGGGAGGAATTAAAAAAGGTACTGGGGAGTATGTGGGGGGTAATTATAATACACAGCAAGGATCAACAAAACCCCTGTCTCCCCTCCCCTTCACATATATCCCCTCTATATCATGCTAACAGCTCTAACAAGATAAATTTATCTTTTTTTATGTCATCTTAGCATATTTTATGCTACAGAACGAATTATTTTTTTTTACATGTATTGTTATGGGAAAACGCGTTTCACATAACGAACTTTTCGCATAACAAACTTGCTCCTGGAACGAATTAAGTTCGTTGTGTGAGGCACCACTGTACATTACTACTTAGATGTAAAGTTTTGCAATCAGCAACTGAATTTGCCACTGAATATACTGCATAACTTTTTTCTTTAACCTAGATATGCCACAAACTACACTTCTTTTTTTAAATACATAACTTCAGTCATTCTGCAAATAAAATGGTCAAAGTTATAGGTACAACTTTTTAAACAACACATGTGGCCAATGCTGCCCCCCCCCCCAACCATATAAGTGCTTTTGAATATCAACCTAAAAGTGTTGCTTCCAAAGATTCCTTTTGTGAAGCCTGAGAATCAATCCATTTCCATGGCGACAGTGTACCAGGCCTTAAATTAGACTAGGGGTGTCCAACTTGTGGCCCAAGGGCCGCATGCGGCTCCGTGAAGTATTTTCTGCGGCCCCTGTCAAGGATGATGCATTGTTTTCCTCTGCTGCCCCCGGGTGTTTACCGTCTTGCCGGCTCCCTCCTCTGTCTTGCTGTGGTGTTTGCGCGGCCCTAGAAATATTTTTTTCGGCCAATGCGGCCCAGGGAAGCCAAAAGGTTGGACACCCCTGAATTAGACCATACAATAGCCCCTGTAAGTTATCTCAGGGACTCCCAGTGGCTCAGGGGGAGAACTCCAATCTCCTGTTTCAACATGCCTCCAGTTCAAGGCCAGCTAGAGTATTATGCCCTTATATATAATCCTTTGTGCTAAATGGTATTTATTGAGGGAAATTCTACCTCATGAGAGGTGTTAGAGCATTATCCAAGACCCTCACAGAGTTTTAAAGATTGTACAATCCATTATTGCTTTATGTTAACTGCTAACCCAGTCTTCCAATTAACATTACACATCCAAAAAAATGCTTGCATGAACAAGAAAACCTTCACCTGTTTTCTAAAATTAGGAAATACCTCAGTTTGTCTTATATGGTATGGCAGTTAATTCCAGAACACTGGACCAGCAATCATGAACCTTTTTTTTTCTGTATACGAGGGGGTGCTGAAAAGCTCTCAGCCCAACCAAGAGAATTACGTGAATATACGGTAGTTCAAGCAATGATCTGAAACAACGTCAAAACATAGAATTTCGTTTCTGCAAATTGTCACTTAACAAAATAAGATAACACTCTTTGCGGCTACAGGCTACAGTGGCAATATAATGCTCAGAATTTAGAAGATTAATTGGTTGGGCTGAGAACTTTTCAGCACCCCCTCGTATGCAATAAAAGTGAGGACAATCAAGCCATTGTGACATCACTGAGGAAGTTGGCTCTTATTGGTGGAATGAACCATTGTGACATTACAACCTCTGCTCTGGTTACCAGAGACTGAAAGTCTTCACACTACCAGGGGATGCTGAAAGGTTCTCAGCTCAACCAAGAGGCGAAAGATATGGATATGGTTCAATCAATGATCTGAAACAACGTCAAAACATAGAATTTCGTTTCTGCAAATTGTCACTTAACAAAATAAGATAACACTCTTTGCGGCTACTGGCTACAGTGGCAATATAATGCTCAGAATTTAGAAGATTAATTGGTTGGGCTGAGAACTTTTCAGCACCCCCTCGTATGCAATAAAAGTGAGGACAATCAAGCCATTGTGACATCACTGAGGAAGTTGGCTCTTATTGGTGGAATGAACCATTGTGACATTACAACCTCTGCTCTGGTTACCAGAGACTGAAAGTCTTCACACTACCAGGGGATGCTGAAAGGTTCTCAGCTCAACCAAGAGGCGAAAGATATGGATATGGTTCAATCAATGATCTGAGACAACGTCAAAACATAGAATTTCGTTTCTGCAGATTGGCACTTAACAAAATAAGATAACACTCTTTTCAGCCATAGTGGCAAAATAACGCTCCGAATTTAGGAAGTTGGTTGGTTGAGCTGAAAACTTTTCAGTACCCTCTCGTATATTCAACCTCATTTGTTTGAATGAAGGCACATCCAATAATTCCTTAAGAGCAGATTTTAGATTTCGTACAGGTCTATGTACTGTGTACTTAAGGTGGAGGTCAAACATAATGAAAAGTGTGGGTTCTTTGGACCACCCTCCAACCACAACTAGGTTCAGAAGTGTTCCAAAGCTTACAAAAGAGATCATTCAATGCCTTAAAAGATAAAACAGCCAACTTAAAATAAATCCTCAAATGTATATTTTTTATTAGGATTTTAGATACCGCCTATCAAGGTTATCTAAGCGGTTTTACAATCAGGTACTCAAGCATTTTCCCTATCTGTCCCGGTGGGCTCACAATCTATCTAACGTACCTGGGGCTATGGAGGATTAAGTGACTTGCCCAGGATCACAAGGAGCAGCGCGGGGTTTGAACCCACAACCCCAGGATGCGGAGACTGTAGCTTCAACCACTGCGCCACACACTCCTCCTCCAATGGTAACCAATGCAATTGACTCAAGACTGGAGTAACGTGGTCCATATGAGAAACCAAAAGTCAAAGAAGACTGTGGATGAGGTGTTCCTGAAGTAGGTCTTTATTCAATGAATTAAAAGAGGCCATAAATGCCCAAATCCAATAAAAATCCACATATGCATAAAAGGACCCATTTGAGAAACCCCCTGAAACCACGCATACTGCCACATTTTGAGCCACTTGAATGGCCTTAATCAGATGCTTTGATAACCCAAAGCAGAATATTACAATAATCAAACAGTGGGAAAATAAAAGCCTGTAATACTGTCTGAAAATTGCTACTACTCTGAAAATCAAGTATGAGGGGCCGCTGAAAAGTTTTCAGCCCAACCAACAACGTTGTGGTGGTCTCCATCAAGGGCTATACACGTGCAGCGATTTTCCACTCTTTTTGTTCTGTCAGAAAAATACGGAACGAAAAAAGTGGAAAATCGCTGGACTAAGGCCCAAATTCTGAAACCAGCGCCTAAAGTTAGATAGGCGCCTATCTAAATTGAAGAACAAGCGCAATTAAGCTTTTTAATCAGCACTGATTGAAACCTAGGTGCCTATCAAGAAAACGCGATTCTGTAACAAGGCGCCTTTAAAAATCTAGGTGGCCTTCATAAAATTAGGCACTATGCATGTTAGGCGTGGGCGTGGCTACGTGTTAGGCGCCTTCTTACAAAATCGCTGCTCTTAAGCGTGCTTAAGCGCTCGCATGGGCACCGATCTTTTAGTTGTGCCTAGAGCTGGCCTATTTATTGGGCGCCTCCAAACTAGGTGCCCGAATAGGTGCCGCTCAGCACGATTCACTAAACAGCACCCAATTTTACTTGAATCGCGCTGAACAGTGCTTAAGTAGGCGCATTACTTTTGGGCGCTTCTTACGGAATTTGCCCTTACGTGTATAGCCCTCGACAGAGACCGTCCCAACGTTGTTGGTTGGGCTGAGAACTTTTCAGCAGCCCCTCGTTAAATCCTTGTTCAGTTTGCAAAAGACTCATTTTTTACTTGAGGCTTCATAGATAGCGAAGAATCTAAAATGATGCCCAGATATTTGATCGCCTTTGCATTTGGAATAGTCACATCATCCTAACAAAATATGCAGGAAATTGTGTCAACTGAAAACTTGACAAATACAAAATCTGAATTTTGGCCATATTCAGTCGCAGTCTATTGACAATCAACCAAGATTTAACTGTTCGTAGACATAGCTTCAGAAAATCAAATATTTCTGTAATACTCTCTTTAATTTGAAAGTAAAATTGGATTTCGTCAGTGTAATCGATAATGCACTCCTAAGCAACTAAGCACCTTGTACATAGCAGAGCAGAGCAATATAGGTATTTAAACAACAAAACTGAAAGGACAAACCCTTGGGGTACTCCATATGAAATGGGTTTCCAAATAGAACATTGAGTCTAATTTAACTTGAAAAAAAAGCTCTCCTTCAAAAAGAATTCAAACCATTATAACGGTACCCCCGCAATCCCAATGGACTGCACATGAGATAATAAATCATGATTTACAGTATTGAAAGCTGCTGAGACATCTAATGCTACCATCAAAAATTCAATACCTTGATCAAAACCAGAACAAATCCTATCAAATCAGAAAAAAGCGAAGTCTCTGTAAATCCAAACTAAGGTTTAGATGTGATGAGGGATTTCAGTTCTTTTTCTGTCTTTGAAAAATAATAAATAGAAATAAAACAAAACAAAGAAAATAAGATGATACTTTTTTATTGGACTAACTTAATATGTTTTTGATTGGCTTTCAAAGGCATTACCTTCTTCAAATCAGAAATGAGAACATGATGGCACATACCAGATGTGAAACATAAAGGAATTCCAATGGTTGTCGCACAGGGAATGTTTAGGATGAGAGTGAGAAATACGGAAAGATAGGTGATGTGTCTTTGAAATACATTTCTTACTGTGTCTGGTCTTTGGTTGCATTTCCTTGTATAATGTAGGACCAAGTTCAATGGATCACAACATCTACCTAACACTGAATCACCTCTTGCAAAGAGAAAGCCACAGCAGCATGAGCAAAGTGAGGATTATATTAATTTCCAATAAGAAATCTCATTACTGACTATTGGTTCCCAATACTGCAGATGCTGAGTCCTGTAACATGGTGTTTCCCTTGTCACAGGAAAAGTTCTTTGGATTGGGTTGGGGAACGTTCAACTCTTTCTCAAGGATAATTTGCTATGCATAATTTTTTGCACATTTGTAAATTTCAGAGACAAGACCAGTATAATTTTTCACATCTCTTTCTCTCTTCCTAATGTTTTCCCCTAAACTTCAATATGGCACATGAATAATTACTGTCTTGTACTCATTCCAAAGTTGACTTCTTTCTCTGGATCCTAGGCAAAAAGAGCTTAAGAACATAAGAACATAAGCATCGCTTCTGCTGAGTCAGACCACAGGTCCATCGTGCCCAGCAGTCCGCTCTCGCGGTGGCCCCCCAGGTCAGTGACCTGCAAATGATCCTCTTTTGAAGACATTTTGACCTGTATAGTACCCCCTCTATCTATATCCCTCAATCCCCTTTTCCTTAAGAACATAAGAATAGCCTTACTGGGTCAGACAAATGGTCCATCAAGGCCAGTAGCCCGTTCTCATGGTGGCCAATCCAGGTCCCCAGCACCTGGTCAAAAGCCAAGGAAGTAGCTACGTTCCATTCAGATTCCTAAAGAATAGCAAGATTCTAGAACCCCAAAGAGTAGCAACATTCCATGCTACCGATCCAGGGCAAGCAGTGGCTTCCCCCATGTTCTTCTCAATAACAGACTATGGACTTTTCCTCCAGGAAATTGTCCAAACCTTTCTTAAAACCAGCTATGCTATCCGCTCTTACAACAACCTCTGGCAATGTGTTCCAGAGCTTAACTGTTCTCTGAGTGAAAAAAATGTCCTCCTATTGATTTTAAAAGTATTTCCCTCTAACTTCATCGAGTGTCCCCCTAGTCTTTGTAATTTTTGACGGAGTGAAAAATCAATCCACTTGTACCCGTTCTACTCCACTCAGGATTTTGTAGACTTCAATCATATCTCCCCTCAGCTGTCTCTTTTCCAAGCTGAAGAGCCCTAACTTTTTTAGTCTTTCCTGATACGAGAGGAGTTCCATCCCCTTTATCATCTTGGTTGCTCTTCTTTGAACTTTTCTAGCGCCACTATATCTTTCTTGAGATAAGGAGACCAGAACTGAACGCAATACTCCAGATGAGGTTGCACCATGGAACATTCTAGGTGTAATTTGTATAACTAAGCATCTGCCTAAATAATATGGAATTTTGCATGCACACATTTTCTGGGTTAATTTATGCATATGGTATGGTAGCTTAATTTATATCTTGCCCTTCCTCGGGGCAGGTAAGAAGCAAAAACATACATAATATCAGATTAGAAACAACAGCAACACATCAAAAATCAAAACAATTTGCACAAGCAGAGGATGTAAGTTAAGATAGACAGTTCACTAAGTAGTGCCTAAACCCTGTCTTGAAGGACAATAGATCTTTTGTCGATTTTAGTGCTTGAATCAGCTTATTCCAATCCAATGGACCGGCCACAGAAAATGTCCTGGACTATGTGATGGTCAAACGGAACTGTTTTAAATTGGTAGCTCTCAAGTCACAAGAGAACAAGGAGCGAAGGGCCCGCTGAGGAACATAGGGCTCTATTGCAGTCTGCACATACAAAGGAACTACAGTCACAAGTGCATCAAAATCAGAAGTTTGGACCTTATGCTATGTTAGTAATTGATTGGTAGGGCCCCAAATAATTACCATTAATTGGCTCATCTCAGGATAATGCCCAAATTTTGGTGTGCAAATTTGGGTGACCTATATAGACTGGCTAGAAACTCTGCATGTTAAAAGATAAGTAAAAATCTCTTATGAATTAAAAACTGAACATAAATTAACACTAACAAAGAGATTTAAGTTGAGCATAGGGAGGAGGTGGAAATTTGGGTCGATGATTAAAACTTTGGACCATTCAGTCTTGATATTACACAGCAATGTCCAAAATCAAGCAGGTCTCTGAAACCCTTTACCCTCCTGTCCTATATTAGAAACTCTACAGTGGGATTCTTCACAGTTTTGAGCTCTTATCAACAGTTAAGATAAGTGCATTAAAAAAGCTGATTGCCTCTAAAAGTGATTAAGGCCCAGATTCTGTAACCAGTGCCTAAAGTTCGGCGGCGTTGTCGGAGGCGCCCATTTAAATTGTGGATTTGTTAAGGGGAAGTTTTTAATTGGAGCTAAATGAAACATAGGCCGTTGTTATAGAATCGGTTTCCTTGATAGGCGCCTATGTTACAATAAGCGCCAATTAAAAACTTCCCCTTAACAAATCTATAATTTAAATGGGTGTCTTGGTGGGCGCCTCCGACTTCGGTGCCGACCTTTAGGCGCTGGTTACAGAATTTGGGCCTAAGTGTATAACGCACTAGATTTAAATAGTTTTTTTCAATCAGCTACAAGAGGTTTTTGACCAATGATTGAGATCCTGTCCTGCTTTTGACCACTTTGTGAATTCATATTCTACGTGGCGCAGGCATCTGAGGTCTTTTCCTCTTGTCTAGTTAATTATGGTTGTGTGCTGAAACCTGTCTTTGTGCATTTGTTATTCACCATTTTGAGATTTCTATCCATTCCTGTTCTGTGGTAGTTAATCCCATATACCAGGGGTGTCAAAGTCCCTCCTCGAGGGCCGCAATCCAGTTGGGTTTTCAGGATTTCCATAGATCTCATGCATATTCATTGGGGAAATCCTGAAAACCCGACTGGATTGCGGCCCTCAAGGAGGGAATTTGATACCCCTGCCATATACCATCTTTCATGGTACATTAGTGACCTTTATAGACCCCAGGGGTAAATGCTGAATAAGAAAAATCCCACTTGAGTTTCTAGGTTCACATATCTGTATTCTGTCCATGGCAAAGGGGTTATAGTCAAAGCCTTTTCCATGAGTAAAATGATGTTTTACTCTGGAAAGGAGATTTTTCATAATTGCCCACTCCATATGCAGGGAAAAGTCTGTGCCTTGTTCCTCAATACACATCCTTTTACCCACATGAATTAGGAGGTATTCTAGGAATGGAATTAGAATGGGGAAAATGTATCGTTTTGAAAAATAAAAATTGCATGCTTATTTTTACTTAAAAAAAATAGTTCCCACCCAAATGACAGGCTCAGCATTGTGCAAAGACTTCTATGGCAACAATAAAAACATGGGGATTTGCCAACCATGGGCAGTTTGATTATTTCCTCCGAAGTGTGCAGTTAATTACTTTTATCTTAGAATATATGGTTTTTGTAGCATTAAACCACTACAGTTGGATGTTGTTCCCAGAAGTAACAGAAAGAGTGAGTGGTGAATGGAACAGATTAATGTATATGAGACTGAAAAAGAAATATCTAACTAATGCATTTCTAAGTAAAAGGACATTTTGGGGAGCTTCTCTACACCTCCCGCCCCCCCACTTTTTATGAAGTCACGCTAGGCTTTTTTTTTATTGCCAGCCAAGGCGGTAAAAGCTCCAACGCTCATAGAATTCCTATGTTGGGGGAGGGGGGGTGGAGAACAATTGCAATGGTAGCATGCGATACAACATATTAATGTATTAGCTGTTCCAATTGAAGTGATTACATTTCCATGGTAACAGCCTGCTTTGTCATTGACATATTACAATGTATAAACTGTTGAAAATTATAAGAACATCTTGAGAAGCTGTCTTGATGTGCTTCAAAGCTGTCTGATGCAGAAAGAACCATGGATCAGGCCTAATTTATGGCTGTGGTGCAAGTGCAAATCCGGAACCCAGAAGTAAGCATGGCTGTCATGGAGGGGGAAGGAGTGAGAAGAGAAAGGCAAAGATGACCATAGGGCTGGTTGCTGTATAAAAAACTCAGGATGGGGGTGACATCAACAATTTAAAGCTCTACAAGGAAGAAGCCCCCCCCCCCTTTTACGAAACCGCGTTAGGCCTTTTTTTTAAATCTCCGGCTGCGGCGGCGTTAGCTCCGCCTCTCATAGAATTCCTATGTGTGTCAGAGCTAATATCACCACAGCCGGCGATAGAAAAGCCTAAAGCAGCTTCGTAAAAGGGGGAGGGGGGCGGGGGAAGGAGCAGAGAAAGCAAAGCTGGAAACCATGGACAGAGTGAGCAAGCTAAGCAGGAACACAGCAGAGCAGCAGGAAGAGAATAATTTAATTTAAATTTAATTTCCATATTTATATCCCACTTAACTGCAAAGTTCTAAGTGGGTCACAATAAAAAAATAATACATAGTAACATACATAGTAACATAGTAGATGACGGCAGATAAAGACCCGAATGGTCCATCCAGTCTGCCCAACCTGATTCAATTTAAATTTTTTTTTAATTATTTTTTTTTTTTTTAATTTTTCTTCTTAGCTATTTATACAACATCATAACATCTTAAAAAAAAGAATCATGGTATCTATCTTAATCAGAGATATTTCTGGAATAACCAAGTTGCCTTCCTAAAATGCCCAATAAATAAATTTCTTACTTCATAGTGTGATCCAGATCTCTTCAGCTCTACCCAAAAGTATTCTCTTCCTAGAGGAGAGCAATCTACAGTCTTTGCAGGATGGTATTATGAATAACAATTCTTAGGAGGAATGCAAATGTCTACTTTATGTTTTATGGTTTTTATTTAATTCATAATGCTACACACACTCCCTATACCTTTCCCACCTTCCCCCTTCCCTCCAAAATTTTTATTTCCAAATATAACATTGTAATAAATGAATTATTCAAATAAACAATTTTAAAAAATGAAAAAAATCCCCAACAATTACCATCATCAATCATATTCCCTCCCCCTCCCCCGAATGAAAGATGACACATAATACAAAGTGTTAAGATACAATGAAAGTCTCTTATTCCTCAATATAAAACATAATATAAAATATAACAGTTTTTGTATATTAGTTTGGGCCATTTATAAGTGGTAACTGCAAAATCTTACCACGATTTAATAAATCGGGTCATTTACATATCATGTGGAGTGGACAAACTTATAAAAAGCGGGTTCCAAAACACATACATAGCAAAAAATACACACAGAACACACATTACAAACTCATACATGCAAGCACAAACTTACCTTAACTGTCTTGTCCTACATAAAAATACGCATCAAGAACAATCCACTCCACCCTCACATATAACACTCACCTACACGCCACAGATACCCACCCCTGTCTCTATGTATCATTTATACATCCAAGTTGTAAAACTATATTATTTTCTCTCTGAGCACACATACTTCATCTGACAGAACAGATGATGTTTACATAGAAACATAGAAGGTGACGGCAGATAAGGGCCAAGGCCCATCAAGTCTGCCCACATCAATGACCCTCCCCTACCTCCCTTTGCGAAGAGATCCCACCTTTCGATCCCATTTAGCTTTAAAATCAGGCACACTGCTGGCCTCAATCACCTGCATCGGAAAACCATTCCATCGATCCACCACCCTCTCCGTGAAGAAGTATTTCCTGGTGTCGCCATGTAATGTCCCTCCCCTGATTTTCCATGGATGCCCTCGTGTTGACGTGGGTTCCTTGAAGAAGAAGATATGCTCCCCCAAGCATTTCAATGACGTGAGATTGCCTAGCTTATGTAACCCAGGAGTTTATTCCACTCAATTGGGGCCCACGTATGAAAATGTTGCAGCCCTCATGGTTTGCAACTCCTTTCTAGATGGTATCACCAAATCACCGTTACCTGCAGAACGTAACTTTAAGGCTGTGGTCTGGTATGCAGTTCCATCACTAAAAGTCATTGGAACTCATCGCCCTGACATTTTTAATGAAATAGCCCCACAATTATGGAACAGTTTGCCCCAGTATCTTAGAGTAGAAAATGATCTGAAACAGTTTAAAAGCAGCTTAAAGAGTTTCCTTTTTAAAGATGCGTTTAATTTATAAGCTTAACTAAGGACTATTATTACATTTTTCCTTTTTTATCTTTTTATTTTCCCGTTATCTCCCCTACCTGTTGTTTTTTACCATTTATGTTTTCTTTTATATATACGATTGTAGTTCTACCCTTTCTTTCCCCATGTATCTGTTAGTTTGTATGACTTTATTTATTATTTTGTATGATAATGTGTCAAATTTATGTATCTTTTTATAATTAATCTGATGTATCTATTTTTTATCTGTAAATCGCTTAGCAAATTAAATTAAGCGATTCAATAAGTCAAAAATAAACTTGAAACTTGAAACCTCTGACAGGTACAGAATTGAAAATCTATGGTACCCTTTTAGTAAACTGCGCTAGCATTTTTTAGCACCGGGAGCCACATTGAATGCCCCGCGCTGTTCTCGATGCTCTTAGGAACTCTATGAGGAGGAGCGCACAGCTTTCAGCGCGGCTCCCGGCGTTTAAAAACCGCTAGCGTATTTTAGTAAAAGGGGGCCTATGTATTGCTAAATAAATTAGCAAAAACAATTAGTGCCTCACTCTGTACTCTACCTTAAGCCAGTACAGCTTAATGTAAAAATCTGATACGTGATCACACCTTGATAACCTAAATAATGTGCGGATGACAGAATTCTGTGCAACCTTTAATGCTGTTAATACTAACTAAACTAAACTAAACCTTAAGTTTATATACCGCATCATCCCCACGGATGTGGAGCTCGGCATGGTTTACAAGAACTTAAAATATAGGATGAGAAGGAAAAAAAAGGTTTACATGAACTTATATATAGAAGAGAAGAATAAGGGGGGATAGAATTACATTTTAGTGAAAAGCCAGGTTTTCAGTTGCTTGCGGAATAATTGGAGGGAGCCCAGGTTCCGCAGCGGGGTAGTAAGGTCGTTCCAAAGACCTGTGATTCTGAAGAGAAGGGATTTTCCCAGTTTGCCTGCATAGCGAATACCGTGTAGAGAGGAGATGGATAGTTTATACCTTTGGGTGGGTCTGGTAGAGTCAGGACTTGAGGAGTTATAAGATAGTGGGATTAAGGGAGGAAGGATGCCGTGAATGATCTTAAAAGCCAGGCAGGACAGTGGACAGAACACCCAGGTTATAAAATCTGTCAATTAACCTGGACATAACCCATATAAAATTTTAAGTAAAAACATCAAACGTATAAATTTGATTCTTGCCTCAAATGGTGGCCAGTACAATTCTCGTAAAAGTCGGTGGGGGTGGGGGGGATGATCATATCTGTTTCCCCCCCGAATAAGTTTAGCAGCAACATTTTGCGAAATCTGCAATCTTTTCATCTGTTTACAATAATCCAAGAAGTGAGGATAAGAGACTGAAATATAACCTGTAAATAACTTCTCTCTAAAAAAAATATTTCATTCTATGCAATGGTTTTAGTTTAAAAAACCATATTTTTTGATTATGTTATTTACCTGGGTTTCCATAGTTAAACCTGAATCCAACCAAACCCCCCAGGAGTTTAATTTTGCTTGATTTCTTTTCCCCCATTGTTGTATTAGATGTGGTGGCTTTAGCCAAATTACATTTGTCTTATCCAAGTGTAGCTTCAGAGAATGTTGGGACATCCAATTAAAGACCTCCATAAATACATCATTCATCAAGGGACCTGGCATGTACAACTGTGGCCAGAGGATACTTCCTCCTTACGCTGAAGATCTGCTTCTTTCTGCTCTGGTCCACCCTGCCTGTCTCTCTTCCCAGGTTTATTTCTGCCCTGATTGAACCAAACTCTCCAGGGCCCAGCCTTTTAAGGTGAACTTGTGAGGGAGTGTGCTTCAGGCGGACTGCAGTTCCCTGTATACTCCATCACACAGTCTGTGAATTTTCAGTGGCACCATCTGGATAATACTATTGAAAAATTATTTCTGATCACAACTACAGTATCTGGATACTGCCAAGACAGAGTGGTAACATTTCTTCCAGCTAAACAGAGAGCTGCAGTACTCAGCTACTTAACAGCGGAATCTGGAGTGACCCGCTTCTCCATGAATCTACCTCCCACCCAATATACCTCTCACCCTTCCCAAGGAAACAAATACACTTTAGTTGGTATAAACCAGGCCGCAGCCCTGTTTATTGAACAGTAAACATATTCAATATAACATTTTAACATAAATAAATATATATATAACTTAACAGCCATAAATAACCCATTAATAATTACCCATAACAATGGTATCACTATTGTGACCCTGATCCCGAGCTACCTTAACAGATGTAACTGGCCCCCGACCCCGCCATCTAAGCAAGGGTCCGAGGGGTGGCATGTCCCACACATGCCCCATTATCCACGGTCATCCGACCCACCAGGCACAGCTCCCAGCTGGCCCACCGCTCATCCCTTGATGAGCCCAGTAGCCAGTAGCTTGGGATACCGCAAATCAACCAGACCAACACACCCCTGAACCTAAAGGGCGGGCGGGCGGGCGGGAAGGCTGCTTCGGAGGACCCCAAAACCGTTAAGGTCCTCCAGGCGTCCCTCCTTTAACCCCTCCCACCCACAATCCTCTCCGGCTGCAACGACCTATTACTGCTCTAACCCTCGACCTAAAGACCTCCCCCTACCAACTTCCTCCTGCTCCACGCCGGCCAACCCCTCCTAAACTACCCAAGCCCACGGGCGACTCAGCGGGCCACCCAGCCCCGCGTTAAAGTCGCCCGTCGAGACAAGCTCTTGGGCTTTTTAATCCACACAGCTGAGCTGTCCTAACTTAAACTGCTCAGCTATACCGATGGCCAGCTAAACGTCACTACTATCTGTTTAGGGGTGGACAAAAGGCACATTTTCATGATCCTGCTTCATTAATAAAAGTTTGTCCACTCCACATGATATGTAAATGACCCGATTTTATTAAATCGTGGTAAGATTTTGCAGTTACCACTTATAAATGGCCCAAACTAATATACAAAAACTGTTATATTTTATATTATGTTTTATATTGAGGAATAAGAGACTTTCATTGTATCTTAACACTTTGTATTATGTGTCATCTTTCATTCGGGGGAGGGGGAGGGAATATGATTGATGATGGTAATTGTTGGGGATTTTTTTCATTTTTTTAAATTGTTTATTTGAATAATTCATTTATTACAATGTTATATTTGGAAATAAAAATTTTGGAGGGAAGGGGGAAGGTGGGAAAGGTATAGGGAGTGTGTGTAGCATTATGAATAGGTAAAATGAAAAAAAATTATTTTGGAGGAATACTAGAATTATTTATGGAATAATTGAATTTTGAATTTTATTGTAATGAATTTTGTCTTGTATTATTGTATATTTATTTGATTTCTTCAATAAAATGTTTTAAATTAAATTTCTGTTTTCACTTTTGGAGATACCCATGTTGCATTTAGTTAATGCAGAATAAATATCACATTCATTGCATTGTATTAAATGTGCCATATTAACTGTAAAGCACAGTCTTTTCTCGATCTATACCCAATCCATTCTCTATTTTGCGTTAACTGTTAACAGTAGTAGTTAGTCACATGTCCACTGTTATTGTCACGTGGACAGATAGCACGACTTAGTAAATAGACCTCAGAAAGACATATTGCCTCTCACAATAAATAATGACAGGTAACACTTGAGAATGGTTACAGTCTATAACCCAAACAGTGCATCCCAATGAAAGAACCTCTAAAACACCAAGGCCTTATAGACCCTTAGAACCCCAGGTCATCTGCCACTAAGCTCATTTTCCTGGTTCCAGCAAGGGACTAGTACCATGCTCTCTTCACTTACAGGCTGCCTATAATTCTCAGTGCAAATGCTGATAAATCTATTTTTAGTGCAAGCACTAATAATGAAAGGTTACCTGGGCAACTTTCCAATTTTTCTACACTTTATTACAAACGTGTCGTGGTACTACTATTTACTTCTTCAGACACAAGGACAGTACGTAATTTTCTCAACAGCATTTCCCTGGCTAAAACAGTGCTTTTGTCAAATTACTCATCCCAAATGTGAGTAAATTTACGTATGTACTGGCTGCATGCACCCGGATTGAGCAGAATTATTCCCTGGGGAGGGAAAGGGGAGGAGTTTGCACTTTTGATAATGTGACTGTGTGCATGCAAATTAAGCTAGAACATGTGTACATGGCAAAGAGCAGGACTGAATGAGTGTGCATAATTTCACTAAAGTAATTTTCAAAGCAAGAAATATGCATAGGTGTACAATTAACCCCTTAAATAGAGGTTACATAAGAAATTCTATAACCGTGGGCTCTTCTATTTCAATCTAAGTATTTGTGAGGAAGCTATGACATTACTTGGACGGCTGGCTGGAGACTAATATGCCTGCAAGCAACACTACAAATCTCAGCCAGTGTAATAAAATTTGAAAATTGGTTCTCTGGCCGTATGTTATGTTAAAACTATCTCTACTCTATACACATTTTCTTTTGGGCTTTGCTACTGGAACAGTATTTACATAAGCAGTATTTATGAACTGTCTGCAAACTCAGTATTCCTCCTTTAATATTTTATGCAACAATCATAAGAAAAGTTTGTTTCCTAGTGAAGTTTATTTAAATCAGAATAAAATAGGTGCACGAATGGAAGTAGCTCATAGGAGGCCTGAAAGTTGGGATTCGCTTTACTTTCAAATGACATTTTCCTTATGATTTCATAACATTTTTAACCTGCCATGACAGAAGAAAAAACCTACAATTTTGTGGGTGTCAGGTCAAAAACGCGCCGGGACAAAGGCGCGCCCAGACAATTGAGCGCAGCGTGGAAGCGCGCGCCGCTCTAAATTACTGTTTTTAGGGCTCCGACGGGGGGGGTGTGGGGGGGAACCCCCCCACTTTACTTAATAGACATCACTTTACTTAATAGACATCGCGCCGTGTTGTGGGGGCGTTGTGGGGGGTGTGGGGGGTTGTAACCCCCCCATTTTAGTGAAAACTTAACTTTTTCCCTGTTTTTAGGGAAAAAGTTAAGTTTACAGTAAAATGTGGAGGGTTACAACCCCCCAAACCCCCCATAACACCGGCGCGATGTCTATTAAGTAAAGTGGGGGGGGGGGGGTTCCCCAACAAAACCCCCGTCGGAGCCCTTAAAAACTGTAATTTTCTTCGGTGCGCGCCTCCGTCTTGCGCTCAGTTGTCAGCGCGCGCCTTTGTCTTTCGCCGAGTTGTCTATGAACCATTTTGTGGCAGCAGGGCAGAGTGTGGCGCAGTGGTTAAAGCTACAGCCTCAGCATCCTGAGGTTATGGATTCAAACCCATGCTGCTTCTTGTGACCCTGGGCAAGTCACTTAGGGCTCCTTTTACTAAGCTGCGGTAACATTTTTAGCACACGCTGCAGATTAGCGCAAGCTAACCCCCGTGCTACGCGGAAAAACGAATGCCAGCTCAATGGAGGCGATAGCGCAGCTTAGTAAAATCCCCCACATTGCCCCAGGTATGTTTTTTTTATTGCCGGCCACAGCGGTAAATGTTCCAGTGTTCATAGGAATTCTGTGGACGTCGGAGCTTTTACCACCATGGCAAGCGATAAAAAACACTAACCCGTCTTCATAAAAGGGGGAGTAAATGAGAAGGAAGGTGTGAATGCAAGAAAGGCAGGTTAAGATTAAGCCAAGAGCGACCACTGATTGTTTACAGTTCCGCTAGCATCGTACTTGCAGAAATAAAACAGCCTGTCCCATAAATTTTTATTTCAATGAGTTGTTAGCCTCTAAGAATCACTGCGTAAATGGGATTGGTTGGCAGCCATACCTCTTCTAAAATGCCTGAGTAAGCTAGTGCTTTAATATGGTGCATTTTTTTTCACTCAGCCATCAAAAGATGAAGGCCTGAAGCCTGATTGAATGTATACTTTTTATTCATTGCCTAACAAAAATCTGACGGGGCTCAAGTCAAAATACTTTTACTCTAAATATGCGCAGAATTAATCAGAAGTGACAGGAGTTATAATGGTGGGTGTTACAAAGTGGTAGAACAAATAGCTTCTAGCAATCGTGGGGCAATGCCAATTCAAAGGTGAAAGACCATCAAAAAATGTCTTGGAAGTCTCTACAGAACAGATGTACAGAGAACTAAAAGCTTGTCATAGCAATTTAGTCATAAAATGAATTTTTTTTGCCATTAGCACTATGAATTTGGCTGCTGAAGTTTCACAGTGGGAGAGTTTTGAGTGGCCACAATTCTAAATCGATATGGTATTTAGTTCTGAGGGAAAAACAAGAAAGCCCTGGAGCAGAAACCTGAAAATAGCTATGCATAAAGCTTTCATGTTTCTGCACTCATGTCACAACTTAAACTGAATTGCCAGATGAACCAACTCGTGGTGAACAAACACACATTTATTATCAAAAGCAATCTTTAGTGGTAAGGTGTGGTATTTGCTGTCCTACCACAGAGGCACCTCAATCATCACGCGACTGCCTGCATCAAGAGGTCCACTCACCCCCTCTTTTACTAAGGTGCGCTAAGCGAATTAGCCTGCGCTAAACGCTAATGCGTCCATAGACTAACATGCACGCGTTAGCATTTAGCGTGCACTAACCGGTTAGCGCACCTTAGTAAAAGAGAGCCTCAGTCTTTATAACAGGAGCAAAAATACCATCAAACAAGATATTCACTGTATCAAGATTGTCTACACTGGGCTCCCCAAGTATTCCCCTGCTGAGATGGGGAATGCACATATATCTTTTTGATTCACCCTAGTCCCACCCAATTCACACCCCAACCATACTTATGTATGCAGGCTATAGATTTGTATATCCTAGCTTTCAAAAATTGGGATTCAGACATATACAATATACCAGAGGTGTCAAACTCAATCGCATTAAGGGGCTCAAATTCAAAACACAGGCTAAGTCGTGGGCCAGACCCCGCCCAATCTCCGCCCCAGACTCCGCCCCCATAATAGAACTAATTGTAACACCATTTTTTCCATTCATTTTTCATATATATATATACACACACAATATAATCTTATTAACACATAATGGTTAACCACAAAATTAAACTACACAAAGCACACTGTATGCTTCTCAACATTCATTCCTACCAGAACACAGATAACCCCTATGCAAATTCAGGAACCAAAAACTAAAAGTACTAGTATATAAAAAAGAAACCCTAAGATTCAAGACTCTGCACGCAGTACAACCCCAGAGAAATAGAAAGAAATGTATTTCTTCCGGAGCAGTGCAAAAGATAGACAGCAGATTAAAATTCTCGAAACTGACACAATCCAAACACTAAATTGAAAATAAAATCATTCCCCCTACCTTTGTTGTCTCCCTCCCTCCATGCTGTGCCGCCCTCCGGCGGGTGTCTTACCTTCTGGCCGTTTCATGCGTGGTCCGATGCTCCCGGTGTTATCTTGTGGCGGCTCCCTCCCCCTCACAGCCGCAGTGTGCACGAAGCCACGTGCAGCGGCTCCTCGCGCATTCTGCGCCTGAACCGGAAGCCTTCTCTCTGACATCGCAACATCAGAGGGAATGCTTCTGGATGAGGCGCGGGATGCGCGAGGAGCCGCTGCATGTGGCTTCGTGCACACGGCGTGTTGTGAGGAGGAGGGAGCCGGCCACAAGATAACACCGGGGGGCATCGGACCACGGGCCGCATAAAACGGTCAAGCGGTCCTTGAGTTTGACACCTGTGCAATATACAGTACACATCTACATGCCAGTGTATACACATCCAAAACATGAGTAGAGCTTCTTAAAGGACTAACCCCCCACCCCCTTTTACAAAACTGTAGCGTGGATTTTAATGCCAGCCACAGTGGTAACAGTTCCTTTGAAAAAAAAAGAGGGGGCGGGGTAAGTAAGCATATAGCATCATGTTGTGTATGTAAGTTAAAAAAATTTTCTCCTGACATTTCATAAAGGGGGGGGGAGGGATTGGGACCTGTATTACCTGGAATTATCTTTTTGTGACTTCCTCAGGGTCACAAAGAGCAGCCTAACCACTAGGCCACTTAGCCCAACTCCAATTGCAAAAGCATCCTTCATATAAGTACAGGATACAGATACATCTTTAAACTACAGATATTTGTGTATTTATGAGTACATTGTAATGTTAAGTCTTTTTCTTATATTATTTGGAACCAAAACATTCTGGGAGACCAATTATAGACAAAGTTGCCTCACATCTTTAACTAGACAGAGGAAGTGGTTTCCATGGAAACGAGAACAGCATCACCCACCTCCAGCATTCTCTGTCAGCTTAGTTGGCCATGTCTCAGCTCACTTGGATAACAAAATAAACGCACAATATCTGCAAAATATGTTAGATAAGCTTCAAGAGAAAATACATTAATTTAATACATAATGGCCTTCATTTAACAAGGCCTATTCCTGTTTAAGATGTGCATAAACTGGTGCATATATGATTATCTTGCATAAGTGTGTTTGTAAGTCATAAGAACATAAGAATCGCCTTACAGGTCAGACCAATGGTCCATCAAGCCCAGTAGCCCGTTCTCACGGTGGCCAATCCGGGTCCCTAGTACCTGGCCAAAATCCAAGAAGTAGTAACATTCCATGCTACGATCCAGGGCAAGCCGTGGCTTCCACGTGTCTTTCTCAATCACAGACTATGGACTTTTCCTCCAGAAACTTTCTTAAAACCAGCTACGCTATCCGCTCTTACCATAATTTCTGGCAATGTGTTCCAGAGTTTAACTATTCTCTAAGTGAAAAAAAAAAATTTCCTATTGGTTTTAAAAGTCTTTGGGGAGAGGGGGATAGAAATCAAATTAATTAATTGAATAAATGAATAAATAATATTTTGACACAAGAAAAACCAAGCCTAAATACCTGTACCTAAGTCATGCATGGATTGGGCGTATTCTATACCAGTGTGCTTAACTTTTAGGGACGCCCATGACCCGCCCATGCTCCTCTCCTGCTCATGCCCCCTTTTTAGATTTGCCCACTAGACCTGACCGCACCACTTTATACAATTAGCACCAATTATGAGATGTTAATTGCCAATTATCGGCACCAGTTGGTTTTGTTAGCCAATTAAGTTGCACATGCAAATTGGCTGTGCATACCAAGATGTGTGTGCAACATAAAGTGCTATATACTGAGCAGTAGTGGCTCGTGGCCAGTAGGGGGCAATATCTATGGTACGGTAATGGAATGGACGTCAGGACATGATGGTGCAGTATTTTATGGAGTTTTTCTACAAAAGCGCCTGCTTTTCGTGTAGGTATGCTCTGCCCCAGTCCCTCAAACTATGACCCTGGGAATGCGTATATACAAACTGCATAAAAGCAGATGCAAATTTGTGTAGGTTATATTTAACTTTGCAATTATGAATTGAACTTTAATATGCTTGCAGCTGCTTTGGGCAGTCCTATCAGACTGAAAAGTGGGGTCTATGTAAAAGATTAGAGCACACAGCTGTCTTAATTTTTCCACATTCGCAGTGTTTAACAAAAACTGTGTATACACAGCTGACTTATGTATAACAATTTTTATTGAAAGAATCAAATAATCAGTACAATAGGATAATACAAAAATACATTCAATACAATAAGAATTACAATAATATTTCATACAAATTTAAATCATTCTTTCAAATTTAATTTCCATATGAATTAATTCAATCTTATCTACACCCCCCTTAATTCCATCCCCTACCCACTATCTTCCCCTAAATGAAATCCCTCACCCTGGATGAAAGTTGACAAAAATAAAGAATTAAAATAAATAACTGGAATGTAATTATTAAACCTAATTTTCATAATAAATCATTGATAACCAAACTTCGTATTTTTGGTGAAAGATTCTGACTATAAGGATCCCAAACGTCCATAAAAAGACAAGTTTTTTTAGGCGAACCTCGAACCTCCCAACTCTCAAATAAAAATAAGCGATGTAATTGATTCCTCTAATGCCAAAAACTTGGAGATTCTTTCTGCAACCAAAATTGCATAATACATTTATTCCCAATCATACAGGCTTTCTGAAATAAAAGACATTTTAGTTGGCCAAAACCCCCACAAGCTGATGCTTTACCAAAAATTATTCCCCTAGGACAACCCACTATTAAATTACCCCATAAAGAACCCAAAAATAATAGGATGGCAGACCAAAATGAGTTGATCAAAGGACACAACCAAAAAGTATGAGATAATGTGCCAGGATCTTTATTACATTTAATACAAATTGGAGTATCTATTAAATTCGCATGAAAAGCTTGAATTTGGGAAAAATAAGCCCTATGCAAAATTCTATAAGTACATTCTCTCCAAACATATGCTTTTATAATCACACAGCTGACTTAAAGCACAATTGCACCTTAGATGTGGAGCGAGCAGTGAGTTCATGCCAGAACTGAATAATGAAACAAGAACCCATAAACCCTTATCAGAAAACTGTATTTTTCAGAGGTCCTCCCAGTCAGAAGGAAAACCCATGAAAAATTGGCAAAGACAAATTGCTGGAACACTCGGTAAAACCAATACTGGATTGACTTCCTTGGCAAGGGACTTTCTCAACGCTATAGGTCACTTTTATTTTATTGATCAGTCTTTAATCTAGGGTGCAAGAAGATCGAAAACAAATATATACAACACCTACATTCAAAATGAAAGTTTAATAAATCAAATTTGAACAGGACACACAAAAGGTCAAACTGACACAGTATTAAAAACATAAGGATCCTTCTACTAAACTGCATTAGGTGCTAATGCAGGGGTAGGGAACCGTATTCCAGTCGGGTTTTCAGGATTTCCCCCAATGAATATGCATGAGATCTATTTGCATGCACTGCTTTCAATGCATATTCACTGGGGGAAATCCTGAAAACCCGACTGGAATACGGCTCTCGAGGACTGGAGTTCCCTACCCCTGTGCAGCTAATGTGTGGCCAAGGCAGCAATAAATGTTAGTTTTAGAATGTGCAAGCACAGGCTTCACTAAAAAAATGTACGTTCTCTCTTCTCCAATACTGTGAAACCTCTCCCATCTTCAAGAGGAAAAGTCTTTTTTGTTTATTTTGTTTACACCACCACGCCGGCATGGGGTTGGAGAAGACCCATAGATCTCATCCAACCCCATAGCTTTGTCCACTTTAACCCCCTCTTTTACAAAGGTGCGCTATGCTTTATAGTGTGCGTTTCATATTAGTTAGAGGATGTAAACTAAAAAACTACCATGAACACCTTCTCTCACATCAGGCAGCATTATGGGGTAAAGATCTAGAACAATTGCTTTCGTCCACTACTTATGAGGAATTCAGGAAGAGCCTAAAAACACATCTGTTCCTGAAGTATCTAGACAGCTGACCCATACATCTCTCTCTCCTCAATAACAGTTCTCTTGACCTTTCAACCACTTGCTTTCACCTCTTTTAAGTTCAATCAATTTGTACCTTCTTTTATTCTTTTGTAAACCGTATAGAACTTCACGGTACTGCGGTATATAAACTGTTATTATTATTATTTATTATTAAATACGCGGTAAATGCTAATGCGTGCCTGTCATCCTATGGACGCGTTAACGGTTAGCACACGCGTTGATTTAGCGCACCTGTGTAAAAGAAGGCCTAAGCTTTTCCAATTGTTCATAAACCCTTCTGTGAATGGTGAGAGAGCTTTTCCATTCTCATCTATACCTCTGTCGTCGTACCGAGATCCTTCTCCAGGATTTTCTTCCGTCAACCGAGAAGTATTTGTTTAGCATATCTGCATTTTCCTCATCACTCTCCACATAGCAGTACTCAGCATCTTTTAGTCTTACAATTCAATTTTTAGCCTTCTTCCTTTTCCCAATGTATTTGAAAAAGCCTTGTCAGCTTTTTCCATTTCTAGCCATTTTTTTCTTCCACCTTTGCTTTTGCCAGCTATATGCCTCCTTTCACTTCTTTGCGTTTAATTCGGTATTCTTCACCGTGCTCCTCTTTTTTTTTTTTTTTAGTGATCTTCAGTATTTCATGAACGCCACCTCTTTCACCCTCTCTTTATATATTTGTTTTAGAGGTGGACAAGAATTACAAAATTTAATCAAAATTAGTTGTGTGATTTCAAAATGTAATCACATGATTAATCATGATGGCACATAGCATACTCTCTCCCAATGTCCAGCATCTACTGTATCTCCCCCTCCCTTCCATCTCCATTTCCAAAATCTCTCTCTTTTCCTTTTCTGTTTTTAAGCATCTCTCCCTCCCTCCTACTTCAAACATTTCCCCTTCTTGCCTCCTGCTGTCCACCAGCTCCAGCTGTCTCCTCTGCCCTCAAGTTCCCCATGTCTCCCCAATTTCAATTTCTCTCATTCCATCCTGCATCTTCTCTCTCTCGCACACCCAATCTCACTCTCATTCACTCACTCTCTCACTCTCACTCACTCTGTCTCACACTCACTCACTCTCTCTCAGATTCCTTCCCCCAGTATACCTCAACCTGTCTGCTAGAGATTCTCATGTAGTGGGAGCAATTCAGACTTGCTGTTTTTTGCTGACCCCAGAGTCTCTTCTGTACTGTGTCCTGCCCTGCCTGTCATAATTTGCTGTTTTCTCAGGGGCAGGACACAGCAGAGAGATGACAGTGATCTCTAGCAGGCAAGTTGAGGGATTCTGAGGGGAGTTAAAAATATCAAAAATGTTAAAAAAAAAAAAAAGCTTTGTCATGTTAAAATTTTAATGCATTAATCGTGTTAATAACGTATTAAATGCCCAGATATACCGCCCTTCTACGTCCAGAAAAACAATAAAGCAGTTTACAATAATGGCTCAGCTTAGACATCGAGACCCGTATTCTCTAAACATCTGAAAAGTGGCCACCGATTGCATGTCGATCATGCGACGGCGCCGTTTAGAGAATTGCGCCTCCGGAAAAGGTAGGTGCCAGAAATGTAGGCCAGGGTTTTCAAGGCCTACATTTTCGGTGCCTACCTTTGAAATGAATTGTGCCTCCCAAGGTGCCTACTAGCACCTAACGCCACTTCCGGCATTAGCTACGCCTACAGTGGCATTAACCCCCTCTTGTACTAAGGTGCACTAACCGATTAGCGTGCGCTAATCGAATTAGCGCACGCTAAACGCTAACGCGTTCACATGTCAGCGCTTATCATGCACTAAATCGATTAGCGAGCGATAATCGGTTAGCGCACCTTAGTAAAAGAGGGCCTATGTACTGGCAGGTACCTCTGGAGGCACAATTCTGGTGCTGTTTTTTTTTAGGCACCAGTGGGTGCCTTGAAATTTTTAAAGTACCGTTTAATTGTTGTTTCCCTCTTAGGCACCAGTAAGGTGTGTACCAGCACCTAAGTTAAGGCGCCATATATAGAATCCGGGCCCAATTGTACATAAAACATAAGAACATAAGCAGTACCTCTGCTGGATGAAACCAGAGGTCCATCATGCCCAGCAGTCCGCTCACGCGGCGGCCCATCAGGTCCAGACCTGTTACATAACCCTCTATCTATACCCTTCTATCCCCTTTTCCTTCAGAAAGTTGTCCATTCCCTTCTTGAACTCCAATACCGTTCCCTGTCCTATCACTCCCTCTGGAAGCGCATTCCAGGTATCCACCACCCGTTGGGTGAAGAAGAACTTCCTAGCATTGGTTCTGAATCTGTCCCCTCTCAATTTTTCCGAATGCCCTCTCGTTCTTGTAGTTTTCGAAAGTTTGAAGAATCTGTCCCGGTCCACTTTCTCTATGCCCTTCATGATCTTATAAGTCTCAATCATATCCCCACTAAGTCTCCGCTTCTCCAGGAAAAAGAGACCCAGTTTCTCCAATCTTTCAGTGTATGAAAGGTTTTCCATACCTTTTATCAAACGTGTTGCTCTCTTCTGAACCCTCTCGAGTATCCCAATATAAACAACTGGGTATAATTCAAACAAATGTTCCTGAAGGGCTATAGCTATTAACACATAAAGGAACAAAAACTACTTCAAACGTCTTTTAACTTTCAATGGTGCTCAGATTCCAAGATGGAGGTTTAAAGTACTCAATAGATGCTTATGTTATTGAAGCCCGTAGGCAACTTAGTGACAGGCAATATTATACAGAGTTGCCCAGTGATCCTACAGTGACCATATCTGATCTTATTCATCATATTCTTCTACAGGCCTTGGAACAGGGTATTATCAAAGATAGGGAGTACCGGTTTCTTCATCAAAATTATCCCATCATCCCTGTGATTTACTTTGTCCCCAAAATCCACAAACACCTTTCTAAACCTCCGGGACGCCCCATAGTGTCTGGCATCGGTTCTGTGTTAGAACCTTTGTCAGACTTTGTTGATTTTTATTTGAAACCTTTAGTGTCCGGCGCCAAGTCCTATGTAAAGGACACGACGTCCATGTTAATCTGGCTTCAGGAGCCACATCAAATTCCTTCAGGCTCTTTGATGGCCACATTAGACATTCAGGCTCTATACACCAATATTCCCCAATGCAGTGCCATTGCAGTGGTGCGTAAATATCTGGATACCCTTCATCTATCACAAGCTAGAGTAGAGTTTCTAGTGTCTATTGCCAACATAGCGTTGCAATATAATTACTTTATGTTTGACATGAAGTTCTATCAGCAAATACAAGGCACTGCGATGGGGGCCACTATGGCTCCATCTTTGGCATGTCTATATGTAACAGATTTTGAGGACACCTTTATCTTTTCATCGGTATACATGGCAGACATTTACACTTGGAAACGATATATTGATGATGTTTTTTTAATTTGGACTAACTCTCTGGATAATTTTCATCAATTCCTACAGTGGTTGAATACATGTAACCCTCACTTACAGTTTACCGCAAGCATGTCGTACACACATATAGCTTTTTTGGATATCCACATCACCATGAGTGAAGGAACTTTTGCCACATCTATTCATCGTAAGCCCACTGACAGAAACACGTTGTTGCACTATGGAAGTTATCACCCTCGCCATTTAAAGAATAACTTACCTGTGGGTCAATTTTTAAGACTCAGGCGTCTGTGCAGCACTAGGGCAGAATACAAATCTCGGGCAGGAGATATGTGGCATCGGTTTAGTGAACGGGGATATCCTTACAATATCATTAAAAAAGCTTACAAACGGGCCTTATATGCCCATCGAGATTATTTGCTACAACCATCGTCTGACCAACGAGACCCTCGACTGGTGTGTACTTTGCCTTATTCTTACCAAGCATTTCACATCAAAAAAATTATTAAAACACATTGGTATATTCTTCAGGCTCATCAGTGTTTGGAACAGCAACCCCTTTTTGCTTTTTCAAGGGGTAAAAATGTTCGGGACTTTGTATCTACTTCACATTTTGTTAGTTCACCAACCAATATCATGATACATGAGCCTAAAGGTCATTTTAAATGTGGGAACTGTACTGTGTGCATGCATGCGTTGGAAACCACTTGTATGCAGCATCCCACGTTACCCAAGAAACATATTTTCCAGCATTTTTCAGATTGTGACACCCAAGGAGTCGTTTACCTTATTTTCTGTCCATGTAACCTGTTATATATCGGACACACCACCAGAAGCATTAAGACCCGTATAATAGAACATCTGAGTAAAATAAGAAGGGGTGACTGTAATGCCCCCTTGGTTCAACATTGGCAGGCTATCCCGCACCAGCTACAGGATTTAAAATTCGTGGTGTTAGAGGTGGCCCGTAATATCAGAGGTGGTAACTCTCAAGCATGGCTTTGGAAACACGAGCAAAGTTGGATTTATTATTGGCAGACAGTAGCTCCCTCCGGTTTGAATAAAGAAGTCGAGTGGTGGGCGTTTCTCCACTGAATGATTGACATCTTCTTTATTGCATAAAAAGCCGGGTGCTCAGCTGAGCACTCACGTCACAGGACTTTAAAAGATTACAGAAGCAACAGCAGGTATTCCGTCGACAGCGTCGAGAGTTTGGTAATGTTTTCGGTATAGTTACAAGTACAGCCTCTGAACATTTATAACCTTTCTGCACCTTGTTTTCTTGATGTTGCAGGATTTATATTGAAAATTTGAAAACACAACTATAGTTTGAATATAAGGGATTGCAAGCGGGTTCTCTGAGGAAGCCAGCGAGGCGAAACGCGTCAGGACCCAGCTACATCTCTGCATTCTTTATATTTCAGCTAAGTGGTTTATTTTGGATGTTCTTAATACACACAGTGAAAAAATTGGATTATCAGTGTTTCCACTTTATGGACTTTCAAACATTACAAAGTATAACCTATTAGGACTTTGAAACATCTTTTACAACTCGGTGCAATGATTGATACCATATAAAGTTTCTCACGGGCTGAATGCCCCTATTGAGTACTTTAAACCTCCATCTTGGAATCTGAGCACCATTGAAAGTTAAAAGACGTTTGAAGTAGTTTTTGTTCCTTTATGTGTTAATAGCCCTCTCGAGTATCGCCATATCCTTCTTTAGGTACGGCGACCAATATTGGATGCAGTACTCCAGATACGGGCGCACCATCGCCCGATACAACGGCAGGATAACTTCTTTCGTTCTGGTTGTAATACCCTTCTTGATTATACCTAGCATTCTATTCGCTTTCTTAGCGGCCGCTGCGCACTGTGCCGACGGCTTCATTGTCTTGTCTATAACTCACACATTATAACTAAAAAAAAAACCAGTTAAGAAGAAAACAATCCACAGGAAGCAAGACACACAGACTATCATATTTTCATAAGTCACAAAGGATTCTATATATGTTGCCTAAAGTCTTGGCATGGACTAGTGCAGTGCTATGAACATTTCTATAAAAGATAGGCGCACTAAACGTATTATTGATGGTTGTACTCAATTTATATATATTACTGAATTTGAATATGCACTTATATTATTATTGGTTATGGGGAGGGAGGAAGAAAATGATTGTTTTTCAAATTATTAGAGTATTTAAAGTGTATTTACTGAAGTATTTATGTTTAAATTATTTGTATTGCACTGTTAATATTTGAAAATGAATAAAGATTTATAAAAAAAAAAAAAAGATAAGCACACTGTGTAGAATTGCTTAGTGCCACCTAAGGGGTCTGAGGTGTTGCTAGGATTTAGAGAATGAAATGGTGACAAAATTCATCACCATTCACATCCCCGCGGATAACCGCGGGAAATAATCCCATGTCATTTTCTAGTGTCTATTTCAACCTCAGTCCTTCTACACCAGCATTCTTCAAAGCAAAGCTTGCGGGTCAGTGGTTGTGCCCAATTATACTCTGACTCTTTCCTCTCTCCTTAAAGAATGACATGAAGATGGTTTCCCGCGGTTATCCACGAGGACAGGAACGGTGATGAATTTTGTCACTGTGCCATTCTCTACTAGGAGTCCTAACTCATAGGCGCACCGTATTTTTGTCAGGATTTTCTTAGCCTAAATGTCTGTGCCTTAGTTAGGCGTACAACGGTGCCTAAATTAAAAACAGGTATCTAACTCATAAACATGCCCACAATCTGCCCCTAATCTCACCCACTTTTAACTCCACACTTTGGATGGGATGCCTACTTTTTATAGAATCGCGCTTTTCGAGTTAGGTGCCTAACTTTTCAATTAAACCAATTATGAAATATCAAGTATCGATTATCAGCAGCAATTGAAACTATTCATCAATTAAGTTGGGTGCCAGCATCGGCTAGGCACACTGACATGGGCTCCTAACTTTAGGTGGACTTTATAGAATTCGGGAAGGGGTAAAACACGGACCTCACGGACCTGACGGACCTCGCAGATCTAAACCCGCACGTCCTTAAAAATCTGAGGTCTGTGCCGCCTGTAGTTAGTTTATGGCTCTGATAGATCTCGGTGACAATTTAGCGCTGACGGATCCATCTCAGCATAGGGAGGAAAAAGTATTAGGATCCGTCAGCGCTAAAATGTCACCAAGGTCTGTCAGAGCCGATTTACTGGGGCTGCAGGAAACCAGTTTAAATGATTCGTTTTGGAGCCGCTCCAGCACTAGCACTAGTCTCTGGCTCTGACAGACCTCGGTGACATTTTAGCGCTGACGGATCCTAATACTTTTCCCTCCCTATGCTGAGACGGATCCATCAGCACTAAATTGTCACCGAGGTCTGTCAGAGCCATAAACTAACTACAGGCGGCACGGACCTCAGATTTTTAAGGACGTGCGGGTTTAGATCCGCGAGGTCCATCAGGTCCGTGAGATCCGTGTTTAATTTGCCCATAAATGAGTCTGTACTAGAGATCGATCCTATAACCCCTGGAATGCTAATCTAAAGAAATACATTTTCAGACCTTTTTAAAAGATGTTAATCTCGATTCTGTTCTTAACTCCTGAGGAAGAGAATTCCACAATGTTCTTTCTCTAATAGAATCCAGTCTGGCATGAGCTAACTAATCAATTTTTGATTCTGTGATCATAATGTCCTAATTGTATAAGATAAGCAGTCTAGAAAGATTAAGTGGTAAGCCTAGATAGAAAGCTTTCTGAGCCAAGATTAGTACCTTAAACTTAATGTGATAAGCACACGGTAATCAGTGTGCTTCTTTCAACAAGGGCGTCACTTGATCGCACCTACGCACCCTCTTAATTAATCTGATAGCTTTCTTCAATTGCTTGTTTGGAGAGCCATATCGGTTTCCTTTACTGTTGCTTTCATTACTTCCCTTACATAAAGATCTGTTGCATTTACACAGCTCCTTCAATTCTGCAGTTTCTATCTGTCTCCTAAATGAATATTATTGTGCCCCTAGCTCCGATTGCGCAGCACTGTTACAAGAATTACTGGTAGTTAGTTTGGAAGACCTTAATTAGAGCAGCTTTTCTTTGGATCTCAACGGCAAAATTCACATACTTGAAGAGGAATTAAGATTTTCTATATGTCCACGATGCATTCACTCTCTGACATGTCCACCCAGCTTTTCCAGCAATTAAATAAAACTGAATTAATATTCAGTGTTAAAGAGTCATGCATTCTTAATGTGCTTTAATGTGGTAATGCATGCTCATGTACATTAGAGAATGACACGGTGACAAAATTCATCACCGTTCCCGTCCCCGCGGATAACCGCGGGAAACCATCTTCATGTCATTCTTTAAGGAGAGAGGGAAGAATCAGAGTATAATTGGGCACAACCACTGACCCGCAAGCTTTGCTTTGAAGAATGCTGGTGTAGAAGGACTGAGGTTGAAACAGACACTACAGAATGACAGTCTCTGGTATCCAGGGCAGATATTGTGATGTCATAATGCCTCATTCCACCAGTGCCTAAGAGCCAATCACATCAGTGATGTCACAATGGCTTCATTATCCTTGGCTCACATAAGAATCAGAGTATGAATGGCCACAACCACTGACCCTCAAGCTTTGCTTTGAAGAATGCTGGTGTAGAAGGACTGAGGTTTGAAATAGACACTAGAAAATGACATGGGATTATTTCCCGTGGTTATCCGCGGGAACGGGAACGGTGATGAATTTTGTCACCGTGTCATTCTCTAATGTACATGAATACTTCAGATTGGAAGGGTATATATTCTCTTACCCCTCCTAACTCTCTTCACAGTGAATAATACAAAGTTTATAGATCCTCAGAAGTACCACCTAGCATTCATACAAACTCGTTGTGTCAGGCTTTATGTACTACTTCCTCACCGGATCTTCCGGATCTTTTTTCCATCTTAGTGTATAAATAGTTTAAATACTTACCTTAAAACTTGTGGTCATGCTTTCAGGAATTTATACCGCCAACATGTTTCACCCAAAGGGGTTTTATCAAAGCACCATATCCCTTTCTAAAGCTTAACTGACCCCTGAATAGTACATGAATAGGCATCGAATGTCCCCATTTAGTCTCAGTGGGGGCTGTTGGCTATGAAGGGGATGATTTTACAACTTGATTGAAACAAACTTATTCCTCCTTGGGTTGCCATTACCCTGCTCACGATATTAATCTTACAATAAAGGATAATGCTGAAGAAGCCACTTTAAGGACAATTCTGTAGCCAACATTTACACACAATGGCCCGAGATTCAGCAAAGGTTAGGCGCCTATGTAGAATCCCGCTCAGTCAGCATTCAGCACTTGTTTAGATGTCTAACTTTTTAGGCGTCCTTTATAGAATTAGGTTTTAGGCGAGATTTAGATGTCCAAACAATGTCCTTAATGCTATATATTTTTATTATGTTAATTAGAATGGCAATTTTTCATTATAATTGTAATACTAGGAATTGGATCTGTTTAATGCTTTTATTTATTTCTCTTCTCCATGGACAAGCAGTATAAGTCAGCCCCACTTTTGGTGACGTCATCTACGTTCCCAATTCGGACTTGCTCTCCCAGAGCTCAGGTGAGGCTTTTGGGAGCCTCATCTGAGCATGTGCAGGTAGCCCTATATATACCTGTGCCAGACAGAGTGACTGGGATTTGAACCAGCATCATTAGGATAGAAGGGTATAGGTTTAACCAGTGTGCTACCAAGCTGCATAGTGATTGTAAAACTAGGTCTTATAGGCATTGTAAGGAAGTCTACTTTTGAGCGCAGTTTAGGCTTCAGATAGACCTGAGTTCTATGGACGGAACTTAGGCAATCTTTGGACGTTCATCCAGATCTTAGGCACAGTTTGGATGTCTTTAATGTAATCTGCTAAATAGCTCTCTGGGTTTTTATTTTTGCTTTATTAAGCTCAGAATACATTTAATAAGGCACCACTTAAATGGAGCACATCAAAACAGATATATTGCATGCAAAACCTATTTTTGTGGACAAACAGCAATGCTATTTGCTAATTAGAGAAAAAGAGCCATTAACTGAAGTGTAGCACAAGAAAAACATAGCTTTAGTTTTCTTGCTAAAAAGCTACCCTTTTTTCTGACTAAACAGTGCTCCAATCAGCTCATTCTTGAAAGCAAAGAAAGCACATGACACAGATATATAGACTGCATACATAACTTCATTTGCAAAAGCTTAATAACAGAAAAAAAAAACCCAGATACAGACCTTTACATGGCTTCTACTTCATAGCAAATGGAGGTTTGCAGCTGCACAATGATGATCTCATTGTGAAATCATCAAGGTGCACCTGCAAGGTAGAATGCCACAATTAAAAGATATGCTGGGGAGTTGGTTGGGATTTGAACTTATGACCTCTGGAAGAAAAGCACAGCGCTTTTACTTATTGAGCTATAGCAGTTTCCAGGCAGGTGTCTTTGACTGCCCTGTGATATGATAGCTTAGAGTCACACTTAGATGGGTACACTTATGCTGGCTCTATGGCTAATGTAAATGTGAGCACTAAATTTTAGGCACATTGATACTGGAATATGTAGGGTTACTACATTTTACTTATGCAATAAAAGGCTATTAATTAAACAATTTGGTCAATATTCAACTAGCAGCAATCAATGTTTGTTTTTTTTTAAGTGCTGACTATCATGGGCAGAATTAGGCATAGATGTTCTGTGCTAGGCCTTGTCCAGGCACTGGCTCTGAATATCATAGAAACATAGAAAGATGACGGCAGAAAAGGGCTACAGCCCATAAAGTCTGCCCACTCTACTGACCCACCCCATTAAGTCTGAGTGCTGATGACTTAGTTCCTTAGCTCGACCCTCGTAGGGATCCCACATGGATGTCCCATTTATTCTTAAAGTCGAGCACGCTGGTGGCCTTGATCACCTGCACCGGAAGTTTGTTCCAGTAGATCCACCACCCTTTCTGTGAAGGAAGTACTTCCTGGTGTCACCACTAAATTTCCCTCCTCTGAGTTTAGCGGGTGCCCCCCTTGTGACCGAGGTGCCTTGGAAACGAATATGTCGTTTTCCACCTCGACACGACCTGTGACGTATTTAAATGTCTCAATCATGTCACCCCTTTCCCTGCGCTCCTCTAGAGTATAGAGCTGCAATTTGCCCAGTCTTTCTTCGTATGAGAGACCCTTGAGTCGTGAGACCATTCTAGTGGCCATCCGCTGGACCGACTCGGCTCGAAGCACATCTTTACGGTAATGTGGCCTCCAGAATTGACACAGTATTCCAGATGAGGTCTCACCATGGTTCTGTAAAGTGGCATTATGACTTCAGGTTTGCGGCTGACGAAGCTTCTCTGATACATCCATCATTTGCCTTGCCTTGGATGAGGCCTTCTCTACTTGTTTGGCAGCCTTCATGTCTGCACTGATGATTACTCCCAAGTCCCGTTCTTCTGAAGTCCTAGCTAGTGCTTCTCCATTCAAGGTGTATGTTCTGCATGGATTTCTGCTGCCGAGATGCATGACCTTACACTTCTTAGCATTGAAGCCCAGGTGCCATGTTGAGGACCAGTTTTCCAACATGATCAGATCCTGCGTCATACTATCCTTGAGACTGCTTTCACTTACTATATTACACAGTTTGGCGTCGTCGGCGAACAGTGCTACTTTACCCTGAAGCCCCTGGGTCAAGTCCCTTATGAATATGTTGAAAAGGGATGGTCCCAGGACTGATCCTTGCGGCACTCCGCTAGTCACCTCTGATGTCTCAGAGAGGGTGCCGTTGACCACCACCCTCTGAAGTCTTCCACTCAGCCAATCATTGACCCATGCAGTTAGTTTCTCACCTAACCCCATCGATTTCATCTTGTTTAATAGTCTACGGTGCGGGACACTGTCAAAAGCTTTACTGAACAAGTACACTATGTCCAGAGACTCTCCCGAGTCTAACTTTCCTGTCACCCAGTCAAAGAAGCTGATAAGATTGGATTGGCATGACCTGCCTCTAGTGAATCCATGTTGACAGGGATCCCTCAGATTTCCCTCATCCAATATCGTGTCCAATTTACCTTTAAGTAAAGTTTCCATGAGTTTACACACTATTGATGTGAGACTCACTGGCCTGTAATTCGCAGCTCTGCTCTGCAACCCTTTTTGTGCAGAGGAACAACGTTGGCTGTTTTCCAGTCCAGGGGGACTCTCCCCGTACTTAGGGAGAGATTGAAGAGCATGGCTAACGGTTTTGCCAGAACATCGCATAGCTCTCTGAGCACTCTTGGGTGCAAATTGTCCGGTCCCATGGCTTTGTTCACCTTGAGTTCTTGACAGTTCTCTGTAAACATCAGCTGGTGTGAACTCAAAATTCTGAAATGGTCTTCCATGCTTTGCTTTGCTTCCAGACGTGGCCCGTGCCCTGGTGCCTCGCATGTAAAGACTGAACAGAAGTAATCATTTAGTAGTTTGGCCTTATCGGAATCTTTTTCCACATAGTTCCCTTCTGGCGTTCTAAGGCGTACTATCCCGTTTGCGTTCTTTTTCCTGTCGCTAATGTATCTGAAGAAGGATTTGTCCCCTTTTCTATAATGTTCTTTGCTAGAGTTTCTTCCATTTGAAGTTTGGCCTCCCTGACTGCTGTTTTGACCGCTGCAGACTTTGTCCTGTATTCAATGTTTGCTTCTTTTTCCCCCGTGCGTTTGTATGAGAGAAATGCTCTTTTCTTCTCTTTGACGAGGTACGAGACCTCATCAGTGAACCATTGGGGTTTCTTTTTTTTTGCTGTTTGGTTACTGATTTTATGTGGCATTTAGTTGCCTCATGAAAGGTCGATTTCAAGGTTGACCACATAGCTTCCACATTATCAGTTACTTCTTGAACCTGGAGCATCTGATGGATGAAATCTCCCATGCGTGCGAAGTCGGTGCCCCGGAAATTGAGTACCCTTGTTTTTGTTTGTGACCTAGGGAAGCCTTTCTTAAGGTTAAACCATACCATGTTATGGTCACTGGTGGCTAGCGTTTCTCCCACCGAGACCCCCGAGACGCTTTCCCCGTTCGTAAGTACCAGGTCCAGGATGGCCTGGGCCCTAGTGGGTTCTAGTACCATTTGTTTGAGCCGTACTCCCTTCATGGACGTTAATATCCTCCTGCTATCACAAGTTGTCGCTGAGAGTGTGTTCCAGTCTACATCAGGCATGTTGAAGTCTCCTAACAGAACAACGTCCCCCCGTAAGGTGATATTCTCAATGTCTTCAATTAATTCTGCATCCTTGTCCTCCAATTGTCTTGGAGGTCTGTATACCACACCAAGGTACAGGCATTTTTCTCCGCCTCTGGCCAGGTTTACCCAGATGCATTCCCCAGTATACTTGACATCCGTGATCCTGGTTGTCTTGATGTTCTCTTTGATATAAAGTGCTACCCCTCCTCCTAACTTACCCTCTCTGTCTTGTCGAAGCAGGTTGTATCCTGGTATAGTTATATCCCACCCATGAGAGTCTGTGAACCATGTTTCGGATATTGCTACTACGTCTAGGTCTGCATTAACTATTTCTGTTTCTAGTTCTAGAAATTTATTCCCAAGGCTGTGTGCGTTAACATACATAGCTCTCCACTCTTTCTGTTTACTAAGCTCCTGTAGTGAGCTACCCATTTGAATTAAAGTGTCACCTAGCGATTCTTTTGCAATAAGGGTACTTACCTCAGACTTAGAAGTGGAGTTTTGGTTCGCCCCATCAGGATTGTTACTTACTGCTCTGGTGTAAAAGTGGGTACCCACCCCCGACTTACCTAGTTTAAAGCTCTTCGAAGTAGGCGGGCTAGTTCGAAGGGCTTTAAACTAGGTAAGTCGGGGGTGGGTACCCACTTTTACACCAGAGCAGTAAGTAACAATCCTGATGGGGCGAACCAAAACTCCACTTCTAAGTCTGAGGTAAGTACCCTTATTGCAAAAGAATCGCTAGGTGACACTTTAATTCAAATGGGTAGCTCACTACAGGAGCTTAGTAAACAGAAAGAGTGGAGAGCTGTACTGGCCACCAAAGCTTATGTGGATTCCAGCCGATGTTTAGCCAGGGCCCCAAATAAGACAGTTATGCTGAATATCAACTGGGATTCACATAATATAGAAGAGTCTGTCTTTGTCCCTCTGATGCCTCCCCTCAGCGAGATCCATAGCCCCTAGCACTGTCCCCCCAGGCCCCTACCCCCTCCCACTCCCCTCACTCAGGATAGGTTTCCCAGGTGGTGTGATTGGGGGTGGGGGGACACTCAATCCTGGTCCTAGTGGCCATCTGTAAAAATTGGTTGCCATGACCTCTACTGGCAATCTTGTGGTACTTCAGTAGTGCCACGAGTCTGCTGTGATGCAAAATAGTTCATTACCTATTAAAGCAGATAATATATCCATTAAAGCACAGATACATTAATGTTAAAAATTTAATGACACCTTGGGAAGCTACCGTTAAATTTTTGTGTTACCATCTACATTAGGGTATGTACTATATCATATAATATGAGTATAATGCATGACTTATTTACATCTACTTAAAATCAGCCATTACCTGCATAAAACATTGTATTTATTGCGTCTGTAGGTATGAGTTCATACTGTATAGTACATCAGTCATTCAGTTTTCTATTGCTTTCTCTCTGTCTGCCCGACCCTGGGGTTTACTGCAGTGTGCCAGTGTATGCCAGATGCAAGATGCTTCTCCCACGTCTGCACCTTCTAGTGCACTGTTTAGCCCATAAAACATGCTGGCACAGTTTAATCACTCTGCTTTCAAATTACCTGTGAGTAATGCCAGCGTCTCAAATTACCTGTAACACCTGAATCATAGCTAGCTATGTGCCGTGTGGTGTGGCTGCACAGGGTTAAAGGGAAGTGGGACCATCAAAGGTATGCCCTTCCATTGCTTTCCCTGTTTTGCTTTGACCTAGTGGGCAGGGTGGGATTGTTAGGGGCATTTCATACCATGGGCATTTCCAGCTTGGAACGTTCCTTCACAACATTCACAATCGACTGCAGAAAGATATGATTTGTAAGGAGCATGAAAACCAAGCTATAATTTCCTGATTCAAGTTTCAATTTATTTGATATACGTGCCACAAATACAACCACAGTTAGTCTAAGCGGTTTACAATAATAATATATTAAAAAAAAAACCCAAAAAATAAAAAAGACGTAACAAGGGAGGTAATAAACAAAAACCAAAATACAACCAACATACAAACAAAAATGGGTACAAGGGGGATAAGGAAAGGGAAAGTTTCAATAAAAACAAAGAAAAAGTTGGGGAAGGGAAGGAGAACAACAAAAGGGAAGGGAAGTCACAGTGAAATTCTGCCCAAACAATTAGCAATATAAGCTAAGAAGTCAAGAAGATAGGTGTTAGTTGCTTTTCCAGAAGTGCATCTGTAGTCATTATCAAAGCCTGAGACAGAGAGAATCCTTATCTATGAGGAAGTAAATAAGAGCCCGAGAGGTGGGAGTGAACTGAAATCTAAGATACGCTTCTTTGGGCACTCTATGATACATATTTTCATTGGTTGATAGTTTGGAGTGCTGGCTATCTACTTTTTATTAGGTTTCCTTGATCGAGATTTGGTTGTTTAATGATATGCGTTGATACAGCTGATCTCAGCAACATACATTTCTTTAGGAGTATATAGGTTTATTTACATAATTTGAAACTAGCAAGGGTGGTATATAAATGTGGTATAAAAATTAAAAAAAGTGAAAAACATAAATACTAAATAGATAGATACACCACTTAGTAAGTAAGGATATAGAACTCCACTTTAGTTTTTTCATATTACAAGTTTCTTATATTATGAGAGGTTTTTTTAGGGGATCCATGATTGAAACTTGGAACTGATAAGCCTCAGACTTGAATCCTTGGTATTTCATCGGTTTCTAAGCAAGTTTCTGAGATCCTTTTCCCTCTCATTTTAGCTAACACCTATTACCTGTTATAAGGAAGCCATTTTTGTAGTTTGAGCTTTTGCGTACTATTGGCATTCCATTCCATCTCACTTTTGTTTGGTAGGTATATACTACCCCCCCTCCCACCCTGGCCCTAGCTGACATGGCGGGGTCAGGGGGCTACAATTGTTCCATGGCACATTTGTTGTAGAATGGGAATTGTTATATACTGTTAATGTTTGCACATGTTTGTGGTATCCAATAAACTGAGCTGTGGCCTATTTTTCCAAAGAGAGTGTTCGCGTTTTTGACTATGATATTCATTGCAAAGGAAGCAAAATGTTATCATGATGTGGGATAGGGCAGGGAAGGGGGGAGTTGGGAAGCTAATGGGAAGAATGTGGGGGCTGGGGTTAACTGGGCCTTTCTAGATCCCGTTGTTATGGAAAGGCCAGGGATCAATTGGGGTCTGCAGCATTGCACCAAGAAGGATTCTGGGCACTGCATGGAATGGTTTTAATATTAAGATGGGTATAGAGAGGGCTTATTCAAAAGCAAAGGTTCTAGGGGGGTGAAGAACTTATGTGCACGACAGAAGAGCGGGACTTGGGTGCGATTGTATGTGATGATCTTAAGGTGGCCAAACAGGTTGAAAAGGTGATGGCGAAAGCTAGAAGGATGCTAGGGTGCATAGGGAGAGATATGACCAGTAGGAAAAAGGAGGTATTGATGCGCCTGTATAAGACTATGGTGAGACCTCATTTAGAATATTGTGTACAATTCTGGAGGCCGCACCTTCAAAAAGATGGAGTCGGTCTATAGGAAGGCTACTAAAATGGTGTGTGGTCTTCGTCATAAAGTGTAAGGGGACAGACTTAAAGATCTCAATCTGTATACTTTGGAGGAAAGGTGGGAAAGGGGAAATATGATAGAGACATTTAAATACCTATGTGATGTAAATGCGCATGAGTCGAGTCTCTTTCATTTGAAAGGAAGCTCTGCAATGAGAGGGCATAGGATGAGGTTAAGAGGTGATCAAAGGAAATTCTTTTTTATAGAAAGGGTGGTAGATGTGTGGAACAATCTCCCGGAAGAGGTGGTGGAGACAGAGACTGTGTCTGAATTCAAAAGGGCCTGGAATATCTTGGAGAGAGAAAGAGATAATGGTCACTGCGGATTGGAAGACTAGATGAGCCATTTGGCCTTTATCTGCCATCATGTTACAATGTTTCTATAATCATAAAATTCTATGACATCACAATGCAGCTGTAAAGAGCCTTAGCCTATAGGAAGAGGAGATACAAATGTTGAGAGTCTTAGCCAATAGGAAGAGAAGGAGGTAATGGTTATTGCAGATGGGCAGACTAGATGGGCCATTTGACCTTTATCTGCCATCATGTTTCTATGTTTCTATGATGCTTATCTGCTGTCATATTCTTTTTATTTCTCTTTCTCCAAGGAGTCCATTCCTTTCATACTCATTATTTCCTATCCTTCTCTCAGCCATTCCCAAGGCTTCCCGGCACTCTTTTCTCAAACAAATTAATCACGAGTAAAATTAATTTTGCTCACAGGCTGTCATCTCAGAGAAACTACTAAAGAGAAATAAAACTCAATATACTATATTAACGAAGTTCCACTTTATGTCTTTATTTTGTTTTAAATTTCTTAATTTCATTGAGATGTCCATTACAGCACTTGCAAGGGCAATGAAAGGGAAAAAGAAGCCCCGGTTAATTATCTATAAATGAAACAACATGATAATTTAATGACTGCTCTCTATTAACAATTCATTACTTTCCATGGTAAACCAAACAGTGACGAAGATTATTCTTACCTTTACCTGAGGTAAAAGAGAATGATACCCTTTGTCAATAAATGCATTGTTAAGATGTGGTGGCTACAAGTCCAAAAGAGCATTGAGACAATGTTACCCTCTTCAGAACACCTTTTAATCAATAAATTGTGAGGTGGAAAAAGTCTTTGAAAGATAAGGAGATGATTATTAGAATATATTTTCCAGTTAACTGCTTGTCAAGCAATTGGTAGCTCACTCTGCTTCACAGAAAAAAAAAGTATACAGAAACACCTGTGAATTGTATGAAGAACATAAGAACATAAGAAGTTGCCCCCACTGAGTCAGACCAGAGGTCCATCTTGCTCAGCGGTCCGCTCCCGTGGTGGCTCATCAGGCCTAGTGCCTGAACAGTGGTCCCTGATTAATTTTGTAACTTACCTCTAATCCCATCCCTATAATCTACCTTTACTCTTATCTGTACCCCTCAATCCCTTTGTCTTCCAAGTACCTATCCAAAGCTTCTTTGAACCCCTGTAGCGTGCTCCTGTTTATCACATCCTCTGGTAGCGCGTTCCATGTATCCACCACCCTCTGTGTGAAAAAGAACTTCCTGGCGTTTGTTCTAAACCTCTCCCCTTTCAATTTCTCTGAGTGCCCCCTTGTACTTATTGATCCCCTTAATTTGGAAAATCTGTCCCTGTCTATTTTTTCTATGCCCTTCATGATCTTGAAGGTTTCTATCATGTCTCCTCTAAGTCTCCGCTTTTCCAGGGAGAAAAGCCCTAGCTTTTTCAGTCTGTCAGTATATGAGAGGTCCTCCATGCCCTTTGTTAGCTTAGTTGCTCTTCTCTGGACCCTCTCAAGTACCTCCATGTCCTTCTTGAGGTACGGCGACCAGAACTGAACACAGTACTCCAGGTGCGGGCGCACCATAGCACGATACAGTGGCAGGATGACTTCTGTATGGATTTATACAGATATATAATACGGATTATACAATGAAAGTCTAATTTCAGTTGGAGTCTTCTAGATTGCTTTCATTTTCTTTCTTAAATAAGTGAATACTGAGAAATTTCTCTCATAGCCTAATGGTTCAAGTAGCAGGCTGGGAACTGATAGGCCTGAGGTCAAATCCTGTAGCAGCTCCTTGTGGCTTGGACAAGCAATTTAATCATAGAATTCTGGCCAATAGGAGGGGTGCTAAAAAGTTTTCAGCCCAAACAACCAGCTTCCTAAATTCTGAGCATTATTATATCAATGTAGTTGAAAAGAGTGTTACCTTATTTTGTTAAGTGACAAGTTGTAGAAACGAAATTCTCTGTTTTGACATTGTTTTCGATCATTGGTTGAACCGTCTCCATGTCATTCTCTTCTTGGTCAGGCTGAGAACTTTTCAGCACCCCCCTCGTAGTGTGAAGACTTTCAGTCTCTGGAAACCATAGCTGAGATTTGTGATGTCATAATGTCTAATTCCACCAGTAAGAGCCAACCTCATCAGTGATATCACAATGGCTTGATTGTCCTGCATTTGGCCCACTTTTATTACATATGAGGGGGTACTGAAAAGTTTGCAGCCCAATCAACCAACTTCCTAAATTTGGAGCGTTATTTTGCTACTGTAGCTGAAATTTTGTTAAGTGCCAATCTGCATAAACAAAATTCTCTGTTTTAACATTGCTTCAGATCATTGATTGAACCATATCCACGTCATTCTCTTCTTGGTTGGACTGAGAACTTTTCATATAGCGGTGTCTCACACTATTTAGAAAAAGGCAAAGTCAAAACAATCCTGTATCATACCAAGAAAACCACAAGAGGTTTCCCCATTATGTAAGGGCAGATCTGAATAACTTTTTTTTTTAGCTACCTTTCATTTAAAATCTTAACTTTTGAAAAGAAGTGGAAACTTGAATTTGAATGATTTTTCACTAAAGCACAACCAAAATCAGTTTTCAGAAATTAATAAGTTATTCATAATCAAATATATGGTTTGGTTTTTTTTTTTTAGCTTGATATAAAACACTTCCTCAAAAAGATAACAGAGCAGTTCACAAAAACAAGAAAAGAACACCAATATTTGACAGAAAAGGCTATACTTTAGAACAAGTAAGCGTCAGAGTTAGAGAAAATAATAGTGACAACAGAAGACTGACAACAGAAGACATAGGACACAGAGATTCTCAGGAGTCAGTGGATCCTGGGAGGAACAACCACATTCAACTGTAGGTTGAAAGCCTTCTCATAAGAACATAAAAATAGCTTTACTGGGTCAGACCAATGTAGCCCGTTCTCACGATGGCCAATCCGAGTCCTTAGTACCTGGCCAAAACCCAAGGAGTAGCAACATTCCATTATCTCAGAATAAGCAAGATTCCGGAACCCCAAATAGTAGCAAGATTCTAGAATCCCAGAGAGTAGCAACATTCCATGCAGAATCCCCAAAGAGCAGCAACATTCCCTGCTACCGATCCAGGGCAAGCAGTGGCTTCCCCCTGTCTTTCTCAATAACAGACTATAGATTTTTCCTCCAGGAACTTGTCCATACCTTTCTTAAAACCAGCTACGCTATCCGCTCTTACCACAACCTCTAGCAACATGTTCCAGAGCTTAACTATTCTCTGAGTGAAAAAATATTTCCTCCTATTGGTTGAAAAGTATTTCCCTGTAACATCATCGAGTGTCCCCTAGTCTTTGTAATTTTTGACAGAATGAAAAATCGATCCACTTATACCGGTACCTGTTCAAATAAGTGGGTTTACAAAAGAGACCTAAATCTAAAATAGGATGGCTCTAATCAAATGTCTTGAGAAGGAAATTCTATAAGGAAAGAACTACATTAAAATCCAGCTTTATTTAATGTGGATTGGCAATGAACTTCTTGTGCTGATGGAATCCGTAGGCTTAGATCATCAAGGAAATGGAGAACTGTATATGGAGAGTAGCACTCTATTGATAATGACACATAGGAAGGAGTGTCAGAGTAAAGACATTTATGTATATGTGTATGACACATGAAACAATAGGTAGCCAATGATGTCGAATGAGCAATGGAGTGATCTGGTCGAATCTACTGGCATTAGAACGAATCTAAGTGGTAGTGTTTTGAACAGTCTGAAGGCATCAAAGAGCATTTTGAAGGAGGTCTGAATAGATCATATTGCAGTAATCCAGCCAGGGCTTCATAAGGGAATAGAGAATATGTTTTTTGAGAAGCAGAATCGAGAAATGAACATACAGTTCTGAATTGTTGAAGGGAGGTGAAACAAGCTTTAACTATCTACTATAAAACGCTAAGCGCGCATGCACACTCTTACCTGCATGATCCATGATCCGTGATCTGTAGGTCCCTGGCCAGCAAGAGTGCACATGTGTGCTTAGCTGTGCCAATGGCCGCCAGACAAATTAAAAAGCGATGACCTCCCTGCTCTCCACTTTGCACAGTCCTCCATCCAGGAAATACGGCCCTACTGGCTGAAGTTTATTTTTAAGGTAAAAGCCGCTGCGGCGGCTCCTTTCATGAGCCGCACTTGCGTCGGAGAAGGCTTCTGACACAGGCGGCGATCATGAGAGGAGCCCCGGTGGCACAGGCTAGACCGTGGGAAGGGAAGGGGGGAGGGCGGCAAGGGACTAAGGGAGCAGGCCAGTCCATGGGAAGGAAATACGGCCCTACCGGCCGAAGTTTATTTTTAAGGTAAAAGCTGCTGTGGCGCCTCCTCTCACAAGCCGCACCTGTGTCGGAGAAGGCTTCCGACACATGTGGAGATCGTGAGAGGAGCTGCCGCGGCACAGGCTAGACCACGGGAAGGGAAAGGGGTGGTGGCAATTGACTAAGGGAGAAGGCCAGACCGCGGAAAGGGAAAGAGGTGGGAGTAGGGGAAAATGCTGCTGCTGCTGCACAGGGACGTGGAGGGGAAGGGCAATAATGCTGCTGCTGCTGCACAAAGAAATGGAGGGGAAAGGAAATACTGCTGCTGTTGATGCACAGGAAAGTGAGGTGGGGGAGGGAATTGCTGCTGCACAGGGAAATGGAGGGGGAAGGAATGCTGCTGCGGCTGCTGCACATGGAAGTGGGGGGGGAAGGAAAATACTGTTGCTGCTGTACATGGAAGTGGGGTGGGGGAGGGAAATGCTGCTGTATAGGAAAATGGATGGAGATGGAATGCTACTGCAGCTGCTGCACAGGGAAGTGGGAGGAAGGAAATGCTGCTGCTGCACAGGGAAGTGGGGTGGGAGAAATGCTGCTGCATAAGGAAATGGAGGGGGAGGGAATGCTGCTGTGGCTGCTGCACAGGGAAGTGTGGGGGGGAAGAAATGTTGCTGCTGCATAGGAGCAGGGAGAGAGACAGATAGAAAGAAAGACAGACAGCGGGAGGGAGGGAGACAGAAAGAAAGGAAGAAAGACATGGGGCAGGGAGAGAGACAGAAAGACAGACAGACAAAGGGGGCCAGAGAGAGAGACAGACAAAAAGAAAGACAGCGGGAGGGAGAGAGACAGAAAGACAGACAGATATATATTCTAGCACCTGTTAATGTAACAGGCTTAAAGACTAGTAAATATAATATTTTGATAAAAGAAGAGTTCTTGATCCAAGGTGATACTTAAATATGTGAACAGTGTTACTATTTGGTTGATAGGAGAGACCGTGTTGATAGGAGAGCTGCTATTTAGATTTTTGCTAGGTACTTGTGACCTGGAATGGCCATCGTGAAGATAGGATACTAGGCCAGATGGACCATGGTTCAGTAAGGCTATTCTTGTGTTCTAATGGTTTTAAATGGATTGAGAAAAAGTTGATTCTCTTTAAGCCAACAGACAATTTCAGATAATGAAGTGAATTCTATATATGTCACCTAAAAAAATCGGTGATGAAAAGGTTGGTGCTTAATACAATTCTATAAACCACCTCTGGAGTGAGGTACAGTGTATAGAACACCCATTCACTGACTAACATTCAGGCACAGGCAATTATGCCACAGAAAACCAGGCTTAAATGCCTGCGCCTAAGATGTGTGTGGATCGGACATATTCTATAACAGTGTGCCTAACATGTAAGAACGCCCACAAAATGCCCATGCTCCTCCCCTGGCCACACCTCTTTTGAGATCCATGCACTAGAATTTACATGCACCACTTTGTAGAATACGCTTAGAAAGTTTTGCACGTAAATTCTAATTAGTGCCAATTAGTGCATGGTCTGGCCTGTTAAACAATTAAGTTGTGTGAGCGAATCAGCAATGTGCAGAAATTTGGGCACGCCACTTTGGCCTCGGTAGACAGAATTCAGGGAGACATGCGCAAGAATCTGAAATTGAGTCAGTGCTCCCAGTCTTTTGCAATTTCACAACCACAGGAAGGGCCTTAAAATTTAATTCTTCTCATGGAATCACCCATTCTGGCTCCCGTAGAATGACCACAGGGGACCACTGGGCAGAGAGAATCTAGGGATACATTTAAAATCTCTCCCTCCCCCACACACTGGTCAGCAGTAGAAGAAGAGAGTGACACGGTGCTGAACTGTGTTCATCCCCTCTGCCATCTCCCACCGACTGCTTTGAATCACAGAGTTCGACCCAGAGCAACTGTCCATCAGCATGGAAGGAAGGTAGGGATTTTAAACACATTGTTAGATATGAATCTTGAGAGGGCTTGTGTGAGGAGTACTGATGTTCAGTACAACCGCCATATTGTATCTCAACACATAGGGGTCCTTAAGGTGCGCTAACTGATAGGATATAATGGATGTCTTAGCATTTAGCGTGTGTTAATCTTTAGTGTGCGCTAAATCGATTATTGCACCTTAATAAAAGGACTCCATAATTAGAATTTCTATTATAAAAGTATTTAGATTTCCTACAGCAATATTAGAGTATCTAGCCAGAAAATTAATCTATTTTAATGCAACAGCTACGTCAAAGCAGAATATTAAATGACACTCTGGTCTATAAACATCTTATCCTACTTCAAGTCAGAAGCCAAAATGTTGCTGTTGAACAAAGTTTGTTCTCAAGTGTCTGTACCCAGAAATCATAATTTAATTTTGTCTAATAAAATAAATTAAATTTATTTATTGAAAAAATTCACCATCGTTTTCTAAGAGCAGCTTTAAAGAATTACAGAGGAATCTCTTTAGCTCAAACCATATTTTCCTGAAAATACCTGTACATCATTCCTGTTTCAGCTTGGATGGTGTCCTTAATCGAAAGTCCATTCGCAGCCAGAAAACTTTCTAAATATTTCTGTTCTGCTGCTTTGGAAAGCCCCATGGCCAAATACCTTGCTGCAGAGTAGGATGCCAGTGCGACACTTGCCCTCCTAGCCCTTAAAGGCTTTTCGGTGGATTTCTGACCTGCTGCTTTAGGGTTGGGTATATCAGTACAGGGAGGCTTGTACAAGTGCATGGTGCTAGGTAAAGCCTACAGATCTTAGGGCGCTATGAAGTCTTCAGTCAGTATTTCATCTCCCTTTCTTCCTGCTCTAAGGAAGTCTGTTCCCACTGCATCTCCCTCGGTAAACTTTAGACTAACTCGGTTGTGTTTGGATGCCAAATGGCTATCATGGGAATATATATACACAGCAGCCGCTATGTAGCTTGCCTTTGTAAGGTAGATCTTTGCCAGAATGTGTAGCCTTTTTATTATTAGTTCATATCCCTCAGAGGCAGCATTTCTAACAAACATGCCACTGGGAATATGTGGTTTGTTCTTTTTTCCCATGTTCTTCTATTTAAGTATGGAAAACATTATCGTAGGATGCAGTCCAAGGCTCCCGATAAAGATACATTCTCAGAGCATTTATTTAAGTGCCTGGCTCAACCATCTACAGAAGGCTTTCCCAAGGACCCACATAGTGCAACCTAGAGACGATCTGCCTATCATTTACTAATGTGATTTTATTCTTAGAAACCTGAAGTATATAGTGGTGATAGTCTCAATAATTCTATTCATTTATTCACAATATATATCAGTGGTCTCAAACTCAAACCCTTTGCAGGGCCACATTTTGGTTTTGTCGGTACTTGGAGGGCCTCAGAAAAACATAGTTAATGTCTTATTAAAGAAATGACAATTTTGCATGAGGTAAAACTCTTTATAGTTTATAAATCTTTCCTTTTGGCAAAGTCTTAATAATAATATTGTCATTTATAGCTAAAGAGACATATGATCAAGAAACGGTTTTATTTTACTTTTGTGATTATGATAAACATACCAAGGGCCTCAAAATAGGACCTGGCGGGCCGCATGTGGCCCCCGGGCCGCGAGTTTGAGACCACTGATATATATCAACTAACCTCCTAATTCTATAACCTTCCATATGGGCATAGCTAGGGTTACCAGATTTTATCTCAGTAAAATCTGGACCCCCAGTTCCTGCCCAGTTCTACCCATCCCCGCCCCATTATGCCCCAGCTCCGCCCCCAACTCCATCCCCAACCCCCCCCCCCCCCCGCTGCCTGTTTGTCAGACAGGAAGACATCCGTGCATGCGCGGATGCAATGCAATGATGTCACACGCAAGCGCACATGTGTATGATGTCACCGCGTTGTATCCATGCATGTGTGGATGCCCCCTCCCGACGCGATTTCTTTTCAAAACCCGGACAAAGCACCGGGTTTTAAAAAGCTGTCCGGATCCCCGGACATGTCCTCAAAAGGAGGACAAGTCCGTGGAAATCCAGATGTCTAGTAACCCTAGGCGTTGCCTGAACCCAAGACAGGGGGTGCAAACGATTTCAGAGTGAAAGAACTACAATACAGCTGAAATTCAAGGGTGTAAAGCAAAGTAAGCAGACTTTTTGTTCAAGGCTGAAGGTTGGAGAACATGACAAAATACGCTATTGAAAAAATGTTTTTATTTTAAACTTAGTCTCCAAATTACACTAAAACAATTTTTCTTCTATCTGCACTAAACCTTTCCAGAACTTCCTTTTCTATTTCTATCCTTCTTTCAACATACTGTACATAGCCCCTTCACCCTGTGGGTCCACCCTCCATGTCCCCTCCTCTCTCCCCCAATTGCAGTTCACCATCTGTCCCCTTCTCCTCCTCCTCCCCTCCTCCTTCTGCTAGCCTGCCCTCTCTCACTCTCTGACCCCTTCCCCCCCATGGCATCTCCCTGTCATTCTGCTCCTGACCCAACAACCCCCTTCCTCCCCCATGTGGGTCTAGCCTTCAATTGACCTCCTCCCCGTGTGGAGCTGGTATCTCTTACCTGAGGGCCCTCCCAAAGCAGCAGCTGCACCCGGCCCTCAGAAGAAATGCTATAAACAGGTTGCTTGCGGCCAGTCCTGCCAGGGCCTTTCCTCTGCCGTGTCAACAGAGGAAAGGCCCTGGCGGGATTGGCCGCAAACATTTAGCATTGCATTTGTTTTCAGTCAGTGTGGTGGGGGGGGATGCAACTGCACCTCCCTCTGCACCTTGCAGGCTAAGTCCATGACATTGCATACACAAGTTAATCCTTAGCATGCAAACTTGAATATCATTTAATTTAAAAAGTGGGCCACGTGTTGCCTTCAGGCTGAGCAGTTGCATCTCTGCACCTCTCCTGCCCTGATCTACTTTAAACCGCTCTTTACCATTTGGTAATCTCCCCAACGAGCCTCTATCAGTCACTAAATTGAAGGGGAATATTGAGCTGAGTTGCTGGAAGCTTTTATGGCACATTGAGGCTGTGGCATGCCCTCTCGCACACCATGGGTGAGCAAAGAGAAAAAGTACTCTGTGGGAAACAAAATGGCATCACCCACGATGCCAGCCAGTAGGCCCATGAAAACCATTCAAGATGAGGCCATACAAGAACTAAAAAAATACCTCTCTGTGGTCTTGGATGATAAGCTAACCATGGATGAAATTAAAGACAATATGGAAAGGCAGGCTTCTTGAATCCAACACGCAGAGGATCGTATATCGAATCAAGAGGATCGGGTAGTGACGATGGAGGCAGCACGGAGAGCTATGGAGGAGAAATGCCAAACCCTTGAAGAGAGAGCAGAAGATCAAGAGAATAGAAGCTGGTGGAACAGCACCTGGATTATTGGAAATTCTGAGGAGGTATCGGAGAGAGAACTCTGGGATTTGGTCACCACATGGCTTCCTAACATGCTGGGACTTACTGAGGGTGACAGTTGTTGCATGTGGAAAGGGTGCACCGAGTAAGAGCATGCAGAGCAGAGAAAGGGTGCCCATGACCAGTTATTTTCCGGATATTAAACTATGCTGTTAAGAGCATAAGCTTATGGGCCTTTACAAGAACCAGAGGGATCTGATCTATAAAGGGCATAAGGGGCAGCTTTTTCAGGATTATTCTGTTCAGACTTCGACACAACAGAGAGCTCATGCCCCCATATTGCACACAGCTTTTCCAAAAAAGCATCAAGTTTACTTTACAGTTTCCAGCCCGGGTGCGGGTTCAACATGAAAATCACACCATAATTCTGACAATGCCAGAGGAGATGAAAAGGTTCATAGCCTGACTGCCCTAGGAGTAGAGACCCTGGGCCAAGTTATGCCTGCATTATTTCCAAGTAAAACCTACACTGCCTTCACCATGTCATATTGAGTAGGTCCCAAGACTGAGACTTTGCCAGGGAGCTGCAACGGAATGTGGTGGCGTTTTTCGGCTTGGCTCTGCTGCTGGCCCCCCCTAGTGGAAACACTCCTGTTGGACAGAATGATATTTCTGCAGGAGAGCGGTTTTCAGTGTGAACTGCTTCCCCTTTTTGATCCCACATTCTCCCCGAGGAATCTGGTACTAGTGGCTGCTAAACCCACGTCTTCTTCCAACCCCCTTAAACGATCTTGGCGCATGCAGGTAAACAATGGTCAGACCTGATAATCCCTGTCTGTCTAATGAAAGTGACAGTGCCGACGTTCAGTACAGCACCAGAGACAGTGACCGCACTTTCTGAATAACCACCGTCTTGCATCTGTCCAGTCACGCCCTTCTGTTTTTTCCCTTTTTTAAATTTTCTTTCCTATACTAAATTGTAGTTCCTCCCTCTATTTCCCTCTCGTGGAAAGAATGTCCGTGATTTATCCCAAAATTGTCTCCCCCACCCCCATTTTTTAAAAAATTGTTCATCGCTTTGTAATCTATGAAAAAGCAATTTTATCAAATCCCAAATAAACTTGAAACTTGAAACTTTAGCCAGCGAAATATGCCTGCTTTATTTTCAAGTACAGCTTACATTGACTATCCCATGCACCTACATGCAGGCTCTGAAATTAAGACTTCGTGGCAAAAAGCTGTGGGCCACAGGTGTCTGTTTTCTTTTCTTATTATTTATTTTTATTCTGTTTAGTGAGTGAGATATATCTGGCTTGCATATACCCATATATATGTCAGGATGGAAGGATGCTTTTTCTTTAATTTAAGCTGGCTATGTAAGTTTTTGAGGACAATAATATAACTGACACTTCTTTTTCATTTTTTTTTTTTAAATCTTTATTAATTTTCAATCTTAAAAAAAAACAAAAAACAGCGCATACAAGAAATCATTTACAAATTATTTGAAAAAACAGTGCTTATTTCCATTAATAAAATACATCAGAAAAAATTCTATCCCCTCTATTCCAATGTAATCAAAATAACCATGCAAAAATATTAACAAATCATTAATAAACAGTCCCTGTATACTCCTCTTCTCCCTCTCAGCCACCCCCCTTCCCAGGATGTGCAAAACATAACCAAAAATATAGGGAGACACCATTCAATTAGAATCAATAAAATTTGTCAATGGACCCCATATCCGTTTAAACCATTTGTTACCCCCTTGATCAAAAATCATTTTTTTCGTATCTGTAACATAAATATAACGAATGCCATGAGGGCTGAGTCGGAAAGTGGCTGCAATGGTCTTAAGGTGTGAAGTTGGCTGTAATAGCACCTACTATCAGGCTATATTGCTTTTAGAGCAGCAAATTATAAATCCGAAGTGCTGGACTTTAATTGAATATTATGTCTTAAATGAAGACGAGGAGGGGGCAGCATAGTATTGTATTGTATTTGGGTTGGAATGGGAGAGGGAGGATGGCGGTGGATTGGGGGCACTCTGAAAAATGAGGAGGATTGAGGAGAGAAAGAAGGGGGGAGGGGTTGGGGGCTAGCTGGATGTTTGTGTCTGGGATGGGTGGGAGGAGTGCAAATGTGGGTGATGTGGCGAGAAGGGAGATGGATGAATGGCTTCTGAGTTGTGTTTATCTGGTGAGGAGCTGTGAGATGTGGACTGCTGTGAGTAGGTCACAGGTTATGAGATTTATGGAAGGGGGGTCTAGCTGGAGGATCCGCCTACCAACAATGACCACTAATACTTGTTATGGTAATTGTAAATAGATCTTCCAAAGGGCTATATAGCTCAGGGTATCGACGTTCTTGGCATGTATGTAATAGTTAAATTCAAATATGCTGTGTTTTGTTCTCTTAGGATTCCTTAATAAAAATAATATATATTTAAAAAATACTTATTATGGATACCAATTTTATGTGAGTGAATATGATTAAATTAAAAGTGACTATATTTAATGCTAACGGTATACATTCTTCTGCGAAGTGCAAAAAAGACACTATCTGGGCTGAAGAAAGAGCAGGTGGATATTGCATTATTGCAGGAAATGCACTTGACAGCTATGGAACATGAAAAATTGCATAGGAAATGAGTAGGAGAAATGAGCTTCTCCAAAGGGGATAGCTATACTAATTCATAAACAACTTTTCTTTCACCCGCATAAGAACATAAGAATAGCCTTACTGGGTCAGATCAATGGTCCTTCAAGCCTGTTCTCATGATGGCCAATCCAGGTTCCTAGTACCTGGCCAAAACCCAAAGAGTAGCAACATTCCATTCTCCCAGATTCCAGAACCCCAAATAGTAGCAACATTCCATGCAGAATCCTCAAAGAATAGCAACATTCTAGAATCCCAGAGAGTAGCAACATTCCAGAATCTCAAAGAGTAGCAACATTCCATGCACCGATCCAGGACAAGCAGTGGCTTCTCCCATGTCTTTCTCAATAAAAGGCAAAGTCCATGTAATGGGTGAAAGGGAGAGAAGACAGCAGGGATTTTATGGGGTGGGAGAGTAGAGGACCGGTAGGAAGACGGACCGCCCCCTCACACACACCCCTTACTATGCCACTGAGAACAGCACTTAGCAAGATGTACACAAAAGTTCAAAATGTTGCAAAGTAGCACTAATAATTCATTGCTAGCACCCAATTATTGGCACTAATTGGCTCAGCCAATTTAGTTGCATGCACAACTCAGGATCAGACCCAAATTTGGCCACCCTTTAAATAATCTGGGGGGGTTTAATACTGCAGAAAACATGTTGGCTATGTCCCCAGTGGTCACCACACAACGTTGTAGTTACTCCCTCGGATTCTATATATGGCGACTAAAGTTGTGCCTGCAAATTTGATCGCATGGCCAAATTGCACACATAAGAACATAAGAGTTGCCATACTGGGACAGACCAAAGGTCCATCAAGCCCATTATCCTGTTTCCAACAGTGGCCAACCCAGCTACCAAGTACCTAGCTAGATCCTAAGTAGTAAAACAGATTTTATGCTGCTTATCCTAGGAATAAGCAGTGGATTTCCCCATGCCATCTCAATAATGGCCTATGGGTTTCTCTTTTAGGAAATGATCCAAACCTTTTTTAAACCCTGCTAAGCTAACTGATTTCACCACATTCTCCGGTAACGAATTCCAGAGTTTAATTACACATTGTTTAGCAAAGCAATTGGAGCCAATAATTGGCCACTAACAAGCAATTATCACACTAGTTGGCACTAATTAGAATTTACACGTATGTGCATTCTATAAAGTGGTGTGTGTAAATTCTAATATGTGAATCTCAAAAGGGGACATGGGTGGGTTGTAAGCATTCCTAAAAACTAAGCGCACTGTTATAAAATACATTCAATCTGCTCAAAATTTAGGTACAGACATTTACATCAGGCTTTAGTTGGCGAAAATGGTCACACCTAAATTTTAGTTAAGAGGCCAGCCACTATGCATATTCTATAAACCATGCCTAACTTTAGGCATGGTTTATAGAATAGCGCTAAGTACATTTTTATTCCATGGCAACTTTTCCAGTGCCATATATAGAATTTAGTCCCCGGTGCATTAATTTTTGTTGTTAGAGCCCAGTAAAGTACCTCACTTTAGTAAAAGGGCCCCTAAACCAGATCTAAGAATCATTATTCCAAAACTGCCAAATTACTCAACTCAGGTAGGGACAATTTAGGCCAGCCCAGTTTTCAGCTTACATGCCCATTGTAGTATGTCTTTGTAGACCCTGAGTCTTTCCATTGAAATCAGTTCTTCTGGTCCAAAACATTGCGTCACAAAAGGATTGTCAGGAATCAAGACTTGGCTTAAAATATTCCTCCAGGACTTGGATAAAGTAGCAGCTATGTTGATCTAATCCAGGGGTCTCAAAGTCCCTCCTTGAGGGCCGCAATCCAGTCGGGTTTTCAGGATTTCCCCAATGAATATGCATGAGATCTATATGCATGCACTGCTTTCAATGCATATTCTTTGGGGAAATCATGAAAACCCGACTGGATTGCGGCCCTCAAGGAGGAACTTTGAGATCCCTGATCTAATCTAACTTATCAAAACTGTTACAACATTTTCCTGACATGAACAAAAAAAATCACACCCAATAATTATACTGACTTATTTGTATTCCCTACATTCGTAGATTATTATAATAATTGCATTTATAAAAGTTGATTAGCTTTAAGAAAACTTTTATAGAGGTTAGTAAAAGAGGCTTTTTCCACAAATTAACTACACCCACTGAAGATTTCTTTCTCCTTACACTATGCCTACCTAGTTAAAAAAAAAAAAAGATGGATTTCTGTAAAGGTACTTCCTTGATGAAAATCATTCATTTGTTATGTACGTGTTCACTATATTGGTTTTCTACCAACTTATCAAATTTACCTTAGGGAAACTAATTTTTGAGCAAATTAGATGGTGGTTTAACACGAGACCACAGCTTCTTCAATGGACATTCCACTCAGGAAGCCAAACTTATCTTTGTGAAACTTCCTCAGCTGTAAAGAATGATAGCTTGTTAAGATGTTTTCTTGACTGACTCTAGTTCTTTGTAAGTTTTGTGTGACACCACTTCAAACCGAACTTATCTACAGTTTTAGAGAAGGTTTAAAGAATCTGGGTCTTACCTGTAAGGCATTCCTGCTGTGAAGCCTACGGTATGTTCATAAGATAGCCCACAAATACTTAAATACCAGTTCATCTCCAGTTCCCTCATGAGGGTGAGCCTCTGGGCCCTCAGCTGCATTTGTCTTTTTGTCTGACCATTGTCTGAAGGGTTTTTTAAAGCCCTTTCTCTGCTGCTCACAGAAACAACAGAATATTTCCTAAACTTTCCATTGTCCTCAGCACTTTTGTTCCCACCTGCCCCAGTCCGTGCTGCAAACATTGTCTTGTGGGTCTGGAAGAAGGCACCACCTGTCACTAAGACACTGTCATTAAGTTATTTAAATTGATTTTCTCCAGCTCCTTCCTTCCCATATAACCTTATCCTGACTCTACGGCTGTAACTAGATCCATGTAGACTTGGCTCAAACCGAGAGGATGATAGTTACCTCTTTTTAGCAGCGTCCCTTACAGCAGTCTGCTTGGCAAACGTAAAATATTTTAATTCCAGGAAGGGGAGGAACATCTTTAAAAATACATCCTGGCTGTTTTTGAAGACCTTCTCGTTCCCAGTTTCAGTACAGCAAAGAGAAATGACACTTGAAGATATCCTTGGGGCTGAATTTTATTCTGGTGTCGTACGTGGGTTTCTTCAGAGACTGGCCTTGATTCTATAAAAGATGCAGTTAGTCACCTAGATTGGCAAACCTAGTTGATCTAGGTGCCTTACTTAATTGTTCAATTTGGCTTAATCAGTGCTGATATTGGCACTTACAGTAACTTAATCGAAAGCACCATTAAAAACCAATTAAAAAGCCTAATTTGCAAGTAGATTTTTAACTCGGTAGGTGGCTAGCACTTCAAGATAGGCTTCTACACCGAGGCACCTACCAATGCCTACCATTAAGTAGGCCTGGTTAAGGGGTGGATTCAGGGTGGAGTTTGGGCATGGTTTGACTTAGGCGTTGGTAGGTGATGGCAAGTCAAATGCGCGCAAGACAAACGCACGCGGACAAATGCACAAAGACAAGTGAGCGCATGACAATTGAGCGAAAAGACAAGTGAGCGCAAAGATAAATGAGCGCTAGATGATTATGCCAAGACAATCGAGCGCAGACAAAATCGCGTGGACACCTATAAGATCCCTGCACTATAAGATCCTGCACGCTATAAGATCCCTGCACTATAAGATCCTGCACGGGACAAAAGCGCGTGGCCGGTGCTCGCTTGTCTTGTGCTCAGTTGTCAACGCTCACTTGTCTTGTCTTTTCACTCACTTGTCTTGCGCTCACTTGTCTGCGCCCGTTTGTCCTCGCGCTGAATTGTCTGCGCTCAAATGTCTTGCGCTCACTTGTCTTGGCGCTCGCTTGTCTTGGTGCTCGCTTGTCTTGCGCTCACTTGTCTGTGCCCGTTTGTCCTCGCGCTTTTGTCTTGCGCGCATTTGCCTCTGAGCCCTGGTAGGCTTCTAACTTAGGCACATTCATGTAGGCCGAGAAAACCCTGGCCTAAATAGCAGTGCACCTAAGGTTTTAATTGCAGCCAGTGCCAGCTAGGCCTGATTTTATAAATGGTGCCTAGTGGTTGATTGACAACTGTGCCGAATGGCATCTAGGAGCTAGACACTGTGTGTAGAATAGGGGCCTCTGACCCTTAGGCTGTCATATGATTGTTTTAAAGTATTCTTAAACTTTTATATTTTTGATACCATTTCAATAATTTGCCATCCCCAAGGGTATCTCATTGGTTGTATTCATACTTACTTTTATTTATTTTGCTATTTACACTAACAAAATTACGACAGGCCGGAATGAAAAAAGTGGAAAATCGCTGGACTAATGCCCCCTTTTACAAAGCCGCAGTGTGGTTTTTAGCACTGGCCTATGAGCATCGGAGCCGTTACCGCCACGACCGGTGCTAAAAACCGTGATACAGTTTTGTAAATGGGGGGGTTAAGTGTATAGCCTTTGATGGAGACTATCCCAACTTTGTTGGATGGGTTGAGAACATTTTAGCGGTTCCTCTTGTAAGTTTTATGTTAAACTGTGCCTGCAGTACACCGCTTTGGCTGAACCTCTTCATAAAGCTGATTAGTGAATTCTAATAAAGAAATAAAAAAATTAATAGAATAAGTAAATAAATAAAGCTATTCTGTAGCATGATTCCATTTTGAAATATCATAAGGGACTAGAAAGAAATTACCACATCTTTGCAGGAGCTGTTTAGTTAAGTCAGAATTATTCACAGTTTGTAAAAATGATTCCATTACAGTCAGAGGTCGTATGAGCAACTTTTAACTTGATATTTTCTCATCTGGAATAGGAAAAAACATGCCCTTAAAATACTAACTGATAAGTATCCTCTCTGAGCACACTACCAAAATACTTATCCATGCCCTCATCACCTCTCGCTTAGACTACTGCAACTTGCTACTCTCAGGCCTTCTGCTTAGCCATCTCACTTCCCTCCAATCCATCCAGAATTTGGCTGCATGTCTTATATTATGGGAGAGCCGCTATACACATTACCCCTCTCCTAAAGTCATTCATTGGCTTCCTATCCGTTTCCGAATACAATTCAAAGTCCTCTTACTGACCTATAATTGCACTCACTCAGCTGCCCCTCACTATCTCCCCCCCCTTTCCCAGGTGAGCTCCGCTCAGCTGATAAGTCCCTCCTATCTGTGCCCTTCTCTTCAACTGCCAACTCCAGACTCCATCCCTTCTGCGTTGCTGCACCATAGGCTTGGAACAAGCTGCATGAATCCCTACGGCGGGTTCAGTCTCAGGCCCAGTTAAAAAGCCCACCTCTTCGAAAGTGCTCTCGACTCCTAACTCCTCTCACCTTGGGTTCTACATCCCCAACCCTATATGTCATGTCTGTCTGTTCAAGTTAGATTGCAAGCTCTTCCGAGCAGGGACTGCCTTTCAGCACTGTTATAAGTAATAAATAGTAGTAGTTGTATCAGTCTATCATTTTGAGGTTCATTTTCAAAGCACATAGACTTACAAAGTTACATGTGTTATTATGGAACTTTGTAAGTCCATATGATTTGAAAATGATCACCTTTATCAGAGAAATATGTCTTCAATAACTAAATTCAAACTCAAATTGTAGCATTTTCACTTTGAATTGAAGCTGATTTAATTGTTGGGTAGCAGAACGGGATGTTGTATGGGAATTTATTAATTCCCTGAAATTCAATGAGGTCAAAGGCAATAGCAACTCTTTTTAAAATATTTAACAGTATAGGAACTATCAAAATGCAATGCATAGCGATGCAAATGATAACACGCAATTGGAAAAATGGTGACCGCCTCAACTTTTCATTTTGCTGGGCCAGTTTATGTTTAGGTTATAAATACGAAAAGATGATTGCTGATATGTTGGGGCATAGCAAAGTATTTAAATTGGTGTGGAGCCCATTGACATCCTTTGTTAATTCAACATAATTGTCTTCGTTTAATTTATGTTTATTTTTATACATATCCAGGATGGGGTGGGTGGGTGGGGGGGATATCTTTTTGGTTTATTTCTTGATTGAATTGCTGGAAGGAAGGGGAGGGATATTTTTCCTCTGTAATGTTATTGATGGAATTTAAGTGCTTATGTTGTTTATTAATATTTGTATAATTCGTGGCACTTTGTATTAGTTTTTAAAATTAATAAAGATTAAAAAAAAAAAATGCAATGCAGATAAGAGAATGACATGGGGACAAATTTTTCCCCGTTACCGCAAGAATTCAATTTCCCTGCAAGTTTTCACTGCAAGTTTTGTTACTGTCCTTGTCTCTGCCCCATTCCTGTAAGCTCTGCCTTAACCGAACAACCGAACTTAGGGTTTTAAAGTGTTTAAGGCTTGTGCAGATGAGGATAGAGCTTGTAGGAATGGAGCAGGGACAGAAAAAGAACTCGCAGGGATGGGACGGAAAAATGAGTTCCCGCGGGGACGGGGGAAAATTTGTCCCCATGTCATTCTCTACTTGGGAGAACAGTATAGAAAACTGAATAAATAAATAGTGTGAAAAATTTCAGCCTTTGATAACCAGAGCAGGTATTGTGACATCATTATCAAAAAGATGTGCGGAGAGTTGAGTCGGTTCAGCCAATGGCCACCAGGATGGTCTCAGGACTCAAGGATCTCCCGTATGAGGAACGACTGGGTAAGTTGCAGCTGTACTCGCTCAAGGAACGCAGAGAGAGGGGAGACAAGATCGAGACGTTCAAATATGTCACAGGCCGTATCGAGGTGGAAGAGGATCTCTTTTTCCTTAAAGGACCCACGGCAACAAAAGGGCATCCGTTGAAAATCAGGGGTGGGAAATTTCATAGCGACACCAGAAAATATTTCTTCACTGAAAGGGTGGTTGATCGCTGGAATAATCTTCCACAACAGGTAATTGAGGCCAGCAGCGTGCCAGATTTTAAGAAAAGATGGGATTGGCATGTGGGATCTCTTCATGGAGGTAGTTAGGGGGTGGGCCATTAGTGTGGGCAGACTAGATGGGCCGTGGCCCTTTTCTGCCATCATGTTCTATGTTTCTATCATAATGCCTCATTCCACCAATGCCTAAGAGCCAACCTCTTCAGTGATGTCACAATGGCTTGATTGTCCTTTACTTGGCTCACTTCTACTACATTTTGATTTCTAGAGTGGTGCAGTGTAGAGAATGACACAGGGACAAATTTTTCCCTGTCCCCGCAGGAACTCAATTTCCCTATCCCGTCCCTGTGAGTTTTGTCACTGTCCCATTCCTCTAAGCTCTGCCTTAATCACACAAGCCTCGAACATTTAGGATTTTAAAGTGTTTGAGGCTTGTACGGATGAGGACAGAGCTTGCAGGAATGAGGCAGGGACAGGAAAAGAACTCGCCTGGATGGGACAGGAAAATGAGTTCTCGTGGGGACGGGGAAAAATTTGTCCCCGGGTCATTCTCTAATGCAGATCTTATGATGGAAATAAGTGAGCTATCAGGATGAATTATAAAGAGTTTCTTTTTTAATATAAAGAACATGTTATTATAAATTTCAAATTTATTTAAGATTTCATATACCGCCCAATCAGCCTTCTAGGCGGTGTGCAATGTCATAAAAACATGTATTGACTAAGAAGCATATTTAAAATCACAGCACATTACTAAAAACAATAATAGTTATAAAAACATTTAAAAACAATCAGGAGCAAAAGGAAAAAGAGCAAGAATTGCAATGATCAAGTAGAAAGAAAAACATATAGGACCTGGCAATCAGTTATCAGTTCATTTTGGTGACATCAAAACATGATGTCTGGATATACTGAAGGTAGTATGTTATCCTCCTAGTGAGGTAACACCAGACAGAGCAATGAAAAATGTACAACGGAGGCACATCAGATAACCCTTCCCAGAAAGGCAATCTAGCTATTTAAACATTCATGGCAAGATTCTACTTCTACTTCTCTTTTAATGATTTTATCAGTCAGCTGCACTAACTGGACCTGATTATGGAACAGTAATTAATTTTGCAACAAAACTGTTGCATCTTTAACATGATATCATTTCACCAGTGCAGATAGAAGTAATTTCTCTATGTTACAAAAACTTAACAAAGAAACATGATGGCAGATAAAGGCCAAATGGCCCATCCAGTCTCCCCATCCACAGCATCCACTATCTCCTCATCTCCCTATTGGCTATGACTCTTTACAGCTGCATTGTGATGTCATAGAACTTTATGATTAAAGAAACATTGTAACATGATGGCAGATAAAGGCCAAATGGCTCATCCAGTCTCCCCATCCACATCATCCACTATCTCCTCCCACATGCCTGTCCCATGCTTTCTTGATTTCGCAGTCTTTGCCTCCACTACATCTACTGGGAGACTGTTCCACACATCTACCACAATTTCTGTAAAAAAGTATTTCCTTAGTAATAAGAACAAAAGAACATAAGCATTGCCCCTGCCGGGTCAGACCAGGGGTCCATCGTGCCCGGCAGTCCGCTCCCACAGCGGCCCCCCAGGTCCATGGTCTGTAAGTGCTTTAGGTTAGAAGCCCTTACAGGCCATGGACCTGGGGGACCGCCGTGGGAGCGGACTTCCAGGCACGATGGACTGGTCTGACCCGGCAGGGGCAATGCTTATGTTCTTATGTTCTTATTAC